>NC_133027.1:51192500-53592500 GCF_048771995.1 Taeniopygia guttata
CTTAACATTCAGTACACACTATTGCTAAACTTGCATTTTATACTTCAAAGTTCTGTAATTTCCTCATCTTTATTATGAATGATTTATGGAACATTCTGTTAAAGTAAACATTGATAGCATCAGGTAGTGTCTTCAGAACAAATGAAAATAATAATATTTCTGTCAAAAGTAGATGGAAATAATAATAAGACAATATCTGTGCCAAGTGCAACCCAAATTTTGTTATTAATGCATAAATTTTATTTATGTTTACAGTATACTGAAATACAAATACTGTGCACAGTAAAAATGATGTGTTAGAAGTTATGGCCTTTTGCTTATATCTCTAGTTAGTATGCATCAGCTGACATTTTTAATAAAATATTTATTGGGAATCTGGAAGAGTGTTACCATGAAATAACAACAGCCTCAGAAAGGATATAATCTGAGAATTACAGAGGTATTTATTACAGTCCTGAGTTACCTATGGGATTTCTAAAGTCTTCAAAGCAAATAAATTAATCATTCTAAGTGAACTGAAATTAAAATAAGAGAATGCTGAATTTAATTTTTTAGCTTACTTTAGAAGATGAAAATAGCCTCAGATATGATTGTAGGCTGTGCTTGGACTTATGTAATTTGCACTTGATGCTGTTATGGGGATGACAGAAAGAAAAGGCTCTCTATATACTGTGGAATTTACAAAACTAGATATAATAACTGAAATAATTGCATGAGTCTGGAAAATACACTCCTGAAAGCCTGGTACCCCTGCACCCTAAACCACTTTCCAAGTGCGGTACAGTAAAAAGCTTCTCTTTCTGAAATTGGTAAATATGGAACATTGCCTAGTTTTCAAAGAAAATAAAACTTCTTTATATTTTTGTGTACTTTTATATATGGATATACTTAAATACAAGTATCTGTGTCTGTCTGTACATGTGTCTGTTAATTTGTTTAAAAATTTTCAACCTGCTGGATAATATAATTCCCACTTGCCCTGGTAGAACCAAAGACCTTTTTAACCCTGCAAATTTTGTGACAGTAGGTGACCAGGGAGAAGTAAGGTATTATAAATGTTTCAAGGGAGGTCAAAGCTCCTTAAAATACCAAAGTACCTTAGATTTTTAAGCCTTTCTGTTGTCTGGGGGTTTTTTTTGGTTGTTTTTTTGGTTTTTTTTTTTTTTTTAATATAGCGAGTATAAGGGCTACTTCACCATGGTGTTTTTAACTTTATCAGTTTTGGTTTTTACTTTAAGAATACTACCTTAAACAATTTTAGAAATGGAGCTCCATGCTCAGCAGTCATTTGTTAAGTTCCTACAAATCACACATAAATAAATGTGAGTACCATAAATACTCTGGCTTTCTCTTCATCAATGGCATTTCATTTTTATTTCTTTAGACTGACTCTTTGTTTACAAAAATCTAAGTTAGTTATCAGTGCTGATTATGTATTTTGGGCATTCCTGGCATAGGCATTAACTATTGAATATAGTAAAGATTTGAGTATAATCTAGTACTTGTAGAATAGCAATTTAGATTCACTATTTTTCTCTTAGTTTCTGTATGGTGACAACAGATTTTTTTGAGGCTTATGTTTTCATGGTTAATTTCTTAGGCTTCATATCAATTTCTGGTATAGTTTTTATAAGATACACCATTGTAATATAAGTATTGTCCTATTTTCCCATGTAATTTTCACTAGCACTCTGCATATATAGCTTTTTCCAGATCCTTTTTCAGATATTCCCTCTTGCCCACTGACAGGTAATGAAATACAATATGCTAGGTCAGAGCTTTTGCCCCTGATCCAATTTTGGATGACCCCTTTGAAAAGATATGGGGCAAGGGATTGTTGTCAGAGCAGTGAAATTTGGAAACCTCTGTGAGTCTGTGACAATTAAGTTAGAGATGCTTGCCAAAGTTTGGGTTTTTTTCTTCAAATTCAGCTTAATCAGCATAGAGTTGATAATAACTGCAGATTGTAACAGCAGGTTGAGGGCTTCTTGGCATGTCTAACGATAAAATAGACTACTGCAAAGTGTAAACTACATATCAAGCCATAAATTGAATGACTTTATTGTTTCATTCTGTGTCCCCTGATTGAAAAACACATAAAATAAAAATCCTATCTTTGCCTTTTATTCAAAAACCTTCTTGTAAGACCCTTCTGTTCAATTTCATCATCCAGTTAATTACTTGTCTTTGTTGCTATGGTCCTTGGGTATATGAAGGAATCTTCTGATTACTATTGCATAACTTGAATTTCTGAAGTTGATCCATTCTGAAATTAATATCTTCAGAAATACTTGTGTGTAATACTTGAATATATCAGACCTGTGATCATATTGCTTTGGAAAAGACAATAAGTTAAATTTATACATCACAGAGAAAATGCTGAGAAGTCATATTTTTTAGTTCAGGCTACTTTAGATGCATGTTTGGGATCATGCAAAAGACTAAAACGAGGAACCGAAAATTTCCAGATCAAATACCTTAATTAGATGCTTAAAATAGTGTAAACACCTCTTATCAGGTAGTAACAAAGAGACCATTTGTGAATGATAAGCCAAAGAGGAATTAGCATCCTACCATTACTAGATCTGGACAATCCTACCATTGTCCAAACATGCTATATTTATATATATATATATATGGGAATATAGCTTTAGAATGAGCTATATAGTCCTTTAAAATCTGTTCTGCAGATGTAAGGCATTAGGTAGCTTACAACATGTACTCAGTTATGGAAAAATGTGGGCCAGGTGGAGTGAAATGGATGGGAGAATGGTCAGAGATCAAAGGAGCAGAATTTCTGGGGAGAGAGAAAGAGACACTGCTTGACTTGAAGAGGACACTAAAGGCACAGACCTATAAGAGGAATAGAATAAATTTGTTTCGGTACTCCTGATGCATTGTAATAGTAATGACCCTACTTGGTAACAGTGGAAAATGTGTTTCCCTAGTGTAACTGATCTCTTTGTGGCTATGTGGTCTCTATTACTGCACACCTTTTATAATCAGTCTAAAGAACAAAAAAGGTGTCAGGTTTGCTATAAATAGTTTTGGGACGGAGCTACACAGGTGATTTCTTGAGTAGTAGTCCAACCCTATGAATCTGGGAAAGTCACCCCATTGTTTAAACAAAACTAAAAATACTGAGCTATACTCAAAGACTGTGTATGTGACAGAATTGTTTTTCGTCAACCTTTTCCTCACTCTTTTTGCTTTTAATTTCCATAGTTTATTGTGCTACTTCATTGCAATTTTCCAGCATGTACTGGAAAATGGCTCTCACTGAAGAGCAGAGAAAACTGGAAAAACATGCCTCTTTTATAGGATGTTTACTTGAAACTTTGAGACTAGTGGCTCCTCACAGGGTGTTCTTTTGTGGCTCAGTAAGTGGAGCACCATATCTGTAATGTTACACTGTGGAAAAGTCATCAGATAAAGCTAAATTGTATGTAGAGTCAAAGCTAAATTATATGAGTCAGGAATATTAAGAAAGTGTTTCACTCTACAGCATTACCCCTGTTACAGCACTGGAGATATTAACACAGACTAGTTACAACATAGAGATGATCAAACCCCATCATAGGTTGGTTTCCAGTCTGTGCACTTCTCACTAAGCACTTACAGTTCAGCAATTGCTAATTGGAATTTTGGATTGCTTCTGAATCTAGGCAGCTTTAAAAAGATGTTGGTATGATATAAAACACACTAGCTCTTGACCATAAATTACTTTACTTGGGTTGGGGGGGTATCTTTGTACCTTCTGTGAAGGCCTGGGTTTTGTCCCTTTTTCATGATCGTTATATCTCTGTTAGTGGTTTGTTCAAATGAAGTCTCAGTTATTATATTTTTTTCTGGTTATCCTTGTTACATGTGTACTTATACTGTTTTTTTTTTTTATTGATTATATAAACATAAATAGACATGGATCTTCTTCCTTGTCTTGCTTTGTAAATTCTATTAGGAAAAAGAATGGTACTTTCAATATAATCTGTCGAGAGAGAAATATCTACCTTTTTTCTTTTTTTTTAATAACCTCTTTGCAGGGAGGGAGATGGGGAAAGTAACTCCCTTGATTCAATTTTAAGCATTAAAAAATATTTCAAGTTTCATGCATTAGTCTCTTTTTGCTTTCCTTCCAGAAAACCTTGCTGAATGTGTAGCTGTCTCTGCCTTGGAAAAGACAATTAGGACTAGGTGATTTTTTTTTTTTTAATGCTGGATTTTCTTTTTTATTTCCAGAGAGTCAGGTTTGCCGTAGTTAATCCAATCTCATGTGATATTGCTATGCTGGGTGAATGCTGTTCAGGAGAAATAAAAGAAAAATTCAGCACTTTTAAATGCAGGGTAGAGATGAGAGCATGGCAAAAATGTAGAACTTTTTGTATCTGACACTGAACTAGCAAAAAGCATGACACCTGCAGTGAGGAATTATCACTGTTTGCATTCAGAAAGCTGGCTACTCTTCTTGCTCTAGCAGTTTATATACCAATATAACCTTTCGGGGTTATAGATGTAGAAATATCGATAATTATGTGAGAATTCAGGGAAAAGGTTGTTCTCTAGATTTGTAATTTTATGTGAGTGTAGGGATTGACAGATTTTATTGAGCTGAGGTTTGTCTTGCGTGTCCTTCTGTCAACAATAGCTAGCACAAATAGCTGGTTTGGAAGGCATCACAGCTCCTTGGAGGCAGAATAGGAGAATTTGTAATCCTGTTCATCACTGGCCTGTGCTTTTATATGGATTGATTTAAGCCTGGAAATATCAAGCTCTATATAATTTGCAAAAGCAAAGATACTTTCCAGCGGTTCTCATTACTTGGACTACTGTTGTCTGCACTAATATTCAGGTGTTCCTTCAATCTTTCTAAACTTTTGTTGTTCACACATTCTGCTGCAAAATATTTTCAAAATGTTACTTTATGAAAAAATTTTAAAAAATTGAATTAGCTTCATTTTTATTTTTGGGATCACCTGTGTTACTGTAAGAGGAACTGATAAACTTTCTTCCCTATTGTACTGATTTTAATAAATACAGCTGTTTTCTTGTTGCACTCTGTCTTTTTTTATTACTCTTCATAAGATTGTGTCCATTTGTATGATTCTTACTATCCTTCCTTAAATCCCACCTAATTCTCACTATCAAGTTTGGAACAAGCTACTTGTTAATTCAGAGGAAGTTACGTTTCTCATTTATAAGAAAAGTACTGCAACTTTTTCACAGGTGTTTTTCTCTAGTCCTTATACAATATCTTGTTTCCTTGATTTGACCATAGCTGCACCTTTATTTTCATAGTGAAAGTCAAATCCATTTTATAAACTGATTCTGACAACTTAAAATCTTTGCCATTTGTATGAATATGAGCAATCTTGGTTTTAAAAGGAATTTTTATTCTGAATAACCAGGTTAGACCTTTCACTTAAAAAAAAATTAAATAGTCCCTAAATTCTGGAATTATGGTTGCATAAATCTTGCGATACTCTAGTGGACACATGACTCAGTACACAATGTTCTATTATTTTGTTTTCTTCTTTCTTTATTTTACAGTTCAGAATTTAACTTCACAGGGAATGGCAGGAGCTATGCATTTCTGCAAATATCATTGCTTTTCTTGGGATCCCATTTCTCCAATATCTTGGATCTATACTAGAAATCAAGTTTCCATTCTAGCCATCCCTTACTGATACTGATGTGAGAAGATATGTTTTGGTAATCTAGAAAAATAGAGAAAAGTCTATTTATACATAATCTAAAGACAGATTTTTGGTCCCCCTTGTGTAATGTGGGATGCTCTAAACCACACAAAAACATATAACATTTAACCATTTATAAATCTTCTGAACAGCTATGTTTATAGGACAGATCTGGATCTTTTCTGAGTTTTTTTTTTAATCTGATTTAATCTCATACCCTTATTAAGGTGTTGTAATTCAACCATGTGAAAAATAAGACAGCTCTCTGGAAAAACAGAATCACAGAATTGTTTAGGTTAGAAAAGACCTTTAAGAGATCATCAAGTCCAATTGTAAACCCAGCACTGCTAAGTGCACCACAAAATCATCTTCCTAAATTCCACACCTAGATGTCTTCTAAATATCTCTAGGCATAGTGACTCATCTATTTCTCTGGGCAGACTGTTTCAATACTTCTCAACCCTTTCTTTCTGTGAAGGAATTTTTCCTAATATCCAGTTTAAACCTCTCCTGGCACCTGAGCCTGAGGCCATTTCTTCTTGTCTCATTACCTGTTACCTGGGAGAAGAGACCAAACCCCACCTGACTGCAGGCTCCTTTCAGGGAGTTGTACCATGTAAAAAGGTCACCTCTGGACCTACTTTTTTCCAGGCTAAAAAAAATCCCAACTCCTTCAAGGGCTCCTCATAAGACTGATGTCCCTGAAATTGACTGTAAGTGCCTAAATTTTTATTTTAAACCCATGTGAACCCATGGGGACATTGGAGCATCATTAATAGTAGCAAGAAGTTGAGGACAATCATCTGCTATTTCATGTTTGTCTAATGTACTCCGTTGGGAAATTTCCCAGGTTTGCCCTTTTTCTTTGTACCAACAGCAATTGTATTATCACCCTAGAAAAAAAAGTATAGGCTGCAAAAAAAAATAATAGGCTGCAAAGATGACCTTCACAATTTTTTTTTTTTTTTTTTTTTAAAGGAGATAGAAATAGCATTTAAAGATCCTGGTATGTTAATTTAAAAATGCCTACCAACAAAGTACTTACTTTAAAGGAATGATTCAACACCATTATTATTAGAAAATATAGAATGACTAATGTGACTCTTATTTTCTTAATTTTATTTTTCTTCTCCTTTATATCCTTTTCTACATTTGTCTTCTTTAATATTCACTGTGGATGCCCAGTTATACCCACAAGTGGAAGTGAGGCTGGGAAGCTTATGCTTGCTGAGGAAACATCAGCATGTTTTGCCAAAGTGTGTGATGGGCAATTATGTGGGTTCAGGGTAATTTTTTTCTTAAATATTCTATTTGTGTTTTCTTGTGGGTGGGTTTTTTTGAGGGTAGATTATTTGTGTTTTAGAACAATATTAATGAAATTTTTTCAGGAAAGGAACAGAACCCGAAACACATTATTCATTTATTTAAAGTATGTGAAAACTGAAGAGGTGACACTTTGAACTTAGTTTAAGACTATTTCAAGCTTGCCCTGGCTTTATATTCACTGCTTGGTTGTGTTCCAGCTGTGCTTGCTGCTGAGGGATGTGATCACACAGGAGAATGGTCTGGAGTGACTGGAGACGTCAAGTTACAAGTGCTTTGTACTGTCCTGATCCTATGCAATTTCTGATGCATTTGTGGCATCTGCAGCTACTAGGAGTAGTGGTAATTGCCATTTGTCATGAAATGGTCTGTAAAAATACAAAAGCATTTCACTGAATAGAGGATAGGATGCAGAATTCAGTTAGAAGCCTTCCAGCTGATGAGGATGAGGCACTGCTTCCTTTCTCCCCCTGTCCTCTTCTCCCTTCTCCCTGAGCCCATTCACAAATGGATCTGGTATGTAAGTAATAAGCTCAACTAAAAAATAAGGGAATAAAATAATATTAATTTTAAAAGTAGATGGAAAAGAAGGGAATTAATCCAGGGATGGGGAAAAAAATTAAAATACCAGAAGAAAGGAAGCAGGAGTAGAAAAGTCAATTGGGCCTTTAACTTTTAGAGAAGGAAGGGTCCTTTGCCAATTCTAGAAGAAGAAAAAGAGACAAAGCTGACAAAAGACTTTTTTTTAACTACTCCACTGTTTTAATTTTTAAAAGCAGTTTTTTAAAAATGTAAGTTTAAAAGAAAACAAATTGAGGAAGCTGTGCATGTTGCATTTTATTTACTTTTTTGTTTTGTTTTGTAGGTTTTTTTTTTCAAAAATAATACAACTAAGGCAAAAAATATAATAAAACTCTTATTTTATGGTATTATATAATGGTTTCAATTGGAAGGGACTTGAAAGATCATCCAGTTCCACCCCCCTTGCCCTGGGCAGGAATTCCATCCACTAGACCAGTTTACTCAATGACTCATCCTACCTGGCCTTGTAACTGCCAGGGATGAAGCATCCTCAACTTCTCTGGGAAACTTGTTCCAATTTCTCACCACCCTCACAGGAAAGAAATTCTTCTAGATATCTAATGGAATTTCTCCTCTTTCAGTTTCAACCTGTTACTCTTTGTCCTATCACTGCAGTTCCTGATGAATGACTAATGTAATTTTTAGAAGTTAGATTTACATAAAATAAATTATCACTTTGGATTAAGCATTTTCACATTTTCAAAATTCAAGTTAATTATCAATTATTTGTATTCTATACTTAAACAGTTTCTTTTACATGAGGTCCACGAATAAGAGAAATTGTACTGCAAATTTATCTTACAGTAGAAATAAACGGATCTAAGGAGTTTAATTGCTAGAAATTATTCTTGAATTTGTTTTGAATTTAGCAAATATTTCCATATATTTCCCTTTCTGCTCAGTAGATTAGGGGTTTCAATCCTCCTTGCAATTAAAATTTTTCAAACATAGTGCTACAGACTATGCATTACTGAAAAGGAAGGTACATTTATGTTTGATTGGTGCTGTTTGGCTTCATAAAAGATATTTAAATACTCACAGAGCTAATGATATATGCTCTCACTTTATAGAGAACTGAGCTACATCAGTTTGAATTCATCTTTGCAGTATCTGCTCCAGACTGCATCCTAAGCACCATCTTACAGAGCACTGATGGATGGGCAGCTCCCAGTCCTGCCTGTTGGTGTTATGCTTCATGATATACTTCATATTCATGCAGCAGGGACTAGGAATGGGCATGTACTGCACTGCTGCAGCCAGTAGATTATAACGTAATTTCTGTCTGTGGCTCAGTGAGTACGTAAGTATGTTGTACAAAGGTGGAATATACTCCACAAAAGACACTGAAGATTTCTCCTCCCCTATGCTTGATGATGTGGATTCAGTCATTTCAGGGAAGGTAAAAAAACTGACTGGGTTTTCAGCAGAACAAAATGGGTGCCCAAATAAAGTGCCCTGTTGTGCATCACAGGCTCATGCCCACATCCTTCCCATTTCAGTTGCATTGGTTTTTTATAGATCCCTCAGTCGGTGAATAGTTTGCTCCATGTTTTTGCTGCCCACTTCCCATTTGGGATCTAAATTTAAAAAAATGAAGCATTTGCTAAGCTATAATCTTGGCCAAGTACTTGCTACTGGTGGTATAGTTATTACAATTATTTCTTATTGTTATTATTGTTCGGGGAAAAATTACAAATTACCTAAATATGCAATGTACAGGTTTTCTACAAGTACATAAACATGCTCAGGAATGCTATAATGGGGAAGCTAATTTGAAAGGAAGTGAGAAGAGAATTTAGGTGTAGTTAAGTAGCAAATAGAGGTCAGCTGAACTGGAGCATGTGAATAAAATTAAAGGGAGTAAGCAAGAAATGGTTATTTACTTATGCAAATTGCTGTCCTTCTATTTTGTACAATACCTGAATCTGCTTATTATCTCCTATGGCAAAGACTAATACTGGCTTTTTCTTTTCTGTTCTCCACCCCATCATATCCCTCTTGTTTTTGTTTTTTGCTTATAAAGTTTTATATCCTCTTAGGCTTTAATATAATTCTGTTTACCTCTTGTGAAATAGGTTTCTGCAGGCTTATTTGAAAAGCCAGTTCTTTCTGTAACTACAATTGCTTAGCAATAATCTCCTTTAGGTGGAATTTAGGGTATTCGAATACTCTTATAATTTTATTAATCAACATTTATAGCCACATTATGGTAGAATTTTTACTAATACCTTTGTATTAGCTATTGAACTTGTTTAAGTCAGCTGTACTTTATCCCCGTAATTGCAGCCTTTTTTAATAACCTCATTATTTTGGGCTTTGTCCTTGTGCAAGTCTTACTCTTCTCTTGAATTTCTGAAATAGTAACTCCTGCTGTATGTCTTTAACATTTGTGCAGGATGTCATGTTGTCATCCTTATCACTAAGACGTTACTAAAGTTTTAAATCCACTCATCCCACTCCTTTTATATATGATCTACAAAATAAACATAGGTTGTGCTTCTGCTAGTTTGTTGGTATGTATGCTTGTGCATAGTCATTTAAAGTTATCTCCAGTAGCCAGTCCTCAAGAGCTGGATAATTGAAGTCTTTCCCTTCATTTTTGATGTTTTTTAGTTTTGCCTGATTTATGGGAAACGGCTGAATACTCTCCTCTGAAAGCAAGTCTGTCTGCTCATTATGTGCCAAATATCAAATGCACATTTTGTTCATGGAGGTGTTTCTAGGAGCATTTCATCTGCTGTAGAAACAAACAAACAAACAAACAAACAAACAAAAAAAAGACCATGCAAGTGGCCATGAAGGGTTCAAGAATTAATTTGAGAAGCCTTAAAAAAATCTTTGTTCAACTTATCAGTAGAATCAGTATTTAGTGTCTGTTGATTTTCAAATTTTTGTCACCTGGTCCAGTTGTGTCCCTCCCAGGACCCTGCCACTCCCAGCCCCTTAATGTTGGGGGAGTGTTGAGAGACACCACAGATGCTGTGCCAGCTCTGCTCAGCAGTAGCCAGAACACTGCTGTGTTTACAGCACCTTTCCAGATACTGATGCAAAGCACAGCACTGTGAGGACTGCTATGGGAAAATGAGCTCCATCTTACCCAGAGCAAACATGCAACTTCTTTAAACAGAGGGATCATCCCCCTCAAAGGTCAGTAGCATTAGGAGATGGAAGACAGAAGTCTAAAAGGAGAATAAGATGGAACTTCTTGTTTTCCATCAAAGTGTTCTGTTCTAAATATCACCTTTATATTTTAATTTCCTTCAGTTTTGAAAAATGAAATTCAAGCTGCTTATCCCCTAAAATACACTCGACAGTAAGGACTATGTATGAATCAGAGCTTTGAGAATTTTAGCAGTGCTGTTCAAAGGTCACCCCTGCCTCCTTGTTTTTAAAATGTTGCATCAATTATTAAGATGGAGACAGTATTGATGTAACTCTTTGGACTGAGTCACCAGATTTGCTGTCCTTCATTCCGTCAAAGTCTATACTTAGGTGGTTGAGATCTTAAGCCTTGCAGGGGATGCTGCAAAATAGTTCTCAATACCAGTGCTGGGATCAAATTCTTGGTTCAGGCCTCTGTTCTTTTTTTGAAAACACAGCTACTGTAACAGGTGGTTGATTTTTTTTTTTGCATACTGTTGTTCAGTCCGTAAGTAATAGAAAATGTTTTTTGTTTTTTTTTTTTCCAGAAAAATCATGCATTAGTTAAAATACTTATATCAACTATTATTGGATACCTTCAAGTGGATGTGATTCAGCTAGTACATAGTCAAGGAAGGGTTGCTGTGAGCTGATCAGCAATGAATATGAACACAAGGCTTCGGAACTGACAGTTGTCAACAAGAGCAGTACTAAATAAGTCTGATTTCCTTTGTTCAGGTTCTTCTTCTCCCTGGGGCATGCCCGACCATCAGGGAGCTATTTATCACTCTCAGTTTCATTGGCCATGGCAGATAAAGCAGCCACAGCAGCAGCTGGGGGAGATTTAGATTTCAAGCTGGGAAGAATGACAGGTGACTAGGGAAAGCAGAGCAGTAATCAAATACATGGCAGCAAGCGTGCCATTTACTTGAAGCCAGTACTACATGACAACATCTCTTTTGGACATGCAAGTAGTTATCAAAGTTGCAGCAGTAGCAATCTTCACTATTTCTCATGCAGAAGAACATTTTTCCATCACTTAACTGCGGTTTAACACACTTAAATGAGAAGTAAGAGGGCAACCAGCAAGGGTCTGTTTGTACAGTAGACTTCAATTAGATCCCAGTATCAGGCTAAGTCTGTAAGTCTGTGAAGACAAGAATTAGGATTTATAAAAAAGATTTATTTTGTGGTTTTGCTTTCTTTGGGATGTTTTGTACTCTGACTTTGGCTCCATTTCTTCCCCTATATTTTATAAAGGTCTATGCATTCTGAGAGGATGATACAGATAGCCGCTCTGAAACCCTGCAATGTGTATATTGGTGATCTGTGTTAACATGGTAAATCATTCTTACAACAGATTGCGATTTTCTGCAGTGGGAACTAAGAATTTAACAATGCCACTGCTCTTCTGAGAATAAGGCTGGGTTATCTATCAGTGCCAACTGCTGAATCAAGCCAACTAGCCAAGTGTTAGCAAATTATCCTTGGAAGTTATTTATACTGTCACTTTGTCAAGTCTGACAGAGAAGTCATTTATTTAGCCATGCGTATGTAATAGCAATTCTATTTAATTTCTTTCCTGTACAGTGCGGACCTATTACAACCTAAATTCTCTGGTGATATTCTCTAAAATGTGCAAAAGTAGCACAACTCTTGATTAGATTCTACTGGCCTAAGGACAAAAAGAACTACTGCTTTTCCCTGTAGCATGTTTCTCTCCTTATTCATGTATGGCTTTTGCTAGTCCAGTGACCTTTGGGACATTAAATACACCACCATTTTGCCATTTATTTTTTCAAATGCTGTAGATATAAAGTGTTTTAAATTCTTAATTATTTCCTTTGAATCATTTTTGGAGTGATTACACATATTTCTATCTCTCAAATATGTAGTCAGGTGAATATGGCATGCTTGAAAAACCAGCAAGAAATTGATGAAATGATTGTGGGGGTTGGTGCATAGCATTTCAATAATGGTATTTATTGACAGGCTGTGTCTAGTTCTGCACATGGTACTGCTCTAGCATGGATTGTTCAAGTACAACATGTAGTAGTGGAGCAGGGAATGGGGGCTTCCTCCAAGGAAGTAACACAGATAACAAAGACCACATTACTGGACAGATATTATTTGGTGGTTAGCTTCCTTCGTATCTAAGTAAGTATGACAGTATGCCTAAAGTAATTTTAAGAGCCATCTGCAAGAATTTTGTTTTCAGTTTGCAGGACTTTCAGGATCTCAACAATAAATGAGCTTTATTTGTTGAATGTTTTCTAGAATAGTTTCATTGAAATTGATGGAACAATTGCTTTGTACACTGTATATTAAAAAGTCTAAGAAAAATAACTAAGCTGTTTTGCACCAGGAGCATTGTCTTTTGATTAGCTTTTAGAAGTGTTTCAGAGGCTTTTCCCTCCTAAAGCTATCTGTCTGTAAACGGATGCTTGGATAGCTGAATTCATTATGATAAAAAAGGGTATTTGGTTCTGCTTGCTTAGATATTGTGAAATGAAAAATAAACACTCAGTATCTGTTCATTAAGAGAAGAAATCTCAGTAAAATATAATCTTTCTTTTGCTTGCTGCCAAATATTTACTAGTTTCCTTTGGGATGCTTGCTTGCATTTTCTGATTTGTTAGCAAATGGTCATTCAGACTTTAAGAGCTAGCCCCACAGAGGTATTAAGTATAGGCTAGTCATTTTTTTTTTCACAGGAAACTGGGAATCTAAATAAATGTTAAGGTCTAATACTCTATAACTGAGATGAGTACTAGGGATGAATTAAACAAAGCAGCATGGGTGGGAGGGAGAAATGCTGACAGGGAAGCTTAAGGGTAGTGGTACTGATTGATTCCCTCCTGATAAAATGAGACATTGGTAATGTAGTTCTTTGCTACCAGGTTAATTCACCAATTCTTCCTTTTTAGATCCTGTTCTTATAACAGGAAAAAGCTGAAAGGCAATTCTGGTTGCTGACATTTGCATAACTTGAAAGAAATTCAGTTATCTGAACTTCCTTCTGTTGCCTGTAGAAGAGGTTATATACCTGCAGTCGTATGCAGACTTATGCACATGAGAAGCTTAGTTTCATGGAAAATTTTACTTTCATTTAATCACTTTTTTTTTTATTTCTGTGTATACTCTGGTATTTTATTAGGCATAAGTTTTGTGGTCAAAGAAGGGGAAGGTTATAGCAGAGGAAAGCATTTTGTGAGTCAGTGAGGCTGTAAAACTCACCTGGTGATTCTCCTGGTCACCTGTCCCAATGCTGTATTTCCAGAGTTGTTTATGAGCTGCAGAAACAGAGAGCAGAATGTTAGCAGAATGGCAATGCAGGATTTATGCCAAAAGAAAACACAGTCAGCTGATTACTGTGTTTTATAATACATACTTGTGTCACCAGATCATTTGTTGAAGTGACAGAACAGAAGTAATAATAAATATCCTCCAAAAGTATACACATAACTCAGTTTCAAACTCCCATGGAAAGAAATGTAAGTGTGACTTTAAGTGGGAATCTCAGCTAAAATTTGTGCTTCATTTAGAAGAGGACCTAGACAACCTGATAAACCCACCCCTTGCTACTTATAATTGCCAGTACTCTGATAAAGCCAAAAGTGCAAGCTGATTTAGATCTCTACATTACAGGAATTTACAGTGAAAAAAGATTTTGCCTGAACTCCAGGATGGACATGTGTGTGTTATGCTGGACAGTGGCTGCTGAGAAGTGGCAGTTTTGGCTCTATATTTAATCCCAAGTTCTTTGGTGATCAACTTCCAGAGTGCTTACTTGCCTCCCTTCCTTTCAGATGTAGAAATAGGCATCTGACTTATTTGGAAATGTAAGTTTCTGTTTCTTTGTCATATTTTTAACTTAGCAGTAACTAAGCAGATTCTCAGTTATATGCCTCAGTGTCCACTAATAGACTCTCACAAAGAATGCAATGCTATCACAGAAGTGTCTAATTAGGGTCTCTGGATGAAGGCTATTTCTATTGGATTCATACCAGCGCTGCCTTGCAGGACAGACTTTCCTGGGGAAGAACAAGCCATGCACTAGTATATGTGGAGGGGCAGCTAGCAGGAAATCATCTTAGAAAAAGAGGATCTAGGGGTCTAGGCTGGAACCTTGGGGATCTGTGTTTCATGTCTTCAGAAGAACTGACCTTTGTGTGCCATCATATTTTCTGCTCAGACTACAAGTGTGACCCCATAAGCCTCCTTGCTTCAACCAATATCAAACATATCAAATAGCTACTTTTGGTCCTCGACTCAGCTACTGCCTAGAGATTGCAGCTGCTAAAATTATACTGATGTGTTAATTTTGCTTCAAGGTTTTGTCAGGAACATCTATTATTTTTATAGGGTTTTGTATGGATTTATTACCAAGAAGCGGGTCACAATTGATATCTCCATTTTCTGAAAAATCAAGCTAACTTGCCAAACTTCATAGAAGAGGATAATACTTTATTTAATTAGCACTAGGATAATAATTTATTTAATTTTTAAAAATTTTTCAAATTGCATTGGTAAGTTAAGATTTTTTAAATAAAGAAACAGCTGTATCAGCCAGTGGTAAAATAAAAGTCCAGGATGCATAAACATTCAGTTTGGTACTGGGTCAGAAATGTACCTTAAGATGTTGAGGAGGTTCTGGTAAGTGAAATAAATTCCAGAATTTGAGGAGGTTCTGGTAAGTGAAATAAAACAATGATCTTTTTTTTTCTTATTTATGTGAAAAATGCTTTTTTTTTTTTAAATTCAGTCTTTCTGTCTCCTCTGTTGGGAAAATTCTCAAAACATTTTTCTCCTGTGTATAAATACATGGCTTGATATTTTGAACAAGTGCTGGTTCATAATTAACATAAAACTCAACACGTGCCAATGCACTAGTTTTTCCTACTGATTTTGCCAGGAATGAAATTTTTTTTTGTGGAAACCTACGAACAACTGGGCCAATTTTGAAATATTCTCTTTCCATCTTAACATTAGCTCAATGTGTTGCTCTTACTGGGACTACCAGCTGATGAGTTGTCCAGTTTTCCTTGTTAATTTCTATTGCAGTATTCTTTCACTCTTCCATAGATTAAAATTTTATATACATGCATAGCATATTGTTAGAAATTTTGACTCAAGGCTCATCAGCTTTGCTGGCAAAATAAAGCGATGGGGAAGCATGAAATCAATAGATTTGAAGCTTTTTGCTTTGGAGGAAAAGGGTGCCCATGTAAACAAACAAACAAAAAAAACAAACAAGTAAACCCTTCTTATTCCTACTTGCTTACATCAGGCTATTGCCACCTTACAGTACTCTGTTGCAAAGAATAGGTTCATAGAGGGTCAGCTACCTCCTGTGACTCTGTCCTACATTTCTGCCAGTTCAACATTTAGACAAGACAACACCTAGGCAAAGATTACAACAAAGTCTATTGTTTTCAGTACAAGGCATTTATCTATTTCAGTCAGACGTAAAGCTGTTGGTGCTTGTCAGCAGTTGTTTCTTTAGGTGGCTGGTGATGGTAATGTATGAGGAAAACAGTAGGATACCTAGGGATTGCTCCCTTAAGCATAACAAAGTCAGAAAGCTGCAAATATGCTGGACACTTACAGCAATATAGGTAAATTCAGCTGAAAAGGGAGAGGGTCACATTAGTATTGGCAGCTGAAAGGGCTCAAGAGCTGTTAAAATATGAAAATTTGTGAAGCCATCACTTTTTTTTTAAATTAAAAAAAATATTTTATAAGTAGTAGCCTGTAAAATTTACTTTATGAGCATTTTCTGTGACTGTAGGAGCTAAAAATAATAGCTTCTTCAGCTATGTTTTAAGTAAGACACATAAAATATTGAGACACTTTTATAAAGCTGAAGCAATCAGTTTGACAGAGTTTGACAGGGACAACACCACCCTCTTTTCATGGTTAGGAAAGCAGCCTGGGATCTGTTGCCCTTTAAATTGCAGTTTTACTGCCAGAGGGTATTGGGAAATACTGTTCTGGGTTAGAGTGTGAAGTTTCCTATTGTGACAGGGAGTGACCTGGCTTCTCCTGTCAGTCATGCCTTAAATGAAAATCTGTGTCCTAACGTGGTTTTTCTGTGCACAGACCTGCTTGTTAACTCTTGTTTATGTTTTAAACCATGATTGGCATGAGATTTTCCTTCATCCATCCATAGTCATTTTAGCCTGCCAAAGCAGTCATGCAGCTCCTCTCATTGAGGTTTTACAGTCAGAGGGGCTTTAGCAAACATTGCGCAATGGAGACAATAAGATAAATGTGAAACCCTTCCCTACCATTGTTCTGTGAAACTTTAATAGGTGTACCAATGTTAAAAGGAGAGTGGGCATAAAGCTTGAGATAAGGTGATAAAACAAACCCCTCCCCTCAAAATCATGCAGCTTTACCTTAGCCCCTCTGTCCCCCGGTTTAATTGTATTTTCTGTCTCCTGATTGCAGAAACATTAGTGACCCACAGAGAGTCTAATTCCCCTTTGCACCACCTGCATGCTGTGCTAATATACACAGCAGGCTTTGCATCTCTCCATTATAGAGGGATGAGCATGTGAGCCTTCACAAAGTAACACTTCCAGAAAGGCAAGACAAGAAGGACTGGAAATGCTAGAAAGTGCATTCATTACATCTGGATTGTATCAACAGCAAGCATAGGCTGCAAACTCTGCTTTGGAAACAGTGGGGCTATCAGAGAGAGCAAAAGAACGACTAGCAAAGGGAAAGGAATATCTGAGTTGGGAGAGGCTGAAGGTCTGTTGCAGTCACTGTCCCTTTCCTCTTTGCAGCTTGTAGTTCTTGCTTTAATGTATTGCTTTCAATGTTGAAGGCTCACTGCTCTGCAGGCCTGGAAGGAGTTGTTCTTCAGTGACCCCATGTAGCCTCCTGGTGTCCTTACAGCAGTTTGCTGCAGGCTGTATCTGCTTCCCAGAGGCTTTGACAGCTCTATAAAGCTTAAAAAAAAAAGTTAGAGTCACGTGATAATGAAGCAATATTGTAAGAGAATTTCTGGTGTGCAACTTGAGAGTTATGGCTTGAAAATCAAGATGAAATACAGGCAGGATCTGTGCAAAAGATGCAGAGTAACCTGAGATTGTTATAGGGAGTGAGAAGTTGGCATGAAAGATAAGGGGCGACAACACTGGCAAGACCCGAAGGAAGACTGAAGAAGACTTGATCCTGGAAAAAGAATTAATAGCAGTAGAGGCTGATGACATCACAGTTATATTTTCTTAATAGGAAAATGGAAAAGTTAGTGGAAAAACTGAAGCAGAGAAGTGGGTGGCTTGCCTAATATGCCAACACAATCTAGCTTCAGAAACAAAATTATTTTCGTACCATGAAGATCCAGGAGATTAAACAGAGGTTTCATTTCAATCTGCTGATGTTTTGGCTTAGGGCAATGGCATAAAATTATACTTGGAACATCAGAGTTTAGTCCAGTGCTTGGGATGTCTCTTCTCATGAACTTTTGTCAGTGCTCAGAACTCGCCAATTGAAATAGGTGGTCCCTTTCAGTTATTTTTTTTGGCTGGAAAGCAGAAAAAAGATTGGGGCAGGGAAAAGGATTTTTTAACACATAAAGGTAAAATTCTACTTGCTCATCCACCCAAAACAAATAGCTGTTTTGATAAGTTACAAATGTAAATATTTTCCTCAGTTATAACAGGAAGAATAGTTAAAGACCTTTTATACAGAATATAAATATATTTCACTTTTCTTTCTGATTTTAAGGCTTACAAAATTCTGTTGCTGTGAAGCTCATGGAAGAGTGTTTTGACAAACAGGCTTTGAAGCCTGCCTTTTGTGTGCAGTAGAAGGCATGACACCTTTTCTGACAAAAGAGACTTCACCAGGGACCAAGTGTATAATGGTCCCAGTGTGTGCTACATGGTAATTTTTGTTAAAGCTGTTTCTGCATGCAATTACATATTGTATTACTTTTCTCTACGTAACATTAGTTCTCTTACTGCCCTGGTTTTATAGGAAAGCTTGCAATCCTATAGCCAGATACCAGATTAAAGATCTAAATTTTGCATGTGAGAATGAGGGATGATATGTACCTCAAGCAGGTTGAAAGTGTATCTCTTTTGCTTTCTGCTAGACATAGACAGAATCTGGGAGATGAATTTTTATTTCCATAAAATAATTTTTTAAAAAAAGACCATGTAGAAAATATTTTTTTAAATTTTTTTTCCCGTGATACCACAGTTTAGTTGGCTTAAAGTAATTTTGTAGCTGACAGCAAATTTAAAAAAAAATATGTTGTCAAAATTTGTATTGCATTTTATGGTTTATCATTCAGGAATACATGGATACCTACATTATTGTGACTGTTATTACTGTTTATTATTATTACCAGTACTACAGGTATTTTTTCCAGCCAAACTTGAACTGATTGGCCATGTGGTCAGATGATCTTCAGTGAAAAATCTCTAAGAAGGAGGTGAACATTTTCATCAGGGAATAAAAAGTGCAGGAAAAACATAGTTTAACTTGGAAGAGCTTTAAACATGCAATTTAAGGCAGTGGAATAAAGTTCTGTAATTCCTGTTTCCAAATATGTAAAAAGGAGAGCAGGGTTTTATTCAAGCTATTTTCACCAATAAAATAGTGGCTTCTTCTGCTCACATGATTCTGAACCATTAAAGTCTGGGCCAGATTTCATAGTTCAGTAAATAGACATAAAGGACAGAAAGTATGCAAGGAAAGACAATGAAAATTGAATTAGTTAATCATGAGTATCACACAGTCTTGGTGAAAACAGTTACTTTTACTTTTGCTTCTGCAGCTATAGTAAATTGCTTTTACATTGAAAATGCCAATGGAGAAAAATATATATTGCTAATAGTAAATGTCTATTATTATTTACTAGAGATAATTGCCTGGAAAAAGGTGCGTGCAAAAATTTGGTTGATTATCAAGAGCTGATGTTCTATCTTTTACAAAAGTACTTGACTAAAATATGATTGTGTATCTCTGCTGGGAAATACAATTGAACTGACCCTCTTCAGCGTTCTGTGATGCACAGTGATAATTCCTTGCTGTCCTCTCTTATGCATTATGTAGTCTTACGTATTATATCAAGTTCCCAACATAATGCAAGTGAACAGATTTGAAGAATATAACATGATTTTATTTTAGTACCTTTCATTACTCCATTGCATAAAAGCACTTTGGAAAGCAAGGAACTAAACTCTGGTCGTTGAGTCACTATGTGCCTTGAAATGAAACATCATTTTGCACTCAGCAATAAACTGCAGGGAAACTTGAGTACAAGAATAGAATTAGGGATGGAGAATCAACTGGGAATTTAAACAGCTCTTTTCACTCCATCTTGTTTGGAGGTGTTTTTGCAAGAATGGCCTAATTTCCAGATGTGATATAGACTTCACTGAGGTTCTGAAAGATTTCAAGGCATTTTTTTGATTTTCGATTTTTTTAGCCCTTGAGTTCTGGGGAGCTGACCAGCACTGCAAGTATCAAGATATATTGAGAGTTGATGCTGCTAGAGGAATTCCCAGCTGTGTTCAGAAATACTGGGAGTCTTGAAAGACAAGCTGTTCTTGTATTGAATCTACTCCCATTTGCAGACCACAGAGCTCTGAAACTCATTTACTCCAACCTAAATCAGAAGCAATCAAACTGAATTCAGTAGGTAGGACTCAAAGTCAAATGAGCATAAATGCAATCTAAAGCCAGTCTTCAAAGGGCTGGATAATTTCTTGTAAAAATTTTTTGAAAAGAAGCGGGCTTATCTAAATGGAAAATAAATGTAAAGCTTCAAGTTTTCCTGTTAGCTAGAGAGCTGTGTTTTGCATGAGAGAAGAAAGCTAAAATAAGTACAAATTTTAAACATAATTATATTTGGAAAATCACAATTCTCTTTTTATTTTTGTGTTGTCATTTCCTCTTGGAGAAGTATAAAGTTTCTGAGTCAAATGAATCTAATTTGTTCTTTGTTATGTGATTAGGTTTTGCAGTAATTTTCCAGAGGTAAATATGGACTTTGACTGCTGTTAGGAAATATCTTTTTTGTTTTCTTATTAGCAAATCATCACAAAAATTACAGCAGCTACAGTGTGTCTATGAATTTGTAGGTATAGTTACCCCCTCTACAGGCAGTGGACGTTGAGTAGTCTAGATATTCTGGATGCTGTGTATTTCACCTAATCTTAGCTGCTAGTCGAACCTCACTCAGTGAAAAGAGTGGCACTTCCACACGGTGCCTCATCTCAGCCTTAGTTCAGATGGGGCAGATCAGTTCTGAATGTTTCTGTCTTCCTAGCTGGATGACAGAGGGAGCCCTCACACTTGCTATAAACAAAAGCAACAGAGCAACAAAGTTCCTTCTCAGGAAACAAACTATTCTTGCCCTCAGAAAGAAAGGAGAGAAATAGATGGAGTGGAGGCTATTAGGGTCTTTATAATGCTACTGAATTTCCATTGGAGGGTCCTCAACCCGATCAGAGCATGTTTGTGCAGAACACTCTGTAAATTTATCCTGTGAATGGATATCTGATATTTTTAGGATGGGTACACAAAATAATCTGAAGCTTAACAAACGAATAGACAATTTGGGAAACTTTAAGCTGTGTTGCCTTTCAGCTTGACTTCTAATCTATGTTTTCCCAGATATTAAACAGTCCTTTCTTGTAGTGTTCTTCCTTCCTGAGGGTAGTCCACCACTGTGGCTATTTGGGTTAGTAAGGAGATATTCAGTGCTAGCAGCAGGAGCATCAGTCTGGCCTTAGAGAACACAACACTGAATATTCTATTTCTGTAAATGTTCTGTCACTAGCATAATAGACTCCAGTGGGCACTCATTTGATTAAACAAGGTCACTTTAGAAAGGTATTTTCCTGTGTAGGTGAAGAATTACTCTTTTTGAGTTAATAGCATATAATTGTCACTGAAGGTGTCTGAACACTATGGTCTATATGATAAACTGTTTTATCTAAATAGCTACCCTGCAAGCCCATCTCCATTAACAAATTGTCATGGTCCATGAAGGACCACAACAGAGTAACACTATTGAAAATGTAAGATATGCATTAGGAAAAAAAAAAAAAAAAAAAAAAAAAAAAGTTAAAAACTATTCTTATGTTACACTGTTATTTAATTTCTACATATTTATTACCAAACAAGAGAACCTATGCCTAGAGATATATAAATATGGAACCTTACTTTCATCCAATTGAAAAGTGAAGAACAGGGAAAGGCAAATTTTGCTTCAGTCCATACTTCTTTCCACAAGACTTTTGATCAGCCACCTTTCATGACTAGCTTATCCTATTTCTCAATTGCCAAAATTATGTAGGAATTTCATTAAAGATACAAAAAAATAACAAAACGATCTAGTTTTGCATTCTCCCCATTCAAAGTCAGGACTGTTTGAGGTGCCCTAGAGTACATCTTTCTGGGAATCTAGTACAGATATAGGTGTCATTTCAACTGCATGGACCTGATTTGGGTAGTTCTGTAATATCTGGGCTCTACTCAGAAAGCAGGCTAGGACATTGATTTGTTCAAGTGATGTTGCATGGGTATAAATATTCCATTGTTACCAACCAACATTGTTACCATTGCATCTCCCTTTGATGGTCTGAGTATTTCTATATTTCAGTCTAACATACTGATATAATCTTATCTATGCAAGCACTGAGGCTGAGCTATCACAAGTTGATATATTCCTTTTTTTACCCGTATTTGTCATGATCTTTTAGCCATTTTTAATTCAGATGATCTTATCACTAAGTCCATATGAATAAACTTTTCAAGATACTGAAATAGCTCCAACTTTCACTTCAAATTATACTGTTTCTTGTATGATTTCTCCAGTGACTGCTTTTGCATTCATGTTCATCTGCAAAAGATATTACCTGAGCCTGTGCTCCCTATTTCTTTAACCTATCTAAATTTAATGGATCTTTTCAATGAAGTGTCACTACACAATTTCAGGATGGGTAAAATGCTCACTTGTGCCCTTTTGTAGGTAAGGATTGTAAATGGTTGGGTGCCTGAGTGCAGCAGCCGAAATGCTGAATGTAAGAGTAGTGCTCGTTGCCTGCTCACTAAACCCCATTTACTCTGTCAGTGCTCCACATCAGTGTAACAAGTTGAGATATACTCTATTGCCATTTAGCAATTCCTCACTATGATTATATTTCTAAATACAGTTTTGGCTTTCTGCATGTGGTCTTGTGTTTCACTTCTTCCAGGGTCTTTCTGAACACTTTATCTGAATACTGAATTTGATGCTAAGTCAGTGGTAAAAAAGGAGAAAAAAACGTTCAGGTCTTCCAAGGTTTTCCAAGGTTTTCTTGCTTTTAACTTTATTGCACTATTCTTTTTTTTTCCTACTGTCTGCAGGTGGATCATGTGGATGTTGCAAATTCTTCATAATTAATTGCAATATCTGTTATATCTGTTATCTATTTACATGCTACATCCCTGGCAAATGCTTAGAAGTACTTAATGCAGGTAGATATGTCCTTTGACCAGAATATTATATTTTTTATACTTCTCAGGGTGTTTCTGTTTCTGAAAGTGCAATGAAGCAGCAATGATCTTCCAGCATTCTTATGGTAAGCATAAAGACTGATGTGAACTTCTATGCTAAAACTCTGACTTGACAAAAGGCTGTGTCTTGTCATGCCTTTCGTCGGGAATTATACTAATGAGCTGCATCTTAAGCCTAGCTGATGTAATTCCTTCTAAATGACACAGATGCACTGCTCTAAATGAGTAAAATTAATTTATTCTAATAACTATTGCTCTAGCTTTGCTTCTCTTTGTCACCACTAATGGTGTTTCAATCCATGCAGGTTTCCTTCCCGCTTTGCTCAATTTCTTGAGCCTGGAGGAAGTTATCCTTAAATATCAACCAGGTCTCTTGGACCCCTCTTCCCACAGGATCTGTTGCTGTGGGATTCTTCCAAGAAGATCCCTAAAGAGGCTAAAGTCATCTGTCCTGAAATCCATGGTTGCAATCTTACTTGTTGCCCTGCTTCTTCCCTTCCCATTGCTGAACTCCACAATCTCACTGTCACTGCGGCCAAGGCAGCCCCACAACCTTCACATCTCTGACAAGGCCTTTCCTGTTTGTCACTATGAGGCAACAACCACACCATTCCTTGTGGGATCCTCCACTGCCTCTGTCAGGAAGCTGTCATCAATTTACAGGAGCTTCCTGGACTGTTTGTGCTTTGTTGTGTTACTTCAACCACCTGAACGAGGAATGATCTGGTGTGCTGATAAAAAAGGTATATAAAGTCATAGTAGTTAAGGTTGTTTGCTCAAATTGATTTATGGTAATAACGAAGTAGAGTATTGAAGTGTAATAATATGCAAGAAGTAATATAGAAAGTGTTGATATAAAGGTGACAAAATAGCTAAGAAAATGCATATCTGAATTGATATGGCTAAGAGATGACTATGATATTTTATGACAGGTCAAGAAAATATGGGTGGGAAGGATTTTTCTTTAAAGCAATATTTCAGGTAATTTCTGTTTGCAAGTGGAACCAGTTTGCACAGACCACACTTTTAGTAGAAGAGAAAAACACTTAATTTAAGGAAACAAGGAGAATTTACAGCAGGTTTGTCATAGCGATGTTCAGATCCCAGTGTACATCTGGCCCAATGCCCATGGATCTCTCTGAGATGAAGAAGAGTTTGTTCATACACATCCCATCACTCTGGGAGACATTATATGAGCAAAACCAGACTTGACACCCAAGCTGGGCTATGCTCCTCTTTTGCTTGCTCCTTTGCCTCCATAAATGGAATTCTGCTTTGCACTGGATCTCTACACAAAATTTGATTTTTTGGGGATGTTCAGGTTTTTGATAATTGCTGATGGAAGACCACATTTGAGTGGTTGCACATAAATACACTTGTTATGAGCAATTTTACTTCATGTAAATAGCAACAAGCTGATTGCCTTGGAGAAGATTACATGGATGCAGGTTCAGAGGTACATTCTGGTGCAAAACTAAGGACTCAGGCAATTCTGGTTCTGCTAGTCTGACCTAATGGCAAAAAAGAAAACAATAACTTCTACCAACCTGAGTTCTACCAATGCATTTAGATTGTAGATATTTGTAAGCTTACAGTTTTCTATAATTTAATAATAGTAGTGCAAGTTAATTGAATTTAGTTTAATCAAAACTGAAAGATGGTTAGCCTATGATTGATGAGAAACCTCTAAAAAAGATGTTCCAGACTTGACTACCTGACAGACTAGAAATTAGAATTGTTCTAGCTCTTAATAACAATTTACATCTCATTACATGTTTTCTGTATTCAAAATTAAAGCATTATTTTTCCTCATTTATTTACCCCAGGTGTACAGATAATAAATTCCTTCTGGTCTTCATTTTACTTGACTGAAAACAAGTCAGTTTCGTCTAAACTCACCTCTTATGATGACTTGGTCATTGCTCAGAGCATACCAGTACTTATTTTTCACATCTGTTTTACATCTCATTTCCTTGTACCTAAATATGTGTTGTGAAATCTGTATTTTAAATTGGGTATCACATGACATTCACATTTGCCTAATTCAACTAGAAACAGCTTGACTGAAATACCTTTTAATCTTATTATTTGTTGCTGCTTCTCATTGCTGGTCAATGGCCTTCTTTTAATTAGCTATGGTACCTGTGTTTCTGTCCTTCTACTTCAGTTCTAGCTGATGCTAAAATTTCCTGTTATTTCTTCAATTCAGGATCTTGTATTTTATTTTACCATTAGATTTCTGTTTCTTTGTGTTTCAAAGTCACTTGATTCTTCCATATATCTCTTGAAAGTATTAACTTCATGGCTTTGTGTTATTGGTCAGTTTCTTAATTATTTTTTGTTAAAGAAATGAATGGTAACAATGAAATAATCAAAGTTCTAAAATACTGAGCAAAATTAGTGAGAAAATTTCTTGAAGGGTGTTATTCAAGGCAATGTCACATAATGTTCCCTCCATACCTTTCAAACCCTTTTCCTCTGTTTCCACTGCCTGTTTTTTCTGTTGCCTTAACTCTTATATCCCTGTAATTTTTGAAAAGGCGAAAACCAATCTGCTCTGTAGCACAGTGTCTGAACTTCTTTCTGATTGGTCTTTTTAAGAAATACAATACCTCTGACAGGAAATTGAAACTTTGAGTTCTGTAACTTCAACCTCCATTTCAATAAACAAGAATAATATTTTTAGTAACTTAACGTGAGCTACAACAGCAACCAGATCTTCCATTTTTATTTAATACAGAAAAATTCAATTAGTTAGTAACTCTTAATGTTTTCCCACTTTCATTCCATGAATAAACTCTGTCCTGAACTTGTCTGAGCTATTTCTGAAGTTTTAATGCTGAACATGAAAGTTTTCCTTTCTGCTTAATATTTTGTTAAACTGTATACCTCAGCAGGCAGTTCCTGAGTTGAAGTAGTGATGTTCAGCAGCCTTCTGGGTAATACAGAGTCTGTCAGTCAGAATGAAATCAGTGTAGTTCTTTGTGATGCCATGAAAATTCTAAATCCATTTAGCTGGGTTTTACCTTTTCTGGTCTTTAAAGACCAAAAATAAATTTGTTAAATTCATAATGTGTTACAGGCCATTCAGCAGCCAGTTCAGCTAGCAGGTATACATTTAGAAGGCAATTCTGCTCGATTAATCTAACATCTGAACTAAATATAATGCTTGTACTTCATCACATTGTGGAGATGATTTTAAAAGTTTTAAAGGAGCTTGTTTCATGGTAATGGCAAATCATGTATATGTATATTGAATTATTTCTATGCCTCGCAATAGAATCTGTTCTTTAAAAGTAATGTTTCTTAATAGCAACAATAACAAGGAAACAGAGTACTTGTGATTTTCTTGTTTTAAGCCATATGGTATCTGGTACATGAGTAGCTGCTCAACGTAGGAAGATCAGAAGAAGCCTCAGTAACCAATGCTTCACCTCTGCAGCACAGCCAGTTTAGACTCAGCTTCCCAAAGAAAGTTGGCATTGTCTTACATGTGTTGTCTTATCTCTGCTACCTTGGTACTAAATGTTGAGCAAGAAAGATGGCAAAGCTCTGCTCTGCTTCCAGTGTAACCAGGCAATAGAACTGACTGTCTTCAGAGGCAGAAGTTTAAAAGAAAATTAGCAAATGCGATAGGGTTGGAGACAAATATAATAATCCATGTCCATAATTGATCTTAGAATTAGACCAGATTTTTGGTTGTTTTTATTGATGGTTCAAATCATACAAATAGATACAAGCAGCCTTGTGTTTTAATTATTTTGAAGATGGATCATTACTAGTAGTCTCAATTACTTCATTTTTGGGGTTAATGACAAGCGTATTCATGACATTCATTCAATAACATTAATACTTAATTAATTTTGTGTTGAAAACCATTATCACTGACTCATTTTCCTGTAAAAATGTTTGTCTTGTAATCTGATAATGAGTAACAAAATAACACCAAGCCTTATGATGTGAGAAAAAAATATAGAAGATATGAGTAGGAGTCTGCTTCCTAATTCCTCTTGATAGAAATCAGAGGCTACCTCCATAATTTAGAGGTTAAATATTAAGTTTTTGTAAGATATTATGAATTCTACAGGAAAGAAAAACCATTAATTGTATAGTCAAATTTTGATGCATCTTGAATGTTTGAATGATAAACAAAGAAAAAATCTATTCTTTTGGGGCAGTCAATTCTGACATAACCTTAAGGGTTATTTCAAGTGTGCAGGAGAGTCCTTATTTAATATAAAAACATTATTAATACTTTGAAAAATGAATAATTCGGAGATGTTAATTTTTTCAGGTTATTTTCTTCTTTCTCTCTGCCTTCTCCTAGGGGATAATTGTCCAAAGATAAAAAAAATCAAAATATTTCATACATTTGCATATGTTCTACTAGTTGTTTATTAGAAGAGTGATGATCAAGAAAATCGGTTGTGAAGACAAAGGATAAGGTTAGCAGGTCTTGTATTGGTTCTCAGATCTTCTGATAGTGTTTTCAGAAGTACAGAATCAGGTTCAACTAATGTTTTGTCTAACCAAAGAACCTTAATTCATCTGACAACAGGCAGCATTTTACTTGTTAATCAAAGTGGTTTTTAAAGAAAAATCAGTTTTTTGGTTGATAGAGTTTTTTTTGTTTTTAAGGGACGCCTAACCTGAAAGGTGATGCAAGATCTCTATCATTATGGATATTTCTGCAGGGAGACCTGAAGACAAAGCTGAGTTTCAGAGTTTACTGTAGTTTCTGGAGTTCTGTTCTACATCCAAGACTATGCTATAATCTTTCTAAGCACATTCAGGAGACATAGGGTCAGGTTATTTAAGGCAAATGATTACCAAATGTCCTAGTGAAAATTAATTCATTCTCCCTGGATATTACTGCATCATGAAAATTTCCTATCAGTAAAAAAAAATAATTCTCAAGTAACTTATGTTAAGAATGGACTAATCATGATTACATTTTATCAAATAGAGGAGAACATGCCTATTTGCAAAGGGTGTTTTCCCTGCCTCACAATGTAATTCTAATTTTGGTCTGATTAATTTTCAAACAGTTGTTCTTCACCCGTGAGCTCATCTCCATCAAAAAGTAGATTAATTTAGTCAGGATAATATACCTGAATGGTGTGAAGGCAAACAGAACTGTGTATCATTAGCAAACATATTCAAATTAGAGTCTGTAATGTCTAACCAGTTTTCTAAACAGTGGAAGATCTTTGTGTGTGAATTGTCTAAAATTTTAATTTCTTGCTTTCTGCCATAATGTATATTTGCTTAGGAAAAATTAGGTATCACCTTAAGAGAACACATCCTTATCCAAGCAGCACAAAACCAAAAGTATACAATTGCTCAGGCTATGCAAGTTAAAGGAGCGGAATGCTGTACAAAATATGAAGTACCTGCTTAGATGGCACACTTCTGTCTGTAGAAGCACTGAACAATGCAGGGAGATCCCAACAATACAATAATGAGCTTTATCCTTCTATCTATAGGATAGTCATAGCATGGCTAATGTGTTTTCAGTTCTGGATGCAGTGTATACAACATCAAAATTGCCGATAATGGATATGTGAGATTTAAGACACTTATCTGAAATTACTGAGGAACAGAAAGGGTAGCAGCTAGCTATGAGCTAGCCAGATTAATTTTGACACAGATTAATAAGTCAGAAATCAATTTCCTCGTACTTTCTGTTGAAAGTAGAAAAAAAAATTCTTCAGTGTGTGAGAAGGGTCCACAAAAAGAGATAAATCACTGATATTTTCTGGAACTTTCTTATATGCTATATTTAGTATGTTTTTGTTAAAAGTAAAATTACTGGGTTTGAAATTACTGAGTTATTTTTCAGGATTGATCTAATAAGCATCATTAAATCTTTTTTCTCAGTGTTTGGTAGAAGAACTGAACAGCACTAGGACTTTGAGTCCCTTGGTAAGAGTAGTAGTTTAAGAAAATAGAGAATATGTAGAATCTAAATAAACAAAGGAGCTTCATAGAGGTTTCATACTTTCTCTTTCTTGCCACAGTTAATTTGCCTGAGGCATCACTGTAAGAAAACTGAGATTACTGCCACATTTATTGACAGTCTTCATGGTAAAAGTTTTTTTAGCATGCTCACTTAAAATATCGAAAGAGGGAAATGAGAAATGTTTTCATGTTCTTTCATTTCTTAGACCTTTGATGTGCTGGATGCTACCAGAAAGAGTATAATCAGCTATTTCAATGGACAGGGGACTCAGTGGAGAAAGGGTCCAAAACTTAAATGAACTTTTGCTACATGATTTGTCTCTGAAGATACAACCAGTATATAAGCTCATCTTGGTCCTGGGAATAATTCTCATAGAAAAAAAAAAAAAAAGATGTTTTTTGGTGAACAAGAATTCTTAGTTTTGATAAATTATGGTGAAAACCTATTTTATTGAAAAAATCTCACCCAGGCTGCTGGCTACAGTATACAGACTAAAGAGGTTTGCTGTAGGAAGTGCAGGTTGAGGCCTGTCTGTTTTATTCAATAGCCTCTGGGACTGATTTTCTTTACTAGGAGCCTGAGGACTAAAGAGGCTGTTATTTTAAGAATGTCTTGTTAAGATATAATAAGCCAAGGACATTTATTTTATTAGCTGTCCTGTAGTCTCCTAACTGACAAAATGCAGCTGAGTGCTTGTGCATGGCCTTACCTGGGATATTTGTGATCAAGACTGCACACAAATCAGCTGAGCCAAGGGACAGATAAACTACATTGGAGTTTTCTAATTGTAAGAATAAAACTTATTATATGTAGAATTAGCATATAGAAAAGAACTTATCAAAGTATATTCTATAGAACTCTATAGAATAGAATTCAGCAAAGCTATCCTAGAGCAAGACTACAATATTTCAAAATCCATATGCAATATGTGAACCTGATCAGCAATTTGTTTAATTCTTTTGGATATTTGTACATCAGAGAAGCCAAAGTAGAAAATAACCATGACTTGTGGGCTGTGTTGTGAAATTTTGTTTTAAAAAGCACTTTCAAAGAATGCTTATTTCCAGATGAATCCTCTACCATCAAAGTGGGGAGGAGTTTGAGCCTTCTCCTTAGACAGCTTTTCTATTATGTTTGAGGGATTTCATTTCTGATAAGAGAGAAAAAAATGGGAGGAATCCTCAGATATGTATTTGGAGAAATCTTCAGCTATATATTTGACAATATATGTAGGAATAGTTTGGGTAGAATAGAGAAATAGTTCATCAGCACAACATGGGAAGCTCTTATGAACAGAAGCAGACAGACCTGGACATTATTTTTATGTTAATAGAAAGAAAAAACCCTCAAAATGAAGCTAATAATAAAATTGTTAACAAGGGAAAATATATTGAAAGCCAGGTGTAGCAATCTAAAAAATAATCAAAAAGAGAAAAAAAGAAAGCCAGAAAGTCTCTGCTTGAAATTTTTTTTCAGCTACAGTATTATCAATAAAACATAAATACAGACTTTGATTTCGTTTTCTGTCCCCACAACTATAGAAGCAAACGGAAGCACTGGTAATTTTCAATGTGTTTTAAGAGCCCTCCATTAGATACAAAAGAATCATTGGAGGAAAGAACTCAGACCATATGTCCACAAACAAGCTCACAAACTAAAAGTGAAGAATAATATAAAATAATAGCAGAAACTTTTGATTCACTGTTGAGTGCTGGAGAATGAATATTGGCCAGAATCATGGAAAATATAACTCCAAATTACTCCTGACATGTGCCTGAGTGACTAACTGGTCTGGATATGTTCTCGTTTCAGATTCAAAGCACTAAAGAGACCAATAAATGAGGCTGTACACAGAAAATGTGCCTTTCTGTAAAGCACACCCATTTGAAAGAACTTTTCATCATTGTGTTCATGCTTGCATCTGCAGCATAAAGCAGAGGTCACTTGCTATTAGCTGGGCCAGTTCAGAGTTAAAAAGCGTCCTTAAAAAAAAAAATCTGCCTGATCTCATTTTGCAAAATGGATAGAATGCACAATGCTATTGACCTCAGACTCAGATTAGCTTAATTTCATCCAATTTATTCTTGCATTGTTCAATTTGTGTATAAAAAGGAAAAGGAAAAAAGAGATGAATGGCATCTGTCACTTGTCCTAAGCCTGAGAGATGATTTGAAACCTTTTTGTGGCATGAATAAAGTTTTTCCTTGCCAGGCAACAGAAATATGTTTATGTCCTTGTAAAATAAACCAGGTCATTTAGAAGCATTATTAACAAACAAAGGATGTCAAGGATGGATTATTTGTGGTCTCAGTAGACTTCTATGAATATGAATGACACTTGCTGAATGTGCTGACATATGAAATGCAACAACAAACTTTTTAATCAGAGCTACTAAACAAGTAGGTCTCAAAATGAACAAGCCAAAACCAAATGTTATGAAAATCAGTGTGGAAACTCATAGTCCTAAAAGAGATGCTCTGAGAGCTGTTGATGAGCTTCCTGATCTGGGCAGACTCATTTGTATCCATAAAATACGCTGTTCTGAGTATGTAGGCCAAACACTCTTTCCATAGACTGGATTCACATTAGCATTCTACAAAAAGCAAGTTCAGTTGATGGAGGTTCAGCAGTAAAAGGCAAAGGGAAACTAGAAAAGACAGGTCATTTCTGTAGGGACTCTGTGGTGTGACAGTAGCTAAAGGATTATGTAAAGCTTTGAACATCAGTTTCCAGCAGGTTCTTCCTCGCTTGTAGAGCATACACACCTTATAGAAATTACAGTCCTAGTAGGAGCTGTATGTTAAAGATTTTCTTTGCTTTCCACATGTAGAGTTTTGGCAACTTAAATGCACAAAAATGCATGTGGGCACAGGGACTTGAAAGTATCTCTCAAGCTGAAATGTAAAGTAAGGCAGAACAGACTCAGTCCTACTGCTCTTCTAGGATGTTCCTGTTGTTTCCCTGTCTGTCCCCGGGCCTAAGGGGCAGCTTGTTGATTAATGCTGATGGAAGCTGGCATAAATCAGGGCTGGATCAGGATGGTGACAGGAGGCTGTGCCTGCTGCTCCTGGCTGCTACCTGTTTTGGCATCATCATGCTGAGTGATGGGCAGGGTCAGTTCAATGGGATCAGCCTACAGCTGGGGGAAAAGTAAACTCTGAGCATGGATGCCATGACACACTAGCAGCATTTCAGTGCTCTGGCATCCCTGACAGGGAGCTGGCTGACTGAAAGGCCAAACAGAGCTTTAATTGCATTATTGGTAAGCTGATTTAAAAAACAGTATGTGAGAGAGGGAGAAATTGAGAAATCTACATGGCACAGACACGTTTTTATTACTGTGAACCTATTTTCTGTATCCTTTTTAATCTTCCAACTTTTAAAGAAAATGTAAACCTAGATAAATAAATGATTAATACATACTTCTTCTGATTTTACTTTTCTGTTATTTCACCCTTCTTTTCACAGACTTTAATCTGTTCTTTAACTTATAAAGCTTTTAAATTCAAGACTTCTTACCAAATTAACTTTCTATAAGATCTCAAAGAGAATAAAATCTTGGGTTCTAGCTAATTAGATTTTGCTTTGAATAGTAGTGTATTTGAATGTTGTATATTGTGAGTTACAAGCATGAGTGTTTTCAATCAATAAATAATCTTGAACTTTAGAAAAAGTTTTAAACTCTGTAATAAATATGTTTTAAAACTTTGTAATAAATACATTGATTAGGCTTTGTAATAAATGCATTGATAGTTAATTAAATACATTCCAGTTATCATCATAACCACTTAAATCAAAGACTATAGACTATCATATCTAAAATTACCCTTTCATAGCCTGACTTAATCAGAAGTCATGACAGTAAATGTTCACTGAATATATATATATATCTATATATATATATAGATATATATAGATATAGATATAGATATAGATATAGATATAGATATAGATATAGATATAGATATAGATATAGATATAGATATAGATATAGATATACGTGTTTTAGTTTTGAGCAGTCAAGAACAGGATTAAAATATCCAAGTTAACATACACAGGACAAGGTTCAGTGTCTTGTTTTGTGTGGATTTAGCAACTATGGCATGTATAAAGAGAGAATTATGCAAAGAAATGTGCCAATCTCTCAGGTTTATGAGTAAACCAAATTTTCGTTTATTTCCCTATATGTGTGTCTATGTATCTGTGTATGTATGAATCTATCTATCTATCTATCTATCTATCTATCCATCCATCCATCCATCCATCCATCCATCTAAATATAAAATAACATATAAAATAACATGTTCATATTATTGTGCAATAACATTTTTATTCTTCATAACGCATTCCATTATCAGTGTCAAGTTGGTTCTCCATAAAAAGTCTGATATAATACATTAAAGGGAATTAATTTTAATTATTTCACAGAAGTGTGATGACTTACTCCCACTTATTATAGGAATATATAGGGGAATCTTGAATAGAGCATAAAAATATTTGATCCTTATTTCTTTTATAGCCCTTTAGGTTGTATCATGTCAAAGGACTGCAAGCACATAAAATATATTAATTTATACTCTATGACATTTTGATATTTGTGTCAGTGCAATTCAGGAGGAAGTTGTTTTTGGGGATACTGGCTATGTTGTTTCTGTTTTTTTGCAAGGAGGCTGATAATCAAATTCAATTTGATTGAATTCAATTCAACACACTAAGTTGATACTGTGATCCCTGTCTGGTTTGTATATTGAAATGGCCAGATGAGACATCTGCATAGGCCTGGCAGATACAATCTGGGTTCTGTGCCCCCCTGCAAGAGAAGCCAAATGCCAGATCAGGCCAGGCAACTTGGCATTAGGTGACACCTGACATTAGGTGTCTACAAGGTACAATTCAGTTAGAGGTTCAAATTACTAAACAGAGGTGTCTTCACATAAGCAAAGCCCAGATTCCTACTACAGCCAGTGGAACACCGAGCATATGCAAAAGCTGCATAAAAAGAAGTGTGTAGGTTGAGTTATGTGATTGTCACCTCTGCTCGGCTCTCATGGGACTCCACCTGCAGTACTGCATCCAGCTCTAGGGTACCCAACATAAGAGGGATTTGGACCTGTTGGAGCAAGTTCAGAGGAGGTCACAAAGGTGATCAAAGAACTGTAGCACCTCTCCTACACAGAGAGGCTGAGAGTGGAGTTTTTCAGCCTGGAGAAGAGAAGGCTCAGAGGAGGCTCTTTTTAGGCCTTTCATTATATAAAGGAAGCTTCTGTGAAAGATTTGGAAGGAGTTTTTACCAGGGCCTGTAGTGACAAGAGACAATGCTTTTAAACTGCAAAATGGTGTATTTAGACTGAATAGAATGAAGAAGTTTTTTATGGTGTTGGAACACTGGAATAGGTCTCCTAGAGTAGTTGTGGATGCCCTTTCACTGGAAGAGGTCAAAGTGGGGTTGCATAAGGCCTTTGAGCAACCTGATCTATTTAAAAATGTAACTGCCCATGGCAGGGGCTTGCACTGTATTATCTTTAATGTTTTCTTCCAATCATTCTAATCTATTCAATCAAAACCATTCTATAGTTTTATGATTCAAGGTAGACAGCAATTGTCTGGTGAGATAAAGTTTATAGGTTTCATTGACTGTTGGTCAAATATCCATTGACTGCAAAGGGCACTTGGGCCTACATATGTTCATGGCTGCACATATATATATGTAGGTATTTTCCTTCTGAGTTGAATTCTATATGGTTGAGTCTGGATTGGTGTAAAGAACTGACTGCAAAAATGTCATTGTAAACCTGAGCTGTCTGACAGATTATAAAGTGTGTCTGAAATGGGGCAGATGTGCCCAGTGGTTGTACCTTAGCAGAGGTGCCTCCAGTATTCAGACCAATACAAAGTACCAGGGTTATCCCTGCTCCAGTTTTCCATCATACAGGAGAAAAGAGGGTGCAGAAATTCATTGTAATTATGGAAAACTCCTCTATTCTGAAGGGGAATGTGGCGAGACTAATGCACTCTCCTAGGTGTAATCTCTTTGCATTGACCTTGAGTCAGAGAGCAGTTTTTTAGTTATGGAAACAAATTAATCTAGCACAGGATACTGCCAGAGGCCTTCTTTAGTAACAGCAGATTGGAACATGTGTGCAAATCTGAAGAAATTTAATTTTTTTCAGCATAAACCCATCAAACTCTGCTCATGCTTGAACACCAGACAAATCTCTCTTTTCTGCTTGCCTCAGGCCTTGATGTTGTGTTCTCTTCCCCCCGCATACAACAGAGTGGGTGTAACAAAGGACAGAGAAAGTCATATTTCAGTGTAATCTGAGAGAAGTCAATAAGATAAGATTTGTTATCAGTGTGCATTTATTAATGCTGTTTTCATTTTTCACTGCAGGAGTCTAGCTGAAGTGTAGATGAAAAGCTCCCATTAAGACAGTCACCAGTTTGATGCATCTTGTGGTGCCTAGTTTTTTGATAGGCAAGCTGATGTTATTTATAAAACAAGACCTTTAAAAAGTGAGGTATGAAGACATGTAAATTGATGAAATATTTGTTTTCACATTTATTAATGAAACTGCTTTTCCTACATGCATATCCTTGATCTGCCCCTTTCTTTTCCACATGACATTGATGGGGAAAAGTTATGATAGTAATGGCTCATGAAATTATAATAAACAAGCTTTAAAAACTGGAATCAGGTTTTTAGCTGTTAGACCAAAGAGAAAAGAATTGACCAACCACTCTTATCAATGCAGGAAAGTGGTGATAAAAGGTAATGGGAGGTGAAAATGTACAGGATAATTTCTATCCGTTGTCATATGCTGTTTACACTCAAATTGCCCTAAAGCAAAATTGTTCCTATGGTTTCAAGAGGACTGTGAAAATGATACTTCAATATCTTCTTAAAAATCTATTCATGCTGACAGAAATATGTACTCCAAAAATACATCACAACTAGATTTTGGGAGTGTGCCCCCAACTGTAAGTCTGCTTATGTAGAGAAATTCTGTGCAGTAGGATCTTGACAAGATGAAAATAATGGATTAAAGTGTTTTTCTGTTTATGATGGGGAAATTGTACAAAGATAATTGTATGTAGCTTTGTCCAGTCAATTGGTTGTACTCTGGTACCGTAAAGAGCTGTAAAGGTACTACAAAACAAAGAACAAAAAGCTACTCCTGTTGTATTAATACCACATTTTTTGTCAGTCATTTAGTTTTGCTCTCTACTTTTAACTTTCTAAATTGATCTTTGAGATAGTGTTGTTCAGTAAAATAAAATTGAGAAAATATTTTTTGTTTTTATTTAATTTTGAGATTAGTAACGATAAAAGAAATTGTTGGATGTGTCAGGGACTCATAAGCAGTAGTAACCGAAAGCCACTCCTGATATCAAATTAATAGTCAGTTGTTTTTTTAATAGGTCAGGTGTTGCCACCTGGTGAATCTTACTAGATGCTATGAAAGATTATTAATTTCTCTTTAAAATTTTTTCATGGTCCTTACTATAAATAGGAATAGTTAAGTCACTTTAACACACCTTATATTACAGGGGAAATTTGAGTGGTGTGTATCTTGAGTACAAAAGTAAAATTGGCTGTTTGAGATGAGATGGGGAAAAAGTTCATTTTGCCTGCAGTTTAATTTTTAAATATGTCAAAAAAAGGGCTATATATTTTTATAATATATATTATGTAATGTATAATATTATTATTTGCTATTATTTGTATAATTTTCCTGAAATGCCTAATATGATATTTAGTTATGTTTAGCCATTATTCTACATTGTTCAAAACCATGTAAGATCTTGTCCATCTCTGCTGACCTCTTTCTGCCTTGGTCCTGACAGAAGGAACTACAAAACCAGGATTTTTTTTTTAATTGTCTGTTGAAAAAATATTTTTACCCCCCCAACCTTAATTCCTTTCTGCATCTTTTTCTCTCTTTTTTTATCTCAGTACTTATGCCCAGTGAAGTATGAATAAGTATTGTTATAGTGAACATGAAATTTCTGATACTACTAGCAATCCATTTATGAAATAAAGTACATTTACAATTTTGGACATTGCTCTTCAAAAATTACGAAAAAGTTTCAATGACTTTTATTTTTACTTATAAATTCTACTTTTAAAATATTCTTCAAAATAGTTGGTAAAGCTGTTCCTATTTCTAAATTTTATCTGATTATTTTTGACAAAGAAATGAAGTCATCTTACTGAAAACATTCACATTTCTAGCTTACTCCATACAGTTGTTTTGTCTTTAATATGTATGGTCATGTGGTCAGGTTGTCAACTTAAATATGTTCTCTGAGATGAGATATAATAGTGAAAACAGATGGTTTGTCACTCTTAAAAATTAAATGTTCTTGAGTCTGTTATGAAGGCTCTTGTTAAATGTTCCAGAATTAGCCTACTTTTAAAAACAGTTTATCAGTCTTCAAGCAGGAATTTCACAAAGAATTTTGTGTTTGTTTTTCAAAATATGTGACCCACTGAAAACAATGATGTATGAATTGTAAACAAGTTGCAATCTGGAGCGTTTCTGAAGTCAAGAGATGGAAGCAAAATCAGAAAAAATCACAGAAAATTTTCCTAACTTTCAAAGGCATAAGGGGCATGTCTGACACTAGGTTGCAGGTTGTGTTTCTGCAAATGTGTCTGTGGCAATACCTATGTAAGATGGTAGAGCAGAATCTAGGGAGGGTAATTGAAGGTCCTAACTATCGACATTGCAGATATGACATCCAACCTACATGTAGGTCAAGAGCTTTTGCTTCATATCCATGGATCTATTAGCAGGTAAGACTTGTTAGAAGGGCTCTGGACCTCCTACATATTCTGGTTTCATCCAGAAAGCAACGAGTGTGAGCAGTGGAAGACCAACTCCGAATGAAATGAAACGTAATGGAAGACGTAGAAGTTTGCTTTAAAAGTGTCATCACAGTCTGAAATAAGAATGCACTCCAATAAACATGCACTTTACTTTGCTTCTCTTGAAGTGGAACCCAGGAACATTGTAAGCTAAGTGGTTGTGGTCCTTGCCATTTGCTCCTGCTGCAATGGAAGAGTTTGCAATGCAGTTCTGCTGCCTGGAAATAAAGAATTTAGTCTCTTATTTCTTATCCCATTTCTCAATATGACTGTTCATGCCAAGAGTTCATACTGAAGAATTCTGAATGTTTTTCAAGTTCTGTTTTCAGAACTGTGACTGTAACAACAGAACTTTGCTGAGGAGCAAATGCATATATCATCTCCTACCCATTGCCACTTTGTCCCTCTACTCCTTATTTCGGTGCTTCCTATCTTTTCACTGTGCTTCCTCAGTATCTATGTACTCCTCATTTGACCACTTGTTTTATTGTTTTTCTGTATCTACTTAGTCTGCTACTGTTTCTTTCAGATGAATTCCTGTTGAAAGCTGTATTATTCCTGCTGCTTTTCCTGTAGTCCTGTTCCTTACCACAGCTTTCTAAGATATCATGTAGCATTCTCACTTAGTTGTGCTTGCATTTTACTAGACTGAAGATAAATTTAGCAGTTGGTAGTTACCAGACACAGGCTTTTTTGATTTTGAATATGGGAAGTGTACTGAGCATTTTCTAAAACCTCTGGAACTTCTAAAATAATTGCCAGTTATTTTGTAAAGCCCTCAACTGAAAGACTGTTTCAGTCACTTCAGTCAAAGCAGTGACAAAATGCATACTTTGAATTCTTGGACATATGCATTTTTCGGCCTTCTGGGTTTCACCTTCCTGAAGTTTTCACTTAGCTAAGGTGCTTGCATAAATTATTTTTACCTGGCTTTAAAACCCTCTTCTAAAATGTTTCATTTTATATTGCTTGCATTGTGGGAACTTTTAATACATATCCCATTCCTATAAATTAGTAACTGCTGGAGTTTAGATTAATGAACTCTCATTAGTTATTTCCTTTGCATTTTGTTTCCTGTATAAATTTTGAGATGATTGCTAAAATAAATTACTTGTACAAGCTTTAAGTGCTTTTCTGTTTCCTGCTGTGGTGACAAGTGCCTCATTCAATTGTTTTGAAATGAATGCCTTAAGTGACTTTTCTCCTTTTGAGAATCTTCCTCAGTTACAAACTTTACTGAAGCTAAAACTTTGGTCTACAAAATAATTTCTGTACATTAGGATTTACTGCAGGAAGTTTGTTTTTTTTTTTTTCCCTGAAGAATTTATTTCTCAATAAGTAGCAGCTTTAGTTACATGGTCCTGGAACAAATTGCACACGCTACTTCTAATACCCTCATTGAGTTAAAGGTACCAGCTCTACAAAACGGCAGAAAAAAATCTTTTATCACTTATTTTTGGGATAAAATGTAGACTAGTCTGTATTAAAAGCAGTGCTACCTCCTCTGTAATAAGAAGAGTAATTTTGCTCTCTCAGACAGAGGGCTATATTGAAAAAGAATTGCTGTCGTTCTACTGTAAAAGAAATCCTGCTATTTCAGACTGTATTGCAGATCACAAGAAACACTAATGCAGAACAAAGAAATCATATTGAGAACTTTTTCTCTCTGGACTCATCATGTTTACACAATGTTGTCAAATGCAGCATATTGCATTTTTGAGTATATATATTTTAAATATTTATGGATAGTGAATAATTCCTTTTAGTAAGAGATAAAAATGATTTCTGATCCCTTAGCACCCTGCAGTTATAAAACCATTATTCAAATTAATTAGATATTCCATCTGTTAAATTAAAATCTCTGCAATGGCTTTTTAAAACTTATTGAAATATTTCTGAAGTAGATGATTGATTGTGACAGGTTCATTTGAGTCGTGGCAGGTGAAAAATCTGAAGGTAAATTTCTATTTCTATGATCATAAGTCTTACATCTGGAGACCATGAAAGGAAGTATTCAAGGTCAGGCTGGAGAGGGCTCTGAGCAACCTGATCTTTTTGAAAATGTCCCTGCTCATTGCAGAGAGGCTGGATTAAGTGACCTTTAAAGGTCTCTTCCAACCCAAACTCTTCTATAATACTGTGAACAGAACTTTTCTGCTCAGTGTTTTCTAAATAGATGCAGTTATGATAATGCTTAAATAGTTGCTTTTCATAAAGTGATAACACATTGTTCTTTCCACAGCATTTTCAGATTTCCCTTTGCTATTTTAATAAAATAGTTGCATATTGTGCAGGAATGTGATTCTCTCTCTGAATCATCATTTAATCTCTAATTTATATTGACATCATGATTTAGCTGACTTTCTGATATGAAAAGGAATTCAAGAAAAACAGATTCTGACATTTCTACAGTATAACTAAGAGAAGGCTGGTAATCCTCAGTGGGTCTAAAACTGATTTTCATTTTAAAAATTCCTGATTTTTGATATTTTGTGTATGAGCAGTTAGGTGTGATGACAAAAGCAATATGATGATCAGCACCAGTGTAATAACAGGATGAAATAAAGGCCAGTTCACCTTTTATATTTAATTCCTTCATAACGTTGCTTAGGCATGCCTCCACTTAAATGCCTTTCTTTGGTTTTGTTCTGTTGTTCTTGTTGGTTTTGCTCTTCTTTATATTGGTTAACTGAGTTTAACCCACATTTATTTTTGATTAAACACTGTTGTATTCACTTCAAAATAATTTTATTATGCCTTCATAGTGCTGTTTAGGAGCTCATTTCTTCACACTGATCATTCTGAGATGTCCTGTGAGGGACTTCATTGATTTTATGTAGACATAAGAGGATAACTTGTCTTCTTTTAACTTGTATTAAAACTTGTATTTGGGATGTTTGTCAGCTACTTTAGCAAATGATAAAGAAGAAAACAAGATAATGGTTAAATAGAAAATGGGAAAATGCACAGATTTTGTGGCCAAGAAAAGCTCCCAAGTGACTGATTGCTTCACTAAAATTATTTTTCTACAACTTTTAGTCTTTTCATCGTGGTTATATCTTTTCTTAATACTGCAATAAAACATCACCCCATTAAGAATTCAAATGCAAACATTCAGGTCTAGCAACTAGTAATTAGCTCTTGTGACAATGGAAACTAAAAATTACAGGCTGCATAAATTACTTTAAACTCAACTAGCCATTTTTTTTTTAAGTTTGCACCATGATTAAAATTTCCTATTACTATTGAAATTATTTTAATGTGACATATTGAATTATAATTAATATAATTAAAAATAATAAAATATTATTCAAGGACTGTTTATTCAATAGAACTTGTTGCCATAGAAACAAGGAGCTAAAGATTCAACTTATTCAGGTTTCATGGCAAATAAATATTTTCTGCTCTGAATATTTAATGCTTTCACATCTATGTTTACAAGAATATCAGAAAAAAAAAAAATCAATAGGCTACTCAGCATAGAATATTTCCTTTGCTCTTTACATGAAGTTTAGTTGCATTTATTGTAAAAAAAAAAAAAAAACCAAAATAAACCAAATCCTGAGTAAATTTGTTTGTACTCCAAGAAGAGCTGCAGATGTTTTCTTGGTATTGATCTCCAGCAATAATGATTTTTAAGCACTGAAGAAGTGCATATGGGGATTTTGCGTGAAGGCCAAGGGAAAAAAAAAAAACAAACCAGCTAAAAAGAGCAAAACAAAACGTGGAAGAAATAGAGGCTAAAGAGCTGTACCAAGACTGACAGCAGTCAGCACAGCTTTCATCTTATGCAACTACTGTTGGCTTGTGTTTGCAAAACCTCATTATTTATTTAGAATTTTAATTAAAGAAAAGGAGTCATTGGAACAGCATCCTAGCAGTACCTAGCATCTGCCAACCGTGGCTAATGATTTTTACAACCTCATCTACAAACACTCCATTAAAGAAGCTAACCATGATGTGTGACACAACTGAACCAAATGAGTGAGGGAAAAAAAAATCTTGCCTGCAGCTATCACTAATAAAAGAGACAGAATATGATTAAAAAAAAAAAAAAAAGACACTGCGCAAAGTGTTGTAGCTTCAGGGCTCAATCTCAAGCCCTTGGAAAGAAGAATTTTACATACTCATGAGCATGTGAAGCATTATGGACTTTAGATGCTCTGTTGACAGCTTTTGCAGAATTTGCATTATTTTTCAATTTTCCTAAGAAAATAAAAAAATATCCAACTCTTCAATTTTAAAAGCCAAAGACCCCCTGAATTTTTCTTCGATCATACTTGTCATTTGGTCTCTCTTTTTGTAGGTCTTTAAAAAATAATGCTTTGCATTTGGTTGGGAATTCATTGTGCAAGGTACAACATGAAGTATAGCAGGTCCTGGGTACAGGGGGATATTGTGGTCAGAAGTGGTTATGGATGGGGAGGGGATAATGGATGGGGAGAGAGACAATGTGGCTACAACTTCCCTGGTCAATAGCTGGTCAGATTTTCTTCTGTGATTAACTACTCTATCCTCATCTTCTTGGTTTCAAATAAGGTAAATATTGCAACAAACTGGATCCAATCAAGATTCTCCACAAAGCACACCTTTTGGGATTTAGCCTTATAACTGGCAAATTTAAATATTTTCCTTGGGGAAGAAAAAATGAAATAACCACTAAGTATTACAGTATTCCCTTAGCTATTTCAGATTTTTTCTGTTCTGTTTACATAGATGCTGGAGATGGAAAAGAGCTATTAATCATTTCAGCCTTTTTTCTGCCACTGCAGGCCACTTTACTGCATTATAATACAGAAATACTGCCACCATAGTAATAGAGTGCATTTTTCTCTGGATATCTGCTGGAGGAGTCTTGAATCTTAGGTCTGGCTCCTCCCTGGACCAATCTGTGCCTAGAGACAAGCATCTCATGTGAGTGTGCAGACACACCAAAATGACAGTAAGTGTCTCCAACGACTACTGAGCTCTTCTTGAGAGCCCAGCAGATGGAAAACAAAGAGAAAATTTCCAAAGGTCAGATATTGTGTATGTCAGAGTTTAAGAAACCTTGAAAAAATTGGCTAGAAGAACAGGGATCTTCATTTCATACAAAACATTTTAAGAGGAAGGTTCTTGTGACAACTAAATCATTGTAAAGCTACAACTATATAACTTGGCTTATTTAATTAATGTATTCAATAGCTTGTGGGTTATAAGAGATTGTGCAAAGAGTATTGATAGAAAGAAAAGGAACATGCAGAGTTTTTCATCCTCTGTTCCTTTCCAGCAGTAGGAAAGTTTCTGATCACTGAAAAGGACCCTAAAGAAAAAAAAACTTGCTTTCTTTTGGAAAACGAATCTCCTTAGGGAATGTGGGAATTTTTCCTGGCACATTTGGGTCTTATTCCAATCCAAAGAACAGTGCAACAATGGTTTTTTATTGTTCTGGAAGAAAATATACCTGTATAATATATGTTCTTGCAGGTCATACACTCCCTTCACACCAGGGCATCTTTGAATTTGCTTGCAACTGGGTTTCACTCCATTGTTTGGCTGGCAGGCTTCAGCTGCTTTTTGTAATACTGAAGGCACACATCAGTACTTTTACAGCTGAAATGAAAATCCTAAAGCTTTCTTTTGACTGCTAATCATGGTCTATGCATCAAACTTCATCTAAATAGTGTAATTAAGCATATTTTTTCATGTCCCACATCTTCTCAGTATGTTACCTTTAAATCATATGGGTATCATGGAATTAATTTTGTGGGAACTAGTGGGATTTCAGAAATGTCCTCTAAGGAGATGCTTCATAAAATGCTGTACACAGAAGCATTCGGAAAATTCAGCTGAACTTGTAGTAGATCTAAAAAATACTTTAAAAATATTCTGTATGGATTTACAGAAAAGCCACTGGACTTATGTTGCACCGCTACTGAAAAATTTCAGACAGACAGTGGAAAAATATAGTTTGGACTCAGCTCAGAACAAACTGTATCTGCTCAAATTCTCCACCTTGCAATTTGCTAATGTTTCAGTTGGGAATCTGAGATAAAACAAATTCAGACTAAGTACTTTGTGAGTCAATGAAGTGGAAGAAGTAGACAGAGGTTCAAGAGCATAGGTAGGCTCAAACAAAAAAATCTCAGATTTATATCTTTTAAATTAGTAATTTTAGTCCATTATTAGAAGTTGAAGATAATTGATCTCAGTTCTAAGTGTCTGTACTCAACACAAAATTGAATGTAGACTACAGATACCCTTACACTGAGCTTATAACTGCAGGAGCTCTGAAAAGGGCAATTGTCAAATCATGAATTTCAGTATTTAACTTTAGACTAAGTGTAATTTTTTTTTAGTTCATTGGTTTAGTTTTAGAGAATGTGATATGAACCATATACCCATCAGAAGATGTGCAGCATTCAAATCCTTTCTCACCTGCTGGGATTCTGCACAACCTGATCAAACTCAGTTCAAGTGATTTGGGTAGCCAGTTATTCATGGCAGCCTTGCGAAAACCTTGCAGACACAGAAAACATGCCTGATTCCTTTCAATTTGTTGCATTGCCCTTGTTTGATTTGTTTTCCAGGCATGGATTGATGTGATAGAAATAATTAATTTTTCATATTCTTAGATAAATTGAAGGGGGCAAAGTATCTTTCTCGGTTGCAAGAACGTATTTGAAATTGAATTATTGTGAGACAATAGAAATCTGTTCTCAGAGCAATTTTTCAAACTATCGCATCACTCTTTAAACTTGAAAGTATTGGTGCCTTCTTGGTTCTAATTAGATAGCTATATAACCTCATATTTATGGATTTCAGTATTTATATAGCTCAAACTGCATGTTGAAAGTCCACGCCAGATTCCTTTAAATGTATTTGGTTTTGTAAGCGAAGATATAATCTATTGTCCTTGAAAAAATGAGTTCACTGACAAAGCAGTTCTCAAACTGTGTTTCTAAAGAGGTGCCTCTTACTGTTTTGTGAAGACCTAGCAGACATTAATGTCAGGCCCTTGTCAACTTTTTATGACTTAGTTTAGAGTATTATAGAATAAGCAAAAAGCTTCCCCGATGCTAATATCATATATAAATTTTTTTAATAATTTCTAGCCAGGTGATAAACAGTGGTAATGCAAAAAAAGAAAAAGAAATATGAAAAAGGAGGGCAGTTCTAGTAACTATGAATTAAAGGTAGGCTAAAATCAGCCAGCCTATGGCAAAGGTAATCAGAGTGCTTTTCAGGATTTTTTTTTTTTATGAAATCTAAACCCATGGAAAATCAGGTTTGCACTTGGCCTTTTAATGAATAGAGTTCCTTGCCTTTAGCTAGAGACCAGAAAGAACCAAATACCCTGGCATGTGGAGAGACTATTTGGTCATTGCAGTACAGTCAATAGCTCCAATTTTACTGGGCTCATTGGACCAAATATGGCAAGGATGTGTGTGAGTTAGCACAAAACATCATTCTGAAAAAACAAATACACTGCACAACCATACCAGTAGTTCTAGCAGAACTGACTTTTTTGCCCTGTATTCTTTTTGAAATTCAAATCTATATCCTGTCAACATTCTGTTATTTACAGATGAATTATTTGGCTTGAGGATTAAATGTACTCAGTGCCTCAGCCAGTAGGATCTTTCATTAGCTGTAGTATGTGCTAGTATCTCTTTCCCTACCACATGACTTGATGCAGTTGATTGGAAGCTGGTTCTTTATTTCAAGCCCAAATGTAGGGCAGTGTGTTTACCAAATGAACTGAAGGTATAAATTTATGCTTTTATCTGATTTATAGCATTCCATACATGCCCTCTTCTAACTCCATGTTCCCTGATATAAAACAAACCCAGAGAATCCATTTGGATTTTTGCATTTGTCATAACAATTTTCATTATTTGACAGATACATAAGCAGTGGGCAGCTCCAAAGACATTTTCAAGAAATTATGAAACTGTGCTCTGGTGGGTTTCTTCTTGAGTTCTAAAATTTATTCTGCTATTTATTATGCTGATGTTAATATCATAGGTGAATTTGATGTATTAACTTGGTAAAAGGGAATTATTATTGGTGTTGAGGCTGCCTGCAGTGTTTTTTTGCAAAGAACTAGTAGATTACCTTGGTTGTTTTTTTTTATCTTCTTGCATCTTCAAGGGAGGCAGAACTCCACTGTAGAAGGTTGATTTGTCATTAACAGCTGCAATTTTTACTTAGAACAATCCTTATATCCATGTCTTTAAAGTGGCATGGATATACCTTATAAAGCAAAATGTAGAAGTATTAGACTAGTGAGAAAATCCTGTGTTCAGTTTTGTTACCACAGGGAAGACATTGAGGTGCTGCAACGTGCCCAGAGAAGGGAAACAGAGCTGGTGAAGGGTCAAGAGAGTAAGTGATATAAGGAGCATCTGGGGGAGCTGGGGTTGTTTAGCCTGGAGAAGAAGAGGATCAGGGGATACCTTATCACTCCCTTCAACTGCCTGAAAGGAGGTTATGGCCAGGTGAGGGCTGGCCTCTTCTCCCAGGCAACCAGTAACAGGAAAAGAGTATATATCACCAGGGAAGGCTCAGATTGGACAGTATGAATAATTTTATCATGGAAAGAGTTGTTAAACACTGAAATGAACTGGCCAGGGAAGTGGTAGAGTCACCATCCCTGGAAGTGTTCAATAAACAACCAGAAGTGGCATTTAGTGCTTGGTCTCATTTACAGGGTAGCAACCAGTCAAAGGCTGAACTCAATGGTCTTAGAGGTCATTTCCAACCCAAGTGATCCTGCGATTCTGTAATTGTTGTATTCATAAATTGTTTTTACAAGGATGATAATATCCACACAAAGTGGCACTATGTCCCAGATACTCCAGATAAGTTTACAGCAACCCTAAACTAGGAACAAACCTAAACTAGGAGATTTATAGTTAGGTGATTCTTTTATATTGTTTCCTATATTTATTGGAGATATCACACTAGGCTACCCTAGCAATGTAGAACTACTTTGAAGCTGCTCTCACATTTATTTCATAGCATACAAACATGCATGGTAACCTACCCTGGGATTTCAAAGACACACATGACTCACATGATTGGGCAACATTGGCTGTGACCCAATGTTGCCCAATCATACCAAATACTGTCATGCACAACATTTACATATCTGTACTTTGAGCAAGTGTTTCTCCATTTTTGCGGTTGAAAGATATTTGGTTCAAATTTATTTCCTAAAGCTTTCTGCTTCTATTTGTTATTGCTATTGAAAGCCTGTCTACTGTAAGAGACTTCCCATTGGATCCATATTTTCCACATGTTGTTCGTTTGAAAATTTCAAGTGCTAGGATCCATTTTTATTTTTGTAATCCACCATGTTGCAGCTTGTCTTCTGTTTCTGCCATGACCACATTTTGCTTGGAGGCACATAACAAATCTCTCTTTCTCTCTTTTAAAAATTATTAGCTATTCTTTATTTTTAGAAAGCATCCAAAGGAAGGCAATAAATATAGTGAAGGGCCTTGAGGGGAATTCATATGAGGAGCTTCCCCTCCTCCGTATGAGTTGAGGTCACTTGGTCTATTCAGCCTGGAGAGGAGAAGACTGAGAGGAGACCCCATCACAACTAAAACTTCTTCCTGAGGGAAAGCAGAGGGGCAGTCACAGGACCTAGTGAATGGCCTGAATTTGTTGGATATCAGGGAAAGGTTCTTCACCCAAAGGGTGGTTGGGCACTGGAACAGGCTCCCCAGGGAAGTGGTCACAGTGCCAAGCCTGACAGAGTTCAAGAAACATTTGGACAGTGCTCTCAGGCACATGGTGTGACTCTTGAAGGGTCCTGTGCAGGGCCAGGAGTTGGACTCAATGATCCTCGTGGATGTCTTTCAACTCAGCTTATTCTGATTCTGTGATTTATATGGATGTATTTAAGGCTTATTACATTAAACACTGTTTTCCTTTGTGGAGATCTTACCACTAATTATCATTGATGGACACATTCAAGCTATATTAAATCTTTCTGCAAGCTCTGTAACTGATTCAGAACAGTTGGGTATTTCTTGGTTGTGGTTGGTGACTGAGTTTGTATCACCTTATACTGGTCTGAACCTTTAAAACATTCTCTGCTGACGCCCAGGGTTTTCAGTTTCTGTAGCAAATTTATCAACAAGACCACTTGATTCCTGATGGTTAGGGAGTTGAAACTAGCAAAGTGCTAATAAAGTACATTGATCAATGATGTAAGGGTAACAGAAAACACAGGAGAAATATAGTTTCTAGTGTCCAACGCTTGGCAGAAGCATGAATAAATCTTTGTCACTCTGTTTTCCCTGAAGCCCCTCAGTTGACTGTATTGCTGGTATTCACTCCCTGTAATCTCTCCCCTTCCATTCCAGTGTGGGTTCCCACCTGCACTTTTCTGCAAATGTAATATGGCAGAAGTTTGCAGGGGCTTAGGAGATCAAGACAGAAATAGAAATCTGAAGTAGAATAAAAAGAATACTGGAATGTTCCTCTTTTTTTTTTTTCCTCTTCTGAGTCATGTACTAAAATCTCTGGAAGACACAAAAAAGGCACAGGTCAGGTCTAAAAACCCCAATGCATCTTCTATGGTGGAAAAGAGCAAGGTAGTAACCCATTAAGTATTGGTAGATGTAAAGTGTTTTCTCAGGTGAGGAGAAACAGATACAGAAGCCCAAACTGTGTATCTCCTCCTCCTGTCATGTGAATAGATTATCTATTTCCTTGATTCAGTGACACTGAGTAGAATAAAATGATAGTGTCAGTGAGCAGGGTATTTTTTCCAATTTGAAGCTAATAATTTTGGTAATGTATGTGTTAAATAATCTCTGTAAATGTCTGAAAATATAGACAGTTTAATGAATACTCATATGCTTGAACATAAATGATTACAAAGATTCCATATTACTATAGGCAATTAATTTATACTTATTTAAGATTTATTTTTTTTCATGGCCAGTGGGGATATATCCCTCCTGGGTTGTGACCAGATGTTTAAACATGAAGACTGTAATTTTAGCTTTTATTGCATATATATGCCTCAGTAGTAATGGATTTGACTCTTTTTAGCAGGCATCTCGAATCCTGCAATTTTCTGGTCAGCTTAAGGAAAAAGAAGTGCTCTGCAAATGAGTAAAAACCAGTCTGCATCTCTTATCAGTGAATCCTCTGAGCCAGCTGCATAACTAATACAATCAGCTGCTGCTCTTTTCACCTGTGTGGAGCACATTCATGTTTAATAAAATAACTGCAATCCCACAGTCTGATGTAGTTTGGGAAGAAGTGAATTTCGGACTCACTGAAGCACAAGCCTTTCAGGCAGCATTTTTGGTTAGGAGTGAATGAATCCAGCATTAGAGCTGGTAATGGAGAGGAGAGGTGCCTGAAATCTCTTTGCAGCTCTGTCATTGATTTTCAGTAGAGGCACAGAAGCTTTCACGCACTTGAATCTCATTCTTCTTCTCAGTATTCACCTCCAGCAAGCTTTGTTTAATAAATATTTGTTTCTCAATGCTCCTGCCCCTATTTTTCTGTGCTTGTCAATTTGAGGCACACAAACATATAGTTTCCAGTGCTGCTTCTTCTTTCCCTACCAAAACTTAATACCAGTTAACAAACAACATATGATCTTAAGTACTTACAACAAATCTATTATCCAGATTTAGCAACTAATTTTGTTGGGGTTTTTTTTCTTAAATCCATGCAGGATTCTGCATAATTTCTTGGACTTTTTCAAATATCAGCCTAGTTCCAAAACCTTTGTCACAGTTTTGGAGCCTCAAATATCATATTAATATGGCAGTTTGCACACATTTTGATGCGGAAAAAAGGCCATGCATACTTGGCATTTCAAAATCCCTGTCAGCTATGTTTAGGAAAGTAGGGCCTTGAAGATATGACTTAAAACCCAAAGTACATGCCTCAGTTAGAGACCAACTGGTAGAGATTTTCCTTGTCATTTCTTGACCCAGGATGTTCCTCCTCTTAGTTTCAACAGAAAGTCTGATTTTGACTTACAGTTATGTATTTAAGTTTTCTAAAAATTTATTTCGGGGTTTTTCTTTGTGTTGCTTGTATTTGTTTTGTTTTGGTTTTGTTTTTGTTTTTTTGGGAAAAGGAAGTCTTGCAGTTCACATTTAGCAATTTCCCAGGACTTGGTTATCTCAATTAAAATTTAGTAATGCAAAAATGTGTCTTCAATGGAAACATTAAATTCCAGAGGCACCCTTTTGCCTCCCTTCTGGAAGCTAATATCTGTCCTTCTTGAAGCATGTCTGTTTGGGGAACAATCTGATAAGTTACTGGGGCAATGCCTGCAATACAGACACTGCAGCTAGGTTCCTATGTACACCTATATTACCACAGATCAAAGATAAGTAAAAAAAGTCACATCTTTGTTTCCTGAGTAAGGTGAAATATATAAAAAGGAACATACAACCCCAAATATTTATAGCTGTAAGCTGGCAGAGTCTAAAATTTCTGGTTTTACATAGCTCTTTCAGCCTCTTCATATTGATACAAATCTCTAGTCTCTCTGAATGTGTCTAATATTATTCTAGTTTTCAGCTATATACATAAAAAAGCACATTTTATCAAAATCCTGTTTCATTGGGGTCAGCCTATAATTTAAAAGACCAGCTGACAAAAATCCTTGACAGGATGAGGATGCAGCATTTATGCTTTCTGCAAGGAGGAAATACACAGAAGTGATCTGGGGAGTCAGCAACTCTAGGAAACCCATTTGGTTCCTGGCAGCCCAAGCCCTGTGTTATCACTGTGCTCTGCTTGGACCAGGCTACCTTGCCAAAAAGATACTAAGCTCTGGCAGTTCAGAATCCCATGCTGCAGACACAGGCATGAAAATGTCATTTTTAAATGATAGCAGTGTATCTGTTGAAACCCATTTTCTTTAACCCTCCAAAGAACATTTTTATATATTTTCAAGCAGCAAGCAGGTGTTTCACAATTCCCTAACATGATGGCATACATGGAAACAGGCCATTTTGGTGAACCTGTAATCATCCTTTTTCAATTTCATTCCAAGCTCTCCTTCAGCAGCCAAATTTCATGCCTGTGAATGGACAGGCTTGCTAGACAGTGTTTTGTGCTGACTTTTGTTCTGTGCGTAGAAAGTATTGAGTGGTAGTCATGAGGAGGTGCCTTGTTTTGACTCAGATTTAAGCTGGTTCTGAAATTTGTTCCATTAGCTTGTTAGGATAGTGCATTAGCATCTGCCAAACTCTTCACAGGTTTTATTCAGCCACAAAGAGTCAAGAAGGGCTGAGTGCTTCCCGCAGCTCTGGTTTCCTACACACAGAAGCGGAAAGTTGAGTGCGGTCGTCTGCCAAATTCCTGTCTGAGCTGCCTGTGTAAAGGCTGGCCCTGCAAGCAGCCAGGGTGGATGAAGCTGTCTGCCTTTGCCTGGGAAAGGCTGATGCTATCCCTGCGACACCCACAGCATCCTGCAGGGCCCGGCCCCAGGTGAGCCCAGCCTCCCGCCTGCTCATGCAGCAAACACGTGGCTGCAGGCCAAAGCAAGGTGGCAAGTGGAATCCTGAGTGGGAGAGTCCCCTTGGCACTTGGCAGGCAGCTCAGCTGGTGTGGGGTTGCAGGGATGGCGTGGGTGGGAAGTGAAGCCTGCAGGGAATCCCCCAGGAGGCTGCTCTTTCTGCACTGAATTGTGCAAAATGTTGTGGTATCAGCAGCAAGTCATACACTCTCTGTCTCTCTTTTGAAGCAAATCACTGTCAGATTAACTGCTACAAAAGAAATAGCTATGTTAGAAAAAACAGGCGAGGCAGCTAGATAAATCATATTGTATCCTTTAAGGGGTAATATCTCATGTTTATAGTACCTTTTCATAAGATCAGACAGCCCTTGTAAGTGAACAAAAATTGGAAGCTATTTTGAAAGCCTGAAGTAACCCCAGGTAAAATGAGCATTAGAAGCAGCAAGTCATCCGGGTCCCTGCACAGCAGGCAGTGTTATCTTCTGTATGCACAGCAAGCTGAGCTGCTCAGAGTGGTGAGCAGAACTAAACCTGTCTCCTCCCAATTTACTTACTATTTACTTAACTGGCCATAGACACTTGGCCCTCATGCAAGGCTGAAAATGGGAATAGCTGTTATTCACTGGAACTGCTTTCCACTGGTCTCTGGAAAGCTTTCTTCCCATGCAGCCCTTGCAGAAGTACAGTCCTGTCTGCAGCCCTGGGGCTCTTCAGAGCCCTGCTCCTCTCTGCAAGAAACTTTCACCTGCCCTGGTCTTTCTGCTGCCAGAAGCAGCAGGGTACTCTGATGTGACCCTGTTGATCTAGCTTATCTATGCCATTGGTAAGGAGGGTCCACAACCCTAACCCTAACCCTCCTTATGGGAAGCTGGGGATTTAGGTTATGAAGGAAAATTTAGCAGCTTTCTGCTCTGTGCGTGGAAATATCTACTTTTGACCTAGAATTTATCAAAGAAGAAAAGCAATAATGGCCATGAAAGAACTGTTTGAGTTGCTCTGCTCAGTGATGAGGAGATACACTGATGCTGGATGCAATTGCTTAGGCAAATTAAAGTAGCTGAGAGGGGAGAAGTCAGTCATGTCATTTTCCCTTCCTCTGTAGCATTAACTTAGAGCTGTACCAGCAATCGTGTTGACTATTCAAGAAGCACACAAGTTTACCCTAGGACAGAAAATGACTGTACTAGTGTCCCAAACAGTGTCCACAGTACTGAAGTAAAGAGTGGCCACTGGCTCTCACCACAGAGGTTCCTGAAGTACCAGGCCATCATGGTAGAACAAGATGATATAGAGATAATGGTAACTAACATTGTCAACCCAGCTTCTTTTCTCAGTCGGAATCAAGGAGAAGCAGTACACCACGACTGCCTGGAGACTACTGAAGCTACTTACTCCAGTCACTCAGACTTAAAGGACACTCCTTTAAGTGTCCTTTAGGTCAGGTCACAAATAGAACTGTTTACTAGAGACATCCCTAGGCGTGCACAGACATAAACACTCAAGAAAATATGTAAAGCAAAGGACCTGATCTCTAAAAATATTTTTTATATTAAGCAACTACTCTCAGAGAGTAAATCATGCTCTTCACAGCACCTTAATGACCTCAGATGTACTTGATTAATCATTAATAAATGAACTCTGTTAGTTTTAGTTTCTTTTTTTTCTTTCCTTTAGGGCAAGTAGTAGTCAGAACATAAAAGCATTATATCTGTTTGAAAGTGATTTTGAAGCTGTTGTACAGATCAGGACTGATATTTTTCTCATGACTTAGATCTTTGAACATATGACTACCTCTGCTTTAAGATAGAAGGGGCAATTTTCTATTTATTTATTTATTTTTAATGGGGCTGTGACATATTCTGCTGGGGAGGGTTGCTTTCTGCTGAGCCAAAACTAAGGGAAAGCAAATAAATGTAATGGATTCAGCTTGGTAAAAAAAAAAATATATATATATTTTCTCTATGAGACATAGAATTAAGCAGCTAGTGAAACCAAAAATCGAATCAGTATCTTTAGTACATAACCAAGGGTTGTGATCCTTAGCAAGAAGTGTATCCCATTTGAAAATATCATAATTTAGGATTCACTTTTTTTTTTATTTTTTGTAATCTTCTGGGTGTTTGAAGAAGACTTATCCCTGAAGACTGTCCTGTACCCTACTTAAAATAGGAGCATCTCAACATCTTTCGGAAGATTCTGATCATTAGGATATTGACACTCAGATCATATCTGGTTTTCTTTTTACCCCTTTGTTAGAAAATAAGGAAATAAAAACTGACTTAATTAACACACCCAAAAGAAGGAGCTTTTGTGAAAAAAAAAAATGCTGGCATAAGGAGAAATGAGCAAGTAAAATCTGAAAAAGCCCATTAAAACTGGATCCAGTCAGAGCAGATATTAATACAGAAGGTATCTGCGTGCTAGGTCCACTCTCAGTTGCATGTGCAAAAGATACAGACGCTAAGCACGTGTCTGAAAGCCTTTAAATATGTGCCTTTCAGATGCTGAACTGAGCTCTATGATCAGCCCATTATGACAATAGAACTGAATGAAAACTCAGTTGCAAGCCGTCTTAAGCTCAGTAGAAAAGAATTGGCATTTAACCACAGTGGCTTGGTACCACTATCATTTTAGAGTGGTCAGCCGCTTATTCACACCGTGAAAACCATCAAACCACTGGCACTTCTGGAACTGGCTTGTAGATAAAAAATATTCTGCTTTATAAAGTAGAATATAGAAGATTGCTGAGATAATTGAAAATTATAAATGTTTTATCTGACATTCAGAAGCTTCAATTGCCTTGTAAAATTAAATAGCTGTGAACTTATGTGGTAGTTTTTTTTCTCTAAATCTTTGGCAATTAAATATGATATTTTTATGACCTTATGCTATTCATGATGTATATAGTTTGGCTATCCCTTAGCATTGCTGGTGACAATATTCACAAATGCAATTAATATTTGCAACAAATACCTAGACGTTTTTATAGGCAATCCAGGTTTGTCTCAGTGACTGTACCAATAGACTAGATGGGTACATGGGACTTGTAAAGAAATAATTCCTTTGCGTGTTTCTAGATTTACATCACTTTAGCTGCTGGCTTTTCTTTATATTTTAAAACAGATGAGAAGTTATTACTCAGGAGTGATGGCTTTATTGAACTATCCCATTTATCAACAGCTCAATTCCTGTTTGCCACTGCCTGGTGTTGATAATCTGTTGCCAAAATCTGTCAGACAAAAAGAAATTCTTCTTGCCTCAGTGACAGATGGCTCTCCTGAACAAAGATCTTTCTGCCTATAAAATCCTGCCTCTTTTCTTTTTGTCACAGATTTATTTTAAGTAGTCACAGAAACATCAAAACAGTGTTCCTCCAGGCTGGGCCAGAAGGTGAGAATACGGATTTGTGCCACTGTTTTGTGGGTCAGGGCCTGAAGATTACAGCTCAGTCCAGACACGAATTGTGTCACAATTAGTAACACATAATTAGGGTCTGTATCATGATGTCCAGTTCTACGTAGGCTATACTAGTTCAGGTCCCATGTCATGCTAGTGCTCTTTTGGGGCTCTCAGCTCTGGTGCTTCATGGTCTATTCTGTTCATTCGTGTGCAGCATCATTCAAGCCTTTCTTCTGTGGTCTGAACTGCTGAGGAAATTAAACCTGGGCAAAGTTTTTTTGCCTGTCTAGTTTTTCTGTGTCTTGTTCAATAACCTGTGAATCCTTTGGACCATTTTTGTATGAGACACACCAAGAATGTTCTCAAAGACATGAAGATCCTTGGCATTTTCTGGAGGAAAATATGAAACTCATTGCTGCCACTAAAAGAATAGCAATGAAAGCTTAAATTATAATGGACATCTGAAGTTTTGCACAGATGGAGAGGAAGATGGTCAAACTTTCATTATTATTATTATTATTATTATTATTATTGTTGTTCACTTTGTATCAGGAAGAACTACTTTCTTCTAAATACATTTTTTAAAGCAAGGAACTCTTTGCCTTCTCAGGAATCCTTTTTGAATTTTAAATTTTTAGGGAGAAAATGACAAAGTACATTTTCTCCCCATAAGGCATATAAAAAACATTGCAGGGCAACACTATGCTAAGACAGAGCTGTCATAGTGTATTTTTTCCTGAAACCACTTCTATGATTTTTTGTATTATCCCACTGAAAGAAAACTGAAATATATCTCAGGATTGCACTTGACTATAGTAGATCAAATGAGCTAAAATTCCCAACTTGATGTTGACTTCTTCAGCTCTGTTTGTGGAGCAATGGCTGAGGTGATAAGTGTTTATATATGTCTATAAAGCAGAAAGCTCAAAACCTGCTTTGCAAAAGATTTTTGAAGATGAGATACTTTGAAATTTAATACATCTCCTCATGTTTGGTACTAACAATGCCAGTGGTAGAGTTCAAATGGTGGTGTTTTTATACATAAAACTGGAAAGAGAAAAATTTCCCTTTATGTAAGATCTGTGAAAGAACATGAAAGAGTTGATGATAAGTCTTTTGTCTGCCTATTTTGAGTTCCCAAAAACCTGTTCTGCTTGCATTGTTGCGATGCACCAAATCTAACATTCAGGTTCTCCATGTGCAGACCGTATACATGACATTCCTCACATATCTGCTTTATTGAAAGGGAAGTGTAGCTTAATATTACTTATTAGTAGATTAACTACAAATAGAGCTATAAAATTCTAGTTTGAACACATCTGGACTACTGTACAGGATGTAGGACTGACACTATAAAGAATATAGAAGAAATAACATAAAGTGAAGAAAACATAGCAGGCAAAACATGGGAAGACTGAAGAGACAAAATGTATGTATTCTTTAAAAGAATACAAGGGACACAAGAACTGTAAAGTACCTTCAAAGTAACGACTCTAAATGAAGTCACTAGCATTGAACACAAACCAATGCACTTAAGAGAGAATTTCAAAGCAGACAACAGCAAATAAAATCCTGTTGTTGCATGAATTCCTAATGGAATTACTCAAAACCAGAACTATCCACAACTGGTGTAATGCTGGGGAAAAGATTAATTAATGTAATTGATATTTAACTGGTATTTATTTACAACCAAATAAAAGCCCAGACTTCACTAGAACAATTATTTTATATTAAATAATAATTTATTACTAGCACATGGCAATTGAAAAGTAATTACCATGGTTTTGGTATGTAATGTTTTATTTTCTAGTCTCAGCAGATGGCTTTTTAATATTTTTGTTATTAACTGATATAGATAAATGTCTTATTGAATAAAAATTATATTTATATTTGAGGACTATCACTTAATCATTTACTTTCTTAATTTCCCATAGGATTCTTTTAGAGCCCTACCTGGTTGTTTTTTGGTTTTTTTTTTCCTCCTTTCTTCCCATCTTTATGCCTAAGGATACTAATAATGATGAAGTGAGTGTAGAAAGTCATAAGAATAATTAATTATTTGGCAGGTAGTAAAATATTTTATCTTTCCTAAACTGCACAGAATGTGCTTGTGATTAGAGAACAAATTTAATAAAACAGAGCATATTGATTGCCAAAGGGGGGATTTCTTCTTCCCAAACTAATGGTGCTAAGCACTGTAGGAGGCTGTACAAAGTAAAGTTACTTATTCAGACATCTGTCATCTGCAAGAGTGATCCAGATGTAGGAAATAGTGTAGCTGAGAAAAATACAATGATATTATCACAGAAAATGCATGCAGAGAAATTCTGATGGAATGCAACTGTTCTTGATGTTACCATAATTCAGGTATTAAAGTACATGGTTATGTGGTCAGCTTTATCGTTTCACACATTTTGCATCTGAGGCTATCCAAGCACTGTCTCAGTGGCAAATATTTAAACTAAACACCTTATTTGTGAATCCATCTGATGCAAAAACTAGGTAGAAAATAACTGTCATGCTTTGTGAAATTTCTCTTTCAGAACCCACTAGTGTTTATTTGCAGGTAAGTGTTAAAATACTGCAACAAAATACAATTTTGAAAGACTTTAACAAGTGTGAAAACATCAAAAAATATGAAAATTTTCTCCCGAAGGTAGAAATTACAAATATAAGATATGCATATTGTTAATTTTTATCATTAATTAATGTCAGGATTTATAGCATTTCCACTATATCTAGACAAAATATTTCAGTGTTTTCCACATTACTGAAACAAGCATGTAGAAATTATTTGTTTTGACAGTTCTCCCCCCAAAATAGAGTAAAATTGGACACATTCTTTTGAAAAGTTTTCATTTCCAAGTAAATGTAGCTTTTCTGACAGGTCTGTCCCACCAGCTATTTTGCCCAGTTTAGAGCTGCTTCCTGTTTTAACTGAGCCCAAATGTCATGCTTTTTACATCATACAGGAGTTGGTGACTTGCCTTGCATCAGCGCTCCTGGCTTGCAAGATTTGTTCTCATCCTGAGAGAAGAACTTGGATGCGTTCATCTTTGACAGCTGCATTAGCCTGGCACATGCATCAAGAACAAGTGTCAGCATTCAGTATTGTTCAAAACATGAAGATATGCCTAACCCTACCCTTTTAAAAACTGGGAAGAGGTCTGAGGTACTGTTAACTTCCTTCTGCTTTCCCAGCACAGGAAGGACATCAGTCTCTATCACTAAGGCTAGAGGAGGCCTGTCAGGGTGATTAGAAGGACGCAGCACCTCTCCCATGAGGAAAGGCTGAGAGACCTGGGTTTGTTCAGCCTGGAGAAGAGATGGAATAGGGGTGGCCTAATTGTGGCCTTCCAGTACCTGAAGGGAACCTACAAGAAAGATGAGATACACTATTTGCAACAGCACATACTGACAGAACAAGTGAGAGTGGCTTCAAACTGAGAGTAGGTTTAGGTTAGATATTAGGAAGAAATTCTTCACTGTCAGGATGGTAAGACACTGGAATAGGTTGCCTGGAGAAATTGTGGATGTCTCATGTCTGGAAGTTCCAGGACAGATTGGATGGGGCTTTGACCATCTTGGTCTAGTGAAAAACGTCTCTGTCACTAGCAGGGGTATTGGAACTAGGTGATCTTTAAGGTACCTTCCAACCCTGGCCATTCTAGGGTTCTGTGATTCTGTATTCAAGTAATGGCTTGGCATCTAGAAATTTGTGAAACAACATGCTATTTCATAACAGATGAATCTGTCTGTGTATTTTCACTTGGACTTTGAAGAAATGCTTTTCCTAATGTTCTTTCTTCTATAGGAATTATTTATGTGATCACTGCCATTTTTCTTCTTAGGGAAAAGGAAACTAACCCACAACAATGTGATGTCTGGTATATTTCTTCTCTTTACAAATTAAGCAAGTGCTCTAGTTAAAAGAGTTTTACACTGACTTAGGAGCCTAGAATGGAAATTCCAGTTCTCAAATATAACTCATCCCAGTGTGAGAATCTAAAGATTGATGTAACGCGGGCAGCTTCTCTCGCCGCGATACCCTGAGCGGTGGCGTGCTGGGCGGAGAGAGGGAAGAGAACGGGCGGCCGCTCCTCCTGTGAGCTCTGCTGTCCCAGTTGTCGGCGTGGGGACAGACGGAGGCGACACGGGACTTGGGGGTGAACAGGACGGTTTTATTCAGCGAGCCCCAAGACGCTCCAGGGAGGGTGAACAAAGGTTTTATACCGGAACTCAAGAGGAGGGGTTTAGGAACAGCAACCAATGAGGGTAGGGCTGGGGAGGAGTCTAAGGAGGGACTAACATATCACAAACCTATCAGGGGAAACCGGGGAATGGAGTAACACAAAATAACCAATAGGGTGTTGAGCCTCACCAAACAGACAGGGAATGCTCTGGAAACAAGGGAGGGGATTAGGAGGAATGACAGGGAATGTTCTGGGGAAAGGGGTAGGGAAAGGGAGCATTGACAACTTGGAGAGGAGCGGGTAAGGGAAGAGTTTGGGAAGATTGACAACTGGGGAAGGAAGGAGATTAGGGAGGGGGGGTTAAACATACACAGGACAAATACCAAATCAAAGAAAACCACACCACAACAGATTTCTCCTTTTAAAAAAGTATCCAAACAGTGGTTTAGTTACAATTAGGGTTGATGTTGGTATTGGTTTTTAATAGTTGCTAAAACAATGGCTGTTCTGTCATCTGTTTTCAACCAGCTTGATATACCCAGCCAGTTCTCAGAATTAACACTAAAATATAGCGGTAAAATAATTCACTCAGTCTCTTTTCATGAACTCACATTCTTGTGATGTTACATGGTCATTCTCAAGTACTCATGGTCATGTGAAAACTCTGTTTTGAAGGCTCAAATAATGTTTGGTACCAGAAAAAAACAAGATTTCACAACTCTTAGAAATTGGTCAAGGACCAGAATGAACACAGTCATGTGTTCAAAAGCATGATTCATTTTAACAACAGGAAGCTGGTGAGCACTATTCTTACATATTATTTAAGCAACAGAAGGAAATAGGACTTGATGTAGCAGGAGGACAGAATCACAGAATACTTTGTTGGCATCTTGTCTTATAACACTCAAGTGAAGGAGACGTCTCTGTCTCTTTTTAAACACAGAACTGTCCATGTGCACATAATTGTTTCATATCAAGGTTAATGAGAAAAAAAAAAAATCATATTTAAATTTTGCATTCAGACAATAAATCTGTCAGGGTCCAAGAAGTCTCAGGTTTCCTGGGTCTACTGGTGAAAAGTAAGAGATACAAAAGGTTTTCTGCAGTCACTAATCAAATTAGGCTTTTAACCTTGACATAAACTGTTGAACCTCAAACTTAAATCCTTCCTCAGACTAAAGCTGTAGTTTGACTAAAGCAAGTGTTTGATCTTAAGTACAGAACAGGATAAATGCCTTTAATTCAGGCTAGACTGAACAGCTAGAAAAACATCAAAACTTGATCTGCATATAACAGAAATTTTAACAAAATCCCATGTGTGTAGTTATGATGGCTAGATGCACTCAAACTGTGACCTTGTAACCTACTACAGCAGGTATAAAATGATACTGCATTTGAAAGAGGTGGTTTTGTACTCCCATTTCCCATTCCCATCCTCATGCTGTCTCCTTGTGCCTCCCACAAGCATGAGTGTTATCAACTGGTAACCTCCTTGAACAACCGGTCAGAAAACATAGAAAAAAGAAAATTAAGTTTTGGGTCCAAAGTTGTCTTTACCATACAGTCTAGACTAGGATTGGTTTCTATGTGAAAGAGAAGATTCAAGAGGATAAATAAATTTGGTAAATACGAAGAAAAATTTTAATATTTCTTTCTTTGTTGTTCTCATACAGTTATGTCCCTAAGTTAATTTTAGATATCTCTATGGGTTTGATCATTTCATGCAGGAACACCAGGAGAATTAGTTACTTTAGAGAATTAGTTACTGGTGTTGTTTACTTTCCTTCTGATTCTTAGTAATCCTTCTAGGGGACATATAAATGTTTTACATACTTATTGTTGGAAATACACTTCTGAGCTCCATGGTGCCAGAGAACTCCATATGCCAGAGCCATTGGGTCTGTCCCACTTGCAACTTCCTCTGCAAATTCCATCTCAGCTTTCAAAGAACAGGTTAGAATGCGAAGGCAAACACTTCCTGAGGAAGGAAAAGGCAATTTTTATCCTCCTGTGTCAATCTTCATAGAAATATTTTTCTAATAATAATGAAAATAATACTAAAATAAGCATTAGAGATCTTTTCTGGCTTGGATGCAAAAGTGAGGGAGTGCATCATGTTCTCCAACAAGCTCCCAGTCAGAGCTCACACTGTGGCAGGGTTTGAAGGGGTATTGTGGAATTTCTTAGGAGGAAATTAATAACTTGTTAAATTTACACAATACCTGGCTGCTACCTAGAAATTACATTGTCACCTTAGTCTATCGGGAAACGTTTGACACTAGGCAGAGGGATAAAAGTTGCAAAATATACCCACTAAACTCAGAGCAATTTTTTTTACTGACACTTTATTTTTTGTGTTTTCAATCTTTGCAAGGGTCAAGGTTATTCTTTCCATTTGACACTTCCTTCAGGAGATATAACAGCCATGTAGGTCATCTTATGGATCTGTCAGCAGTGAGAAGCAGTGTGCATCTGCTGGCTGTTCTGATGTGTTATGGGTGTGCTTACCTGTTCCCTGGAGATATTCTACTTCTGTGCAAAATTGAATTTTGTTATTTGGGTTGTCCATTTTGTTAGTAAATATCTGCCTCCTGTTGAAAACAGCAATGAAATATTTTCTCTCTTAAAACTAAAGTTTTGGATTAAATCATGAATTGGTTACTAAAGAGCGAGCCTCTCTTTCTTATGCATCTTTCCAGTATTCTCTCAGTCGACAATTATTTAGCTTTTTTTCTTTTTGGAGCACTGTGACCATATGCTACTGATAAAGAATGTTTAATTGCCACTTTGTGCTTCATCACTCTTGCAGTTATCAAGTAATTATGAATCTTGCATTTTTAGTCCACAATAACCACGCAAAATAAAATCTGAGTTGCTTCAGAGATTCAGAGTTTAAATAATCTTTTATGAGTTGTTTTTTTTTTTAATAAGGGAGATTATTGTGATGATTGTTTATGGCTTCAATCAAAATTTGCCTTTGTCCAACAATTCTCTTATACTGGTAGGGTGGTTTTGAAGAATGATCTTGGGGCACAGCATGGTAATGAATGAACCTATGAGAGCAGAGGTTTATTTCATTTATACCCTTACTTGCATTTCACTTATCCCAAAGTTACTGAAGCACCTGTATTACTGAGATGAGATTATTTAAAGGTGGAGAAAAAAGGCCTATGACCTTGAAAAGGCACAAATATGAAAAAGTGCATTTGTTTCTCTGCTGTGCTCTGTTGAGCCAGTACAAACAGCCTTAGGCATTTCTACCACAGAGAATTGTCTCTGTGTGCTTTCCCATGCAAATGGAAGGTAAAAACACATTGCAAAGTGTTAGCCATTCTAAAAATGTTCAGTACTGCATCAGTTTTGTAAGACAATGTGAAAGGGGAGAATATCAGAGCAATAACTTTGAACATTAGATCATTATATCATCACAGAATCACAGAATGGTTCCAATTCCCCTGCCATGAACAGGGACACCTTCCACTAAACAAGCCACATCCAGCCTGGCCTTAAACACTTTCAGGAATGGAGCATCCACAAATTTTCTGGGCAACTTCTTCCAGGCTCTCACCACTCCCACAGAAAATAATTTCTTTCTAATATATGATCTAAATCTATTTCAGTTTAATCTAATCTCTTTCAGTTTAAAACCAAAGCTATCCTAGACTGCATGAAAAGAAGAGTGGCCAGCTCTCTCTCTCTGCCCGTGTGAGACCACACCTGGAGTCTGTGTCACCTCTGGTGCCCCCAGCACAAGAAAGACATAGACCTGTTGAAATGAATCCAGAAGACAAAAAAGATGATCAGGAGGCTGGAAAAGCTCTCCTATGAAGACAGGCTGATACAGTTGGGGTTGTTCAGCCTGGAGAAGAGAAGGCTCTAGGGAGACCTTATTGTGGTGTTTCAGTATTTAAAGAGGGCTTACAAGAATGACGTATACAAAGCTTTTAGCAGGGTCTAACAATAATAGTAAAGCAATAGTTAATGGTTTTAAACTAAAAGAGTATAAATTCATACTATACATAAATAAGACATTTTTTAGAATGAGGGTTGTGAAACACTGATACAGGGTGCCCAGAGGGGCAGTAGCCCCATGTATGGAAACATTCAGGGCTAGGTTGGTCTGGGTTCTGAGTAAACTGATTTTGTTGAAGATGATCCTGCTTATTGCAGTGAGGGTTGGGTTAGGTAGCCCTTCCAATCCAAACCCTTCTATAATTCTCTGATTCTATGAACCCCGCTGAAAATCCCTCCTGCTGTTTTGAGATGGTTGGTGCTTATGCTATATAGCTTGTGTTATATGCTTGAGCTCTTGCAATCTGTCACATATATGGGATTTATCTACTGATGAATTTTATAGTTGCATGAATTATTGGAATACCTCTGCAACATGCAACTCTTCTACAGTGACAAGGAAATGCTTGAGAGAAACTGGTGTCATTGCCAAGATCCTTGTCCAGCCAGCAGAGGTTGGAATTCCTTCATTGTTTTATGTTGCCCAATGACTCAGCTCTGCTTTGCTAACAATTTCCTATCTGCCATCCAGCATAAAGAGAGAAATTTGTATTCTCAAAGAAAAATAATTATACACATATTTTCCCTGCAGCAGAAGGGTCAGGTAATGCTTATGAGCACCAAATAAGTGCTTTTATATTAATATAAGAGACAAATTTAAGTACTTTGCAGTAAGAACTGTGTAAGCCCCATGCACCTTTCTGCTACAGATTATTGTTTCCAGTAAAGACCTGGTTCCCGTGTCTGTGTTTTGTGGGGAGAAAGAAGCATGCAGCCTCTATGTGTCTGTTATAATTCACAGATATTTGCTGGTGAGTAGTGCTAGAAAGAGAGTGACTCTATACAAACAGAAAAGTATTCACACTGAAATTCCCTCTGCCTGGGAAATTCAGTTGTGCAACAGCTGCAAAAAACTTTAGTTTGCACAGTCTCACCACTCAGCCTTCTTTCCTCAGTGGACACGAACTGTCCATGTGCAAGTCAAAACCTGTAGGAATATAGTCAACCAGCCTTTGATCACACCCTGAGCAGCATGGACTAAGTTTAAAAATGCAGTATACAGAAACAAAGAATTAATATCAACATGGGTTCCTCAGAGGAGTAGAGGGAGGCCTTTGAAAATTCTGTGGCAACAGAATATATTAAATCATATGCAACCATCTCTCAGCATCTTAATCCTCCAAAGTTTTCAGGGGAATTCCATTTACAGATTCATATGCAAAATTAAGAGCAAGTGATAGAAATCACCTCTCTAATCATAATGGAGTATTTAGTCATGAATAAAGAGGACCCTCAGAATCAATCTTTCATTATATACAGGAAGCTTTATGACATAGTGCTGTTAGTAAAAGAATAATCCTTCAAAAGTATGAGGAGACCCAGGTACTCCTTTGATAGGTAAGGATAGTCATTTATGACTCATTTTCATATAGTCTTTTTATTGCAACAGCAACATTAAGACCTACAGAACACTGCAAAATTTAAAAAGTTAATATTTGTCCAACATTGATTCCTGAAATTGCAGTTGCATAAGTCAGATGTTAGTATGTGTGGATTTTATCGACAGCTTCTTACTATGAGGTGAATGTGAAATGAGGTTCTCAGGTGCATTGTCAAATGAAATACTGAAGTCTGCAACTCTTTTCAGTAATCTGTAATACTGGAGTTCTATTTCACTTGGTACTTACAGTCCAAAATTTGACTCTTAATACTCAACTGGTCTGTTAAATTCTACTTACAAGTATAGATTCATAGAAAAAAATTGAAAACAATAAATTGATTTTGTATGTCATCTAGTCCAACTTCCTGCTCAAACAAAGTCTATTTTCAAAGTTTATATCAGGTTGTTCAGGGCTTTGTCCATCTAAATTTCTAAAATCTGTAGGAATGGAAACCTATTCTCCTTGAGGAGAAAGTTTTATTCTTAGCAAGACCAAGTTTAATGTGCATTAACTTGTGTCCTTTTCCTGTGCACCTCTGAGATGTTGGTCTTCTTCTTCTTTTTAGTGTCCTTCTCTATTGTAGGAAGGAGGAAAGAGCAATTAAACTTTCCCAGAGTTTCCTCTTCTCTGTCAGCTTCCCCATACATTATGGTCCCTGTCCCTTGACCACTTCAGCATCCTCATCTTCATTTTCTCCCACTCCTGAGTCATAGGTCTTACCAATGCATAAAAATGCTGATCCTGAAGACTCACAGCTTGCAAAAAAATCTCTTTTGATGTCAAATAAGCTTCTCTTAAGTGACTTTTTTTGCTGCTTTATTCTGATGCTATGTATGAGCCACCTTCCTTTTCCACTCTATTATTGCATGAGGAGTTGGAGACAGGAAAGCTATGATCTGTAATGTACAGCATACTGGAGAGAAACAGAGCTAAATTACTCTTTTGCACCCATAGAAATTGCTGTATTTTAATTCTTGAAATACTTGTGAACAACTTTGATCTTTAGAATACCTAAGGATTGTGTCATTGTTATGTAAATCTTAGACTAGTTCTCATGTTTTTTACTAAAATGAATAATCCCATTTCAGTTGCATGTCTCTGCTTCTTATGGTGATTTTTTTTTTTTTTTTAACAGCTGGGTTGGACAGACAGTGCTCAAAGTGTCTTATAATATCAAGCAAGGTGTTTTACTTTTTGTCCCCAAAAAGAACCTCATATGGCATTTTCATTGCATAGGATATATATTTTATATATTGTTATCCAAAGATATTTTTAGAACTATTCTGAACCTTTCCTTTTGTGCTCTTTCTCTCCCCAAATATTTTTTTGTTTCCTTCTGAATTCCTGCTGGATTCTGTAAAATTAATCCAGCCAAGGATTCATATCCTCAGTAAAAAGGGACCACTGTGATCACTTCATCAATCTGCTAGTTGCTTTCACTAATCTTAAAGAAACTGGCACTGCAGACTGAGAGCTACAATCTCTTGGCATCATAAATGTGTCCTGTCTTTCAATGAGATATGTGAAATACAGAACAACAGCCAAAAGTGAAACCTTGTCTGGATCTAGCTGGGATACCTTTACTTGAGAAATCTGTTTGATTTCTCACATGACAAGGAGTGAAAGATAATTTTTTTACACATTTATGTTAAATTTTTCCTAGTCGATCCAAAAGGAAAGATTTTTGCCTCCAGCTGCAAGTAGGAGTGAAGATGCCTGCTTTACCAGCTGTTCTACTTAAACAACAATTAATAAGCTCTTCCTTTAACCTTTATTTCAGGGTACAGAAAATTATTTCTGTATAAATTTTGGTGATGATCTTTCGGCTTTCTTTTTATGGTCTTCTGATTATTCCTTCACCATGGAAGAAAGCAGTCTCAGATTCTTCCTTATCTATTTTAAGCCTCAACCTTTCAGTGACTGCTTTTTTCTTGAGGGACAGCAATGGCTGAGTGAGCTTTCATCCTATAATGGACACATTTCTCACTGGTTCTATTATAAAATTTGTCATTTCCCATTTATTATTTTGCTTTCACACATTCAGTTCACACACTCCCCTATAGGGATAAGGTTACAATCATAAACACTCTGGTTTATCAAGTAGCTTTCTATTTTCTGATGGTTTTTCTTTTCTTTTCTTTTCTTTTCTTTTCTTTTCTTTTCTTTTCTTTTCTTTTCTTTTCTTTTCTTTTCTTTTCTTTTCTTTTCTTTTCTTTTCTTTTCTTTTCTTTTCTTTTCTTTTCTTTTCTTTTCTTTTCTTTTCTTTTCTTTTCTTTTCTTTTCTTTTCTTTTCTTTTCTTTTCTTTTCTTTTCTTTTTTTTCTTTTTTTTCTTTTCTTTTCTTTGTTGTTGTGTGTGTGTGTGTGTGTGTGTGTGTGTGTGTGTGTGTGTGTGGTTTTTCTTTTCCCCTCTTTGTTTGTATGCCTGTAAAACAGTGAATACATGGCTGTGTGCACTCTGTGTTTCAGGCTGAATATTGTTGAGCAATAAAAGACTGAGGAATTACTCCTCTTAGTTGCAACAGCAGCTATGGGGTCTTTAAATAAATCTATTTGGCTTAATATGTTGTTGTCATTTTACTCATGTGTCTGCACTTTGCAGATCTTTGCATGGTTATATAAAGTAATGCTTGTCTTTCTTTTGTTTCTAAATGAAAGTCTCCTCTCCCATTATTGTGGTTTCTCTGAAATGTGCATATACTTTGTCTATAGTTCACACTCTGTATCTACTCAGGATCATGCAATTTCTTCTGGGTGGCACACTCTTTTAACCATGTCCTAACTTATCTCTGAGTTGGCTTCTTTTGACCCACTTAGAACGTGTTACAGACTTATTTGCCACAAACAATACCACAATTTGTTGTTCAGTCTTTCATTATTATGGGGATTAATTTTTTCTTATTTAAAAAAACCCAAACAAACTTTCATTTTTATGTGGGTTCAAAAATGACTGCATTTGCTGGATGTAGATTAGTAAAAGTTCAAATCACCACAGAACGTTCATTCACTTAAGTAACCAGACCCTGATACAGCCCTTTGAATTGCTGAGCAGATCTACTTGCAGATATTCTCTGATATTTCAGCCAGATGTTTTAGCAAGGTCTGGAGAAATTCCATTCATCTATGTGTTGCTGAAAACTGAATGTTCCATCTGAGTTCAATGCTCCAGAAGACTTGACACAAAGAACAATTATCCTGTGAAATCCACCTATTCTGATTGTGATTTCAATATCTCACCCGTGATGCAGTTCTTAAAACTCCAGTTTGGTTTCAGAGGGCGAGAAGCAGACCTAAAATAGCATAGGATATCCAAATTGCAAAATTCGCAGACATTTCAAGTTATGTGTTTTTAGAAGGAAAACAGAGTTTTCTGTCCATTCACTGATGTCACTAATAGTGTTAGTCAGCTTTTTGCACTTGTACAAAGCTGTCATTACAGTGACAGTAATAAAAGGTGCAGTATTACCTCCTCCAGCCATTAAGTTGTTTCAATACTTTACCTGAATATTGTAAAACAATTTTCGTGTGAAAAAGTCTGACCCTTGGAAAGCAACACACATGAAAAAGCAAAATATTTTCGATCACAGCTGGCTTGCTGGTCCAGAAAGATAATTCTGTCCTGCAAGATGTACAACACACACCAGGCAAATGTTCAGCAAGCACACAATTTCTTGGCAAATAAATGGTATTCCGTTCTCTCTGTGAGCTTAATAAATGTTTTATTTGAGTGGCAAGGTGTGAGTGGGGCAGGAGCTGACACATCAACATGTACATAAAACATTTGTCAGACATCTCCAGAAATTCTGTGTAGTACTGTTCAGTAAAGGAGCAGTCTGGGCCAAGTTATTAATACTGTTCATGCCATAATCTGGACTGGATTGATGACACTGCTGTTTATATAATTCTAAATGATTTTTGACTGGTGTATGTGAGTTTTAATTTTGTTTATTAATCTTTCATGTCTTTGAAACTTGTGTTTGTTTTTCCACCTAACACTGTTATACTGTTACAAATTAGATTAGTGGTATCAAGAGCATTGTTTATTCTTCTTCCTACATGCATTTTGTCCTTATAAGGCATTTCTAGAAAGAAAATTTTCTGAAGGGGCTTAGAATGTGCTTGACAAAGCAGCTTTCAGTGAAACATAATGATGTGCTGTAGTCACAATCTGGTAATTTTTGATCATGTGGATTATAACAGAAAGGGTAAAATGCAAAAATAAAGTCATTGCTGACTTTCATTTTTCTTTTTAAACTATCTTGTAAAGTTCTACTAACAGTAATTGTGTTTTGCAAAGTTGCTCTGTCCTGTTTCAAACAACACTTCTTAAAACCTGTGATTTATATCTGTCAACATGTCTACAATATACACAAAATCTGAGCAATTTTTCACTCTCCATTTCAAGAGTAGTTGAACACATCAGGTCAAAAACATATATGTACTGCTAGCATTAGATATTTTGAATACACTTTCTTAAATGGTTAGCATTTCTTAAATAGTTAGAAAAGCTCAAAGTACTTGTGTTTTGCAGATCATGTCACAAGCTTTCATGAGCAGATTCATCTGGGACAAATTAGAACCAAAAGAATTTCCCACAAAACTTATATCCTTACTAGACTTCTTAAATTAAAATTATATTATTCTATGAGTGCTGTTCCTCTTTCTCTGGGCAGCATGTAAAACAAAGTGAGCTGCTGCTGTAAGCATTGCTGTGTGGGCAGGGGCACCAAGGTCCTCCAGCTACCTTCTGTGAGGAAATCTATTTTGGACCATCTATTTTGGGCTGGTCACATACAACTCTTACATATGCAAGAGATTTATCTTTATGCATTAATCTGGTTATTCAGATGCAGGTATTGAGGAAGCAGACCATAGGACTATGTTGATTTCCATGCAGCATAGGTATGTGAAAGGTCTGGTCCAAGGTATGGTGAGGCTTCTCCAGCTGGCCAGGACAATGGGGCATCTATGAGGGCTTGTGAAGCCCACTTTTGGAGTGTATCTCCAGGTTTGTAGGGAAGGGGTAGGGTGGGTGGGAGAGAAATTCTGTCTTGCCAGAGAAAACACCCACTGTGTGAAGAGGGGTGGCCCTGCCCTTGCTGCTGCATGCTGTGACAGTCGGGAAATGTGATACTGCCCTGCTGAAAGCCAGCACAGATGGCAGTGGCCATTTATGCTCTTTACAGCAGCAGAGAAAAGCAGAAGGGAGGGCATTAGCAATGGTAACTATTATGCAACTGGTAATTCAATTAACTGACTCTTGGGACTCTTTTAGATTTTCATAGTGTAGTTCATGTAGTTTTAATTGAAAATATCCATATGTGAGGCTAGATTTGGATCATAAGGGTTTGTGTAGGTTTTCATGTTCCTGTTTCTAGGATGGAATGGGCAACTAAATTAATACTCTACTTATCTGCCACTCACATAAAATACTACATAATATCCCATGACAGTTTCTGTTAAAAACAGGTAATTCTTTTTATTTTGCATTTTATCTGCAAAGGTGCACTGATTAAAGCCCTTATGTCTTTGGTACAACATCACACTACTGTGCACCATTAGGACAAGGTGCCATTTTAGTGCTAGTTCCAGAGACAAAAAAATTCTTACAAAAAGTTTACCTATCTTCAGCCTGTTTTAGTTGGTTTTTGTAGAAAGACCAGAAAAATATAAGTGCAACTGTTATGAAAAAACATCTTTTAGTCAAGTTGCACAGCTGTGAATTTAGTCAGTTTATTATATATGCTTGCACCTATGTACAGATCAAGAAACTCACCAAAAAAATGTGATCTAGTTTGTTCTAAGGGATGCATTTGAAAGGATAGGTTTTTAAAATCTTGATGACAAATATTCATAAATGCATAACCTTTCCTTCTTTGAAAATGCCAGAGTGCTAAGATACTGAGAAGATATGTATCCCATTCTTGGACATAGTAACAATTGAGATCTTTGTACCAGGCTGAGATTCTGTGATTATGATTAACCAACCCCCTTTTTTGTGTCTTTTTGTATTTGCATTACAATAATGCCTGTGATTATATAATCATATGCTGTATTAGCCACATAAATCCTTGTCTTGTGGTACTATAGTACAGATTTTTTTGGAGATGAACCAAAGATTTTTGTTAAAAAGCTTGATGACTCCAACTTCTACCTAATTTGCTCCAGACACTAAAAAGAAGCGGACAAGTAAAACTTTGAATATAAACTTGGCAACACTATTTGTTTCCCATATTTTTTCAGGAGATAAGCAGAAGAGTTTTGGATATTATTAGTATTAGTATTAGTATTAGTATTAGTATTAGTATTAATAATAATAATAACAATAACTTTTTCCATCATTATCAGGCAAAAAGACAAACAAGAAAAGATATTTCATATAATCTTACCAAATATATTTTTCATCCCCATATAGGAGAATTTCAAAAGAAGACAACTATTTGAAATTAAGGGTTAAAGTGCTTGTACTTGAAGGCTGCTTTACTTTCATGTGATGTAGTATACACTAATATTTTGTGAAGGTGCATTCTGTTTAATTTCCTCATATGATCCTCTGTCTTAATCCATTAATTCCCTCTTCACTCTAAGACTGGATTTTCTAACAAATTTTGTATTCTCTGAAGGATGACCCAGACCCAATAAGAGAACAGAATAAAAAAAGATTTTTTTTTTTTAATAGAAAAAGCATTAGATTGCCAAGGACTATGTTCTTGTTGCTTCCATATTATTTCTTTGTAATAGTAGGCCTGTTACCTAAAGTTCCAAAGACGATTGCTAATACTAAACTCTTCACCTTTTGATTATCCAGCAATCCACACCTGCTCTCTGACAACTAGTAGTTCTGACCAGCTGTCTCTGTTATTGGGAACTCTCCTTTACATGTAAAAAGTCACCTCAAATTCTAATTACTTCATTAAGTCTCAAGTCTTTTCTAACTGAGCATCCTCAGTTTATGACATCTTTGAGACTTTCAATTTTAAACTTTGAATCTCAGTGCAAAAAAAAAAAAAAAAGAGAGTATATATCCTGTTCTGTGTGAAGAGAAATACATTTTAGAGGAATACTGTGGAAATTAATGTTAATAAAGAACAGACATCCAAGTTGTCAAAATTCTGTATCTAAATCATAAGACCCCAAATGTTTCCCAGCTTCAGGTCTGGCAAAAAAAAAAAAAAAAAAAGTCTGAACCAACCCTACTGCTTCATCAGCTTTCAAAGAGAGGAAAAACCAACATTTGTCCTTAAAGAAAATATCTTATGCCCCAAGAAGATACCTAGTTTGGTTAATAAGAAACGTAGCACAGTGAGTTACAGGACAAAATCAAAGCTTATGCAGAAGGAAAAAAAGATTTCAATCCTATGATGGGCTTTGCTATATTATCCTGGACCCTTAGAAGGTGGTGTGAGTACAAGTGTTATTTTCCTGAAAGTGTGCTGGAAAGATTTGTTGTTGTGGAAAAGAATGAAAACTCCTCCAAGCATATCTGGGGGGACTCCTGAGGACTTAAAATATAAATACCTCAGAGGCTGGGAGTCCAAAGGGACTGAGATGTGTGAGGAGTGTTGGCAGTCCTGCTTCACCATGATGGAGGCATCTCCATCATGAACATCCAAGGCTTATGGAGCTACTTGGCGGCACAAAGACTGCTCATAAAACCTCACGGTGTCAGTCAGGGTGTTTGCTGACCACCTGTGTGACCTGAGTGCCTACATGCTACGTTAGGGGGGATTTATTTCAACTACAGGTGACAAAATGCTGAAGGCAATACTGGAGATAACACTGTAGTCGTACATGCTCGTTATTTTTATATGTGAGAAATGGGCATGTTCAAGTGTAAGGTCCAACTGGCCTGTTTTTGATGCTTGCATTACTGGTACTATGTTAACCTGAAGAAGGGAAAATGCATATTTTCTTACCTTGTTTTGATATTCAGTTTGAAGATTATACTTTGAGACCATTGAAGGAAAGACCAGAAAGAAATCACTACTGTTCAGTATTTGCAGGGTGAACAGAAAGCAGTGAATGGAGCTATAAGATAAAAAAATGAGGAAGAGGGAAGCTGGACTGGTATTTATTTAATGAGAGCTCTCTGACTTTTCTCTTTCCTTTATGTAGTTAGTCTTACTTGTAGCAAGATAAAGTGGTTTGGATGCCTGTAATTACTACTATCTGTATTTTTCTCTATAAGATGTTCAACTATATGTTATTTGATCTTTGTTGTCTCTTGTCAAGGGCAATACTTATTCGAATAAGTGTGTAAGGATATAATTTCTGACATTTTATGGACATCAATATAAAAATAAAAAGTAGTATCTCAGGGAGTTAGTGTTAAATTCAACACAAGCTGAAACTCAGATTTTTAAAATTTTTATCAATAAACAGTAAATGAGCACAGAATTTTTTTATTAAGACAGTATATTGATAGCTTTTCTCCAAAACCAGCATAGACAAATAAAATTGAGTCTACTACTTGAAAGAAAAATTATTTTGAGCTTTCCTTCCATTGCTAAATCCATGTTAGTTAATTGACTCTATAAATATCACAGATGTGCTGCTGGTTCTGATGTTTGGTGTTTGTTTCATATGTTGATCTGTGGACATACAGATATATATGTATATGTAATCGTACTACATCACTTGATATGTGGACATACAGATATATATGTATATGTAAGGGTGCTACATCACTTGTAGATGTGACAGTGTCTTACAGATAGAATTTTGAATCTCAGATATAAACCAAGTAGTTGATTCTGGAGGCCTTCTTTCTTGTGAGATGGAGCAATCAAAAGGGCAGAGAGGAAAGGAAGAGTAAAGATTATATGTAGAGGGTTCCTCTTTTACCTCTTTAACTTAATATCTTGTTCTTTCTTGTGTTTTCCTCTCTCTTCAGACTTTTTAACCATTAACCACTAGCTGCAACAAGTCTCTAGACAGTGCACAGTGCTGGAGACTACAGTGTTTGGATATTCTGCAGGTGCAGTTTTCATTTCTGCATTCTGAGATCAGTGACAGAAGTCAGGTGTCTAATCAGTCAAGGCTCATGTTTCTTGTGCTCTTCTTCTTTCCCAGTGTCAGCCGCTCTTACTGATCATTGTCTTGATGTGAGAACTCTTTGAGCCCAGTGTGGTGAAGTCAAGGTGCAGGAAAAGCAGCACTCTGATTCTGATGTAAATATATTTTAGTCCTACCACTTTGATTTCTTATTTTTGCCACTCAACATCCTCAGACAGGAGACTAAATAAGAACTATTAGAACCTTTCTATTTTAAAGTCCACATGCACAAATGTTAGAACTTATTGAATAGCTAAGTGGATTTTATCATGAGGCTATTGCATGAAAGGTCGTGAGTACCATTCTTCTGGTGCCTTTTCCTAAATTTAAATAACAATAACATGTTGTACTTAATGACTCATCACATGTTAATCTTGCCTTGAGTCTATCTGCTGAATGAGTGTTGGGGGCAAGGATACCTGCATCTTCCGTGGTGGTGTAAGTGCTTGTGGTATGCATAAAAGCACATAATCTTGTGAAAAAGTATGAAGTTATGTCCTCTTGATCAGCTAAGCAGGTTTTCTGGCTGTTGTAACAAAAAGTCCTTACATTTTTTCTGAATTATAGTACAGATGCCAGAGTTCTATTTTGGGTCTCACTGCAGGATAAAGAGGATCACTGAAATCAAATCAATTTAGAATGCCAGGCCAGAATATCTTACCATCATTTTGCATACATTTTTCATGAAACTTGGAAAACGGTACTTACTAAAGCTTATAACATTTGTGTGAGCAAAATATTTATTTTTTAATGAAGATATCAGGCGATATCCAGTCTGCAACATTAGTAAAGTGTTCTAAATTATAATATTCTTTTTGCCAATGATAATTTATTTTTAGTCTCTAATTTTTTAAACTTATCTTCTTTCATGATAGCTTATGTTATCTTTTGTTTTCCTTCTTAGCATAAGCATTTAAATTTGCAAAAATATGTGATAATATGTGCAAACTGTTATCAGGTTGGCCCCTTAACTTTATAAATAAGCCAAAGAATTTTCAATAACTACTCATGGTAAAAACTAAAATGATCCATTTTGTCAATTTTTAAATTATCCCCAGCATTCCAGCAAGAGGATGAGATGATATAGTCTTAAGCTGTGACAGGAGATGTTTAGGAAGAAGCTCTTCACAGAAAGGGTGATTTGGAACTGCCCAGGGAGGTGGTGGAGTCACTGTCCCTGAAGGTGTTTAAGCAAAGACTGGTCTAGTTGACAAGGTGGTGTTAGGTCATAGATTCAACCTGATGATCTCAAAGGTCTTTTCCAACCTAAATGATTCTGTGATTCTGTGAGTTGCAATCTTTTTTGCTCAGACTGACTGTTTTATACCGATAAACTCAGCATAATGATTTGGGGTTTACTTTGTTGAAAATCTAGGCTAGACATCTTGCAAAAGTATGCTATTAAATTTCTTACAAGATTATTCTCAGAAGGGTTAGTTTCAAAATCTTCATTGCTGACTTGCTGTTACTAGTAGTAGAGATACGAAAAGTAAATACTTTAAATGTACCTACTTGCACTCCGTGGGAAAAAAAAACCACCTAAATTTCAGTCTCAGGGAATAAATCTTCCCTTAAGAAAAAAAAAATGCCAAATGCTGTGGCAGAAAATATAAGAAATTCAGAAATGTTAGGTATTTAGAAGCAAGAGAGGTGTACTGCTGTTTAAAAGTCTTACTGAGGATCATAAGGTAAATTAAATGTAGGCATATTGCATCCCAAGAGAGACGGATGACTCTGAGGTAACAATAAGCCTTAATCCACTCATATCAGTCTGACCTTGATCAAGTTTTTTGAGATGGGAGAGAGGGACAGGGGATAGAATAAAAAAGAGATTATACAGGATAATGCAATCGGTAAAGAATAAAAAGGCTGTAGTTGCCAGTGCTGCATTCTGTAATATGCTCACGTTCTTCTGGACTCTGAATCCTTTGCTGCAAAAAAAATATGAAACACAGTAAACCTCTGCATTTAGCCATCTCATTTTCATGCCATGTAAGTTTGAAGCAAGCAAAACAAATGGATCTTAGCAGTCATAGCCTTTGAGGGTAGTTTTCACTTCCCTTGCTTTAAAGAAGAAAAATGTCTTAGGAAAAATTAAACTTTTTTTCTTTTAAGAGAGAGACTTCCTTAACTGAACAATAGATAACTAGAAAAGTCAGCTGCAAGAACTCAGTATCATGAATCTAATGTTCTGTTTCCTGTAAATTCAGGCATGTGTCAATTCAGGCATTTTGTATCAAGATTAATTCACATATGGAACTTATGAGAAATAATTATTTTTCCATTTGTTTAGACAGGTAAGCTCCATGGCTGTTAGCTCACAGCTATCATTTGCAATCTAAGGTTTTTCTCACCATTCCAGACCATTTTTTTTATTGACCTTTAAGGCAACAAAATAATTAAGCACACCAGTGTTTTTCTGTAACTTTGAATTCACTACATTAAAAAACTCACGGTATTACAAGGCCACCAACCCATCCATTAAGTCTGACCATGCTCTTTTGGAATCAATAGCAAAAATCCTAATAGTCTCCACTGGCTATGCTTAGACACTGGAAATTACTTTTATTTTCAGAATCCTAAAGCAGCAGAGGTTGAAAGCGGCCTGTGGAGATCATCTATCCCACTATCGCTGCTCTGAACACAGGATGCCAAGAATCACATTCATCTGGATATTGACTATCTCCAAGAATGGAGAATTCACTGCATCCCTGGATAACCCATTCTATTGCTCAACCCTGCTCACAATCAAAAAGGTTTTTTTTGTGCCCAGATATAATATTCTATCTTTTGACTTGTGCTCATTACCTCTTAGTGGATGAAAAGCTAGATGTGAGCCAGCAATGTACACCCACAGAAATTCAACTGTATCCTGAGCTACAACAAAGGGATGCCTAGTAGGTTGAGGAAGGAGATTCTCCCTCACTACTTCACTTTTATGAGATCCCACCTGGAGGACTTCATCCAGTTCTGGGATCCCCAGCACAGGAAAGACATGGTCCTGTTGGAGTGGGTCCAGAGAACAACCACAAAAATGATCAGAAGGATGGAACACCCCCGAGCTGGAGATGTTTAGATTAGATATAAGGGGAAAAAAATTTACTATGGGAGTGGTAGAACAATGGAACAGGTTTTCCAGAGAAGTTGTAGATGCCCTTTCCCTGTAAACACTCAAGGTCAGGTGGGACAGGTCTCTAAGCACCCTGATCAGGTTGGAGGCGTTTCCTGCTCATTGCAGAAGGCTTGGACTAGATGAGGAGGGACCCTTCATGGGTACCTTTCATGGGTCCTTCCAACCCAAACTTTTCTGCCATAATCAACAATCAATTTCAGCAGCAGTTTTTAAAAAGAGTTATTTGGAAGTAGGAAAATACAAGATGCTACAAGTATACTGATTAACAACATATTTTCTCTAGTTCAAAATATAAAATTGACTACAGCTAAGAAATTAATACAATGTTTAAGTTTAATGTTTAGCTTGGACTCTTATTCCATGGTAAATACAAATTGCTTGTTATTTGTTTCAGAACTTGTGTCTACCTATGCCTCTATTTCCAATCTGTAATTAAGTTTGATAGAATTTTTATTGGAAGAAATTATGCAACCAAAAGCATGCTTTCATAAATAAGACAAGATAAATAATTGGTTTAAAACAATGTAGGTATAAACCATTGCCTGTCAAACATAGACAATATAGATTGCTGCTTGTTAAGAGAGAGAGGGAATGCCTTTGTGGCTCCTCTACCTGCTTAAGTTTCATAACATAATCAGGAAAGCTCTTCCACTGGAAATAGTTACTTTTTGAACTTAATTACATGTCAATACTAAATTACATAATTTAATTGCTAACAATCTGTAATGACTTCTAACAGAAATCCTAACCCCTTGTAATTTGATAAAAAGTTAATTTGATTCCTTAATTGAATTCTAATTCATCTCTTTGATATACAGCTAGTAATTGCACTGCATAGGACTTGATTTTTTTCTATAATAAATTTCTTTTTCACTTCCCTAAATAAATTTTTTTTCCTGTAAATATTTAAAAGATTTCTTTGGTGTTCTTGGCAGACAGCTATGGTTATTGACTCCGGCTTTTGCCTTAGTAGCACAGAAAACAATGGGTTCACTTCAGTGGACATTCAAAATTCATCACATATGAAATTGCTCTGGGGACCCTTTTGATCAACCTGGTTGTGATACCAGGAATCCTTGAAGCAGGTATGGGATTCTTGTTGGCAAGGTGTGCTTGTGGTTAACTGTGTTTTCTGGCAAGATTTTTATCACTGCAATATTTTCTATTGGCTCTGTTAGAGGACAGCCCTGTGTGTTGAGGCTACATAATAAGTTGCTGAAGAAGAGAAGTAAAAACAATGAAAAAGAGGAAGAGCAGCTATAAAAACTATAAATCTAATATAGTCCAGACTTGTCTACCATAATTTCGAATGCTGGCTTTGATATTATCATAACTGAGGCCTTAGCAAGCAAGGACACAAAAATATGTTCTCAAAACTTTCTTAGGCTGTGGGCTAATAACTTTTCTAAATATATAAAAACAAGGAAGAAAATCCCACAAGCTTTCCTCTATTATCATCAGTCCACCTGTGTAAAGAAGAGGGAGAACGATTTCAAAGGAGCTGCTGCAAAAGGGTTGCTATGAATTCAAGATGAACAGTCCATTTTGTTCTAGGCATTCTGAAAATTATAAATTATTTTACTTAAAAATAAGTAGACTTGGGTTTTCTAGCTCATTTAGCTCAGGTGGTTAGAGCATGATGCTAACGTCAGAGTCATGGGTTTGATCCCCATGAAGACAATTCATGTCCAGCTTAAGAGTTGGATTCAATGATCCTTGTGTATCCATTGCAGCTCAAAATATTCTTTGATTCTGTGATTTATTAACCATACTCTTTACACATGTCTCTATTTCCTTCAGGCTCTGATTTACTTTTCAAATCAAGTGAGACCTGACTTCTGGTTGTATTGCAGTGGATTCCTTATTTCCTTTATTTGCCACAGTCAAAAAACCTTTCTAATATTTAAAATCACTCTGAATTCCCAAGGACATACCTAAGCATGGAGAGTTTTTGAGGGGTAGCTAAATTTTATTACTCACTCTAAGTTTTGCAACTTCATATAATTTTTTTTAAATTCTTTTCTCTGATAAAATACTAACCATTATGTACTTTTAACATTTAGTCCTTGAATTCTTCATTTTAGTAGCCATTGTTTTATTTTACAAAAAACTCCTTCACAGATTCTCATACAGATTCCCTACTTTAATAATCCATCAAGATTTTCCTATCACAGAAGCAGGCTGTGCATAAACTCAGCACACAATGCACAGCTTATGTTTTATTGTGTAATATGCGTCTTTTATTGTGTAATATGTGAATAAGACCCTGTGGAGCCTGAAAGGCTTTAGGTGGAGAAGTGAAACCATACCTTTTTTTCTTTGTAGGATCAATTTTTTCAAATTAATCAGGAGAAGAGCTCTGTATTTGAAGAAATGGAATACATCTGGGCTGGGCCATCAGTCAGTTAGGAGAAAAGAAAAGATGGTTGATGGGAGTATTTTTCCTGTTAGATAGAATTTATTATGTCTTCTCATTACAAAGTGAAATGGAAGTAAACTATTATTAAATTTAAATGCTATTTACTTATTTTTTTAAATTTTCCGATAAAGTTTAATTTTTAAAAGAATATTTTATTGTATGGCAAAAAATTACAAGTTATTACAAGAACATCTGCGGATTTAAAAGGCTTTAACAGTTAATTAATTTAACTGGATTTAACAGTTAATTAATTTAACAATTAATTTATTTAAATACTTGCAAGAGGGCCTCGGGTTTTTGTGGAATGCTGAATAAAGGCCCGCTCCAAAATATAATTTTATTTTTTTAAGAGTGTAGATATCTGTAAAAAAAATACATAGTTAAAGCAGCTAGAAGAACTAGAGAAGGTAGTAAGAATAATTTAGCTCTTCAGAGGACAAATGCTTTGGAGAGCAAGAAAATACTCAAAAAGATAGAAAGGCCAAATCGTAGGTAGATTCAACATGTCATGAAAATCTGAAAAAATTATGTTGGAAGACAAGGAAGAAAGAAGTTTCTGCTAGTGTATTTTGTGTAATGAAAGTGAGAGAAGTTAGAAGACAAGGAATGTGTGCACATCTCCTCTTTGAATAATTTCCTAGTGCATCCTTGAAGGTGAGTTTCTAACAGTGACTTTAACAGCCAAATGTAAAATCAGTATAGAAACTGATGATAAATGAAATCTAACCAGATCTGAAAAACCAAGATTAGTTAATATACATTAACATGTTTAAAAACAGTTTAGGAGGAAAACTTAACTCTGCAAAAGTTCTCTAGAAAATAATTAAACTAAGGATATTTATTACAAGGGCTCAACCAGGACTGCTGGTAAATGATTGCAAGTTTCTCAGTGAACACTTCTGCCAACTCCCTCAGAACCTTAGGATGAACGCCATCCTACCCCATAGACTTGTGGATCTCTAAGTGATACAGGAGGTTGCTGATCATTTCCCTTTGGATTATTGGGGCTTCATTCTGATCCACATCCATTTTCCATTTCTGCTAAAATGTCTATTCTTTAAAATTCTTTGTCCAGCTTTAAGGGCAGCTGGAAGTGGTTAATTAAGTAACAATTGCCAGAAGAGTTGCATATGCAATTTGCATAAATATTAAATCTCACAATATTACATATTATTATAAAGCAGAACACACAACATTTCAAATTATGGAAAAGTCTGTTTTAATTTAAGTCTGTTAATTTATTTTTTATTTCAGTAAGCATGGTTTTGTGGGTTTTTCCCTGTTTCCAAGGTCTGGTAGGTATTTTGCCAACCAAAATTTTGCAAGACTAGGATTGACGGACAGCTGGGTAGCTGGTAGCTTTGAGCTGGGTGGCTCAAAGAAAGTGTTCACAGTTGGAAAGAAACAGTAATGTTAAATCAGGTTTATGCTATTTGGATAAATTTACATTCATGTTTTTTTTAAAGAAAATTTGTGTAACTTCTGACATGCCTTGCTTGTACTGGGCAAAATTCTTTCCAGATTAACAAGCTACAGTTTTCCTTTCTTGTGGTCTTTCATGTCCCTCCAGATTTCTCTACATTTAGCAGAAGAGTCAAGTTAGGTAATTGTATTTAATGATTTAAATAGACTCTTTCCTCTTGACATTATTCACACACTTGAATTCCTAAAGAGGAAAATAATAGCAACTGCAGCACCTGAAAGGTGATTTCTTACAGATGGTGTTGTGTGATGACCATTTTGGAGAAGAACATAGTAAATATGTTATAGTGAAACAATGAAGTGTGCAGGCCTAAAACTCAGGAGAAATAAGTGCTGCCTTTGTTACAGTCATTCAGGGCTCCTAGGAAACAGTTAGCAAGTAACAGATCCAAATAGAGAGAAGGCAGCAGCTAGTAAGATAGCACAGATTTCTGAATTAATTTTGGAAATTAATTTGGAAAGAATTCCTACAGTGATTCACTACCTCTTCTAAATAGTTAATTTTTTTTTGACAAAAACTTTGCAGGAGAGGGAGACTTGAAATGGAGGCTTTTCCATACATAACTTAGCTGATAGGTAGGAAGAAGGACAAAGTAGATGAAAGCAAATAAGGTAGAGAGCCCAGCAGAGAGTTGTCACAGGTGAGGCAGACTGAACCATAATCTGAGGGGGACCTGGATACTGGAGTTTCTTTAAGGGCTGAAGAGAGCTTTTATTATGCTGCTTTCCAGTTCTATTCTCTTTCCTGACACTGCTTCTTTTTGGCACCAGCTCATCTTTCTTGGTCCCCAAGTCTCAAATTTTTCCAGTCTAAATACGTTATTTAAGAACTACGCATGGTTATCCTTCTGATTGGTGATTCTGCCTCATGTTTTCTTATTAGCTGTAGGATTAAGGATATATCACTTTGTTCAGTCTGAGTATCATCAAAATTTGCAACTAGCCACATGAGCTGCATCTACCAAGTAGCAGTCTTCTGCTTGAAACTTGCAGAGTTTCAAAAATTCAGTTTCAGACACGCCAACAGGCATGCACCCAAGTAGGTGCTGCCAATTAGCATTCAAAATTCAGCTGGTTTTTCACATACAAATTAGTATTTGGAAAGTTTGTTTTCTAGTCGTACTGTAAAGAACCTTGAATATTGCTATTACCTATCCCTGGTAGGTATTTTCATCTCTAGGCTCTACCTGGATGATGGGAAAGATGAAAACATCATTGAGTATCTCAGGCTTGTTGGATACAAAATGAGAACAAATGCACAAAATCTTAAATCTCAAAATAGAATTTTTTTTTCTTTAGTCTATGCAGAGATCTCTGAAAGACAACCTGTTTTTCTAAAAAAAATTCTGAAAAATTAAAGCACTAGATATTGCAGAAAATATATATAGTAAGCATCCATCAATTTGGATGACCTCTAAGGCATGCCAGCTTTTCTCCTCTGCTGCTAGCAAGTACAGTCAGATAGAAATGAAAAGAGTTAAGTGCGGATTGATGGGCGGCCAAAGCAAGCTGCACAAAGGCTGAGGACACTGAAGGGATCCTGCATTTTGTTAGGTCTGATTGAGATGGGCTGCCTGGGTATGTTATGGGCATGAGAAGACATTGCAAAATGATCCTATGGATTAGATTTCCATCAGCTTTTTACTGTCGACAAACCTCTCACGTGACCAAAAAAATAACAAGAATAGGTTTCCAGTGAGAAGTCAGATGATTTTTATGCAGTTGGTAGACAATGCATGATCATTGGAAGGACCTTGGCTAAGTAATTGTTTCTACCTTGTCTAGACACTCTCTAAATACTATTATTATTTCAGATTCACTTTACAGAAATGTCCAGAAACAATGACTGGAAAAATATAAACAAGCAGTCTGTTCCAGAGAGCTTGAAATATCAAAGAAACAGAGGCAACTCTTGAGCGCAATGAGAGAGTAGAGTAGAAATGTGTGTGATAATGAAGATGTGCTCCTGTAGTGATATCAGAGAGCTGTGTGCGTTTGTTCAGCTGCACATGTGCACCTATGAAATAACTCTACTGGAGTATTTGCAACTACAGTAATGTGAAATTGATGTAAGGCCAAATTAGAATATTACTGTTCCATGTGTGACAAGTAGGTCAGTGAGCCAGTCCTCGCAACTGTGCAGAGGGCACACATTTATAATGTGACAGAGGATTTTGCAAATTCTGAGAGACATTTCGAAATCTCAGTGATGTACTGCTCAGCCTCCTGGGTCACTGACAATTTATGATTTCTTGGGCACTCACTGTTGACATTCCGCACTGAAATTTATCTTTTTAATGTATTTAAATACTTTCTGTTAATGGGAAAAGAAAAAAAGAGAGGATTAATTTTGCATGGGGTTTTTATTTATCTGGTAGGAAAAACCAGATAAATGTAGCCTTGCAACACTGTCAGCTAGACTAAGATTGTGCTCTCACACAGCACAGAACTGTTTTCACATCTCATTTCCTTAACAGTTGAGATGGAAAATTAATTTAGAAACAAAATCAAATAAAAATATAGGGTTTTTTCCCCGCATTTAAAAAAAAAAGAAAATAAGTAATGACGTTGGTAAACTAAAGGTTTCACAGCCTAGGCTATAACACCAATCAACCTTCCTGGTTAGGTAAGTGTTGTATTCATCTTAGTCTATCTTACTATATTCTTTTAAGACTAGTTAGAATGTGACTAGTAAGAGGTCTGTTTGTTATTTGTAATGAAGAAGTCTATAAGGAACCTAATTGCCCTGACTGAATTACTTACAATTTGATTTCTTTTGTACGAGGAACCATGACACAGTCTTACATCTAGATGAGCAAAGACACAACATTTGGGAAAAACCATTTAAAAACTCCTGTCAACAAAATGGTGTTTTAACATGAGTAAAGGAATGACTATGCAGAGCTGAGATTCCTCTTCAGGCACAGCTTTTTGTCTCTTGGTTTAAAAAATCTGTTTTGCACTGGACCATAGATTGCTAAACAGTAGCATATGTGCTGCAGGTGGTGTGTTAATCCCCCTGAAGTGATCAGACACACAGATGGGGGCTGCCTCCACAAGCAGTGTTACCTGCTGCCTGCACTGTTCATGTCAAGGGCCTGTAGTACCTTTTCTCTGCTAAATCCCTCTTTGTCAAAGATTCCTGCATCCAATGATAGGACCCAATCTAGGTTTTAAAGAGTATTAGGAATTACTTTAATTTTAACTGTACTGGCATTATAGTAAAATGTATTTTCACATTACATTTATCTTCTCTAAGAAGTAATTGGTGACAGAGAGACTTTACTTCTCCTTTCAGACCATCAGCCTCTGCTCTTCTGCTAGATTACTTTCTCCTCTCAGATATTCAAAAGGTCTCTTGCCTGCTTTCCTTTTCTTAGGTCCCTGCCCTCTCTCTCTACAATGGCACTAACTCGTGAACTTAGAAAAGTCATATCTTGTACAGGCAGATAGATGTCACAATTTCAACTCCATACAGAGATGTTAATTAAACTAGAGAACAGGTAATCTTCAAAAAATAAATGATTTATATGAAAGTCTTTAATTATCTCTACAAGTTTATCAGCCAAGGAAGCTTTGGAAGAGTTAATGAAAAACCCACGAAATCCAGAAAACATATTGTCGTGGTTTGACACGGAAAAAGAATTTTTCCGGAAGGAAGAGGTCAATTTGGACATTGACCAATTGAAGGTAGACACGCCTCTGAGAACACAGAGGGGTTAAAAGCAGAATTCCCAGGAGAACTCGCTCTCTTGGGTTCTGGTCAGCGGTCAGTGCGGGACTCTCCCCTGCCCGGCCACGAGCTGGGTGGGGGAGGGGAAAAGCCATGTGGCCTTCGGAGGTAGGCCCAAGGGTGGAGGGACTGGAACCGGGCTGGCCCCCCGCAGATGGAAGGGTGGAGAAAATCTGGGATGTCTCCATTCCCCCCCAGAGTCTCTCTCTCCCAAGAGAGAAAAAAGAGACGGCAGTGGTTTTGCCAGCAGTTCACCGTGGGGAAGGAGAAGAGCGGGGGGGGGGCAAGGCGCCCAGCCACCTGTGGGAGCTGGAGCCTGGGCAGCGAGCCATCTCTGGGAGTCGGGACTTTTAACCCTTCCTGAGAAATGAAAGCTTTGTGAAATTTTTTTCCTCCTTGGTTTGAAAAAAGAGAGGAAGAGAGACAGCCTGGGACCTGGGATGTTGGAAGGAGAAATTCTAGGTGGGAGGAGAGAGGAGATGATGGAGTGGCTTTCGCTGGACTTTTTCTTGGTAGCCACAGATTGAACTGATCTTCTCCTCCAAGAGAGACTGTATTTTAGGAAGATGCCGGTGAGCCAAAGAGACCTGCTTCAGCTGGGAAAAGACAGAAGTGGAGCGAACAGAGAAAAGTTAAATAGGTTTGTAGTGGCGCCCCCTGTCTTCACAGAGGAAGAAGAGAAGAAGATCTCTGTTCTTGGATTCTCGGCCCCAGGGGAAAATGGGGGGGACTGTTGGTCCCAAAAATGAAAAACTGAACTGTTGTTTTTTCCCCTCTTGGCAGGGCATCCTTGAAAGGAAAAATCCTAAAAGCAGTCTGTCTATCCATGCATTGGTGGTGAGAGCACTGTGCATGGAAAGGAGAGGGTCACCACTGGCAAACTTTTTTTCTCCGGGCGGTGCCATGTGGTGACATGGAAGCACAGGATGTGGCAGCTGTGTTTCTTGGGGGGTCTGTGGCACAGGAGAGATTCCTCTCTCCCTGCAGATGGACTGGGTGTTGATTATCTGGAGGGTGGAAACCTGATTGGGGTCCAGATTGTGTCTCACTTTGTGGTTTGTTGGAGTTGGGTGGTGGGAGGAGGAATGCTTTGGAAGGTTTTCATTTTGAATTGTGTGTGTTTCTTCTTTTTTCCCCCTCTTTTATAGTATCATAGTGGTAGTAGTTTAATAAAGTTTTTTTTCTTGTTATTAGGCTTGGGCCTGCTTTGCTCTGTTCTCGATCGCATTTCACAGCATTTAGTTGAGAGATTGCATTTTCATGGGGGGCACTGGCATCGTGCCAGTGTCAAACCATGACACATATAAATAAATAGTGCTGATTAAATTTGGAAATAAAATATCCAATTTTGAAATAAAATCAGAAATTCCTCATGTGAATTTCTATTATGCAAGTATTCAAGCATTTAAGTGCTACTGCATGATGTAACTTCTGCCACTTTGTCATAGGGAGAGATTTTCTTCTCTTCAGTGTGGGAGCCACTGATTGAGAAGTCAAACAGATTAGCCAGGTACTTGGGTCTTTCCAGAACTGCATTTGCTGGATCCAGCCCATTTAATCTACTGGAGCTGGTGTGACCCAAGGCAGCTTGTGCATAGCTAGTCTCAGAATCTGGAAGACAGGAATGTTGTGCTCCCTCCTTGGCCAAATATCTCAATTTAAAACTAATTCTAAAGAAAATGAGAACTGCAAAATTGGAAATGGCTAGAAGAAAGAAGAGAAAGCTATTCAAATCAATGCATCTGGTTGCAGTCTGGGACTCATTAAATGCCCTAGGTCTTTGATTGCTGGAAAGCAACAGGATACACCAAGGGATATATAATTCTGTACCTTTCCTGCTTTTTAAGTGCTTTCCCTAAACGTTTTCTCTTTGTCATTGCCATAGACAAGCTATTGGACTGGCTCAATCCAATGGTTACATTTACCAAGTTTAAAAACAGGAACAAAAAAAAAAAAAAACAACCCATGACAGTTCTTTGTGTCCAGTTGGCATGATGTGGCCTATGTCCATACCATTAACGCTCTTCCCCACTTATTCAGACAGCCTGTTGAAGTGGCCCATACAAAACCTTGATGCACGTCCAGGATTTGTTTGAGAGGTTTCTAGTTGAAACATGTCTGGGGGAAGCTCCTCTCCTTCTCTGCTGGCTTTTAAAGCTCTCCAGTTATCTGTTTATATTTTTTTGACAACCCTCGAAAATCATCCAAAAGAATTCTTATCAGTGTGTTAGATGAGAAATACCCCAAGAGCCTTCCTACTTCACATTGGGATGTTTATTGCAGGATTGGTCTGTCTTTTCCACAGAGCAAATCTGCTTTGAGCAATCAGAATAGACAAACACATGGCGCAGAGCAGAGAGGGACAATCAACCTCTTAGTGCTGTTGTCGATACATTACAGTACCCTCTTGCACTGCTGTTTCTATGTTGGCATATACAGGACAGTTCCCTTGACCTCACTGTCATTTTCATCTGTCAGTGCCATGTTTTCCTTCTGGTCTTTTTCTGCTAAAAGTATGGTCCTTTCCATTTCCATTGCCTTGCAGTGCTTTTGAATGAAATATATGACTTCTGGTTTTGCAATAGAAGGAGGTTAAATCTCTAAAGACTGGGATTGTCAGCACTCCATGTTTACTTAAAGTTAGTAGGAAAATATTGCCTATGTTGCTTGGAATTTGAAAATGGAGTTATTCTACATAAGGATTAAAATGACCAGGTGTCTTGTAACCTTTACAAGAGAGATTGAAATCTCCATATATTAGATGGGATTTTCAGAGAAATGCAATTTCTGTTACTAACTGATCTATTTCAGTAAAGATCAAGGAATGATTCAAAAGTCACTCACACCAGGTGCAACCTTAAAAATAATTCAGACTGGTATACAAAATCATCAGTATACTCAATCCTGTTGACCTTTAAAATGTCTATAGACATTAATTTTGAGTACCTGTAAAGGTGAAGTCTAAATAAAAATATAAATTGGTCCTACACATATTCCATCATACAGAAGTTGTGATTCTTGCATAAACCCTGACTCATTAGTTTTTCATGTTTTCAGCTCTTTGACTGATTAATTATTTAGTTTTCAAATGCCTGATTATCTAGTGAAAAATAATGAAGGGAATCTGGACTGAATCATTCTTTAGAGGAGGGTGTCAAGTTAACCTTCCCCTGAACAGCCATGCAATTAAATGAGGCAAAGCTGAACCATAACTAAATTGTCAATCAGAAGAAATTTCTGAAGATACTTTAATAACTAGTGAAACTTTCTCTGAGACTCGAAATCTGTTAACTACAGAATATCAAATGAGCAATTTTTCAGCTTAGACTGAATTTTTTTTTTTTCAGCTAATATACATAAGCTGGAAAATCATTTTTCTTGGTATTTTGGTGCTTGTTGCTTGAATTTTGCATATTAAAATAAAAAAAGTTTAATTTGCACCTTTCATTTATGTATGTTCAATAATGAATATATGAGTTAGTTTTTACCCTATGTTTTCACATGACATCATCTTTTGTCACATAAATTGCATTCACCACATGAATGGTCATTGGATTGACCTTAAGCTCCATAATAGGTCTGAAATTTATTTTTTAAATCCCAATATTGGATTTTCCCAATTTTCTCTGATCACTAGTTATATTTTCTATTTTTCATTTAACTTTCATTAATGCAAATCAGAAACTGCTTTCTCAAAGTAAAATAAAAACTATTTTTCATGCCACAGGAATACACACTCTTAGGAATAGCTTGTCTGGTGGCAAAGGGGAAATATGTTGTATTTGGGCATAGAGATTTCAAGTTCTAAAAGTGAAAAATACCTTAAAGATTAGCTACAGCACTGTGTAAAAACATCATGACTCCCAGAGTTTTAGGTTGCAGTTCTGTGCCAGTAATTTTCCATTTTGCACTTGTATAGTGCACCTTTTCCTGTGTTAAATGGTATTAAAGGAAAATTCTGTCAAAGCTTGTATATTCATCACTAGCCTCTCAGAAGTGAGAGTACATGGCTTCAGGGGCATGAATACAAGCTGTGGAAAATCTTTAGAGAATTTATTTAAAAAATAGACTGCCTTTGATAAATACATAGTTCATATCACCATATGATAGTTTAAAATACTTTTATACTGTATTTTCATCTGCAGAGACAAAATTATTTTTCTGCATTTTTTTTTCTAAATTTGTTTTGTTTTCTCATAGCTAATTTAATTTTAGTTTAGTTTTTTCTCACAGCCAATTACTGTTGTGGTAGTCAATAAAACTGTCATTTTTTTGAATGCTAGACTGGATAGTCACTCATGTGTTTATTCTGACACCTGAAGAGTCTTATCTCACCTCTTTATCTCTTCTGTGTAATTGATAGTAATGTGTTTTCCAGAAAATTAGAGAATTTTTTAGTACCCACATCATCATTTCAAGATTTTTACTCCTGAGTTATCTGTAAATGTATGTACCCATGACTGAAATACATAAAAGAGAGTATTGTGGGATTTTAAAAATAAATGTATGCAGCTCTAAAGGTAGATACCAGGACTTTAGGACCAAGAAATTGTAGTGGCAGTCATCCCACCAACCATAGTTGTCTTGGATTTAGGTATTTAAACTAATAATCTTGCTTTTCTCCATAGTGAATAAGTAATAGAGTTTTTTAGAAAACAGTTCAACTAGACTATTTCTGACATTTTTTACTTTGGAACAAGCTTCTCTTTGAAATTGCATATGTTCCAATAAGTGTGGAGTTTATTTTCCAACTTTTTGACTATTATTATTTTTTGTTTGGTAAGTGGCACAGCCTGTATATTGCTATTACTTTCCTCCACTGCACTGTTTTGTATCACATAATGTTCTTCAGTGTATCATGCATTTCTTACAATTTTTAATTTGATAGAATACTTAGGAAAAAAATAGTGTCTGAAAAGGTTTCATTTTGACAATAATTACACTGTTCAATCAAGCAAGATTTTTCTTATATGATTTATTAATGGAGATGTTAAATTCCAAACATTTGTTCAAAATTATTTGAAGTGATCACCCTGAAAGGCTTTAATAAATGCACAGTAAATATGTAATAGCTGTACACATTTATTCTAGGCAAGTTTTTTTGGTATCATTAGTTATTCACTAAAACTCTCATGAACTTTGAATCTTTCACAGAGTGTTGAATTTCTTTTACAATTCGAAGAAGGCCTCAGACAAATTAAATGCAAGTAAAAATATGGCACCCATTTATTTGTGCCTCCTCCCTTTGTTTCTCCATAATAATAGCAACACTTTTTATGTGTTCAATTGCCAAATAATTAAGGTGCTATATAAAATAATGCTAGAAGTGTTAAAAGAACAGCCCTAAGGACTTTAGAAGCAGAATTTATTAACCCCAGGTTGTAACTGAACTGGAGAAACTCTAGTACGCATCTGTTGTAAAATGGACTCAGTCTCCCTGCATCTCAGAAAGATGGATTATTTCAGGGCACTGTGCTCAGTGGTGTGTTGAATGAGGCATTGGATATAAGAAAAACCCTTTTAGGATCTTGCAATAAAAATTGATTTTAGATGGGTGGCTCTTGCCTTGGGGGTAAAGAAGTCCATTCTGACCAGCAACCGAACTGTAAAGGTTTTAATAAGATCTTTCTCTTTCCCATCCTATGCTATGTATATGGATATTCCTGCTGACAGTGAGCTCAACATGACAGGATATGCTGCTCCTTGGTAATAATCCTTTACGGAGATTTAATTGGCTCCTCCCATAGCTGCCAAGGCATGGGCTGAACATGAAAGATGCCCCATAAGGCAGAATGGTAGAACCACAACTCCCTGAGTGTCCTGAAACTTCATTCACAGGGTGAACAGTAAGAATTAATTGTTTGACTGAATAATTTTTTTGGGTTTTTTTTTCTGGGATAAAGCAGGATGAGGCACTGTTTCTCAATAGCTGAAAAGCATCAGAGCTGGCACATATGTGTGTATATCAGCAATGACTTTCTTGGAGTAATCCCAGAATTTTGTACTTGTTCAATTTTGTCTTTGGTTTTCCTTTTTTTTTTTTTTTTTTTTTCTTTTTGCTTCTAGAAATCTTTATTTATGTATTCAGAAGAGGTTACTTAAGCAATATTTTATGTTCAGATCCAGCATGATTTCTATAAAAATATTATTACTATAATAAATATTACCTGGATCCTGTAACAACTGTATTCATCCTTGATATTTTCTATGGATGGTATATATTTTTTGATTAAAGTTAACAACCAAATTTCACACCTTTGTGAAACATAAAATCAGAGAGAATGTTCTCTGATAGATGTTTAACATAGTCTTGGAGGATCAAGTTCAGCGAACTCAGTAACAGGCAAAACAAACAAAAGAAAGGTGGCTGATGAGTGCAGGTTGCTAAGAATGATGACAATGTTTTCTTTTTGAAGACAAAACCACAATATCAGTAAGGAAGATATATTTTCCATTTAGGAGAGGAAGAAGAGAAAGAGTTCTATCTCAAAGCATGGTCAAGGTGAACTGAAAGCAGGGAAAGCTTCCTAATTAGCTGAGTATTACTGGAAAACGGAACATTTGTACTTTGAATCTGGAGTATAGGAATGAGGGCAGTTACTTGATTGAGTTGCTCATTTAGGATCAGGAAGAGCTGCAGTTAGTGCATTGCTCTGTTTTGTGCTGTTCATGATGTTGGGCTTTTGCCTATTTGTCTAAACAGAATAATAGAACTTGTTAAAATCTTCAGTGCAAAACAACTGAGCTGTTCATCTTCCTGGATAGTTAGGATTTGCTGCATGTTGCAGATAATGGTGATACCAATACATTAACTATATTCTATCTGGAAATGTCCCAGGTAGAGAAAGATATTTCATTAGCCTGACTTGTTCTGAAAGACAACATCTGTATTTTCCTGAACCATGTTGGAATTGTGGGTCATAATAAAAAATACCATTACACTCACTCTAACATAACAATGAGATGGATGTTCCTGAAACCATAGAAAAACACATATTTGTGTGTGCATGTGTGTTTGTGTGTGTGTGTGCACTTTGTGTTTGATGTTGTAAAACTGTTGGACAGATTTCTTACGGGTTACTAAAGCAAGGAACTGTATTTAAAACTGGATCAGTAAATTCTTGCAGAGGCCACATACTGATTCTGAAGAAATTATGCAAAAAGCAAAATAGACTACTACTGATTGTACAATTTCCAATGGCCAGAAAGAGTACACATGAAAAATGCTTCTGTAATATAAGTACTGTATGTGGTTTACTGCTTGAAGTATCAGAGGATGCTGTCTAAGATTACAACCCATAATTTCTGATCTTTATTTTCTCAGAATAAATTCAGGATGAAAGCCTTGATCCCACTCCAATTTAAACCAAAGGTGAAAGAACAATATAGCTGGAAATAAACCCCTTTTTTAATAGTTCTTCATATGATATTGAAATTTACTTCAAAGATAAAGGCAAAAATGCACCTGAAACTCCGTACAGCATATCCTATGGTGTGCCAAAAGCTCCAGTAGCCTGGTTTCTAAAATACTTGATACAATCTAGATTTGATTTGCTAGATCAAATTACTAGATTCAGTAAAAACTTTGTATAGGTCAAAACACAGAGAAAAGAATAACAGCAATAATAATAAAGCCTCCTAGGGCTTTATGTTTAGATCAGAGGGTTTGAATATAAACTTACATATAATGCAATATTTGAAGGAGAAAAGTAATAAAAATATGCTGGGAGGAAGTATTAACGGAATTAATGAAAGAACCTTTTGACTGATTAACAATTACTCAGCTAGAAGAAACAACTTTCAAATGCCAAATGAAGGCAATGTGACTAATAACAAAAAAGAAAATGATCTCACTTCTTATCAGCCTAAAGGCAATGTAAATGTAAGAGTTCACTGGTTGCTGTGGCAATGTTGCAAACTGTTTTTCTTGGCTTGCAGTAAGAAGCCAGGCACAGAGAAATTTTATGCACAAATTCTATAGTGAAATGGAAAAAGAACAGTAGCTTTGAGGTTTATACAATGTTCCTTTTGTCTAATCAAGTTCCTTGTTCAGTGTTTGAAGAATAGAAATATTTCATTGACTCTCTTCCAATGCCAGGAGGCAGATGGCAAATCTAGAGGTGTAAATGAGAAAGAGCACATGACAATTGTCTCTTGTGATACACACACCTGGCCGCAACATTGTTGTATAGATTCTCCCAAAGTCTAAAATCATCCATCATGAAATTTAAAGAAAAAAAAATTAGGCAGGGTAAATGGAATATAAATACCTGACTGAGAATGCCACTTAGTTGTGTTTGTGCAGTTCTTTCATTGAAAAAACATTGTTTTCCTCCCTGCTTCAGGATAGACAGTGGTGACTGCCATTTTGAGATTCAGGTGCAAACTCCTACAGATGAGCAAAATCTGTCTTGGGAGTTTTATTTTATTCTTTCACTATCTCTTTCTTGAATAAAAAACCCTCTTTAAGGAGGGAGTTGTTTGAAATTTTATCTTATTTAAAAAGGGATTTTATTTTAGCAAAGATTTAATTTTTCAGTAAAGATATGGCATAGGCAGAAGAGCGTGTACCAAATATTCTATTACAATGAAAATTTAAAGGAGAGCTTGAGTTCCTGCTTTAGTATAGTTTGAATGTGTGGGCTGGTGGATGAAATTTAGCTTTCCTATTCTTAATTAAATTATTGCATATTTTAAGGATGACGCAAATGTCTTTAATATATTTTTGAGCTGTTTTCTCTCTGCTGTCTTGATGGTCTTGAAACTTATATAACATTTTCATAGAATTAAAGATATATACTTTGTTCTGAACACATAGATGACAGTTGGTATAGCTGAGAGAAAAACATTACTAAATAATTTATTTCTTCACCAACATACATTATTTTAGTAATTTCCATGGCACTGTCTCAAACTTTGCCAGGCTGAATTTTTTTCTTCAAATAAAGCTGTCATTGCACCAAACACTTTAAATATATAGTATTAAAATACCTTTGGACTCAGGCATTCTCTGTTGGACCTATGTTTTATCCAGTTTTTTGAAATGTGCATAGGTTGGTAGTTAGGAGCACTACTAATTTGTTCCATTCATGAGCTGTAGGGATGAATGAAAATATGTCCAATTTCCTTATTAACAGTACTTGATTCTCTCACTGAGAGAATCAAGTACAGAGTAACCAATCTTTTAAAAAAGATTTAAACCACAGAGTAACCCAATCTTTTAAAAAAGGCCCTTTTCACTCACCATATCCACCCTACTTCTGCATTCAGATAGCAGTCATGGAGCTCAGTTTCTTCTTCCATTTCCTCTTTGTAGCAATAAGTAGCTCAACAGATCTGTGAAAGTGATTTGACTCTGTCAATGCCATTTTCCAAATGTCAGCACAATTTCATTTTCACAATCCTCTGTCAGGCTGTGTTGTATGTCACCCTAACAGGAGTAATTGCAGTTCCCAGCCCGTGTGTATGTACTTTCCAGGTGACTCACAAGTGCACACAATTTTCCAGCTCTTCTGTACATAAAATTTACAAATGCAAATGTTCAGGCCATTGGTGCAGAATGTTTTCAGGATGTCCAATACAACCAGGAAATCTAAAATGTACTTTGCCCTCTTTAATGCATCCTACAAGCATGGCAATGAGAAGATGTGTCATGCATATTGCACACTTGGTGCTTCATCCATGATCATGCCTGGGCACCACAAACTACAATGCAGAGTTTTCAGATTCCACCTGGAAAATATTTCTCATCAGGGAAAAAGACAAGCCCAGAAAAACCAACCTGGCAGTGTCAGCTATATCAGGAATTGCTGTTTTCTATGTTGAAAATAAAGACAGAATTCCCTGTGAACAGTTTCCAGTGTGGCACAGTGCTTAGAAGGCATGAATAAGCCTTACTGACATCTGTGTTTGAGTCCAAGAAAGCTTGAATTATTCAGCATGTGCTGGTGTAATTAGTGTCATACACATGAGTTAAATGTGGCACACACTGTGAGGGGCAATCCCTAGCCACCAGCAGAAGCTGTTGTGAATTAGTAATGCTGACTCACGAGCTTGGTAATGGGTGTGTGGTTGGATAGTTAGAGAAGATTCATTAATTACCCATATATGGATTCTGCAGAGCTGAGTACAGCCTGGGACATAAAACTTCTCAGTGACACCTTTCTGGAGAATATTTTCATATATCTGCTATGCAGTAAGGATTAATTTACCTAAATTAGTAACTTTATCCCACGTTTTTTGTTATTTCTGGTACCTAGCCTTATAAACACTACAAATACTCTGAAAAAAGAATTTTCATGGCTGTTAATACATTGATATTATGGTATCTACCTACAGCCACACTTTTGATATGTAAAAAAAACGCCTCTGCTGTGGTTTAGGAATGGTATTCTCCCATTCAGTGCTCCCACTTGAAACTACTCCAAACCATGTGCCACTCTGACTTCTCTACCTCCCGTTGCAGTGGGCTGGAGAGGAGAAATTGAGGCATGAAAGGTTAATATTATGGGTTGAGATAAGAACAATTTACTGGAAACAGCAATGAGATAAAATGAACAGTAACAATGGTACTACTAATGGCAGGGGATACAAGAAAAGAAACATTACTGCTCACCCTATGGAAAACCCCTGACAACACCCACCCCTCCCTCCACCAAACTATCCTGACCTGGAAGGGAGCCCCTCTCCCTGTCCCCAAAAAATGTGAGGCAGTATAGAATAACCTCTGAGTCCTGACATACCCCCTCCTGTCTACTTCAAAAATTATCTTGGCTGGAAAAAGGAAAGCCTCATATTTGTAATATAATTTCCATGCATGTCCTAAGCCCAAAACACTCAGCTGAGTCGGAAGTAACTTTTGTCTTAAATTGTTGGAGATAAATTATTATTTTACAACCAGTTCCTTCAACTCTGTAGTTACTGCTACCCTGTAGTTATACAGCCTGACCCTAACCCAATACTACTGTTTGATGCCGACACTTTCATGCTCTATTAAAACAACCAGGAAACTGATCCAGATGGTTTTCACTAAGGCTGTCTTGAAAAGTCTTTAGGAAGCTGGAACAGTCATGGAGGCTTGAGTCATTCAATAGTGTTCATGAGGGACAAGACAGAACTGAATAAGGAAGGTCAAATATCCTAAAGAGACTAATATTTGAATTCTAGAACAGCCATCACACAGCTGCAATGCAGGCCTGAGATAAGGGCAGCTCCTGGGACAAGGTGCAGAAGCTCCAGACAAAGCTTTTCACATCTTTTTCTACCAGCTTGGAGGTTTACACAGATCAGTGTGACCTGAGGTTGCACCACTGTGCCACACTGGAGCTGGCCCTGGAAGCAGCAAGTCAGTGCCCCAGAGAAGGCCCTGAAGGAGAGGCTGCAGAGCCCGTAGGGTTGGACAAAGACAGCAAATCTCTCTGAGATCTCCTGCTCAGCAAACAACTTCCTGCAGTATCTTCTCGTTCCTTCTCACGGCTCACTGACCTTGGGAGCGTCATGCCTGTAGCACAGGCCTTTCCCTATGCTCCAAATAGGGTACATTTTTAAAACTTTTATATCTGAAATGGAATGTCTGATACTATGGTTTTTAACCCAATCCTTTTTGTCCTATTGTCCAGGACAATATTTTGTCCTGAACATCCTTTAACATTGCTTGGAGACACAGGAAATTGCTGCTGTCATGGTCAGTGTTAACAGGAAAAAAACATGTTGTTGCCTACGGTGCCTTATGAATATCCATACCTGTGGGCCAGTGGTTTAAAGTTATTTAATACCCATGCAAATTCAGTTTATTTTTATAGAGTTAAAGGCATTGTGAAGTGTATGTGGAACTATCCCTTTAAAATAGTTTACTTTTTAAACTACAGTTTACTGGATTTCTGTCATACAGATTTTAAGTATTTTCTTACTTTGTATTAAGAAAAAAAAGGCTTTAATAGGATGAAATAAATCAATAGGAAAGCACTCAGCTAAGTATGTTTTTCAGGCTTTCATCTGGTTGTTGGTGGTGAAAAAACAAATTGGAGAAAGCATCTTTAAATTATATCTGTGATTAATTGCTAGGAAAGGTATACACTGGCCAGGGTTCTATAATTTACTGTTCAAGACAATGCATATCATTGTCTTCCATGAAAATGTGTGAATTATGTAGTTATGAGGTCATTTGCAGATTAAGAATCAAGAGGAAAATGCGGCTCACTGTGCAGTTTTGTTTCAATCACTTTTACTTTTCTGCCCTTTGTTATTCTTTTCTCCAGGCTCTCTTTTCTCCATTTCCAGCTCTATCAACATGTTTTTGTAGAAGAGGTGCTCCAGCCCTCTGATCATCTTGGTGACCCTCCTCTGGACCTGCTTCAACAGGTGTGGACCTTATCTTTCTTGTGCTGAGGAATCCAGAGCGGGATGCAGTTACCCCAGGTGGGGCCTCATGAGGGCAGAGTGGAGGGGTGGAATCACCTCCTCTGACCTGCTGGCTGCTCCTCTTTTGTCACAGCCCAGGATCCAGTTAGCTGCCTGGGCTGCAAACACACATTGCTTAGTCATGTCCAACTTTTTATTCATGAGAAGCTCTGTATCCTCCTCAAGGCTGCTTGATATGTGTTCTTCTCCCAGTCACTATTCATGTCTGGGATTGCCCTGTCCCAGGTGCAGCACCTTGGCTTTGTACTTTTTCAACTTCTTGAGGGTCTTGAGGGCTTACTTTTCAAGATTGCCCAGGCCCCCCTGGGTGGCATTCCATCCTTCATGTGTGTCGGCTGCACTGTTCAGCTCCATATCATCTGCCAGCTTGCTGAGTGTGCATTCAATCTCCCTGTCCATGTCACTGATGAAGACATTGAAGAGCACCAGTCCCAAGACAGAGCTTTCTTACCAGCCTCCAGCTGGACACTGACTACAGCTCTCTGGCAGTGCCCATCCTGACAATTTCTTATTCACTCAATAGTCAACCCTTCAAATCCATATCTCTCCAACTGGAGATAAGGATGTTGTGTGTGTCTGTTTTTGTTTGTTTCATTGTAGTGAGTTTGTTATGGGTTATTTTGTTTTGTTTTGCTTTGTTTTCTCTCCCCTCTCATAACTGAATTTCCCTTGTTTGACTTTCACATAGATTGAGTTTTTCTGTTGTCCAGGATCAATTGAATAATGATCAGGCAGCAAACTGACATTAAATTCAAATAGAAGGCATTTTGTGTCAACATTCAAGTGTTGTCTCAAACAAGAGAACGTGCACATTAGGTTTGGAAAGAAGGACAGAGTGAAAGAGCATGATGAAAATGTTCCACTGTGCATGAAAAGCAGCCACATGGCACCTTTTAATGGAAATTAATAATGTTAAGCTAAACGAGATCTAGAAAGAGTGCTTCATTCTTTCAGCAGCTGAGAATTGGGAGTGAAGATGCTGAGATTAATGAAAAATCTCTGGTTTAAAACAGAAGGGAGGACAAATTGTGATTACTGCATCTGTCCACAGTTTATCTTTACAATTATCAATACCATAATATTACAGCTGTCCTCTGTTATATAGGACATATATGGTGCAGTTCCTTCACTTACAAAAGTCCACTTTCTATAAGAGAAGGGAAACTAAATGGCAAAGAGCAACCCGAGGTGACAGAGTAAGAAGGTGTTAATGTCGGCAATGATGTCTCACTGATACACCACAGACCCATGTCAAGTGTGTGTGGAGAAACCCCACTGAAGAGGTCTGCTGTGTTTTCCAGCTCTTGGCAGATTGTGCCACTGGTCATTGTCTCCTCCTGGTTCCCTGATCCAGACAGCTTCCCTGCAGCATCTAACGGAGCTGTGCCTGCGAATCTCACAAATAGCCTTCTTCCTCTCAAGTCATACATAGCAGCAAAGGTTACAATATAATTTAAGTATAACTCTGCCAAACTACTTTGTATTTAGTACTTCAAAATGGCAAAACCAGAGTGAATGCTTTCAAAGAATGTTTCAGTTTTGTTAAAAAAAAAAAAAAACAAAAAACCAAAACCAAAAGTCAAAGTCTCATTTCCTTTTGTCTCCTGCAAATAACGTGAATGTTTCAATGCTTGCACTTGAATAAATCCTGAAATATGCTCCTTGCATATGCCACTTCATGTACTAAGCCAAGTGCATTAAAATATTATAACTCATTCATCACCCATTATACAGTAAGTTGGTTGTTACAGGAAACCATTACAGGCTTCTCAACATATGTTCAAGAGCACAGCAAACAGGGCAGAGTGCGGATCTGAATCCATTCATCTTGAGATCCTTCCAGTCTGCACTGCCAGTGAAAAACAATCTTACAGTAGGTGCCAATGAAGGGTGAAAGACCTTTGTAATGGTCAAGTTGTATAAAATATCTTTGTGTAAAAGAGAAGCTGGACTGAGATCACTATCAGTGAAACTTCAAAGGTCAATGCAGATAAAGGCAGGTGGTGGAGATGCTACTAGAATTGCTGCTGTAGCTTCAGTGATGTGATGTCATCTTTAGACTATGAGTGTAACTCAAAACTTTTTGCCTTTTTCCATAATTCCTTCTTCTTTGTGAAAGGTTTTCTGCCACCTGCCACTGAATCTGATGTTATAGTTATAAATCCCCTGTTTGAGTTGCTGACAAGTTAGCCAAAACGTAGCCAACTGCCCTGCCTCACAGACATCAGTTGCACCTGCAGTTCAAGTTATACAGCAAGTATGATCTAGTAAGACATCTCAATGAATCACCAAGCCCATAACAAGCTGCTATCCATGTAAATTGTTTATAACAATAAACAGAATTCAGTGGAGGAATTCATTTCTACTACTTGTGCTGACTGTGTACTTAGTCAGCATCTATTATGAAGTCTGGCTGTGCTTTGGGGAATAGTCCTGGCGAAGTTGATTGCTGCTGTATCCCTGGATGACTTCAGATAAATCATACAGCTCCATCTGTGCCTCAGTGAAATAGCACTCTAGAAAGCTTACATTTCTTGTATGTGCCTGAATACCTGTGATCATCTGCGCCACAAGAAATTATATTTAAAGTCCCCTGAAGCAATAACTGAATGTTGCAGGAATAAACTGCTCTCAGCAGAATAGCTCTCAGCATGTCTATACCATCAGTTAAGTACATGTTCTTGAGACAGATTTCCTCACAACTGCGCATTATATATCCCCCAACTTCCACTTATTATTGCTCATCCAAGGCAAAGTTTGGGTTTTTCTGCACACAGGCCCCTAATTATAGGTGCAGGTTTCCACTGCTGTGTCCTGGCTAGACTGAGGTGGTGCAGGGCAATCTGTTACAGCTCAGTCAAGTTTCCCAAGTCAAGCATGGATGCTTTGGCTCAAGGCTCCAGCCAGCAGAGTAGACTGAAGACACTCCAGTGTTCTCCTCTGTCAAAAGGAGACAGAGTGTCCAGCAACCTGAGCTTAGCTGCTGCAAACTTGGTGCTAGCGAGAGGAAAATGGAAGATATTTGGGAAATGGCAGGAAAATATTTAAGTGGCGAAAAAAAAAAAAAGAAATTTCAACACAGCTTTAAGGCTTCGCCACATACCTCATTCCAAAAAGTTTAAGATTCTGGGAAATGTTTTAAATGCTGAGTATTTATTACTGTTTTTGCATGCATAATATGCAACTGTTTAAAAGGAACAACTAAGAAAATAAGTTGTTAGGCTGTGACCCAGAATTTTGAAGTAGCAGGCAGTAGATAACTGCCACATCCCCGCATGTTCTCACTTCTGCCAAGATCTAGACAGAGAAAGTGATCTGGCTTGAAGAAAAAAAAAGTTTAAGAATCCACGGGATTATTTCCAGCTTTATCAACTCCTTGGTCTGGTTCACAGCAAAGCCTCTTAGGCAGCTGTGCCAATACTATTGAGGAGATAATGTGCTGTGACAGGAGTCACTGGTGCTGAAGTCTTTGTTTTATGAAATTGGTCTCAAGTCTGTCTACACTTTGAGCAAGGATTAACTCTAAAAAGTCTAGTCTCTTAAATTATCAGTGAATGAAGACTCTTCATAGGGAGCAGGGTATCGAAAGGAAGGACTGTGAGTGAAGGATTTATTTGTTTAACTTGTAACTCTTGCTTGATTAGCTGTTATTAGGTTGATTATCTGTGAAGTTTTGGTCAATTAGTGATCAATCTTACATTTGTAACTGATTCCTATCAACCCGAGTCCTGTTTCCAGTCTCACTTAGCAGTAGTAAAGTGCAATTTTACCACCTATTTAGAATGTTTAGTTGCCATTACATAAGATGTTTTTATAATTTAAATTTATAACGATACTAAAAGTTTATAATTACATCCCATTTTGACTTGTGGTGTAGATTTGAGTTAGAGTGGTAATTTTAAAATTGAATAATAGTTATTATTTAACTATAACTATAACTAACCATATTTAATAGTGAAGAGAAAATAAAATAAAACAAATATAAATACAAATGAAACAGCTGGGATTTCATGCACCCTCAGCAAGTTTGCCGACGACACCAAGCTGTGTGGTGCAGTTAACACACTGGAGGGAAGGGATGTCATCCTGAGGGACCTGGACAGGCTCAAGTGACTCCATATGAACCTCATAAAGTTCATCAAGGCCAAGAAGAAGGTCCTGCACCTGGGCCACGACAATCCAAAGCATAAATACAGGCTGGATGGACAAGGATTTAGAACAGCCTGTAGGAGGAGGACTTGGGTGTATTGGTGAATTAAAAGCTTTGTGTGATTTGGTGCACTCACAGCCCAGAAAACTAAATATGGTCTGGGTTGAACCACAAGCAACATGTCCAGCAGGGCAAGGGAGGGGATTCTCCCTCTGAAACTCCACCCTGATTCCACCTCTGAACCCCAGGAGTACTGTATCCTGCCTGGGGTTCTCTAGACTGGAAGGGCATAGGCCTGTTAGAGTTAGTCTAGAGAAGAGCCACCAAGATGATCAGAAGGCTGGATCAACTCTCTTATGGAGACAGGCTGAAAAAGCTGGAAATGTTCAGCCTAGAGAAGAGAAAGCTCTGGAGAGACTTATAGCAACCTTTCAATAACTAAAGGAGGCCTGCAAGAGAGCTGGAGAGGGACATTTGAGAAGGGTATGCAGTGGTAGGGGAAGGGGGACCAACTTTAAACTGAAAGTATATTTAGATTAGATTTAGGAAGAAAATCCCACGCTGTGAGAGTTGGGAGGGATTGGAATAAGTTGTCAAGAGAACCTGTGAATGTCCCATCCCTGGAAGTGTTCAAGGCCAAGCTAAATGAGGATTTCAACACCCAGGTCTCGTGTGTGGTATCCTTGCCTATAGCAGAAAGGTCCCTTTCAACCCAAACCATTCTATCCTTCTATGTTTCTATGAAAAGAAAAGATAGTGAATGCTTACCTGCAGGCCTGATTACTGCTGAACAAAAATCTTTGTAGTTTTTTTCCTGTCAGGTGTCATGTGATTGATACCTGAATGCAGTTCAGTTTAGCTAAGAGTAAGCAGTCTAGCAAGTTCACTCTCCACCCTTCAGGGCTACAGCTCAACAAGTGTTGCTGATGAGCAACACAGAGCTTTTTGTGTGAGTGATGGATGCTGTGTTTTGCCCTCAGCCACTGGTCAGAAGACCAGTGGCAAGTGGTGCTTTTTGCAGAAGGAGCTGCCAAAAAGGAGCCAGCAGACACTGAAGTTCTAACCTGTGATGAACCTCTTTTTCTGGTCAGTTGTGCTTTGTGTCTGAACTGTTTCATCTGATGCTTTAATCCCACCTTGCTCCACTTTTTCAAAGACAGTAGAAGTGAGCTGTCTTTTTCTTTCTCCTTTCTTCTTTCCTTATTTCTTTCTCTTTTGTCTTTTTCCTGAATCACAGAGTTTCAGCAGAGGTTCTTCAGGCACTTCACTGTGTGAAACTTTAACAGTGGTTGGTAGTGGAGAATTTTGTAAAAAAGAAGCAGAACTAAAAGCTTTTATTTTCATTCAGGACTCCAAAGACAGTGTGCAAAGAATTTAAAGAGGTCTCAGAACAGGTGAATTTCTAGGTCAGACTCTCAGGTGCTTTTCACCGTCTGTGTGCAGGTACAGCAGTACAAAGGCCTCACAAACTCTTGCATTGTATTCTTCTTACATTGCAGGGCAATAGTAGATCATGTGTTGAATCAGAGGGCTTTTATTATATTTGTGATATAATAATATACACTATTCTAATACAGATAATGTATTAATAATAATATAATTCAATATAATGTAATAATTCTGATATAATAATACAGCAACTTGGGCACTGAGGCAGTACCCTTACCTCTCTACACTGGATAGCCTGCATGTTACTGAACATGGAAACCATTTAGGAACAGAAAAGATAATATTTGGTCTGCTTGATGCAGTTTTATTCTCTCCATTCTTATTTCATTCCTTAAATATAATTTTCACTATGAACTACCTGGAGAGTCAGAACTGTCATGTATGCATTTGATCATGTTATTTGTGCTACAAGTGGAGGCAGTGAGGGATGTTTAATACAGCAGTATGACATGATGAGTTGCTAGTGTATCCTTTGGGCATACCATATGGTGAAGCTGTCCTACAGCTTCTTAAAAGATCTATTTTTTTAATAACTCCTGCTGAAAATGCCTACCTGAACAGGAAACTGTTTACAGAAGAACAGGAGGGCAATAAGAGAAAAGTGGGGCAGGTGTGTGTGTGTCTGCTTCTTCATTAAGGAATATTTTTATAGAAGTGTGGATGTTTATTTATTTGTAAAATTCCCAAATTAATTTTTTCAAGTGAAAAAATAAAGTTAAAAATTCCTGATGATATATAGCAGGCAGCAGAGGGGAAGAGGAAGCAGAAAGAGCACTAAGGAGATAATAGGTATAATGAGCACTTGGCTGCACATTTTGAGCCCAAGGCCTAAATTATTTTCATTAGTACAGATTCTCAAGTTCAGCTTAATTAAGTTTGCATAAACAGTAAACAATTGTATAGATCCTTTTTACTTTTGTTGTGCATTGCAAAAGATATGAAAATAATTTTTGATTGTTTGCTTATTCAATCAAAAGGTCTTGCAACCATTACCTGGTCTTACATAAAGTTCTCTTTAAATTATGAAGTTAGAAAACTCCACAATTAAACTTCTGTAAATTACTAAAACAAGCAAACTGTCTGCCTTGTAGTCTTTATTTTAGCTCTTCCAATAGTTTACTGTTTTACTTGAATGATTCTTTGACATATAACATTGAGATTGTGTCATAGGTTTTGTTCTGGCAGGTTTTCAGATTTTTTCTTGTATTCAAATGGATCCTGATCCACTAACATTGATGCAGTTCAAACATTTTCATAATGAATTGTGGAATTCTCACGATTTTAAAATTTACACCTAATGCTGGTTTCTGATCTTCTGGGTCACATTCCCACTATTCTTGGAAACAGTACTCCCATGCAAGTCCATCTGTGTCCTCATTGTTTTCAACCATGCTGTACACCTGGCTCTGAGCAAAGAGTGGGGCTAATCAGAGCGTGTGAGCTGAGTTTGGGAGCGAGCTGTACAAAAATGCTTCTAAGTCCTGACATCCTTTCAGGGCACTGGGCTTAATAAGGAAAGGTCCCAGTGGCTCTTTCAGGCTGAAAGTTCTCTCCTCAGCAGAATCAGCTGCCTATTCCCTAAAAGCTCTTATTATTACTTGTCAAGATCCTAATTCTCACCGCATCCTACATTATTTGCACATGACAGGCCTTATTCTTCATTCTTGTGTAGCCCCTTTTTTTTTGCCACATAAATGTATTATTAAGTCAGCCTATTTTCCCAGCTGAAAGTGCTCATGACATGAGACTCTGATTTATGTCTGTGTCAGAGAAACTCTGTAAATCTTAGAATTTGGCCAGGCAGAGAGGACTTACAGACCCACCTTCTGTCTATCTTTTCCTTTCCTGTGGTGAACAGTATTCTGTCTGGACAGGGAACCAGTATGATTCATGGTTATGGATGCTATTCAGAGGAGGAAAGACATATTAAGTATTTTTTACAGCTTTTATGTTTGTTTTTCTACTTGATTCAGGCTTCGGATTTACTGATACAACACCAACTCCCCTTTTCTTTGTATCTCTTGCTACAAGTTTTCCACACACAACATCATTAGGTCTTGAATTTCATGATGTGTTTATTTCCATGGTAGGATAACTTGTACTGACATTATGTCACTCTGATATTGATTCACAATAACAGTGTCATAAATATTGTAATTATTCTGGCATTGCAATATCATCTTTTAAACTTTCCAGCTCTTTTTGAAGTTGTTTTTCTTTCAAAGAAAATTAAAACTCATAGGAATATTGCTGACCACATTCCCCTTTCCTATGTGTTCCACATTAGTTGTTTTGAAGCATGAAGATCCTATAAAGAATACACACAATCCAGAAACCCACACAAAAATGTTCTGGAGGGCTCATGTCCAATGGGGTTTTCCTTTGTTTCTTCTTCAATTTTATCAAAAGCCTTCTTGATTCACATATACATTAGCAAAAGTATTCCCAATAAGAATCTCCAGGTTTATATTACCATAAAATTTAGGAAGTGCAGCTGAATTAAAGTACAGTACATATAACATAGGGAGGCAGAAGGCCCAGAGATGCCTTGCTTTATTAGCTTCTTTCATTACATTGACTTTGTCTTCTGCTACTCTCCAATCCTATTAACATGAAATTTTAACCTGTATAGAACAGAGCAAATGTTGCAAATGTAAGGTTGTTTCACATGATCACATCTGCCCTTCTTTCCAGCAAAACCATTTTATTCCTAGGAGTGTGAATGTGCCAAACAATGCAGAATCCTAACATTTTCAACTTCTGTTATGGATGTAGGCACTAAAGTTAAAGTGGCATGGCCTCAGAAAGAATAAAAGTGAGCCCCAGACTTGAATTGTTCAGCTGATGAGTCACAGCTCCTTTGAGAGAGTCTGAAGAGCTACCAGAGACACTGTGAAGCACTGAAAGTTTTATTACAGCAAAGAACATTTCATTCTCTGTTCCTCTGCACACTGCTAGCTTTAACAGGCAAGTGTTCTCTGTCAGCTTCCTGATTTGGTGACATAATTTTTTTAAACTTTGTCTGTGACATAAGTTCACCTATATTTTTACGAAAAAATGTGAAGTGTTTGGCTAGAGTATGAGATAAGAAGATTTAGTCTCCTTATACACTAAGGGGAATTTAGTTGCTTTGCATGATTTTTCCAAAAATCCTAAGGTACAGGTAAGGTCATTATTGCTCCCAAGTAATTTCCTTATGAAAAACTGTATAATGCCAATATCTGCAAGGTGGGCAAGTAGACTCCATGGGTAGTAGTTCACAAAGTGTGCCAAAGCATTCTTCCTGCTTATCTGGAGCGTTCTTTTTTTGGGGATAGGGACACATTTCTTCAGCGTCATGTCTTCAACAAGGAGGAGGGAGAATGACCTCCTCCAAGTTATTTTGTAATCAAGGTGGAATCAAGGAAGAGGCTGATACCCAGACCCTCTCGGTGAGCCTATTCCTTACTCCAAAATTTTGATGTGATATTAATTTCAAATAATTTGAAAATAACTGAAATTTTCTTCTCAAAAAGAGAAAATTCAGATTAGATATTAGGAGGAAGTTGTTGATGGTGATGTTGATGAGACACTGGAACAGATTGCCCAAAGAAGTTGTGGATGCCCCATCCCTGGAAGTGTTCATTACCAGGTTGGATGGGGACCTGAGCGACCTGGTCCAGTAGGAGATGTCCTGCCCATGGATAATCTTAAAGGTTGCTTCCAGTACAATCATTCTATGATTCTAAAAGTGTTTTATAAGATGTAGTATTTTGAGTGTTAAGTTTGGGAAATAGTCTGAAACACATTCCAAACTGTTGCAATGACCTTGCCAACTGATTGATATGCTTTGGTATGCTCAGAGAGCCCCATTTGTTTCAAGCAGTTGAATGTCTATCAGTGTGGCAAGAAAGAAAGACAACTTACTTTTACTTCTTTTGAAAACAGGAATATATAAATATGTGGTTACTTTCCCCTAATACAGAAATTAAAGATGTCTATACTGACATGGGAAAGAATAAATCTAATTCTAATTATTAAAGAATTCATTTAAATGCAACTGATTTTTCTGATTTTAAATAGCTCAAAACCTTCTCAGATGCTTTTAAGTATGATAATGTCTCATTGTGTCAGACTGGAGGCTCTGAGAATTGAATTCAAGATCCTGATTGTTGGAATTAAGTACTCATGTATGAGCTGAAATGGGGATGAGTTAAAGCAGACAAGAGTAATTCCTGAAAAAGAACAAATTTGGTTTTATGTTTGCTGCTAGTTCTTTGTAAATTTTCAGCATTTAGGGTTATGCCACATCTAGTGAGCCCGAGCAACTAGATTACCTGAGCTACTGAGGAAGGCCAGCTGTAGTGGCAGTGACTTAGGCTAACTAAAACTTTTCCAGATCTGACTGTCCCACCCAAAATAAGGAAGGTGACAAAAATACTTGGAGGAGGCAGCCTACCTCCACCAAAACACTTCAAATGAATTTTTGAAGGAAATAGAATCATAAGAAGCATAAACTTAACTACTGAAATTGTTCACAACAAAGGCATTGGGGAAAATACTTTACATGAAAGATGTAAAGATCAATTGTTCCTTTCCAAGCTCTCAGGCACCTAAGCTGTTGCTTTAAAGAAGACTCAAAAATTACCTAGTCTCAGATTTCCTCATTTATGTGGTTTTTTATTTAGACTGCTAAAATATTCACTGATACATCTCTTCTTCCATTTCGAACAATTCTTTAACAAGTTGGCTTTTATAAACAAAATGAGACTTATTTTTGATGCCTTAGTGTAGATGCTGAGTACTGGATAAAGATATGAAGCCAAAACCCATATTGTTCCAGTGTAGCCTGTTGTTCTCCAGCTAGAAATAGATTCTATTTATTATAAGCGTATTACCATATTATAAAGATATGTTGTTATTATTATTATTGCTCTTGCAAGCTGTTGCTCAGTGAAGTGCCAGACTGAGTGTTTTAGCAATCCAAGCTGTCATCAAGCTTAGGAAAGCCAAGGACAGATATTCAGATCCACATGGCTTCTATCCTGACACACGAATGTGGGGTCGCTGACAGCCACATTCCTGCAAAGTGTTGGGATGTGCTAATTGATAGCAGCCAGAAGCTGCCCAATTTCTGTAAGCAAGGAAATGAGAACAAGCTGTCATTACAAGTATTGAAATGTTTACACTGCTGGATAACTTTAATGGCTAAAGCAACTCACTTTCTCTGTGGTTTGGAGGTGCATATTTATATCTGCAGCTTGTAATTACAGCTTGTTCTTACTATAAACATAACACCCCCCCCGTCTCTCCAGAGATGAGCTGTCACAAGAAGTTCCACAAGTGAAATAAATATTGCAAGTAACATATTGGTAATTGAATTGGTTTATCACTTAAATATTAGCGGAGATACAGTGGTGCTCTACAGATGGAAGGCTTGTGGAAAAAAAGGGTGTTTTCAAGACTAGAGTTTGATATGTCTGCAGAAGCTTATAAAAATGAGTATTATGGTGTGAGGCAATGTTTAAAGAGATCAAAATACAAGTAGCTACTAAAGGAAAAAAATATAAAATAAAATATTAAATAAAAATTAAATTATGCTGATTTATTACTAGCAGCAGCTGAGTTTTTCCTGTGTAATATAGTAAAAAGCAGTTGCAGCTGCTGGTTACTATTTTATACTAGCCAGGGAACAGCTAACATCCTCTAATTGCAACAATGCCTTAGCTCCCATGTGATGGGTGGAAAATGAACTAAGTTCTTCCCAACAATTACATCTGATTCTCTCTTTCTTATCCCCTAGGAGAAGAGTTGCTAGCATCAGTCAAAGGTTGTAGCGTTTCCTCTCTTTGGGGACAAGGAGTTTTACAAAGGTAATGAAACCCAGACAAGGTTAGACTTGAAGAGAGCTTGAGAAAATCTGACTTACAATCAAGAGGCTCCTTCAGAGGGCAAGTCAGAGCACCTGTGTTTCAGAGCCTGCTCCCAAATGCACTTCTGAGAGCATGTTTTCCTTCCACAGGGACTAGTCAGAATATTTACATTCCTGGTTAAAAAAAGTATTTTTAAATAGCCCCACCTCACACTGGATTCACTACTGTGACACCTAGATTGATGTTTTGGTTTACTCTTTTTGAGTCTTAATGAAAAAAAACAGATTTCTTCCGAGAATGCAAATTTACCTCTTTTCCAGGCAGAAAAATTATTTTGTCTTTGAAAGCACAACACTGATAAAAAATGGCTCAGTAGGCTGGAAAGTAACAGGTTCATTGCTTCAGCAAGATGCCTTGCACTTTGGGTGATGAGCTGATGCAGAAATTATGGAACTACTCTGACATTTTTTCACCCTAATGATGGAGTAAGCAGCCTTGGCGCCTGGCTCATTAATCAAAGGCTGCATGCTCTGTTACTGATCCCTTGTGTGTTGTGCTGCATCTTACATGTGAAGGGCTGTAGTAGGATTGTGTGCTTGTTTCATAAATGAATGGCAATTACATTGTGTGAGATCAAGAGTGACACTGTACTCTGTGATGGAAAACATGTAAGCCAACAGATTCAATGGTAGTTGGACTCTGCAATGAGCAGAGTGGGCATTAAGATCTTCAAAATTCTCTCTGCAAGTTAAATAAATTGCTTAAAATTAAAGAAAAAAACAGCAAAGTATGTTAGGTAATTAGTTGTTATTTTTTGGGTTTTTTTTGGGGTTTTTTTTTCAGTATTTTGCATTTTTGGGCACCAGCTTTCCAGGAAATCTTTCTGTTATGCTAGGAAATTGTGTCCCAAAGTATAAAGACTAAAGTTGTCTCTTTTCCTTACTCGCCATTGGTATAAGATCCCTTGATGTTGACAGAAAAGGAAAACACATTTATTTAGCCATGGTATCTGAAACATAAAAAGGGAAGAACTTTTCTACATGAGCATATAGTGCCTAAATCTGCAAAATCTTCATTGCAGATCCAAGATTCTAAAAAGCTAAATATATTGTTGAAATAGCAATGTCTCTTCTTGAACTGTTAATACAGGTGAAAAATGCTGTCTTCCAAAAGAGAATACTCATTGACAGTAGTCAACTTTAAGTATCAAACATTTGTAAATAAAAGCTATATTTTTAAATACATCAGTTTTTCATTGTAAGAAAAGTGTTCTTGGTTCTATATATCTTTGAACAATTAAGCAAGTATTTGGATTTTGTTTTATTTTTTTTCTCTTTCTGTAAAGCATGAATTTAGAAGGTCTTTGGAAAAAATTTAACTGGAAAAAAATGAAAAGCTGTGCTGTCTTTAGGGTATTACAGCCTTCCTCAATATTAAGTGAATTCTTAAATAGCTTCTAAAATTGAGGGCTTGGAGCACTGGGATGTAAAAATTGAGAATGTCTCTGCCAGAGAGATTCAGGTGGTTGACAACATTTGTGTAAGGAATAGTTGATGATTTGGAGTAGATGTTTTTTCACTTGCTTTAAAGATTAAAGCTGCTTTCACCACTGTTGCTTGTGAAGGACTGTTACGTGATTTACTGGTATCTTATCAGAGTAGAATGAAACTCTATTCTTCAATGTCTTCTTCCTTCCTTTTAGGCAGATTTCAGGAGATGAGTATGGATATTTTTTTTCCCCCAAAACATAATTCTAGTGAGGATAGGGCTGGTCACTAGTTAGGCAAATAGTGGTTTCTGGTTTGTGTTTGTCTCTTCAAACACCAAAGGAGCCATTTGGGAGTTAGTGTGGGATCTAACTTTGGGGTCAAAAAAATCTGGCCAAATCTGAGCTAGACACTTTCACGGTTCCCACAGTGAAGAGAGAGAAGCAGGCTTCGAAAGGAGGATACACTAGGTCTAATAACTTGTCTTTTAGACCTGCTTATTACTTTTTTTCTTTTTTTTTTTCTTTTTCTTTTTTTTTTTTTTTGTGGAAGTATGGGAAACTGGATTGGGCTTCAGGTAGCTAGAAGTTAAATTAGATGAATCATACCCTTTGGAAGTAGAAAATTTGTCTAAATCTCTATCTTCCACTTATAATGGATGATGCTACACCTCAGTTCACAAAAAGCAAAGCAGAGATATAAATTAGATGTCTGAGGATCAACTCAGATTAACTGAGATTGTGATGATAGGTTGCGAAAATAGCCAGAGGAGACAAAGTAATCTTAGCTCCTCTGTAGGAAAAATGTATCCACCACTCATTAAGAGCACCCTCAGCTAAGATGTGATTGTAAATTCCCAGGTTCTATTTGAAAACAATGTCAGACCAGAAACCCACACAGCCTTGAGTTATTGGAGCTGTGACCTTCCTTGCAGATACAGACCCTGGCAGTGTCATCCAAGTCCTAATCTCTTAAACATTAAGTTTTTGCTAAACATTTGACATTTATTGGGGGATGCTAAAGGGGATTCTGGCAGTTTGATTATGAGGAGAGTAACTTGATGAGATCATAGTTCTTAGGTTTGTACAGGCTTCCTGCAGATCCCAGAGTGAATGGAAACAATACTTGAGGAAATGCCTAGCTCTTGTTTACCATTATTGCTGAGGTGCTATTTCTTTACATCATTGACTGAGACAGTATCAATATTCAGGAATTTGGTACCTCTGATCTAACATTGCCAAAACTTGGTGATGTCCGTACCTTGATGAAAAAGTCTTTTCAACACTCTTGAGTATCAAAAGGTGACAAAGGAGATGGGTAATTCTTTGGAGCAAGTCACCTTCCTAGATAATCCATTTTGGCGCTATCTAAATTTAATTAGTTTTAAATAATGAAAGGGCCATTCTAGGAGTGTGTGTTAAATTCTGTAATTGAGTGTATCTGTTGTTCCAAATGCATATGAAGGTTTGTTCTTTTAAATGACACTTTAGATCTGAATTTATACTTAGATACTGTTTATTCTAAGTCTTAACAGAGTGCATAAGCTGTGTTCCTCGTTGTAGATAGGAACTACACTACTCTCAGACGAAAAGTGAACATTTCTGTCTACCCGCAACTGTTGCTATCAGACCCCCGACAAAAATTCTACTTTTCTGCAGAAGACACAAACTTCATCTGCCACAACTTCACAGATCCCATGGTGACTTCTGTTATACTGATCTCATGAAAATCAAGAAAATTTGTTTGAATGGTGGTCAATGAGTACTCCCTGGCAAGCAGTAGCTGCTGCATAATCTGTGCATTTACAGATAGGATGAAACTGGGATGTTTGCCATAGGAAACCTCTGTGGTTACAGACAGGAATTTTGCCAGCAAATCGCTAATGCATAATGGTAACTGTTGACATTGGGTGGTTGCTTTAGAAGAAGGATAGCAGTTTTCATGTGAATGTGATGGAAAACTGTAAAATACAGTCTTACTACTATGCCATTATCTTTTACTCTCAGGAAATGAAAGCATGTAGCAGGTTAGCAGCTCCCTCCTCTCTTCTGCTCTCCTATCCTTTTTCAGAATCCAATTGAGACTAAAAAATGTTTGAAAAAAATGAAAGAAACAGTGAAGATGGAAAGGGGTACTGCATAATGGTGTTTGGAACATTGTGCTTTACCTCATTACAGGAAGCACAATAGAGATCAGGAACAGTATGGGGCTTCATTAGCTCTGGGAATATTGGTACTGGACTGTGGGGGGCTTTGTTAGGTTATTTTCAAAAGATCTATCTTTAGGTCCACAGCTATTAAGCACCTCAAATTTAAATAGCTAGTAATGTGAATAGTTTGGCAACATCATCTAAATTGTATATGAAGCATTGACTGGTTAGCAGCAGTAAAATGTTAATTTAGTCTTTGATAGAGCATATTAGCATGATAACTCACAAAACACTTCTGGTATGCTAATTCTGAAATAAAAAATGTGGTCTGATCAATGCCCAAATCAATATAAAACTACTATCTGCTTGAAATGACAAAGCTGATCAAAGCTGCCAAAATTGTGTGGCAAATACATTAACAACACTAGAGGCTATTTTTTTTTTCCTCCTGTCAGAAACTGTGAAATTTAGTTATAAATAGAATCTATCAAAACACACAAGTTTGCAGCGTTAAACCTGTGTGTTTTGTCCTTACCTTAACCCAGAAATTATCTGATTTTGCTGCCACAGGCTTAGCAGCTAATATTTGTAATGAGTTCTCACAAGTGTTAAGCTCTTCTGAACAGACATTAAGGATTTTCTTAAGAATTTTGCTGGTCATTACCTCATTATATATTGGTTTATGTTGTTGTTTGAGAAATTAAATTACTACTTTATAGTGTGGATGGTTTGCTAGATGTACAAGGTACTGGTGTGTGAAGAAGATCCCCACAGAGTATGTGTTAGGCATCCCAGTTTGGCATGCTCCCTGTTTTGTTTACAGTACATTTTTCTTAGTATTACTCTATCTTAAGTAGCAGAATCATGCTACTTAACCATGTTATGTATCATGGTTTCCATGCTACTTAATGGCTTCCAGGTGCACATGGAAAATTGATGTCTGCCTTGAAAAAACTGTGTGTCCAACAGCAGTATTAGAGGAAGAACACTGAGGCACACAAGAAGATCTGTGGTACAAATTAAAGCACTATAGGAAGATGAAGTACTTTAAATTTAATTTCTTAATATTAGAGACCAATGTAAGCTTTTCAAGATGTTTCTAAGACTCTAGACTGCTCAAGATTAAGCCTAGGTTGTACAATTTATTATACAGGCTTGTAGAGTGATATTCACAGACATGGAGTGCTTAAGGCCTGGTACACAGAAAATTCTGCTTTAAGCCAGCACTTGAGAACATATTTGTCTCAGCAGTATCTGTGGGTCTTGAATAAGGAAGTGGCAATGCATGTGCTCTCCTCAACAGCCCCTTGAGATATTGCATTAGGCAGCGTAATAATGATTGTACAAAAACCCTAACCCTCCCATTCACACTTTCCAAAAAATTATGACACCACATCATTACCATGTTATGATCATTTCTTGTAATTTACTTGGAAGAATGTGTGATAAATCTTATTAATGACGTGCTAACACATTTGCATGCAATTAATTCTGTGCTGTATAATTATGGTATAGAATATAGAAGTGTAACACTATGAAGTACAGTAATATAATTACACTGCAGTTTATTCAAGCCCCAAGTCAGCAAAAATTCTGTCATTGATATCAGTGATGAAGTGGAAGGTAAATGAGAATATTTTTTTATTCTCATGGTGTGGTGCTCTGAGGAAGGAGAAAGGTTTAAATTAATCTGCAGGTCAGACCAGCAATTAAAAAAGAGGTGTCTACCTTCCTCTGCTCTAAAGAGGGGAGGGGTATTTCTGACAGAATGGGCATTTAGGAAGTCCATAAAAATGAAGCTGATCAGTGCAGGACAGCTTGGAAAAAAATCTCCTGTGCCCAGAGTAGGCACTCCTTTCAGGGGTGGATTTGGGTGTTGGGGCTGAGAGTACCCACACAATGGTCTTGTGTGTGATTGATTACTGATATTAAGTAGTAGAATTTCTCCACTAGGAATCATTTATCTCCTTTAATTTTGTAGTTATGCTTGAAATGAAGGAGTTTAAGAAAGGTGTGGTTGGCCCCTTCTTTTTTTTTTCCCCAAATGGATTAGACCATTTCAATCAGCTAAAAAAATCTTGCATCTATATGATGTAACTCACTTTTTCAGAAGAAGCAGAAACAAGGATTCAACAGTAGGTCCTTTAGAAAATGTCACGCCTATTCCTGAAGGAATTTCTGGGACTATGGATGCTATTGCAAGCAGAAGGAATATCAGTATTTGAGATGGTTTTCAAGCACTTATTCTTGCTTTACTTCTTGGGAAAAAAAAAAAAAAAAGCAGATATATCTTTCTAGTAGAAGCAAGGAGTCCTTCTCTTTGGCCCATAGGCAGGAGATTGATGAGGAAGACTACTTTGAAAAAAAAACAATCCCCTGAAAACTATGACAATCTGGTGCGAGAGGAAAGGAGAGAGATACATGTCTTGTAGAAGTTATGAATCCTATCTTTTCTATGTTTTACCCTTTTTTCATCATGCCTAGTGATTTTACAAAATGGTTTGGGTTGGAAGGGACCTTAAAGACCATCTAGTTCCAACACCCCACTACGAACACACACACTAGTCAGGGCACCTTCTACTAGACCAGGTTGCTCAAAATGCCAGCCTTTCCCCATAGGAGAGGTGTTTTGACCCTCTAATCATCTTCATGTCCCTCCTCTGGACTTGCTCCAACAGGTCCATATCCCTCCTGTGCTGGGGACCCTAAAGCTGGATGCAGTACCTCAGGTGGAAGTTTGCCCCAACTCAGGTGCAGCACCTTGCACTTGGCCTTGTCAAATCTCATGAAGTTTCCATGGACCCTCTTCTCAAGCTTTCCAAGCCCCTCTGGATGGTATCCTATCCTTCAGGTGTGTCAACTCCACCAGTTTGGTATCATCTACAAATTTGCTGAGGATGTGCTTTATCCTTTTGTCTCTGTTATTGATGCAGACATTGTATAGCACTAGTCCCAAAACAGACTCCTGAGGCTCCTGTCAGCACCCTGAGCAATTGACTCCCCTCTATATGGGACCATCCAACCAATTCCTCATCCAAACATTTCGCCCATCAAATCCTTCTCTTTCCAATTTAGAGAAAAGGATGTTCTACGGGACTGTGTTCAAGGCCTTTCAGAATTCCAGTTATTCAACTGCAGCCCTTCCCTTGTCCATTGATGCAGTTGCTCCCTCATAGAAGATCACCAGGTTGATCAGGCTTGGCTTATCCTCAGTGAAGCCACGGCAGCTGTCTCAAATTACCTGTCTGTTCTCCATGTGCCTTAACACAGCTTCTAGGACGATCTATTCCATTATTTTTTTGGCCATAGAGTCCCTCTATGGCTGATTGGTCAGTGGTTCCCAGGGTCCTCCTTTCTGCCCTTTTTAAGAAGGGAACTAAGTTTCCTGTTTTGCAGTAAACTGGGACTTCTCCTGATTGCTATGAAATCAAATATGATGGAGAATAGCTTGGCAATGACTTCTGCCAATTCCCTCAGGACTCTGGCATGCACCCCACCAGGTCCCATAGAGTTTTGTACAATCAGATTCCTCAAGTGGTCATGAACCTGTTTTTCACTCACAGTGGGAAGCACTTTGCTCCCCCAATCTCCTTCCTGCATTCCACTCACTTGAGAGGTGTAGAAAAACAGAGGCAAAAATATTGTTGAGTACATCATCCAGTTCCCTATCCATTTTTTTGCAGTTTACTATTCTTTTTTATTGGGAGGGGGGCAGGGGAGAAGGGCAACAGGTGCCTTTTTTACCCTTCCTCTTCTGTCTGGCACACCTGCCCGCCCTTCTTGTTGTTTTTGTGCATCCTTTGCCAAATTCAGTGTCAGATGCACCTTGGCCTTCCTCACTGCACCCCTGCATAACTGGACTGAGTCCCTAGACCCTCCCCAGGATACCATGCTTCCATTGCCTGTGCATTTGCTTCTTCCCTTTAATTTGACTAGCAGGTCCAAACTCAGCCAAGCTGAAATCTCACCTTCCTTGCCTGATTTCTTGTGCTGGGGAAGATGAAGAGCATGAGAAGAAAAAATAAAAACTCAAAAAGCAAGTGACAAAATATGCAGAAAAATGACCAGGACTTGGGTCCTAGGAAGACAAAAAGAAAGAACTGAGAGAAAAGGGAGAAATAGAGAATCAAGGAAGGGAGCTGGAAACTGTGCACAAGTCTAGAGGGAAGGAGTTAAGGAAATGAAGGGAAAATAAGGTAACAAAGAGGAATAAAAGTACAACACAGAATAAAAAGAAATCATATCAAAATTTGTCACTTTCTTAGATCTGGGGGAGGGATAAATAGTACTGTGGAGTAATATGGGGGAGAGATGAAACAGGAAGAGAAGAATAAAATAAAAGAAGTGAGAGCTTAAGTAGAAAGTGTGAAACTGTTTCTTTTGTAGAACAAAATTGCCAAGGGAGGCAAATAATTATATCTTTTAGTACCTTCAGTCATAGATTAAAAACACTTCACTTTTCTTTTAAAGATATGACACTTTTTATCTTTTTACGCTCAAGAGTATCCCAAAGTGGTAAAGTAATGTTGTAATTCTTTCTGATGTGATTTTAGTGCTTAAAGCTCCCCAACCAAACAGTTACTAGCACTCCTATTTTTTTTCTTTTTTTCTTCCTTTCTTATTTTCTTTAGCTTGCAGAAATAGCATGAACAATTGGTGTCCAAAAAAAGCCTCCTGGCCAAGTTGTCTCAGCCTTGACAATGGAAATCTTATTTTGGATGTGGGATGTAGATGTAGCATCTGTTTCTTTATTTAGCTTCTCTCTTGGATTGTCAGTGTGGATTCCACTAGCAAAAGCTGTAGCAACATCAAAACTCTCTTTTCTCTTCATCCCAGCTTCGAATTCCTTTTATATGTAATTTCTTGCAGTGTATGAAATTGAGCTATTAATGATCCTGTGTCTATTAGGGCTTCTTCCCTTACCCTACTCACAGAGAAGTACTTCATTCAGGAAATAGAGGGGGCAGTCAGTGGCATTGCTGGGACAGGAACCCACTGCTCCAGGAATCCAACATGGGATCCTGGCCCATGGACAGGCGGGATGAAAGTCCAAGGGGGCTGGGCAGGGACAGCCAGGCCTGGGTGTACACAGGTCTGGAACTTGGCTGATGATTTGCTTGAGTTTTACTGAAATTTAGACAGATTTGCATGATGCAAATTAAGACAAGTGATCGTATTCCCATATTTAAATTTCTCTGACACCCAATTTAATTTCCTTTCTGTGTCATGTGGTTTCTAGAAATCCGTCTACATTCTCAGATAAAGAAGCCAGAAACACATATTTTACTTTTCCTCTCTTCATAATGTTTTTCAGGATGCAAATATTTTTATTCATTTGAAGGCTGTATTTATTTTTTTCTTTTAAATTAATTAATTAATTTTTTTTTTGTGTGTGTGCGTCTTTGGCCAGAAAAGCATTAATTAATTGCAAAGTGGATGGATATAAAGTTAATTAGTCTGATTTAAGTAACTTATGTTAAATGGCTCCAATAAAATTCAAGGAAATACATAGTTTTACTTGAATGTTTTGTACAAATTTTAGCCAATTTAGCAGCCTCTCATTGCTGCTGCTATTGCTGTTAGATCTGATAATTGAAGCTGTAGCTTACTCTAAATTGCAAGACCAGAAGCACCACCTAATACTAGCTGATACATCCCTGCCTTCTTCATTAAATTATTTGCTCACTTTGTTACTGATCTAAGATATAAATAGTAACATATCCATAGTAAAATATAATAAATTAGAGAATTCTTGCCCATAATATTCAAATCTGCCAGTGTTGTTGGGTGATCCTCTGCGTTTGTTTTGTTCTTAAAACATAAATTCAATGGCTGGTCTCAACTATTTCTTTAATGTACACACATTAAGAAAATGAATATCTGAGACATTTAAGCCTAATTTTAAAGCTTGATTCCTTCATTCATCCATCAAAAAATCTGAGTTTATTAATTGATCTTAGCAAAACTTATGATAAATATACTGCAATATTTAACTATCCCTATAATCTTGAATGTGTTTCTCTTAGCAGCAGATCTCATTACTTTTTTCAGAATTAGCTGTATGTGAATAGTAACTAATCTCCATAATCCTAATTTTGAAATGTCTACTAATCTTTGAGATTGCATCTTTCATTTTTAAAAAATGTTCTAACACATCACTGATTAGTTTCAGGTATCTCATCAGGTATCTTTCAATGAAGATTAAGGAAAAAGGATCACCTTCCAGTCAGCTGGTCTTTAAATAACTGGTGGAACAATTTAGACTGGGAGAATTCTGCTCCTCTGCACAAGCATTCAGCCTCTTTGGTCCTACTTCTCCACCAAATAAAGATGAAGAACAGCTATGCTACTCAGAAGCTGAATTCTGATTCTGGAGACAGTGGTTTTATCAGTCAATTTGAAGAATGGCCACATCTTTGTGCTCACCTAAACACAGATGAAAAACTGTTATTGTTGTTATTCTTATGAATTTTTTTCCTCTGGGTCCTTTCTTCCAGGATCATGCTTCTTTCACCATTCTACTAGGACTTTTATAGACTTGAGTTCCTCTTCTAGCAGCTGGACAAAATGGGGACAAGAAGTCTTTGGAGGACATATTTTGCCAGACATTTTTTTGCTGAAGTTTTTAGATAGGTACAAAGTTTGCACCTGTCTTTTAACTGGAAATGTGTAATAAGGTGCCTCATGTTTTGTAATGCATAGTCTCTATTCACACAGTATGGACTCCTCTTCAGCTGTAGATTTCATGTCCCCTCCATTCTTCATATGGCAGAGTCTATTGTGAATTACTGGCCTGAAAAAAAGGGAATAGGAAGGCAAAGCCCTTTTAAACAGGTGTCTTTCTACAGAGATAAATGGATAGATAAAGAGCACTAGAAAGTTATGATGCATAGTATGTATAATACTTGTCTCTAGTTCTCTGGATACTCATCCTAGACTTGCTTCTGTCCTGGGCAAGACAAGGAGTAGGCTGCTGTGTGACTTGTCCTGTGGGAATGGGAATCTAGGAATGGTTAATGGTAATATACTGAGACATATGAAAAACTTATTGCAAGCTACTGAGCGCCCTGAGATGAGCTCTGCTGGTCAGACCACAGTGCTAATAAATGCCAAGGTTGTGGTTTTGATCCTTATACGGGCCTTTCATTTAAGTGTTGGACTTGATGATCCTTGTGAGTCCCTTCAAATCAGGATACCTGTGATCTGTAGTATCTGTTTCTCACAAGGACAATTTTTTTTTGTTTTGAGAGAGAGAGGAGAATTCTACAGGTGAACCAAGAGATCCACTTATCAGAAATATATGGGGTCATAGACTTGTGTGCAAAAAAACCCAAAAAACCATAACAACAAACTAGCAATCTTCTGAATAATTTTGTGGAAATGGTCTGTCTGCCTTTCTCTACCTGATAACTTCTCTTTTCAAAATCTGAAGAAGGATAAAACTGAAGAAGTCTTCATTTTTCAAAGCTGTCTTGTCAACATCTTATAAAAGAAAAAAAACCCAAAAAAACCCCAATGTTTCACCTCCAAAGTCACCGTCTGTCATTATTTATCTGCTTTCTTTCCAGCTGTTCTATCTCCCTAAGACTGCAAAAATGGTGTTGCAAAATGGCTTGACTAGGCTTCTAATGAGTTGCATCCAGGTGAGATAGAAGAAAGCAATGACACAAGCCTAGCCCCAGACTAGGAATAGTTATATATTAGCTCTTTTCAGCATCTGATAGGGCATGAATGCTTAAGTAAACTTAGATTATATTTTCCTGGACATTTTAAAATAATTGTTTGTGTAGAAGTGCAAACTAGTCTTTTTTTCATCTGTGTCCTCTCCATAAAAACTCATGTGAAAGAGTTTTACATGAAACTCTGTAACAAGAAAAGTTGGAAAAGTTGCCTTCATAATATCTGCGTGGAAAAAGTTATTCAAGACACGCTACAAAATCTCTCTTCTCTGCCTAAAAGATCCTGACAGATTAAAGGAGGAATGTTTCTAGCTGGAGATGTATTTTATAGTAAGCAGACACTTTTATTCTTTTATCTATTTTCTTAAGAAATGAAAAGGGAGGAAGACAAGGGAGAGAGTACTGGATTGCAGCAGATTTGAAACTAAATAACAGACAATGGCAGACTAAGGAAAAATATACTGGTTGTGAATTAATTCTAGTGGAATGTCTAGTAAAAAACTTTGATGCAGTACCACTGGGTCATAGGAATTCAGCGCAAGAATCAAAATCAACTAAATTGAGCAAGTAACAAAACTGTTGCAGCACTTACCTTAGACTGATGTGCTTCAGTCCACTGGCATAAACCCTGAGCTGTATCCTGGTCTCCCAGTATTAGGGTCACATCATTTCACCTCATAGTACCAGTCCCTATAATCTACACTTCTGCATGAAAAAAAAAAAATATATATCCTGGCTCTGATGGCAAGAAAGAGTTAAATGTCTAATACTGTAGCTAAAATACTGTTCTTTGTTTCTGCTTGCCTAAACTTCATTTCAAGCATCTGCTCCCTGGCATCCAGTCACTTCCAAAAACTGTTATGCTGATGGCTGTTTGTCAAAGCACAAAGGGGGGAAGTATAATACACAGTTAAAAATATAAAATAAGAAAAATTATGAACAAACAGATCATACATAAAACCAGAACATCAAGATATTCCCTGTTTGTGAGCAGGGGGAGGGTTAGAAAATTAGAAGTAGTTCTAATTTTCTCTAGCGCTGTAAATTAATTGTGTGTACATATATTTATTTATTTATTTATTTATTTATTTATTTATTAAGCAATATTTTTTTGCACTTTATTTTTGACACTTAGTCCTATTCTCTCATCAGTTAGTATTTTAAAGATACATATTCGTTGAAGAAATGTAATGACACCATAAAAATGTGTGTTCTTCTTTACAAAAAGGATTTTTTTGGGCCACTTACTCTCATACATATAAAATAACTGTCCAATTGTCAGTTTGGATCCTCTTTCTCTGAAACAGTGGGATATTTGAGATTAATGATAGATTAAAAACAATGTTACCCCACAGTTATTTTTTGTGACAAGGGACTTTTCTGAAGTGACTATGTGAAGCACATGGATGAATTAATTAAATTATCTTATCTGTCTTCCCAGTACATTCTTTTAATGTGGTGTCACCCTTTGCTTTATTTTTTTCTTTTTCCCAGTCAACAGAGGCCTCATAGAATGGAGAAGTACTGTACTGCCTGTGGGATTGCTAAGGGACAAAGGGAACGTATTTTACTGAAAATGGAGGAATCATGCAGTGGCAAATTTTAGGGGATCCAAATGTACTGTTCTGATTCTTAAACCCCAAGGATGATCTTTACACAGGTGATGAAGAAACAGATCATGCTGCTTGTTTGAACATCCCAACTGATGCTTACTATTGGGTAACAGATTTTGGCAGATGTCGATGAAACTATTTGTGAATTGCTAGTATGAAGCTTTTCTGAAAACACATATTCTGTTATTATTCTGTTGTTTAAACATTAATTTTATAATTATATTTATTTAGAAGCATAATTTGATTTCCTATCCCACTTCCAAAGTCTTTGTTTTCTGATTTGGTGTCATGCCCATACATGATACCAATAACATACATTCTTTCCTATTCCATTGTTTATAGTATTGTCATAAATAGTATTTGGATAATAAATATCAAATAGGTGTGACCACTGTGTGAGCTAAAATGCTCTCTTTACTTTGGGACTAAACTTAGTAACTAAACTAATTTTTTCAAGTTTTTTTGGTTTTGTTCTTTTTCTATGCTTACAGGACTACTTGAACTACTATCAAACTAGCATTAGTTTGATAACAAACGTAAGCATTACTAAAGTCAAAAGCATTCACATCTACTTTTTCCTATGTCATCTAGAAAATTTGTCTTGTTGTAAGGTAATAAGACCATTTTGAATAAAACCTGGCAATGACTAACAAATGTTGGCAGTGCATTATTACTTGATTATTCTTGGGGTTCTTGCAAATTGATTAATAACATGGTTCCTATTATTTTTGCAGTCATCAATATTACATATTGTACTTGGCTTATATCTCCTTTAAGTTTTCTTCTCCCTACTTTCTCCCTTTTCCCCTAATGGATACTCAGTGTTTGCCTTTTTTCAGTCCACTGGGTCTTTACGAGTCATCCAAGAAAACTGCCTAAACCAGTTGGCTTAAGTGATTCTCATCAGGGAATACTTGAAAAATGTAAGTTTTCTTCGTATAATTGATCTGGTTTTTTACTGTAATTTTGCTACTTTTCTTCATCCTTGTTATCAATATTAACCATGCTAAGTGACCTTATGTGAACCAAACTGTCTGTGTAGAATAAAGTACCCGAACTGAAGCAAGAACGCTCTGTCCCTCGCAATAACTCGCCTTCTCCATTTAACTAACAAGCCCTTCTTTCTCTCATCCTGTTATTACATCCAATGCATTTCAGAGCATTCCCTGATTGCCTTTTATGTTTTCTTCACTGTATATCATTTTGTGCTGCAGGCTTTTGTGCCTATCCCTTCATCATGTGCTATTCTTCTACATTGTTTTTCTGGCAATGAGTCCTTGTTTCAATTATGCTCAACTTCTTCCCTTCTTCCTCCTTCCACCTCAACCACTGAAGAGCTTCCGCTGGAATTGGTGTCTTACTATATCCATCAATAATATATAATAGCATATGTTATCTATCTGTAAGAGCATAGGTTATCTTCAGACTTTGCTTTCTTATTATAAACCACTACTCTATTGCACTAAAGAAAATCTACAAAATCTATTATTAAAACAAATTATTACATGAACGAAAGTCAATAACTCCCAAGGCTGTATCAAGAAATTATTTTAAATAATTATTCATAGTTGTATATAAAAACATTTATGAAAACAGTATGATAGACACATTAGCATAGATTCCATAAATTAAAGTAGTGACTCTACCATCAACAAACAGTAGTTTATATGTATTCTCATTAATGAAAGTAACCTTGCTCATGGCTCAAACCCTGCAATGTACATACTCTGTGTAATGAAAAGGGTGAAAAAATAGTTAAAAGAATAAAGAGATGAACTTTACAACAAGTCTCTGAAATCATCTTTGACTAAGATTGTGAGACAAGGCACTGATTCAGATGGTCCTGTGGGACCATTTGTGTTTTACCATGAAAAGCTTTGAAATCTCAAAGAGTTGTATATGATTAAGCAGATCCTTCACCCCTCACTGGTGAGCAAATCCTTTTTTTGAGTTTCATAGGGAGGTATTGCAACCCAAGAGGAAATGGGTGTTACACAAAGAAGCAATTGAGATTTTTCAGCACAAATTCAATGCTGAAATAATGTGGAAAAGTTTGTATTTGTGTGGTTAAAGTAAACAGACAAAATTAGAAATGCCTTAGGTCTTGACAGAAAAAAACACTTATTAGAAGTGAACAAAAGCCAAGTATCTTCTACCACTTAAGGAAAGATAAAGCAGGTTCTAGTTCCAGATTCTACTTCCAGATCAGAAGAGAGACAGTCAATCATATGTATCTTAATTTATAAATGTAATGATGTCATATTTGATCAGAAAAATTGGTATTTGCACTACATGATACTTGAGGTTGTAAAGGAAAAGTGTGTTGAAAGCTTAGTTGGCTGATATTTGTTAAGTGTAGAATAAAGTTATAGGAAATTTTGCATATTTCACTCTGTTTATGCACCCATGGTGTGCATAAATTATCAATTTTGAGTTCAGTAAGTAACTTCTAGCTCCTGTCATTCAAATACAGATGACCTCCCATAATGGCATAAGTCCTTTATGATGCAGCACAATGTCTTGTGTGGGAGCAGCATTGCTGATACTAGCAGCTATGCAGGAAAAACACTGAAATATGGCTATAGGTATGAGATGGATCACTTCCTTGCAAAGGAGGATGCATTCATTGAAGTGGCTTGTGGACTCAAGACATAAGCAAACATTAGTGGGTTTTGATTAATTGTTCCTGTTTCTTGGCTTATCAGTTGCCAACCAAGACTCAGATGAGAGCAATGAATTACAGAAAATCCATCCTTATTTAAAAATACCTTTTGAAAAAGTTGCAGTCTGTATGTTGGTCTAGAAATGTGTTGCCCTACCTCATAGATCCTGAATAAATACAGCAATTAGTGACACTTATTCAAGTACTGAACAAGCCAAGAAGAAGATGAATGAACAAGACTGTTAGACTAGAAGAGTTGCAGTCTGACCATAGTGCAAAGGGCTGGTGAAGAATTTGGGGTTGTCTTCTGGTGCTGTTGCTCCTGAGCAGAACTGGATGCCCTCCCACATAAGGCCACCAGAAGTTTCATTTTCTATACTGGAAAATTGCCATGGTGTTGATAACTTGGATTGAATGGCTATAAACTCTCAGTTGTTTCAGAAGCCCAGGGGCACCACTCCACTCTCTGTAGCTGGTCAATGATTGCATTCATTGCCTGGCAATTCTTATTTTATATTGCAGCAGACTAAGTCTCATTTTCCTGGCTCAGTGGTCAGCCACAGCAATATTTGCTGTAGCTCTGCCAAAGTCGAAGAAACAAGACTTCTTTTTAGATCTGACAGAAGAATTACACCAACACTACAGGATCTGTGCTTGTAGCCATTTCCAGCAGAGACTGGTAAACATGGAGGATCAGAGCATGGACATTACAAGAGAGATTATTGGAAATTAAACACTGGAAAAATTGAAATATTTAATGAAAGAATCTTCTGTCTGAAATATGAAAATATAACTGGCAACTGTCATCCCACAGGGCACCATAGCTACATTTTACAAAGAATCAGCTGTTCAACTCTGATGTGGAGAAGTCTGGTACATATAATGTGTCTTTTGTGACAGAAGATGACATGCTCATAGCACACTAACCAAAGGTGTTCATAACTTTGTCATGTCAGATGTCACCTGTTTCGATACTTCAGCTACTGTAAAAATCTCTGACAGCAGACGTGGCTTTTTCACCTACTCCCTCTTTTCTGAATTGATTGATGAGCATTTTTAATTAGGAACAAAAAGACACAGAAAATACTTATTTTTAAAAATATTTTGTTTTGTTTTGTTTTGTTTTTAATGATAAGTCAGTTTTAGCAACAGTCATTCTCTAAGCAACAATACAAAATAAAGCATTGCTCAGATGCATAGAGATGCAACCAGAAGAGGGCATGAACATGGCTAAAGAGTAACTCTACCCAGAGTAAAAGGTTTTAGACACTTACCCCACCCAACCATGCATTTCTATTAAATATTAGGATGCTTGTTCCCCCACACAGAGTGAAGTAAAGAGAGACAATGGCAGGTAGGGGAATCCCAATAACCCATGCAGAGACAGGAGTCCTTAACCCCACCCCACAGGGCATTCCAGGAGGACATCAATACATCTCTTTATTATTTTACAGTCACTTCCACATGGGTGGAAGTGACTCCTACCACTGTAGATCTCTGGGTAGATTGTCTAAACCAACTATCTACACTGTGTAAGTTTTTAACAGGAAAGGTAGCAAAAGTGTGAAATATTTGCTAAATACTGCAGCTTAAAGGTAAGTAGATAAAAAAGCAAATGCAAGAAAGAAAAATAGTTTTGCATCAATAGAAAAAAAAAAAGGTGTCTAAATACATCCATAAAATACAAAATAACCCTTGAAATTTACAATTTTGGTCAATCTGAGGGAAAAAAAGTGTTATTAATACCATAGATTTTTAACTCATGTTTTATTAGTGTTGAGATGAAATTACTACATTTAAAAAGAAATTTTTAAATTTTTAAATTTTTTTCTTAGAAAAAAAATCTTAAATGAAAATGTTTGAATGTATGTTATTTTGATTTGGAAATAATAAAATAATATATAATTTTTATTCTTCAGGCAACCAAAATGCTTGAAGTTCTTATTTTTAGACTCATTATTGTTCACATTGAATTATTTTTGGTTGGTGTGTTTGGCTTGATTTTGGGTTTGGATTTTTCTACTAAGTTTCAGCCATCTAAAAATTTACTTGTGCTTATGGATGCATTCAAAAGTGACAAGTCCCAAAGATAATATTTTAAATCACAGGGATCAATTTTTCATACAGAAGAAAACAGGACTAACTGTGCTTCCAATTCCCCAAAACATTTTTTACTATGCAAGGGAAAGGGCCAGAAAGAGGCAAAGAGAGAAGCAGGAAGAAGTTGTGCTCCACTGCCCTGGTACAATAAGTCAAAGAAATGATTAAATTTCTGGTTTTATTTCAGATAACTTCATAATTTTTTGCCAGCCTTTAGCAACTAAAAGCACTAGAGACTAATGTCTTGGTTGGATCCACAATCAAAGACATCTTAGCCTAACATTTTCTGAGCAGTAGGAATAGTTACTATTACAGTCGATTTTATTGTCTTGTGGTAAATTCATCATTCTTCTCTTTCCTCACACAGGGATTTGCTGATCCCTGTTTGAAGCAAAGGCTGGTGCTTGATGATGTGGGAAGAGTGCTATGCTCTTATATTTCTCTGATTTTTCCTCTTTTCATGAATTCTGTCCTCTCGAGAAACCAACTCGCACCCTGCCCTGAGGCCTGACTTATGCTGGCATGTGTGTCTAAGAAAATATCTTGAGCAGAAGTATTTTTTGTTGCAAGAAAATGTTCAGCTTTACTGTGAAGTGATACAAAAGACAGCTCATCTTTGCAGAGAAAGGCAGCATCTGGTTGGGCACATAGAATTCCGATAAAGGGTTCTTCACTCCTGTTTCCTGGAGCTGCTGCACCCTTTAGTGACACTGAAAAGAGTTGAAAGAAAAGTAATGATCCTCTTATGACTTGATGATAAGACATTTTTCATGACAAAGATGTTATTCTATATATGCAAATTGTGCCATATTAATTAGAATTTCATCAAATGACAGAACGTAAACCAATGAAATCTGCTGGGGTATACCCTTATTTCAGCATGATAGAAGGTGCACAGTTTACTTGCAGATGGCTTGGTTTAAAAGTACAGCTTTTGAATCATGCCTGATTTATGTAGATCTTAGGTAGCTAGAATATTTCCATTTCCCAAGGAGCTGGATGTATGGTATGAAGGAGACTGTCTTTCAGCTGTTTATTTAAGTGGTAGCCAGTTGTGTTCAGACTTGTCATTTTAAGAGCTTTTGAGTACTGCACAGAGCGTAAGTTTTGGTGTGGTTTTTTTGTTTTGTTTTTTTTTTGTTTTTGTTTTTTGTTTTTACCAAAATACCATTGGGGAAAACACTACTGGGTTATCCTTTTCCTATGGATCTAATAAATATCAACATTTTTCACTATTTTCTTACTCTGAACAAGTTAAGAAGCTGCTGTTGAACATCAGACAATTAGAATAAGTCAGCAGAAAGCTGAAATTTCAATAAGAATTGCTCCAGAGATGAGGGGCAAAGACACTTCACATACATGAGCAGGAGACCTCCAGCAGCAGCACAATTGCCAACGTTTTATCATGATGGAGATGAGGGCACACCATGGAGTCAGGTGTTAACAGGTGGAAAGTACTGGTTGTAATTTCAAGAATTACACTGACATAACTGGACCAAGATTTGGCAACAGTTCCCTGACTGCAGAGAGATCTTCCTTGGTCCTAATGTTATTTACTGTGGCGAATACCATAAAAATCTATAAGTTCAATTATTCAGATTAAAAATTCAGATTTCTGCTTAATGTTTCTGGTGGCATGATGATATATAGATATTTTTGTTTTAACAACTCTCCTCAAAAATCTGTTGTTTTGGCATTTAGAGGGTTCTGCACAGCTTTCTTATCAAAGCAGAGGACCCTCACATGACAAAAAGAGAAGTAGCGGAGTCAATGATACTTGCCTGCTCTTCCCAAATACTGAGTGAAGAAAATTAAACTTTTGAAATAACTAAAGGAATACCAGAAGTCAAATAAAAAACTAGAAACCTTCCCTGGTTACATTCAGATAATCTAAAAACTGTGTTAGAGGAAGGAAGTACTTTCAGAGAAATTTTTTTCCTTTGAGGTCAGGGACAGATGTTTTCAACTGCCCATGCAATTCCCAGTTCACACCAGGCACTCTGTGGCTCTGTCTATTATCTTGAATAATGAATAAAAGCAGAAACTCAAGGTATTATTGAACTATGTAATTCCCACTAAGGTGAATGTTAGCTGAAGCAGTGTTTACAAAGTAAAAGGCAGCTTTGTCGTAGATCAGAGAAAAGCCCGGACAAAAAGTAACTTCTGAAGATCTCTTTATATAAAGGGATTACAAACCAGTTTAGATGGGGTTTAATTTATTCACAGGGCAAAACCTTTTCTGTTTTTGGATAGGACTGCACTAGCCACTCATGTTGGCAAGCTCCAAGGCAAAAAAAACTAGAAAAAATAAAATAATTTCAGAGCTCATATTTTATAGATGCTGTTTTGGAGTTAGATCACACAGAATTAAGACTTCTTCCTAGTTCACTCTGTCACCAGCTGTTTAGTAAGGTGGGTGCCTACACATCACAACATACTGTAGGACCTGTAGCAGTTAAACATATTGACTGTGGGTTTCTTAACAAAATAATCTGTCCTAAACTCAAGTCTGTTTACAAATAAATATTGGCAGGATATCTGTTGCACCTGAAATTTCTGTTTTCAGCCAGCACACCTGGTACCTCTGTATTTGAACCAGTTAGGACCCAGGCGAAACCTGAAAAAATAGCCCCGCTCATACTATTGGGAGCTGAGGACAAGCTGTGGCTTCCCTGGGTTCAGAGATCTTTTCATACTGAACCGTAACAAAAGCCACAGTTTAAAGCTATTTATGGAATTTGGGATTTGAGGTTTCTCTCTAAACTTTCCTTGGTATGTAATGTGAGCTTCAGATAACAGAAGTAATGCAGATTCTGCTGTGGCCCGGAATAACACTACTGGTGCAATATCCACTACAAGAACACAAGGTAGCTACAGTCTCAGCCCTGGCAGGAAATCCAAGGAAAATTTTGTTCCACAACAGCAGACAGTGACAAACTGTCCCTTCCTCTTTCTACCTATTGGGAACAAATGGTTCAGAAATTACTAAAACCATTATAAGAGTAAGTGTTGCAATTTCAACAGTGATCTACTGCATCATTACTTATTGTTCTGATTTAGTGAAAAACAAACCTATCCAAAAGTCAAAGAATGTATATGAAGTAAAAAAACAACAACAAAAAAAAAAAGGTCAAAATCAGTGGCATAATATAAAAACATTATGAAAGTACTGAAAATAAGATTTTGCTCACCACTCAACACAACCCAGTCATGCTGGTTTCCCAGAAGACCCTTGTAGAAAAAGGTGCCCTTTTTAGAATGACTTAGAGGTCAAATAATTCTAGCTCTGTGGAAGGATGGGAAAAGCAAGTTCTGGAGTTCAGAACCTTTTGGCAGAACACTCTGTCTCAGCCCCTCACAATTATATCAGGGCTCTGTTAATACCTCGGACATTTTCCACTGCAATGCTATTCACCTGAAAAAAAATATCTGTGATAAAGGGAGACTTCCAGGAAGCATGAAATAAGTGTTTATGGGTACAAGCAAAATACATTCTTTTTTTCTATGGCTAATATTTGTTTAGCACCCTGCCATTGCTTGTTATGAAAAATGATAGCTATTAATTAAATATTACTAACACAAAATCTTTGTGCTTGGAATATGTATAGTTATCCTTAAACAGAGATTTTGTTTATTCTTTATATTATGGTAACACCTAGAGGCAGAGCTCCACTGTGCAAGACACTGCACAAACATACACAAGGGGCTGGCTCTTGCTTTGAGGAATAAATTGTAATTGTAAGCAGTATATTAGTAATGCAGGGAAGTGTAGCACAAGAACAAACAACATGTGGTCAATATGAAAAAAGTGATGGCAATGACTCATCTGATGAACTGTATTTGGGTTTTTTAAAGCCCAACATTGGAGAAGACTTCCCAGGATTTATTTGGAAGAAGCCTTTGGACCCTAGACAGGTTTTGTGAGGAATTACATTAAGCATGTGGTGAGTTGTATGCATACACTAGCATCCCCCACTAGCTTCACTTTTAAAATATTTTGATAGGATTTTCATTATCTTTTCGTCAGTGACTAATGGTCTATGAGTTAAAAATGGGCCTGAAGATGGTGGTCCCTTATATAAACAGTCAACATTGGATTTACATATGTCCTGAAGAATGAGAACTTTGGGTTTCCAAGTTTTTCCTTTCCATGTTACCTGTCTGAAGAAAAGTTATTGACAGTGTTGAATAGCTTTAGGACTACATTGTCCCTGTCCTCTGCCTTTGTGTACTGAGTTGATGACAGAAGAAGTCAAGAATTATAACGGTTTCAAAAGATGCCATGAATTCATGGATAAGATTACCACTGATACCTGTTTAAACTTCACAGCAATTGCTCTCCTATTCTCAGCTGGAGAATGTTATCAAACCTGACAGTGACTTAAGACATGGGGTCAGGTTTAGGGGCTGAGTGTTAGTATTGGATTTGGTTCAAGTACTGAGCCAATTGTAGAGGAAATTTATTAGTGTCAGTGACAGTCTTTTTCTATTTTTATAAAACTGTGAGAGCCTCCTTGGAAGTGGATGACATTTGGCTGGTGAGTTAGCTCAGCCTAAGAAACTCAAAAAGTTGCAAGTTTTGTGATATTTATCGCATGCCAACATTTTCTCTGGCAGAAAGTCTTCCATGGAGTATTATTCTTTTCATTATCAATGGCACTGGACAGCTTTCTAATGTCTTCCCTGAACAATTTCCAAAACTATCTGGCTGGCTGGGAAATTCTCAGTGATACACAAATCTCACATATGCCAGCTGTTGACCCATCTGTGGTGCCTGGCACAGGTTCTCCCACATGGACTGGTGTGAGATGGAAATTGCAGCCCACAGTTTGGGAGCACAGTCAGAACAATGTCCAACAGCACTAAAATAGGACTGGCTTGTCATGTATCACCTGCAAGTCCCACCTCACTTTGCCTGTTGCAATGAAATGGTTAAAGTGCAATGTTCAGCCCCTTTTTTGTCCAGCAGTGCTGTCTAATTTAATTAATGTCTTTTAACTCATCCTTTATCTCTTTTAAATTACATTTTTCTATTTCTATACTGCTATATTTTCACTACAGATATTTGGAGAAACCTTCCTCCTAAATCCTCACAAATTGATTTCAATAGTGGAGTTACTATGAAACAGGCTATCACAAATCTTGAGAAATCCTGAGCTGATTCTGGTAGCCATTGGCAGAGATATCTTTCTAGACTCGCTACTTCAGACTAAGCCTTACTTCAGCAGCACATTTTTATGCTTTTTTATTTTTAAACATTTTTTCTATATGTAAAATCAGAAAAAAACTGTCAGATGATGAGATGAGACAATACAATTACATTAATTTGATGAGAGTATGAATAATACAAACCATATTTTTATCACAGATAATTGAGTGTTATTAACTGTACAAGTGTTTCTGGTATCAAACCTGATGAGGTCTGGAGAAAATCAATACAACAGTACATACTGCATTTCAAGCAGAAAAAAAAGTGGTGCACCATGAAGACAGCTGAAGATATGATTTTCTCCAATGGCATATTATTGCCAGTGGAAAGTAAAAGTTTTCTTCTCCCATCAGCTTTTGTCTGAATATGAAAATAATGTCAGCAGATATTTGACAGCAAAGGCTCTGTATCAGGGTGCTGTTTTTCCCACTTCCCTGATGTTTCAGAGCCTTCATTTGCTTTCCAGCATTACCAGGCAGAAGCAGTGAGGAGGGGAGCAAGACTTTGACATCAACCCTTGGTGAAAGCAGAAGTCTCCTTCACCCTCATGCTTTTCTGTAGTCACTCCAGATGTGAGCTCATGCTGCTTGCAGATTAATACTCAGGCTAGCTCAAAGACTGAATGCTGTTCTTCAGGTAGATTTATGGATGCAAGTGGATGCCTTTTCATATTGTATTTAATGGTGCAAAGCCTTTATGTTTAGCCTGGCAAAATTACATCACAGATATTGCAGACCTAGGAATGCAGCTTTTTTTGATTTCTTGTTCTGGCCTCCTTTCAATCTCATGCACTGTCAAACAGATTTCATTGTCCAAATCTTGTTTTCAAGCATTAGTTTATATGTCATATTGTGTGTTCATTTAGGGCACAGAGGCACCTCCTTCAAAAGCTGAAAAATGGCTTTTACTATTGAGGACCAGGAATAAAATCTCTGCTTTGAAGACAATAGCTCTGATTCCTTCTTCCTGTTATGGCACTGGGGAAGCAGTGGGGAATCAGTCTCACAAAATGTCATTTCATGGTGCTTTTTGTTCTCCAAGGCTTGAGAATCAAAGGACCAGGGAGAGAATAGAGTGACCTGGCTCTTTGGTGAATGGAACAGCACAATGTACCACCAAGCTATTACTGAAGAGACTAAGAGAGGCTATTTAATCAAATGTGATTTGTTCAGAAGCTCACTTTGCTAGTGTTGGCATCTTACTAATATTCCTATAGGTACAGTTCAAATCCTGACTGCAAATGGAACAATGTATTATTTGTACTGGATGATAACTTGTGTATCAATATATACTTTAACAATCCAAGTGAAACCATATCCAGTGACTACACAAACCAAGGAGGTAAATTTTCCTAAATGGATATAACAAATTTTTTAATTAAGTATCTATTTCATAGTTCTCATTCTTTACTATCACTCTTACAACCTACAAGCTTTTGTCAGTAAAAGATAATGTCTGCAGTCACCAGTCTTTAACCATTTAATTAAGTAATACTTTGCATAGTTCTACAAATAATCTCTAAAATTTTGTTTTGTTTTCTATTTAGCAAATGTCTAACAGAAGCCATTTCCTGGTGCACAAAGACCCAAGCCAATACTCCTCCCAAACACAGAAATTCAATATTTAAAGCATGTTTTGCTGTTCTTAAATTAAAACTACTTTGTTTTGGACTTGTTCATAAATGTGGGGCATTGTGAAAATTTGACAGTCCTGGGAAAAACTCTTGAGTTACTAATTGTCAAAAGTGCAATAGTTTTCCTCCTTATGGTGAATAAGCCCAGGTGGTCAGGACACTGGTGAAACACATGGACTTCTCATTCCCCATAGAGAGGGGACACAGAGACAGAGAAAGCTCCTCTGTGCCAGGCCCTCTGAGGTTTTGCTGCTCAGTGAGACTTCAGATAGTAGCTTAATATTTGTCATGACACAAGAAGTAAATAAATACATTGGCACAAAGCCTAGAGCCTGTCAGCACTGCCCCTGCTACAACCTCCTGTTCAAAATGCAGAACTCTAGCATCTTTCACATAAAGCCTGTTCAGAGGAAATGACCTAGGATATGTGAAATTTCCTTCTTTGACTTCTCAGTAATGTCACCTAGATAAACCCCAAATCCAGAGATCTTCACTGAGAGCATTAGGACGAAGCAGCTGTAAGGGCTGTTACTTGTCAAAGTCATTTAATTTAATATGAAGTGCTTCATAGTTGGTCTGTTCAAAATCGTCTTAAGCAAAAGGTTTCTACCTATGTTATTTCCCCTAAATGCTAAAGTATGGAACTGATACAGCAGGTGTTTAATGGAACATTTCAAAATCATGAGGATTTTCAGTCCAGATAGGAGCCCCAGTGCTGAGTGTTTTTATCCCTTCAGTGCTGTACATTTTCCTAAGCATTCTTGCTGAAAAGTAAAACACTATCAAAAATGGAATAAGAATAGGAAAGTAGTTTTTATCATTAGTCTTTCTCCAGCAATATTTATTTTGTTCAAGTATTATAGTAGTGGAATTGGGTATGTTTCTTATTAGGGGGGTACATGGGAAAGAAGGACAGAGGTGAAACCAGAAACATATACTGAAATCAGAGAGCAGAAAGAGAAGAGTGGTATCAAGGAAAGATAGTGATGAGAGTTACTGAATCAAGTGTGACCTATGGATTGAGAAAAAAAATAAACAATTGAATTTGAATAATTACCTGTAGTCATGTCCTGGAAAAGCAATACTTACTGTTGTAAATCTATGGCACTGGAGGTCCTTCCCCCTCAACACCTTTGATTTAGCTACTTTGAGAGGAAGCTTTCAGGACACAGAAATTTTTCACAACCTCAGCTGTAGATGATGAGGTCCCCAGGGTGCATACCAGAGACTATCTGCCTCTCAGTCTATATGGCGAATCTCTTTGGGATGTGAAACATATATTAAGGAATCTGACAAGGAAGACAAAAAGCAATAGTACATTAATAGAAAGCAGTCCTTGGACTATCCTTCTGGCCCTAAATATGAGTCTGTGAATAACTGTCTTGGGAAAAAAAGGGTTCTCTGGTACCCTTTTTTTGGAAAGTATTAATTTTTTTTACAAGACAAAATAGAGGCTTTACTTCTTTCATTGTGAATGTTAACCTTTCAAAACCAACAGGAAACACAACGTAACCCAGAATGTCAATTCTATTTCACCTCTGATGGCTATTTATAACTGCTATTCAAATAGGAAATCTGCTTCTGACCTTTGGTGCTGGAATATACTTGGAATTCATGCCTCTGACTGTGCTGTCAGCTCCTTTTCATGCATGCATTTATATGTGGGCTAATAAGGATGAGTTTGGGAGCAAAAGCTCTAGCAGTGAAATCCAGCTTGTGACTTTGCTGTGAGGCATGCTTGAAAAAAACTTGTATAGAAACTGAAGGAGAATGTTTTATCACTTAGAGCAGCTTTGAACATGACATCACTGTTTATAAATGACAGTACCAAAAATTTTAACATCATGCATATTAGAGTATCACTAAATTTTAAGTAATGCAGAGATGCATATTTTAATTAGTGCTCTTTACTGTAACTTATTTTGCCTGAATCTGTGATATAACAGTTTATTTTAATATTTTCCAGGCTACACTTTTGCTATTATAATACATTTCATTTCAGTTTGTGAGCATCAAAACATTGACCTGTATATTCCGAAGAGTACAATACTATGAAATTAACTCAGCTATCTCAGGCTACACGATTTTCCTCTACATCTCCAAAATAATATACCAATCAAAAAGAAATTATTTATACAGGTGATGCTTGGCAGACACTGCGAGATAATGAGATGCATTAAATCCTTTTGTCCTCACAGCTAAGGCTAGGGTTCTTTAGAGTCTTAGGCAGTGGATATCTACAGATTCTAATTTCTAGTAATTTCTAATAAAACACACCCTAAGCAGTAGTTGCTAACAGTATATCTCAACCTTACCTCTTCAGCATACCATAAAAATCCATGAATACCATAGATAAAAATCTTCTGTATATCAATCACACTGTAATATGATAAATAAATTTTAAGGCTAAAATAAATTCAAAAGAGTGCCAATTAAAATACGGCAATAAAGTAACTATTGGTTTGTAACATATAGTGTTATGCTACTAGATATTGAAAAACAAAGGAGAAGGTTATTTAATGATTAAAGTTTTGTGTGAATAGGCAAGGGTTTGAGGAGAGAATTTCTTTGTCTTACCTGGAAGTTGTCAGTGAAATTGCTGCAGGAATCTATCCATTATGACAGAACAAATTTGGGCATTTACAACACCTCTATAGCTTTTAGGCACATGAGGACAAAATTATCCATGGTTCTGGTTTGAATGTAAAACTGCAGGAGTATGGATGTTTTTATTTTCACTTTTCTGTGTCTTCTTCATGCCAGATTCAAATGAAAGCCAGTATTATCTTTCATGGCCAAATCATGTTTTAAAAACTAGGCAGACTGTCTGTCCCTTTTGCAAACTCACATGACTTGTGTAAAAATGCTTCAGTAGAACCTAACACCAATTGCACTTAAAATTACTGTTATGGTAAAGAATTAATTTTTAAACACATTTTACTGTAACAACTTTGTTATTACTTCCTGTAACAACTTTCAGCAGCAGTTGAAATAGCTGTAATGAAAATAACAAAACCACTGACTTTTAGAGAAGTATCTAAGAGTCCACATATGGTTTGGTGTAAGGATGATGATGGCTGAATTGTTCCTGCAACTTTAACAGGCAAAGAACATTGAGCATTGGAGTTAAGAGAAAAACTTGTCTTTTGGAAATGGTTTCTGCTTGATTTGGTTCTGTATAATGTCAAAATCACTTATTTTTTTCACTCTGAAGTATTTGTATTTTACTTATTTGGCTTTGGAAACGGAAACCTCAAAATCAAATATAATTTTTCCCCTAAACATTTTCGTATTTTGATCCAAATGACAGCTGTCTTCACATTGAATTCAGTAGGCTTTGGATCGAGTTCTGATTTCTCTAGGGCTATAGCAGCTGGCTGGGGCTGGTTGTGGCTTGTACTAAATGTTGCCTGGTTCTCAGTTCAGTTGCAACCAGACAGGGGTGCAGACATGTTAGTTGATACAGGTAGCAGGGCAGGCACTTGGGGAATAGTGGTGTTGCCAAAAACTGAAAGTCTGAACTCTTAATTTTAAGGAGGGGTGCACAGGGCAAAGATAAGGCAGAAATTATCTGGTAGTTTGAGAAGTACAAGATATTTTTGTTTTGTTTTGAGAGCAGACCCAGAGTGTTACTGGTTGTATAAGCACAGATTCTGCTATATGCCATCTATTTTACTTTCAGCTATTCAGGGAAGTAATGGTCTAATTGAAGTGCCCTATCTCTCCCATTGATCTTATTCCACTGGGCATAAAGCCCTGACATTCTTATGCAAAAATGCCTGAAATTAATATCAATGACTCCACAAACTCTTAGCTAGGACACCTGCGAAAGACACTGTCTCAGATTTGCTCATGGCTGATTGTGAGCAGGTAATGTAAGAAGATCCCAAACCCCAGGGAAATGTCCACAGTTATGTATTCCTAGGGTCATATGAGCAGGTCTTCCTTGATCTCACTTACTGGAACTATTTGATTTTGAATAAAATATTTTAAATATTCATCAGCTCAGAGAGTCCCTGGGAATAGTGTTTCATCCTGGCAGGTAGAGTATTTGCTTGAGAGGTGGAATATCTGTGTGCAATGAATTTTTAATAATTTTATGTGCGGTTGAAGAGACACAGCAAGAGAGTTTGAGGAGCCATGATCATTTTGCCCTGGAATGCCAGCAGTCAGGTCATTGTAATAGCTTTTCCCAGGCAGGTGGCAGCTATACTGACCTTTGTCCTGGCTGTTGTGCATGGTCTGCTGGCTAATTAGATAAAACAGGCTGACAAATTTCTTCCCTTGTTATCCTAAGAGAATCAGGAGAAACCATTGTACATATGGTGAATTAGAATCAATCATTTCAGACATTTTTTTCTAGTTTTTATTAAACTCTAGTTTACAAAATAAAAAAAAAAAAAAAGAGTACTGAAGCATGGAAAAAGATTGACAGGTAAGCCTAAGACCCCCTTCTGGATTAATAAAACTGCATTCAGAATATTTTTCACTTAACCCATTAGTTTTTACCAAAAGTGTAAAACACACAACCATTATGAGAGTGACAAAGCCATATGTTTTATATTTTAGTACTTTTTTCGAGATCTTGACAGAAAATACTTGATTTGAAGTTCAAGGATGTTTGGCTAAAAGTGAAAAAAAAAAAATTAATTCTAAATTGGAATGTATTTTTGAGCATTGTAGGATCATTTTGATTCTTTTTTATGATCTCTTGTACTTTCTATTCTCTGGCTTAAAACAATTATACCTCATCCAATTTTTCATTCCCTTCTTGTGGCTTGTTTTATCAATTTTCTTGCAAATTTAACTATCCTATTCTTATTTGCCTTTTTCCAGTCTTCATCTGGAAAAAGCTGCCTTCATCCAGATCCTGTGACCTGGATCCTGTCTTCTAAATAAGGAGACACAACTGGTTTTGAACAGCATCCTGTCATTTCATCATGGATTTTTGACATTTCTGTGTACATTCAATGACTTTAGCTTTTGTGACAAGTGTGTATTGAGCCAAGATTTTTACTGAGAAGCCTGTAAGGGTGCTTCTTCATTGATTCAAGAAGGAAATTTAGGTTCCTCTGTTGTTTCCATTTAGTGTTGTTTGACATACCTGAATATATTTGTGTAGTTCTGTACAAGAAAAAAATATTCACAAAATCCAGCATCTGAGGCTGTAGAAATGCCATTGTGTAAGGCCCTAATCATGCTTGAAAACTTTTTTTGACTAATTTACAACCAACAAGCCTGTGATGACTGACCATAAAATAGCATAAATAAGGAGGGAGGCTAAATGTCCGTGCACTTGCCTGTTTAAAAGTACCAAGACATTTGCATAAGATTGTTTTTATATTATGTCTGTCCCTCTGTCTGCTTAGCATTTTGTATTTGCCAAGTTACTTGTCCAAGGAGACTGCAAACTGGCAAGGTAGCAGCAATAGTTTATAAAGTATTTGTATTAAAAGCATGGTTCAAGGAGAATTCAGTCCTGATATGAGTTTCGAGAGACTATAACAATGCAACTTAGAGCAATGTGGCAGCCAAGGAGGTGCAGGATTTCTGTAATGTAGCCCATGAAGTAATATTGAGATTAAACTGGACAAAAGCTATTTAAGCCTGACTGATGTACTTTCTAATGGTGACATCTATCAGAGTGATACAGTCTCTACAGGGAAGCAGTAGAAACTCCAGCAGTAAATAATTTAAAAATTAGTCTGCTAAACCACTTGAAAATGTAGTAAATGGAAGAGGTCTGTGTTGGTAGAGGACAGCTAAAGAAAACAAACCATGTTCTTCCCCATTTCCAGAACTGTGAGTCTGGGACAGCTACAGCACTCTTGCCTTTCACTTATCCAATATATCTAACCAAACTGGCTTATTTTGTAACACTTGGGAGAGGGAGCAATGTACTGTATTAAATACTTCCACTTATGAGCTGCATATATATCATGAAATTTATGGCACTTCCTTACTTCACAGTAGAGGAATTTTTTCTTACAGTATTTTCCATCAAAACAAATAATTCATTTGGATCCGGGTGCCAAAATAAAACATGAAAATGGTCAAAGCCAATGGTATAATTTGATATACTTCAATGTCTGTAAATTATATTTTTTCCAAAATCAGGTTTGGAATACCCTGTATAATGGAAATTAATCCCAACTTCATTTTCTAGCAACAACATATGAACGATTACAAGACAAAAAAAAGTCCTCAAATAAATTTTCACACTGTGTTAAGTTTTCTGTTCCTTTGTACTGGAGCAGTATTTTTTATTTTATTCAAAATGGATTGTTCTCCAAATAAAATGGAAATTTAAATTAAAGGCAATGGTTTAGGGATTTTGCAAATAGTTAATCACCTTTAATTATTATAGAAAGAAGTAGAACTAAGATTCAGATGGATATAGGGTTTGTGTTACCAATGAACCATTATCAAAACACTCAACCATAAGTATGATCCATTTTGACACCAACTTAAGCATAAGCTCTTGCCATCTGTACCATGAAGAGGTGGTGGTAGGTTTTTAAGTATGGGTTCACCTGCAGCACAAAACATGAATGATAAATTACAACAATCCTTGGCTTTGCTTAAGGATAGAATCATTGCAAACATTGATTCTGTTATTTCTTTTATTTTTTCCTACTGCAGATATATTCAGCAGAAGAAGGTGCAACTACTGTAGAGGATTAACCCAAAGAATCTCCAACTCTGCATACAGGTTGAAGAAATTTCAGTTCATCGAATTCAGCTAGGACTTTTTTTCCAAGGTCCACAGAGATGCTCTCCTGCCTCTGCAATGAGTATTTATTATCCAGGATACCAGCTCCAAAAGATCTCATTGGTGTTGGACAAACTACAGACATAGACTTTGCTCTAATCTCTTCTTTAAGAGTTTTTACAGCCGACTTAAAAGTTGATGTGCAGGTATAATGAAAAAGTGGACATGATCAAAAAGGAGTGATGGGGAAACTACAACAGCACTATGCCTTATCTTGCCTATGCAGAACTGGATAGGTCTGATGCACTTTAACTTGTTAAATAGGTTTAAAGAAAGACTCCAAACCTGCTGCCTCTGTGCTTTAGCTTTTCAAATCTTTACATGCTGCCCTTAAGCGTCCCTTTATTCTATCATTCCCTTTGCCTTAAATAGCTTATTTTTACATTTTTCCCATGAGCCAAATCTTTTAGCCTCTCTCCAGGGCACAGGATGCTGCAGAGAAAGCAAATGTTACATGACAGAGCTGCAGAGAGGGTAGTCATCTTTTCATGAGGCTGATGAGGGTCAACTATTCCCCCATGGAGACTGAAAAAATTATGTCTGAAGCTTGACCATTGCCCAGGCTATAGACTAGTTCACAAAATCTGAGGTCTCAACTCAGCTCAAGGCCAGCAGAGCTCCAAAGTCAAAGCAGAGGGAAGAGGTGAAAAACTTTTTTTGTTCTTGAGGTTCATTGGTGAGATCTGAACCAAATATTGATGTTGTTGCTGTGCTGAAAAGATGGACTTAGAGCAGTATGTCTTGCTCAGAAAAGAGCCTGGTGGCTGGGTGTCACAAACAAGTGTTTTAAGGTAGCTCAAGGAATCACTGGCAAAGGCAAACAGATTTAACATGAAAGCAATAGTGTCACAGAGTTCATTGGCAAGGTTCACCCCACTACTCACTAGATGGTTAAAGCACACAGAGGAAAAAGAACAAATAAAAAGCTGGAGTCAATCAGTCAAAACCAAAACAATCTAAAAAATATCTGTGTGGATGTGAGGGGCCAGGGGGAGTGTGTGTGGGGGTGAAGGGAGGATGGTGGTGGTGGTGGATGGGTGGTTGGGTGTGTGCATGAGACAAAGGGACAGAAAGGGTAAGGATAAAAAGGAATACAGCCTAAAGGCCCAACAGCCCTTAATTTGACATAATTTGAACTTAACAGTACTTAAACTTAACAGCACCTTAAACTTAACAACCTTTAACTTAACAGCTTACACCTTTGGTTAAACAATTAAGCAAAGGATTCATATAGGATTTACTTGAGATTTTGTAAGTTAGGCCTGTAAGTAAGATTCAGACCTAACTTACAAAATCAGTATCTTACTTACAGGCCTAATTTACAAATCCCAAGTACAGCATTTCTCTCATATTTGCTCTATCACATGCACACTTGCATGCTCCTAGACATAAAGAGTCTGTACAAGGTACTTGTGAAAAGTTACCCTTGAAGGTAGTGAAATACTCACTTTGGAAGCCTTTTGGCTAGGAAACATCTCCTTAGTGGGTTAAGGGTCCAGTGTCAAGGAATGGGGGTACCAGCCCAGGATCTGACATTGTTCAGCCATCCCATGAGTACAGCGAACCTAAGAGTTCACTGGCTCTGAGAGGCCTCACTCAGAGCTGGTCACAGCCCACTGTGGTCCAGGAGAGCTAAAAGGGTCTTATTTTGGACCACTGTTTATAGGGCTGCAAGCAAAAATTTTATGTCTTTTGGACAAAAAGAAAAAAAAGTTTACAAGGCTGTTAATTAAAAAAAAAAAAGAAAAAGAAAAAAGCAGAAGCTCGTTGGCAGCATAAGTTCCTGGGACCAGACAGTGTTTTTAATAAGGTTGAGAGCCCAGGTGTTGTTGACTAACTCTGAGGCCTGACAAGCAATTCTCAGATCGTAGTGTAGCCTAGAGGTGGGGGAGGATGCACCACCACACTGGGCTGCATGGAGAGACCTTACTCTGCTTTTAGTTACATTTTCTGGTTATACTCTTCTTGGTTATACTATTACCCATGTTCTGCAAAAGTCTTGCAGTCTGCTGGGCTGGAATCACTGCAGTGTGGCATCTTTTTGTGCTATCAACATGCAAATGTAGTTTATATTTTCCTGTTTCCTAGGGCATGTATTCCTCAAAATTAGGGGAAGGCTGGTGTGTCACATTGCTTAACTACAAAAGATATATGATGATCAAAACTTAGTGGGCCTTCTGGTATAGTTTACAAAGGTCTCTCCATTTAAAACAACTCCTGGGGAATCAACAATACTACAGGACTACACGTAGTGAGGTGTCTAGTATTATTTGCTCTTTGAAGGAAGAAATAAGGAAGAAAAACATATGGACAGAAAAAGAAAAATATTTGGAGGAAAACATGTTTTAGAAAGCACAGTGGGTTTGTTGGTTAGGCAGTTTTGCAGAAACTGGAAACTGAATACCTTAGGTAATTGTGAGTACATACTTCATTCAGAGAGAAACAAGATTCCTGTAACAAATCTTCCCTTTGCCACAATAGAAAAGAAGAGAACCCTGGATCATTTTGAAATATTTCTGCAGAGAAGCACATTAGACCTAATGACTGCATACTGGGTGATGGAAGACACTTCACTTATCTGGGGAAAAAAATGCTTTTTAATGACTTCATTTTTTCATTTTTAAAAAACAGTAAAGGTGTCATGTTATAATCTCCCAGAGGTGCTCCCAGGTGAGCTATTGAATGGTAATTTCAGCACACCTAGGGCTTTCCACTCTAATATAACCCGTTGTGCCTTACAGTTTAATCACACTGTAGCATTTAGAAATCATTCATAGTGGCTGGCAAAAATGTCTTGCAATAACACCATTACTGCAACTTACATTTTTATAGCAATTTTTACTTCTTAGGCAAACACACTGAAGTAGTCTACAAAACATTTTAAGTACATAACAGGCATTGAATCACTGAGCATTATGAATCCCTTATGACCTAGAAGCATCCCTTATATAATAAAAGTATATAACTTTTTCATAAGAAGTTATCATAGTCATAAAACATGCATATATTTTTAATTTAGATAAAACTTCATTTTCCAAGAGATCATACTGAGTCATGGATTCAGATAAGAAAGTTTAAAATACAAGGGAATTCCTTATATCCACTTGGAGACTGGCAGTCTGATAGGAATCAAAGGTTTTATAGAAATCTATAACACAAGCTGTGGTAAAAAGGGTTTCTAGCAGACTGCTAAGCTTAACTGGGGCTTACTAAACTCAGAAGTGTACAACACACACAATTCAGCATTTAATATTCTTGTTGCTCAAGGAACAGGCTGTCAGCCACATCTGGGAAGAATTCAGCTATTGACATGTCACAGTGGAATATCAAAATGTCCCTTCACCGGTGTGAAATATTCAATTTGCTAAGATTTTTTTGCGTCATTTATAAAGCTTTATATGCTCTGGGTACCGCAGCCAAAGAGTTTACTATTGTTCATGCTCCTCTGTGGCAACTGCATTAGATTTATTCATTGTCACATGGTCCCTTCTAAACAGGCTGCCTTCTCCATGGATTCTTGGATCTCATTTCCCCACATGGCTGAGAGAGAACCCAAGGCATGGTGACAGACAACAAGCTTGTTCCAGGGCTTTGAGGTGTAGGTCTCAGATTCAGTCAAAGAAAGAAATTGAGAGTTTCTAGCCAGGCAAAAGCCTGGGAAAGAGCTGGGAAAGAATGTAAATAATTCTTTATCTCTCTTGTTCTCACACTGTTTATAGTTAAGTTCTATCACTCTGCGTCAGGCACTCTGAACCAATGTTGTAGATTGTTTTCACTTTAGTACCAATGGATTTAACCTTTGCGAAGCTCTGTATAAAAGAACAGTGTATTTTGAATAAATCTGAGTTTTTACTCTCACAGCCTTCTGAATCAGAGTCTTCTCATTCCCATCCTGCATCGACAGCAACATTGAGGTGCTGCAAACTCTTCTCAATTAAGCAAAAAAACCCCCACTGAATCAGTGACTGCAAGCCTCAGAGATCATCCAAGACAAAACATGACTTAAAGCTGCCACCTTTATCACTGCAATATTGCCCTGATAGGCTCTGAATAAAGTCAGTCCTTAAATAAATTTTGCTCAGGGTATGTTTTAGACTTATAGGAGAAAACCAAAGTAACCTTCAAAATCCAAGCTTTCCATGTGTGCTCTGAGCATGATAGAGAAAACCAGTGAGTTGACAAAAAAATGAAATTATCTTAGGCTAAATATGAGGAGGCTGCAGCAAAGACAGTGAGACAGATAAATATTGCTGATCAGCTCACCCAAGGCAGAGGCGTATGCATTGCATTTTTATATGTGACAGCACATACCTGGAGTGGTCTCACCTACAGCAAAATAAAATCTGTCCCAGACCCTGGGCTGATGTTATCCATGCAGTCCTCAGCTAGTTTTTCACTCTTGTGCTATTACTTCCCTTTTAAGCATTTTTCTTTATTGGAAGAAAACAAGGAGAAATTTGTAAACAGCAGAGGAAAGAAGGCAAGAATATTTGCCCTCATGTAGCTCAAGTAGAAGACATGGGCTTTTAGTAGTAAGTGATTTAACTTTGATGTTGTTTTGTATCTTGAATGTTCAGATGGAGCCTTTGTACTTTACAGGGGAGGCTGGAGGCAGGCCAGGGAGGGATTGTTAGTTTAATACTGATTTTAATTTCATGTGACCTAGCTGAGATTAAAATTGAACAGCTATTGCACATTACTCTGTGTTTGAAAACCAACATCCTTCATTATTATGGATATTAACATCAGATTTTTTTAGAATTTTTGATATTTAAATATTTACAGTATTCGGAGTATAATTTCTTCTTTTAGGCCTGAGAATGTGTTCAGAAGCTTCAGTTCTGAGCACAAAGTTTCTGCAAACAGTGCTGAAGTCTACATGACTCCTCAAAAATATTTGGGTCTAACTGCTGCCGTTATCTTATCACACCTATAAGCAGAAAGCTCAGTTACAGAGGGATTATGACTAAATTGTGTCCAAAACACAGGCCAGGGATTTGGGAGGAACATGAACATGTACCTAAAAGTCATGTCATTTGTCACCAATTTTTCAGGGTCTTAGAAGTTTTGAAATAACAAGTCTTAGTTAATCAGGTGCTGAGTATTTTGATGATTTTAAAATGTTTTAGCAATCACCAAAAGCAAGTTCAATGCAAGAATAAGAAAGAAGAAAGTGTGGATTAACTATTTAACCATAATTTCAACAGTGCTGTAATTTTAAAGAACAAAAGGGCAAACTTAAAAAAGATAAAATTAAACTTTCACATAAATTAAGATAATGAATTGTGTTATGTTTCACAATATAGTAACTTTGGCTAATTCCTACAAAGCAGTTTTGGCCAAGGGTTTTGTGAATACTTTTGCTGCTAGTGAAACCAGATGACTTTTCAAAGGACAAAAGCCCTAGGTAAGAGCAGTTCTGCATTACATTTTCTTAAAGCCTTCTGGGCATTGCCCAGAAGAATTAGAAGAACAGGGCTGGATCCAAAGCTGTGCAGTTACCTTAAGAATCAATTAAACACCTGTGAGCAAGAAACTCCTTGCATGCTCAATAGATATTTAAATAGCGAAGTTGTTGCAGTTTTGGGTTGGTGTTTGGTTGGTTGGTTTACTGGAAGGCTGCCACTGTGTATATAAACATAGATTAGAAAAGCTTCAGCCTTTTGTGCTCCTGTACATGTTTCTATCTTTCCATCCAAAGTGTCCAAACTGAAAGCCACGCACCAAGACTGAGTACTGCACCAGTATCTGCACCAAATATAACAGTACTGGGTATTTTCCTACAAGCTGGCTAAAAAGGGAGAGAGGCAAGCCACTTTTGTGCCATTTATCTCCACAGCTCTTACCTTTCAGAAGAAAGCAGTAAGTGGGAAGGTTACAGGTATTTTGCAGGCAGAGAATTCCTGTAAAAGCTGTTTCACTTTCCATCAGCTGTCTGGGATTCATTGCATCAAAAATAAGAACTATGACCTCCTAGTCTGTACAAGACTCTGATAATTTGCTCAAACATGAAACATATAACACATGGGGCCTGAGCCATTTAGGGGGGTAATCATAGTCACAGTGGAAATTAACATACTATCAGCGAAATCTAAATGGAGCGCTACACAACAAACATTTACTTGTTTAAACCCATGGGATTACTCATGTGTTTAAGCATCTGTCAGAACTGAGCCTTAAATGTGTCACACATCCAATCTGAGTGTGGCTGTGAATATATAATGACGCAAAAATATAAACACATAAAAATATGCCATCTTCTGTGTAGCTGTCAGTGACTGATAGAATCACCTGCTTATCCAAAATTAATTCTTAATTAAAATAGAAGAGTCTTCTTCATGATTACATTTTTTTTTCTGGATGGCTGGAAAATAATTAGAACTGTAATTAAGCAATTTCACCTGATATAGTTATCTGAACATTAACTCATCAGCAGTGCAGTGAGGGATTTTGCCTACTTGGGGAAACCTGTTCATATTCCTTTAAATCCCTTGAGTTTTGTGCCTATCAATTTTATGTGGCCTCCACAGGTTTTTGACCAAAGATTGCACAGACTTTTTTCTGCTACATTTTTCCGGAGTTCATATAAGGCCCAATAAGACCTCAACAGATTTAATTTTCTTACGGATGTTTAGAATTTTGGGCAGTTTTTTTTTTGGCTGTCATTTCATATGTGAAGAAGGCACAAAGTATTTGTGATAGCAAGGGACAGGATCTGATGAGTCAGATAAGCTCTGCCCAGGTCTTCACTCCAATTTACACTTTTCTTGCTATTGCCACTGCACATGAGCTTTTATGAACCAGGCCATTTTACTGTATTGTATAACTGTGTGTGTTTTCTACATTTGCTGAACAATAAAGGCTTCACACAAATCTGCCTTCTAGCCATATTAGTTTCTTAGGATGTTGCTCAGGACAAACATTCAGCATTACTCTGGCAGGTGAAGTTATGCCCAGCTGGCTGTGCACTAGTGAGATAAACCACAGACCTGCACCACAGTGTCCTTTTAACTTTAAACTGTACACATGAAAAATGCTCTGCCTCCCACTATAAAAAGAAAAATGAATTCCTGGGCACCTGAGATTTTTTCTATTTAAATGTAGATTACAGCTTTCCCCATAATCAGTTGGAACCATTAATCCTTTTAGGAGATTTCTCTTCCTAGGGCAGAGGGAGATGGACAAGGTTGCTTCTTCAACATGTTTTTTTGTTCTGTGAAAACCTTTTAAGTTTAAGAAACTGGTGAATCTGGCATGATTTTATTGAAAGAAAAAGAAGAAAAGGACCTTAATACTATTCCCTCTAGCACTGGAAAAGATCCATTATTTCCAGGGTGTGCCTCCACACTGAATAAGATTTGGAATCTATATAAACCTAACCTGGGAAACACTCAGGCTTCTCTAGTAACTCATAGTAGCCATAAGATCAGTAATTACTGAGTAGACGAGAGGTAAAGAGAGATTTAAGCAAATTCCCCATTTACTGTTCACAGGCTTAAGACTACCTGCAGGCTGCTGTAAACCAGCCACCCCAACAGATTAATTTGGGTTAAGTGGAGTTGTGCCTGTTTCCAGTTATGCTCAAAGGAGTACTGAATCTAACACTTAAGCTTCTTGCCTGCTGATATCTATTTGGAGGCAGTTTAAGCAGAAGCAGGCCTTTCTGATAGTCCCCAATGAGTCTTGATCTCAAGCAGTGGGATATGAAGCAAAACACTTTTTTGCTGCCATGCCCTTGTGTTAATTAACTAAGTTATGATGTATCTGACAGTTAACTTAGTTTAGGGTTTTGTCTAATCCAAAATATTCATTTACAGTCTAATAATTTAACACCAAAATACTGCTACTGAACTTTTATCTTTATTTTCAAATGATCCACTTCATAAAAATTTATGATGTAGTTTCAGGATAACAAGTTTATGAAAGACTCCTTCTATTTCTAGATAGAAAGGCCAGTTCCCAAGAATTTTTTTTTTTTTTTTTTTTTTTGAGTGGTGGGGGCTCTGCTCTTTTTGCATTAAACCAAATATACAGAATATCCAAGGCAAGCTGAAAGTCAGCCCATCCCAGGAGCAGAGGAAGCTCACTGAAATACATATGATCTTACTCCTTTCTGAAAGATCTTCACTTTCTTCAGATAAAGCTGCTGATTTTTATGTTCCATACGGAGGCAGCAGTTTGACCTGAGTTATTCTGATGAGGCAAGTGAAGCAATGGGATAGCTCAACAGTGGTACTGAACACTACCCTGAGGGCATTTTAAACTCTTGTGCTTTGTCTTTCCTTCAGGTTTGGATGCTGCACTGTTGAGCAGAACAGATGTAAAGATTCTAATCTGCAATTTAACCAGTAGTAAATGCAACTGGGAAAGTAGGTAATGTGAGGAAGAACATAAAATAGAAATGGCTCTTAATGCTTCTTTTGCCCTTTTTCCCCACCATATAAAATTAAACTAATATATTTAGTTGTGTCAGGAGACTGAAACACTGGAATTGAAAAGTGATGTTTCACTGTAAGCAGATTAGAAAGCAGGGACATCTTGTTGGAAGACTTTATTTTAAAAGACCAGAAAATTGTATAGTGCTGTGGATCCTTTACCTCAGTTTACACAGGAGAGACAATTACCACTGGAGGGGTTCCTGCTTTTGTAACACCATGAGGGCTGGCACGTGACAGCTGTAGACAGCTTGGACCACAGTATTTATCTCATCTGACATTTACATAAACCAAGGTGGAATGTTCTTTTATTTCTGAGATTTCTCGGAAAAATTCTCTCTTTCCAACTGCAAATGTTATCTGTTTTTGAATGGAATTTCTGACCATCTGGTTTTCATAGCAGATCAGAACACTTAGATGTAGCTGCTGCACACCTGAAGCTCTGGGGCTTGAACCCAGAGTGCCCATAAGGGTGAAAAGAATGTTGCTCAGAAGCCCACAAAATGTGCACAATCTCTTAGAGGATAAGCAGTTGTGACTTACAGTGAATGTTCTGCTGAAGAGACCTTCTGATATATGGTATTTAAGCTTTACCACTATTCATTATCTACCCAAATGATCTTTAATGTCCCTTCCAACACGAAGCATTCTGTGATTCTATAATTTTAGACTTCTGGGTGGTTGCATCAATGGTGGGATAATGACAACCAAGACATGTTGTTACTGAACCTTTTCGCCTATCTTTTCCTTCACTTCAAAGAAGCAAAAGGTGCAGCTAAGTACCAGTAATATTAAGATATTACTGATAATATTACTAGTAATAATATACAAATATTATAAAATATAATATATATATTATAGAAAATATAAAATATCATAATATTACCAGTAATATTATGATATTATTATTATTATATTCTTCCCAGCTGCCTAATGATATGGAAAGCTGTTGACACTAGTTCTAGTTAACAGCTGTTGAAATGTAACCTTAGCAACATAAAGGAGAACATAAAAACAGTCTTCCTAAATGAAAAACCTGACAAGTGGGTGAAAAGCTTGATAAATAACAAGCACCAAACTCGTTCCTTTTATGAGATGTAGGTTTCTCATTTCCTGCTTCTTGTGATTTCTTACAATAGTACTTGGTGCTTATCCTATGCTTTTGTTCTCTAAAGCACTGTATAAACATTAACTAATTAATCCTCCAAACACCCCATGAATTAGGTGAGAAAACAATATTTCCATATGCATTCTGCACTGTAGGGAAAATATTAGAACAGACTTTAAAAGGAGCCCTTTGCTCATTTATACGTGTTAACCTCTGTGTTACATATGTACAAACAACAGGGTTTCTTTAAGGGGCACACAGTAGAGCAGTAAAATTTATCAGCATTTATTTAATTTTTTTTTTAATGACTGAAAATTAAGTACATATTTCACTTCTGCAATTTGAATTGATCTCTCAGTGTTTTATGCCTCACTCATCTCTGAGGTAAAACTTAGCACATGAAGGCACTATGTTTACTATGATATTGGACAGTGCCTTGTATATCTCCTTGTAAGATTTAATCCCTGCTTCCCCATCTTCAGCTTTCCTGTGATATTTGTGTTTGTGCTATTCTTTCTCAGTTTTCTTCTGTCTCAAAACACAGGTTGTGTTATAAAATTAGACCCTAAGCACTGCGATGCTTGGAATTGCATCGAGACTGGTACTATGTTCATTCATTCTGACATTATGATGTCTTGGGAAGTACGTTTCTGTAACACCTTTCTATCTGCATCTTCTGTGTGCAACCCTAGTAGATAAATTTGAGGCCACTTTTATCTTCCACTTGCTGGTTAAAGTGCAGTTGTCCCTTTCTGCTCAGAATACGTCCCGGGGAGACAACAACCTTACAAGACTGTGAGCAAGTGCTTGGGTAGGTATTACCACCTGCAGTCACACTGCTTGACAGAAATTCATATTTCATCATGTACTTGAAGCCATCACTGCTTCCAGTACCCCATATTATGATAACCCTTGTTTCCCTGTTTGAATTTTCCTTATGTTTTTTCACACACTTCTTGCCTGAATTCCCAATGTCACAGATCTCCTTGTTCCATGTGATATGTTAGATGAGTGTCAGAAGATGGCAATGAGAATTTCACTGTAGCTGCAGTGAAATTATATATAATTGGGATCTTACCTTAAAGCCATTTTACTCCTTAATTTACCCATCCATCACATCAGGGTTTCTGAGACTAATTAAAATTAGGAAAGTTTATTTTCAATGAAATAACTAAATAAATGCTACTGAAGTTTATTTAAATTAATATTCACAAAAATTTAATATTCAGCGTAACATCACTGTTACATTAGGTACTGCACCTAATATTAAATCATTTTTGACATGCACAGTCACTCTATCTTCTAGACTAAACAATTAGACAGAAAACTGAAAAATAATGATGCAAAAAAAATGTTTTTCTACATACCCACTATGTATAGGCTTATTTTGGGCACTTTTTATTTCCTTCTTACCAACACACTCCTGCTTCTCCTGGGCCTCTCTTTCAGCATAGGTAATGTGTCTTGACAGCCTCCGGACTATTCAGTAGAGGCCAGGTTAAAATATTTTGTTGTTTGATTATCGGATTTTTTTTCTTAATTTTGCATTCTTAAGCCACCGTTATATACTCTGTTAAACATATTGCTCTCTGCTGTCCTTAATCAGTATTCCTTTTAGATTTGGGATATTCTCCTTGGCTCGATAGTAGAGCCTCTGAGTTTCAGCTTCCAACCTTCCTGTGCTAAAAGACTGATTGTTTCTTCTCTTCTAAAATGTGGCTCCATCTACAGTTTATCCAAAAATTTCTATTTTTATCACATTTCATTGCATTTTTATCATGGAGAATGTGCTTGCAGCTATTAATGTTCCCCTGAGCTTGTTTTTGACTTGTAAGCCATAGCTGTTTAACTAAAAGCATAAGACTGTGTTCTTAGGATAATTTGCCACTGTCCTGTGTTAGTACTGGCAAACCTTTTTTGTTGTGTTTTGGACAGCCACATTCACTCAAAAGAACAGACAGGGCAGTTTTTATACCAGTCTGCCAGTTTTATTTGTTTCCTTCTGTTGCACATCAGCAGGTTTACTTTTTTATATTTATTATCATAATTTTAATTTTAATACTAAAAGAAGAATGTACAACACACTTTTTGGAGGACACCTGTAGTCTACAGGATTTTCATTTTTCTGTTCCCGTTCCTCAGGACCTGGGAAGGTTTAAAGACACCTTTTCTAACTTTCCAAACTCTTGCTTTCTCCATAGCTGCCTTAAATTATCATTTGTACTACACATAATTATCAAGGTACTGGCACAATTTAAATGCAGGAAAAATACCTTTTAGGAAGATATAGCTATAAATTTTATCAAACGTAGGAGAAGTTATTAAATATTCGTTTTACTGAATAGAAGAAAAATTTCAGAATAGCTAAAAATCCTGTTGCAACATAGTGATTTGTTATGCCAACACTCAGACTGAGAGAAGTGCTGCTTCACTTGCCTCCATGTGGGCTGTCAACTTGGCTTTTGTGGAAGCACTGTCCATAGCTCTGTGAGGAGATCTTATATGCCATAATTCTTGCCTGTGTGCTAGCAGCACTCAGAAACAAAGACATAATGTTGTTCCTTTTGTTCTACTCCATTTTCCCTATTTTCTAGGATTGCCTAAACCCGTGCTCTGTCAGAGAAATACCATATTGCAACACTGTTTTGTTCATCTTAAACAGTCCAGTTTTGTGATCTTTCTGCCATAGGTTCTTGGGCTTTTCATTTACTTTTAGAGATTCACTTATTGTTGGATAATCAGAGTCTGCCCAGAAACTTTTAACTTGCACTATACAGCAAAAGGCAGATGATGAAATCTTGTTCTTCATGCAACCTTATTCTTAGCTATTTTATTCTAAAGTCAATTAGCAACTGGACTTTTAGAAATTGTAAGATGTACTTTTCTGGCTTAGATCCTCTGAAGATCCTCTGAAGAGAGTTTTTTCACTCTGCCCTAGCCTCATTGGATAAAAATCAGATGCATGTGAAATATACTTATAGAATGGGGAGTAATACTACCAAAGTTTCTTTCAAGACATTAGGTAAATCAGAATCTGTGAAACCAGGCAACCATGAAAAATACCTGATGTTTTACATTTACCATTCCTTATTACATGCAGATGAAAATGTCCTTTGAGTTTTCTTCCTTTTTTTTTTTTTTTTTGACATTTCTAAAGGGATTCAACTACTCTGATAGACCTTTCAGCACCTCCATTGTTTCATTCAGTATAGTTTAGTACATTTTCTTTTACTTTTTATCCATATGGGTAATCTCTCTGATCTATTGTTTGTCTCAGAGCTTTTCAATTTATTGTTTCAGTTTCTCCTGGCTTTGAATTATGAAACAAAAGCTGCTTAAAAGTGCAATTTCCTTTCAGCATCAACAGCAGTCAAGAGACCAAATAGATTCAACAGACTCCCAGAGCACAGCAGTTTAAAACCACCTTCGTTTCTTGGCAAGGGATTGCTAAATTGTCAGAGAAGTGGAAGGTTTGAAGGTTGCAAGCTTTGGTTGAAATAGGGGAGAAAAGGGAACAAACCTAAAGGCAGAGGGAAATAAGGTCTGTTTTGTCTCTTCTGTCATCCATAAATCCAAACCTTCACTTTAAGGACATGGCAGTTTTTCCTAATCTTCTGTTCCTTTTCACTCAGTCCTTTCACAAAGAAAAGCCTTTTATGCAAACTCATTAACTACCCCCACCTCAAACCCATCTATATATTATATAAAATTAATGAAAGAAAGCATAAGGATTTATGAGAAACACATTGTGCCAGAGAATTAACCACTCCAAAGTAAAACATATAAAAATGGATATAATATACAAATGTCAAGTGCCTCAAAAATATGTGAGTTGTCATTAATGTAATGGAATTTTGCAAATATAAACAAGGAAGCTGTTAAACTTCAGATAAAACTTGAAAACATTCAGAGGGGTATTAGTCACATCTGGAGAACAAGTTTTATTCTTTAAGACAGAAATAATTTGGCTGCAGAAAAATATTTCTGTGAAAACTATCCACTTGGAAATGTGTGCCTTTCCCTGCTGTTAGTGGAAATGCTGTGACGGGTTTGTCAGTCACTCAAGCTGTGGTGCTGTAAAAGCAGCTCAGCACTTCTATTTCAAGTCAGTCTGTCGAAGTTCTTCTGTAACAAACCAGCCTCCACTTCTCCTCCAGTACAAACAGCAATCTTCAGCATTTCAATCACATCAGACTCTTCAGTGGAGGGAGAAAATTTCAGCACCGTTGTATGCAAAACATACAAAAACTTTTCCAGTTTCTTTTCTTTTACCATCCAAGAAACATACCAAAAACCATGATAAGAGGAAAAACCTTCTTTAAAAAGTAATATTTTTTAAGAATTTAAGAAATCATAGCAACAAGGCAAAAGCATCAGTTCTAATGGATAGGTGTAAAGTTTTTAAAGGCAATTAAAGAAATTATGGGCTGCAGAACTCAGGTGTAGGAGTAGCTGATCTGAAGGGCTGTATTTTTTAATGGACTTTTCTGGTAAGATGTCAAGAGAAATTTTTCCCCTGTGACTTTTCAATGATTTTGCTGACTCTCTTCATTTTACTTGCTGTTTATTCAATTATGGTGGTTACCAGAATCTGTTTCTATTTCTCTGAGATCAGTAATTCTCAAACTCCTCATCAAACACTGACAGCTACAAGGCTGTAATAAGCAAGATTCATTCTCAATAAAAGAGTGTGGGTTTTCCAGGCCCATTCACATGTGATATTTTGACTATAATTGGAAATGTTTGTTTTTTAAATGGAGCAGACTTATAAGAAACATTTTTTATTTAATCAAGAGATGGAAGGAGTGTTAGACAGTTAGTGTTAGACAGTAACAGCAATGTCAACATCAAGAAGGGAGATAGTTAAATCACTACTATATTAACTATTAACAGATAAGAAACTGGTAAAATAGATTCTCACAAACTGCAGCTGGACTAGCTGGTGCATTCTGCGATGCATCCTGTCTCCTGGTCAGGCTGGGGCCAGGACACATCAGGCTCCTGCAGGCATAAAGGCCTGGTGAAATAGAGTGATTCTGCCAGCTGGGCCATGGGGGAAGACTCAGATCCATTATCTATGTGCGCAGCATCTGAAGAGAGATTGTGCTTTAGGGACAAGTCATGAATTTCAGAATCAACTGAGAACTCCCTTGGTAATGTGATTTAGAGTGGGATTTTGATGGGTATTGCCTCTAGTGGATGGAGCAGTTTTAGATGATGGAAGAGCTGAGTCAAAAACAAGAAGCTGAGCAAAAAAACAATTAATGTCCTACTTTTTGCATTTTTCAGCTGCATCTCTTCTGAACAGTATTAGGAGAGTTTAGCCAGCTGAGCTATACAATTTATTTACAAAAATGTAATTCCCTTTCTTATCTAGCAGATCATTTTGCTGTGTAACATATGGGTTTAGGCTGTGGCAAATTTCAGGTTGACAATAATGAAACAATAAACAGCCTCAGTGAAAGTAGATGGAAGGAAATATTTCTGTAACTTTCCTGTCCTCAGAAGCACATTCAGAAGTGACCAGATTATATAATTCTCCATTTTGGTCATGAAGTTAAAAGTTTCTGGGTGCTAGACGTATATACAGTGACTGTTTCAGGGGATGGGTGAAATTCTAGGGAGAATTTATTTGTCAGTTTTTCCTGTGCTACTGCATAGAACAGGGTTCATAAACACTGGCAGATCATGGAGCAGGGATCTATGTCTTGACCCTGGCGCTCTGTAGTGGTTTCTTCAGCCTGCTGCCTATTTGCCCAGCCAGTCATCTGGCCCTGCTCAATCACACTGTTTTCTGTCTTCTAAGTTCCTCTTCCTACTCTTGCTCTCTTTGTCTGCAGTGTCTCAACCTGCACTCTTCACGTATGTCATCCCAATTCCTCTTGCCCATCCATGCCGAATGGCCCTTTCTCAACTCTTTTGATGCCCACTTTCCTTGCTTCTGGATCCTAGTCCTAGTCTATCTCCAGCCTTTTCATCAGTCTCAGACCAGCTGCATGCTCCCTGGGCTCTTTCAGCAGTCTGTCTTCCTCTCTGGTCCCATCCTTTTGCATCCTGGCATGTCTCACACAATTCTTCTCCTTGTTGATTCTCCAGTTCCTATTCATCTGTCCCAAATTGCTTCAACTCTAGCAACAAGTTTTTCCAAGACTTTAAACCCTTTGTCAAAGCCAGTCAAATAAGCCTTTGTGTTTTTTATAGCTCCTAGTCCCTGTCTCTTTCAGTGTTTTTGCTTGGTCAGCAAATTCCTGTTTGACTTGATCCATCTCAGGTTGGGTCACCATTTTCTCACAACATTTCAGCCTAAACAATTTGTAGAAATAGCCAAGGACTTAAGAATATGAAGCACTGGGAAATCTGAACGGGGGATGGCGTTAGCCTACCTACAACATTGCAATTTCACTAGAGCAACACCCTTGTCTGTTTCTCTGCATATATATAAAGTGCAGTCTAAGCCATTAGAAGCATTTATTTTTGTTTTACTGTCTACCAATAGTGTAAGTAACTGTCCATTAGAACTTAGATCTCTCACACTTTGGAGAAAATTGAAAACACATCACGTAATAGCAAATGGTAGTTGAAACAATAAACCAGATGCTAAGATGGTGTAAATCAGTCTGAGTGTAAGGAAGTAATTCCAGTTTGTACTCACTGCAGATCTCCTCTTTTGAATATATATTTGCTAGTAAAAGAAATGCTAATAGAAAAATTGTTAAACTGAGACTAAAAATCTGCCTTGTAATAACAGCAACTTGATCAATCTTGTTTCTCTCTTGAGCTTAATTTGAATGCAAAAACAGTAGGTTTTTATTGTCTAAGTAAACTTTCTAATTAAAAAAACAATCAAAGTTTTATAACACAAGCATAAATGTAAAGAGCTCAGTTCAACTACGTTGATTAGAAACTGAAGATGTGTCTCCTAATAAAAATATAGATTTACCTTTTTTCTCTTGGTATAAATTACATTAATTTTTAGGGGTTTTGTCTTTTTTATTTAATTTTATTTTAATTTTTTGTTTGTTTGTTTGTTTCTTGGGTTTTTCCATTATAGTCTGAAATGATGTAGTACTAAGCCAAAGACATTTCCACTCCTTCAGAGTCTTTAACTTGCCCTCTTTGGATATTCTGATTTCATTTCTTCCTTCTTTCTCACAGGACTCTTCCTTTCTGTTTATTTTTCCTAGTCCTCAGGATTATTGAATAATGGTAAGAAATTTACCTCTTTCCATTTATGGACACTAGTTTATTTAAACTAATTTCAAAACAGACAATTTCTTTATAACTTTTTTTAAGCCTCATCTGTGTAAAATTATTCTATGGTGTTTAAACCACTTTAGTTTTATTTCCAACTCCTGATAGCAACTTTCTTAAGCATAACTCCTGGAAGTAAATTTTGCTTTGGGATTTACTCTAAGTGTTTGATGGCTGAGTAACACCAGTGCTTTTGCACAGTTGATAGAGATAGCCACACATCTTGGTGGAGCATAGGGTAGCCAGCTCTGTAGTTGTGATGCTTATAACTTCTGTTTTTATAACTTCTATATATTTGGCTTACACAAAACAAAGCATGCATCAATGAGTAGTGTTTAGGGATCTCTGTGCTAACACCAAGTTCAGCTTGGGTCTCCATAGGTACAGATGACAAGAATGAATATGAAAGATTCAGGAAAAAGTATTTCCTTTTGATTAAATGAATGTTTTCATAGAGGTATTTTATTTTAGATTTTCCTCAATAAAATAATCTCCTTTTACCCTTCATTTATGACAGATGTTTATATGAAAAAAAAAAGGAGTTACAGAACCTTGCTAGTTTTTATCTTTAAAGTTTTTATAGACAAGTTAAAACTTTTTCAAGTATCAATATCTTCCAAAAATCTTCAAAGCTAAACTTTGATAAAAATACCTGCAACAGATCAACAATCACTTTTCAGTATTCCTCCTATAACACCCAAACCCCAAATATTTTATCCATGACAACAAGCCTGAATCACAAATATGACTGGTGCTGTAGAACTGCTGACTGCAATGGCAAATCATGTCCTCTTCTACAAAGATGTAAGTTTTTGCTGGCTTTTGCCTTTCCTTAGCAATTTCAGAAAGGCTTTTTTGCTGTCATCTAAACCTACCCAGCTGCTTTATCATGGGCTGGCAGTGACACACTACTTAAAATGTAATAAGCTACAGTGTAATTAAGCAGCAAATGTCCATAAATAAAGTAATTTTCTCCATTCTATCCATTGATATTTCCCAGCTTGAATGTGCTTAAATAATTTATTAGTTTGCTTATTTGCTTATTTCAGTTCTAAAAGACCACAAAAAATTCCAATCCTCTATGCAAGTAGACTCTAAAAAAAAAAAAGAATATACAGGAAAGACAGACCCAACTTTACCCTTAGACAACAGGGATGAGGAAGTATGCGATATAAAAATGAATGAATGAAGAATCAAAGCATGATTGTGCTGGCAGCTCTGACTTTTAGTTTTTCCAGTGATTGGCATGGTAAACTGAAATCCTAGCTGAATGATGTGAATGATGTAAATGAATGAATCCTTTAGACACTGAAGGTGTGAATATTTTAGACATAAACTATTGATCATATCTGGGACTACGTCTGGATCCAGCTGCACAAATACTTCCTCTGAGAAGGAGTTTAGAACACGAGGGGGTATTTATGCTCATGACTGAAGAGGAGGATTTCCCTGACAATTCTGTCTGACCCTGTCCACTATGAAGTGAATAATCAATGTACCCGGCCATTAAAATTTGCTGGTGCTTTTGCTGTTGGACTTTGTAATATCAATAAAGTTTATTGCTGTTTCTCTCTTATGAGTCAAGTCCACACGCCCATCAACAACAAAAGGTGATACTGAAATGCAGACAAATATGAGACTACAGTGGTATTGCACAGCTGCTGCCCGCCAAATGTCGAATATGGCAGAAGCAGGGAAAAAATATAGAATATTTCTAGTTGTCTTGTTTTATAGAATAATGAAACAATGCTGCTTCTAGGTGTCATTACAGTGTCTGTAAGTGGCTCAAATATTTTTGCACCTCTCCTTTTTATCTTGGTGGCTCCTACTGTTCCTATGATATGCAGGAGAAAGTCACCAGATGATAAATCTAGAGTTTAACTAAATTTATGTGGCATATTTTCCACATACTTTAAGAAGCTGAATCCATGTTTACAGGAGAAATGGTGTGGAATTCATCCCATGAAAGAAGAAGTTCTGTTAACTGCTGCCTTGCAAGCACTCCATGTTTCACAATTTGTATCACAAGTAGATAATAAGTAAATATTTACACAAATTGGAGCTGATTTAAGTACAACAAAATAAAATAAAAATTAAAATTAAATGCAAACACAAGGATTTGTAGTGCATCAGGTGACTGATGAAAAATAAGGCTGTATACAAAATAAACATCAAGGCATTCCATATTCTTATTTTACAGCACTGTATGGTTTTCTTTTAGACATTTTTCTTCCTAACTTGTACTTGTTTTCCTGTGTGTCCTCTGCCTGACATGAAAGTCTTAAAAATTAATTAATTCACAGAACACAGTGTCCATAGCCAGTCACAGAAAGGCTTTATACCCTTTTTTACTGCCCACTCAGCCCCATAGGCCTGTTGGCCAGGCAGTGTTGTAAGATGGGGACGTTGTGTGGCTGTTTGTACAGCAACAGTTCTGCATATATGTCTGTGTTCATGGTTCAACATGACACTATGGACGCTTTATCATTTTTGTATTTTCTCTCCATTGTCTTTCCAACACTTTGAAACTAGTCTAAGCTGAATTACAACATCAGGGAGGCTGGTCTAGGGGTAATACCATCCAAAAGAACTCAGGTAACTTTGAGTTTGCCTAGCAATGGTTAGAGTTTCAGCTGTTGGAGAAAACTGTTTTAAAAAAAATATATAAAGGGCAGGGAGGATCCCTTTGTTATTGCTGCCTCTGGAGAGCAAAGGTATCCAAAGTGCAGTAGCTGGACCTGGGCACTTCCAAGGCTCTGTCCAGTCTGTATTTTGATATTGTTCCTTGTGTTCCTGGTTCTTTTCCTTCCTTCGAAGGCCTTCTTTGTTTCTTCCTTCTTTTGATTTTCCTGCCCTGCCAGTCTTTGCGGGATTTGTAATTTTCTCTTCTTCCCCCACCCCCCATTCCCCCTCCTCCCTTCCCGCGCGTTCCCCCTTTGTCCTGCGACCCAGCCCGCCCTGCCCTTCCCCCCTTCCCCCTGCGGTCCTTTGTCCCGACCCTGCATTACTTTATCACTTGCCCTCGCCACGCGGTCGGTCCCTGCCCCCCCCCGCCACCTTTCCCATTGCCGCTCCTGCCTCCCTGGGGTCTCCAGGGTTTCCCTGCTCCTGCCCTATCCCCATTGGCCGCAGCTCAGGTTCCCCCCCTGCCCCCGGCACAGGGTATAACCGGCCCCCGGCCAGTGCCCCAGCGGTTTCGGGAACATGCTCCCACAATAAACACGTGTCTCCACCCAAGCCCTGTGTCGCCATTTTGTCTGTTCCTGCGCTAGAACTGAGCCTCGCGGAGCCAAAGGGTAAAAGCAGCCCCACCTCTCCCCTCTTCCCGCCGTGCTCCTGCAGGTACCCGACCGGAGCCAGCCTCGCACAGCAACAAATGGTAGCAGAGGATGGTTATTTCCATCGATTTGTGAAAGGGGGGGGAGAGAGAAAGGAATTCTGGCGCTGTAAGAGCTCTGTTCACGCTAAGAGGAGTGGATTCACCGGGCAGAAAACAAACCCAAAGCTCTGGGGACCCTCTTCCATCCTCGCCGGCGTGCTCTCTACCCCGCCTGGGAGCAGCCGCGCTGCGGGGGCAGCCGGACTGCAGGGGCTGGGAGCCGGGTAAACTTATCCGAGGACAAAGAAGACAGTTTGGCAGTGGCTCGATGGACTGAGCTCCGAAGAGTGGCCCATCAGGGGATGGCATTTGAATGGAGACCAGAGGCTGACAGTGGCCGAACCCAGAGTTTCAGGGATGAGCTCTCCTTAACAGGAACACTCAGGCTTCTGGGAGAGCCAAACTGCGAAAGAATACGTCCTCAGTTCAGTGTGATTTTCCACCACTGAGGAGAGAGATAGAGATTTCACCACCTGAGCCCAGAGGGTAAGTTGGGTCAGAGCAGGGTGGGACCCTGGTGGGCAGCTGAGCTACCTTTTTTCCTTTTCTGAGTTTTAACCATCGTCTGTGCCCAGACTGGGGCTGTAGCCTTGGATGTCCCTGGTGGCCGGGAGGCTTTTTCTTTTCCGAGGAGGATGCAACCTCGCTCGGTCTTTTTTGGGGTAACTCATACTGGAAAGCTCCTTCTCTTTCTCGGAAAGCTGCATTTTTTACCCTCTCCTCCCTATTCTGGGCTATGGACGAAAGGACACCAATGGCACAGAATTGTAAACGGCGACACGTCAGCTATGGGAGAGTTGTTAACATCCTAAAAGAGGCCCTTCACATCCATGCATTTTGTCGGCTTCCAGCTGTGTCGGGCTCCTCTCCTGTAGTTTTCCCTTTCAGCTTCTGTGAAGCCTCTTATTCCCTTTTCCCCACAGACTTTCCTAAACTCTCTCCCTTGGGGATGGCCGCAGCCGAGCCGCCCCAAGCACCCTGCCGGACACTGTAATCCTCCCTTAGGGGTGGCATTGGCCATGCCTCCCCGGGCGAGATGCAGTGCACCCGGCACCCCCTCCCAAGATGGCGCTGGACACGCTACAGGGATCCGATTTTCCTGCCATAACCCTTCTCTTCTGCACAAGTATTCCCGCCAGCCCCACCCCTCCCCCAATGGCCCTGCACCATCCTGCAGTGAGGCCAGCCCCTATTGGGGGGAAGGTGAAGTTGGATCAATCCTTCAGTCCTTCTTCTGGCCCCCCCTCTGATGGGAGGGATTGCCGGAGGGGCCCCTCCATTAGAGGACCTCCCTTTCTAAGAGAGCTTTCCCCTTTGCTGGGGGGGGGGGGGGGGGGGGGGTCCTTCGAAGGGAGTGGAGGTGGAAACCCGGACCAGGGCTCCACTGTTTTCGTCCCCCTGAAACAGTGGCGCCCAGGTTCACCCCTATCCCATCTCTTAAATGTACCTTGCCCAAAGTTCCCTTATTATTTCAATAAAAGTTTTCCCCATTGCTTGTGATCATTTGGAAATAACTTCTTGAATTGAGTTATATCTTATAGAAGGAAAGATCATCCTCTCTAATTACTGCCCACAATGCTATGCCAACTTCACAATCAAATAATCAAATTGGAGAAACCATGTAGCTGCTTCTGCTCTGCTAGAATTCGAAAAACCACAAGCATCGCATCATGGATCCTGCTTTCATCCTCGATACAGAATGTGTTTATGATAATTTTGTACCCTTTATCTTAAATTGTAATGTGGAAAAGATTTTTGCCCCATTCATTGTAACTATGATTGGTGTATCACTTTCTGATGTCTCTCGACTTACGTTTTCTCAGCAGTTTGTAACGCTGCTAATTTGTTTTTACCTCAGAACTCCCTTTCCTTTATGTAAATTCCAAAGAATGAGTTGAGGGATTTGTAATTTTCTCTTCTTCCCTCCCCCCCCCCCATTCCCCCTCCCCTCTTCCCACGCATTCTCCCTTTGTCCTGCGACCCAGCCCGCCCCTTCCCCCTTCCCCCTGCGGTCCTTTTCCCGACCTTGAGTTCCCTTATTACTCGCCCTCGCCACGCGGTCGGTCCCTGCCCCCCCCCCCCCCCCCAGCCTTTCCCATCGCCGCTTCTGCCTCCCTGGGGTCTCTGGAGTTTCCCTGCTGCTGCCCTATCCCCATTGGCCGCGGCTCAGGTTCCCTCCCACTCCCAGCACGGGGTATAACCAGCCCCTGGCCAGTGCCCTGGGGGTCTTGGGAACATGCTCCCACAATAAACACGTTTCTCCACCCAAGCCCCGTGTCGCTATTTCGTCTGTTCCTGGGCTAGAACTGAGCCTAGCAGAGCCAAAGGGGAAAAGCGGCCGCCGCCTCTCCCCTCCTCCCGCCGTGCTCCCACAGGCGCCTGCCCAGAGCCGGTCTCGCACGGCAACAAGTCTTGTTTATAAATTTGTAAGTGCTTCCCAGAATTCATTTTCTTTGTCCAGCAAGGAACTTCATCATACCCATCAAAGGCAATCAGCTCTTCCCTTGCTCTCCTACATGCTGTGCTCTTCAAAATTGCCTCAGTCTAGGTTGTCTTGTCAGTAAATGAGATTCTATATAAATAAACCACTTTTTGTTACAAGGTCAGATTTACCAATTCCTCCACTGCCAGCTCATTTGGCCAGGTGATTTTGGGGTCTACAACCTTATCGGAATATCAATGTTTCTTACTCATTCTTTAGAAGCGTGTTTGTAATTTATGTACTACAAAACCTTTAGGTATATCCATCCATCCACAATGAGGGGTAGGATGCTCAGCCTCATTCCATGGTCCCTTTTGTTTAGCAGTGTAGACATACTCCTCATGTCTGACATTAACATTTACTTAATTTTACATCAAGCCTAACACAATAGTATCTGAATGCTAGAAGCCTCTCCATTCTTCTAAAATATTATTATTTTATAAGAATTATCATTAAATCATTATCATGTTTACTAATGATGATTATGATTATAATAACAAATACTCTTTTCCCTTTAGAGCTTCCCTTGTGTTGGAAAAAATGTGTTGTTAATCTCAGAGCTCCCTGATTCCTCTTAGCTTCAGTGAATGAATTGCTGTTATTCTTTCCTGCATTTTTGAATGCTTCTGCTATTTCTACAATTCTTTCCTACTTCATACGTGGATTTCAAAAATACAATTAGGAAATTTCAGCATGCAGAGGAGACACAGAAAGGTATTTCTGATGGACACAGCATGATAGTGTATGGATGTTGTTTCAAGATCTATTTCAAATATGTCCTGACTGTATGCAGTGAAAATGATACTGTGAGATAGGAGAAGGCATTTTAAGTAGATAATGAAGTTGTAGAAAATATGTTCAAATAAATGTTCTTATTCTTTCTTGCCACTAAATAAAATTACAGGAATATCTTTTCTAGCATAAAAAGTTTGCTATGTGTGAGTTCTTATTTCTTGAATAAAAATGATCTGCAAATATGCAACAGGTATCATTAACAGTACCAAATAAGTCAGAGCCTTCCTGGAATATGAAGTATGAAAAAATAGTCTTTTTTCTCCCCTCTGCCCTCCAAAAAAATGAAAATTTAAATTTTATGGCCATAGACCAGTTTCTCTGATGTAGTATTTAAGACCTGAAAGCTTGAAGGGTTTGGTAAGAAGCTAGACTTGTAAGCTCTTTGCCCCAAACCGCAGTACTTTGAGAAATATGTATCCTTCACAGCTATACTCAGGGCAGCTCATAAGTTCTGGACTGGAAACTTTCCTGTTAAACTCACTGCTATTGAAGGATTGTAATTTCATATTAACCACTACAGGTTTCTCAATTACCATTACAATGAGTCCTTTTGCTCCACTAAGGCAATAGCCAGTTTGCAGAAATTTCGAAAGTTCTATGGACAAAATTTCTGAAGGACTCACGTTATGTAGGAAAAATAACCTGGTAAAAATTCTGTCTACTTCTTTTCTCCCTGAATCCCTCAGGAGGTCTCTGTGGATCACCGCCACTCCTATGCACTTGTAATCTTACTGCTGCAATTTTAAAACCTTTTAAAAAGAGCCTGTATTTTGTATTGGTAAATAAATAATGGCTACATATGATTTTTCTTCTTTAAAAATTGAACACTCTTTGGGCTCTTGTTATTATCTCTGTGTAGTACTAAATGTCAGGTCAGTGAGACTGCTTTCATCTCTACAAAATTACTCCCAGGTCTGTTATTAAATAGGCAGAGTTGGCAATAAATATTGTATTAAAATTTTACTGATAGTAATAATTTAGCAATTGTAGCAGCATTTCAGTCATGAGCTGGGGGCCAGTCAGTGATTTTTGGAAATTTGTTGTTAAATAGAACATCACTTGGTTAAAGGTTAGAGAACATGTGATAGATTGCTGGTTAAACTTGTGGAAGAGCACATGCAATTTGTGGTATCCATATAGAATAGACCTGAGATACAACCTTAAAATCCTGAGTAAATCCTGGTAACTAAGGATTTGTGATATTAGTCAATGAGCTCCCAGCAGCTCGAGTCACAAGCTCCTTTTGCACAGTGCCAGAATGACCTGGGGCAAGGCACGATTATCCCTTCAGCAGCCCTCCTCAGGTACAACTGAGGTGCTGAGAACCAGTGTAGAGAATGTCCAGAAGAAACTGTGAGATTGGTGACATCATATCCTGCAGAAGTGTTCCCAGTCAGGGCTGGGCATTAATCTTGCTTCCTATGCTCATGGAGCTGTGGAGTTGCCTAAGCATGTGTTTACAAGGTATGCATTTGCCAATGGTTATAGCCAGCAGACATCACAAGTCTCAAATCTTCTTTTTCCCTTGGGGAAAAAGTACGACAAGGTGATATACATAATTTATGGGCATCTGAGTAAATACTCTATGAACATATGCTTGAATTTAAATTTTGTGTCGTAGACAGGAAGATGGGAGGTAGAGAGTAGATGGGAGTACAACAAACTCTTGTATTAATGCATAACTGATTCTATGATTCTGGGATCAATGGTTAACAATAACCATGAAGCACATGCTGCAATAGTATGAGGTCCTTTGGAAATACCAAGAAAAAGGTAGAGTAAGCCATATTTAAATAAATTAATTCCCTATCTTTTCATGGCAGGTAACAGGGGTGGTGTTTCATCTTTTCTGAAGGTAAAATTGTGTTCCTGGCACAGTGCAGTAGGATAGACAGACATAGGCAAATGTATATAATATACATGATGGATATGAAACAATCTTTTGGCATTCTTCCTAAGTTAATAACTAGGTTAAAAGGCCATTTTAAAAATATGCATTTTCAATGGGAGAGGAAGCTCTAAGAATCAAGATTACTGAAAAAGCTGATAGTTCAGTAACATAAAAACAATAAAGGCTTACAAAATACAAAGAGCAATGCAGAAACAAGAAAGAAAATTGAAAATCTTCTAAAAGCTAATTTCCTGACAGAGATATTTATTGTTATGTTTGAGATTATGGACTGAGTCCTGCCATTTGCTATGCCCCCTGTACCAGTCTTTAAGATTAAAGCTGTGAATACTATTATGCACAAAACTAAAATGCTTTTTCACACCATGCCAGAGGGCTGAAATTGTAACTAAGGCACCCATCTCTCCATGTTTCCAGAAGAACTGAATGCATCTCTGATTTGTTTTATTAGAAGATCATTGCCATTAAGAAGCTTATTTTTCTTGTTCACATGACTGGTGGTATAATACCAATTTAATTATGAGCAAATATGCAGCACAGTGTATCCCTTTTTCCCCACTAGTACATGAATTACAGCAGACTCACAGGTGCTCTCCTCTGAACCTCTACGGTTCACACATGGTGCTGTAACCATGACTCCCAACATCAAGTTTGAAAGCAGTAATTTAGAATTACTGACTCTTTGCAGCAGTCAGACCTGCAAGTGTCTACATTCCAATTATCAGGGGCTGATCTTTGACTTGCTCATTTATTAAAGATGTGGGACTATAAAAGGGAACCAGTGAAGAAAATGCAGGCTGTCCTGTTATACTGTCTTAACCACAAAGCTGTAATCCTGAGTTTCCCTCGCCATTACTCCCATCTGACAATTTTTCAATATTCAGAGACCAGCTTGCATTCCCTGTCGCTGACTGGATAGAAATTGCTCCAGGGATTGCTTCTCATTTGCATTTTCCTAATAATGCTACCATTAGCCTTGATAGCTTTGTTGAGAAAGTTGCAGAAAGTAGTAAGTATATTCATCTGGGATCTTGTGCTTTCTTATTTGGCTTATTTTGAACTAAGATTTTTTTTGCTGTTGAGGAGAATTAATTGAAATACTGCTTCAGCCTTTATTTGGAAGGCAAAGTTTGCTCTCCTACTGGAAATGCTCAGTGTTCCTCCTGCTATCCTTGCCCAGTCACTAATTATCTCTTAGCATCTATAACTCATCATCCCTCTGGTTTAGATTTGAAAATTACAGTGCTTGAAAAAGATACAATGCAAATGTTTTATTACATCAAATAATTAAATAGCTAATGATCATTTATTAATTAATAAGTTGACATGGTGGTGTTTGTCATAGGTTGACTCGATGGTCTCAGAGGTCTTTTCCGACATAATTGATTATGTGATTCTGTGTGATTCCGTGATTCTGTAATTGTCCTTATCTGGTTTTGCTCAGCCAAAACTGAGAGCTAGAAAGAGTAAATACCAAATATTGGAAAAGTGTAAGGTACAGTAAGGTGAATGATCTCTCACTTTAGGATTACTGAAGCAATTATCAATATTATTTGTGAACAAAGCAAAGTTGCTCAAAGATGTGGAAACTGTGTTACGAGCACTAGCTACAGATTCCTGTAAGAAGCCACAAAACTGAAACGAAATACTTTAAGTAATGGCTACACAAAGATTAAAATAGATCTCAGTAGTATGGGTAGAAAAACTGTTTAAACAACTACAAGGCAGAAATAAGAAGAAATAAATGGCAGTGATTTTTTTTCTGCTTTCTAAGGCAATATTGGCATGGAAAGGATCAAAATGTGGATTGAAAAAGGAATAAAGAAATAATACATAGGAGAAAGGTAAAAAACCAATTAAGGCACTGAGGTTTTTCTGTCCAAGGAGACTGTTTGTAGAGTGTGAGGAAACCTTGCCACTAGGGATTGTAAGACAGAAGAGGGAGTTAGGCTGTGTCATTCAACTCTACCTGATGCTCCTCATGAGACAGGTGCTGCCATGTTAGAAGGAGCAGAGTAATGAAATAAAGTAGATTTGAGTATATGGACAGTAAGAAAAAGAGATAATGACCCATACAAAGTAAATATGACAAAAGTCTGTTTAAGAAATTCCAAAAATGCTGTACTTAATTCTGACTTTAGGGCAGGTGCTGACAAGTCACATCATTTTTTTATGCTTTGAGTCTGAGCCTTCTGTAAAATGATCCTGCTTCATCTGTTGCCTAACTTGCTTTTAAAAGGAAAACATAACTGTTTGAGAAAGGACTTTCCCTGGTGCATAATGGGTTTTTTGCATAAAGAATTTCTGAACTCTGGCCTTAACCCATGTGAGAATGGGCTCTGTCTTTCACTGGAGCACATATGCTCTCTCCCTAAATGCATGCAGTACACAGCATATCATAAAGCAGTCTGGTATCTCTGAAGGGAGGGATAATAATATAGATAAGTCTGATAATTATAATAATAGTCAATGATTTACTGATAGATCTCTAGGTTAGACATAATTGATTCTGAAAGTGAATGAGACCTGTATTTACCCAGGAAACACATGGTTTTAATGCAGTTGCTGGAACAAGATATTTGCACCAGAGGAATTATAAGCATTTTAGGATTTACATTGCTAGTCTCTTCCAGCTCACAACACAGAGGGCATATTTAGCTGGGCAAGGCTGCGCAGTTTCTGCCTTTGCTCTGCTGGTTTTAGAAATTAGCATATTGGACTTAATTTTCCAAACTTGTCAGCCCAACTCTCACAAGCATTACATTCAATTAGGAGGAACACCAAAACCAATTTAAAACAAATGACAAAAGGAGGAATTTACAATGAATAAAATTCCTTTCTTTCTTGTAATGGCCATCCCACTTTCTCAGCTGCTAGGATTATCCCAAGAGAATAATGGTAACTGCACCTTTTTCAGCTTATCTCAAGTTTCCACAGTGAGTCTTAATTTTCTAAGAGTGTGTCTATTTTAGAACAAAGTTTTCCCTGTAAATCTAAATGATATTGGAATGGTCTCTTAATGGCTTGTTTTGATGTCCAGTATTAACTTAAGCGTGACTCATTTACTCAACCTTCTGCTGCATGCAGCAGGGGAATCAAATAGTTATTATAATAATAATTTTGGCCCAATCAAGTGCCAGGTTATCTAGTATGTCTCACGTCATATTGACTCCCCTAGCTTGCACAAGTGTTTTTTAATGCCTGCTATGTGCCAGTTTTGTCAATTTAACTGGGGCTTTGCATTTATCCCGGATTTTACAAGTGCATCTCAACATAAATATTATAATTTAGATTTGGTTTTATAACAGCTATGCTCAGATGTATTAAAGTGACCTCAGCGTGTACGGTTTGAAAAGTGTTTTGGAAAGGAACTCACCTGAGAAGGATATTTGGGGCAGATGTGTCCTACTGGCCAGCTGGGTCCCTTTTGAAGTTAGTTTAAAATAAATATCAAGCTTTTTCTTTTTAATGTTAAATTACTTAGCATCTGTCTCTGGACTTGTACCTTTATCTTCTGTTGTGCAGTTAAAGTACTCTTTTATTATTTACTGCCACAGCTGATCTCATATCCTCTCCATCTATATGTTATCAGTGCTTCACATCTTCTATCAGGTGCTGAAATTTGTTCTCTAAATGTTAATAGAAACAGCAGAAGAATTTTGAACATTCACTAGCAAGTGTCCTCGGAAAACCAGCAGTTGAAAGAACCCAACAAAAAGCTCCTGCCAGAAACTATTTGATCATAAACCTCTCAAGCAGAAAATTGGCAATCACTGCAGAAACAATTCCTCAGGAAAGTATTCAACTTTCAAATAACCCTGAAACACAACTCAATATCATTTGATTTCCAGTAAGCATATCTAGCAGGCCATCCCTCCACCAGAAATCAGTGCAAGGTAAAGACTGACTGCTGTCCCCACATTCCGTGGAAATTCATCCTTTAGGAAGAGAGGATATAAAAAACTCTTTTTATTATAATGACTGTAATTCCCTATATGTGTTGACACAGACAGAAGTGATGAAACCCCAGGAATTCTTGGCTGATTCCTATAAAAGCACCAACATTTTTCGAAATTCCTGTATGGGTACACAGTAAGTAAAACATATCTGTGAAATGTATAAATTCATATTCTCCCTTATGCGCTCCCCAGGTGTGTGTGTGAGGTGGGAAACACCAAAAGTGGCTGCATATATGTGAGTACAGTGATTTATGTGATTTGAAGTGAAAAATGATGTGCTCATAGCTGGCATATACATGCAGCAGAAGATAAAAAGGGAGAAATAGTTTGGGACCAGCCTCTTGCAATTACACTCCTGGCTGAAATAAGCTCGGGATGAAGCAGGCAGCTTTGCAGAAGCCTGCAGGTTGTTAATTGTTCCAGATCTCCTAGGTCCCATGTACAGTGAAACAGAAATGAAGATGTTTTCATATTTATTTCATCTTCATATCTCTGGTAAGTCTTCATCCAAAAAGGCATGTAGCAATATGAAGTAACTAAAGCTTTTTTTCCATTGACTTAGGGTCAATGGGAAGCTCTGCAGACAAGGAGAATGAACTGTGAGCCTGTCATTAACTTGGGATCACCTCTTTTTGCTTCATTAAAAATATCTTTGCAAAGATAAAAATGGAACAATCAGAAGTCTTTGGATTCTGAACATAAGGAAGGCATGTGGGAAGGTGGGGTGCATATCCAATATGCTGAAGTTTTATAAAGGGAAAATATCAACCATAAGACAACATTAAATTAATACTTACATTAAATTATCATAAATACTTAATTGTAAGATTATGGTATCAATAAACAAAGCAGTGTATAAATTTTACAAAGTCCAGTGTATACAGCTTTTGCTATACCACCTAATCTCCTTCAATTTTATTTCTCTCTTTTCACCTCATTAATATCTGTTTCTCAAAAGGTGTATTTTGGGAATAAATTTAGTTGTAGACTTTGATAACTAATTATTGACAATGGAGAGATGGGCATGACTGAGCTGGATCAGAAACTGATTTTATTGAGAATACAAAGCGTTTATATAGGGTTTGCTTGTATGACACATATATAGAATTCAATTTTTGGTAACAATATTCTATTGGTTACACATTCTTCATTACGTCAGTTACTTGGTAATCGTTACAAAGCTTTACATGTCTCTTAGTCACTTCTACACGAGAGAGCAGTTATCTGTGTCTGTCTCTCCAATGGTTTTTTCTTGTGGCTTAGGACATCAGGCTCCTTTATCAGTTCCATTGTACTCCCTGTCTTTACTCTCCATAACTAATTTCATGCATGCCTAAGTCATATGACTGACTTGCTATAAGAGAATGTTTTAAAAAGTCTTAGTTTACATTCTGGAATGATAAAAACTAGCAAAGGCGTGAATTAAAAAAAAATCATTCTTAGTCTACCACATAGTTTTTTTTAAGGCATTACTCCTGATTTTGGCCAAGAAGGAAAACTGGGAAGGACCGAACAGTATTCGACCACGTTGAGTATGATTAACTCCCAAATATGCAAATATATCTCTTCTCTAGAAGAAATATAGTCAATCTGTGTGTTGCCGTAAGTTCTGTCCTTTGTGCAAATGAAATTCAGCAAGGCTGATTTTTCAGGATGTGTGTTGATATGTGCCTGTGCATTAGATGTCAGTGATTAAACCCTCAAAGGTATGTGTGTGTACACAGTTGTATGGAAAATGAATGAAGTGTGGCAACTGCTGGGGGCAAGTCTTTCACATGTATCTGTCTCTGCCTTTGGTAATAACAGCAGCAGAAATTTAAAAAAATCATTGAGCAAAGAGGTGAAGCATTTTAATTTCAGAATGCATAATATGCAGCCACAAGTCCTTATCAAGGAAATACTAAGGGGATTAAATACCTTTTGAATTTCTGAAAACAAGACCATAATATTAAAATTTTAATAATTAGTATTTCTCATCTTATGCACATCACAGTAGAGGATTCCTGTAAACTTTCAAGCTCTCAGCTTCCTACAGCAAAAACTTGAGATGTGTATAAGTAGATTCATAATTGGGTATTATTGAAATGATGCACTGATTACAGTATACAGTTTACAGACTGAAAAAACAGTAGGATCTTTCAAAGTTTTTAGTAATTTTTAGAATTACAGGGAAAGTAAATAGCATTTGTGTCTACTGGGATATAAGAAGGTAGGAGTTTATGATATATTTCTGCCTAACCCAAGGTCTGAACTATTCATTAACCACTTGCCACCAAATATACATTTTTCTTTCACTTTTGGTGAGAAAACACCAATTTGCTATAGAATTTATAGCATCTTTTATATATGTCATATAAAGCACATTCTTAGTTTTATCAGTATTTAACAAAAAATGTGTGTCTAGTACAACCAAGGCAGGAAGACGAAGATGCTAATTTTGAGAAAACATTTTATTTCTTTCCTTGTCTGTCAGTCTAATTTAATATTAATAAATACTGTACAGAGCAGTTGAGCATATTTTCAACTTTTCCCTTCCCAACTACTCATGCTTTTCTTGAGTTGTCTAATGGCCACTGTGGTATCATTTTAATTTTTCAGAACTACTGTTATTGCTATTACCTTACTTTCACAGTAGGTATTGTAAGAGAGGGGGAGGCACTCTGACACATCTTGGAGACAAGCTTTCCCTGATTCTTTCTTTATCATGAGCTTTTAAACCCATATCCATCAAGCAAACATATATTAAAAGATAATGAAATTGCATCAGATTATCACAATATTGAAATTTTTGCTTAGGCTTTGACACATTTATTGTGATGAAAAGTCAGAATTTTCCTTCATGTAGCTGCAGGAAGTAAGGATCTCATTTTTTGACTGACCTGAAACACTCATTCGTGACAACACCTAAGGCAGATATGTGGGACAGTTTAGATGAATTGCACTTGTACAGTGCTTGTATTTTTCCCCCATTTATTATTACATAAACTGAGGGTGCTTAGTTTAGATTCAGAGACCTAACTGCTTGACATCTCTAATTATGAAAGATGAATCCTGGCATCTGCTGGTGTTACCAGTGGTGACTTTTTGTGCCATTCCTTTCAACTACCCCACTTAAAATCACTTCACAGAAGACCTCTTTTACTCTCACAATTTATTAGGTGGGTTGACAGTGTGTGAATAGTCATTTCTACTACAATCATGGAACTTTGCAGTGCTGAGAGCAGTAATTAATATCTGTTCACAAACTGACTCCAAATACAGAGTCTGAAAATCAGCAACTATTATTTTATTCAGTCTTCTAATTCATCTATTTTCTGATTTTTCATAACTTAATAGATGATTTTTCTAAAATATTTAGATCATTCCCTTCTGGCATAGTGCATTACTCATGCTGGCCCTGGATAATTTGGAAGCACCTCTTTGATGCTCAGTCACATATATTGTTCACCATTCTTACAGGTGGTTTCACAGGTCTCAGGTCAGGTCTGTGCTCTGCTTACTTATTGCTCAGTGAACATGAGCTTAACTGTCCATGAGAACATTTTCTTAAACTGTCAATGTATTCAGTGGAAGGGCTGTCACTCTGATTTTCTTTCATGAAGTATCAAACTTTTTTAGCTGCCCTGGCTTGGAGACAATAATTTCCTAGATGTGATCTTGCAATGCTACCAACTAAATTTTCTTTCACTGTCAAGCCAAGCGGAACTTGCTAAAACATCACTGCTGGTTTCTTTCTTACTATTTTTTTTAATTCTTGTGGGGTCCATGAAACAGTATATTTTATCTCTACTCCTGGCCTCATATTTGAATTCTGATTGTGTCCACTAATGTGGCATTGGTTCAAAACACTGAAAGTGCTGATGTTCATTCTTGTTTTCTGTTTTTGACTGTGCCTCAAGATTTAGTTTACATTGACATACAGGAAGGTCAAGTACTGTATTTGCCTAATCATTATTTCAGGGAATCCAAGAATAGAGTAGATTTTTGATCCATTGAGCCACCTTTCACCATATCCAAATTATGTTCTATGAACAACGCTGACATCATCAATGACATTAGAAGAGAACAATAAAATTATCTTACTTAAACCAAAGGTCACTCAGGGTTTGTGGCCCACACTCTAATTAAATTTAACCTTTTTCATATTATTTTTTATGTCCACACCCATCATAAAGGTTCTTGCTTTTATACATTTTTCTGCCTGTCCTTATGAAATCCACTAATACATAGTTATTTTTTTGAATACTGTAAACTTTTTCTGCCTGTCTTTGGTCTGTTCTGAAAACAAATTGAAGCTATTTTCAGCATGTTCTGATTTCATCAAAATCAGAGAATAATTGTTAGTTTTGATGCGCTCAGAAATAATTTCACATGTTTTCTTCTTCCTAGGCATATGTTTTGTGGCAAACTCAGGTGAAAATGCACTGGCTTGTTTTTTGAGAGAAATTTCTTGAGAGGTGGTGTTTTCTACTGGTGTTATCCTGTTGTGAGGGAACTGGTAGCTTGTTCAGGCAGGCAAATCATTGAGATCTGTCCTGAAATCTTTAGCAAAGCAGAACATGGTGAAGAGTGTGAACAGAAGTAATTTAAAAGTGTTAGTTTACAGAAAGCTGCTTTTAATTTGTGGATTCTTTGAAGGCAGTGAGAATGAATGGCCTCATGACACCTGATATGGTAGGGCAGGCTGACTACAAGAAGCAAGGAAGATGAGTGAAAAACACCCACTACAACCCCCTGACAAAATGTTTAGGGACAATAGCAAGTAAGGGTTATGTGAAACTTGCAGCAGTGGGGAAGTTAGGAATTTAAAAGACAAGAAAGGAAAATAAGTTAATTGTGGATGACACCTGATACTTTAAAAACTTTGTATATTTTTTACTGGTTTTGAAGTTGATGTGAGGAAACAAATTGCAAATATATCTAGTTCCTCAGGTACATACTTTGCTGTACTATATTCTTGAAGAAAATCAGCATTCTGACTGCTGCTACAAAGCAGATAAGTACTTATCTATAGTTCTTTATCTAGAGTGCCAAGCAGGGAAGGGTGCTGTGCAGTGGACTGAAATTCTGTCATTTCCTTGCAGTGCCTTGGAGATAGGCATTTCCATTCGGGGAATGCAAGATTGACTGTCTTTTTAAAAGACATAAGGACATTAGTAGAACACAAAGATGTATGAAGACAACAGGACACCTCTATTTAGTATAGTTTATCCAGATTCTGTATAAGGAGATATTTAACTGCTTTCTAAATTCAAAGTTTTATGTCTGTCTTAGAGCTTTCTCATCTTTCTGATTTTCCTGTACAAACTCACATGAGAGATTAATACTGAAATATTATGTTTAATGCTGGAATATTAAGTAATACAAGAAGACCTTGCTCTTCTGAGGTATGATATCTTTTACATCAGGACACCACCGTGTACACATGGGAGTTGCATTTCAAAGATGGTATTTCAAGACCCTGAGGGCAAGCTGCAGCTGTACTAAAAGCCATTTGGCTCAGTTTGATACATATGGCTTCACTCCCTGCTTTTAGGAACTCTAGCTTCTAGTGTCTGATTTACAGAGAGTTTGCTTGCTTCCTTCCTTCCTCTGAATGATTAGGGGTTGGAAAGTCCTATTCTGCATCCCATGCCTTGCCCCAGCCTGCCTGCAGCTCCACCTCATGCTCCTTGCGTCTATCTCCGTAAATGGGTGGCAATCACTGACAAATCCTCTTAGAAAGAAGAGCTGAATACTCCCATAATCTGTTGTAATCTGCCTTTGTTGCAGAGCCACAGTCAGGTCTGAACTCAGCACCACCACAGACAAACAAATTTCCTTCCTCACATAGTGACAGGGGAGTTGCTGCTCCCACAAGTGACAGATGTCATTTAGTCTGCCAAAGGTAGCCAGAGGGACCACTGAGGACTTCATGCAGCTCTACAGCACATGGTATTCTTGCAAACATGGAAAGATAAAACATCTTCTGGTTTCAGATGTGCTTCCCTGTCTCTATTCATAGATTAAACTAAATTTTCTAATTCTAACATAGAGTTCTAGGGACAAAAGAACAAGACCTCTTCAACACCATATAACATCATTGGTGACATTCACCTGGGGGACAGGACTCAGGGGGAAATGAACCACTGTTTTCCAGGTGTCACTATGATTCCACTTTTCCCAATGGTCGATACAATGCAAGAACCCCCTCTTTCCAGATGTTCTCCCATAAGTAGCATTTAAATCCCTTCACAAATATATTTTTAAAATCCGTTTTTATCTGTATTATAGAATTGCTCTTTTGGAGAGAGTAATAACAGACAGATCTGTTAAGACAATCTCCTGGTTCCACCTTATGCTGACAGCAAACTCTGAAATAAACGAACACTAAATTGAATTAATGCTCCTTTTCTGCAGTGCTCTATCCCTTCTTTTTCTGCAGTGATTTTTTTCTCAGTGCTCTTCATTCTTTGGAGTACCCAGGCAATCACATTCAGAGTGGCTGAGGCCAAGAGTACTTTTTTTTCAGCTCATACTCTACAGAGATGAGCTTTTGGATTTGTGAGCATAAGGGAAGATGAACTACATCATTTTCTCTGAGCTTTCACCCTCTTCTAAGAAACTATGAGCATGTAGGGTTGCTTACAAAATGGTTACTTCCTGAAAATTTTCCCAGACAATAGAACATAATGAAGTAATTTGCATATATTGAGCCACTCATCAACAAGGTGAAAGAAAATTCCACAATATTCATGAATATTTTGGTAAGCTGGGGTTTTTTTTTTCAACAAACATTCATTAAATTAGAGTGATTGCATTGGACACTTGAATACCAAATTTAATTATGCATTTGGATTAGGGTTGTTCATCTCACATCTCCTTAAAATTAACTATTCTTAAAAAAAGAAAAAAAAGCCAGAGAGTGTGTAAAGTTGAGAATTTAGCTATCTGAAGTTCTCTGATGTGCTATCTAGAGTTTTGAATCAATCAAGAAGAATTTGAAGAATTTGTACTATCTTTGTATAACAAGAAGACACTATGTTCAGCTCACACATAACGAGGGGTTTCACCTATTCTTCTGCTGCTATGATCAGTGTATAAAAATTAAATTATTACTGTTTGAGGCTTAATGAGGAATACTTCCAAGGTACTGAGGCTTGCAATAGTGGCTTTATGCTTCTCAGAAGCACATGGAATAATGCACTGGGAATCCAAGATACAGAAAAGTAAAAGCCACAAAGCTTAAAAAAAATAATATTAAAATTAAGGTATTGATAAATCAATTGATTTAATCTATATTTAAACTGATGACTGTTAGCTCCATTTAACTGGAGAGTGCATTTCAAAAGAAAAATTTTCATAAGACAAGGGAACTGCTCTATCCAAACTATGCTCATTTTTCTTGCATGAAATCCTGTTGCAGGTAAGAAGATCAATATTTATTTAGTTTTCATTCCTCGCTTAATTTCAAATCTTATTTAAAAAACAAACTATCACTGTTTGTTTGTTCTTTGTTTAATACATCTCATTAATTGCTAATACCATGCCTATGTGACAGAATACTTACTCAGAACAATGGTAAAGCTCTACATATAAAATCAACAGACAATATAATATATGCTCTTATGAGAAGAAAATAAACTTTCATAGAATCATAAAACTATAGAATGGCTTGAGTTAGAAGGGACCTTAAAGACCATCTCATTCCAACCCTCCCAGCCATGGGACACCTTTCACTAGAAAGGTTGCTCACAGCCTCATCCAACCTGACTTTAAAACCTCCCAGGGATGGGGTATGCACAGCTTCTCTGGGCAACCTGTTCCAGTGCCTGACCACCCTCACATCACCTCTTCCTCACATTTAATCTAAACCTACTCTCAGTTTGAAGCCCTTCCCCCTCACCCTATCACTGTATGACCTTGTAAAAAACTTTTTCCTGTCCTTCTTGTAGGCTCCCTTCAAGTACTGGAAGGTCACAACAGGGTCACACCAAGTCCTCTTCAGGCTGAACAATCCCAATTCTCTCAGCCTTACCTCACAGGAGAGTTGCTCCATTCCTCTAATCATCTTCATAGCCCTCCTCTGGACTTCCTCCAGTAGGTAGGTCAGCGTTCTTTCTAAGTCTGAACTTTCACTCTTACACTTTATTGAATGTTGGGGCCAGAGTTTGTCTATTCTGCTGGATAGAGAAGACCCAAGGTTTCATTTGTTTGGTGTTATGGTGGCAATACTTACCCTGGAAATTGTCTGTTGTTTGTGGTCAAAACATATTTTTATTTGCATAAATATCTTTGAATAAGTGTGTGTGAGTAGAATAAGGTGAAAATTATAAATAACTGAATAGAATAAGGTGTTAATACTAGGTTAGCAACAACTCCAAGTGATTAGGCAATTTTAATTGGTTTAAATAAATACCAGAAACTAAAAAACTGTCTTCTTTTAACTGAGACCAGAAAAAATAATAGCATTAAAGATGAAGAATTTACTCGGTCAAGAAACACTTTCAAATTTTATCTAGTTGTTTTTTTTTTTTCCTTTTTAAACTGCAGAAAAAAAAAATGGGTCTTAAGGTCTTAGCAATTCAATTTGATCAATTTTTGCAATTTATCTACAAGCTTTTTCTGTCATTAATGGAGATTTGTTAATCTTGTAAAATTGGATTGGCTTGCTTTGTTTTCTGTATACTTCTGACCTACCTCTGGGCACAAAAGATATTTATGATAGATTTGTTTAACTTTTTGATCTGTTAAAATTGTAATGCTCCTGGAGTTTATGAACAATGCAATAACAATTTATATCCTCAAGAAAATACCACATCTATTGCAGTTTCTTTCAAGGGTAATGACACTTTCTATTATCTCTGTCAAAGTGCTACTGTGAATTATCTCAATGAATGTAGCCCTTTTCTTTCCTGTTCATAAGCAGATCCAGATTTTTATAGAAACAATCATTACTTGCAAGCATTTGCCAAACAGCAAACCCATTTTATGTTATGGATTATTTAATTTATTTTTTTTTCTGTCTGAATTCTCTGTGAAGTGACTGGTCACCTCACCAGCACTACTTCTTTTCCATTCTTCAATGGAAATATCTTTTAAAAACCTGTGGCTTATCAATAAAGGGGAAAAAAATCCATCCATGCCAAATCATCTATTGCATATGCAAATATACTTGTTTCTGCATATGAAAAGAGGCTGGGTGAACAGTAATAGAAACAAAGATCCTTTAATACAAACAACAATAATCCTGGACTAAAAAGCTTTCCATATTCACATGGATTTTTGCAGGAACATCATCTTATTGGAATATCAATGGCTGGATGGACAAGGGGTTCAAGGCATTTACTTTTTACATTACTCCTTTGGTATAAGTTAACTTGTAGAATTACACTAAGCTGCTCTTGCAAGTCTTTTTATTGAGCTTATCACATAAGCCACCTTGACCTCTTTATTCACCCTTCAAATATATGTTATAATTAAGAGTAAGTTTGTGACTCTTAACAGCTTTTGGAAAACCACAGATGTTTTGGATCTACGTTTTCTTCTGAATAGAGTCACAGCTGTGCAAGCAGGGATGGAGGGCTGAGTGTAGGAAGAAGGCTGACATAGTAAGATTTCTGTCAGCCATAATGTTTGTGTTCATTCTGTGAATGCTGAAATTTCAGTGGTGAGAACAATATATTGCCCTGCTAAAAATCCAGCAAAATCTGAAATAAAATGTGCATTAATAACTACTGGTTGTGAACACTAGATGAAAATGCCATATGTCTAACTCAGACAACAAACACCCACCACTAGATTTTAAGCTGCATTAAAAGCAAGTACGAAATAATGTTTAAAGGGATTATAACCTCATTTCTTATGACCCAAAATTAACATTCCAGTAGCTTCTCTACATGCAATTTTTTTTTTGGTGTAGTTATATGTAAATGCTCTTGGGACTGGAAGAATTAACAAAACTGTTTAGAAAAATTATTAGCTTCTGAAATCTAATTTAAAATTACATCTATTAAAGTCTTTTACATTCCTCCTGATTCTTTGTCTCTGATACATCTAGCACTCCAACTGGAATATGCATCAGCCTGACTCAAGGGGAAAAATGAGGGAGCATTCTGACATGAGTATGCTTATGACTAAGTCTTGTAAAGCCTAACTGAAAGAGGACCAATGAGGTTCCAGGGAAATTAAGAAAATGAGCCATTTCTCAGAAATGAAAAATTCTTTACCCTTTTGGAACAGTTCAAGGAAGAATATTTTGGGTGTCCAATTCTGTACTAAATCTACAAGATCTTCAGATAAGGGAGAAAAGCAAAAAGGTAGCTCAATAGAGACTTTCTAATGGGGACAGTAAAGGAAGGAAGGCAAAGTTGACTCAAATTTAGCACTGCCTGCATTAACTACATTCCAAGCTCACCAAAAGACAACTTTCAATGTACCTTTATTAAAAAAAAATTGTTTATTTAAATTACTTGAAAAAAATTTAAGTAGTGCATATTGCCTAAAAGGATTGGATTTGATTAAATGTGAGATATTTAAATGAAGGATTTCATTAAATTAGGAAGAGATTAAACATTTTAGGAATAAAATGGGTGTTTTGACCATAATATCTATATCAGAATAAATCAGTTTTAGCCTTTTTCTTACAGAAGTCTACAACCATACTCTAAAGTAATTTCAGAGTAAACAAGTTTAATCTTCGGTATAGCTCCTTAAAAAGTAAGTTTCTCCTAAAATCCAAAGTTATTCTGTCTTTATACATATTCCTTCTGCTCTACTGATACATGTGTGAATATTAAATCTCATATGATGTTTGATCTCTAGGGGGATTATTTCACTCAGATAAGAAAGGCTTGGGCTTTATGATAATCAGGGCTGTTCTTTACCCAGGTGTGAATATATGTAGAACAGGAAAAAGACTGTGATCTGCTATGAATATTTATAAAAACACTTTTTGCAGCTGGAGGAGCTAACTAAAGAAAACAATGCTGTAGCATTACCCTGATATACATGCTTCTCCTGTATTTGTCCCATTTTGAAAAAGCCATTTTTGAAATACTTGGAAAGACAAAAAGGCACAGCTTGTGCAATATATTCTCTCTTCTAAAATCCATCAGCTGCCTAATGTTATCTATAATGGGCCAGGGTCTCCTTTGAAACAATATGATTGCTTAAAAATCTCTTTGGTGCTAAGCACTCGCCTGTATTGAGTATGTAGGGACATCGCTAATGAAAGCGTGACACATCTTGTCCACGCACAAATTCACTGCTTCAGCCTCACTGTGCCAGCCACTGCGGCCAGTCACACCTGAAGGATGAAAACATCTTGAGCATTGCAGCTGAGTTTCTTGTTGACAAAGAAGCTGAATATATTAAAAGTTATGGTACAGTATATGTTATTGTGAGGGAACCTTGTAACTAAAACCAGAAGTTGGCTGTTGCAATTTGTGTGGGGTTTTCTAAGCATCACCACAGGCCTCTCATGTCCTGGGCCGGTCCAGGACTGAGAGGACATAAAGGTGACCTACAGTTTCTTAAGGACCCCTTCAGCAGTATGTTGTCGGCTGTTTTCTGACCATGGGTCCTATCCCTGCTGTGAACCCATGGAAATTTCAGTAGTAAGAAAAAAGTAAACAAAAAACCCCCACCTTTTTAAAAAAAATATAACACACATTTCTCTTGTGTATCACTTTAAGTTCCAGAACTCATTTGAGAGATAGGAGTGTGGAATTTCCTGTGTTCAGCTATGTAAACTGTCCATCTACTCTGACAGATGTAGAAAACAGTGGATTCTGGACCTTTGCATGTGGCAAGACCTTCAGTGTATAGTTCAGAAGAGAATGTCTCTTTCTGAGACCTCGGGCTGACAAAATTCTGAGTAATTGAAAGCACGGAATACTGATGGGAACTCAATAGGATTAAATGTACATTTCAAATTTAGAAATTGAAATTTTATATTTGGCAGGTCAGTCTTTTTAAGGCTCTTCAGATGAAGGTCCTCAGACCTGGAATATTCAAGAAAACACTATGGAGTTGAGTTTTGTGATAAGAAGGCAATTAACATGATCAGTAAAGTAATACATAACAAATGAGGTATTTTTCTGTGGTTACACATATGCCTGTTATAAGCTACCAGTATTATGATAGTGTATTCATTGACTGTAGAAAACAGAGCACCATGAAATACTTTCTCTAGTACTGAGGGTTAATTGCATGAGTTATTACTGTCAAGATGCATTAATAGGTACATATAAATAATTTTGTACTCTTTTTTTTTTCTTTTCTGCTGAATAGAGAAGAAAAGAGATTACCTGTACCCAGAGGCTACAAAAGGCATTTTGTAAACAAGAAAGGCATAATTACAGTTCAAACTACCCTTCAGGATTTATGTAGGGGTCACACAAATAGAGGCTATTCTTGATTTGTGTGAGGACCCCAGGTGAGGTCAGCCTAATTGATTCAGTCTGAAAACAATATTTGAGGTTGTGTTAGCAGGCTCAGATTTTTCTACTTACAGATCACACTGGGGAAATTTCATCACTGAGCATGAGGCAGGAAACCTTATACTCTCTCTCCCTCTGAGCTCAATCTCCATGCTCTTTAGTTTATGGTAATGTTGTATACTGAAATTCCTATCATAAGGTGCCAAACAACAATTTATTCTCTGCCCTCCCACAAGAAGATTACTAAAAATAACCAGAATCACACAGCAGATAATGGGTCAAGGGTGCCAGGATGCTCTCAGTCTGTGCCACTTCCCCATGGAGGGTCCAGCAGTATTGCTGCTCCTACCACTTCATGTGCAAATCTTCTGCTTTTCATTTGCATTGCTGAGATGGCAAAGCCAGTCTTTCTTAGAATTTTGTCATTCTGCAAAATCTGTCCTTTTCTTTTGAGAGGAAAAGCTCCTACACTCACTCCAGCAAGAGACTTGAATAATAACAAGGCAAAGTCCTTCTCCACCCTGTTTTGTACTTGTAAAACTTAAAGGCTTTACACCAACTGTGTCAAGTGCCCTTCTAAAAGCTCAAAAGGGAAGAAATCATACTTTATAAGAAACAACTAATTTTAACAGTCTAACTAGACATGACTAGACAATGGGGAGGGCTACTGTTATGCTTGCTTATTCTGTGGTACAAAGGGATTTGTCTATGGCTATTTGTCTAAGGCTATGCCAGAAATCTGTGGAAGGGGTGGCAACTCAGCTTGGCTCATTTGAGATCTGTACTGTAATTATAAGGTCATACTTCCAAGAGGATTAATACCAAAAATTTCATCTGGTGCTATTTCCTCTGAAATCTTTTCTCCAGGCAACTCTGCCCATTTCTTCCCACCCAAAACTCTCTTATTGCAAAGTTTATTGGTCCACTCTGCAGCTTTGGAAAGTTGTTTTGGTTTTTGGGTGGGTTTTTTTTGGTTTTTTTTTGATATACAGGATTGCTTATGTTTAGATTACAGGATTACTTATCGTTCATTGCCATTTTGTGTCACTGACTGAAGAGATTTGTAGCATACAGGTTATGGAATTCATCATATAAATATAAATATGTAGTAGAATATTTGCTAGACATGGAAACATTTTTCCTACTTTGTTCAAGAGAAGGATGAAAGCTAAATAACGTGCCCTAATTCATATATAATTTACAACATACATAATAACTAATTTACAGTTTCTGTGTTTCCAACCACCAGTAATGGTATTTAATTTCTTTTCTTTGGAGGCCTAACTGGTCTGCACACTTGTGAGAATATTTGGATCTCCACAGTAATAGATCCCTTGGCTTTATTTGTAAAAATAATCTTTCCATCAGTGATGTTTGCCATAGTGGTGTTCAGATGTGCCAAATCTGGCAGATTGCTTTCCAGAACAACTCATTCCTTTAGTGGGCCAGTCCTAAAAAAATTCTAGTAGCTCCAATGTATTGGGTTTGTGTGGACAGCTTTTGGTTGTGGGTATGTTAGAGGGGTGGTTTCTCTGACAATCTATGAGAAGCTTCTTCCATGTCCAGCAGTGCCAATTCCAGCTGGCTTCAGGATGGATGTGGCACTGGCCAAGGTTGAACACATCAACAATTATGGTGGTGCCTCTGGGGTAACAGACTTAAGAAGGAAAAAAAATGCAGACCATGGTGGGGCAGCTGTGCCCTTGCTGCCCATGGAGTTCCACAGCGATGCAGAAATCCACCTGCAGCCCACGGAGGAGATTCACGCTGGAGCAGGGGATGCCTGAGAGGAGGCTGTGACCCCATGAGAGGCCTGTGCTGGAGCAGGCTCCTGACAGAGAACTGCAGACCCATGGAGAGAGGTGCCCATGCTGGAGCAGGTTTCCTGGCAGGACTTGTGATCCCATGGGGGACCCACACTGGAGCAGCCTGCCCTTGAAGGACCATGGAAAAGGACTCCATGTTGGAGCAGTTTGTGGAGAACCATTGCTTGTGTGATGGAGTCACAGTTGAGAAGTTCATGGAGAACTATCTCCCTAGGAGGGACCATGCTGGAGTGGGAGAAGGACACTTGTCCTTGAGTGGCAGGAACAATGTGTCATGAATTGACCATAATCCCCATTCCCTGTCTCCCTGCACCATTGATGGGGAGGATGTAGAGCTGGGAAGGATGGACAGGTGGGGGGGAAAGTGTTTTTAAGGTCTTATTTTACTTCTCATTATCCTGCTCTGTTTTATTTGTAATAAAATCAATTAATATCTCTAATTCAAGTCTGTTTTGCCCCTGACAGTGTGTTGTGAGTGATCTCTCCTGCTCCTTATCTCAACTCCTGAACCTTTAATTATATTTTCTTTTACCTATCACTTGTGGAGGGAAGTGATAGAGCAGCTTTAGCCTGGCACTCAGCCAGGGTCAGCCCACCATATCCACTTTGCAAACACAACAGCTGTCTGCACTGAAAGGAGAACCGTGACAGTAAGAAAGACAATACTGAAAGGGAAGAGCCAATTTTCAAATACCTTCTATATTTTCTCTTTCCACCTCTGAGAATACCCATCAAAAGCTCTCTTGGGGTTTCTCAGAAAGGACAACTGCCAGGGTGAATTGTAAGGGAATCAACTTAACTTACCATGCTGCTGCTGAAATCCTGTCTGAGGCTGTTAATTTATTCAAAGATAAACAAAATGCTCTTATTGCCTCACATGCAGTTTTGACAGATGGCTCTTAGCATTCAGCCAAGGTGTAAAGAGACAGAGATGAATGGATTTGTTCTTTTTAATTCACACGCATACTTGTGACTTTCATCTCTACCTGAATAGCTCCTCAGGCTGTCTATCTACTTCTTGTTCCATGCAATAGACAGATCTTCTTCTCTCCCAATACTTACTTGATTGTGCCTTTTAACAGAAGTCCCTCCCTCTGGAATATTCAATTTGCTGGGAATAAATCATATATACCATTAATATCTGATTTAGAAGTAAAATAATATTTAATTATGAATGTACATGAGTTCTTGGCTCAGTGGAAAGCTGTAAGAAAAGAAGAGAAAAAAATACTTATCCTCCACATCACATATGTGAAAAGAGGTTGTCTCATTTCCCATTTCCAAAAATTAGATGAGCTGTGTGAATTTGAACAATGAAAGTAGACAGTAAGATTGAAATTATGGTGTCTTTTTTAATACAGGACTTCCCCTATCCTAATAAGCATCTTGACTGACTTTCTTGCTGAAGTCCACAGATAATGTGCAGTACAGAAGTGGGAGAAGTTTCATGTGTCATGCTCATATTCTGCAAATATTTTTAATCTGTGTCACATTGTTGGAAACGGTAGAGGATGAAAAGCAAAGAAGGAGGCAGAAGTAGCAGAGAGATCTGTTACTTTGCTCTTAAAATTATGTCTTGGAGTGTACAGAGAATCTGAAAGTCCAAAGTATCTGTTGCCATTAAGAAGGGCTGCAGAAATAGAAGAAAAAATAGGTCACACAGGATCTTTGAAATTAAGGTAATAATGTGCATGAGACACCTAAAAACAAAAAAAAATCAACTCAGCTCTGCAGCAGTCAAGATCTTGTGGTGAATACAGCAGTACAACATACCTGTTAGCTTAAGATTTTTATTTTACTTTGTGTTATAAGGCAAATCATAGTAAGTTAATGTCAAGATGCTCTTGATAACTGTCAGCATCAGAGAACATTTTAGTCGGGGGTTCTGGATCTGAACTTTCCCAGTTTCAGACCAGAAAACATATTGGCTGAGTAGACGCTATTTTGCTGCCTGACTGGTTTGAGCTATTTTCTATTATGTGACATTGCTATCTTTGCTGAAGAGATTAAAGTATTTTCTTCCTCAGTTTCTAATCTCATGGTTTGGCCAGTGGAAGCTGAAAACCTGTCTGTGTCTCATACCTAGAAATGGTGGTTCATTTGAGAGCAGTCCGCTTGTCCCTCTTTATTAATTTAGTTTAAACATGAGTGTGTTACAAAAATGAACTCAATCACCACCACTAAAGTGATGTGTGATACAATCTAATTTCTCTCCTGTTCTTTTAGGAAGCTTGCTAATTCAATACAAATTGGAGGATTTCATTCAGGATTTTGTCACACTGCCAAATGCACTGGCATGGGATTTGCTGGATGCTTGTGCCTGCACAAGCTGCTGCTGTTGTAACAATGTGTAGGACAACACAGCCCTTGTCTCAATAAACCGTAGTAAGTTTGTTAAGATTATTTGAGGTCAGTTAACCCATGGGATACTAAGTGGAGATGCAGGCTGTGCTGTTTGGGACATTTTCTTCTCCTCTTCCTGTTTGCCCAGCATATCTGGAAGAAACCAATATTAATGCTGCTTCCAATGATGGTAATAAACAAAAGAGTTCACTAGCTCTATTTGCTGTCTTTGGCTAAGGTCTGAGGCAGGAAAGAGGGTGAATTGGTTGTGAGTGAATGAAATCAGTCCATGCAGTAAGAAATCTCTGCATGCTTTTTAACCTCTCTGTTCCCAAATGATGCTTGAACTGCATTTTATAAGGATTTATGATGGCATTTTAAAATAATATATTATCACTAGAATTTGGAATAAGATGGAATTTTTTTTTCTTTCAGGATAAAGTATTTAGTTAATATTTTTACTTGTTTGGCCAGAATATCATCATTTTTTAATAAAAAGCACCGGTAACTATTTGAAGTCTTCACACCTAAAGTGGAGTTTGCTTTTTTAGTTTAAACTTATCCAGAGTGAGAAGTTCAAAGGAAACAGCTCCGATAGGTGAAAATAAAACCTTTGAAATATCCACTGATTCTGCTATCTGGGATGGAGAAAAGGTCTTATAGCCTCTTATCCAGACGTGCACTTCATGTGCACCTTCATGTGCTCTGCATTTCTCCCTGCAGGAAGATGGGAAGAGTCAGAGGCAAAGAGAATCTGACAGAGGAGGATGAAAAAACCAATCTGCTTGGTGTGAGGCTGCTTTAATGCTGTAGTTGGCTTAAGAAATGCCAAGTTCTTTGAGATGTAGAAGGTTTAATGCTAAAGAAAAAATATAGTAAGAGGCAGTGTTCTGTTTAAAATTCCATCTATGGGGTTTTGATTTTCTGCCTTGTATGTTCTGTCTTCTAATCAGCCTATGGATAAGACTAGCGAGTTCATCTCTACCCTGGTGTAAATATAAAAATCAGAAGTGAGTGATCCTTCTTTATTTTGATAAAACCTGTGAAAAAGCACTGAAATATTGCATACTGGAAACAGAGAGAACACTTGAATGTGCTTTCTCAAATTAATATTTGGGAAAAGGCAATTATCCTTGCAAATATCCTGCCTGGTGCTCTTTTCTGGAAACTGCAAACATTTTCCTCACAGGTTTTCTCTCTGTTCCCCCCCATACTTGCCTAATGCATGGAGTCATAGTTCAAGTGTGTATTCCGTGCTTTGAAATATTCTTCTGTGCTGAGATGCAAAGGCAAACTGAATAACTTTTGATATTCTATGAACTGGTCCAGTTATGGCTGGAGTTATCTGATGCCTTACTGAGGAGTCTGTATTATTAATGAAATAGCTGGAAACCTTTCTGTGAAGGGGAGGAGGGTGACAGGAGAGACTCTGAATATGCTTCCACCCTCTCTTTTTCAAGGCATTTCCTGGGGATGACATTTCGTAAGGTTGAACTGCCTGAGAATAATATTTCAGCTAGATGGAGAGTGTAGCAAAGTGTTTCACTTCTGCGTGTTGCATATGTGCCTCAGAGAGACATGTTAGTTCAAACACAGGGCCATCCTGCTATGCAAATCTGTCCATGCAATTTCCAGATGAGAGCTGGCTCCTATCCTACCACCTCAGAGTGTGGGCAGAGTAAGTTTTTGCCTGATTCCAGACCACAGCATAGGCATACCCATTCTTCTGAATTTGCACTTACAGTCTTTGGCATGGGAAGGTGGTTTTTAGCCCACATGCAAGCTGTGAAAAGCAGGAGCTGCATATCCTGTAAATGGCCTTTTCAAAGCTCTTCTACATCTCAACTGACTTCTTAACACTTGTGGTTTCAGCTCCTGCGCTGTCAGGTAGGGGCAGAGTGACAATTAGCAAAAATTGGATATTGAAAGGGTTAAATCAGTACTGTGTCTTCCTAACTATCTTTAATAAATGTTGATAGGCAAAATAATTTTGATTTCTTGTACTGCTGCTGCAGACAGCTGCAAAAAGAAGAATCTTTTAATGAATATGCACAATTGTAATAAGAACAGACAATGGTATATATACTTAAAATTTTTTCTTATAATTTAAAGACTGTATTCTTGTGATTCTCCTGACGTGATATACCTTAGCTGTAAAGCAGAATTTGCATAGCTTCTGATCTTACAAAAGGATTCTATTTTACAAGTCTGGTATAATTTGATGCTTCAGAAGTTTTGAATTATAAATGGCATTTGCAAATCTTTTTTATTCTTTTGGAGTTGAATTTTATGGAGAAATAGAAAGTAGATGACATTTTTGTATGTGGGAAGAATTGGCCTATCTCTGCTGGCTAGAGAACATTTTTCTCTGGAGTGGAAGGTAGTCCCTGGTATGTTCTTCCTCTGACCTAAGCTGTCTTGTTTTTTCAAACAGTAAAGCAAATACACCTTTAGGCTGAAGAATAAAATATTGTGGTCTATCCAACCCAAAGTTGTTTCCCTCAGAAAAATTTGATTTTTTTTTATGTCATGCCTTAGTGAGTCATCACAGATTTAAGCACTTTTGGCAAATATTTGAGGTGATTTAGTTACTGCTAAAGTTTTGATCATCTATAGAGAGAATGGTTTGATACAAGCTAGACTAAATACATAACAGTAAAGTCTCTTCTAAGAAAACAACTTTCAGCATCAAAGCTATGCATAATATCATATAGTGCTAGCGATGACAAGCTCCTTCCAGCACACTGACATTTAAAAAGCAGACATAATATTCAGTATGATTTTCAATTTCTGGGCTGTAACAAACACTACAATCTGGGAGGATTTATTTGCAAAATGCTCTTAAAGCAATTTGTAAGAAGATCTTCACAAGATTTAGGGATGGTCTGCAGCAGCATAAGGCACTCTTGCACTGGTTACCTAAAGCGAGGAACAGCAGCTACAGAAACAAGCACAGACAGGCAAGGAGCAAGTAGAGAGGGCAGAAGGCTCACAGTGTGCAAACCAAGACAGATGAAACAGGAGGGAGATTGAACCAATCACTAAAAATGACTGGTTTGCTGTGAACTAGTTTTGATAAAGATAAATTTAATACTTCTGATTAAAGACCAAAAGAGGAGCTAAAAGGTGATTCCAGCTAATTTTACTGTTTAAGAGTGAACCTATAGTATGTGAAGATTGTAGGAACTTTATGAGACCCTAGGTACAGATCTGGGACAAACATCAGACATCTAAGTTTTAAAAGCTGGTCTGTGCATAAAAGAAAGGCTTGTCTTGGATATAATAGAGCATTTGTTACAACCTAGCTGGAGGCAATGATGAAATTGGCAGAATAAACGCACCCAAGAATTGAAATACAAACCTGGTTAACCAACATCTGCCAAAACTGGGGATTTCTGTATTGCAGCTCAATTCTAGCTTGAGAGTGTGCTGTGGTTTTACCCCAGCCAGCAACCAAACCCCACCCAGCTGCTCACCCACTGGAGAACTCATGGGTTGAAATAAAGACAGTTTATTAGCGAAACCAAAAGCCATGCATACAAGTAAAGAAAAACAAGGAAGGAATTCACTGCTTCCTATGGGCAAGCAGGTGTTCAGCCATTCCCAGGAGACCAGGGCCCCATCAAACCTAAAGGTTACTTTGGAGAACATCATTGCTCCAAAAGTTGCTGCCTTCCTACTTCTTCTCCCCACTTTATATATGGAGCATGATGTCATATGGTCTGGAATATCCCTGTGGTCAGTTTGGGTTACCTCTCCTGGCTGTGTTTGCTCCCAGTCTCTTATGCACCTTCAGCTTCCCTTGGAAGTGTGCCAGTACAAAAAGTAGAAAAGTCCATGGCTCTGTGCAAGCCCTGCTCAACAATAAAAAATCTCTGTGTTCAGAATAAATCTAAACACCCATATCAGACACTGGAAAGAAAATTAACTCTCTGTCAGCCAAAACCAGCATAGAGTGGTTTCAGCAGCAAAGTAATATTGATGGTGGGGTGATTGAGAGCTTACAGTGGTGTGACCACTTTCCTTCTTCCTGTAACTGCAGCATCAGTGCTAACAGGAAGATGGATTTCAAGACATACCTGTCTTGTGTACAAGTCAGTGACTGGGAAGCTGCAATTCAGCTTCAACTCACTGAAGACTTCTTCTTGCAATCAATCCTTTGTTAATGCAAGGGAAATAGTTTGTGTCAGAATTTTCTAAGAATGCCAAAAAGGGTGTCATTAGAGGAGAGGTGTAGAAATTAGGCAAGGGTGATGATTCTGAGTAAAAAAAACTCCATCATATTTTATTTTATTTTTCTGAATGAGAGATACTTGGTATATAGAGATTGTTAACAATGACCCATTCTGGCTTAAAAGACTGTGGTACTGCAGTCTGGACTTTGGTGTGCAGACTCAGGCATTGAGAAACACAGCATCTTATAAGTTTGAAATATAAATGGAAATAAATGACATGTTTATGACAAAGAAACCAGAAAAAGTCTTTTCTTTCGTTCTAAAGAGGCTGCACCTTGGCTGGGGGTGCTAAGTCCCTGAGGCTGGCTGGAGCCATGTTTGACTGACTGCTCAAGGCAGAGGACTTGCAGCTGACGGAATTTTAATGCAGAGAAAACTTGTGAGAAGCAGGGCTGGAAGAGCAGAAAGTCTTTCTTTCCCCTCTGCTCCAGTTCTAAGCAAGAGTTCTTAGGAGCATCTAACAGACTCTGAAGGGTGACTCAGGAATCCTGGCTAAGTTGGTGCTTGCGGCAGAAAGCTATAAAGAGCCAAATAGTTTGAAATGCTAGACACAGAGACTCTGGTGGATATTAAACTGCTGTTATTGAACATGAACTAATGGGCAGCTTTTAAGTAGCTCAGATACTAGTAAGGGAGAAGCAGTACATTTAGTTGTGATAAGGGAGTGAGGGAAATGAGATGAAACCTGGTTTAGCTAAATGTTTTGAACTCTGCAGATATGAACAAGGCTTAAATGATATTTCAAAAATCTTCTCTGTGTTGTTGATTGTGTCAGATTCTCAGACCAGTGATAAGTACTGCAACCAGGTCAATTCAAGTTGAGGATTGCTTGTTTCATTTACTAAAAATAAGAAAACAGCCCTCGCTCAATAACACACGTAATTTTTTTCCCATTTGAAGCCCTGTATCTGAACTGATATTCACATAAAATGGAAAAAGAAATGGGACAGAGGAATAGAATATCCTTAGCCATGTTTATTTTTCATCATACCATATCTTGTATGTTTCTCCAATGCATACAGTTTAAACTGCTTATCTTCACACAGTGAGGATTAAGTTGTAAATAATCATTACAGAAGCAATTTCTAAGAGAACCTAGCCAACCTGTATGATGTGTATGTTACTTCTTATTACAAAGAAGATCCTTTTGTTATGACTGTACTAATACTCACAACATCCAAAAGCCTGTAAATTACTTTCATTTATCACACTGGGACACACATGTATATCTAGAAATGGACTGTTCTGGCTCCTAATTATCTGGAAGCACAAAATGAGTATCAAGGTGTCAACACCTCTGCTTAGAACAGCCATTGGTGCAGCCAGAGCTGTAGAATAGTTAATGTAAATAACAAATGCATTGAATTGCAAGTGTTTCTTTTCCTAGATGGAATGAAAGTATTTACTGTAACCTACAGCATTGTTTATAAATGAATAGGAATTGAATATATGTCTAGTGTTGAAGAGATCTCTGAAGTTAACAGGGATGAGGGCAGGAATTTTAATCATTTAATGAGCCTCCTTTGTTGGTAGTGGTGGTTGCCTCCTTTATTTTAGATAAATAATTTAAAATGTCTGATGCTAGTAAAACTAGATACTAAAAGCAAGTACAAATTTTTAATTGCAATGCTGCTTTTAATGGATACAGAATGTTCTGTGCCTAAAGTCAGTTTTTGCTCCAGAAATTCTTCACTTGCACCTGCAACAGCTGCTTTCAGATATACAAAAATCCCACTTCTAAGCCTTGCTTGCCATTAAAAGTTATGTATCTTCTTCTTCAATATTATACAGGTGTTCAAAAACACCAAAATAATATTCAAACAAAAGCCACATTGTATCAAATCCCTAATGGATACAAAAGATATCCCAAAACACTAAAAAGATATTTTGAAATAAGTAAACCAAGGATTGTATAAAAAATTCACTTAGGTTTGGAAGCACTATACAGCAGACCAAGAGAAATGCTTGTGACAGAGTAACAGAACCTCAGATGGCAAAGGCAAACAATGATAAAGGGGAAAATCAGCAAATTAAGAATAAAGGAGAAATAAGCTATATGTTCTTTGAATCCTTAGGTAGAAGAGTTGGTGCCCAGTATATTGCATGTGCAACTATGGGGAAGAACAGCAGAGGAGCATTGCTTTTCACTTTTCCCCTAAATGCCATTCAGCTTCCAAGTTTAGAGTCTTTGTCATGCTGTGCTTTGTTTTGGATAGGTGATGGGCAAATATGTACTGAGGTGTATTGGTGCTCCCAGCTCATCACTCCAGCATCCCCTTTTCCCACAATGCTTTGTCTTTTATTGCACCTTCCAGCCAGCTCCACGGGACCTACACCTCTCTGTCATACGTGACTGCAATGGTATCATGGTAGAAGTGACCACCAAAAATCATATGCATTTTGACCTGTCCTTGTTTCCTGATGACAGGACCTGCTCATTCATCTCTTGGGAGATGTAAGCTGTCTGCTTGAAGGCATGGTTTGTGAGCAAAATCTCTCATAGATCTTTGAGGAGGTGGGAAATGAAGCTGAATTAAAACTTTTTGTTGTTCCCTTCCTGCCTTTCTTTTGACTACAAACACTGTACCCTCTTAAGAGTTAGGACACAGCTCTTTGGCCTTAGGGCAGCCACTAAGGTTGCCTTTCCAACTCCCTCTTCCCAAAGGAAAGGTATGAAAGCTGCAGGAATGCATGGGACAGTGGAAAGCACAGCAGCACTTCACATAATCAGTGCTGAAAAATTCCTTAACATCCTTGTGGGCTCAGTGCTCCTTGTGCAGATAAGCCAGTTGTATTGAGATGTCTGAGTGGACCTGGGTGCAGATAAGGACCACAGCCTCAATTAGCAAAAAAAGACTGAGGTATTTGCTGTCAGCGAGAAGCTCATCCTGGCAATGTGACAGGGTATGAAAACCAAATAACATCCTGAGATCCAATAAATAGCTGTGCAGGTTCTAAATTTTGTTTCATTTGTTGATCAAAACAAAACACAGAAATCACACTGCAATTTGTAAATAACATCCATCCTGTTTGTACACTCATGTTATATCCATGCAGCGTCTGATCATCTTCTGCTTAAGAACTTTATCTTCCTTACTCACCCTTGGACTGGGCTCTGAATATTTCACTATTCTCCTTTTACATTTGAGATTATTGAAGCTGCTGGATATTTCATAGTAAATAGCTCCTTTCAGGCTCACATTGTTTAGCATTTCAGCAAAATCTTTACACAAGCTGAGAAATGCTTCAGAAAGACTTACAATGAATACCAAAGATTATTTATTTTCACTCACAGATGTTTCTTCAATGGATAGCAGAGTAAATTTTGCTTTGTAATACATGCTTCAGTTACCCTGTCCCTAAGAGACAGTCTAGATGAAATCACTTCATTTAGAATAAGAAACAAAAATTTTATGTTTGGTCCTTTAGCTGGAATTAATTTCTGTTGGCTGAGTAATGTGTATGTATTGTTTAACTTACCTGTTGTGTGTGTTTCAGGTCTTGTTTTTTTTAAGTCTTCCTTGTCCTTCTGACCCAGCCTAATCTCTGTGTGGATACACAGCTAAAAATTCAGAGGGTGGTTAGAGAAGATTTTAATACATATTATGCTGATGGCACACTTGCCACAAGAGGTGGGTGCTTCCAGCCTTTTAGCAAATGAAACCTCTACAACCACACAGGAAATTATAGGCCAAATTTGCAAGGTGAGTGCATGCTTGTTTTTGAAAAACATTCTTAGCTTTCCTTTTTTACAGGCTGGCATTTGCCATATGTACAAAAGACTTGAACACTCCAGTCAGGAAAATCAAATCATTCTGTGGGACTGACTGTGTTTTGGCAAAGGGATGAGATGCCCTACATGCCTGGCACACTGCTGTGAGGCATTCCACCCTGTGCAGAGTGGCCAGAATAATTGTGATGTTATTATTATTGTGTGTAATTGGGAGTGGTTGTGAAAAGACTTCCATGGCCAGAGTGGTGTTACCTTTCCTTCATGTAGTTTAGAGATTGGCCCCAGAGACAGATCTACCTGGACTGGGGGGAAACAAGGCCTAAACCTTTATTTTGTATTCAGAGGGAGTGGTGTATGAGCTCTAATCTCATACTCCTCAAGAGTTTTATAATGTGAGATTTTTTGAATTTTCTGCTTATGGCATCAAGGATATGGTGTCAGACAGTCTTTCTGAAGGGAAAAAAAGGAAAGGTTTTTTTCTGCTTCTTTTTCCCAGAGGCCGTTAGTGTTGTACGTTTTTGCTCTGGACTTGCCTTCTAGTTCTCTCCAAATATATCTCCCGATCTTTTCTCTGCTTCCTGGCTAGAGGAAACATGTGAGGTGGATCCCACAAGGTAGTCAAATTGAGCCCAAATTAAGTATTTTGCATTATTTTTGTACCAGTTTTATTTGTGCATTTGTTATTTTTTCTTTCTCTCTCTCCTCTCTTCCCTCATGGTTCTGATACATCCATAAATTGGCCCAAACTCCTTCAGCAGTGCTTTTCTCTGGCTCTGTGGGTTCCTGTTTCATGCCAATGACACTTGGTGGAGCCTGGCTGCCAGACCAGGTGGTTTGTAGCTGCCCTGCTGCCAGTGCTGCCAGCATTGCTGCCTGCAGGAGTGCACTCCCAGCACAGCCTCTCCATCCCTGCTCTGCAGGCAAATGTGTAGCTCTGCCTTTTGAGTAGTAGAATTAGAAACAGAGTGGACTGAAGTAGGAAATATTTGCTTACAGCTCTGGCAATCAGAGTTATTCTATTCAGTCATCTTTATTGCCCCAACGCCCTTACAAATACAAGCAGAGTTTCTATTCGGTTTCTTCTCTGTTAGCAAGCAACAATTTGAGAGGGCTAGATCTGTGCTTGTAACATAAACTCAGTAGTATTTTCTAGTATCTGGGCAGATATCACAAAAATTTGGGTTAATATACTGAAAATACAGATAAACAGATTGCTCTGGTGCTCTTGGAACAGAAATTTGAGTTTTCCTCTAAGATGATGAATGGCTGTGAAAGCTGCTTCCACTGTCACTGCTTGGAGTACAGTGCAAGGCTAGCAAAGAACAAACTGATATAAACCTATCTTGTGTCTAAATATCCTTGCCTTGTTCATGTTCCCAAGGATGTATAGGGAATACATGGTTTTAAAAATGCATTAATATGGCAAATGGTGAAAACCAGACCTGATGCATAATTAGTCAGCTTTCTCCATCTGCTTAACCATTCCCTTGATGACAGCATTGGGTGCTCAGGACAAGCAAGCATCTAAAGAGTGTACCAGATTAGCAAAGTCAGACTTCTGGTCTCCAGGAGTCTGAAACAGAAAGAGATACAGGAGAACTGCTGTTTCTCTAATAGTATTCATGTACTAGGGTATATACTGGACTTTAAATGAGGCAAAGATAGCAGCAGCAGGCATCACTCACAGTGTCCTGCTCTGACTTCCTTTTCCATCTTCTTACCTTTATCTCTTTCAAAAACTTGTGAAAATGTCAGAGACAGCCAGGTCCTTCTCACAGCAGGAAACCTCTCAGACTTGGAACAGAATTCTTAACCCAGTTCTTGTTTTTCTAAATATGGCCTATTTCAGGGCTCATTTCACAGCAAGGTGTGCTGAAAACAGAGCTCTTCCTTTTTTGTTCATTGGTGACTGCACTTTTTTTCATGTTTCCTCAGACCCTTTTGTGCCATCCTTATTTTTGTTTTGCTCTCAGAAGTTCTCCTATATTTTTCCCCTCTCTAGTTTCAGGTGCTTTGACAATATAGGATCAGAGTTGCTAAGTGGATCATGGGACAAATATTGCAAAAAGAGCTGTGCTGCCTGGGGTTTGACGTTGTGTTCTCTGCTCTGTCAAATGCCCCTCACCCTGCCTGTACCATTTTTAACCCACAGAAACTGGACGTTTGGGAATCACAATGAATAATATCTGTTCTGTATTTACCAAGCACTTTTGGCTGTTGTAAGGTCCAGCAGTGCTAAAAAGTCGGTACTGGTTCTGGGGGAAGAATTCATGAGTTTGACTTGGGAATGAAATAGGACATATGCTCTTATGGAACAAGTAAATCACAGTATTAGGCACTCCAACATGCTGAATTCAGTGATACCTGCACTAAAATGTTAAGGGAAGGAGCATGTTTGCCACTTTTGCCACCTATGTACCTTTACATAAATGGAAGAATGAGTAGATAAAACAACTTCTTACCCTTAGAGTCTCCTATATAGCCCAAGTTCAATGCACTCACAGAAGCAGTAGGAAACTGGGGTTTCTGTGCTTTCCATGGAAAAAAATAGTATGCTGAGAAAGTGCCCACAGCTAAGCCTAATTTGTAGAACATCTGTAATGTCATCTAGCTTCAGGGAAGTTTCTAAAACCACGAGCAGCAGTAAGTGCGTGGGCCAGACAGCAAGCTCAGAGCAAAAGGTCTCCAATTCTGCTCACTCACATGCTGCAGCTCCTAGTGCAGGGAGTCCCCAATCCAAGGCTGATAATTTCCATTTAATAGTCCTTAAATTTTTTTCTCTACATCTAATTACATTTTGACTCTATTTAGAATTCTGGTCTCCGCAGCCTCCTGCAATGGTTCTATAACTCAAGTAAACTCAGTTTTACACCTGCAGTTATAGACTCACAGAATAGTTTGACCTGAAAGGGACCTTGGAGATCACCTCATTCCAACCCTTGCCATGGGCAGTTTGATAATTTAATTTTATATCCCTTTATTCTGACATTATGAGGATCTGACTAATATTTCTTCTTCATCTACTCATTATTTTATAATATGTCTACCATACTCCCACCTTTTCTTTCTTTTACCATCTTAAAAATCCTAATTAATTTAATCTCTCATCATGCCATACCTTTGATCAAAATTTTCACATTTTTTCTCTATTTATGTTTATCTCTTTTGAAACAGGAGACCAGAAATCTGTATAGGAATCAAAACACAGAGTTGTCCTTAATAAACAAAGTAACATGTAATACTTTGCCATCTCTTTCTGTCTAGTAATTTCAATAGTCCCAAATATTTTTTACCATCACAGATACAAAAAAGGATATTTTCAGAGAACTATCTTCAGTGGCTTCAAAATCTCTTCCTTAGTAATGACAGGTTATTTCAAGCCTACCATCATATTCAGTTAGTTAGGTCTGTTTATTCCTCATTCATATTCCTTTGTCTTTAACCACACTCAATGCAATTTTATCTATACTGTTTCAAAAGGAATTTAGTCAGTGTTGTTAAATATCATGACAGGCTCTGAAATCTGCCTTCTCCATAAGTCTGCTTTACTCCTTTGAAGTATATTAATATATTTTCTAACTTGCTGAATTGCCAAAATGCAGATCCTTTTAAGAGCTTACTTGCCTTTTAAATTTTTAACCTACAAGAGGCAGCTGAGGGCTGGTGAAAAGCTAGTTTTGTAAACAGTGAGTTGCTGCTCAAAAGCAGGAAAAACACCATCATACTTTCAAACCCACCTGTCTTTTCAAAACATTAGGCATCTCCTAAGCACATGTACAGATAAAATCTGTTTTTTACTGTATAAATCCAATTGTGATGCTGTTTTCTAAATTTTAAATACCATTGGGAGGGAAACTGGTGCCCATCTTGACAAACAGTATGTATCTAATGGTACATCCTTGGCTATCCAGAAAAGTTTTGTCCCGAAACCTGAAGCATTTGGATCTTCATCAGGAGTGTAAGCAGCCTTGTATGAACAGATAAATGACCAAATTATCAGAGCAGATATTTTTATTTTGAAATTGACAGTGGAGAGAGGTTGATGTAGCCAATGAGTAATATGTGCTCTTATAACATCTGGTTTTGCATTTCCTATCAGATACAAGATTTAGCCCTAATTTTGAGTTCAGCAGTTACTCTTCTTTTTTTTTTTTTAATCTAAAACTGAAAATATGCCACATCCAAAGACAAATTTTAAAAGTATTTACTTTAATGTAAATGAACAATGAAATGCACTTGCATTGGCTTTCTTTTTTAAATTTTTTTAAGAACATTTTTGTAATTCAGATTCAGTCACTGAATAATTGAGGCTGGAAAGAACTTTCATATGAATGAAGATTGCTATCCCCATTCTCTATTTTCAATGTGAGTGGGAAAAAAAATTCACTCATTGGAGGTTAATGCTCCTTGCAGTTTGAACATACCCAAATGTAGAAAGACTGAGATAAAAACCTGCCTGTGCTCCTTAAAAGGCATGCTACACTGTGAATGCATTTTTCCTGGCTACAAGAAGAGAAGACTAAATTTAGGTGCCACATCCAATCAAGAAATTTTGTTGAGTATCTAAAGCCATATTATCCTAGAGAGTTCAGATGGGGAAAGAAGTGTCAGTTCTTATATGCTACATATCTGCTCCTTTACCTCTACTTCAGAAATCCAAAATTCAAATGCTTCTTCCTATGCTATTCCTTGCTCCTTTTTGTTTAAGAGTAGGGAAACACAAAGCTGGTGATCAGCCACATTCCACTAAGACAACATGGAATTGCAAATATCACATATCAATTGATAACTAAAGAATTCGCTGACACTATATAGAGCATTAATGTTCAAAGAAAAAAATCTGTGAATCAACATGCTCATAAAAGCTTTCCCTAATTGTTTATTCAAGGGTTTTAGTTCCCTCACAATGTAAATGAGACTGAAAAGAGGAACCTAGAAATGTAACATGATTTTAGCATAAAACAGAACCAGCCTATTTGAGAGCAGAATAGTTAAAGACTTAAATGTCTTCTCTGTTTTCAAATATATGAAGAATGTGTTGAGAAGTGCCTTTGGAACATTTTGGCTACTTTGGGAAAATCTTTCTGTGTAAAATTGGAGTGATTCTCTTGAGTATGAAGAAAATAATTTTCTACTTTTTTTTGTATGCATCAGCTGTAATTACTGCTGCTACACTGTATATTAAAGGTCTTATTCAAAATGTAGTCAATGTGTGACATCTCACTAACCTTTGAAACTAAACTGTTGAGCCAGCTCCAGAAAAACATTATGTTTTGTGTAATAATATTTCCAAGAAAATTCTTTTAAGAACAATACTTGCAAATACACTTCTTTTTAATTGCTTTAGAATAAAAAACGAACACCTTTGTAAATATGTTATTAAATTAAAATTTAAACCTTCAGTTTTGTCTGCAAGGGAATGTTAATTAAAGGGAAAGTAAAGCAAATTTAGAGGGAATCTTTATAATTTCCTGATTTTTACACTGTTTCTCTTAATTTCTTTTCTCAGACTAAGATTTTTTGAAGAAAATGAGGCTATGTACACATCTTCCATTTACAAGCATGACATTAATTGAGGACTAAACTTTAAATCTTCTGGCAGCCCACTGAAACGACTAGCCTTAGATGAAAAAACACCCAGAAGTTCTCATCAAATGTATGATCCTAAACAATCTGATGCCAGATACTGCTCTCATTAGGGAAAAAAAGTCAGGAGTGTTCCAAGTGGACAAACATAACTTGCTTACTCCTAGTGCCAACCAAGCAGTGAAGTCAGGATGTGCAGAGTACAAGGATGTGGTCTGCTGGCTGCTGCCTGGGAAGCTCCTTCACGAGTGCCACAGCAGCTGGATGGAACAATGGGAGGTACAGTACATGGTCACATTTTGAAGGGAATGTCACAGCTGCCAAACTCTGCCTTCTGCTACAAACAGTAGAGCCACGTTCATGCTCCAGATACGACAACTTTATTTTGTTGCAAAAATGGTGTCTGGCTGCAGAGCTTGGCTTGGAAAAGAAAAGAACTGAACAGTTTCCAGTTTAACTTCCCTCCTGCATGTAGGATGCACTCTGGCTCATCTGATTTTGTTATCTTCAGTGTAGAAATTTAACTCAGAGTTGTTGACCCCAGGCTCCCTTTATATACAATGAAGGGCTATAGACACTTTTAAGCTGTCATTCATCCAGTCTATTTTAGCCAACACCTTCAGTGGCAGATGAATTATGGCCCTGATCTGCCTATTTTTCTGAATTGGCAAAAAAGCTCAGATGTATATTTCCTATGCATCTATGCCACTCTCTCCAGGGTCCTAACTGAACTCCCTAAGGCCTTTTTTCTGCAAAGAGAACTGGCTAAAATCTTTTGTGCAGTGATGTCCATCTAATTTCACAAACCAGTTTCTGTTAAAGGAAGTAAATTTTTATTGTTTGAGATTGAAAGTAAGCCTGTTGAGGTATTTTTATACACTTAATTGCAGTCTAAAGGATGTGGTTGCATATATAAACAAAGAACCTTTTCTAAGAAAAATCACACTGTGAGATCTCATGTCTGCTTTTTTTTTTTAATAATTAAGGGGGAGTTTAACCACAGTCATTCAATCAAAATTCAGAGTTGTCCCCAAAGTTTTCATGTTTAGCATTTGTATTCTGACTAGCTCTGAGAACATATTTTATGACTTAGTGAAATGTGGAAGCTTGCTTTTGGCTAAATTTTCTTGTTTTCAATTTAAAGATTAGCTGGAAGACTTGGAAGAACAATTTAGTCATCCCACAAAGGAAAAAAAAGTGACTGTGATTGGAATGGGTCCAGGATGTTTAAGAGATGATTTGATTAGAAGAGACATCTCTCCCAAGTGTTAATTGAGGTTTATAAGTTTCATGGACAAAGCAATAATCAAACATATGCCCAGAAACAACAGCTAGCCCCTCTGCATCTGTCAGTGTGAGCTCTCTACAGTTTGGGGTTTTTTCCCATTGGATGTGTTCTAGAATGAGCTTGGAGAACAGCAATGTCAAGAGTATGATGCCCGGAGACTCAGAGAGTACCAAGTCTGACTGACTCAAGCTTTCAATGGATCCTCATGAGCCCATGCAGCCTGGGAACTGAGCAACCCTTGCTACATCTAATAAGAATTAAAATGGAAAACTATGCTAGGTTTTATCCATTCAATACTTATCAGAGAAAATAATCCATCTTCCCAGTTTTGTGAGTGTATTGCAGTACATGGCATTGACAATAATGTAAATCTGTAATTTGCGTTACAAAGTTTGTTTGCAATACAACAAAATTTATTTCAAGTCCTCAGTTTTAAGTAAAGATCCTTGGGGGTGCTTTTCTCTGGCATGCAGTGTGAACTGCTTCCTAAAACTGTGGGAATTTCACTTGGCAAATCACCACTATTCGGACTCAATGCCACTGATCTCAATATATATACTCACCTCTTCCAGCACAATAAAATTGAGGATTCTGCTTGTAAATTTCTCCTACAGGTACAGGCTGGTGGAAAGCATGTATGACCCTCAATTCATTTGGGCTGTGAGATGAAAATATTCTGCAGACCTCCTGTTTCCCTGCGATTGCTGGAGGTGTAATTTGACAATCCTCTTCGCTTCTCCACAAGCTGTACCATTAAATTTGTCTAACTGGGCAGAACTGGAAGGAGGTGAACTTGTTCCATCAGGAGTTTCAACAGGAAGAGGATATTAAGGGTACTTTTTCTACTTCCTTTCTCAGGTAACAGCAGAAACAGCTGATCTGGTTTTCTTCAATTTCACCAAATGCTTTCTCTCTGTGTCCCTCTGCTTTTCTTCTCCCCTATGCTCTTCTTTGCCTGTACCCACTTTGCCTAAATTGAGGAGTTATCCATAGCTTAGTGATGATGATTTGGTAAACAGTCACAACAACAGCAGTTGGCTAACAGCTGTCACAGCATCCACCACCCATGACCACTTGGTCACCTCCAAATCCATGCTGTTGAGGATAAGCTGAGCTTGGGCTCTTCTCTGACTGACTGTACTCAACTCTTTTCTCCAGAGGCAAGTGAAGACTTACTGTCCCCATCAGTCCTTGGGAGAAAAATTCTTCTTGACTCCAAATCTGGTAGGTAGTTTAGCATTTTGTGCAGGCAAGCCATGTGACTTCTTTATTCATCTGTCTCCACTTATCTTTGAGGCTGAATGCTCTTTGCTGACAAATTTTATAGCATATGACTGAGTAGATGGAAAAGCCTGTCATTTGTCTGTTAACTTTTTTTTTCTTTTTAATTGAATGACATTTGAGCAGGTTGATGAGCCTGAAAGAAAAGACCATACAGGTATTTTATAACACATATCTCTCATCTTCATGACAGGCAGATGTTAATTTATACTCTTTTTTTTGCATATGATATATCAACATTTTTCATGACTGTCATAATCAATACCCAGTATTTCATTTTCTGCAACAGCTTTTTTGCCTGATATCCTTCAGTAAGAGACATTTAGACACAAGATGTATGGGATCTCCTCCCTCAGAAGTCAAGTCAGGACTGCATCATTATTTTTTCCAGAAGGTTGAAATAAAATGGGAAGAGTCAAGATGGAAAAAGAAATAAACAGTGGAAAAATTAGCAGATTAGAAGTACTTTAGAAGAGCCCAGTGACTTTCATAAGTAGTATGGTTAAATAAAACTGAGTATTAGCTGTATGTTTTGTACTTCGGTAGGCATAAATTAAACGATTATGAAACAATTACATGAATTGCTAATATAAGTCACTAAAATTGTTAGATTTTTTTTTTATGATTGGTTGGTTGGTTGGTTAGTTGTTTGTTTTTGGTAATGAGGAGTCCACTTTCTCATAGAAGCAAGCTGAGATGCTCAGTTTTCCTGTAATATCATACCTATATTTCAGATATTTTAATTGAGAAAACAGGGAGAGAGTTGGTGTTCTGGCCAACAGCTGAAACAGTATTTCAAAATACCTCTGAAACTATCAGTTAAAAAAATAGTATTTTAAAGAAGGATGAATTAAAATTTTGTTTTTCAAGGGACTTTCGAAGATTCCAAGAGGAATTTTTGATGTTTGGATTTAACTGTATCGGGTTTAGATACACTTTGGGTGGCTGATACCTTTCACTCTATTGATACAATGTGCCACCATTAAACTTTTAGCTTGAGAGTGGATTTATTTGTTAATGTCTTGAACAGGTATCTAACTCACAATTCCCACCAGTGAAGATCTCCAGGGTAATTCTGAAATGAGCCCATTTTTCTGTAAGAAATGGAGGTAGCAGCTCCATGTCTCATGGTCTGAGGATTTACAGAGGGGACTTGGAGATGTAGGCGAGCCTCTGAAAGGGCTGTAAGCAATTTGTGTCCACACAGTTCATGTTGTGCATGTAAAGGAAAGAAGTTAAAGGAAAGAAGTGGAGATCCACTATAATTGAAGAAGAAAGATCCAAGGCTGGGTCTCGTCTATCTGTCATTTTACTATTGATAGCTATCTTTGGTGAAGAAAAGCAAGAGGATAAAAAATTAAAAAAAAAAAAAAAAAAAAAGAGAGACAGGAATTTAAAGAAGATCATTGAGGCACTCCCCTGAGACTAGAAATGCAAATGGCCAAGTGCAGACTAAAGCAACTGGCAGAGGGGAAAGAGCTGGCCTTCAATGTGGTAGCCAAAGCAGTCATATGCAGTATCTTAAAGTAAAAATAACAGATACCAGTGGGAAAGCTTTTACTGCTGTTAATATTGATCAAAAGGAGGGGAGACCTGGAATGTGCCCTTAATGTAGAATCTGTTCCTCTAACAGGTAGCTGTTCTATGGCTCCTCAGGACACTGAACTCCCCTCCAGAAGTTTTTTGATGCGCTAATTCTATAACTGCATGAGTTGGAACCAGGGCTAATGATGAGCTAGCGTGATATATCTTTCATTAAGCTCTTCTGAAGTGAGGTGGCTGTAAGCAAGCACAGAAGATTTAGGGCATTATTTTCTAAAGCAACACTGACTTAGGAGCTAATGGAGATCTTCCCTTGATGGCTATTTGGAGTTGGAGCAGCTGGAAGAAAAAAATAGCAGTAAAAGGGATTAAATTTATTTGTCATTAAGTTTTATGTTGTCAGATGATTTCAAAATGCTGAGGTAGACTTTGTGATTATAAAATGTGAAATACATATATTTTAGTCATAAACTAACCAGTAAGGGCTTTTTTTTGTATTCTCTGTTCCAGAAATTTTCCTCATGGCTACATCTACATTTACCAGAATACATACAAGCAAAATCCATTGTTCTTTAAGTGTTGATAAATGCTGTGGTTTTCAGTTAAAATGCAGATTTGAATTCGTATATCTTTATTAACCTGACATTCAAATTACTGTTTAATACAATTTCCAAGAGACGAAGAAACTTGTTTTGAATGGTTGTTCATCTTGCATTTGCTGCTTTTCTTGGACATGTGTGCAACAATTTATTGGCTCAAGCAGAGAACAGCTGGCTGATACACAAAAAGTAAAGCCATGAATGAATTATTCTGCTTGTCCTAAATGTATGAAATAAACTCATCTACTGCAGCAAACAACCCAGGATTTCTGTTTATTTTGCACATTTTAGAAAAGCTATTTTCTAGAGTAAAAATAAAAGACTTTCAGAAAGTTTAATTGGTATTGCCTCTATCTGCTCCTTTCAACTGGCAGAGTCTTTGCTTGCTGAGGGCTATAGTCATTTAGGTGAATCATATTCATCTATTAGTCTCCTTTACCTGGCTGAGCTTTGGCTCACTAAAAGCCACAGTAATTTAGATAAAACAAATTTTGATACATTTGAAAAGGAAGTACAACTTTACAGCATATTTCCTGCTGTGGATCATGGTCCTGGGGGACATGCTGTCACTATTCACTGAAAAGCAGGATCCTGAGACCTATCTCTACAACCCTTTCATATTGTAAGGTGGTTACACCAAAAGTCGTCTTTTTTTTTTTTTTTTTTTTTTGCATCAGGCATAGGTAACAGCAAACTAACTCTCAATATTATGTAGTCTATTGCTGTGGAATAGACTGCTGTGGAAAAATGAGAAATCTACTTTGTGGATGATTTTTACCTCTCTGACTGTTGTCCTGGCAATTTTCTTTCCAGAAACACCAAGCAATTTCCATCTTCTCTATAGGAGAAGATTGATTTACTGTAATTAGGCTAAGTTATTCCTTTGTTATTCCTTTCCTCCTTCCTGTTAACACTGAGCTGGGGTTTTGTTGGCATTCCATCTGCTTGAGAAACTGCTGGCAGAAGGGAATGAGGCCTTTTTGCTGCTTTTTCTCCTGTTCCTGTCAGAACAGCTGCTGGTGATGACACACCTACCATGTGGCATTTGTTCATGGGAGATGTACTCCTGGGGAGTTCAGGTCTGTCTGGGCGTAGGGCAGGTGTGAGTTCTGCAGCACATGAGTAACCTATCTCCTACCTGGCAAATAGTGTATATGCAAGGCAGTCTTTGGAAGAGCTGATGTTGTGCTTCACAATTCTCAGGAGATTTACCATCTGTGGAACTTCTAGGCATACAAAGGTGACAGTATGGGGTCCTTAATGCAGATCTGGGAACCCAGTGTTGCATAGCATTACAAGTTGTTTTTGACTCCAAATAAGAATTGCATAGAAGACACTGGGTAGGGATTGAGATTCTTGTTTTGCGAGGAAGGGTTTCTTTAAACTTGATTTAAGAATCAAGGCCTGCTTTGTACACTAAATGTCCTTGAGGCACTAGCTTAGACAGAAGTTTACATATTGGGGCTGGTGTGCATTTGGCTTGTTTTCTGCCTCTGTGCAGAAGCCAAAAGCCATCTCATTTAATTTTCACAGACTTTGCCTTGCTACATCTTGCAACAACACAGTTTAAGATCCAGCATGGAAAATCAGATAGCAATTGCTTTGCCTCAGCACACAAGGTAATGTGTGAAGTAATGTGTAAAAATCCCTCGAAGTGAGAGATCAGTTTTTTGTGATCTACACAAAATTTTGAGCTGACAAAAAATGGCCTTTTAAAAACTTTTCTACCAGAATCAGGGCAAGGTCCAAGAGCTGGTTGAACAGTTCCATGACATGATCACTTCATGATGCTTGCTTTCTCCCTGGTATTCCTCATAACTGCTAGGAAAATCCCCAAAACCTCTACTCACCCTGTTCTTTAAATTGCCATAGCACAGAGAAGAGATCAGCTGAGACTGTGGAGCTCATCCCTGCTTGATTCCTTGTTTTTCCTGTCCCAGTATTACTGAGATCTTCTGTCTTATTCTCCAGCTGCAGTGTGTTCACCCTACAGGAACTAGTAAAAAAAAGATTAAAAAATTCTCTTGAATTTACTGTGTTAATTGCCAAAGACAACAAATAAGCAAGAATTTTTTGTTACACCAGATTAATGAGAGCTTTGATAGGTATTTTTTCCCCACATAATTTTTTTCAAAATATCTGAACTGTCAGCCTTTCCCACAAAGGTGAAGGAATATAAATTTTACTTCTAATTTTGCTTATGTGTATAAGCTGTGGCTGCTGGCATAGGAACTGATAATTTTTACAAATTTCCTAAAAGTAAATTCCAGTTGCCATCTTGTTAGTCTGTAAATTGTTTGGAGTTAAAATTAGTGTTGTTCAGAAGCTAGTGCATAAGTTTTAACTGTTCCACCTTTAAACAGTCTTTGAAAAGTTTGTGCATTTTTATTAGAAGGGATGATGTTACAATGCATCAGATGAGCCCTTGTTGCTTCTGGTGAGTACAACCCCAGGACCCGGTCAACCGGGAGTTGTGTGGCAAAATAAAAAGAGATGGGAATGACTGGAGTGGCCAAAAATCAAAATTTAATAAAGGAAAATAAAAAGTGCACTAACAATCAATGCACAACAAAACATAAGCTGAACACTGTATAGAGTTGCTCCAGAAGATCTTGAAATGAGGCAAGCATAACCTTATATAGACATTATCTGAGGGCAGAGAACCAATGAACAGAGAATCTGAAACAATGCCTTATATGGAACACAAGATTAACCAATCAGAGGGCAGGGTTCAGAACATAACCTATATGGAATAAATCTGCATAATTATTCCAATCATTCCCTTCATCTCATCCTGATTTAACTAGATGTTTCCCATCTCAGCTTCTTGCCTCCAAAGCCCCAGTGTTGTTATTTTGTGTGGTTGGCTCACAGCCTGTATTCTCTAGGATGGACTGCCACAACAATGAGACAAAGTAACAAGAAACTGGAGGTGAACATGATAAATCAGATGTTTTTGTAAGTATTGCTATAATTTCTGAAGGAGAGCCAAGCTACAATGACTGTAGGTTTAGCCAATTTGTCCTTGCAAGAATCTGAGGTCAAAGTAGATTCTCTCCTACAGACAGTCATATCCTACAGATCATTTTGTCCTTTGGGAGAAAGAAAAAGAACTACATGTTTTGAGCATTAGCTAAGTATCTCAAGAAAAATCTGACTACTGTGTAAATTTTCCTGATTTAAGATGACAGAGTAATTTCCTCATTTGCAGTTCAATTTGATTAGTTTGGTTACCTGCTTTGAATATCCATTGTTTGATGCCTTGACATATTCATCATGTCTCTAACTTATGACCTTGCTTTCTCCTATGGAAAAAAAAAAAAAAAGCTTCTAGAACTTAAGTAGTGGCTTGATTAATGCAATTTTTTTTATTTGGTCATCTTTTTAATAAAATCCTTATTTATTCTAATCTGTTTGATATTTCCTTGGCAAATTACAAAGATGTCGGTAATCTCCTACAAACAATTTGCATGATGCTTGTCTTAACTTCCTAAAATAGGACCATACTTCTTGTAGGCTGTCTCAATGACACAGAAGCGTCCTTCTAGTTCAATGATTTAATTGTGTAGCAAACCTTTAGCAAATTACTAAGAAATATGGCTTTCCTGATTTACCTTATTTCCTGGGAAATCTTCTGTGTAAGATTTAGGACACCAGCTCTTCAGTATATTTTGCCATTTCAGGTTGGGCCTACTGCAGGATGCTCCAGAAGGACATCCTAGGAATATGGTGGATGTTGCCTTAATCTTTGTCTGCTCTGTTCTGTAGTTCAGCCTTAACCACTTTCCTTTCTGAATCTTATTTATTCCATTCAGAGTTAAAGGACCATTTGCCCTAACCTAGGTTTTCCTCGACAAAAGGAATTACTTTCTACTCCCAACATAAGCTTTTTTGTCTAAGAAATTCTCAGATTCTTGAAATATAATTTTTCCAAACAAAAGAATCAACTGTAAGAAATAAAATAAGCCTTTTTTTTTTTTTGTAAAATGGTGACATACAGATAGCTGTGGCAACTCATCTTTTGTTGGCAAAACCACTGTTGTAGGATAGTAAATTATAGCAAAAGTACAACAAAACCTTGCAATGACCTCCACTTTCTTGTTTATTTTACTGTCAGAATTTGCAAGTTAATTAACATACAGCATGCATTTTGTCAGTGGAGAGAGGCATATTAGGCTTTCAGCGGTCTCTTTCCTCCCCCCTCTGAGGACTGTGAAAAGCTAAAAGCTGTCACAGTGAAGTAGTCTCTTGTAAAGGATTTAGCTGAGTAGTACCTAAAGGCTAATGAATTTTACCCAGAGACTGAGTAATGTATTGGACTAGCACTGGCTAGTGTACTTAGCTCAATAACTTGTGGAATGGGTAGATTATCAAAATGCCTACATTACAGATACCTAAATTATCTATTTAGTCCTCCCCAGCTTTTCCTCTTAAATTTCCATCCAAACAACCTAGTTATATGCAGAAAATATGTATTAAAATAACCTTTTCCTTTTACATTTTGTTACTAAACCACACTGAAGTTAATGTGAATCTTTCCATTTACTTTGTGGGACTTTACATCTAGCACTAGAAATGTTCTTTCCCACTTATCTTGTACCTTGTCATTGTTCTACTGAAATGATAGCCTGACTGGGAAATTGTAAGTCAGGAAGCTTCGCAAAATGGAAAAAGCAAATATACCCAAATCCTATCAAGGCTCACATTGGAACTTTGTCATAATGGGATTCATCAAAACAGTATTTCTACATAGCCCAACTTTTGAGAGCATGATATTTCATACAAAATCCTGATCCCTTTCATAAATTTCACACTGTTATTAGAGCTCCCAGAAAACAGAAAATCTGTTCCATGAAAAATCATATCTTATCAAAAGTGTCATATAGTTTTCCTGCTATTTATTCTACAATTAACCAGTGCAGTCTTTCCTTTTTATGGTCATTCCCAGTTGATAAACTCACTTTTTCTAGTAGAAGTTCTTGCCTGAAAGAACTATCTTGAAAGACAAACTTTTATTTTTACTACTACATTTTGGTATTTGCAATGCTACAGACTGGATTAATAATTTCTTCCCATCCAACTATCAAATCTTTTCCATCAATTGGACCAATTAACTTTCAGTCACCAGCAACACCTTCCTACTTTTTGTCCCAACCCACGAGCACGGAAAATTAAATCAGTTGCATCAGTAACACCCAAGGAACTTTTTGACTTATCTCTCTCTTTCATTTCTGAGGCCTTAATGATTAAGAAAAATTTCCTCCCATCCCTCAGCTTACTACCCACTTTATAACCCTTGTGCAAATCCCACTGCATTTAATTAAATGATTTCTCAAATCTTCCCATGGCTGCATAGCCTAATAAAATCCAATTTATGCACTCTTTCTAAATTTCATCTAGCCCCAAAAAGCCGCAATCTGCATCGGTATCTGCAATACCGATGCAAATTTCATCTGCATCGGTATTGCAGATGTTAGGCTGATCTGGCATTCATTTATGTGAACATATATGCATTATATACTGAGAAAACCCCAGAGAATTGGGTGTTGGAGAGGGCCTGTCTCCTGTAAACCATGGTGTCCGAGGTAACTGCCCTAACTCTAGTTGTTACAGGGTTCGTGAAGGAATTGTTATCCATGGAAGGCAATCACAAAATACATCTGGTACAGAATAGAATTACTTTTGAGGGATGAATCTTGCCTTTTTTCTCATGAATACAGAAGGATTGCTGTGTGGCAGAACCATGTTCTTATTGACCAAAGCATGTTTATTTTGCTAAAAAAAAAAAAAAAAGAAGGGATAGTAGATAGGACATGTTGAAGTTCTTGGAAGCTTCTTGGAAGAAACATGTGCTAAGAAACAGAAAGTGTGCTCTGGCATCTTAGCCACAATAGCAACCTTTAACTTATTCCAGGGCTGCTTCTTCCACTTAATGTAATGTTTCCAGTATCCAGACTGGTTTGGGTGGAAGTAAGAAGGGTCTTCAAGTTAGTTTACATTCCTTTGCATCCCACGATTCATTCACTGCCATCAGCAAAGCTGAATCATTCATTCACATACCACATACAGCAAAGATTCTTGAGTGTTAAAATCATCTTTTTGTTCATTGTTCTGCAACTGAATCTAAACATTATGTGACTTTTCACATTAGCAATATGGTACACCACCTGAAGAAAAACTGTTAGCAATCACTTCTTTCTTAAGGAATAGAAAAAGTACAAACTTATGCATACAATTGTTTGAAATTTTCTAACAAAAGTACTTAAAAAGTTTAAACTGCTATGCAGCACAGAAGAGGGACATTGAATCACCTCTTTCTCTCTCTCTCTCTCTTTCTCTCTCTCCCTGTATATATATATATAATCTCAGAGCTGATCTGTTAAATTGGTCATCATTTCTCAAAAACAGATGGCAAAAAATGTTATTTGACATCTTTAAATTCTTAACCTTTTGCTTATCAACTGCCTCTTCAAACATTTTCAGCAATTTATCCTACAAGCTAAAGATTTTGGTATTTCTAGTTGAAAATACAGACATTCAAAACCATCTATTTTTAACATATTTTTAGACATTTAACTTGTGTTATATGGTTACTGGAAGACAGGCAAAAGGTGAAATCTCTCTGTCAATCACACCTGCAAAGAAAAATACTTGTATACACTCTGACGAAAAAAGCCAAATTATTTATAGAATCATACAGAGATAAAATTTATCAGTTTTATTTCCAAAAAGGGAATATAGTTAATTAAGTATTTTGGGTGAGGAACAGTCAAATAAATCTCCTTTCAAATGGCTGAGCAGAACTTTTTACATTGTTGCCAGTTACATGCTGTCAGCCATCGAGCAAAAGATATGATGGTCACTTTTTGGTACAAAATAGTGTACATCTGAGTCACTGGCAGATGCCCCTCTCCATTGCGCATGCCAGTTAAGTCTTGACTCTTTCTGTATTTTTTCAGAGAAAAAATCATCAAATTCAGGGTTTTCCTCTGTTTCCAACTTTACAGCTCATATAGGCATATTTTGTGGCATGGAGACATTTTTTGCTTTACATTGACAAAGAATTACTGAGCAAGGTCAATAAACACAAAAGCATTGCACTAAAAAGAAATGTCCTTAAGCAGTGATGTCTTTGCGTGTGTTGCTTTACTCTTGAGCTTCTACCTGTCACAGCAAAAATGCCTCCTTGTCAAGGACAGGTGAGAACAGAAAGAAATGAATTGAAATCCCTGATGTTTTTCATTACCATCTGCTTATTGTTACATGATGAACAAGAAAAACATATCATTTAAAATGAAATTCTAATAGAAACCTTATAGTTTTTAAAATTAAGCAAATTTTTTTCCTCATCTTTTCATGCTTCCTTTACATAATTTCTATTATTGTAGATCCCTTTTCCACATCTCTCTCCAGCATTTTTCACCTTCTCCAGCCACCTCCATTTCCTTTTAAGTGACAATGCTAAAGAGGTTCAGTCTTTAGCAGTTCAAGAAAGACACCACCTCTGGCATCTTCCTTGCTTTATGCTGTCAAAACATTTTCCTGAAGTCCATCCAGTTTTAAAGGAATGGTACAGTCTCTAATACATCTTTAATTTTTCATTTCTTCTAGTTTCCTTCCACTTCTCCTGGTGTCAGTACTTTAATTCCCTGTGTACTTTACTGGCCTCTTCATGAGAAATTATGTAAATGCATATTTCTCCTGCATTCAGTCTAGATATGTCTCTCCCACATGACCCAATATAGGGTTTATCCTTGGAATCCTATTGGGAAGAAGTGTCTTGACTATACCTGTCCTCCCATCTCTCACAATTAGTCTTACTGGATAGGCACACATCAATCACAGAGTGGGATATCAAGGAAGGAGGCTGTTGGATGAATATATTGTTTTAGCAGGCCAGGTTCTCCCTCTGTGACACTGTTCGAGCCAAATCATGTGGAAGGGAACCTGTAATCACTGTAACTGTGTTGAGGAGCTAAAGACTTGATTGTGGCATGTTTATCACAATGACAACTGAATCTAGTAAGGACTCTGAGGAATCAATTTTTTATTGATGAATGGAATATGTTTATGGTTATGCTGTAAAAGAAAGGGTAAGTGGAGACGGAAAAGAAAGGGAGCGTAAGAGGTATAAAATGAGGGGATAGTTCAACCAAATTAGAAGAGCTGAAAGGCAGGAGTTGTTCAAATCTGCATGGGTGGCAAAGGATAATGAACTAAAAAGTGGGGAATGAAAGGCAAGGGAAAAGGGTGGAGTGAGATTATATCAGAGTTTTGATTTTTTTTTTGTTATACTTCATTAAAGAGCTAGTGAGATCCTGTGAAAAGGTGAGAAAAGCTTAATTTGAAAGTCAAGTCTGTTATTTAGTTTACCAGTCATGTAAGAACCAGTTTCAAACAGAATGGCTTAAAAAGTATTTCTTAAAATGAATGCGGACCATTATTTGGATTGTGATGTGATTGGATAACTAAAAGATATTATAGACAACTCATGGTTAGTGCTAACGGGGTTAAATAAAATTTTCTACTTTTATATGATTTTCTTATGTGGTACTGAATATGATGTACAGAAAACTGGAACCTTTCCCAAAGACCATCATGCAGTGAGGTATTAGGTAACCACCATTTAAATGAGAGCATATTCTAGAAGTGACCTCTTTCACTTAATGATCTTAATAGAGGATATACCAATTTTCTAGGTGTCATAATTTCTTAGAATGTTTCTTCATCATTAAACTCAGTTCACTTTCTCATTTTCTTAAGTGAATTTAATATTTCACTTTAATTAGGCACTGGAATGACGTCATGTTTAATTAGTTCAGCCTACCACAGAGATGTGATATCACACACAGTGTTTTAAACACTTACTAATATTCTGTGATATGTTTGAAAATTTTTTGTTGAAATTGGGGTACAAACACTCACATTTGACTGTAATATTTTCAGAAATGGGAGATTTAACCATGAACTTTGGTTATTGCATATTGTCCTACTAAGAAGTATAAAAGTTCTTTGTAAACAAGGCAAACCTCCATCCAGCTCAATCACCCCTTTAGCTAGAAATACTTCAGGCTTCTGTATTGCTTTCATGAGACCCATTCCTTGGAATCAGAGGCTCTAAGGCCTATTTTTTACTTCTTTATATTCTTATCTGAAAATTTTAAGTTGTTATTTTCAGGTGGGTGGTAACTGGTGAAAAAGCAGGCAAACAAAGCAGTTCTTCATAGGATGAGGAATGTGAGAGTGCTATCTGGATAAAACAAGAGTTCTTGATTTGTCTCTTGCCTTGCTAGTGCCAGAAAGATGTGCTTTAGGATATCAGGGCACTCATATGATATAAGCTGGACTGCTTAAGAGAATAAGGTGGCAATTTTCTGAATTTTTTCATGTTGTTATTATTTTGACAGGGCTGCATAGAAGGGAGTGTGCTAACTTGAGTCAATTTGCTCATTGTTTATATATAAAACTCATATTAGAAACCTTATGGTTGCAACTGAGGTAAAGATAATTTTCTTCCTAACAGCTGATACAGTGTGCTGGTTTTGATTTAGGATGAGAATAATGCTGATAATACACCATTTCAGTTGTTGCTAAGTGGCACTTACCTTATGACAAAGACTTTTCAGTTTTCCAAGCTCTGCCAGTGAGCAGGTGCATAAGAAGCTCTGAGGGAACACAGCAAGGACACCTGATCTGAACTGAGCAAAAGGATATTCCATACCAGAGAACTTCATCTCAATATGTAAAATGTGGGATTTAAGTCAGCAGGGGCCTATTGCTGCTCAGGGATGGGCTGGGCATCATTGGGTGGTGAGCAACTTTAATGGGCAATATTTCTCTTAGGTTTTATTCCTCTTGCTTTTGCATTTTCCTGGATATACTACTACTACTACTACTACCACCACCACTGTTTTATTGTTGGGTTTTATTCTTTCTTTTTTCTTATCTCAACCTACAGATTTTGCATTTTTCCAATTCCATTCCCTATGTCACTGGCTGGGGCTGGGAGGACTATGTGAGCAAGTGGCTGTATGAAACTTAGTTGTTATCTAGAGTTAAACCATGACAATTTTGTATTCAGACATTAACTTTTATGACCAGAAATCCCAGAAAACCAGCTGTCTCTTGTAGTCTAAGCTTGTACTTAAAAGTGAAAAATGCTTGGCTCCCTTCACCTTGTTTACCCTCTACATCTGTAGATGTTTTGGATCAAGAATACTGCTGAAAAACAAATAATACTTGCTTTGCTCAAGCTGTTGAGGTTCTCTCTCCAAGCATATCAGCCCTCTTTTTTTAAAAATAAGCAGTGACAAGACAACTCTGCCAAGCTGAAAAGGGTTATGGAGGACTTAGGTCTGCTGTTCACCTCCAGGAAGTGTCTAAGGTGGTACTGGTTTTCATGTTGGAAATGTTCTAGGAAAGAGTTGCTGCCAGGCCTCCATGTTCCTGCCCATAACTAAGTGTTCACCACCAGAGAAAGATGGTGAACTTTCACATGCCTTGCTCCAAGAGATCCTTTTGTAGAGTTACATTACCATTATGTCTGAGGGGCTGCAAATAAAAAAGTGTCCTTTGTTTTTTTGCTTACAAAATGAATCCACTCTGAAGTTACAGCTTTAGAAAATTAACTGGACACATGATCTGGTTGCTACAGAAACCTCCCTGGAATAAATAAAAAGCAAGCAGAGGGAGCACTGACAAGTGCCAATTTACAGAATATTAAGTTTCACTGATTTGCATCAATTGACACCATCTCCCACTTTTATTTATTAGCAAAATGTTTAAAAGGAGGTATCTCTTACTTTGCTCCCTGGACATACACAATCACTGCTTTACAGTTATGGTGCATTAGTCATATTAGTCTGGCTAATAAAAGAAGAGTTATTGTACTGAGCCCTACCTGCAACAGACATAAGCAGTGTGGTCACTCTCTCCAATAATGTTACTCAGTATTGCAATCCCTCAGAAGCCACAGAACAATATGCAGTGTTTTAACCTTGACTGGCTGCCAGGTACCCACCCAGCTGTTCTCTCATTCCCCCTCCTCAGCAGAGAAAACAAGATGAAAGGCTTGTGGGTAAACACAAAGACAGAAAGATTGCTCACCACAGAAGACCATCACAGGCAAAAGAGACTTGCCTTGGGATTATTAAGAGTAGGATAGTGAGAAACAAAAACAAAACTAAAAGCACCTCCCCCTCTTTTTCCCCTTCTTCACAGGCACATCTCTCCTGATTCTTTTCTCCATCTCCCCCCACCAGCAGGGGAATTGGGAATTATGTGGTTAGTCCATAACACTTTGTCCATAACCTTCCTTATCACATTGTTAGCTAGTCCAATGCGGGGTCCCTGCCATAGGGTACAGCACTTCACAAACTCATCCAGCATGGGCCCCTTCCACTGGATGAAGTTCTTCAAGAGCTGCTCCAATGTGAGTTCTTCCCATGGGGTACTATTCCTCATGGAAAAACTGCTCCAGGATGAGTGCCTTAGGGGCCACAGTTCTTTCCAGGAGCTGAATCCAGCATGGGCTCTCCATGGTCTGCAACTTCTTTCAGGGCACATCCATCTGTTCTATGCAGGGTCCTCCACTGTGCTGCACTGTGTGATAGCTCCATCAGCCTGGTTCTCTAGGGGGTGCAGGAGAACAAGGCGAGCCATTGTGGTCTTCTGCAAGATTCGCAGGGGAATCTCTCTCTTCTTATTCATTGACCTTGATGTCCATGGAGCTTTTCCTCTCACATATTCTCAGCTGTTTGACACAGTCTCAGTGCAGTGCTCTTTTGCCCTTTCTTAATCACAATATCACAAAGGTGCCACCAGCATCCCTGATGGGCTCATATTTGGCCAGTGGCAGTTCCAATTTGAAACCAGCTGGAGCTGTCTCTATGATGGGGGAAGCTCCTGGCATCTTCTCACAGAAACCACTCCTGCAGCAACACCCTCCCAGTCAACACCTTGACATGTACACCAAATACAAAATATTGAGTTGTTAGCATCTTTCTGAAACATGGATTATCTAGCTTGGATGCTTTTTCTAAGGATGATCTTATAAGGCATAGAATCCAGATTCAACTGCTTTATAACAGGCTGTTTCTGCTGAACCCTTAAAAGGCTGAAACAGAGAAAAAGTGGGATCCTTACCCCACACCCTGGCTTTAGATCAGCATTTTTGACTATGTAGCTGAAGAGTACAGTCTGGTTGCCCAATGAAAAACAAAGTCTGTACAATCTTTCTTCAAATGTTCTGTATCAAGCTAAATCCTGGGAGTCGCAAGTCTCTTTTTTCACTGAACAAGGCACTTAAGCACAACTGAATAAATCTTCCTCTCCAATCTATCTTTGGCATTATCACCAGTTCTTATAAAGACATATGATTTTTCCTCTTGTGTGGTGACTCTTTCTGCTTTGTGCCTAACACAGCTCACCCACTTGTCTGCTGTGGTTTCCATCTGTCAGTAGGTGGAATACGAAAGTAGGCAGGGTGAGGATCAAAATGCTTTATCAAGTGGAAAGGACCAGAGCAGAAGAAGAGCAGTGAGTACATGTATCCTCCATATTTTGATAAATCAAAAATGATGATTTCTCTTCCCCTGATATAACAGTTACTGCTTTAAACAGACATAGGTCTGTGATTTTTTTCCTTAAGAGAAGCAACATCTTGTAATCTGATAGGTTATATTTGATATTTGATCAGATATTAATATCTGAGAGGTGATAAATATAATATTCTGTTCTCCTTCACATTCATCATCTGTCATTATGAATGTGAGGAAGGACAGAATACAGAATCACAGAATCATTTAAGTTGGAAAAGACCTTTGAGATCATCAGGTCCAACCTATGACTTAACACAACCATGTCAACTAAACCATGGCACACATTCAGTGTTTTCTTAAATACCTTCAGGGATGGTGACACCACCACCTCCCTGATCAGCCCATTTCAATGTCCAATCTTCTTTCTGTGAAGAAATTTCTCTTAATATCCAACCTAAACCTTCCCTGGTGCAGCTTGAGACTGTGTCCTATTGTCCTGACCCTGGTTACCTGCGAGAAGAGGCTGACTCCTTCTTAGCTACAACCTACTTTCAGGCAGTTGTAGAGAGCAATAAGGTCCCCCCTAAGCTTCCTTTTCTTCTGTCTAGACAACCTGAGCTCCCTCAGCTGCTCCTCATAAGACTTGTGCTGCAGACCCTTCACCAGCTCCATTGTCCTTCTCTGAGCATGCTCCAGCGAATCAATGTCATTACTGCATTGAGGGGCCCAGAACTGGACACAGAGCCTGAGGTGTGGCCTCACCAGTGCTGAGCACAGGGGAAAAGTCCCTTCCTTATTCTTACTGGTCGATTCACACTATTGCTGATACAGGCCAGGAGGTCATTTACCTTCTTGGCCACCTGAGCACACTGCACACCACTGACACATACTCGTTGCTTTAAATGCTTGCTGAAAACAATACAGGTCCAATACAAGGTAATAGTTCTCTGAACAACCTGGTCTAGTGAAAGGTTTCCCTGTCCATAGCAGGGGAGATTGTAACTAGATGATCTTTAAGGTCCCTTCCGACCCATCCATTTTTATGATTCTGTGGTTCCATTATTAGTGCAGTCTTTTATTGCACATGACATATATATCCACAGAGTAGATCCCACTAGTGATACCCAGGGGGTTTAGTTAATCCAGTTTAATGAACCACTAGATCATAGCATGTCTGTCTACCTAGGCACTGTCTAAAAAGATAACTGGAGCTACTGTTGACCGTAAAAGTCACAAGATGTTTTTGTTGTTGTTGCTGCTCTTTACTCTGTTTTGTTCTTGTATGGATGGAAAAAAAAATATATATAGACTGTTTCTAAATCAGAAAGAGAAGAAAATGTCTGTGAAGTCCAATGCAATTCATTGTTACATCTGAAGGTTTTCAGTCAAGTGTTGAGTCTTGCTGTTTAACTCCTACTTGCAGAAGCAATGTACTTAATAGGACACAGAAACCTGGTGATGTCTGTTTTCTTGAGCTGATTTTGCCATTTATTAGGAACAGTAAGTGTGTGAGAGTTCGGGATTTTAGAAAGTGAAATCTTGTCATTGATGTTTCCCTCTTTGATCTCTGTGCCTAGAAATCTTTTGACATTGCTCAGTTCCTATCAGCTGATGGGGATTTTTTCCCCTAAATTTGCATTACACACTATGTGACATTCTTCAAGGGGATAGTATCTCTCATCTTCTGGAGATAGAATAATTGGGGGATTTTTAGACATACGGGCCAGAACTCAGTTTTTATTACTTAAGAACCTCATGAAAATGCAGCTAATTGACAATTAACTACTTCTTTCCATATTAATTATTAAACTTCAAGAAATTATTAATAAGAGCATGGAGATTTGTTTCTCTGTAAGGAATAAAGTGTGTGCACAACACCAAAAATCACAGTAAAATATTTCCCTAATAATGTCAAGAACTAGTCACAGGCATTCTGCCTTCAGGAAGCAATTAAGAATTTCTTTTCCAGAGGGGATATCTTCTAAAAATGCTTTTCAAAACAAGGTAATCAGAGTGGGTAAGAATTATTTTTTTTTACTTCACCTTCAGATGCCTAGGGACATTTTTCACCTAGTGTGAAAAAATAAATGTGCATAGGCTTCTCTAATGTGAACATTTAAAAAAATGTTATGTCCATTTCAAGGGTATAAATATGTTTAAGAAGCTGCTTGCATGTGAGGGAAGGCATGACCTTCCCCAAAATTGTGTCCTGATATAAAACAAACAAACAAAAATAATATTTTTATAGTAGAGAAGATATTTGAAATTTTTTCTGGGGAGGAGGAAGGTCAGAGCCAGTATGTGTCTGATGTCACCAGGGAACGAGGGTATCAGCAGGTCATATGTATAATAAAAGCTAAGTAATGCTACATGATATGCATTAACTGTGGGCCCTTGGGACTGGAGTTTAGAAAATATTAGACTTCTATCAGACCATGGTATTTGCTGTTTGATGCATTCTCCTCTCCTTTCTTCTCTTGCTATGAGGTATTGGTAGGTCCAAGGTTTCCATTTACTAGTCATGGAGTTGTATATATGCCCAATAATTTGGGAGGCAAAGGGTAAATGGGGAAAGGATTTATTTATCTGGTAAGCTGAGTTCACTTTTAGACATTCAAGGAGAAAATTGTTATTTCCTCATGCCTGAACTGTATGTATAAAAGAAGGTGAAATCATAAGCAAACCAAAGAATAACTTAATCTTCCAGAGAGGCGCTGGAAGTGCTCTGTAGTTTTGTTATTAAATATCTGATGGAGAGATTAGCATTAGATCAGTAGCTTTTTCGCATGACTGAGCATGAGGAGTAAGGCCACAGCTGTGTTTCATACATCTTAAGACATTTATTTGTCTCTTACCTACTTGGAGAGACAGAAAAAAAATTTGCTTGTCCCCTGTCCAGTAGTAAAATAAAAATTATAAGGTTTTAGGATATCTCTGTACAATTACAAATGAATCTAAAAGGAGTCCTGTTATTGAAGGACTAAACTTCTAAGAGATTCTGCTTGGCTACTACTGCCCACTTAGAGATGTGTGAGTCCAATCCAGATAAATAAGTAAAGTCATGATAAATGTTTAATTGCATTTGAAAACAAACATTAATTAAAAAAAAAAATCACAGTTTTCTTCAGCCAGCTTCTGCTCTGCCCTTTACTGGATAGTGTATACACCCGCCTTTTCTCCATTGTCTTTGCTCCTTTAAAAGTACAGCTTGCTTAGATGAGCAGGCTCTAGAAAGCTGCTATTCAGTACATGGTTTGAGGGATGTAGCAAAATATGTCAAAGTAGAACGCTGCACTATGCACTAAATCAGCTAACCATACCATCTACACAGTCTGCCCAAGAGACTTCAGATCTGAGCTTTGGAAATAAATGAAGATGAAAGCAAGAATATAATTGATGCAGGAGTGTATTAGTAGGTAGGTAGTAGATAGGACAGGTCCTGAAAATCTGATCCTGTATCAGCTGTGGACAACTTCAAGGGAGAAGAGAAATCACCTTGTGTCAGAGAGGCAGCCTTCCTAAGATCCTGGCCTACAGATTGCACATCATAGAATTTGTACCCAGAATTACCCTATCTACACAATAAAAATTTTGTCTCCTTGGGGTGGATCTGTGGAGTCCAGTTGACATACATGGCATTACATGATGGTAATTCATCAGGTTTTACATTAACTCTAGTCAAGTCCTTGGTTATTTGTGGCACTCTTGATGTGTATTTCAGTTTAATTTCATCCAGAAGATATCTACTGCATGCAGTCAAAGACTGCTCTGAGATGTGAGCCAAGTGAGTAAAATGGGAATGGTTGGGAGAGTCACTTTAAAAGCACACTTCTGATTCAAAATAAACTGCTAATGTACATGCACACAGTGGAGATATTAAGTGCATGGATCACGGTCTTGCTGTACTAAGAGCTTCTTCTGAACTTATCTTTCCTTTTCAATGCAGACATATCAGGAAAGATGGCCTGGCAACTGACAGAATACTTAAATGTCAGTTATCACAAAGGTGAACTTTTCAACAGAAAGTCCAGAAATCTTTTTCCTGGAGAACTAGAGTTTTAATCAAGTTAAAACTCAATGACTGTTACACTGCAGTGTAACTTTCTGGAGTTTTGTACATTTTAAGGTTAGAAAGAGGCAACTTTACTTCCTCTGTAACATGAGCCTTAAATTTCACAGGGGGATACTTGTACAGAGCCCCTTAAATACAGTTCATGCTGCAAATGTTCTTTTCTTATTTTCAGAACTCCCAGTGAAAGGCAAGATATTACTCTCAAAGGGACTCTACACGTGCCACTGATTACTCTCACTACCAAATGTACAACATGCATGCAAGGTCCAAAGCTTCTATTCACAACAAGAATTTGGAGATTAGTAAGAGTCAAGTATTCCTGGTGTAAATTTTGATGTAATAAATGGAGAGGCTTTAATGAAAGTGATTTTGCCCACATTTTTATATTCATTGCACATACCGGTATGGCTAAAAGCAACTATTTGTTTTCTTAAATGCTGTGTAGAGTTTCCTTGAATTTTGAAATGAGATTTCAGGACAGAAGAGCATTAGTTCACTATGTATTTTTCTCATGTAAGACAGGTAGCAGGGAACTCACTTCCTTCCACCTGATGGATGTTGGAAGGACTATCCTTCCACCTGATGGATGGTGAAGATTCCAAGCTGTTGATGTTGAGTACACTGCTAGATTTCAGAAACAGAACTGCCTGTAAAATTTATTTTCTTTTATGGTAAAAGCCTAATGGCAATGTAGTTAGCTCCAATTCAAGGGTCTGATTCACCATTCTATGAGTTGCACAAGGACCTTTCTGAGTAGTTCCAAAGGCACTGGAGTGGGTCCTGGGAAAAAAGCATTGCAGGTAAGTGTAGAGACACTCTATGGCCATTGTATCTTCCAATAATTGGTGCAAAATACAATTAAATATACATACCCTGCCGATAGAGGCAGAGCATGGTCAGTATTTCTCCTGAAATATCCATTTCAGGAAACCTACAGAGCCTTCAGATAATGGTTTGATATAAAATAACATTGAATTCACTCTTTCATCTATAGATCACATTGACTGTTCCTGGATAGGCATGAATAAGCGTCCTGAGCAAAGGAGTCTTTTTGATTATTGTCCAGAGATCTCAGAGATATTAATTTGGTTTTTGACCTACAGCTCTTCCATGTCTAAACACCTCATGCAGTCAGGTTGATTTGAATGCTAAAATTCCAGCAGTGAAATTTGTGCATTTAGATTCACCAAATGTCCACATTCTTGAAAGTGTTTGACCTGAGTATCTATTTTAGGAAAATCTCCACAATATCTAATTGCTGGTTTTATCAGTCTTCCCTCTCAGCTTCTAGTTGCAAATGCTTTGTTCAGTGGTGCTTTGCATATTTTATTTCATGCTTGCAGTATCTCATATTTATGTTAATATATGTCTGCACAAACAATTTAGTGGTACAGGAAAAATAGTCAGATACACAGCATAAAGATTTGCTTCTAGGTAGACTTCCTAAAATATTTTGGTACAATATGTTCTGCATTGCTGTCTGGAGATAAGAAAAGGTTTACCTGAAATATTGTTTGGTTGTCATTCAATTAACCATCCTTTTGGCTTGAAATCATTGACAGGGTGCTTTCTTACACCACCATTACAGAAAACAGAAGTTTTTGCCTCAGGCTTGATTTGTTACTATGCGTCTAAACTGGATATCTTTAGGTCTGTAAAATTTCGCCTGGAAAAGAGATGGATTGTGACCCTGCTAAGTGATTTTCACGTCAGGAATGCCATAAAAAATAGAAATTAATAAAGCAGAAATTACTATTAATGCTATAAATGTGATGATTTATTTTTGCTCTTTTTTTTTCCTGATTGGATTTTTTTTTCCTGTATTTTGACTGTTATCTTTATGGCTGTGGATTTATCAGATGGATAGATAGGCTTTATGTAACTGCCAGGAATGGCAATTATATAGGCATTTGCATTGGAGACTTCCCCTGCGGACCTGCTTTTATATCAGCAGCTGATCTGAGCAGATGGAAATTAGAAGCCAGAGGGATACATTGAAAATCACACCGTGAGAAAACTCTGAAAAAGATGTAACCTGTCTGTTGGACTGTAAAATTGACTGGGGATGGCATGTGGCTGTCTGTCCTCAGCTGCCTAATTTATCCAGTCTGATTGACAATGCCATTAGATTAGGTAGATGTCCTTCCTAAGTGTGTACTATTATAACAATTTTGGAGATGTGAAGTAGCATAGAACAAGGAAACATACCAGCAACAGCAAAAGCTTCTGTGCTTCTCCTAGTTCCAAGGTGATGAGATCATAAGGAAGCATATGCATGTATTTCTGTCAAAGAGTCTTTGTATGCAGTTACACTGCTTTTGGGTGTGTGTATCATTCTATATCCTGGAAGTCAAAAAGGTAACCTTTTTAGTTAATGCTTTTTTAATATGGTATCTGATGTGGTTGTTGTTGTCCTTCAGTCCTGTGTACAAACAGAAGAAAACCTGACTGGTACTTATACGAAAAATGTGCTGTCACTGTGCTTAATCTTTCATAATGATGGAGAATTCACAAAGTTCTGCAAGTTCCATTGTTATGGTTGCATGCAGCTTATATTATGCAAATGAAGCTGTGGTTTTCAAATACACTAATCATAAAGTTTATCCAGATGAGCTCAGTGTAAAAAAAAACAGCTAATCTCTTTCTTTGATGAACACTTCAAGATGCTCTTCAAAAGTAATTTGTAGGTGAAAGAGAAAGAAACTGGTGCTCACATAAGTGGGAGAAGAATGAAATTTTTCTTTCTTGTTGTGAAAGATGAGCATAGTCAGTCATTGCCAACGAAGCTTCAGCTTTGTAGTTGTTTGTAGGAGATGGGAAGAAGTATCAAATCAGTATGCAATATCTGCATACGGAAAAGTGCACTGTATACTTACTCATACACTTATGTCTCCCAGAACTTTTTGACAACTTTAGTAAGGTGTAAATTAAATAATCCAGTGTCAAAGCCAGATTTCAAAAATAAATAAGTTCTTTCACTTCTATTGTGTTTTTATTTGATAAGAATATTTTGATTTGTCAGCAATTTATCCTAAGATCTGATGTAAACCTACTCTCTTTCAATTTTAACCCATTATCTTTTGTCCTGTCACTATATGCTCTTGTAAGTAGTCTTGCCTCATCATTCCTGTTCCCTCTCTGTTCCTTTTCTGTATTGCATATGATTTAGCTATTTTTGTATTTCCTTTTTCTTTTCAGATTCCTTTATTTCAAATTTAAGATCCCAGAGAAAGTATCTAACCAATGATATGATGTGATCTCCCCTCCTTAGATCTGTGTGAAGGATCATTCCAAATTAATAGGAGAGAAATTATAAGTAAAATTATTTTAAGACTTTTCTACATTATGATCTGTCACATTTCCACATCTAAGGTCAAGTTTTTCCTTCACTTCTGATGAAGTCTGTGGCTCAAATATTTATTAATTACCCATATTTCTTGACTGCTGGATTGAAAATTCTGTAGTCACATTTACTTTTGAGATTCATAGCTCCATTTTTCTTTCCATACTAGAAATTGTGGTGTTTATTTAGTTTTATAATATAAGTGCCCATCTAAATCAGCAAGATACTTCTAATGAACACTTAAACAAAACCAATTTAACAAAGAAATCCCTCAAACTGCAAAACCACATCACTTCAAGTCTGTTTGCTTCAAAAGGCATTTTGACTTTAACTCATGTAATGTCTCCCATGAGGCTGAGAATGAAGTGAGTGACTCAGAGCATGTCAATGAGATAACTAAAATTTTCAACTAGACTTCACCTACTTGAATATTATCACTAAAAGTTATGTCATTGTTACTTAGTGGTTACCTTTTGTTAATGGGTTAAGCTAGCTTTATAAATCAGATTTTAATATCTATAAACATCTGTTCAAAACAGTTTTCTTTTTCAGTCCTGACAGTGATGCCCATGCTGTGTCAGATAGGTTGGAGGGAACGTGGAAGCACAGACAGGATGTTTTAGATCAGTAATTGTGTATATCAAGAGCACTGAAGACCACATGACAGATAATTTTGTGATGAAGATTTTACAGAGCTGTGGGGGACAGCTGCAAGGACTTACCTACACAGAAACCTTACCATTGCAACAGGTATAGGAACTGGTACTAATCAGAATTCCATGATCTGGAATTTAATGCCTGATTTCAGTCTGAACAGAGCTGTAACATTAGTGCTACCAGTATTCTCAGTATTCCCCATGCCTATGTAATAGAGAAATTAATTACTTTTTTATTCTTAAATCAAAATAGTCTCAGCTTATATACTGGCAGGGCTGTACAATTGTCTCCATGGGAGCTTTCCCAGTGCTGAAAGTGTTTGAGGTAGCTGCTAAATTCCAGTGAGATGTTCCAGTTTTCTGGAAATTAGTTGTTCTTTGTTCAGATTGTATCATAATCTGTTCAAATGCAAATTAATGTCTTCCAGAGAAGTAAAAATGCTAAATATTTAATGTCTTCCAGAGAAGTAAAAATGCTAAAATATTTAACACAAAAAGAATTATGTTCAGGTGTGAAAATCTCCCCTTTCCTCTCTTTTTTTTTTTTTTTTTAAGGACAGCTATTAAGACAGCTCATATTTCTGTATGAGCCTTTGTCATAAAGGGTCATGAAAAATCCTCTAGGAAACTATAAGTAAATTCTGCAGTTTTTAAGGGGAGGCAGTGTGAACTTGAACAGGCTGGAGGTTGAACTTGGTGTATGACTACTTTCTGCTCTGGGAACCTTTCATTGGACTGTGCCACTTGCACCACCAGGCAATTGCTCTTTTACTCCACTGATGGCAATCATGGCTAGTAAAAGATTAAAGGCTGCCTAATCTTCACACTCCTGCCAGTGGCAATCAATAGAGAAAGGTGATGCAGGGTGTATGAGATGAATAGGAAATGGTGAGCACTTTTCAGTGCTAATAGCGGCAAGCAGAGGAAAAAGACACTCCCCTTCGAGTGATACAAACTTGTGAGCTGCTGAAGAGTGCTGTGGATTTGGGGTGCTGCTCCTGCTAACTGCTGGTGGAATTGCTGAGGCTGCCCAAGCAGGAACTCTCTTTGCCTTCAAGCTGCTGCAAATCTGCCAGGGGCTGCTGTGGAGGGGCAGCCCAGGGAGGGCAGAGGCAGCTGCAGCAGCCACTAAGAGGCAGCTTCTACCTGACCTGACTTGAAACCACACTGGGCACAGGGGGTTTATTGCCCCCTTTGCATTTGACTGAACCTGCTCCCAGGGAGCTCCTGACCCCTGTGCTGCAATGCTCTGCCTACAGAGCTGGCACATCTCCCTGTGTCAGTCCCCATGTGTGCACTTCTGCAGTGACTGTGGTGCACTGACAGCTCTCCTACCTCACTGCCCAGCTATGGCTGAGTCCTTTGGCAGGGCTACCTCAGCCCTGGGCAGATGCCTGGCTGGTTTTTTGCTGAATGGGACAATGGAGTATCTGGGGTAGGAGCATAAGATGACTTTGTGTAAGTGCAGTCAAGGCTCTAGACTAATTCTACAGGAGCTAACAAAAAATGAATGTTTCCATCTGATTTACTACTGTATGATGGTAGTAAAACATTTGCTTGCAACCCCTGGCTCTATAAACTTTTATCAACCCTTAAGTCATGTAGACCTTGCAATGTATTTGTCCACTTAGCAGCAGCAGTTGATATAGGTGTTTGCTTCCAGCACGGGAGCAAAGGTTGTTGATGATCTTTCTATGACATTCTCATATTAATCCTTGCAGGAGATATGGTGAAAGCTGGTTTTAAAACAACTGCATATTTCAAAGTATATTTCCAGGGCAGAAGTGCCAGTGCTGCTGAGCAAATGGTGGGGTGTATGCAGCAGAACATACCTTCTGTACAAGGTAGCAAAAGCCAGAAGGCTAAAATTAAATTATCAAATCCCCATTACCCATCAGACTTGTCTTGTTAAAAAGAGTTTCTACTATTTCATTGTTTTTCATGAAAGTGTTTTATTTCGTGTTCTTTATTGTGCAGAGTGCCTTTTGAAGTAAATGAGTTCAGTCACTCTCTGTCTCCCTACCCCATGAGAACCAGTATTTACTGATGTGCATGACCTTGTCAGAATTTATGGTGCTGGCACAGGCAGCTGGGCTGTAACCATAATTCTCTTCAGAGAAGGCAGAGGAGTTCAAGTGTTTGGGGTGACAGATAGGGCCATGGTGACTTTTCCTTCAGGAATAAGGAATGGCAGCACTTTCTCCTTCACTCAGTGCAAACCCTTTTGGTTTAGGTTAAAGATTATGTCATTTAGAGCTTCCTATTGCCAGTGTTTTGTTCCCTGAATTATGGCTATGCTTACATTACTGTATCTTACCCATTGCTAACTTGTGATCTTATTCTTCTCTTGGACAGCTGCCTATGTTAAGAGTAACAAAGGTTTTCTTCTGAGGATTAGAGCTTGCTGGAAGCCTTACAACTGCTTTTTCTATGAAGCATGCTGGTTTGTCAGAAAGCAATATGTTCTGCAGCAATATTCTTTTTTGTACCTGAGAATTTCCTTCTGGGTTCCCAGCTGATCTAAGGAAACATTGGAAGAGCTGTTCTTGAAGCCATTTTCTTTATGGGGTATAGCACTTCAAGGTCTTCTTCTGCCCCCTGTTTTTCTACAAAGGACTCAGATATTCAAAAGATGGGGGTTTATAAAAAGTTAAATTTTATAAAAAATTAAAGAAAATAAATGAAGTTGTAATTCCTCAAAATGATAATAAATTTTCTCAGTTATGTTACTGCAGGAATAAGCATTTCCACCAAAAAGTTGATTTAGTAACCTCTGTGATGCCAAGTTTTTTGCCAGTTGCACCATGGTAGCTGTTTCCTCTACATTCCCAAGGAACACTTCTCTATGGAGATCTCCTTTCAAGACCCAGATTTTGAGACTGAGTTAAGACCTGGGCTTACCATTACTCTGCTTTTGAAGTAGTATGGAAAGCATATAGCCTGTTCCATCAAGGACCATCTGTTTTATAGCAATGCATTTTCTGAGATGCTGTGGTGGGCTGGAGTGTTTCTGACAGTGCCAGTGAAGAAATGGAAGCACATGGTGGAGTCTAGGCAGATACAAAACCTTCTGCGATAATGTCACATTGCCTTCACTCCACATGCAGCCCATTTCCAGCCTTAAACACATTAGTTGTCCCATCCCTTCCCAATCCAGCAGAGCAGTTAAGCAGATGCTTAAGTCAAATTGCTGCCAGTCTGATTTAAGTAGCATTTAAACCAAGCACATTCTTAAATGCTTATATGGCTGTGGAGGGGTTGAAACATGTGCTTAACGTTTAGTGCATGCCTAGTATGCTTTGCTAGATGGGAACTCCAAGAATGGAAAGGACTAAAGCTATTTTATTTCATTGTGCTAGTGTTCCTTCAAATATGCTGATAGCTGTTAGAATGGGATAGCTTAGTCCAGACTGAGTTTAATAGGATTGCTCCAACCTATCAACTTTTTCAAATTAAGAAATATTTAAAGGCAGGAAATTCCATTGCTGGGATGAATTTTGGAGGGTGTGGTAAACCACAGTCACTGTAGATGAAAGAATAGAATAAAACAATTAATTTCTAAACAGTTCGGTTTTTAAGAAAATTTTATCTTGGATAGTCAGCAAAGTCTGAATAATATAATATAAGGGGATAACCCAAGAAATACACTTGTACCTTCAGCAGTAAAGAAAGACTATGGTTTTCATCAAGAAAATATGAAATAAAGAAACTTCAGTCCTGTTTTGACTGGAAAAGTTCAATAATACCTGAATCAGTAATTTCCATATAAGTTTTCATAACATAGAATCATAGAACCAAAGAATTGTTTGGGTTTGGTTTGGTTTGGTTTGGTTTGGTTTGGTTTGGTTTGGTTTGGAAGGGACCCTAAAGATCACCTAGTTCCAACCTGCCTGGTGTGAGTAGGGAAACCTTTCGCCAGAACAAGTTCCCATCCAACGTGGCCTTTAACACTTCCAGAGATGGAGCATACACAACTTCTCTGGGCAACCTGTTCCTGTGCTACACCACCCTCAAAGTAAAGAACTTCTTCCTAACATCTAATCTAAACTGATTCTTTCAGACCTGGGCACACACACACAAAATGCATAATTTGTATTGTATATTATAGAATATACATAATATACACTATACATGTATAATATGTAAAATCTTTCTATTATCTAATAAAAACTATATTATTCACTTTGGACTCTCTGATAATATCTTCAAGCATTGTTACTTAAAAAGTGTTGTGTTTTGCTGCTTTTTTTTTTTTTTTTTTTTTCCAAAAAACTCTCTCTCCAGCTATTGTGGTCCTCCAGAGTTTCTTGTTTTTCCTTGAGGCTTCATCTCAGTATTAGAGTTAAGCTTAGTAAATAGGATAAAAAAATTAATTCCCAAACCTTGACTTTTTACACAATGTATTTCTTGTAAAGGATAAAAAGACTACTGAGTAAATTCAGCTTCAGAGAAGTGGGAGTCTGACAGATTTAAACAAACTTAGAGGGAGCAGTTGGCATGATGAGTGCTAAAGACCTCATGCAGAGGAAAAAAATTCTGGGCTAAGAGAAATGTCATGAATTTCAGCAGGAAGAAATGCAAAGTAAGATGAACATTGCCATTTACCAGTGGAACATTTACTAGAGGAACATTTGCCATTCAACTGCTCAGGAACCAGTTGAAGACCACTCTTGTTCGAAGGACCTGGATGGATAACAGGTGCCAGATTCAAAATGAAGCAGCAGGGAACATGTGATTGTAACAAGCTTCGTGTCATTTATTATCTGGAAAAAAAAACCATGTACATGCAGTCATTTGTGGAATTTTTTTCTTAAGCACCTGACTGAGTTCTACACAACACTGAGTGTGTGAAATTAGCATTACCATTCAGAATAATAATTATTATTAAGTAGGAGTCAATAGTGCAGGTTGATATGTCACAAAAATTCACACAGCATTTTCAGGCAATGGAGATGTTTGATTACTGTGTGTAGTATCAGATCTGATGCTAATCAACATTTTCATCAATGGTCTTTGGTTTCAATCATGAAACCAACATGAATTTTCAAGATGAAGCTGATGTTACTACATTGGCAAATGTAGTGGAAGGGTCATATAGTCCTTCTGATCACTTGCTAGTTTAGGTCCTTTTCAATATTAGAATTCTTGCTGCAGTTTAAAGAAAATATATATACCTAGAAAAAATATATTAATTCCAGAACTTAAAAAAATGGTATTTTGTCTCGGACTTTGAAAAGAAGAATAGCTTAAAAATAGGTAAAGAAAAAGCATGAACCTTGAATATATTATTAGTGAAACAAGTAAGATACAAATTACTATATCAAAATGGAGGTGTGAGTCCAAGTTGATTTCATTCAGTATGAGGTATTATGAAATTATTAGAATTTTTAAAATAAATTTTAGGGGTTCAGAGTGTTCAAAGGGAAAGTAAATACTACAGTTGTGGAATTTATTAAAGAACTGGAGAACACTTCCATGAAATAATTAAATACTTAAATAAATTTAAAATTTAAACTTAAATACTTCCTTGAGATACTCCTCATCTTTTCATTACTGTTGTTAAGTATCAAAGTGAAGACAGATATGAATGCAATAAAAAAGGTCCTGGTTTTGAGCACTGTGTCCACCCAGAAATCGCCCTGCTGATGTAAAAATGTTATTTCTGTGGAAAGATAAATGAAGATGGACAATGCTGTTTGCAAACATCGTCAAGTGGCATGAAGATGAGGTATAGAAACCCCCATATATCATTTTAATTGTTCTTTAGCCTTGTATGTTGGAAAAGTAGAACATCTGTGATTAAATAATATAGGCCTGTGATAGACTTAGAGATATTCTGCAGAATATGCTTAAGGTTCCTGCCCTGCTGTGGGGAAGATCAAAGCACAGCAGTAACCCTGTGCTTGAGTAAATCCCTGATATACGGACAAAACCAGCAGGTTCAGTGATCCTTCAGCAGGGACTGAGATCCAGTGTCAGCATTCCCTCTTGTGTGCCACTGTCCAGGTGCCACTCCTGGGATCCCTCGATGACAAGGTAACAAAAATAAAATTACCCTTCATTTGTCATTTTTGTGGCTGTTCCTGCTGCCTGCCTCTGGTAGTTCACACAATTTTCTCTCCGAAATGTGTTTTTTCTATTCTCTGAATATAATAGAGGAAGTGCTTTACAGCGTTCAGCTCTGCTAGATTCTCCTGTCTAGCCATTTTCTCATCAGGAAAGGGTTCTTTAGTCTAGGGGAGAAAAAAGTAGAAGCAATGAAACTGGAGCCAGACAAATTCAAAAGGTTGAAAAACCACCCATTTTTAACAGCTAGAGGGATTAGATCAGTGGTAAAAGAAAAAAAAAGAAGTGAGCTACAGAAGGGTGACTTAGTGACAATTATTTATGACATCCAGAGATTCAGAATAATTTTATTAATAAATAATATTTTATACAATAATATTTTATTTATAATATTGTCATTATTTTACAGTCAGAATGAGCATTGAACGGCATAAATCTATTGTATCAGCTGCCATTTTCTTCCCGCTAATATCCCACCATGTCTCTGCAACTGAGATACCTTTTGATGTTCTTCTGAACAATCACCAAAGTAGTGTTCCTCAAGCATTCTTATAAATAATAGAAAGGCCTCCTAGTTATGTTTTTCATCACAGGGCTCCAAATTTATACCAAACAGAAAATATCAACATTTGTGTACAGTAATAATAATCTAAAAACTAACCATACAAAATCTTTTTATTATTAAGAAGCTGAAGCATAATTTCCCCATAATTATAATATCCTTTTAGTAGCAATGAGAATGAAAATTGAAGAAATAAAAAAAAATAGCCTCAATTAAAAAAAAAAACCAAACAAAACCAAAACCATATTGTGCTGTAGTACTTAAAACTCATGTTGTAAGTACCTTTACCAGCTTTTGCATTTCCAATTGCACCAACTCTTTTATGTCATCATTTTTTTCCATAAATACATGGGCTTACATTTCCTTGGGTGATTGATGGCCTTAGTGTGTTCAGTACCAAAGTGGCTCCAATTAAGCTTAGAGACAATCCTTGACAATATTTTTTGAGCTCACCCTTTTTTTTATCCTTCAAATTTCAAAGGACTTGATCAGCTCACACTTGTCATATCCTCACATCAATCTGACTGATTCATTTTCTCATACTAGACAAGCATGGTTTTAGACCAAATATGCTTATCCTGTAATTAAAATTTCCATTGACCTCTAAAAACAATTGAAAAAGAAATCCATAAAATCATTATTGGAAAGAAAGGTTTTTACTTTTTAAGTTCAGAGAATAATTACAAATGAGAATTCCACAAGACTCTTGTGTGTGGCACCTTTGCATTTATGCTGGAATCACACTCAAAAGAGACTGAAACTGAAATGACAGTCACATTTTGTGACTTAATATATGAGTATATGTCTTCAGTAGTTTCTTTTGTAATGTCAAGTTTCACAGAAATCTTTCAAAACTAGATTTCATTGATGCTAGTCTGAGCTATGGACATTTGCAATGGAAAGCATTTTGACTCTTTTTGTTCATAAAAATTAATTTGGACTCAGATAATAAAAATACGATAAGTGATGGAAATTCTTTTATTTTTGTTGCTATTTAAGACTGTATGAAATATGTACTATGTGACAGCAATGCATTTTTCGGTATTGACTGAAATCTCATATTTGGAGACATTCTAAACTTGCACTGTTTCATATCTGAACCTGTAATTCTTCCACGGGTAAAATTAAATCCCGGCTAATGCTTTGGCAACGTGATAAAACACCTATTTTTATCACAATTCAAGTACAATATCTCTTTGTTAATCAAATATTTATGTTGAAAGAATTAATTTTTTTAACACTGCTGCTTCTCTAACAAGATCTCTAAGCCATCTGTGTTCTTGATATAGCTGGAATTCTTCATTCTCCCTTCAGTTTATATTTTTCCGAGCTGAGCAATTTGGTGTAGAAAAACTCCAATGTCAACAGATGAATGTGATCATATTCTTGTAGTCACAGAATAAGATTAGATATTATTTTCTTAGTAATGATATGGAAAGGTCAAAATTTTAGATGTGAAGTAAAATAGTTCCATTATAACTAGAGTTGTTTGAGTAAATGACTAATACAAAGTCCAGTAATGTGAAATGGAATGTGAGATATAATTTGGCTGTCTTTGTTTGCTTATTCCCACTGGGGCCTAAGAGTGCTTTTTGGTTTGAATGGTTTCATTACACCAATTTGAAACCTATCCAGCTTATTCTCTGGCAGATAACAGTACCATCTTCTGAACTTTCAGAAATAAATTTATAAGACCATAGAATCATAGAATGATTTGAGCTGAAAAGGATCTTAAAGATCATCTAGTTTCAACCCCCTGATATGGACATGGACACCTTTTAGTAGATCAAATTGCTCAGAGCCCCATCCAACCTCCCCTTCAGCACTTCTGGGTGTGGGACATCCACAACTTCTCCGGGCAACCTATTCCAGTGCCCCATTACTCTCACAGGAAAGAAATATCTTCTTAATTTCTAATCTAGACTTTTCAGTTTAAAAATATTACCACTTATTCCATCACTCCATGCCCTCAACAAAAGTTCCTCTCCGGCTCTCTTGTAGGCCCCCTTTAGGTACTAGAAGGTGCTCTAAGGTTCTCTCTGTAGCCTTCTCTTCTCCAGGCTGAATAAACCCAATTCTCCCAGCCTGTCTGTATAGGAGAGGCAATCCAGCCCTCTAATCTTCTTTGTGGCCTCCTCTGGACTCTTTCCAATAGATCCATGTCCTTGTGTTCGGGACCCAGAGCTGGACTCAGCAAGAGCAGAGTAGGGGGGCAGAATCCCCTGCCTTGCCGTGCTGACCACTCTGCTTTTGATGCAGCCCAGGGTACAATTGGCTTTCTGGGCTGTGAATGCACACATGTCATGTTGAGCTTCTCATCTACCAGCAGACCCAAGTCTTTCTCTTCAGGGCTGCTCTCAATCTTTTTTTCTACTCAGCCTGCACTTGTGCAGCTACATCTCTTAATCAGCAACATGCCTACCTAAATTTTAGGCCTGTCTGAAACATTCATATGTCACTAAAAATGAGCAGAGGGATATTTCTGGAATCCTCTTTTAACCCAGAGGGATATTTCTGGAATTCTCAGCACACAGGCTGGGTTTCCTTCAGTATTTGCCTCTAGCAAATACTCTATTTGTTTCATAAACTTATATAAGGTAACTGAGATTATTGTGTGGTCACATACTGCTTGGAAATCAGTTTTGAGCCTGGGCCTATAATTGCTGATTTGCAGTATTTGCCTATTTAATAAAGAAATAGGTGTGAAAAGCAACCATCCTTTTCCTATTTTTCTGTCCAGAAAACTGTTCTTTTGCTTACTAGAAAGCTTCCTCCTCATACTCCTGCAGCTTTGAAGCCACTTAATGTCCAGCAGATTAGATTGCTTGCACATTATAATACCTCCTACAGCTAGGAAATTTGGTCTTTCCATTAATATGTCCTAAAATATTTTTTCTGCACAAACTGCCATTCCATGAGTGGTTGTTGTCCCAGTGGAGACATGGCAGAAGGACTTCCATCTTCCTGTTGAATAACATAACACTGTTTGAATCTGGAGTTTAAAGAGTTTTTCTAATATGGGGCAAAAGCTATATAATATCCTTTAGCTTTTTGCACTGTTTGCAGCTTGAGGCCTGAGCTCTGTATGCTGCTGAGGGCTTGTGCATGTTTTGTTTAGAGTAGATGGAACTACTCAGAATGCATCAAGTAAAAGACATAGACAATTATTTTCAGGATCCAGCCCCTGAGAGGACTCCTGACATCTTATAACCTTCTAGCTTGATTGCTCTCCACCCTGCAGAGCACCCATGGGATTTGCACACTCTTCTAAGCATTCCACACAGACATTTCCTATTGATGCTTGCTCCTTGGCTTTCTGTAATGAAATATGCTGTTGAGTTCAGACAGGGAGAGAGGTTTCAGTATTGACATGGCTGGGAAGTCTTGAGGCTTGCCATCTGCTACTCTGGTAGTGATAGCTTTGAAATAATAATCAAAGTTTTTAGGAGTGGAAGAGTTTAATTTATAATGGCAAACTAATGTCAGAGGTGGTAGACTCTACCAGACACAGAAAAGCTGTAATGAAGAGATTATTTGACTCTATTACAAAGGCACAGTATTTTAAAGCATTATCAGGGGTCAAGGGTTCAAAATGTGTTCTGATCCAGAGGGCAAGGATCTGTTCTGCTGTGCTTAAAACAGGCAAGCTGAAATTTCATTAGAACATAAAGGTGCTGTATCGAGTGAAACTAAAGACCACCTAGCTCACTGATTCCAACAGTGGCCTGGTGTGCATGTCTATGTCAGAAGCTGCGCATCTTCTTTTGAGTCTTTTGTTGACGTGGTTGGTGGTTTCCTCATAATCTAGGTAAAATTCTTTAACTTTTTTTGAGGAAATAGACAGCAGTTGTCAAAGACAGAAATCATGATGTAGCTCTAAAAGAACAGGCAGTGACAGTATCAGAAAAACAGCAAAAGGAAAATTTTAGGAACACAAGGTAGGGGAAAAGAAAACAAAAGTAAAAAATAGTTAAAGTCATTCTACATATTAATTTTTCCCACTCACTCAAGATACTGTCAGTCCTTTTGTCTCAGCTCACCTTGGCAGGTCTCTTCCTCCATTGTCATAGAACTCAGGATCTCAGGCCTTTAACTTCTCTCAGTTTCAAAACTTTTGTTTATAATATCTTTGCTGTGAAAAATCACAAATTTATTTGTACACACACACAGATACACATAGAACCATTAGGAATGGGGTAAAAGCAAAATCATCTAGCAGATGTGGACAGAATTGTTTAACTATGTCTCTGTAATCTTTTACAGAGAAAACTGTGAATTTAAAGTCTCAACATTTTTTTTACAAATTGCTAAAATTCTGATAAAGCAAGTATCTCTACCCTCTTTAGTGACAAGTCCTCATAATTTAAAAATAGTTCAAAAGAAAAATGCTGTCAGAAATTTAATCCTTTTCCATTTTTTAATCATTTAACTGTCAAATGACTAGAGGATTGTTCTATAGATCTAAAGATCCCATTCCTGAAGATGACTCATATATGAGTAAACAAAACCCTACAATATATTAGTTCTGAGATTTTTAATTTAAAAAAAGGAAGAAATTGCTTCCAAAAGTAAGTGTTAGTCTCATTAAATCACAATCTTAAAACTTGGGATATGTGAGCATTCTGACTGTAGCCTATGCGTATCTAATTAATTCTCCTGACATTAATTATAGAATCATGGGATTTATATTTTTTTTTTCTACACTGGAAAAAAAAGCCATATTTGCATAGGACAAATAATTTTCACGGATAGTTCTGGCTAGGCCAACAAGTATCTGTAAGAGAAACACACCTTACCTCACCCTCCGTAAGTATTCTGAAGCTTCATTTTTTTAATATGCAGAAAGTATAAAAATGTTCTAAAGATATTACCTGAGGAAAAAACCTAAAGGAATTAATCATGTTGTCCCTGACTCCTGATTTAAATGACAGGTACAAAGATGTAAAAACCCTCTCATTGAAAAATGTTGAAAACCAGAAATAATTAATCTCTGTTAACAAAGTTAGTGTTGCATCACATGTGTTAAATGATGAAGCCATTACAGATTCTTTAATGATGCAGAAATACAAGGGACTGTAGGAAATCCTGCTCAGGCAGCTTTAATTCTGTCATTTCTTAATATCTGAGCACTTCATTTTGCAACCTTAAAATTTGTTCCACTCCTCTGCCTTTTTTTTTCCACTTAATGTGCATGGAAAAAGGACCTTTACCATATAGACTTTGTGCCATGATTCAAAATTAGTGACAATTTGTGATGAAGTTTATAACATTATTAGAAATAAAAACTGGTTAGCATCAGAAGTAAAAGATGGCCTAGAAAAGTCATTATACAAAACAGGTCAGAGTTTAAACAAACAATATACACACTGTTCATCAGAAAAGATTTGTCTCCAGAGGCAAATTAATAAAATGTCCTGATGAACATACAGCGTCTTTCCCAGCTTTTCCCCATATTGCCTTCTCACATATAGCAGTAGGCAAGTAAGAAATGAGATTTAATTTGGTCTTTCAGCAGAGTCCAGCTTCTTCTTGTGCATCACTATTCTTTGTGGCAGACTTGATGGAACTCTCTAAAAAAAAAGGAGCCTTCTCCAGAGTCTGTTTACACATGACCTTGTTTTTGTAAAAATTTCTTCATAGCTCTCAAAAATGTGGTTTTTTTCTTCACAGAGGTGGAAATTTCAGCTACCAAACTGCAACAGCCCCTTGAGTGCAGCATGATCCCCCTGCCAGTCAATCAATATAATGATATGTCACTGAAACCCAGCAATTGATACAGCCTTGGTGAAACATCCACAGGCAAACAGCATGCATTCCTCTTAATGTGAAAGGCCTGAATGCAACACAGAGAAGCATTTGAAATTAGAGTATTTTCCACCTGGTAGGAAAAACTGGATGGGTGGAGAGATGGGCTAGACATCACTGAAGATGTCTGCTCTGTTAAGCGGCACCCTTCTCTCCCAGTCTTTGAGAACAATATATCTTAACTCAAAATAAGAGTGTGTTTCTCTGCTATAAGCAGGCTGTCCTTCATTTTAATTACAGACTCTAACAAGGTAAGTCTGTTGATGCAAAACAGGAGAAAAAAAAAATCATGCAGAAGAAAAATTTCAATATCTTAATGGGGACCCCTGCAGTTCTGATTCAAAACACTTGTACACCAGAACCTGACTCATGAGCTCAGGATCATATCCTGGCACCACAGTAAGGTTCAAATACAACTGATAGATCAGAAAAACTATGTTTCCCTACTGCTGTGTCATTTTCACTCTGCTTAACATAACTTAATCCCAGGGATGTGGCCTGAATATATGTTCTTCACAATGTCTACGTGCTAAACTTGATTATGTAGAATGGAGGTTTTTTTGGGCCGAGAGAAGAAAATTTGTTAGAGTTAGGCTACAGCATCAGAAATTGATTTAGGGAGGAATAGAGAGATCTAATTTGAGAGATAGGAAATAGATACAGAAGAAAATAATTCACTGATTCCTTAGGAATTGTTTGCTACAGTTGTTAGACGAGATATATTTGCTCTGAGTACTCATGCTAACATAATATAATACTCATGCTAATATAAAATATTTTAAATTGGTACTTTTGCTGATTATTTCCCAAAATACATGTTCATAGGAGTCTGGTTTAAATCACCCCACACAGATGATGGATAGAATCTTCCATTAATATAACAATATTTAATTTTCAGTTTTATGGAGGTCTGTGTTTAGCTCCCCTGCTTCTCTCTGATGGTGAGAGAGAAGCTCTCTCATCTCATTTTCTGATGGCGACACCCCATCAGAAATCCCACATCCAGCTCTGGCATCTACCATGAAAAAAAAACATGGATCTGCTGGAGTGATCAGAAGGCAGGAACACCTCTCCTATGATGACAGGCTGTAAGAGTTGGGGGATTGCAGCCTGAGGAAGAGAAAGCTCTGGGGAGATTTTATGGCAGCTTTCACTAGTTAAGGGGGCTTATTAAAATGATGGGAACAAGCACCTTATCAGGACCTGCTGTGATTGGCAAGGAGCCTCATTTTTAAACTACAAGAGTGTAGATATAAGGAACATATTCATATAAGGGATATATTCATATAAGGGATATTGTCACCTGTTTGCTAGTGCTTCTTCCCATAAGATTAACAAATCTGATAAATGGTTCTCTTGTTCACCTTACAGAGCTTTGGGTGTAATTTAAATGCCTACTTCCAGTCAATAGTCTGCGTTTGCCTGATGAGCCTACAGAAGGTGTGCTTGAAGACAGAGAGGGAAAATTGCACTTATACTATATATATATATATATATACATATATATATATATGTATGTATTCATATATATATATATATATATGAATACATATCCACATGGAAAGTGCAATGGAATTGACAATTGCTCTTTTTGGATTGTGGAGATTCTAATTATGACCACGATAAAGGACCAACTGGCTCAGAAAGTCTACATCATATCTCAGAGTCTACCTAGAAAGTTTTTTGAACAGCTTTATCCCTGTGTGGAGAAAGCAAATTCTTTCATTGCAAAACAATAAGTTAGGGAATGAGTGCCTTCATGTGGTGCCACAGTAAGAAATGCAGTAGTGCCCGACAAAGGCTACAGGGTAGTACTTGTATAGACAGGGAGACAAAAAATCAGCTTCCCAGGAAAATGGAAGGACCAGTCCCTGAGAAAGAACTAAAGTGATTTTGAAGAAGGTTGTAAAAATCCTGCAACCTAATGCTTGGAAAGCACAGAGCTCTCTGAAGCAATTTGAATGTCAAAGTTCTCCTTCTGTTGTGTATTGTAGTTGTTTGTAACAATTAAAACTAAGAGTAATATATCACAAAAACTTGTGGAACAATATTTATTGGTGTTCAACATAGTTATATTTCCACAAGGCAAATCCTGGTGTGTCTTGCTGTAAAAATGCAACTGTCGTTTTATTATCCCCATTACAGAACATCCTTCATTATTTATAGAGATTGTGTTTGCAAAGACAAATGACTTCTGTTCTCTCCAGAAGCAATAACAAAGTGATGACACTTTTTGTTAACAACACCAATTTCTTCCTTACCCCTTGAGCTTGCTGCATGCTTGCTAATCATGGGCTTTCATAGGTGGTTTGACAGACTGCACCACTGTATTTATTACCTGTCATTGGTTAAGGATGATTTTTTGTCCACTTCCATCTTCCACTCTAATTATGGTAGTAATAAAGCATTTCTTGAAATTGATTCGGTCATGTGTTTTGGGTGTAATTTTTTAAGCAGATACATAAATACTTATATTAGTATATGGATTATTTTAGTAGAATATATCATCTTCTGAGAGATCACAGTGATCATACTTCTTTAAAAACCAGTGGTGTGGGTTTAATCCTTAAACTGTTGTCTTTATCAGACAAACATTCAGAGGAGTTCTTTGATGTATATTACACAATTATTATTCATAATATAAAGTATTATTTCCTAATGACTTTGCATAACTCAGACATTAATGCTATGAAGCTAATTTTCAAGCTTTCAAGCACTTGTTCTCTCATAATGTTTCCTACTTGTGAGCCTCATGGAGGAGCTTCTGCACAGTATTCCAATAATCTCTATAAAAATGACAGCAAAATTTATCAGTCTAGTGAGGAAACAAGCAAAAAAAATCATGCAAAGAATCCAAGGATATACTGAGCAGAATTAACTGTGAGAAACATACTTCCTTTTTGGGGAAAGGCAAGTAGAAGCTGAAAGAAAGAATTTTAAACAAACAAGGACCTGGATGTTGTCTAAGGCTTGCTTCGCCTTGTGTCTTTAAAATAAAATGCACAATTCTAGATCAGGAGCCTAGTTTATGCTTTGAGCCACTGCTAAGTGCATAAAGGATTACATTATTCAGTGATAGCAAAGTAAATATTAATTTGCACAAGGGCTATATTTTAGGCAAGGCACCAACAGAGCAGAACAAGTGGAATTTTACAGTAATTAGAAAACATAGCAAGTCTACAGTGATGAAATGTGAATTTTTCAGTGGACTTCAGAAAAATGTTTATGCACAATGTACAGAAAAGACAGTCTTGACAGCCATGCTTGACAGTAAATCTAATGAATGGGCCTTGGATCATAAGGCTGGATTTAGCTTTAGCCTTGTTATGACTTTGCTGTAAATATGATAGGGAAGAGAACAGGGATAATGAGATTTTATGCTGCTTTCATCTTTGATTGCAGAACTCAGAAAAAAGGACTACATTTCTAGTTGTATTCTGTTGTATCAGTACAAAAATTAGTCAGTTTAGACTTAAAGATAATGACTGTAAGTCTAATAACTAATTTTTCCTTGTCAATGACCAGCTGTGGTGTTTGATAGAATCTCCTAGGAAATCAGTTTCCCTTTTTTCCTATTTAGGTGTGATGGACACAACCAACCCTCATTTAAATGGTGTTGTAGCAGTAGAAATGGACTGAACTTGTTCCATGTTTCTCTTTAGAATTTTCAAAACTGTCTGCATAATCCAAAGTAGAGTCCACATAACTGCTGAAGCATGAGCTGCAATTAAGCAACAGTGCTGCCTTTCTCTGTACAACATCTTACCAAATTAGCAAACTTATTTTACAGAAGGCTATGTTTTTTAGTAATGTTGAAGGTAGCAATAATTAAAATTTATATATTTATGTCATTAACTCATGGGTCTGATCCTAAAACCAGAAAATACATTAATATCCTGGAGGCCTAAATGTATAAGGTAAGATTTATTTTTGATTTAATTTATTTTATTAATGAGAAAAGAGTTTTGCTGTTGCTATTCTGCTATTGTTGCTACTGTCTCTCTACAGCATTTTACCAGGGACTGTGAGTGTATCAGATTGAGTCAGTAGTTGTACAAGGTCCCTTGAGTGTGGGATCTCACCCTGCTAAGATTTTTACCTCAGATGCTTTTACAGAGAGATCGGGCCATAAACCAAGGGGAGGGGACACCTGACCAAGCCACAGTGGGAACCATGGGTTCTTGGGAGCCAGTATGCCAATAGAACCTTCCTATATTTGGTCATGTTTCCAGTTTTCCTTCACCATTGGTCAAGGCCTTTTTCTCATAAGGTCATGGTCTAAGAACACCTTTTTGATTGGGCCTGAGTCCTTGCACAAGGCTGTGCTTGCCCCACCCCCCAGGGCCTTTGGAACCTGGTCTCTGTACCTGCATGATGTTTGTTATTTTTGCTATTAAATCATTTTATTTTCTGGATACTTCCATCTTTCCTCTTATTAACCAGTTCCTCCTGGCTAAACCAAGCAGGGTAACCTCAGTGAGCTGCTAAGCTCATGTTTGAGTACATGGTACTGGGAGATACGTGTGTCTCACTGCATCTTTCCTCATCATAGAGTGCTACTGCTACATGTCAGAACAAAGTCAAGTTGTGAGAGTACAGCAATCCTTACATTTCCCATTTTCAAGAGTCTAAGGGTAGCCTTGTATTTTGCTTCAGGGTGAAAAACTGCCTTTGAGAAATCTCCATGTCCTTTTTTTCACTAGCTCACTTATTATGAGCTCCTGTAGGTGGACAGTATAAGTACCCGATGTTCCACAATTGTGACAAGTAAGTAATAGCATATTAATTAGGTGTTAACACAATAAATGTTGAAAGTATTCAACCAGGACAGAGTGGTTTTTTAAGCTATGGGAGCTTTTCTTAAAAAAATTGAATTATTTTACCCATGGAATGTCTCACTTAAAATCAGGGGAAAAAAGAGAAATTAAGATTCAGTGTAGAAGAAATATTCTTTCTGACAATAATGAGCCTACAAGACATGCTGTGTGTTTGGTATAAGTTACGGTAAAAAGGACTCATTTTATAATTCTCAACCTTGAATTTAGCTTGTATTTTCAGGATCTAACCATCTATTTCTAAACAAATGAGGAAAGAAAACCAAACCAGATCTAAAAACCCAAACAAAACAACAGAAAAAACCCAACCAACCAACCAACCAAAGGAGAACTGCAACTCAAAAAAAAAAAAAAAAAAAAACCAACAAAAAAAGAAAACAACCCCAAAGCAAACAAAAAATTCCACCAAAATTGCTAGGGATTTACAGTGAAGTAAGGCACAATAGACTCTCAAGACTACTCTTTTGCCAAATTTTCTAAATAAGAAAATACAAAGGATTTTTGAAATTAAGATGTTAGAATAATGGACTGAGACTTTAAAAATGCAGAGGAGGCAATTCAATCATTGAAGCCTTGGAAACCATTAAACAAATATGTCAATCTTATTCCAAGAGGAAATAGGGGATTCCTTTAAAATTTGAATAGCATCCTTTGGGGTTTAATTGCAAATCATCTCACCTACATACAATGAAGGTTTATTTTGGAAATATGCCTAGTATTGAGTCATTTGGACTATTCACTTAAAATGTCTGGAACATTGCACAGTAATTTCCAACATTTAAAAGTTATAACCTGCGGCTATTTTTAAACCAGTCTTGTTAAGATCTTATTTTCCTTTTTATACTTGACATAACTGGAGGGAAAAATGTAATTGAAGCCTATGTATCTTTGTGAGGGGAAGAGGGTGTGTGTGACTAGAGGGTTAAATAAAGGTTATGCTGTACCAGCTTTACTCCTGCAAGAAAATGTGGGTTTTTCTAATGAGTGCTCAGCATGGTCTAGTGAGAATTTTCAATTCCCAACCACTTACACCGCACTTTGTGGCCAAAACAAACCCTGCAGACTGGAGTGTGAAAACAGATAATTTGCTGAAAAAACCCACAAGAGATATTAGAAACAAAAGCTGTTCCCTCTTTCCCAGTTGCTCATCTATACCATGCTATATCAAACCAAAGTCCTGCCTTTCTCCAATATTCCAAAACAATTTGTGAATCTCAATTCAACAGAAATGCACACACTAAAGTTTTACAGCTGACTCTACTTTTTATCTTTTCAGTGCTCCCTAAAACACTTCTGTGTGTCACAACTATAGTGCAGTTAGCATGAAAACAGATTTCATTATGTAGAAATGTAACATCTCCATTTGGGGCTGATGAAGGTTTTTCTCATTAAAAACTCAACTTTATTTTCTCCTTCTTTGCCCTATAATTTGTTGTTTAGACAGTTTGAAAATAGACACAGCATGCTGTTGACTGCACTTAGGACTGCTAGGGTGAAGCTTTATTCTCTGCAAAGCCAACCATTAAGATCTACAGGAATTACAGTCATGATTTTTTATATGCTTTTGGCACAAAAATATTTAGGGCTGCTTTGGTATGAGCAGAGATCATGACTGTCCACCAGACTTCTTTGCACTTGTCAAAATATCTCTTCTCAGACAAGCTAATAAACTCTAATTTAAACATCCTGTGTCATTCCCCTCTTCCTCAAAACAATTTTCTCAGATAGTTGTGCCCTGATAAATTTCACTATTCCATAAGAGAACACAGATGGGAACTGTTCTTGTACTTCCAAGGTGGTTTTTGTTTTCTGCATTTGTTCCTGGAATACAAGAGCAAGTTTTATGTAACAGAAAGGACAAGAATGTCAGGAATTGCTTGCTTTGTGTTGGGAAATGTCTTGAATCTTTGGTCTGGAAACTACCTTGCTTATTTGTGTCAATTGCTACCTTCATCCTCCAATAATCCATTGCTCTGCATTTAGGATTATTCATGGAACAGAGGTGCTATCCTTTGCAAAGGAAAGAAAATTTAACCTCTAAATTATAAAATTAATAATACTTTGACATTAATCCAATATCTTATTGGAAATTATAAATCATTTTTAGGAATATAGATAACTGAGTAAAACCAGTATTTTCTTTTTGGTCGTTTAACACATAGATACTTTGAAAACAAAATAACCTTTTATCTAATATGCCATTTACAGTAATATATTTAAAAGTAAAATTTGTAGGATGTCAGCAAGAATTTGAGATGATTGGGTTTTTTCCTCATGTTTCATGAACATGTTCTCTCTCACACTTTCTGCACAGAATCAGACTTAATTTCTTGAACCCTTTCCAAATATTCCTTATTTGTCCTCTGTTCTTTAGCATCTATCAGATCATAGGCCTAAATACTGTAATTCTTGGAGACACTTCAACCACATATTACATAAAGCTCTAAATTCATAGAGCGTTCTTTTCTACAAGCAATGGATAGAAAAAAAAAAGAAATTCTATGTAACCATGTTTCCTGCTGATTGGTGCTTTTGTCCATCTAACTTTCAGAGGCTGCTGAGGAGCAAGAACTGATTCTGCAGTCTGTTTATTTGTATTAGTCTTCTTGTATCTTTTTGTTATCCTTCTCATCCATAGCATAATTGCCTTAAAGGAACATTTTAGGACATATTTAGAAGTTACACTTCTGATTTACAGGGACAATGAATATGACTGGTTCTTTATATAAGCTAAATAATCTACTATAAAAGAAGACATATATATATATATATATATATATATATATATAATATATATATAAATCATATTTTTTGCAAGAAAGATGTTATTTTTGTAAAGTATATTTTCTGTGTGGAAAAAGCTGCTCTTTTTCCCTGCCCCTTATCTATACTGGATAGCTCATTAATGTGCAAAGCACAGATTCTTGGAATGAAAGGACATGTAACTGCTTACCATTTTGATTTACGACATGAAAGAAAAATCAACTGTAATCTAAGGATCCACTATCATAGACTGAGCTGAAAAATGCCATGCCTCATTTAAACATTTTGATTTCTATCTTAAATTATGTTAATTGTCTCTTGTCTCTTTATTTTTAACAACAAGCCATGTTTTTGCAAAATATACATTAGCTGTCAATATACCAGCAGTCATAAGATAGGGTTTAGCAATTCTTTTGCCAATTTAATCTATATTTTTTATTTAATATATAAGCATATAAACTATTCTAATTTCTAGGTTCCAGGCACGATGAAAAATTTAAGTGAATAGAAAAATTTCTTCCCTTCCCTTCCCTTCCCTTCCCTTCCCTTCCCTTCCCTTCCCTTCCCTTCCCTTCCCTTCCCTTCCCTTCCCTTCCCTTCCCTTCCCTTCCCTTCCCTTCCCTTCCCTTCCCTTCCCTTCCCTTCCCTTCCCTTCCCTTCCCTTCCCTTCCCTTCCCTTCCCTTCCCTTCCCTTCCCTTCCCTTCCCTTCCCTTCCCTTCCCTTCCCTTCCCTTCCCTTCCCTTCCCTTCCCTTCCCTTCCCTTCCCTTCCCTTCCCTTCCCTTCCCTTCCCTTCCCTTCCCTTCCCTTCCCTTCCCTTCCCTTCCCTTCCCTTCCCTTCCCTTCCCTTCCCTTCCCTTCCCTTCCCTTCCCTTCCCTTCCCTTCCCTTCCCTTCCCTTCCCTTCCCTTCCCTTCCCTTCCCTTCCCTTCCCTTCCCTTCCCTTCCCTTCCCTTCCCTTCCCTTCCCTTCCCTTCCCTTCCCTTCCCTTCCCTTCCCTTCCCTTCCCTTCCCTTCCCTTCCCTTCCCTTCCCTTCCCTTCCCTTCCCTTTCCTTTTTGTCTTCTTCTACTAAAAATCAAAGTTTTAGCTTAAAAATTAGTTTAATCTGAAACAAATATGTTAACAAGTTATTCTTACACCACTGGGAGAAATTAAATCTTCACATGAAATGAAGTAGGGAAAAACATTCTCAAGCCAGAAAGACTTGGAGAGAAAAGCCATGGCATGTGAAGGAGATATCTGCAGAAGTGGTAAGAGGTGTAAAGAAATAGGAGTGCTAATCACAGAATCATCCAAATAAGATCAAAAAACCAATAGACATTGCTGATTGGTAGAGAGAGTGTAGCTTGTCTTCATGCTTCATCGTGGTATGACGGAGAAAACCAGTATTATTGGAAGAAACAGCTGGGTATTGCTCCTCAAGCATTTGCAGAGATATTTAAACTAAATAGTCACCAATTCAGTTGAAATGCCCTCTGCAAACGGTGATGGTTCAGGATGTGATTCGCCAGGAGTTCAGATGTCTTTCTAGCTGACTTTGTGTGCATTGGAAAAGGAATAATCCCGAGCCAGCCCACCCCAAAGCTGTCTCTGCTCATCTCTGTGAGTCCTTAATTGCATTTTTGTAAAACAAATATGACACTGAAAGAGATGGATAACATTGAGTTTGGATTGAGAAACCCTCTATGTTCAGCTTACCCTACCAAAGAGGAGAAAAAAGCCTATATTCAGGTACTCTATAGGTTCAGCCCTCACATCCCAGACCTCCTGCTCCAGGCTCCTTAGAAGAAATTGAACTGTCAGGCAGATAAGAGAGTCAGTGCTGCCTGTGTGTCTGAATGGAGTGAATTTGAGAAGGCTCAGGCTGCACATCATCATACCAGTTAAGAAAAGAAGCCCAGAACTTTTACTGTCACTAGGACCATATAGGAATGTTTGTATCTTTTTGTATGTATGTTTGTATCTGCCTTGAAACAAACTCCTTTCATATACAAAATGATCAGCATATTGCTTTCATTTTAATTTAAAGTTATCAACTATTAGACATATATTATCAGCTAAGAATATAAAAATGTGCAAATATTTTACCATAGTCTACCGAACTGTGAAAATAAGGTTTACAGTAAATATTTTCACCAAAAAAATTGCTTTGAAATTAGAGCTGAACTAAAAATGAAGTTAAATTCTTCTTTTCTTTATTCTGTAAATACTAAATCTAGAGTTGGTTTGTTTCTCTTTTGACCTCCAGCTCTACTCTGTGTCCCATTATCTTGGAAGAAGTTTGGTATCTGATTGCAATCTTTGACCTCCAGCTAATATATTTTTGACCAAACTGAGAATTAGAATAAATTGCAGGTGATAGAAGTGCTGAAAGGTATATTTTTTCTAATAGATATTTCTGGAATTACTTTGCTACAATAACTTTCTAGCTTACTGGTTGCTGATTGCCAGATGCTTATTTGAGATTCTTAAAACTGAGAGCCATCTTTAAAAAAAGAAGTGGTCTGGTTTGCTAGAGAAAGCAGAGAATGGATAAATTTATGTACTGCAGAGTGATTGTTTTTATGCAAATTTTAAAGAGGTGATTTATACCAGCCAAATCTGTAATTCTTGGTTACATTTAATAGGATATTTAATGTATATTTAATGTAGAATTCACAAGTAAAAGCTGATGCAAAAAAATTAGCTGCATAGGCTGATTTTTCAAAATCCTCTTCGGCACAGAGTAGTATCTGTGGTGGTATTTGCATGCTTCAGAGAATCTTGGCATGAAGGAATTTTGGATATGCCAGTAATTCTGAATTTATGGGCTGGTTATATTATTCACCTTGGGGGATTTTCTGAGAGCATTCAGTAATGTCACAAAGCCCAAATAAGGACCCATTGTCTTCTGAGCTGTTGGAATATGTGCTTGAGCTGCAGTTTTCCCTGTTTTTTTAATTTTTTTTTGTTGTTGTTTTTGTGGTTGCTTTTTGTGTTTTGTTTTGTTTTGTTTGGAGTTTTTTTATTATTTTAATTTATTTAAATATACTGTAAAGTATGCAGTGGCAAAAATAACTACAGGCATTCTAGACACAAAAAAGGAGAACATATATGTATCAGGCTTTTTGAGCTCTTCTCCCTGTGGAAATATACACTGGAAATACTACAGTTTAGGTCTGCTTTGTTGGTTTGTTTGGGTTTGTTAGCTATTCATTGTGTGAGGACCAGGGCTGAGGTGGGTCACAGCCAAAACCAACCTAAATGTAGCACATGGCACATAAGCCAAAAGTCCTGACACTCAACCAATGATTTTATGAATTCAGAAGGAAATATATTGTGATGCATGTAGTGGTTAAATAATAATATATCTGAAAAACATATGGTGAAGGATTAAAGTTGCTTTTAAAGGTTTTCCATAACTGACTGGAAACCAGAAATAAATGGTTTTGTTTCTAAAGGGTGGTTATAGGAGACAACGTGTTTAGAAATCAGATCAGGCTGGATTTCACAACCCCATTCTTCCAATCTTTTCTTCAAAATTAGTGCAGAATACGTGTTGCTCCTTCCTGGACTTTATCTTTCAACCTTTCACTTTCTTTTGTGGCCTCTCTGTTGACAATTTATCTTTCATTAACTCTTAGGTCTCCAGCCATCATATACTGTCCTAGTCTGTTGGGGCATATTGATTGTTATTCCAGCATTGTCTGACTCACTTGAAGGCTTATCACCAGAATTTCTTTGAGGGACTGTATCTACTTTAATATCTGAAGGTTAGACAGCACACAATAGACCCTTTCATCTCATCAGCTGAGTCCTAAACCATTACTATCACTGTTTTGCTGTTATATTTGTATATTTTCATTAGCTTGGATGTGTAGGAGACAAACTTTAAAAGTCACTAAATGTGGTTTGTTCACTGTTGTTCAGATTCTCATCTCCATTTTGATAAAAGGCATGAGTATTGTAAAAGTTAATAAGGTCAAAATTGAATCTTCAGCAACTTAGCACTGCCCATCTGATATGACACACAGACATTTTTTCACTGGATTTTTTAGTGGTTTTTTAAAGTACCAAATACAAAACATCTCTTTCTCTATTAAGCAGTCAGCAGTAATGGAATATGTGCTTTGTTTTCAAGTGATTCTGCTATAAAAACAAAGACCCGTATGGAAAATATTGATAGACTCACCTTGTCTTAGATTGTACAATGCACTTAACTAACTTGGAATTAAAAATAAAAACAAGCGTGTGAGGCTTAGGCTTTAGTTATTTGTTTAATCTGGAGAAAAGTACTGAGTGGCTCTGTAATGACAATGTCATTACTCTCAGAACAAAATCTGCTCAATGAACTGATTAGCAAGAGAAAAGAGAAGAGGTGAAAAAGTGTGCAACAGGGATGAGGAGAACTATTTTTGCAGCCTAGCTTTTATATCAGGAAAATATTTCAATGTTTGTTCCAGTTTAGTTCTCATGGAACAGAGAACTAAGCATAAGTCCTACTCACTCTATAATATCTTCTGTGCTATTTGCCAAGTTTCCTTTTTAAAGCACCTCAAATAAAATATGATTACCCATTATTATTTTAGAAGAATGAATGCACACTTCTGCTGACACTGTGGTTTGATCCATGGATCCCCTGCTGATGGATGAGATACCTCTTTATCTTCCTCAAAACCACATCTCCCAGGTGGTCAGAGCATTGGTAGGAATTCACATACAACAATTTAACAAAACAATGCTTTTAGGTTACTTGCCTGATAGATACATCGATCAGTCTTCTTGTTAGTGTGAGCTGCTCCTACTCTTTGAATATGTATTTATTAAGGCCAGAAATTAACATAACCATACATAGTTCTTTTAAAGTCACCAAGCAATAATTTGTCTTTGGTTCCATGTCATTACACTCTATCTCTGGATCTGTTTGGTTTTTTTCAGGTCAAAGATACTTCAAAATTGACATGGCATCTTGAGGCAAACAGAAAAAGATTTGCAGTTGTTAGCCTTGTCTCAACCCATATCCTCCTTTGCAGATTCCTCATTCACTTTCCCTCCTCTTTTCCAAGTCTATTTCTAACCGGACAGTGCTTTTCTAATTCCGACTTTACACAAATTTGATGTTGGTTTATTACCTTTTTTTACATATTACTATGTAAATAATTATTCTTCCACCCTAGTGTTTCTACATAAATACATGCATTTTATATCTGTTTCCACACTTAGTTTTCCTTTTGCTGGGCTGAATAAGCCAATCTCTCCCATCATCCTTGGCAAAAAAAATCTCTGTTCCCTTATATAATATTGCTTTCTGAATCTCTTCAGACTTGAGTTCAAATTTCTTGAGCATGAGTGACCAGAAACTGTCTCAGAAATAATTTTAAATATTTTTCTGACCTGTACTAGTCTTTGAAGAAACAGAACTTGAATCATGTTTATTCATTGTTATATATGTATAAGAATATGTAGCATCAAAACCTAAACATCGACTGTATGTTTTATACTTCAAAACTAGCATTTTACATATACATAGGAGAAGAAGTTGGAACCAGTGACTATTATGACAAAGCAGTACTGTCTATTTTAGTAGTACTTGTCTGAAATAGTAAAGGTACCGATCTTTTCCTGTTGAGAGTAGCACAGTATGAGCTAATGAACAATAGGAATAAGGAAAATTCTGATGCAGGCTGACCACTGCTTGATGCAAAAAATCTGATTGTATCCCCAAAACACAGGCTTTGTAATGTCAGTAGTTATTCTTGCACTGTAATCCCAAAAAAGGAGTCCATAAGGGAAATGAAATCTCTTGCTCCACTGTTGTGAGCTACTGTGATACCTGCCCTGACTGTAAAATACTTTGCAAAGCCTTAGAACTTTAAAAACTTGCCTTCTTAATGGTGATAGAAACTGTTTTGACACAATGAAGAAATTCTCCCACTAAGCATATCTGAAAATGGAAAGTATGAAAAATATTTCTATATGGAAAAACAATCCTTTAATGCTGGGAAAGTCCAGGCTCTGAAACTGCTTTGATGCATGTGGCTGTCACACAGATGAGTTTCCTGGGGCAGAGAGAGTGTGGGGGAAAGTGTTAATCCAGCATGCTCTCCATTTTTCCAGTAATCGTTGCTGAGTTTGTCACAATTCTCTATTTCTAGTAATGATGCTTTTCTATGCCTAAGGTTGGTATGTGCATAATGACTCACAGGTTGCTAGGAAATATAATACTTGGGAATGATATTTTGTAGAAAGATCCAACCAAGCAATAAAGTCCTTTCACTTGATTTATTAGATCAAGTTGTAAATGCTTTAGTTATTCCCACCCTTGGAAAGAACGTGCCAACAGCCAGCATTTTCTCACTAAGGTATGGGATAAACATTAAGTAGGAGTTTGATCTTGCTTGTTCACCATCTTCCCTGTATACCTAAAGGTAAGAAAAAAGACTGTCCAGAATCTTGATTTGGTCAACTTTGAAATGGTCATAGTTGGACTAGATGATTGTGTAGGGCCTTTCCAACTGAGCAATTCTATTGTATTCTGCTCTGTTGTTTATTGTATTGTATTTTAACTCCTACACCTAAGGCACATACCTTAGGAGTATGATATGCGCTCCACAATTGCTACTTTCTCATAATCCCAAGATTACAAAAGGGAAGGCTACTATAGTAGGCTGGATATTTCAGCTTTACGCACCAGATAAATAAATTCCATGCTATATACTTGGACTGAGCAATGTATATTTTTAGTTTTTATTTTCAATTTATTTTTTTATTTTTGCAAGAGTAAGAACAGGAAATGTTAAAATGAAGGAAGTGGAATATTTGTTTGTAGGAATTCGGTATTAGATCCTTTGTGTGGAATTTTAAACAAAAAAATGCTAAGAACTTCATGTTTTTTTTACAGTTAGCTTAACCCTTTGTTCAGGCTTTGGGCACTTAGGGAAAAATGTTTTAAAAATTTTTGCCCACAACATAAGCAAAACAATTGTGAATAATTACTTACTGCATAATTACTTACAGTAAAAAATATTATAACATGTCTGAGGGAAAACAACAACCAAAGAACATCATCATCAGTTGCCTTCTGAGCTCTCATTACAGTACATATAAAGCATTCTTAATTATGCAAAATTTGTACTAAGAATCCCTCAAGAAAAATTTGCTGGCAGAAACAAGTTGTTTATGCTTTATATCCCCCTTTCATAGGTAAAATAGTTATTTATTTTAATTTAGAATTAATTACTTTGCTTATGTTCTGAGTCCAATTTCTCTTCTGAGAAATGTTCTTATAAACAAAAGCCATCTTTCTGATTCTACCTCTGTCCCTGATTATTAGGTCTGCTTTGCCCAAAACAATAAAGGCTAGAAGTAACATTTCAGTATTATTTATTCTATAATATATTCTAGGAATATATAAAGACATTTGAAAATTAGGCCTCAGGTGGTGGGAATATCATGGCTCCCTAAACAAGAGGCTGTGTCAGAAATGTGACCTCGAGTTCTAACCTACTCAGTCACTGGTTATGAACTACAAGGGTTGGAGATTGTTTAAGTTTAAGACCATTTAAGAGGAGGAAGCTCTATAATTATTTTATAATTATTTTTCTCCTCTTTGTTTCAACCAGTCCTTTTCCTGGGATTTGTTCCAATAAGAAACAAATACACACAAGATGGAGTTTCACAGAGAGCACATGGCTTGAGTGAAGATGGTGTCAACCTTCCCTGCTGCCTGCTTCATTTTCTCTCTGGCAGCTGGAGCCCTATGGAGAAAGGCAACTGGTATTCTCTAGATCAAGTTAGAACTCATGGAGGTCCTCTTGGCAGGAGATGGCAGATGGCTGGAGTGCCTCAGGCACCATGGTTTCCACACTTTGTCCAGGGGCTGTGGTGGGTTGTGCTCCTCAGGGGTCAGGGCTGGAACCAGCGCTGTTTACCATCTTTGCTACTGACATGGACAGTGGGATTTCTTGCACCCTCAGTGAGTTTGCTGACAACACCAAGCTGTGTGGTACAGTTGACTCGCTGGAAGGACGGGAAGTGGTGTCATCTTGAGGGACCTTGGCAGGCTTGAGAGGTTGGACTGTGTGAACCTTGTGAAATTCAGCAAGGCCAAGAGCAAGGTCCTGCGCCTGAGTTGGGGCAATCCCAAGCACAAGTACAGGCTGAGCAGAGAGTGGATTGAGAGCAGCTTTGAGGAGAAAAACGTAGAAGTATTGGTTGAGAAGAAGCTCAACATGAACCATCAATGTGCCCTTGCAGACCAGAGAGGCAACTGTGGCATGGGCTGCATCAAAACCATCATGGCTGGCAGGGCACTTTCTCTCTCTCCTCTCATGAGACCCCACCTGGGGTGCTGTGTCCAGCTCTAGGGTCCCAAACATAAGAGGGATGGTGAAATAAGTCCAGAGGAGAGCCATGGAGATGATCAGAGGTCTGGAGAACTTCTCCTATGAAGACAGGCTATGAGAATTTGGGTTATTCAGCCTGGAAAAGAGGAGGCTCTGAGAGACCCTATAGCAGCCTTCCCATGCCTAAACAGGGCCTACAGAGAGCTGGAGGGGAGCTTTTTAGAAGGGCAGGAAGTGATAAGACTAAGCAGAATATCTTCAAATTTAAAGAGCGTGGCTTTGGATTAGCTGTTAGGAAGAAATTGTTTCATGTGAGGGTGGTGGGACATTGGAATAAGTTGCCTAGAGATGTTGTGGATATGCCATCCCTGGAAGAGGGTTGAGGAGAGGTTGTATAGGACCCTGAACAGCCTGATGTAGTGGAAGGTGTCCCTGTCCATGGAAGGGAGGCTGGAACTAAGTGATATTTAAGATACCTTCCAACCCAAACCAGTCTATGCTTCTAAGATTCTATGACAGACCACCAAGTTCAGTCCACTGTTGATAAAGAAAAAACAAAAAGCCACTTCCCTGTCTTTTATAGTTTTGCTAGTTGTATTCTCTTATCTTCTGGCACCTGTCCTCCACAAATGCATTATACGCATTATACATCTGATAAAGTTTTTTGGTTTATTTTTCTCACCTTCTGTCCCTTTCATTACCCATGTTATCATCTCCCCAACTTTTCCCTTATTTGCAGCTCTTCTTAATTCACCTGTTTCTGAGCATTCCTATCCTCTTCCCCTGCTATTTCCTATTTAACCCTTCATAATCTTCATGCATTTGAGCCCCCTCTTCAATTTATTCCATTCATTCCATTAATTCCATTAATTTTGCATACATGACTTTCTTCTTCTCAAGATCTATATCTTTCTTATTGGACCTTTTAAAACACACCTTAAAAACATAAGGGCACCATCTTCACTTGCGGTAAGCACAAAATGTACTTACCACATTCACTTTTTTATTCTTTGAAATTAAAATTGCTAGAAATGCTGTGGCAAGCTGACTTAAAAAAATTTTAAATGGTGTCATCTGCACTTCTAGGATATTGTTCATGTAGCTGATCTTAGGAAACTTCCTGCTACAAAATTCAACCTACATTCATCAACTCTGACAAAAACATAACCCTGTATTTTGTTTAGAATTGCTTCAGGAAGCTTTGATCCTCTGAGAAAACATGGGCAATTTTCAAAGTGTTGCAAATTGGATTTCCAAGAGCAAGATAAATGAAGTGGTAAAAACCAAGAACATAAAGACAAATATCCTTTTTCTTCCTTACAATATTTCTATAAACTCATAGTCTTCACTACAAGTAAAGTATTTGGTGTATGTTTCTTTTTCATATAAAGTTTGATTTTGTTTTATAAGTAGTTTTATGTCTCTACTTTGTCTCCTGAACTGAGTGATTTTGTTAGACTGTATTTAAGTAGCTATCCTAAGAAGATACTGTAGTAAATTTACATCTGACTTTTCCCAGGAAATATAACTTTCCAAGGAAGATATGTTAAAAAAAATCTCCCAGCTAATTTTTAAGGCTATTACTTCATTTATCTTTAAGTTTGCTCATTTAGCAAGTGTTTATTTCTTGAAAACACACTAAAAGAAACAAAAGCCTCTCATCATTCCCTAAACATCTAAGATAATATTTAAGTAGATAATTTCTCTTTAGTAAACTTTCTTCTTCCATCACTATTCTTTCAACACTTTTCTGCAATTTATGCCTGAGATACAAAAGCCCATCAGCTTGGCATTTCTTCACTGCAACCACGGTGTTCCAAAGTGGTAGTGAAAAAATGTATGGAACTTATGAAAATCTTATCTGCCCTCTTTTTCTTTGGCTACTTTAATATCTGATTCAGCATGAATGAAAACTTGACTTTCTTTCTTGCAAGATTTTTTTTTTTTTTGACAAGAGGTCATCTAACTGATTTCCCATCCTGTGTCCTCACACTCAGTAGGAATTATCGTGATTAAGCTATCCTTGGTAGATGTTAACTAGCCTGCTTTGGTGATGCAACACACAAGAGATCCATTAATCTATCCAGAAGACCTTTGCAACCTCTCTTGGACTTTAGAAACACAAACCATTTCCTAATATCTAATGTCCTTGTTTTCATATAAAATTGAGGGGTACTTTTCCCTTCCATTTTCATACAACCAGTCATAACTGCTCTCTCCAGGACATTTTTTTCCCATACAGAAAGGGTGTTGTCAGTTTTCATACAAATAAGGCAATAAAGGTGTGGAATCATGATAAAATGAAAGGATTCTAGAAGGATTACGGTGATGAAACCAAGCAAATAATTTAGTTAATTGTTTTATAAAATCTGTGGAAAATGATGCATCACCTAGACATTTATGCATTATATATGATAAATTATATATTCTATATTATATATACATCTGGGATGGGGCAACCCTGCACATACATATAGACTGAGGAATGAGAGTCTGGCAAGCATTACCACAGAAAGGGACCTGGGGGTCCTGGTCAATGGCAAGTTGAAAATGAGTCAGCAGTGCCCTGGCAGCCAGGAGGACCAACCATGTCCTGGAGGACATCAGGCACAGCTGGGCAAGGGAAAGGATTGTCCTGCTCTGCTCTGCACTGGGGCAGGCTCACCTCAAGTGCTGGGGGCAGCTCTGGGTGCCACAATATAATAAAGACATTAAGCTGTTAGAGAGTGTCCAAAGGAGGGCAACAAAGATGGTGAAGGGTCTGAAGGATCCTCTGGTAAGAGGAGGGAGACTGGTGTCACTTGGCCTGTTCAGTCTGGAGAAGAGGAGAATGGAGACCTCACTGCAGTCTACGACTTGTTTGTGAAGGGAAAAGGAGGGGAAGGTACTGATCTCTTCTCTGTGGTGACCAGTGACAGGATCTGAAGGAATGGCCTAAAACTGTGTCAGGGAAGGTTTAAGTTGGATATTAGGAAACTTTTCTTCACCCAGAGGGTGGTTGGGCACTGGGACAAGCTCCCCAGGGAAGTGGTCACAGCATCAAGCCTGACAATTCAAGGAAGCATTTGGACAGTGCTCTCAGGAACACAGTGTGACTGCTGGGGATGATGCTGTACAGGTTTGGTAGCTGGAGTCAATGATCCTTGTGAGTCCCTTCAAACCCAGCTTATTCTGTGATTCTGTGATCATTAGATATTCTCTGAACACCTATCATGATAGCTAGAATAGGAAATTTACCTGATGATGTAGTATTAAATAAAGGTAAGTATTTTTATATTTTTTATATTTTTTTAGCACAAATGTTCTGCTTTTCATCTTTAAGATGTTCTGAAGTAGAGGAATACTTACCTGCTGCCACTGCTAACACTTGCAGGCTGCGTTTCCAATTTGTTAGAGGTTAGACCAGGCTGCCAGCCATCTGCATAAATGGAATTTCCAGTAAATAAGTCACCTGAAAACAAGATGTCAGTGTTGGCCCATGAGCCTGTGTTCTGAATGGAGTCCATTCCCATAGACACACCACTTCTATGATGTGAGGGAACAGACATCAAACTTTCCCAATCTGCTCCTTGCTGCCTGAGCACAAAAGTGTGGCATTCTCTGAGCCATTGCTCTGCCCTAGGTCACTGCCACTGGGAAGAAGTTCGTGGACACTGTAACACTGAACACTGCAATTGTGTGCGGCCATACTGTATGTCCATTTGCCTTTCAGGATCAGAAAAGGTCTCCTATCCACCAGACTCCAGTGAGACCCCAAAATCCACACCTAAACTGGATATTATGGAATTTTGCATTCAAGCCTTACACTTCAATATATTCTAAGTTAATCAGTTTTGGACATCATCTCTCCTTGTCCTTAGAGCCAGGTGGTAAATTGCACTAAAGTCTTGCACTGTTACTCCTCATGCAGCTTTCTCTTAGTCACATATTTCAGTCCACTGCAAGCAGATGTATAAAATCCAACTTGCACAAAATTGTAACTTTATGTTTTGTCCACAAAAGAATGGATATTTGCCTCTATTTGTCCACCTACAAGATCTGAAGTTGTGAATGTCCCTCTACAAATTGAAATGTCTCGGACCACAAAGAACTTGAATTTTATTCACATTTCCTACTTTCATTTCAATATATCATAATCATATTAAGAATCACCAAGGTTGAACCAATCTGTTCTGTAGGTACTGTGTTTTTTTAAATATTTGCTCCTTGGAAAGTTAAAGTTCCACTTGAAGTTCAGGAAATATATAGAAATATTTTAGGAAGGAAGGGTTATTCTCAGGAAAAAATTAATACTACATTTAGATGATGGTGTTCATATGTTTCAGCTCTCAGAAATAATACATTTATTGTTTCTTCTGTGGTTTCCCATTTCCCATACCTGTCTCTTATGTCAGGATGCTTTTTTCACAGTTTGAATTGTAATCTATTGTTCAGCTCTGTACATTTCTGGAGATAGATCCAAATAATGTTATTTCTAGTACAAAAGAGAATGTGATGGAATTGCCCATGCCTACGTTATTTCTTCATAGTGGTATTGCCTTAATGCTGTGCAGATTCTTGGACTTCATATACCATTAATTTCAACTTACTTTCTTAATCAAAATTCTAAGAGGCAGAAGGCCTTAAAGAGAAAATGATCCCTGCAAAGCAGAAGAAATGTTACGACACCTTCCCTTACCCTCAGGCATGTAGGCACCAAAGCTTTTTTTTTAATTTCTTGAAACATTTATCTAATGTAAAAAATGTGATTTCTTTTTTTTCTCTCCAAATACATGTTTGAAGAGAGCAATGAATGAACAGGTTTTAGGGGATTTGCTTTAATAAATGTAATGGGTGATGAGCTGCTGCCCTCAGATATCACCTCTGATCAAGCCCTGTATACTACACATAGGAAAGTGAATTGACATAATTCTTAGAATAGCACTTTTCAGCAAATTGTCCTGTCAAATAGGAAAATTTTATTCAAGCCTGCATATGTGATAAGCCTGACCCTCCAGCTCTGCTTTGAAAGGTCATTTTGATTAGTATAGGCAAAATAGGAAAGTGCCTGGAGTTCTTTGCCTTTTAATAGCCAAATGGCCTGATTTTTATGAAGTGTAAAGCATGCACAGATTCTGCTGAACTCAATGAGAGCAGCAGGCATCACAGATTACTGACAATCAGACCAGGCATTTCCTCACTTCATTCTCTCTTCTCCTTCCCCTTCCAGCTCTTTTCTTGTTATGAAAATGTAATGGCCTTTTGGACAAAGAACCTTCATTCATTATCCAGTAAATATAATTATTTTAATATCAATGTTGTATACTGAGAAAACTGTTAAAGTTTCCTTTCAATTTGTCAGAACTGAATTATGTTTCAGACAACGTACCAATTGCATCAGAGACCCCTTACAGCATCAACCACAGACAAATGGCAATAGGGCCATAACTATTTAACAGCACAGAGTTCTGTGTGGTTAAATTAATTATGAATTATCCATAAGGTATCCACATGCACACTTAAGCTATGAAATGAAGGTTCACAGCTCTGTTCTAAAATTATACAGGATTCTTATCAAATTAACTTTCTCAGGAAACGAAAATTTCACTGTTCTAGTATTCAGCCAAGTTGTTCCTCAAGAAGAATGAGAGGATGGAGACAAGGGCTTAGAGAGAAGAAGAAAAAAATTGCAGCTTTATTGCAAATATATTTTTAAACAAAGTAAATCTAAAATTAACTATTATTATTTTAGACACAAAATAATATAAAAAATTTAGAACAAATTATACTCAACTGGAAATTTTTTAGTCACAGAAAAGTAGTGTTTTAATTAGTCTGGAACTGTCAAAACATTGTATTCCATTTCTATAGAAATACTTGAATGTTTACTCATACCTGAAAATAGAAAATCTATCCATGTAAATTTTACACATATTTTCATACTCTACACACCAAAAATTTCTATCCAAAGATGGCCAAATCTCCACTAAGGTTCATATTTTTCTAACATCATCCATTGAAATAATTTTACCAATATAAAACTGCACGTAGTCATAGCAGAGACTTTAAAGTATGAATTCAGAAATATTTCTTGCCATTTCAAAAATCCATTCAGTTTGCCTGTGCAATGGATTTATGAATTGCATTTATTATTTTGATTCTTTCATCCACCTCTCTTTTCTCTTTATATTAATTTCATATTTCAGATGCACTCTGTCAGAATATATAAACTCTTTTAAAAATTATTTAGGAACAAATGATTGAGTAAGAAGCCAATGTGACAGAAAAAAAAAAATGCACATATATAGATATTTTAGGCATGTGACTAGCCCAGAGCAAAAGGAGATCAGTCTTGTTTACATTTCTTCCAAAGAATAATAGGAATGAAGGACAGCAGGGGCAAAGGAGGACAGCCAAGAAAAACATACTGCACTGGGACCTGTGATTATACATTTTGCTCAGATTCATTGATGATGCTTTTAGGAATACTTCCATTTTATGAAGACTTCTAAATCACCTACAGAATGGAATAGGAGACAAACTGCATCAACGCTTTGGCTTGAGGTGGTCTACTCGGGAATTTCTCAGAGAAAGGCTATCACAGGATTTTTTAACTTCAGTGGGAAGAGGGGAGTTTTGTATGTCTTGATATGAAGGCATTTCAGCACTGACTAGTATTGGTGTGAGAAGAGTGGTTCAGAAATTGGATGATGTACTATTATGTACAATAACTCTAAAAAACGCACTAAACAGGGCCTTCACTTAAAATGGCAGACTAATCTAAAAAATCAATAATCTGTCAAAGGTATACAGTGTGACTATGATTTTTTATTGATAAGCCACTTTCAGATCAGGCTTGAAAGCAGATCAAAGTGGGCAGATGTGGAGAGGAGACACATGAGAACCGATAAAAACCTATTTAATTGAACAGAAATGGAAACATTCAATATGTTATTGAATATGCATTGTTGCAAAAAAATTAAAGATAATCTTACAGATTTAGAGATGACAAGATACAGTGTATTGTATATAGGAAGGTGAAAAAGAAAAAATAAACAAATCCAGTGAATATTTTCTATCCCTTATAAGGTAATCAACCAAAAGATTGTCAAAGAATTACATATTAGAGAGGTTAAAGATATCTTCTCACAGTTTCTTTGTGTGCTACAAGAATGAAAGACAGATGAAGAGGAAAATAAGAACTTTTGAGAGTGGGATAAAAAATTATTGACATCTTTAGAAAGTCAACTATTCCAAGGTCTGTTTAAGCAGGGTCAGCTGCAGCAGGTTTCCTAGGGCAGTGTACAGCCTTTGAATATGTCCACAGACGGAGATTCCATTACAGATGGCCAACCTGTTCTACTGTTTGACCACTCTCACAGTAAAAGAGGGTTTTCTTGTGTTTAGATGCAATTAACAATGCTGATAAACAAGAATCTGAGCTAGGAATTGAATGGTTGGAAAGGTTCACACAACACATTCCATCAGGACAAGTTCTTGTGGGATCAGATTTAATGTCCAAAGGGAAAAGAACTGAGAGTACCCATGATATTCTATCCACAGAGATCCAGTTTTATAGATTTAGATTATTCATAATAAGAACACAATTTTGTAGGATGAAGGAAAACAGAATAAACTTAAGTTTGTGTATTGTTGTCTACTTCCAAAAAGACTGTTTGCTCATCTACAATTGGTGGAATTCTTTTATTATTTTGGTATCCTTTTGAAGAATGCACCATTTTCCTGTGTGTTAAGTGAATTGTCTCCAGTTCCTCTTAGATGCATGTTATAGAGAACATGCTACTGGTATTTTAAAGGGTTCAAGCAGTTTAGGAAGTAAGGCCAAAAGGCCTGCTTATATTAGGTCAGAACAAGTCCATCGTATAAAATAAGGAACAGGAAAGACCAATCAGACCAAAAGGTTGCAGCATCAGACTACCTTGCAGTATTTTGCAGAGAATTAATTAGATAAATTTTGCTTTATGGGGCAGGGGAAATCAGACAGAGTACCAGTCTATTTGGGAGGCTTGTCAATCTCCTCAGAGAGAAAATTTCTCCATACATCAAATCCAGCAATCAGCATAGCTTTGTGACCAAGATACATCATCCGGCCTGAGAGGGTTTTCTATACTATGTAATTTCACATTTTTGATAGTCATTAGGAATGTGACAAATCATACAGGATTAAACATATTAAACATATGACAAGAAAAAATCCTTCCCTGAGTCCCCTGATGGACTGAGAAGGAGATGCTAGAAGGAAATTCGACATGTTGACAACTCACAGACATAAGAACTAACATATCTTTGTAATTGTGTCCAAGGAAGGCTGGAGCTGACAATACTGTGTGACTTTGAAATCATGGGAGCCCAGACAGTTTCACACATGATTCTCCCTCCTGTTTGAGTTTCAGAGGTTGAAGATGTATCTGGTTGGCTCGAATGTTTACACAGTGTATGCACTGGGCCTTGTTTGAGCTGTCATGGGAGTCTAAACGCTGAGCCAGCTTGGCTGCTTAAGTGTACCTGAGTGTTGGAGCTGTGCAGGGGTAGGAGAAGAAAAGACAGAGCAATGCATACAGATTATCCATTGCTCCACAAAGGACATAAAAAGATACATTTGTGCTATTTCTAAAGTAGCCTTCACATAATTAGGTAGCATAGACAATGTAATTTTTTTTTTTACCTATGGGCACTTTCCAGTATAAAGTACATGCATATATCAGCTTCCATCCTCTTTACACCCCTAAATATCTGGTTTGGCTTTCCACTTACTTTTTCAGCTTGATAACATGTCAAGTTTGACATGTCAAGAGCATGAGTTCTAAAGAAAATCTAAGGGTATGTATTTCAAAGCAATTAAGCACAGATAAAGAAACCATGTCTTGAGTAGCACTTTCCAAAGTTACTAGATGCTGAACTCTCCAAGAAAGCCTATCTTAGGTGGTATCTGTACTTTCAGGTATTCAAAAATGGTCTCTAGCTTTAAGTGAGGTTGCAGTATAAAAAATGTCTGATTTATAAGTGATTTTAGCAGAATCCTGTATGTATTTGACATTAAGGTTTCAGAAAATAAGTGTTTAGTTTTAGGAGAGACCCTATTGGGGTTGCTTAGCTTAACGTATTCCTAAAAAGTACTTATGACAATGGGAAAAATTCAGATGCAGAGTTATTCATACTATTACATTGCCATCAAGAACTGTTTCTTTGCAGTCTCCAGGGATACCAGAATTAGACTCAACCAATATTAATTCATTTAAAATTCAGATTTGTCATGAGCCTTAGGTAATTTCCCATAAAAAATGATGGATGAGCATCAAAATTGTAATCTGAGAGCTGCTGATGGATTCACATTTTACTGAATTAGAGAACTAGTATGTTTGATCTGAGTGTTTTGTAAGTAAGTTCTCCATTTCTCAACAGAACCATTTAAAAAATAGTCAATTCCTTCTAAAAAATGAAAGGAAGGAAACCAAAAATCTATTGAATCTATTGTTTTTCACAAAAACAGCTTGAGAGGGTATTTGGACTTTCTTGGCCTTCACTATAACTGGGCTGTAGAGAAAATCGAAGAAAAACAAAATGAAGGCACAAAAACTACCCCAAACAATCCAGCTGAAATTTAAGCACAGTTCCTGGTGAAGTGTTAGTGTGTTTGAAATAATATCTTGCATAGTCCAAATCATACCTTTTGTTCATAACTCTAAAGCTGAGTTACACACGATATATCCCAGTGACCATCCAGCTCTGCACCACAAGACATTAAAAAAACCATGTAATCTGTATGACATGAAAACCTGCTCAGAAGCACCAGGAAAGTAGCCATTTGCACTCAAGGACTGGAATTCAGAGATCCTGATTAAGACACCATTGTAGTTTGCTAGTTTGCAGTAGTAATGGAGCTACTCCCTGTTTCTCTCCCAGCTAACACAAATTAGGAGGCTTGCTGAGTTACAGCTGGCAAGGCACTTTTCAGACCCTCGGGTAGAAAGTCTGTTCTGGATGCTGTGTTCCATCGATATACAGATTATAAAGCATATTTGTCAGATGGTGGCAGGTTTTGTGCTATGGCCGAAAAGAAATGAGATTGCAGAATATTTTGCAGGGGCAAGACTTCGAGAGAAATTACTCTTGATGGAGCACCTTAGACAAGCAACCCATTTTTACATGTTAATTTAAATGCTGAAGCATAATATAAATGTTAAAACCCTAGATGACTTTGGAGCAGGAGAAAAATGTTCCCTTGTACTCCCTCCTGATCCAAACTTATGTATAGCCTCAGTACTTTTTTTTCAGAGCTCTGGCATTTCTTGGGCTTCCATCACTCTCTCTTAAAAAAAATTCTAGGGCACAGAGAGGAGAGTAATTCAAGTGATGGCTTAAGGCACTTTGCTTCTCAGCTAAAAACTGCCAAAATCAGCCAATTACAAATTAATTGAAGTAACAACGGATGTTGCACCTTAAATTTTATGAATGTTCTTTCAAAAATACTCTATTTTTAAATGGGGAAAACCCCAACCCACACCTATGCAGCAATTAACTGGATTGCAGAGTGAATGACTGGTTCTGCAGTTTTTTTGAAACAACATCCTAAATGCCTATGGATTGGAAGAATAAAGGTCTATAGTAACACATCTGCTGGAGATAAAACATCCTTAAAGAACGGTGCTCTAAATATATGAGGGTATTTTGAATGAAAGATTTAATGGCCATTTTCACACTAATACAATCACATCAGAGGGGGAAAACAGACATAATTTCCCTAATTATATCTGCCAAAAAAGCTGAAGAAATTCTATTTGCATTACTGAAGTAAGAGAATATAAGTGTATCTATGAGCAGCTGGTTAAAACTTTCAAATGGCAAATTATGCATAGACACTTAAATGAGTTTTATGTGCCATGCTGTGATGAAGGGAATGTCTTCCAGCTGGGATGTAGTCAGAATAGCTGGTAAACTTTATCACAGTATTATGATGTAAAATTTATCATTGTATCACTGCATCAATAATTTGAAAAGAGTACTATTTCTTTTTTAATATCCAACTTCCTCTGCTGGGCTCTGTGGGCTAAAAGCATAATTGCTGAATATCACAGTTTCCCTGAATCCAGCCTTTTATTCCTCTGTTACTCCATTACCTTACTTTACTCCTAACAATATTGCTTTAAAAATTAGGCTTAGGGAGTTCAAGCTCATTGACATTAAACAGATTGGTATTTGTTCTTAACTTAGATTCTATGTTTTAAATGTTTCAGGTTTATGAAAGAAAAAATTTAATTCAGGGCAAATTTAAATATTAATCAAAATTGAATTTTAAGTTTACTGAAGAACTGCTACAATCTAGCCTATCTCTCCCCTTCATTCCTCTTCACTTTCATTTTTATGACTTGCATAATTTTTTTTTATTTTCTGACCACCTGCTGACTCAGCTACTTTTAATTTAAATTAGATCTTTCACTGACATTAGTGGGAGGCAGAGGTGCAAAGAGACTTCCTTGAACCAGGAAGAATACAGAACAAGACAGAGACAGAATTAGCAATTATGAGTACCTGATTATATAGGTTAGATAAGTGCTTAGCTCAATCAGATTCAGGTCTCATTACATTCTTTCTTAAACTATTTTAACCTGCATGTCTATTGTAATTGCCTGGTGATTTCTAAAATGAATGAGTAAGCTTATCCAACAAAATGAAAAAAATCAGACACTTGGAGGACACAGAGACAAAAGTACCTTTAGAAATACATATAACACACACATGTACACACACATCTCTTTTTTGGGGGTATATATTTATATATGTATCGTTTTTCTAGTCTTACTCCTACTGAGACTTCTTGTAATAATTTACTCTATTTTATGGCAGTGGTTCCCATACTATGTTCCATTCTATGTGCCCATAGAAATTATTTTCACCTACTTTCCAGGCTGATGATAAGAGAATATATGGTTTTCTGACTATTTGTTAAAAAGTTTTCCAAGTTCTACATCTGTTACTTGGTTTTGGGACTCACTTATAGTTTCCATTATTTTAGGTCATGCTTTCCTTGTCTTTTCCTCATTGATATCTTTAATTATTAATGCTTCATTTTTTTGTTCTCACCAACTTCATTTATCAAGGCTTTAGGAGCTCTTATGTGTTATGATTACTTTAAAAATAACTGGTTTACTTTTATACAAAATCACAAGGAAGATTCAATACATAGAATTTCATATCTTTGACTTTTACAGACTTGGTTTTGAAAAGTTGCCATAAATAAACACCATACCAACAGATGAAGCCTTTGAGATCAGTTATTAACTGTATTAAAGAGTTTAATTGTCAAGCTGACATTATGCCAGCCACAGAGAATGATGATGTATGAATTAATAAGCAAAAAGTTCCCCCTGGTTATAGAGATAGCTGTCTCAGTTTTGGGTTTGATCTGTCATTGCATGTCAACATTTAAACAGTCGAATAGTAAATAGTAAAAATGAAAGGAAAATCATCTTTTTTCTTGAACACTGGGATGTATACACACTTTAATAACTACCTAGAAAATAAACGGTAAGTAGCAAAACCTGCGACAAACCTCAGCAGATGATACTTGGTGCCTTTATTCATGAATCTATCAACTTCTAACTGAGTCAGCATTGTGCTAGCATGCAAGTCATTCTCATCTTTCTAAAATTAATTCCCTTGTGAAGAAAATATGAGTTCAGGGGATGTACTTAATTAAATATGGTTGCATTTTCACATCTACTCTGGATTTTGGAAGGGCCTTTTCTGTTGTCAGTAAATAAGCAAACATCTGATCATTTTTTCTTACTTGCAAAAAAAGTGCAATCCCTGAAACTTATTATGTTATGTCCCAGGACACAAAGGAGTGCCATGGTGAATATGAAGACACTTTAAAACCACCAGAGCTATCTCTTACTTTCTGTATTCTGACTGAATACATCAGGTGAGTTTTGACACACTGTATTTTGTGTACTTCAGTTTGATTGCATATTTTAATAAGACTTCACCATCACAATAATAAAATGTTCCCACTGAAAATACAGCTGGTTTTCCATAGCTGTTGGAAAACAGCACTAGGGCATGATATTCTTAGTCAATGGAAGTTGATTGGTTCAGCTGTCTTTATGAGAAACATACATTTATAAGTAAACAGCTGGACTCTCCAGAAGTTGATCTACACCTGTACTGCCTTCAACATGCCCTGTTGGTAAATTAATTTCATTGGTTTTGGACCCTAGAGGAAAACTAAACCTGAAACCAAAATAGAATATAGGTACTTGGTTTTGAAAGGACTGCCCAGAAAGGATTCAGGTCCATTCCACTACCATCACCTTGGCATAATGAAATCACTGATAAGATTAAAATGAATCATATAAAATGTTGGCAGAGCCATCAGCTAATCTTATCCCCTCCTCAAACTTTCCCACTCTTGCTTGGAAGTGTGTTTACTCTTAGCTTCTATGACAACTTGTGGAAAGGAGCTGGGCCTAATCATGAGAACTTCCTCATTTAATTAGTTTTGAATGCCCAAATGGAACAGCAATTTCCATGAGATTTTCATTAGGAAAATTTTGTACAGATTTTTGTGGCTATATTCACAGGGAGCAGTGGAGGCATTGGAAGGGAGAAAAGAGGCATTTAATGGTTCCACCTGTTAGCATACACGAGATTGCATGATTATCCATTTACAACAGCCAAAATGGAAACAGCTGTCCTGGAACAATTTAGAACTTTATCCTCCACTTAACTGCACAGATAAATAAAATTCCGTTTCCAAAGCAAATCATTCTGGATACCAGCTAAAGGTATTTAACAAGTTATTTACATTTGTACTGAGGCTTTTGAAGCATTCACATTCATTCATATGTTTTATTGTAAAAAAATTGTATGAGATTTGATGTATACAAGAGCTATGAAACACATACAGTGCAAGAAGGCATCTCCAGCACAACTGGGTGCAACTCCCTAAATGCAGCTCAGCAATCAGCTTCCCTCGTTACTGCTTTTCTAAGAGTCTGGATTAGAGACTGCCTGTGGTTGATGCTGTGGTGCTTTGTAATGTGTCTCTGTCTGAGTATCTTTAAAGACATTGCAAAAAATATTATTTGGAATGCCTTGAGCTAGTACAGCCTGTCTACAGACTGAAACAACAGCTGTCTCCTGTATTTTAAAAGTGCTGTCTCTACTGGTTTCCTCCCAGCATGAAAAGAAAATTACAAACATTAAAAGCCTTTTGGTACACCCAGATTTTGTGCCTTTTTTTCTTTTTTCTTTTTTTTTTTTTGCCTGCAGTGCAATGCATTATGCTTGGAATTTAATCCCAAAGATCCTGCTGTCTAAAGCAACAATATGCGTTTGTAGAGAAGTACTTTTCTGAAGATGCAGATTGACACAGTGACCCATGTCTTTTCTGAGAGTGTCACAGGGCTTTTGAAACCAGCATGGATAATCCAAATATTTTAGCAGTAAGAAATTGGCAACAGCTTTCTTTTCTTAAAAACCATGTGTTGCTCAAATGCCTCAGTAGCACTTCTGTGGGTGAATTCTCTTACCCCAAGCTATTAAGGAACAGCTGCTTCAATAAAGATTTGAGGAACTCCACAATTCTCCATTCTCTCTTTTGCTCCCCACAGAGTGACAAGGCAAAGAGGATTTGTTTGAAGCTGTGCTATGTCTTTAGACTTCTTGAAAAGCCAAGGGAATTCTGTATAGGCACTCTATTTCCATATGAACGAATTATTTTGTCTGACTGACTGACTTTTGTCTCCAGACACTTTTTCATTAGTTCTACTTAATATAGTCACTCAATTCTCTACATTGTATTTTCAGTACCTCCCCATCATCATGTTCCATGATCTATTTTATTCACTTTGAAAGGTCTTCACCTCCTAAGGAGATCCTGTGTAGTTTAAAAAGGTTTGAACTCGTTTATCAGCTCTTTCCCCAGCAAGGATGTTTATAGAGCCATCTTCCTGCCCACAAGTTTCCATGAAACTTTAAAATAGATTATTAATTTTATCATACAGTTAAAATTTGACTTTTTTTAATTTTTAATCATTGATTATTAATAAATAAACCCTTATTTATTATAATTCTTTATTATTTGTAATTATGTTTCTTTATTAACTAAAACTGAAATTAGGTAACAGGTTAAAAATTAAGGAGAACATGTAGGCACGGACACATGAAACACACATGCACAGAAATTTCTGAGTCTTCAGTCATGAAGAATTCATTAGAGAAACGGGGAAAATACTGTCTTCCAGAAAAGGGGGTACGGTGACATTTCTAATCTTGAAATAATCTCCTTAAAATGGTAATAATAATAAACTCTTGAAAAAATTAAATTATGATTGAATATAATTTAATGATTTTTCTTGCTTTGAATTATTTGGTAATTTATGGTGACATGCAGCTCACTCGTGGCTTTTCAGAATAAGACTAGGAGCATTCCTGAATTTGTTTAATGCTGCTTTGTCATACTGAGTTACTCAGACACCCAAGGTCTATTTCTATCTGGGATACTTCATCACATTGCAGAGTGATAATAGAAAAGCAAAACAAAAAACTCATCCTTGTTTTGTAATGCAGCACAAAAATAATAAAAAATAATATGAAGCATGGTTTAGCTCAGGTAGAGGATATTAAATATGATGTCCCTTAAAAGCCTAGGGGGTTTAAATCACAGTAATAGTGCACATTGTAATGGCTTATGATGCTGTGGGACAAATGCTGAGTGTTTCTCCTGCCTGTAATGCAGAAGGAAAATTTCCACACTGGTGATGTGCCATGAACATAGTGAGCCCATAATTTCTCACATTCATTGTGTACATTCAGTTTAATTCTTAGCCAGAGTGTAGGAAGCACAAAGCACACACAAGAGGTGAAAAGGACATTCGAAGGTTTTCTAGTGGGGCTTGTTTATTTTCTCTGCTCTAATCTAATCCTCCGTTTGACTTGAAGGTACTTTGCAAGTCCATCATTATGCTAAAATATGTTGTTAAATGTTAATTAAGTAGAGAATTACTTGAACTTTTAAACTAGTTCAGTGATCAGGAGCTTTCACCTAACATATATACTTGTTTCTTCATCCTAGACCAGCCTGAGGTTGCAATATCTCCCCACATAAGATTCTTTTTCCCCATATTTTCTTGAAAACTAACCTTTATCTGTAGTTCACTTGTTTATATTTTGTATTTCAGTGAATTGGCATTACTAGTTATTATACCAGTTTGTTCAGCCATAATAAAGAGAAGCAGCTTGAGTTGTCCATCAACTACCACAAGGCAACTGGACCATAGCTGAGCTGTGATCATTGTTGCAGTGCCAAATCCATCTCTTTGGCCCAGATAAATAAATAAATAAATACATAAATAAATAAAACTTAAGACTCAACAATTCAGAGCCATGCTAAACAAAAATAAATTCCTATCTGATTCAAGAAATCCTTTGACACTAACTTGTTGAATGAACTGCATTTGCTTCAGGTTGCATGTTGCATGAACACAAACTACAGAACTGTCACTAAAAAATACGTAAGAGCTGGACATAAAAGCAATAAGGATTAAGCAATAACAGAAGAGAGGAGGTACAGATCTGCCCTGCCATTGCCATATCACACAACCTACCATGCTGTGTCAGATGATGTGAAAATGATGTTCTTTGAGGAGGTCAATAAAAGCCTTATGAATATTCTGCTTGAATAAGACTTTTCTAGAGTCCAAGCAGAACTGTGTTGCATCTTTTGAATATATTTGCAGAGTATATCTAAATGAAAGTACTTCAATTTTCCAGATAGGAGGTAAAAAACATATTAGCAGTATTTATTTACTCCTGAATGTTTGTTGAATAAATGAGACTGCCAGAAGTGTACTGTGAGCTGCTCATTAATTCTTTCTCAGTTTCCTTGTAGTTAAAGAAGTTTGGCATTTTTGAGAGAAAACTGTATTTCCATGTAATATGAAGAACTTCAAATTATGTATTTTGATGTTGTTCAAAATATGTGGTGTTACCAAATATTCGAGATGAGATGTGACTGGAAATAGAGGGTAGTGTGCAATTATGCTGTGCCATATATTTTCCTGAAATAAATAACAGCTGGCCACTTATCCTATTATCTGATCTTATTATTTTCAGTGAAAAAATTACTTGATGACATATTTACCACTATCTTAGGAGGCCAAGGTTCTCTTAGTCTCTGACAAACCACTACTGAAGCTGAAAACACAAATCAGAACTTGTTTTTTGAAGAAATAATAATATAATGAGGAAACAAAATGGAATTAGGTTTGATTGAAAGCTTACTGACTTAAGGAAAATGTTGCTATAAGTAATTCTAAAGCTACAGAAAATCAATCTGTTTGAATCATTAAACCTGGACTGAAAATAAATTGCTCCATTCCATACCCAAAGGAAGAAGAGCAATATTGTCTCTTATGTGGGCATTTATGCTCTGCTATTGCCATTTAATGAGGTACAGGAATTTTAGCTCATACAGGAATTTTAGAAAGTGGACCTGTGTTTTGTAAGTCATCAAAAGTCAGTGATGGGTAGTGAGGGGTAGTTTTCTTAGAAAGTTAATTGAGCTTACAATCCTATTAATAATTGTTAATTAATATTGTTTCTAGACTTATGGATCAATCAGCACTCTATCTGTATTGAAGCATGGTACTGCTTTTTCTGGGGAGAATTTTATTTTCAGATTCTATTTCAGATAAAAAATGTGTTTCCTTTTGTGTATTAGTATACATGTGAACCATGATAAAAACTAAAACTTCAGAAGACAAGTGTAATGCAGTGAAGGACAAATCTGTGCAAGTTTACTTTGTCTGACTATATCATTGCATTTAAATCTTGTCTTAGAATTTGTGTTTCTATTATTAGTTATTTCCAAATATTTGAACTAAAACTTTCAAAAAACAGCATTACAATTTGAAGTACTGGGCTTTTGTTCCACGTGTTTTGGCTTTGAACATTGAATCTAACACTGCATGTGTCTGACAGAGACTATGAAACCAGCATCATAACTTCTGATCATTATTGATCTAGTGTACATGACTAAAATGCTAAGATACCTTTGCTACTTTTATGAACTGATGAAGTTTATGGTATTTTTACCACAGTTCATCAAATTTATTTGCAGTTGTTCTCTGATGGAAATTTCTGATTCAAATTGTCTTCAAACAGCTTCAAAGGTTTGGGTTTTTTTGTTTTTGGTTTTTTTTTAATTCTCTCCCCAAAATGCCCATCTGTATGATTTGTAGGGACATAATGTGATGCTGATAAGGTTATTTCCTATCCAGTCAAGAGCATCACCATATGTATGGATGTTTCATATTACTCCACCTACTCAGAATTCCTTCTTTCTCTTCCATGCTAGTTGATGATTTGTGAAACATATAGAAATAAGTAACATACACAGAACCAAAAATAAAAACCCAGGACATTAGATTTAGAGGGAGGTGAGAGACAGGAACAAGGCACAGATTAATAAACTAAATTATATATGCACAGTCGGTGCCTTGCAAAGCTCTGAAACTCCTAACTTTAAAATACAAATTTTATGTGTTGTGATTGTATTATTTTTAGGAGTCTTAACAGAATTTTCTCTTGTTTGGAGGTAGAATTTGTTTCCCTGTGAAAGACTGCTCTGCACATCAGAAGGTAATTTGGTCTCTCAGACTGCAGATGGAACTTCAGTTTCTTAACTGAACTGAATGAAGTAAAAGTCATTTGCATCACAGATCTTCTATAGCTCCTGTTCAAAGTGAGTCATGCTGGACTCAGCCTTCAGGCTACCCACAGGTGATACACAACAAGTGCTTCACCAGTACTACTAGTACACAATGGAAATCTTACTATTGCTGCTAGTACACCAACAGAAAATTTCTTATGCTAGGAGAGTACATTCTTCCACCAGGTTATCTTCAGATGTTACTGAAGCCACTTATGGGAGGGAAATCAGTAAGGGTAAAATAAGGGTAAAAAAACCTTGACTGTATCTTGCATGTAAATTCAACCTTCATATAATAATTTGTTTGAAGGTATGTAAAACTTGGCAAGAAGCCAAGCTTGTTCCAATGGCTGATAATTTTTTTTCTCTGGTTATTAGATTTCTATATTTACAATAATTTCTCAATCTCCTAATGTAGTGCTATATCTTGACAGACCACCGACCATCACTTCATTTTCTCTGCCGAGAAAACTGTGCCAGTCTATTCCTCTTCAAAGAAGGAGCCATATATCACAAGTTTTTTTTAATCTCTATATGCATTTAGATTTGATTATCCTGTAGTTCTTAACATACACTGATATAAAAAATTAAGCAAATTTTTTTAAAAGCTACTACCTTTTTTAAATAATATTTTGATTTTCCTTACAATTTTTCCAGGCAGCTGAACAATATTGCTTTAAATACCATGTGCAGAATTTGAGTGGACAAAATAAATTCAGAGGCAGTTTAAGATCTTGATAACCTACCCCCAACAAGTTATCTTGCAATACTTATTATTGAAAAATACAATTCAACCAGTAATCCAAAGAGGCTTTGCAGTCTCCCTGACTGGAGATATTCACAGTTTATTTAGATAATGTCCCCTGCCTAGCATTTAATTTAGTCCTTTACTGGACTGGTTCTTAGGGAAGATGATCTTTTGAGCTGCTCCCCAACATGAACTATTCTATGGAACTCCAATTTTTTTAACCTTGTTATATGAGGACATTTTAGTCAAATTGCACATCCAGATGAAACTTCTATTGTTCAGACAGTTTTAAAACAAGGAATTCAGCATCCAGCTCATCTGTTCAGAATACATCAGATTTTAATGAAAGCACTCCAATCATAAGGACATATTCTTCATATCTATAGATGACTTCTGTAGTGAAAGGCCACAGTAGTAATTTTGACTACTCAGCTATTTTTTTAATGAACTTTTTAAGTCCTTAACCTTTCTCTAAAATTTAAATCTCAAGCTCTACTATATATTTTTTTTCATCTGATAAAGGCAAATTAGATTTTTCTTTATTAAGTAACAAATCTTTGGAATTAAAATAATTTTAGTTTATCTTATATTAATTTTTCTATACCTTTCAGAATCATGAATACTTGTCTGTCTTCCCTATATCCTGCTGTTTTGAGAGGGAGACCAATTGAAAAAAATAACCTTATTTTAGTTTTCATATGGTTCCTTGCCAAGTTGCTTCTACTTGCTGACACATTCTGTTTTTTGTCAAGCTCCTTTTGACACTTCATTGAGGCAAGCTCAACTTTTTCACTTAAGGCAAAGAGTGCAGCTGAAACTCACAGAACAACACAAGTCTGTGTGACAGGTGTTTTTAATACCCTGTCTCTCATGCTTAGTTGACATACCTGTGATATACCCAAATTCTTAAGGCCTGTGTTCTGTTATCATCAGTAGAATGAAGAAGAAAAAGGAAAACAATAGCCAAGAACACTTAAAGAAACCCTTTTCTAGTGCAAAGGTGTATAAAAGGGAATGTGGGATGGAAAAATGAACCTAGTAAATAGATAACCTTAGTATAATACTACATATTATATTTATATAATAATTATATAATACCCCTATGATCATGTCAAAGGTTTTGTTGATACATGGGTAACTGGGGAGTTAAAATCCTAAACTGAACGAGTGTCTCTTGGAATGTACAAGTAAAAACTAATTTATTCTTTCATTTCAATGTTGTAATCATATTGTTTATAATGTACATTGGTGAGATTAATTTTTATAGGAAGTAATACCTGTCAAAAGAGCAACAGTAATGCACTTAACACATTTTCAAGCACTAAATTCATTAATCATAGTGTTGTTGGAAATCTTGGAACATGCATTACTCCTCATGTTCACGTTCTTCCTTTTCCTTTTATATTTTGATTTGCAGTTGCTAAATCAGACTGACTGGTTGATGTCCTTGCTGTCTCTGGAACTGAACTGACGAGTATCAGAACATGTCAATAAAGGAGAATTTATGTCCCATCAGAAAAATTCAGAAATGTTACCTACTCCAAGTGAAGCTTATTTCTATGGGTTTAACATACTTGTTTCATGTATTTTTATAAACATGCTTTCGGGCTTTTAATGCATCTGTAGATGTAAAAATGTGTAGAAAGAGATAAAAGAAAATGAATTATTGTAGATGTCTCCATAAGGTTTGAGAATATAACTAATTTATTTCATATCAGAGAATGCAATTATTAAGATTTTAACATAAGAAGTCTTTAAAGAAGGTCTAGTTTTGGGGTTTGATGTTCTTTGTGTGTTTTGGTTTGTTAGGGGCTTTTTCGGAGGGGGTGGGAAGAATTTAGGGATCTACTGAAACATATATTTAATTTGATTTATATTCTACTTCATAAGTTGTAGCTTATTTAACTTCAACTGCATCATCTTCATATCAAGTATGTACAAAAAGGGTAAGATTTATTGCAATTTGCATTTTTTTCCTTAAAAGCAAACTCAGATGAGAAAGTCTACCAGAAGATAAGATATCATGGAAACCTGCAATCATTTTGCATTAAACCAATGTAAGTTATAAGACAGTCTGTTTCCATCCCAGGTTCAAATCAGGCTCAGCTTATTGTTTCTAATACTCAATTTCTATTTTCCCAAGTACTAAAAAAACCAACCAACAAATAAAAAAATAAAAAAAAAAAAAGGGAAAAATTCCCAAAACAACAACAAAAAAAGACCCACATAGAAACCCTCCCCAAAACCCCAGGAACATTAGGACTGGGAGTATTATATTTACCCTTCATTTCCATCCCATTTTTCCTTAGTCTCAGGAGACCTCAGCTTAATATGAGGACACTATATTGATGGGTGCCTGGCAGGAAAACCAGGAGAGACAATCCATGGCTTAAAAAATGCACACCCTGAAAAATCAAAGAAGGTAAAGTATGCAGGAAAAGAAATTCCCTTTGGTGTGTGATAGGCCTTGGAAGATGACACTTAGAGCACAAATCCTTGGTAAAAGAAGTCTTATTCCTGTGTAAACTTCTGCTGAGCACAGATGCAGATTTTGTTTAACCACACAGGACATACTGCAGGACCAATAAGTTACTGGTTTTCCTTGAGTACACAATTTGGCAGTAGTACAAGTCTAATATATTTCAGAGTAACAATATAAACACGCAACTATTGCTAAACTTTCCATCTCTCTCATGAAAGGTAGCTCACTTAAGTATGTCAACTCCTGGAAAATGCCACAAACCCCAAACTTTTTTTTTTTTTTGATACACATTTCCTCTGCAATTAAGTCTTGCCTTGAAAAGAAGGACCTATATTATCCTAAGTACAGAAAAGTTTGCCAAGGACACAAGGATTTAGCCATAAAATTATGGCAAATGTGGCTAAGGCACCGAACAGCCAGAGAGACTGGATTTAATGCAGATGATTTCCTTCAGTGTCCCTAGCATTTATTATTTTCCAGCAGTTTTCTGTTCTGCTTTCTAGCTTTTGAGAAGGATTTTTTAAGGTAAATAATTTTCCCCCTGATCTGCTCAAAGAGACAGTCCTTTTTTACATGGCCAAGTGGCATATTCTCAATGCCTGGATACAGAGGAAGGCAAGCTTCCTGTACTTGCAGACAGGAACATTTACACAGCATCTACACAGCACACTGGGTTTGCAATTACAGGAAACTTTCTTGCAGCAGACAGTGAATTAGGCATAAAAATTATCTTAATATGGTATCCCCTCAGTACTGCTGTTTCAGGGAGGTTAAAAAAAGAAGAGAGGTACCAGGAGAAAAATACTTTCCTGTGGAAAACCCTGACAGCTGATACAGTGTCATCTTCAAATCTGCCTCAAATCAAGTGTTCCATAAGGTTTTAACCTGTCAAGTAGATGTTCACATCACTACAGTGAAAGAGAAATAATAATTCATTTAAATATCAGGAAAGTGCATCTGTCAGAGCTGTATATGGAAGTACCACATTCTGTATCAGAGGACCTTGTAGAAAAGGGCTGATTTGTCAAGAAATAAACTTACTTTATTTATTCACAGCTTATTGATACAAATATTTTTCTTATTTCCTACTGTGAAAAAAACATAGTCTCTAAAAATTAGAAAGGATTCAAATTCTGAGAAGTAAAGAAATAATCTGATAATACAGATAATATGTAAAATTATTGACATGACACTTCATAGGTTTCAAAGGACATTTTATGTTTTATGTAAAGAATAACTGTGGATTTCTAGAACAAGGCTATTTGCTGAACATAGGTACCAATCTAGAGAGAATATTTATAGTACAACTTGCAATTTCACTGAATAGTCTTCAGAGAAAGAGTTTTTATATGGCTGTTAATAGCCATTGCTAGAATCACCTCCCTACTCAAGCTTCCTGCCAGCATTTGCTATATTTGCATTTATACCCAGCATCAGAAAATATAACTAAATACTTTTTAATGGCATTATACATTGCTGAACTTGATTTGATGTGTCCTTTGATTACTCCCAGTCAATGTCAGTCTCAGCAGTGGATCAATCAGGTGTTGATAATAACTAAAGATAACTTTTTTCACTTTTCAATGCCATGACTAATATAATATAATCCCCAGCTTTATTAAACAAACAAATAATAAACCCTATTCTGATGGGGGTTTTACTTTTTTTTTTTTCCTGTACCATTTTCAGCTTAAATCCCCCTCCTGCTTTTACATACAAGAAATTCACGCCTTTACCAGTACTGCCTTAGCAGTACATGTTGAATGGCTTATCCAGAGTACCTGGGTTTTGACTACACAATAGAACTGTGCCAAAACACTTAAAGGATTTTGATCTGAAACTTTTCTAGTTGTCCCGGACATCTCTTTTAAGCCCAGTGAAGCAGTCAAACAGATAAAAGAAGCTAACTGGGAGTTTAGAGTGAATAATCTATTTATGAATGCAGAATTTTTCATATAGCATAACTTATTCCAGCTGTATTCCCTACAGGATACCACATGATTCACAGATAAAAGTTTTAATGTAGATTTGATCAATTTTAGTTTGTTGCTTGGAGGAAAAGCTGTCAAACTGCCATTAAACGAAGTCCCTCTTTATTCTAAAGTACAAAAAAGTAACACTTCAAATAATATGAGTATCAGGCAAAATGAACTTATACAGTAACAGGGAGTGTTGTAAGATAAGAACCCCAGAGTGCAGGTAATTTTGATGAGAAAAAATAACAAATACAGATGAATCCTGTCTTTCAGAAAAGCATTCATTTAAATAGGCAATAAAAAAGACCCCACAGTGGCAAAAATCAAAACAATTAATTTTCTTAGCAAATTCCCAAAATTTTTTACAAACTAGCATTCTGCAAATTGTTATCTAGTGCTTTGGTGTTTCTCCACCAAAAATTTCACCATGATTTTTTTAAACAATTTCATGCACTCATTCGTAACAATTACTCACACTGTTGCAGAGCCCAAGGAAGGTGAGGGTGCGGGAAGAGATGGGATGGCTCTTAGATAAGGGACTGATAAAACAATTTGACAGTAATGTAAATATTAAAGAGAAATAGGACACTGGGGATTTCAGCTGTTCCACTTTTAAGACAAATTTTGTTCCACATCTTAGTCTACCTTGCTGGTGCATTCTTGGATATTATAATTAATATATATTTAAAAAGTAAAATATGGAAGTCCAGCCTGTGACTAGCAGTGCTTCTCAGGGGTCAGTCTTACCTTGTGTCTGTATTAATGGCATGAGTGATGGGACAGATGGTCAGAACATTTGAGGATGTCACCAAATTGCAGGACGGCTCATATTCATAAGTAACTGGTGAAACGATAAAAAATTGAGTGAATTGAACCTCAGGAAATTTAGCAAGGAAAAGTTCTGCCATTGGGATACAGTGCAGCAAAAGAGTCCAGCTAGAAAGTTATTTTACAACAAAGGACCAGCACATCTGATTGACAAAAATTGCACATGATTAGCAGTGCAGTCTTGTATCTGGAAAAAAATAAATCATAATGGTCTAAAATTACCTGATGAAAGAAACACAAACTAAGATTCTCACAGAGGTGCACAATAGAAGGGCAAGAGACAAGGGGCACAAACTGAAATATGGGAAACTGACTTGATAGAAGGGAAAAAAATATTGTGGCCATGTTCAAATAGTGGAACAAGTTGCCCAGAGAGGTTACAAGATTTCCTGTCCTGAAGGCTTTTAAAAGTCAACTGGAAGCTTCCCTGAATAATCTCATCTATCTAGACATGCTCTGAGCAGAGGGGTGTCACGAGATGACAAGAGAACCTTCCTACGGATTCATGATTGATCTTAATTGACCCCCTGCACTGACAGGACATAGAGATCTGTGAGATAATGTAAGGCTTGGAGGATTTATCTTTAATGTATTGCTGTTAACAGAAATATCAGTGACTGACTGATCCATTAGGTGGCCCAGCTGACGAGGCGAGCAGCTTCCATGTTGGCACAATCTGGACAGGAGCTCAAGTATTGCTCTCCTCAGTGCTTTCAGTTGCAGAGAACAATGAAGGAAGAAACAGAAAGGTTCATCAGATTGACAACTTAACTCCAAGCCTTGTGTCACCAGCAGAAGTGTGGAGGGTTTGATCATTAATTACTCTCCAGACCTGATGGTGACAGTTAGGGAACACCTGTCTCAAAGGTGGAAAATCATCTTTGTGCAGGAGTCAGCAGGGCTCATGGAAAGAACTCTAAACTTGTTTGGATGGGGGAAAGGGGTAAAACCAGGCTCGCTAGAGATAAGATTGATTTGTAGCATGACAGTATTTTAGGACTGGTGACAACAAGGTCCTTCAGTCTGCTGTGTCAGTGGAGGTAAGGGATGAAGATCCAAAGGGACACCAAAGACATGAGAGTTATTGGTCTGTTAAAAACCACAGAAGCTTCTGAGGACAGACGCATAGGAATCAGGGCTTCCTCTTCCAAAACTGTGGCAGGTGCAGCAGCCCTACTGAAGCAGGTTTACACCAAAGCACAAGGATGGGCATCAGACAGGAGGAGCTGGAAGCCACTGTGCAAGTGGGATAATGTTGCCATCATGGAAACTTGGTGGGATGACCTGCACAACTGAAGTGTTACAATGGACAACTATAAATTTTTCAGAAGGATAGGCAAGGAAGGAGGGGTCATGGGTTAGCCCTATATGTCAGGGAGTATTTGGGCTGTCTGGAGATTAACAATGGTGATGCCAAAATTGAGTGTTTATGGGTAGGAATCAGGGAGAAGGCCAACAAGGCAGGTGGGAGTCTTTTATGGAACACTCAACCAGGATGAAGAGGGAGATGAAATCTTCTGTAACAGCTGATAGAAATCTCAAAATCACCAGCTCTTGTTTTCATGGAGGACTTCAACTTGCTAGATGACTGTTGATAATAAATTACAGTAAAGAGGAAACAGTCTAGGATGTTTGGCTGAAACTCAGGGCAAAAAAGAGAGCTTATGACCTTTGGAAGATGCCATGAGGTTATACAAGGAGAAAATTAGTATAAACAAACCCAAATAGAACTTAATCTGACTACTGATAGAAAGACAATGCAAAACTTTTCCATAAAAGCAATAACAACTAAAGGAGGGCTACGGAGATTCCTCTTCCTTTACTAGATGCAGAAGGAAACATAGCAAGAAAGAATGAGGAAAAGACTGAGCTATTTAATGACTTCTTTCCTCTGTTAGCTCCAGTAAGTCTGCCCTTGGCAAGTAAGAAGTGGAACAGATTAGTTTATTGAATAGTAAAATTTCCCTACAATCTCCAAATAGCACAAAGAAGAGAGGAAGGGTTCAGAGTCACCAAGCTAACTCTATTTTTTTCTTTTTGACAGGAGCAAACTCATATAATCCCTATAAGAAATTTAAGCTGTTTGAAAATATGTTAACGATAACCTTTTCAAGCTTGACTTCCTCCTAACCAGTCCCATAGTTTGACTTCATCATTCTTCAGTGTTTTTCCATGCAGATACTGCTGTATAGATTTCTGAGTAAATATACCCTTCAACACTTGATTTTGTATTGTTAAGTACTAATCATTAAATATGTTTCAATTGTGATCAAAACTAAATTTCAAATTATGCTCTGCATATTCATTTATTGAGGCAGTTAATGAGCAGAAAAATTCTTCCTTGCAATGCTTATTCTGTTTTAAATTTTTAAATCCTGATTTTTTTTTAATTAATCAAAAATTACAAGCAGCAATCTTACAGAGATACTGTTCTTATAAGAGTGGTGCTTGAAGGAATTATATCAAGCCTTGAAGTCAATGACTGAATAGTTTCAAGCTGATTTTGAGAAGAGCTGATAAAACAATCTGAAATTTCCTTTTGTTTTGACATGTTAGAGACAAGTACAGAAACAGTCACAAATCTTTTATTTCTCCAGTGATCTTTAGGAATTATGAGTACCTGGGGTCTAGGAATGTAGTGGCAGTTAATAAAGGATGTGAGCCCAAAAAGTGAGACAGTGAGCCCAGTAGACAGGAAAACAAAATCACTGCAGAGCTCATTTTCCAGAGGCCTTCCTCCTCACATTCTACATTTCATTCCACTGAGATAAAAAAAAATTTGACTGCTTCGGTAGGCAACAAAAAGATGTCAAAATCATCAAATGTCCAAAAGGTGTCTGAAAAATTTAGTGACTTTTTTCTGTTCTAGGTCCAGGGAATTTTCTTCACTAAGTATTAGAAAAGATGGCTTTTTGTGTTATAACAGCTAAACAGCACTTGGCTTGCCTGAATGGTAAAAGTAGTGCAAAAATTTTCTCTTCACCCTACTTAACAAATAATAAGTCCTCAAAAGTGAATTCCCTAGAGATGCTACTTGGCTAATTTGGATCACATTTTCTTTCCTGGAAAATAACTGCTGAAGGTCCTTGTTTGCCATCTGTTTGCATCAATATTGAAAAGTGGTGCATAACTATTGAGGGCACACTATGTTATCCTGTATAGTGCCTGTACTTTGCAGATTTCTACTAAGCTACCTGAGAAACTTTGGGATCAATCAGTGCTCTCTAACTCATGTGCTACAGGTTGCCCATGAATTAATTTGTTTGAGAAAGAACACAGATATTTTTTCTTTAATTGTCCATTTTGGACTGAAAAACATCTAGTTCAAGAGAAATTCAAAAGTCTTTGGTTGAGTTATGCTTGATCTGATAATTCTCCCGGCTAGAAATATAATATTTTTAGACTGATTTTTTTCCATTTAAGTTAGTGGTTGGATTTAGGCATTTTTCAATCTGACTAAATAGCCCTTATATATTTCCTGTTTTTCATGAAGCTACTGATATAACCCTTGGTCCTCTTTTTTTTTAATCAAGCTAAACACCTTTGAATAACAATTTTTGGAGATAATTATTATTATGTTTATTTCACAAAATTTAAATTATTCCATACATCTTCTCTAAATCCTTTAATTTATCAATATGGTTTTGTGACTGTGGACACCACAAAAAAAGTGCATTACTAGGCAATTCCTTTGATATTGCCACCAAGAGCAAAGGGAATATGAACATTCTGATCTAATTTATTATATTTATGCAGCAGAAGAATGCATTGTTTCTTTCTAAATAGGAGATAATGTTCATTATGCACCTCTAATGTTCAAGATTTTTTCCTTTTTTACAATCTTCATGGCATCTACAATCTTCATGGTATCTACAAACAATATTAATTAGAATTTTCTGTTTTCTCCCAAACAGTGACAAAAAATGCTGCACAGAATACAGCCAAGAACCCAGCCTTGCAGAACCCAGCAAGATGTTCACTCTCTAATATTTCCCTTTATACTTGCATCTGGAAACCTATCCGTCAATCAAGTTTTAATCTAGTTTATATCTACAATACTCATTTGCTGTTGATTGAGCATCACTTTTTAATAACCCATATCCACAGAACAACTCAGAAATTACTTCAGCAATGAACACTTGTATCAATCTTACATTCTTAAGCTGTTTTTCAGGTTAAGACAAGCCTCCTAGAAAATGTTGGGATATCTTAAAGAATAACTAGTCATTTTGGGAACTGTTATTAAACCAATATACTCAGGAAAAAAAGGACCAGATTGCCTCATCAAGGTCTATTTTCTAGAGAAGTTTGATGAACACTGGTATTTCCATTATTAATACCATTCTCTACTAGCAACTATATTATTGCTTTGAACTCCTAGCAAACAATAGCCAAACAATTACCAAAAACTAGGTTTTAGAATTTACCATGTTTTCCTAATACTTAATGGAAGTTCAACAGACTTGACTGAAGAATAGCATACATACTTTGAAATTCTAGTAGCTAAACTATATAGAACCACTGATGAACTTTTTGTCCAATAAGATATTGCTCCTTGGAAAGCATTGCATTTTGAAAGCATTACTGTATTATAGAAATATTTTACCAAAACCTATAATATTTATTGGAAGAAAGCACCTTTTGGACAATTTCTGTTGTTTATTATTGTTAGTCCTACCACTTTAATCTGTGAAAGTGCACAGCATTCACACTTGAAGTCATGGCCTGAACCTCTGGAGGGCAGTGAAGTTTCTGATGCTGATAATGTACATTCAGAATGAGTTTGAGAAAGCAAAACCAAACATTTGCCTCCAACAATGCAGTTCTGTTCTCTTATTGCTACAGGCAGATTGATACACCTCTGAACCCCCTGCTTAGAGCTGATTTTCCTGCGGTGATACCATCATGGTCCTGTCATCAGCAGTGGAGCTTTTCCTCGAGACTCCCTGAGGCTTCCACAGAAGGTCATGTTCCTACTCGTACTTCAGAGTTTACTAATGAGCTTGACTTTCTGTGCTGGGGCAGTGACATCAGTACAGAAGTTGAAGGCTATCAGTGGGAAGGGCATGTGTGCAGGATATCAGAGTGGTCTGTGCTGTGGGTTTGAAGTCATTAGATTGGGATGATTTCACTGGGATAGTCCTCAGGAGTATACTAAGGGCACTGGGGCTGTAATTCCCAGTTGTAATTAGCAACCTAAATCCATCCTTCTGTGTTCTTTATCCACCGCGCTTGGCTCACCTGTGTTTACCTTCCTTAGTCCAGTGTTCTTGTTAGATTGGTGGCAATGGCCATTTCACATCTATTTTCAATGGTCAGGGACTGGATTTTCCAGAAGTCATTTTAATCAGAACAAGGATTTTTTACCCTGATTAGATGTATGCCATTGACAAATGTAAATTTATCCCTAAGGGACGAAGATGAGACACACTATCCATTTCTGAGCTTCACAATGATGGACTGCAGCCCCAATTAGGCCGAAACCTTCAGTTGCTTTTAGTGTACAGTCTTCAAGGGCAGCCTGAATTATCTTGCACTCTTAATTCTATTGAGTATATGGTTTATGGTTTAATTTCTTTAATGTAGTACTATCCTTCTGTCACAGAAAGGCAAATATTTTTCAGAACAACTTTATGTAGTGGTTAAATCTACCTCAGACATTTCATTTTGAAGTGACCTTGTTTATGCTGGGTGGGAAAAAAGCCATTTATTATGTGTTTGTTAAACTGCAGCTGCGTGTTCAGCATAATAGGAGTCTGGACCTCTGCCTCCAAAGATTAATATAGTTTTGATTTGAAGCCAGGGAAAAATCTTAAAATGCTTTTAGTATTCTATTATTAAATTTGTCATAAAATTTGCCTGATTGAAAAAAGGAGTCTCATTTCACAAAAAACATGCAGATTTTTCCTCCACCCATGGTTTGGTAAACTAAATATTGTAGAAATCAACTTAGAACTTGGAAAGAAATGCCTGAGTTAAATAAATATACAATAAAAATATTGTATTTAAACAAACAAACAAAAAAGAGCAATTAAGTATTTTAAGGGCACTGCTAAGCAATTTGAGCATCAGATGTGAGTGTGATTAATGCTTTTTGAAATAACTTTACATTAGGTACACAACTGAGGACACGCACATCTTTGGCTTTTACATTTTATTTTTATTGATGTAACTGAGTCTTTTCTATCAAATTTCAAGCTACTGGGCATATTTTCTGGTGATTTAGTGTCACTGGTGTGGTCACTATGGCAGTTTGAATTTTAGTAAATTTTAAACGGGGATTGCCAGTCTGAAGGTGAACTCCAGGGCTTATGATTTAGAGTTATCAGATTAACATTGTATTATACCATGAAAGGAAAACAAGACATGGCCTGAAACCATGACATTTAGATGGAATCTTTAGAAACACCAAGAAGTGGAGTTTGGCAATCTGATATGGAGTTTTAATTTTGCCTGGTTTAATCAAAAGGTCACTTTGCGAAGTTTAAAATCTGAAATCACAGTCCTATTTCAAGAAGGTTTTTAGACTCAGCAGTTTAGTAAAAATATATATGGCAGGTTAAAATATACTCTTTCAGCTCCCAAATAATTTTACAGTCCCAGGACACTTTTGGAGGCACAAATAAAAAGGGTTTTAATTTTGTGAAACTCAGAACTACAATTGTTCAGGAATATTTGTTTCCTAAGTTGAAAGAAAGGAAGGATAATGATTTCTGACAAGTGAAAGGCAGGCATCAACATAAATTCTTAGGTTCAAATCCTGTGATTTAAAAGAAGGAAACAAATAGGTATAAAATGACATAAATAAGCCATTTCTTATATTGAATCTTGCCTCCCAGCTGTGTTTTTAGATCCCTATATCTAATAAAGTATTTATTTGTTTTGTTGTGAAAGAGTCAGTGTCAATATCCAAAACAATTATGATCTGTATTTATCACCTCATAAAGACAAACTCACTACATATTAGTACTGTTCATGATTGGATTTCTTTAAGGTGAGTTATAGAGCAATTATTTCTTCTGAGAGCACACACTGCAGTCAGATGTCAGTGTTAACTTTGCCACTGATCAAATGGCAATCTCATCAATGCCTTGCAGCCCTCTCTTAGCTGTCTGCTGGTACTTGACTTCTGGCATTTATCAGTTCTTCAAACAGCCTTTACTGCTTACCCATCTGACCACCTTGCCTGACTGATTTTGAAGAGCTTATGATGTCTGTCAGACCTTACAGGTCTGTACTTCTGAGAAGCAAAAAATATTATTTTTTTAAGGAATACATTGATGAGCTAGTTTGTAAATTATTTTATTGTCTCCTTCCTGTGCAGCTCGGTCATTAAATGATACTGTATGCTACATTTTTTTCTGTAATGGCCTTCCTGCAGTTTTGGTCTCTAGACTCCAAAGCCTCAGATGCTGTAACAATATTCTTTCCATAGTGTTGATAAACATGCCAGCTAGCTCATTATGACACATCATTCAATCTCTGATGCCTGTACTTAAACTTTTTTGTTCCCGGTGTCAGGAGTTATGTGCACAGCTAGTCATCACTGACTTCATTTTGCCAGCTGTGGTGTCTGACACATCAGAACCAGCAACATATGGATGTATACAGACTGAGGCAAAATAGTTTCACTAAAGGACATTTGCACCCTCTGGAGCATTAGGCTTCAAGAGACGACTTCCAGGCAATACTTGAAATATTCATTTGTACTTGAGTTGTCATTTTTCTATGTCCCCTTATATATTGCTGTGCTGAAGCATTGAGTGTACTGCTCTGTATATTATCTCTTTGTATTTTATCTAATAGAATCACTATATTTTGAGCTAAAATATTGTCTTCGCTAGCTCGTTCCTTTGATCAGATGATTTGTGGACATTAGAAACTCATTAAACATTCACATCCCATGCTGATGGGTGTAGTCTACACAATCAAACAGACAGTTTATTGGAAATGTGTATAAGGTGCAACATAAAACATATTTCGATAGCAATTGAGTGTAAATATTTCATAGCAGAAAACAAGTGCCAAGTCTCACTGCTTGCATTCAAAGAACTGACTGCATTTGTTAAATTAATGTCTCTTTAACAGGACATAAACAATTTAAAAATAAAATCAACTTAATGCAGTCTCCCACATAAATCTCAGTTTACATATCTATGCAAATTTAGCCTATTATTAAGTCATATTACTGCTTTCACAGCAAAATGCTTATACTTAGGAACTTGGCATATAATAATAATAGATTTCAAATTATCTCTTAGGCTAACAAAGCTAAACCTGTTTTTTTCTTTGTTTTTTCTTCTGAAATATGAAAACCAAAACATTTTCTAAAGAAGGCCCATGAAGGACACAGAAAAGTTAATGTTCCAATCAGATTATAATTTCCTTAAACCAGTGTCTTTTTATTTGAAATTGAGAGAATATTTTTTCTTGTGAAATAAGGGTGCTACAAATATATATTATTACATCCTTGCATACCAGGGCAATCTAAAGTCATACTGCAACTCTCAACGTGATTTCTTTGAAGAAGATAGATGATTTCAGTTAATGCAGTTTACTATAAGTATGCCTGTAATTTTTTCTGAAGGAGTTAAACAAGTAGCTAATAAAATATAATCCAAAATATACACAATTTATAGTTTTAATTTAGGACAACCACTCTTTTAGTGAGTTTTTCACTATAAATATGTAAGGGGTTTAGCTTTATGTGCTCTATAGAAAGGGAATAAACATTAATAATAGCATTAATAATTATATTATCATGGTTAAATATCCAACCATTCTTCCACATTACTTGTTGCCTAGCTTTTAATGCAAAAAAATATGTTTAAATGCTACAGCCTTCTCCCTTCAATGTATGCTCAATATATTTCTATTTTTAATAATAATTTTAACTTTCAAATCTTATGCTTCTGAAGCATCTCTGGTAGATTTTTTTTTTTGCTGTTTTTTTCTGTGTCCTGAATGCTAGGAATATGAAGAGCCAGATGTGAGGGAGACCATACTGGTAACTTGACTATTCTGAGAAATGTCTAAACTGGAGTCATCAGTGATATGAGTACCACACAAGGAAATCAGGCTCTTCTTTATCACCTCAAATAAATGCAAAATAATTCCTAAATACAGAAGACAAATATCTCCCTAGCATTAATTTGCAGCTGTCAAACTGAAAAAAAACCTTTAGGTCAGAATTTTCAAGAAGGCATGCATATTTTAGCTCAAGATTTTTAGCTAATGTGTGCTTGTGCTTCAGGATTTGTATATGCAAACTCTGTTAGCTTGGGTGAATTTCATGTATATTGGTATGATAAGTTGTACCTGATGGTGCTAGAGCAAGCTATTGCTTGTGTGCAAAAAGGGTCAAGTCTGATAATTTTTAAGAATTTATAATGAATAAGTAGATTCCTTTACATTTCAATCTAATATTAAATGATTGTGCAGTTTTTTACAGCACTGGGGTTCCCTATTATTTTATTTATAACAAAGATACTTCAACTGCTGCATAAACTTGCTATCCCATGAGTCATTGCAAATACACAATAGTTTCAGCATCCACAATACAATTTTACAATAAAAGTGTGTAAACTAAAATTCCCATACATTTGAAAATCCTGCTCCTCTAAGCAGGAACTTTGAGGAATTTAGCTACATTTCTTAGGAAAACAAATATTCAAAAGCTCCTTAGGCCATAAATAAAACAAGATTCTGGTGTGATTTTTGTTTTGATTTGTTTTGATTTGTTTTGGTTTTGTTTTGATTTGTTTTGGTTTTTGCCCTGTTTTATACCCACTTAAATTTTTCATACACAAACTCAATACATGAGCAAATCTTGAAAATACTGGCCAGTATATACTAGAGAACACTGAAAATTCCTATGGAAGTGGGACACACCTAGATCAGACATTTTATTTTTCCAACGTTTTCCAAATCTAGTGTAATTTTAAAAAGGACAAAACCTGCACATCTAATACAGCACAGATTTTACATCCGTTTCTTAAATCTCTTCAGACTTAAAGTATCTCTTGGACCAGCTTAAGCCTGAGTTACAGAGGCTGATGCACATCTCTGTGTGTGAGAGGGCAGCAATGATAAATCACTTCTTGCAAAGAAAGTCACGCTTAGACAATGATCACAGTGAGAGTCCAAGCAGTGATCACAAGGCAGCGTGGCTCAGAATCACTGCTCAGCTGTTCCAGGCTGTGCTGGGATTTAGAAATGGTAATGAGAGGCACAGAGCGTGCCAAAGACTCTCTCTACTCACTCACCACAGAATAATAAGCTACTGGTGAACTGGAACTACATAGTCCAGTCATGAAATACATAAACATTAGATCTTTGTAGTACTATAGGAAGACTATACCCTATTAAAAAAGAAAAAATAGTCAGCAATGAACAAGAAAAATGTGATCTCACTGAACACAGCTGAATCTAGCTTGATACTGTAAAATATGATTGCCACTGTTCAATTTCTGAAGCTACACTGGCCATTTTGTCTGCTTTACTCAGCAGACTAGAATAGTCCTAATATTTTTAATAAAATAAGCTGAAATTGAAGGAGGATATTAATTATATTAGATAAGTTAATAAACCAGTTAGCTATTGATTGATGGTTCTTTGAAAGAAATACATCTAGAGCTGTGATGACTGCAAACCATTCCAAGAAATAGGCACAAAGAGGTTATGTTCTTTAGCTAGAATTTTCTGTCACTGCTACCACTGATTTCAGGCTACTTGTGACAACAAAGGTACTTGTAGGCTGAGACTGAGACTCTGGGAGAACTTTTTTCTGCACCAAGCAGTTTAACAGAAGTGTGCATCAGACTTCAGGTGACAGGAAGTCACCCACAACATACCATAACTTGCAGAACTATTTTAGGTATAAGAATGAATGAAGAAAAAATTTGAAGATATTCATGCTACTGACAGCTGAACTTAGCCATGTAGGTTAACTGGCATATTTTCCCTGATTCTCTTCAAAATCAATGGAAAGTTGCTCACCTCTTTGAAAGGGTCACCTGAGGGATCTACATTAGACCTCTCCTTTGAATTTTCTTCTTCATGAACATACTTCCCTGCACTGACTAATCAAAATGGGCAGAAAACTAATGGGCTGATTTAGGCTCCTAAAGATATTTGCCACGACCATTTTGAGTAGATGAGATCCAACCTGGGCTGTGTTTCACCACACGTGTTTTTTTAGCCACTTCATAGAAGGAGACTTTTTAGGCTTACTTTGTATGTGACAGTGTAGCATCATTAAAAGTTTACCATATGTCAAGAGTATGGCTTTACATGTTAGAAATTTGAATACTTTATCATAAATACCTTTGACATATGTGTAAACTTCCTCTAATGAAAGATATTAGATACTTAGAGGCTTCACACTTTAATTTTAATGCTTTTCCATAGACCCTATGGTAATAATTGTCCCATGTTACATGGTGTTTATTAATAACAGACAAGAACCATTTTTGTTGTTGTACAGTTGATAGCAATTTGTCTTGCTGCTCTTCATTATGTCACTCTATTAAAGATTTTAGGGCTGTTAAAACATTCCATGAAAATCCAAAGTCAATATCAGGTGATGCCCAAGATATTTTCTTTTTGTTTCATTATTCCAACAGAAAAATGGAATAAAGTTCCATTTTCTGGTTTTGCTTCATACATTGTCAATTTCATAATAAAACGTTTGAAGGACTTAAGTGTTTGTGATACACCACTAAGACTAATGGCTTCAAGGTAAGCAAACAGGAGAATCAATTTATCTTACAAGCAAAAGACTCAAACCTCTTCCTTATGAAAAACATAGTGTCAAGGAGAAACCCAAACACCTGGGAATTTTGGCTAGAACATAGAATTTTTAGCAAGTACCAGGTAACATACTTTATTTTTTCATTTTCTATAGGTGAGATTTTTTTATTCAGGCTGTTCTGAGGTAGCCAAGAGATGCCTCTTTGCTTTTCATGCTTGACCTTATCTTGTTTTGAACACTTCTCACTCAAACCTATAGCTCTCTTTTGCATTCACAGAATCCCTTATTTTAATGGATGAATGTTCATAAGAAAGATTTTCAGATGCTGATCTGACTTACTGATAGGGTTTCCTTTGAGACCTTAATTCTTGACTTGTGACACAAGAATTTTCATATTGAAAGCAAACACTTTTTCACATTTTTTGATAGTTTAAAATGTAAATTTAGTATTGTTTTAATAACTGAAACTCATAACTTTTTAAATAACTGCTAACTTATTCAATACTAGTTTGTTTAATACTTTGTAAAAACAACTTTTATTCTTAGAGTTCTGCATATTTTCCCTAAGGCAAAACTTTAGTCCTGTTACTTGTGCCTTCTTACTCATACTATAAATAAAACATGGATTCTCATTATAAAAGGGAGAAGAGGCAATTTTTCATCAATTATAGTATTCTGGTGAATGTGAAACAATTTTAGGTTATTTTATATAAAGACAAAATACACAGGGAAGTTCAAGGAATTATGAAAATATCTGTGTTATTTTAGAACAAGTGTTATTTTTATTAAACATTTCAATCTTACTAAGTTTATGAACTACATAATTCCAAAATATTCCCCTGTAACTTGCCACTGAGACAGTACCTGCTTTGTGTGACATCAATTAAAGCAGCAATTTGATATTCTAAAAGACAGATAGTTCCTGATCTAGGGAAATGCAGTCCAGGTGCGTGTCCATTTTTATGTCTCAACATGGGGTCTTATGAGTTTTTACAGTTGCAGCTTCCCATTTGCTACACAACAAGAAACTTTTACTTGGTTTTCAAATCACGTCATGATTTTTAAAGATTATTAAATATTTCATAATACAGACTCTAAGCACCTTTCTTTTTCTCCAGAAAGATGACCTCAAGACATTTAGAAATAAACTGTCCCGGCATCATGACAATCTGATTTCCAAGCTGAAAATTTAACTCTAATGCTCTGTCCTTCACAGAGTCTTCTTGGATTCATGTCATTGAAACATTGTCAGGGAAGTGTATTTGCTTTGATACAAAATTCGTGTCATGCTGAGAAGAACTGAGGCTCTTAATTCTGAGATTTACAGGCTACATATAAGACAATAAGATATTTATTAGTTTTAACACAGTATTTGAGCACTCTCAGTAAAGGTAATAAGACTGCCTGTATAAAGAGGAGAATTACTGTGCTTAAGTAGACACATTTCATCAGTAAGTTAATTAAATGCTAGTGTTAAAAATAAGATCTGCAAGTGAATGTGAGAATAGTGTCAGTGCTTAGTGAAACCTTTTTAGACAGTTTGTTTTTCTCATTAGCCAAAGAGACATGAATGAATTGGTCAAGTGGTAGCCCGAGCTGGACCATCTCTAATCAGTACTACCAAATTCACTTGTAACTAACCCACTTTCTGTAAACTGAGATACTTCTAGTGGGACTGATGAATTGCAATCAAGCTTCTGCTTTGTGCACACTTAGTAAGCAGGAGCATTTATTAATTATATACTAACATATATTCCTTGGGGTTTTTATCATTACTTACAACTTTACATAGGTAGCTCAATAAACTGAGAGAAAAACCTGAACAGATACATAATAATGAACAAATGGAGGAAAAAACAATTAATACGAGGACATTTTCTTTCTGTTTTCATAGCAGCAAAATCATTCATCTACCTAGACCTCTGTTAAATCTTTGACATCCCATACAACATCCTTGTCTCAAACTTGGAGAGATATGAATTTGATGGATAGGCTTAGATGAATAAGGAATTGGCTGAATGGCAACATCCAAAGCATTGCAGTCAATCACTCAATGTCCCAGTCAAGATCAGTAACAAGGGATGCCCCTCAGAGTTCTGTAGTGGGACCAGTATCTTTATTAATTATATAGACTGTGGGATTGAGAAGCAAGTCTGAAGACAACATCAAGCTGAGATGCGCAGTTGAGGATGCCATCCAGAGGGACCTTGTCATGCTGGAGGAGCTGGACAACAGGAATATCATGAAATTCAACAGGGCCTAGTGCAAGGTGACCTTAAGATTGAGTAAAAGATCATAAAACTGGTTTACTGTATTTGTAACTCAATTCATTAATTCTCTTTTCGAGACAAAAGCTGCAAAAAAAATGCAAATTATTTTGGCTACAACATATAATAAACTTTTGGGGACTAAGTAAATCAACTGAGAATTAAAAAAAAGCCAGCAATGGATAGGCATATTCATAGGCCCATTCATGGGTCTATTTATAACTAAGGAGTCACAGTTCTTGTGCTGAATGTACCATAGAGGCTTTTCAGAGACAGCTGCCTGCTTCAATAAAGATATACAGATGGATAGATGTAAATTGCATATGCAATACATACATATGTCGTATGGTATGAAAACCATACCACTTAAAAAAGCATCACTGAGATGATGAGTGTAAGACTCTGAAGCAGGAAAGCTTGTACCCCATTACAGCTGTGGCAAGAAACTTCAGGCAAGAAATAATTTCAGATCTAACTCAAACATAAATATTCATGTACACTAACACGAATGTTTGCATGTAGATGAGTAAATATGTACATTTAATTGTATAGTCCATCACCCTCTGATACTACTCAGGAAAAATTCTATAACTAGCTGTCAAGAAGTTATTCTGGCAGATATTCAGACACTTATAATTCAGAAACTTTACTGAGAAATGTAGTTTCTCTTCCTTTATTGTTGAAAGAGAAATAATCCGGATTGACAAATCATAGATTTATTTTACTCTGCAGAGATGATATGTATGCACCCAGATATTGATTGCACGTTAAATCTAACTTGGGACTGTTCTAAGCTGGTGCTATTTCATACCTGGTGGGTAGATAGTGTCTAGAAGAATGAGCATGATCCTTTCTGTATTTTCTCAAGTTTGCTACTTCAGGTGGTCTAGATCAAGGAGTGATTAATGGGTCATCCCACACTCTGGTGCTGCATTTGTGAAAGATAGGTATTTGTCACTCAAAAGTTTCAACAGCTACCACTTAAGATTTTTATAGGCACAATTTTATATTAGCTAGCCATGGATTGAATTTGTCACAGAAGTATTGCTTGGTAGAGAGGCACCTTCCTCTTTCCTCCTCTCCTTCTTGTGCAGGGGTGTTTCTTGCCTGCAAAGTAGCTGGTGTTCAGCACACAGGTACAAGACATGAGGCAATGGTTGGAAGTGGAACAGGGTTTTGAATGTCATGAAGGTAAGACAGGAATTGAACAGAGCACTTGAAACCTGTGTCTGACTACTTTAATGAAAACAGCAGCACCATTTCAGGACTGACTCCATCTGCCTTCGTACATGACTGTTCTTTTGTGTCAGGCGTGCTGCAGATAATGCCTTACAGCTTCACGTGTTTACTTGCTTGCATTGAAGCTGGCTGCCCAGCCAAATCTCATGCTGATAGGCAAATGCCTCAGGAGCTTTAAGTGTGTCAGGGAGAAGGTGACTGCAAATGACTGTGTTTTGCAGGTAGGTTTTTTGTTTTTGTTTTTGGTTTTTTTTTTTTTTTTTGTATTAATTCAACATAATTTTATCTATATTTTATTTTAGGCATGAATGAAGGTGCCCTGAATCTCACTTCTCATTTGTCTTAAGGTATGTCCTTGTGCTTTTCCATAAACCTGGCTATTCACTTGGGCTTGTCATCTCAGCTCCTGCCTCTGTGTAGTCTGGTTGCAGATAAATCAAAGTACAAAATGCTTACCTTGGCAATGACACAGATTTTTTTGGTTTGGAACAACCTAATCTTAAATAAAGTAAAGGTGGCATTTTATTGCTAATCATGGGATGATCCACATAATTCAACATATAATATCTTATCGAATTTTCATTTTCTTAGTTCAGGAGCTATATTCTTATTCTGAGATAAATACAGTTAAGCATAGCCTACCACAGGCAGGGAAACAATTGTCTGATTTTGATAACAAGACACAAATTAGGTTTTGTTTTCAAACACCATTTAATTTGCCAAAAGAGAAAAGATCAACTCATTCCTACCCTTTGTCTCTCTTCTCTCCACATGCAAACAAAATGAGATAAACAAAACGACTCCTCCACAATGATGAATGGAAGGTTGCTAATCTTGTGCCTGACCTTTGTGAGTAAGCCCGTACTGGCTATACTGAGTGAGTCCAGGGCACAGGGCTGCTCTTTGCTGCTGGCATCAATCCCCACAGAGCCAGTTGGGTTAAATTATGGGGCTGGCATGTGGGAAGAAGAAAGTGGAAAGAAAAAAGCAAAAAGGGGACCTGAACAAGATTCCCCTGAGACTAAGAAAGGAGGATAACTGCAGCATGATGGATCACAGCTGGTGCACCTCTCTGTCGTTCAGGCTGGAGCCCAGCACTGCCCATTGCTCATCCCCTCTGGAGGCTCCCCTTGAGAAGCAGTCCTGGCACACCTCTCCCTGTGCTTGAGCTGTGTCTCCGCTTGTCCCGGCCTTTTTGGCTGCCTCGCTCCAGTGGTTGCTGCACTACCATGGAAACTGTAGGAAAGCCCTAAATTGTCACACTCTGACAGGGAAATTGTTTGCAATGTGAAGTCCATCTGTCCCTACTGAGTTGTCTCCTGTCTTTCTTCCTCTGATCCTATCTACCACTGTGTTTTTGATGTATGAGGAGGGGAAAGTGGGAGTTAATTGCCTTCTATGGGCGCAAACAGGGAGTTCACTTCTGTAAAAGCAAAGTGCTGTGTGCTGAACCTGGAATGTTATATCTGGGTAGGAACTGATCCTCTAAAATAGTCTTACAGTCCTGTGCTGACTATTAATAAAATACATATCTGATCCAGATATCTGACTGCAAGATCTGTGCTCAATTCAAATGTGTTTTTCTTTCAATGGGTAAGACATAAACCAGAGTTTTGATGCTGCAGGAATAGTCTATTAAAGAAACTAAGAGATACAGAAAAGTTCTTCATACAATAGTCTTCAAGAGTTCCCAGAGTAGAAGTGGGAAAATCTCATAAGAGATTAAATACACACAGCCAGAAGGAGCTGTGAAAGTTCTCTGCTTTCTTAACAGTAAAGTTAACGTGCTAACCTCTGCACCATGTGGATTTTTATATTGCTAATACAGGAAATGCAAGGAGAGTCAGGCTGAAGATAAATACGTCCTCACTGACTACTCTGTAAGGCCTGGTAAAGCTTCATTGCCAACGTCCTTTGCTGCCCACCACCACGTCTCTTTCTCTCAGGTTTCAGCAGACCACAAAGGAGAGGGATAGGGAAAATAAGGCTGAAAGCCGGAAGCACCCACTGTTGCTCTCAGGGAGTGAATTTTTGTAAACTGGTTGGGTAACTTCTCTTACATGGTCTATCAGATCCTAGGTGTTCCTGGAGGGACCATGGTGCAGCAGTAGGAAACCCATGAGTCACGGATATGTTCTGCTTTACTAGTCATATGTTACTAGGATATTATAGTCTTCCAATTTATTAATTTTCCTGTTGAAAACTTGTATATCTAATTAATATTATTTATTTCTTAGCACAGTGCCAGAAACACGGTTAGAGATAGTGGAGGAAAAGCGGATTGTAGTTGTTTGAAAAATTTCCATTAAACTATTTGATTCCAATTTCAGCTGTTCAGTAAGTACCAGACAGGTTTCATGCAATAAATCATCTTTTCTGGCAGGAATGTGGTTTCTTTTGCTATCCCTAATTCCAGAGTCCTGTTCTGAGCAGCCAAGCAAGCATGCTGCCTCCAAGATATGGTCTTCAGAACTGTGATGATGCTGTGGGCTTTCAGGACTCTGACATTACTATTGGTAGCTCTGTGTGCTTTCATGAAGAGTTTTAAATCTGGGGAAATGTTTTACACCTGAATTTAAATTAAATCATAATTCTGTACATTTTGAGCAGTGAGCAAAACTATCTTTTTCCTTCCACACCTAACTGCTGACTCTTTCTCTATGTTTCTGGTACTTTTTTTTTTCTTTTTTTAAAAATATTTTTAATATGTTTTCTTCTTTTCATAGCTGTAATAATTCAGGTCTTCTCAGTGAGCATCTCTCAGGCTCTGATTTTTCCTCTCTGTAGGCAGTATCAGGAAGAATCCAATTAAAGTCTTTTTAAGTCTTCTGAGGAACATTCCTTGCTTTCAGTGATTAAGACTGCTTCTTACCCATTTAATACAGTCCAAGTTTTGATGATATGAACTTTGTTTCTAAGATTTTTAAATATTTCTTAGTCTTTCTTTTTATAGTTACTAATGTAACTGTAAGAAATATTCCAGTGTCTCAGAACTGCCCATTAAACCAGCTTCTTTTCTCTTTGAAAGTGAAGCAGTTAATCCTACCAGTAAAAGAAGGTTAAAAGGTATATTGAAGTCTATAAAGCAATGTGGTGCACAATTTCTTATTGCTAATTTCTAGCTATTGTACACATAACTTTCTTTTCTGTTTACAGGACCATTGCATTCTGTTTGCAGGAGCATTTTAGTAAAACAGAAATTCCATAGAAATTACCTGGGAAACACAGTATATATTCTGTGAGGAAATAGTTAATAAATATTTTAGAACATTTGACAGTTAGCATACTGAGCATCATTAATACAAGTGAATCATCTTGACTCAGAAACATCCTTCAGAAAATACTCTGTAATCTGCCAGTGTGGCAGATTAAGGAAGCGGCAAAGAGAAACTGAGGGTGCAGTTGCATCCCATGTTATTCAGGAGACAGAAATTATATTCTCAGTTTTCCCATAAAGATAGGCTACAACAGGGCAGAAGTCTTAAAACTCCCTGAACATCAAGAGCCCAAGACTACTGGATGCCCATGCAGTCAGACCTGGACTAGGTGGTGGTCACTACTGAGTCTTACTATAAGATGATTATTTCTAATGCTAATGGAATGGAAAGTCTCTTTGTTGGAGGAGACTGACATTGATGAAGAGGTTAAATAGACAACACCATAAAAGCTGTGGCTGAGTTATAGTGGAGGAGATAACTTGTGCTCCATTCACTCAACTTCTAACATCACTATGTCTTTGACAAGGCTGGAGTTTTATAATGGACTTGCCTATGGAAATAGAACTGTGGGGTAAGTATTTCTTTCTGTGTTATTAATTGCATTTCACATATTTTTAAAAAAGCATATAGTGGCAGAAACTGCAAATAAAGTATGGGTGTTCAACAGTGGACTAAAAACTACTAAAGAATAGTAACTAAGGGGTTACTATCATATAAGTACATAACTCAAACTAATTTATAACAACATGCAGTATAGAGATGTTACTTAAAGGAAATTCTGGGTTTTTTTCTCTGACAAAAAAATAACTCTTTAGATTTGCTAAATGGACAGACAACTAATTCAAAGAATAGTACCTTGAGCACCATAATGTTCATATATTTGGATGTACTTTGGGTTTTCCTGATATTTTGGGCTTTACATGTTGAACATTCGTTATGAAAATTTGATATTTGTTTAGCACAGATAATTTATTAGTTCACCTATTAATTAGATTTCATATGGATTACAGTAATATAGTCTTTGGTTTTGACAATATTCTTATTGTCAAAATATTGATTGATTGGATTACTTAGTTGTATATGAAATATGTCTCATACACAACTAAAATAAGTGTTGCTTAGCCACCAATATGGGGATTAATGCTCAAGATTAACTGGACCTGGGAAGCAAAGATGCAAATGAGTCTGAAGTGAACATAAGGACTCAGAAATAGAGATCTTGTGTATCAGGGTAAAGGCAGTAGACAGAAAGGAAAGAAATAATGAAAGAAGATTCATTTGTTATGCAGGCTGCATCTTTATACTGAATAGTCTCTCATTTTGATTTAAAGCAATCCTAAGATTTTTATAAACCTTTGGTGCTGAGGGTGCAAATGCACAATACTGAATATATTAAGAAAACTGAATTCTATATACAGCAAGTCAGCATACATGGCCCATGTGGTGCTGGTATTCATCAGTCTGAAATATTTGATTTCACACCTGCAAGCACCAGTAATTGTTCCCAGCGCTGCCTTTCAAACCAGGTTTTGTGTAGCCAGTATATAAGATGGCAGAATTTCAAAAAAAGGAGATTACATTCTGCATCCTCTTGTTCCTCCTTAAAAAAGAAATGTTGGTATAATGCTTTGATGACTAGAACCTTCCAGGAGGAGGGCATGGGGCTAAGGGGATAATGAATAGAAAATCCCTTTTCCTGTGAGAGCTGCAATGTCATGGGCAGAGATAGGGTTTGGGGCTTTTTTTTGAGAATGGACTTTAAAATATAAACTATTCATATAATAAGATATTTATGATATTTACTAGTTTTCTTTAAATTTCTGAATATTCAAAATTAGACACAACTGAGAGATGCTTTGGAGACAGCTGTGTCTTCCTCTGTCTGAAGCTGGAAAAGCCCTCTGCAAGAGTGAAAACATATAGCATGGGATAAATATGAGGTGCTGTCCTTCTGTAAGTTAGCCACAAAATGAGGCCAGCAGTGGAAGCTGCTGAGTGCAGATACCTGTGATCCACCACTCTCTTAAAGGGGAAAAAAGGGGAAAAAAGGGCTGAGCAGATGATGTACAACAGTGCAAGGGGTACAGGTGTAAAAGCAGCTCAGTGTAGAGGTAATATCCTTTAGCCATGAAATGAAAGACACATTTCTCTATTTAAACATTTAGCAGGCTCATCACAGACAGTTCCACACACATCAGGTTTGAATCCATGTCAACAGAGACACACTTTTCTGAAACATGATCTCCCCCCTTAGTCCTGGCTCTGACTTGTAGACTGTGTTCACAAGAAACAATGTTCAAGGTGTGCTGATGATAGAATTGAAATCTCTTTGTCACAGTAAGGATTTCCACTCAAAATACAAGAAAAACCTCAGCATGTATACTTCTGCGGTGATCTTTACCCTAACACCTACAGATCAATAAGTGCTTTGGACAGAGATTCATAGTTTCTATAAATGTTATCACAAAGGCCTGATGATTGCAATAGATCATCTTTCTTAGACATCTATCTGCATTACAACCCAGAGGTTGAAATAAAGCCAGTGGTGCTCAGCACCAACCACTCTGGAACTTCACTGCACAGTGTCTGAAACATGAAACTGCAATTCATGGGTGGGAAAAATAGGAAAGGAAGAAAATTATATCAATAGTTGAATTATATTTGCAGGAGAACTTGTGCAGCACAGAAAACAATGAGGCAAACACTGTAGCCTTGCTGTTTAGAATATATATTGCATAGAATTCTCCAGGTAAATATTTTCTACATAGGACAGATCAAAGTATAGTCTTAAGGAATGAGAATATCAGAGACTGTTGCCTAATTATAAGGGTGTCTTAAGGAGAGGATAACCTTTCCCAGATATCTGTATAGGAGCATAACACTGTTGATGGAGAAGTAGGGAGGATTAACATGAATTTTATTCTGCAGTGTTGTATAGGTTGAAATCTTGAACTGACTGTTCTGACCAGATAAGGCATTATGTCACAGTTCAGAAATCTTGGCTTAGGTTCAGTAAAAATCTTGTAGCTGAACCTTCTCATCTGCCCTTGCTTGTCAGGTTCCTCTCTGACAAGCAGCAAAGAGCTGTCACCAGCCCTGGGCTGGCCAACTGCTCCCATTCAGAAACTGAGCTGAAATGCCATAAAAGCTGTCACTGGGGTCTTCCCAGGCTTTGTTCCAGGTAAAAGCTTTTATGTCTTGTTCTATCAGTACACATTATTGTAGGAAAATCAGGTTATATTCCTGTCTTGTGGAGATGAAGGGAATGACAGTTTAGTTGCTCTGACTGCAAGCCAGATGGCTCAAAGGATGCATAATACATGAGACTATAAAAAGTACCTCTCCAATGGTCATTTTTAATATTTAGAAAAGTAAGAGCATTTTTACTTTAATAACTTTTTTTTTCTCTGTAAATTATCAACTAAAGACTATTTGTTCCTATTTTCTTAATGTTATCTCAGTAGAGATGGAACTAATTTTCTTCACTATCAGATTTGATGTATTACATCCATAGCATATTACAAATCCTGTACATGTATTATACAACAAGTAGATAGCTATTGTGGATCCCTATTTACTGTACAGTGGGTATTTTGGACCTCTCAACTCAAGCATGTGTACAGGCAAGAATAAACAAGTTCCCTAGGAACAGGTCCCCTTCAGTATTTCCATATTATACCTATTGTATATGGCTACAATAGTTAGAAAAGAAGCATAGTACTAAGAGAACAGAATTTTATTTTTAAATATTACACTTCTAAATTGGTTGGGATTGCTTAAAGACAGTATTGAGATTGATTGATTTTAGATCCCAGAACGAGATTGTTATGCAATGGCATATTTTGAGGCTGAAGGGGAACTGAGGTCCCATATGTCCTGGTCTATTTTTCTCTCTGAAACATGTGTAGTACTTATTCACTGTGTCTTAATCCTCGTGGGCTCTATGACACCTTCTTCATCAGAGTCAATTTATATAGCATTTTTCCGGTTAAAAAAAAAAAAAAGTAGAGCTTATTCCTTGTATAGTTAAGAATAGGAATAAAAATAAGGAAAGGGTTGAATTATTTGTATGTGATAGAAAGTAACTTAGTTGCATTTGGACATTACTTTCCTCAGAACTTCTGAACTCTTTCTGAAGGGGAGAGCTTGAGAAGTGAAGTATTTTACTTCAAAGGTGGACAAATAGTCTTTGTGCTTGGCTTGAGCACAAGAGCTTTTGTTGGTAAGGTATTACCACAAGATGTTTTTGTCAAGATACTGCTTTTAGTTCTTAGACTGCATTAGTTCTGTTCTAGCAGTGAAAGTGAGTGAGCTAGGGGGAACAGAAATCACTCCATTCCCCACTCTTTCTTTTTTTCCCTCCTCCTGCCTACTTAAATCTTCAGCTGTCATTTGAAGTACAGATGATAATAGAAATGTAACTGTTCTTGGCCAGTCTGCTATATGGGAATTCCAGCTTATAGCTACATATATGTGTGGATTTTAAACTGAATCCTTCTAGAAAAGAAGAAACACTAGAATTAAGTGCCATACAAATTGTATATGAAAAAGTAATGCCTATTTCTCTTCTGTCGGGGTTCTCTACCACTTCCACAAACCAAGTGGGAAAAACAGTCCATAAAAGTTGTACAGAGATAAGGAAAATGAGAGATGGGGAGTGACATCTATCTAAGAAGGGAATAGTAAAAAAAAAAAACCATTAAAACTTGCTTGATTTAAAGCAGTAATTGGAGTGTGCAACACAATAAAAATAAAAACCAAAATAATAATTTCAAAAAAAACCCAGAAGTAAAAAAATCTCACAGATGGTCTCATTTTCTTCCACAAGCAAAAATCTGTGCAGGAAAAGGGTAAAAAAGATTACTTTTTGCATTACTTTTATAACAAAATAACATGGAAACATTCACTGAAACTGAAAGGCATTATGTATAAAAGGAACTACTTTACATCTGTGCATAATTAAACCATAAAGCTCATCGCAATAACATCATTACAGACACAGCTTTATGGAGCTCTGCATATTGTTATGTGCATAAAATATTTTTTAAAAGAGTCTCTTTTTTCAAAAGAAAGATCAGTGATCGTGCTTTGGGGCACAAATCAAACTCTAATGAATGGGATTTAGAATCTCTCCTCCTCTACTAATAGTGTCAGATAATTTTTCTTGGGTTTCTGCATTTTTCTGCTGTTCCCAGTACGGTGGTTCCAATGCATTTTTGACCAGAACCCCATTTTAACTTTTCTGATGGACACACTTCATTTTAACAATTCAAGAAATGGCTAGGCAGAGCAGGGTACGTACCTGTGGAGTCTTAAACACCACTGAATAATTAATGAAATAAGGATTGAAACGAGCTAGATATCTTACACTGAAGACCTCAAAACTGTGTTCAATGGGAAAATAGCACAATAACGATTGAATGTCATTTATTATTTGCAATTTTCCAGTCTGTTTCTCTGTGCAGAAACAAAACAAAATCAAACCCTAATCAAAACCTTATGCAGAGACTAGAAGCAATCATTTTTTCATTGCACACAACTGACTAGCTAAAGAAAACAAATCTTGATTTCTGAATTAATGATGACCCTCAGCATTTGGTTCAGACTGCACAGTGAAATGATGCATGCTGTGATATTGCAGCAGAAAAATGATTGCTGTATGAGTACCACTGCAACACTGTGTGATCACAAGGATGCTGCTTCTGCACCTACATCATTCTTTTTGAATAAACATACCATGTTACTACCATATCTGATAGGCCCAGCCTTGGCCAGCAGCACGTCCATCCTGGAGCTGGCTGGCATTGGCTCTGATGGACATGGAGAAAGCTTCTGGCAGGTTCACAGAAGCCATCCCTGTAGTTCCCCTGCTACCAAAACCTGGCCATACAGACCTAATGTAAACTTGAGTCATCTTTTAGCCATAATATATGCCCCAAGAAAAATTGCATGTACTGGTTGTAGCAGTGAAACTGAGGCTGACACCGGTAAAAAGCTTTTTGTGTTGATTTTATCTTCTGTCACTTAATGAAGAAGGTAGAAGCTTTAATCAAAAACTGGTTAGAGACTTAGGAGCCTATATGTCCCAATCTACCTAACATAGTAATTATAATGTATCTTATCGCAGAATGATCACTACAGCTTGTTTAAATGCAGGCAATAGATCTAAGTACCATATCTTGGAGTTCCTCTTCCAGATCCCATTCCAGTGAACAAGACAAAAACCAATGCCTCCAAGGAGGACCTGTGTCTTCACAGGAAGTTACAGGGCATAAAGAAACACTTTAGGTGTTTAGGTAGTAGGATGATTCTAAAATATAGGAACATAACATATATTACAGTCAGTAAAAATGGCAATGGAGATTGAAGTTTTATGAATGTAATTATCAGAATAGGAATTTAAGGAATTTTCTACACTGGAATTTAGCCATTGTAGAAAATGAGCTAATGCTCTTCTTTCATAGAAATAGAGTGATATTTCTTATATTTGAAGGAGTTCCTATCTCTTATGACATGCGTGGCATTGAAGTATTTACTTCCAGGCCAAAAGTTCTTTCTTGAAACCTGTATCCTCTTCTCATCTCCTTGATGCCACAAGCTGGCAGACTGAAAACTTAAGAGGGCAGGAATGTGGTGTCTGAACTATTTTTTAAATTTTATCAGTAAAGTGCAATCTTCTGGAGTTTCAGGAGGTGTTCAGGTTTGCCCTGGAGACTTACTGGAGAAATACATTAATATAACTTGTGTAGGTGTTTGAAAAAAGCTTCCAAAGACCAAACAGATTTTTTTTCATTTATCTAGGGACTCACACATTTTAAGGATGATAAAACTGTATTAACTACAGTTAAGAAGTTCAGGAAGTATAAGATTCTATTTATCTGGGGAGTCCTTCCAAATGTAAAAAAAAAAACCAACTTTGCAGCACATATTAACTGGGCTCCAGCTCTATACATCTCAAGCAGGTTTTGTTCCTCTTGTTATGTCCTAACCTACTAGGTTCATCAAAACTCAGTGCACATTCTGGCATCTCTTTCTTCATTTTCTGTGCTATCTCTCTCCACATAATGAAGAACAAATTTGTAACAAATCATAATGGGCTTGTACCCATAATGGAGCTGAGCAGAGAGGAGAGGACTTTTCTCTGTGTCTTTCTTACTTGCAAGAAAAAGACTTCTTTTGGTCCCTCCAAGCACAGTGGGGTTTCCTCTGATACATAAACATTAGTATAGCTTAACTGAAATGGATTTTCTCTAATTTCTTGCCCAAAGACTTGAGAAAAAAAATGAATAAAAAAGCCCCGAAAAACAAAAAGCAAGCAAACAAACAAAACCAAAACAAATAACAAAAATACCCTAATATAGAACATATACAATTCTACACATAGGTTTTATCTCCATCTAGGCTTTAAAGTTTCTGCCCTGAGGAGCTTCAGGTCACCAGGAGATCAGTGCAAGCCATTTGGAATGACTGAATGTATCAGACACCTGGGGTGAGCTGAGCTGTGCTGCTTCTTGCAGCCTTTGTGTCTTGAAGGAATCCCATCTCTTAGAGAGCTGTGTGGGTTGTGACATGCATGCAATGTGATCCAGCATGCAAGTACTGTACTATCGCATAAGCAGATTTGGTATTTTTTCAATTGGAATTGATGCAAATAGAGATGTTTGGCTTTGTTTTCATGTTTGTAGTTATGAAAACTAGCCTTCCTAGATTTTAACATTTTCTGGTTCTTTTAGATTTTTTTGTTAATACTTGCATCCCCTCCTCACCTCTTTCTTCTTGATCATGTTCTGCCCTATAATAGAGGAGGATTTTTATTGCCTTCACCTGCCAAGCACCTGCCACCCTTGCTTGCAGATATCCTTTCAAACAGACTCAATCATTTTCATCTTTAAGAAACTTTGTTCTCAGAATGACTGCTGTGTGCGTTTGCTCTGCAGGACTCACTGTTCCAGAGGCTGAGTACAGTGACACATACCATTGTCATCATATGTAGCAGTTCACGAGACTGAATAAATATGATGATTTGAATAAAAATCAGATTTTGGAGGGCACCTGTATACTCAGTGAAAAATCACACCAACAATGGATTATATCTGAGGGGAAAAAAAAATCAACAACAAAAACCAACCAAACAAACAAACAAAAACCCAAACAAATACACAAAACCCCCAAACAGTCATTTAGGGTGGTTGTTGGTATGAGCATGCTTACTGACACTTCATATTATGACTTGATTAAATAACCAGCAACTGCTAGGGGTAAAAAAATCAGTGGGTATGCATTAAAGTCCATGAACTTCAGCATGCTTTCACCAGCTGTCCTTTGAGTCATTTATTTCAGATTAGATGGCAGTGGTAAAGGTCAAAAATATCTGATAATCAACTTCAGCAATTAAAATCTTTGTTTTGATCTTGTGGGAGAAAAAAAAATCTGTTCTTATTCTCCCTTGCTCAAAGCAGAACTGCTCCTTAAAAGTCCAGGATGTTTTGTATAGTGGTTTCTCATCTTATTTGTCACTCAGCTGGGTACAAAACTTTTTTCTTTGATGCAGTGAAATGTAGAAATGAGCCTGACAACTGACACTGCACACCTACAGAACTAATGCTCATCTCCTGTTGTGCTACTTTCAGACTCTCCTCACAGCACCCTTCTCTTTGTTCTATTCCAGTACCTTACATTCATTCTGCATTTCCAATTCTAAACCCTTTTTGGTCCTCAGCTAGAAGCAGGCCTTGTAAAATCTTCACCTGTGAGGAGAGAAGTTGGGAATCTAGATGTAAACTCTTTGGACTAAATCCAGATTACAGGATGTAAAATAAATCTAAATAAATATTTGTGTGTGTGGGGGGGTGTTGTTTGTTTGGCTTTTTTTCTCTTAAACTGTACAAACTAATATAATTTTAGATTTGTTTTCTTTCCAATGCAAAAAGTTTATATTTGTGTAAATCTACAGTAATTTTTAAGTGTCAGCTATATAGTATGTCACCTTAACAATGAAAGAGAAATTGCTTAGTATATTTAGGGATTGTTTGCCAACCTCCAAAACAAACTACCATCCCTCACACTCCTCAGGCTTTGAAGGAGCATGTAGAACTGACAAAGAAATGCTGTAGTGATGAACAATTTGGGTGATGGAGCAAAACGTGTAAATAAACAGTAATTACTATAAAAGTACTTAAATATTTCTTGTAGTATAGCATCTCTTTTCTCTTGGTTACCTCTTCTTTATTACAAGGCAGCAAGGAAGTGTTGAGTGATTGCTGGCAGTAGTGATGTTGTCATGCCTCAGTTAATCTTGTTTCTTGCCCTTTTTCTAATTTAGATCTTAATAAACTGAAATCCCACCAGGAATATTTATTCTGAAGCTTGTGACCTCCAATATGTGGAGTATGCTCCTTATCTCAAAGGACAAAAACTTTTTACCAATCATTTTCCCTGATTTAAACTCTGTAGTCTTCCACATTTCATTGCTCAAAATACAAAAAAAAAAAAAAAAAAAAGAAAAAAAAAGAAAAAAAAGAAAAAAAAAGGACAAGAGTTTACACTCAGCATGAAGCCCTTTTTATTAAATTTTCATAAATACCTAGGTATCTTCAAAAGGTTTGTTGGCATTCAGTCCTAGTTCTCCTCCAGGCTATATTAGTTTAGGTCTAAAGTAGACCAGTTTGAAGTCATAGGCTTTACACTTTTACTGTAAGTATTTCAGACACAAAGCTGATACAATATTTTAGTAAATGTCTGTTTGGCATTCTGCCAGTCTGGTAACACAGTAGTACATTATGATGCAAATACAGCTGCTAATTTGCCTCCACATTCATGCTAGAATAGGTGATATAGAATCAGGTTTAATTGTTGAGTATAATTGACAGCTCTTTCCTGAAACTGAAGAGGGAATTAATTGTCTCTCATTGTTACTTTTTGCTGTCTAAGTGTATCCTCAGGATTGCACACAGGTAAAAGGAACTGTGCTGTTGTGCATGTGCTTTTCTTCCCTCATTTAGCTTCTGTCTGTGTTTCTGCTTCTGGTCCTTGAGATATGGAACATTTTTGGGATGATAAACAGATTTCCCCCAACCTGTACTTCTCTTGAGTCTGCCTTTTGCTGTAGTGATATAAAGTGTATTAAGTATCTGAGAGAGGGAAAGCAGCTTCATTTTTCTCTTTGAATGAATTCATTGTCTTGCTTCTAAGAAGCAGGCCAGGAGGAATGCTGAGAAGCAGCAGAAATGCAACAAACTTGATGTACTGCTGAACAGTAGCTATTAGCTAGGAACATGGTGAGATACTTTAGAATTTCCTGTTAGGAGAAGACTTTCGAAATGAAAATTTTTATCTGCATCATTATATCTAACAGCCATAGGTGATTCTTTTTTTTTTTTTTAATTCAATATTTCAGCAATTGCTTCTTAATAATTTGAATATTTTCTGCCTCAACGATATCTTATATTTGCTGCTTAATCTGACTAAAATTGCGGTTTTCACTGGAGAACTAAAACCCATCCTAGAGAGACAATATTTATTTATTAGTCTCAAAATAATTTGCTATACAAGCACAAGCTTTTCAGTATTCCAAGATTTAATTATGTCAGTGGACAGCATTGCCCTTTATGAAGTTACAGCAATCTCCTCTCTCCTTTTTGAGCAGTGTGCTATTGCAGGTTATGTTTACAGATACCTTTCCATTTGCAGCTAAACAGGTCAAGTTTTTTTCTGCATTCACAAGGCAGTGACTCTCTAGTGGTCACTGAAAGTGACCATAATTAATATTTGCTATTTCCCTGAGTGAGAAGATTTGAACTTCATAACAATTCATTATAAACACATGAGAATGTACTCTCTTAGAGTCTTAAAAGTAAGACAGATGGGATGCTGCTTTGTACATTAATCTTTATATTCAGTCTTCCTACCAGTTAACATGTCATATTGAAAAGAATTTTATAATTACATGGAAAAACAGAGTATATGTTTAGATGGAGATCTCACAGCTGGAGATCACAAGATATTTGTAATACTAATAATACTCACCTGTGGTGACTAGATTGTCAGGTGGAGCTATTAAATGTTGATTGACCTCAGGGCAATGATGCAATTAATGTCATTCATAAGTGCTCTCCCTGCAAATAGCCTTAAAAGACGGGAGGTAAAAGGAGACATGTGAGAGCTCTCTCTAGAGCACCACTGTCAGTGAGGGGGGTGCAGAGATGTACTGCAGCAGAGGGCGTGTGTGGTTATGTATTAAAGCAGTTGCTTGTCTTATTTTAAGAGATCCACTTGTGATACTGCTTTGCTCCAGGTTTTTAAAATGTGCATTACTCTTGTGAAATTTGTTATTTTGTTTCTTGGGTGGCCAGTGAAGATGGAATTTTTTTATGCCCTTCTAGTTCTGGGATAAGGTGGAGCAGGGGAAGAGAAAAAGTATGGGAATGTGATAGTCTGAAAATGAGTATGGAAAATGAGGTCTTAATCTCTTTATATATATATATATATATATATATATATATATATATGACTGAGTGACAGTTCTTGTATTTTTTGTGAATGAACAATCAATTTGGCTGATTTATGTTTTAAGGGAAAGTTGTAAATTGACTTTTGTGCTGTAAGCTATACCCAGACACTACTAAGTAGAAGAAACTAGGAAAAGGAAAACTGTAGACAGACTACAAATTCACAGAATTTAAGAATATCTTGAGTTTGAAGGGATCCAGAAGGATCATTGTGCCCAACTCTTAACCCTGCACTGGCCATCCCCAAGAGTCACACCATATGCCTTGTCTGCAGTTTCAGATCTAATGAATGTAATTTGTAATGTTTTGTCTGTTATGCTGTGAGAAAAAAAACCAAATTAGGCAGAAATGAGACTGAATTAATGATGGTTATCTATAATGCTTAAGTAAATAAGGAATGTTAAGCAGAACTTGTAGCAAATGAAGCCCAAAAAAAATTGATTGTGAGGATGTTTAGCATATGGCAAATGAAATATCTTAGAGCTTCAAAGTACTCTTCAGTTAGAAGCACAACTGTGAAAACAGAGAAATGAAGGAAAATAAAGATCACCTTTGGGGGAAAAAAAAATCATTAAATTAGTCCCTCTTGGGTTATTTTTGTGTTTATTCAGAAGTTCAGTTCAGTTGTTTGGAAAAGACTGGGATCTGTAGGCTGAGAATTGCTGGGAAAGGTAGTTGTGAATTTCTCAAGTGCTAAATTGATAGCTGTGTTCTGTTTGTTGATAAACACCTGTGGCAATAATACATATTTCATTGGGGATGGGAGGAAACCTAGAAGGAAGGGAGAAATATATAAAATACCCAGAACTAAAAGGTTTATAGCACCATGATGTGCCTTCTCCAGATTGTGTTATGGATTTCTCATGTTTTCGAAATGTGAGGCTCTAAAGGGTCTAGTAAAAGCCAATTTATGTAATTTTAAAATTATATACAGCTGAAAGATCAGCTGTTGAACATATAAATATAAATCCTGATGAAAGAAACTGGAACATGCAGAGAATCAAAATGAACCATGAGTGAGCTTCAGTAAAAAGGAAAAAACAAAAATCAGGCTTAGTTTTTGGTGTGGACAAACACACAAGAAATGTGTGCCTAGCTCTCAGATATCACAGAATTCCTCAGTTGCCTCCAAAGGAGTTGAAGACTTGTACCTTGTTAGATGCCTAGTCATCATACCATGAGACACAGCCATGCACATTATGGATTTTGAGTTCTGCTGATTACAGAGCTTCTCAAGTATTTTATCCAGAAGGTTGTGGCAGACTGTGCCCAGAAGTAGGTTGCCCAACCTGTTGAAAACTGAAGTTCTTACTCTCAAAAGCACATAATTAAATGCATATCAGTCTGACACAAATTCTTCTAGGCAGAACTTTTCCCAATAAAACAGAGCATTTACCCCTTCTTGAAAAAAGGCTTATTCTGAAACTTAGGGAATAACTAAAAAGACACTGAATAGATCTGAACACTTTAACTTTTGTAGAATAGCTTGCTGTCTTTTTTCCTTCCTGATTATAACCAGACTAACCTTTGGGGGAAAGGGTCTGAGCATCCAGGGAACTTGCATAAAGAATACTGAAGCTCGCATAAAGCATACTGAAAAGGTCACCTTTTGTGTAATGCTGCATTGTGTAATTCAAAGGGTGCAGTTCACAGGGTGGCATTCAAGTTGGCTCATCATAAGAACTGTTTTCCATCAGTTTTAGAGAAAATAATCCTCCCTCAGGTGTTTTTCATCTTTTCCCTTCTTTTTTGCCCTCTAGCACATGTATTAGTTTGGCAAGCACAGTTTTAGAGTCGTGCTGCATGTGGCAGCCTCAGTTTGAAAAATAGAATAGGTTATTTTTTATTTGATATGAATATTGTCCTATTACTGTGAGCCAGAATGAGACATTCAGTTATTAGCAGGTTACAGCCACATAATAGCCAGTGTGCGCTAATGAAGTGGGATTTTTCTTACATCAGCTAAAATTAAATAAATTATCAATAATAAATTATCAATTGTTTATAAATAATACTTAATAACAATGATTAAATGTATTGATAATTACTAAAACTTATTAATAAAATATTGATAATTGATAATAAATATTAAAAATATTAATAAGTTTCAGTGGCTTACCATATTGTTCAGTTGAGCATTTCTATTAAAAAAATAGAGAACTCAGAAAATTTTGAAGGGTTCTACAGCTGGTATTGTGGTTTGTTTTCTTCAGACCTCCTGACAAGGGATAATTATATGGAAGGGGCAATGCAGGTTCAAGCCATTTAACCAGTCTGAGTTTTGTTGTGCTGTTGATGAAGCAGAGGATGGTGTTTGTATGTTTACAGGAAAACTGACATGTGAAAATCAAAATGTTTGAGAGTTCACGTAAGCTTTTATATCTCAATCTTTTTGATCAAGAAATCAGACTCAAAACTCTCAGAATAAAATATTTTCTCTTGAGACATCCAGTGATCTTCAGAGGCTATGAAAGTAGCTACACTTCCTGTATTTTGATGATTTAGAAGCTCTAAATTATGTTGTTGAGTTTAGGTAAAGCACAGGGTAGCAGTAATACTTTTCCCTCCAGCAAACTCCAACGTGTTCTGCAGTTAAATTTCAGGAAAAATTCTGGTTTTGTTTTAGCAAATGGTTACATTCCTTCTGTCTTGGATTTAGCAAATTAGAACTGACACATAAATCTATGAAATCTATTGATTCTAAGGTTTTTGGTGTATTAAAAATCTGGGAAATTAAGACTGTATCGTTTATGCATGATATTATTAAGGCTTTTTCTTGTCATGGATGTTATTACAGCTTCTAGTCTTGGATCAACCAGGCCCATAACTATTAAATATTGAGACGACAATTTTGTCCTTGGACTAGGTGTTAGAAAAGATATGGCTGAAGGACAGGGCAGGAACCAAAGTCTGACTGACTGTTGGAGAGTGTTTATTCCAAGGAGAAACACATGCCAGAATGCTGTTGTTGGGCATCTACTGGCAAGTGATTTTTTTGTCCAGCAACATATGTGCACATGACAGGGAAGTTTCAGTGTCACTGTGAATATTTTAAGGCTTCAAAAGCCTTTCATAGTTCCTTAATTCAGCCATTTTGACATGCTCACTAATTCACCTTAAATCCTGTTTTTCTGAGGAACAAAACTGTTTCCAAGCAGACTTGAAAAAGCTCGAAACCACAAACAAAAACCACACACACCTAACTCAAAGGATCAGTCATCTTTGCTTCTCAGGTAGAGAAATCGACCTTTGATGTAGGAAAGAGAGTGAGCTTACTTTTCAAGGGTCAGCTTTCTTGTTTTTCTTCTGTGTGGACATGTGTGTTTTGTAGGATTTTACAATGTTTTATTATATAAGTTAGGAGTTTAATGTTAGGAAATTTCAGTTGGTATGTTCCTTGTACCCCCTATTTCTTCCCCTCATAATGGTCTCTCTCAGATTATTTACTCCTAGATTTTCCCACCACTTAGCTGTCCCTCAAAGTGTCAATCTCCCTGTTCCTCTTCTCTTACCTTTAAGTGGTTCTGTCAATCCAAGTTGTGCTGCCCACTTCCCCTGTCTGTCATTGTAGCCACCCCCATTTGGTTCTGGAAGGGTCCCTGTAAATCACCCATGCTCTCATAGCTGGTTGGTCCCCGATGCTTCTTCCCTCCTCTGTCTTTACCCATTGGTTGTAACCCACAATGTAATTCTACTGTAATCTGTCTTCAGTGGTTGTCCCATGTTGCCACCCCTTCACACCCACACCCTTTATAAATTGTAGCAGGACCCCAATTTCTCTGGCACTTGTCCCTGACTGGTTCTTGGAAAAAAATCTTCTTGGACTACGCACAAGTGTCCTCTCCTTTATTCCTTCATATTGGATCTTTGTAGCGCCTCAGTGCAAGCGCTGCCCACGCCACTGCACACGCTGCCACCTGGTAATCTCGGTAGAGGCCCAGGGGCAGCCACTCGGAGAATTGCTAGCTGGTGCTTCGATATCCAGTGGCTGCATGGAAGGTGTTACACTTCTGTGCTCGTAACACTTAGCATGTGCACATCCAAACCAAACAAGTGTAATCCTCTAATTAGAACAGTGTCAGCTTCCAAACCTGAAGTTGGTTTTTATTTTTCTTGTTTCTTATTCTTTTGAGAGCCTTGCTAACTGCTTTGGCTGTTCTTGGTGTTATTCTTGGTGTTCCAACAAAATGTTCCAGTGGAGGCTGGGAACATTTATCTCTTGATTTTAATCTCCTTATGACACTCAGGAAAGCGGCTTTTTCTGTCCAAATCATACAGCGTATCCAAGCAATGCTGTTCCATTCATCAGAATATAATGTTGTTTCACCCTTTTTGGACTTAATGACTCTTATTATCTGTCTGAAATATGTAGTGAGGTATGCAGTGGAAACAGTATATCTGTTTTTTAAGCTTTATAAATCAAGGTTACAGGCAGATGTTTTTTTATATTTTTATTCTCCTTTGTTAATGTTGTCATGATGGAATGCAAAGCCAGTGCAATTTTGAATAGTAACAGTAGCAAAAACCTTTTTCTTCTCTCCCTGACCCTTCAGGTGAAATATTATTATTCTCACACAAATGCTTTTTATAATTGTCAAACTATTGTATCCTCTCTACATGTCCAAAATCTTGATTTTAAGCACACATCACTGCTTAGTTGCTTAGCTAAAAGTCAAATAAAAACTCTGCATGTTTTATGACCTTCTAGCAAGATAAAAAAAAAAAAAATCATTTTTGCGGTCATGTGTTTACATCTGAGAAAATAAAATGGAAACCACAAGAGACTGGAAAACTAGTAAAAATTGAAACCTCAAATTTTTTTTTTTCACTGAGAATAAAACAATGAGACAAGGAATGGCAATAATCATAAGAGAAGGAAAAATATTAATTTTGAAGCTGTTTGCTGCTACATTCCCCCCTGAATTTCTTTATTTTAGTATATTGTTAATTTATATATCCAGTCACATTGTTGTCTGATTTGGTGTACGGTGTTAAAGAACTTCTGCTGTACATGAATATTTTGTGTTAAAGGTAGAAATTTTCCAACCATGCACCTTATTAGAAATTCAGATTATTTCTGCATAATTTACTATGTGTATCATTCTGCATTTTTCAATGACATTGTCAGGTTGCGGGTTTACCATTGTAAATATTTTGGTGATTAAAGCTACAATTTTCTGAACCTTTTTTATGCTCTGAACACTAAGATGTCCAGATTCTTGTCTTAAACATATTACATTTGTTTTCACATTTTATTTAAGTTTTAAATGTTTTAAAATGGCATTTTTTGGAGTAATTAATTCTATGTCTAATTCATAGTTCCAAGTTAATGGGCATATGAATCATTATAATGATGTCCAATGAGAACTTGCTTTTTTCTTGCTACCACATAAAAGCATCCCCCAAAAAAAGGTTTTTCCTTATTACTTGATAAGCAAAAATAATAAATTTTGTTTCTGTAGCATGCTACAGTGGGGATCAGCAGAGAGTAGATGAAATGAAAACACAGGAAAAAGTTCATGTGTATGTGTAGTGGCTTGGTTTAGAGTATTGTTTTGCCAAAAAAGGGACAGAGGCACAATATCTAACAGCCTTTATCTCAATTATAAAGCAGAATGTAAAAAAAATCACATCTCTCATGCATGTTTGCTTTCAACTGACTATACATTTATTGAACCAACTTATTGTGTTCTGAATTAAAGCTTGTAGCTTCAGTGATGATGTCAATCTCCTTTAGCAGGCACAGATGGAGACACCAAAGAGCTGTTTTGGCAAAGTCAGCTGAGAGGTATGGTCAATAGCAGTGCTGAATTCTCCAGAAGGATTATAAAATGCTATATTCAAAAGATGTGTTGAAGTGTGTCATAATTAAAAATGACTTTTTTTACATTATTGGATGCTTCAGAATGAGGCAAAAAAGGATTAATTAGCAGGTCATGTATTCTTGTCTCTTTAAACAATAGCGTGCATATAATATCTTATTGTTAGACTTCTACGCTTAAAGCGAAGACAGAATTCTTTGTTAAAGGCTAGACATGCTTCCAGCAGATCACTGACATGCATGTAGTTTGTCTGTAATAGCAGGGAGTGTTTCTTAATGTTTAGATTTAAAGTTAGATTAATTGCTTCTACAGGATGAAATTAAGACCATGCTCTCAAATGAAGAAATCTGCTCCTTCTGGCTTGGGATACGGAGCCTTGGAGTGGCCCATCCAACCTTAATCATGCAGTTATGATTTATGTTTACTGCTGGTAGAATGACTGGGATCAACTGATGGTAGTCTGGCAAAGGAAGGGGGAAGTATACAATACTGTTGCTTTGCATTCATCTGCTTTTACACACCTTTGCAGCGAAAGGCAATGTCTATTTTTTACCCACGCTCTCCTTCTGCCCTGTTTGGTCATTGCACGTTTGAGACATTCATCAGTTGCAGAGCAAACTGGTGTAAGATATTTAGGCTCATTACAAATTCAGCACAAGTTTCAGTAGGTAAAGAAGGTGGGCTGTTAAGTCTTCAAATGCAAACCCATCACAGCTATTATAAGAGTATGTCAGGAATAGTTAAAGAGAATGAGCTGGAAGTAGATTTATCTGAAACATTTAAAACACTCCTGAAGCATGGAAGGTACATGAAGAAAGTATTCTCTGAGGGACTGACATGACCTTGTACTTAGAGTATTTTATAACAGCACTTACTATGCTATTTAAATGCCATTATCTTTTGTGGCAGTGGCATGTCCTTTGTATTGCAGTAACAGGATAAAATACTGAGTTTCGCAGTTGTTTAACACCATCACTGACTCACACTGGTGTTCCCTAGATAAAGTCGACGAAGAAAATTATCTTTGTTCTCCCAAAATTACTCATTTTTTGTATTTTTATACACCAATTTAAATGTAATTTCCAGTTCTCAGCATAAGCGTCTCAGCTCTGTGATTGCACAGTAATTTCTGGAAGCTGAGTCTTTCTCTTTGCAAAGGTGCCTGTGCCTCAGGGGCCTTGCAGAAGCTTTGGTTGGCAGAAGAGGGCTGGCTCTGCACTCGGGTCAGAGCATGACCAGCCCCCCAGCACAGGACAAGAATAAGTGGACAAGCAGATTTTCTCAAGACTGAAGTCCAGTAGCCTGATGGGGTTTCTCCTGGTGTTTGTGATGAAGAAGTTGGTTTGACAGATTGTTGGCCCTGTCTTGACATGGCCTCAGTTTCCACAGCCTGTTGGCAAGGAGGATTAGCTGGTCTCCTGTGTGCCTGCCAGAGCAGTAGCTTGGCTGCCTCCTTTCCCTGAGGGCTGGGGAGGCAGGCATAGGAGCAGCGCAGAGGCTGAGGAAGCTACTCCCCCGTGACCCTGTGTGAGGATGTAGAATGGATTTCCTGTACAGCCTGTGCCATGGCTCCAAAAACTAGAGGAGTATTTGTTGTACAGCTGTCACTGCTCATCAGCACTCCCATTCTCCTCAGAATATGCTGGTGACAAAAAAACCTCTGAGTTACATGGTCAGGTTTGAAAGATAAGCTGATGTGTGCAAAGAAGTTACTGTTGTGATTCAACTGATGTAAATGCAGATTTGCCTTTGAAAATTGATGAACTAAAACTTCCCTCTTTTTGAGAAGAGGCTTGAATTTCTTTATATTCTCAAGGTTATCTTGACAAAGTTTATACTGCTTGTTTGCTTTGAGAAGACAAAGTCCTTTTTTTTTTCCCCTCCAATATGGCACCTATGGACTGAATTCTCTAATAAGCAACCTCCTGCCTTCTTGTTCTAAGAGATGTCTAATAGTAGAAATGTTAAATGGCTAAAATTTCATGGTAATCTCTATAATCAGGTAGATGTGAAAAGCTTCAGAGGAAAATACTTGAGCTACCAATAAAATAGATTTAATACCAGACATTTTAATTATTGTGAATTACAGTGGTATTTAATTTAATTTTTTATTGATAATTGGCGGGAACCAGGTTGTTGGCTACAGACAGTGAACTTGCTTTGATATACAGAAGTGTTTTCTATTCTACTTTCTGCAGATGTGAATTATAACTAAATTTTATCTATTTTTTCTGTGCAGATAGAGGAGGCAAGAGGTATAAGAGTAGTTTGTAGTAGACAATTTACTATTTGCTTGAAAACTTTATTTGAAGCAAATGGAGCAAGCACAACAACATCTTTTTAGTATTATTGAATATTTAGTATTATAAACAACTTTTTTCTTTAACAATATCAGAAGATTTCCACAGTAGATGTGCATTTACACTGTTCAAGTACATCATGCCTCACAATACAATCAACAGTTGCTAGGCATTAATGGAATCCTCCCAAAGGAAAAGTCTTTTATCTCTTTGATGGGAACAGATCTTTTATCAACCATGATTGTTAATACAGTTGCGGGCCGTTAATTATTCTGCTTGGGTATGCTTTAATGAAGTTGTCAGTAAAGTACATCTGTCAACTTTCTTTTACAAAATAAAGCTTGCAATAAATATGAAATTAGATTTTAAGGGATAAAAATGGCATTTTTCTGCAGACAGATCTCAATGTTTGTCAGCATAGGTACATTTGTTAGTGTAGCAGCAATCTTCTCTAATATGATTCATGCAAGAGAATTTTTATTTTAATAATAACCATTACTTTTGCTGGTAGTTTATTTTGCTGGCAAGTACTGTCTTTCCCCCCCATCAAATTTTTTAGCTCTTGGTGTTTTTAAGATTATCACATCTTTCCTCAGGGCATTGTCAGCCACCAAACGCATCTGACTCAGGCAGGGGTCCGGGTGGATCCTCCAGTAGCAAAAGCTATTGATCAAATAAAATTCCTGAATTCTGGCACAGCCCTCATGCTTCTAGATGCCTTTAGCAGGCAATACTTGCACATCATGCCTGATGAGCCTGAACTGAAAACACAGCTGCAAAAAAGGGAATCAGACATGACAGTGGGAGAGGAGAACAGCAATACCAATGTGGGAAATACTTCTTTATAGAAGTACAATTTTTTAAAAGGTTAGAATTTTGAGGTTTTGTGCTTCTCTTCCCTTGAGTGCATATAAATAGACAAAGAGATGAGTAGTGCCACATAATTCCTTCATTCTCCTCTATTATATTCTTCCCATGAGTTACTGTCAATCAGTGGAAAAGTCGTGCATTTGAACCACAACTGCTGTTGGTTACTTTTTATTTTAAGATAAAGACAGTTGTTCACCAGTTCTATTCGATCTTTTCTACTATACCATGTGGCTCCCAGCCTAACACTTTTACATTTACATTTGGTTCTGGTCCACTTTTACAACTGTAGGAGCAAAGGCTGAACAGAATAAATGTCTACTGAGTGAAAATTCTCCTGCCTTCTCCGACCCTGTACCTGCTCTTGGTAGTTTCAGCAAAAGGGTTTTTTTTTGCACTTCTTCCTACAGAATCATTTCTGCATTGCTCTTCAAGAAAAGTCTTCAAATTAATGTTTATACATCAGATAATCATGATGTCTCCCATGGCTCATTTTTCATATACCCAGAACATCATCTTGTATATTTTCTGGTGTAAAGGCTTTTGGGAATTTTGTCTGTGTGAAAGTAATCCATGTCTCTCCAGACGTCTCCTTAAGATCAAATATTTTGGGATGAAGATTTTTACCAGAACCAAATGTAGAGGACAGCAAGTGGCCAGTGAGAAAGAGGGTTGATAAACAGTAAACAGTTTCTAAACAGGTTTGGATTTCCAATAGGAAAAAAAGTATCAACTGAATCGTACCTAAAAAATAAATATGATTATGTGCAGCGTCTGCAGCCGTAAAGTTATTGTGCACTGTCTAATACTTGAGGACAGGAGTGAGTTTCAGCTAACAATGCTTGTTTTCTCTTGTGAACAGTTAGCGTGCAGGGTAAACTCATTGTTCACTACCAAAGCAATTTGAAGGTTACAGGTTAGAAATTTGGTGAGCAGTATGCAAAAGTCTTGTGGTGAAGGCTATTCTGTTATGTAATGGCAAATCTCAGTTACAAGAATATTAATGTTGTTCAGGAATGTGGTGAGGTGAATCTTTGAATTATACGTGGGGAGGGTGTTCAGAAAAAAAAAAAAAGATCTTGCTGAGTAGCATGGCAGAATTCCCTTTGATTTCTTCAAAAGCAGGCTCGAAACTTTGCTGATGATTTTGGGTTTGCTTGTTGATCAGGTCAAAACAAACAGATCTCACTACCACTGCTTAGGTCTTGATCTTGTTAACCCTAACTGCCTTTTTAACTTGTAAATTTATTATTAGGGTATTGCTTTCAGGCTGTAGAATTAAATTGTACTCAATTCATACAGCACTCCTGATTCCTTTCAACCCAGTACAATTCAAATAATTTTCTCCCACTGAGAGCAATTTCATTCCTGTATTCATTCTCCCTCACTTATAAACTTTGAGAGAAATATTAATGTTATTTTTAATGTTTTTCTGAAAAAAAGTTGTCAATCCCAGAATTTTTATTTTTTAATACATACTCTGCTGAGGCTCACACCAAATGTAGCATTAATTTCTTTTACATATTTCTGGACATCATAGAATTGCTGTGAATTTTCTCTGTCTTGCCAAGGAGAAGCATTTTGTAGGAGGTCTTCTGCTCTGCTTTGGCATTTCTTAAAATTTCTTTTAAGATCAAAATTAACTGTTATATCATTCAAATTGATCTCTGCATCAACCCTTAAATTTCTTCATATTTGGCCATATAGCTTTGGTTTCACTGAAGCATATGGTAGATATGCCTAAAGCATGTTTATCAGAAAACAGCCTCAGCCTGTGTGCATATACAGAAGAACACAGAATTCAGAATATTCCTGGAATATTCTCCCTTGCAGCTCTATGACACCCAAACCTTGACATGTAAGCCCCACACAAACAATATTGCAGACAGCAGTACAATTCCCTTCCTACATTTGCTGTCTGTGTTTCTCTTTACACATCCCAAAATTTCTTGGGCTCCCTGAGCATAGTGCTGGGCTGAGACTTCTGTCATGAAGAATGGTTTAAATCTTTCTGTGACACCTTCCACTCCACAGCAGTCCTTTGATTGTGCAGCCATAGCATAATTTTTCTAAGGGCTGCTTCAAGTTTGTCAGCAAAAAAAAATCCCTTTTTCACAGACTAGAACTATTTAGAACAAAGGTTGTGTATGCATACAACACTGAAGAGCTACTGCTGGTACTAGCTGAGGTTGCACTGTGTAATTTAGTTGCATCGACATGTCCCAAGCACTAATTAAAGAAGACTAATGAGGGACTGGGTGTGAGGTTTGGGCTTCCATCTGACCTGCAAAGTACCATGACACCATATTTCATATTGTGACTGACCTTTCATCATAGCTATTTCCTGTTTCACCACTCTTTATGCTACACAAATTTTTAGAGGTTTTATGATTCTCTGCAGAAACCTCATTAAAATATGAAATGTTAATGGACTTGTTAGTGTCTCCTGTGGACATCACCTTCTAATTGGTGACTCCCTGTGGAGAGTTACTTTTTAGAGTGAGGACCCAAATTTGAGATACAAATGTTTTTATAGGATCTTAGATGTAGAGCTATGTAATTGTCTTTTTATTAATAGTAGATGAGGACCCAAAAGACTTAATATTTGAAGATATCTTAGGAAGAGCTGTTGATCAGAAGAATTTTCCATAGAAATACAGGTTACATGAAAAACATATTAATTGTTTTGCTAAAGACCATTAAGTATCACAAACTAAAAAAATGTTTTTCACTTTAAAGAAAAAAAAAATTCTCTATTTCAATGTTGAAGATATTTAAATTAAGAAATTAAAACAAAGTACTGTTTTGGGCTGATTACATTTGCAGCACTGAAATCCTGAAACCTCTGAGGGAAGGTTTATTTTAGTCCCTGCTGTAATTCTGCTTTGAGTGTGAAGCAGCCAAGATTTCATCCAACTCTATCCTCTCCCTGCCAACAGTGCAATTTGGATACTGACCTGCATCATAAATTACTCCTTTGTACCTGAAGAAGTCCAGTACTTTAAACTAACTAGATAGATGTCATTTGTTATTCCTTTGACTCTTCCTTTGTAGTTCAGCTGTCAACAAAAGGATCTTTATACAACAATATAAGATTCTGAGCTAGGATGAAAGGGGAAGCTAGGGCTGACATCAATTCCCTGGTGTCTTTTTCACTGCAGTGAAGTTGACGTACTTTTCTGTAGACTTTTATACTTATCAAAAACTGATGACTATTTTACTTTTGCCCACCTGGTAATTGTGCATAGATACTTCTTTAAAAAGTAATTTTCCTGTCAAAGAAATCCTGAAAAGTTATTCTGTCTGAACTTCAACTTCCATATGTCCTACAGTGAACATAAATTAGCAGAACATCCATATCACAAATAGAGAGGCACCTGACTCTTCCAGAAAACCATCCTTCTCTGTATTTTTGTGACGTAAACTTACAGGATAATTTACTGTGTAGAAAGTTTCCTTGTGAGCTAAATTCTGAAGGGCTGACTTCAAGTTGTTGGTACCCTCTAGACTTATGCTGGTGTTACATATTTAGTACTTAGCAATAAATTATGCTTCCCTGGCTTAGGTAATGTTTGAAAAGCACTTCTGATAGGTTTTATTTCCACACAAATGTGAGGATCCATTTAAAAGAATCAGAGGTTACATAAATTTCTTAACCTCTTGTTCCTGCAGCAGAAACTTGCCACAGAATTCTTGGTATCAAGTATCTTGTGCATAATATGAAGAATTTAATAACAAGCTCAAAGATGGGAAAATCATCCTGCATTGAGTGCAGAGATAAACTAAATGTTGAGGAAAAAAGAAATGAGCATTTGTAGGACTTAAATGGAAGTGAAGTTTTCCTGAAAGGGGGATCAAATTATTCAACATTTTAAAAGAAATAACAGATGAAAATATTTAAAATAAACATGTAAAGCATAAGTTTGTCTCATGAAATCGTCACCATTTGCACTGCATTTGAGCAGTGGGCAAATTGTTTACCTATTCTCACACCCTGTAGCCAACTATAACGTATTTCCTTTGGAGTAATTTTCTTTTCTGTGTTAAACCTGGAAAGGTATATTCCCTCAGTATGAATTTAAGGAACCTAGGATTAACTCATGGTAAATAATCTGTCACCTGCACTAGAATGAAATTTCTGAAGTCTTGTTTTTCATTTCTGCTACTAGTGTCTAATAAGCTATTTTTTCAGACTATAATGCATATGATAATGTAGCCTTGTTTTATTTATGGGGTACACTGCCAGAATGTCAATAAAGTCATCTTTTTGCGTTATTAATCAAATCCCAGGCTGCAATCAAATCCCGGGCTGCACATCATATTTCTGTGGACTTGAGACTCTTATAGATACAATTTTTTTCTGAAATTGCTAAGAGCAATAAAAGTGTGTGGGTTTTTTCCCTGGAAGATACAGGTGATATCATGGAGCCAAAAACTGAAGCCATGAGATACTGGGTCAATGAAAAATTGGTAGAAATTGAATTATCCTGAAGGTTCTCATAGCAAAAAGGGAATAATTGAACTGTACACCATCATCATGAGTGTCTCCAGACCAGCTAAAAAATAATACACAAGTTGGAGAAGCTTGTTTTCAGTGAAGAATGTAGTTATTTTTTATGCTTCCAGGGATTTTCTTTCTATTCTGTACCATGTTATTAGATGTGGAAGTTCTTGGTATAATTGCTTGTGGGAAAACATCTGTCCAAAAAATATGTACTGGAGTTTTCCTGGCTGGGAAGGGAAAGAAGGCAAGATGTCCGTGATCTTTTAAAAGCACCCCATATATCACATGATATAACCCTGCTGTGTGCAGTGGTGCATGAGCTGTCATCTTAAGATGGGGACTTGGCAATGAGTTCTCAGTCTTCTCATAAATATATCAAAGCAAGAATCATGATTAATATTTTGAGATAATGAATACCTAAAGAATTAACTCTGTTACAAATTACAGCCCTGATTAGTGGTTGACTCAGAATGACACATGGCTGCAAGGGCTGGTAAGAAGGAGATAGCTTCAGAGTGGACATTTCATAAACCCTGGTGATATACAAAAGAGAGGGAAGTAAAAGGACATATAGGGAAAGTGAATAGTTCTGTGGTGATCCATGGTTTGTTAGCTAGATCACACAGCAATTTTGTGGAATAGAACAGGTGGGGTTTGGTGCTGACCCTGAGCCAGCAATGTGCCCTCACAGCAAAGAAGACCAAGAGCAACATCAGCAGGTTGAGGGCAGTGATCCTTCCCCCCTCAGTGATGGTGTGCTGGATCCAGTTCTTGACTTCACAGCACAAGAGAGATAGACGTGGTGGAGTGAACCCAACAACACACCACGAGGATTATTGAGGGCTTGGATTGTCTGATGTATGAGGAGAAACCAAGTGAGCAGGAGTTAAGTCTGGAAAAGGGAAGGTTCAGGGTGATCTGATCAGTGCACATACCTGATGGGGGTAGTAAATAAGATGAAGCCAGATTCTTCTCATCAGTACTCAGCCAAAGAATAAGAGGGAGTAGATTCAAATTGAAATAAAAGAAAATTTTTTTTTTTTACAGTGATCACAGTGATCTGATTCTAGGACAAGTTGCCAAGATAGGTTAAGGAGTCTCCATCCCTGAAGGTATTCAAACCCTGACTGGATATTGTATAGTGGCATTCTAGATCATGCTTCTCTGAGCAAGGCTTACAACTAGATTATCTCCAGAGGTCTCATTCAACCTTAAAACTCCTGTGATTGAGGTGACAAATATGTTGGCTCTGGCTATGTATCTGTAAGTCTTTTGAAGACTTTTGAAAAGTTAAGGGTTTTTTTTCCTTACTCTTATTAGTGTTTCTGCAGCAATATAAACTCCCTTCTTACAATGAGAGTTTGAGCATTTTAAGATAAACTGTCAAGAGGTTTGCCTCACTATTACAACAACCTTACTCCACAGGTAGTGTAAAATTCCTTCTTTTTCAGCACATTTTTGTCTTTTGAGAGGTGAGTTGGGTTTTCTCTTCTGCTCTCTACTGATGGGATCCCAGGTAGATAATCCTTAAACACCAATAAGGAAGCATGTGCAGTTAATTAACCTGGAATTTGTTAGCAGGGATTATGTGAGGGGAGGAAGAAAAGGGAATAGATAAAACATGAAAATAGAAAATTCACACTTGTTGCCAGGAGTTTATAAGAGAGCAGCTCTCTTGACTTTTGCTTTCTGACTTGTAATAGAAATATGGTTCATAGTTTATTACCAAGCTTTCAAAAATAGTGATTTCACCTGAGAGATCTCTGAAAACAAAAGCAAAGTGTGAGCTTTCTAAGATAAATTGATTCTTGTGAAATATCTGTGGTTTGTCAGATGTACCAGCTCTCAGGATTTCTAATTGCAAAGGAGATGAAGCAAAGTGCTGCTGACAAGCCATCTGGACAACCTGCATAATGTACAGACTTAAAAATTCATGGTGAAGAAGATACTCTCTTTCAGTGGCAAATCATTGTGGGATTTCCATGGCTTGGTTGCTGTTGGCAGCACAATCGTTCCTCCTAAGGCTTGATGCAGACTTGGTGGAAGGACAGTGACAATGCTGGGCAATCTAGATTCCATTACTGATATGAGTAGTATCTCACCATGGACAAAAAGCTTCAGTGTTCTGTTCTAGTGCCCCACCTAAAAATAGATAGTAGGAAAGCCTTCCCTTGGTCTTTGAATTGCACTGATTTCCTTGTTCCTCTACTAGAAGCAAAAAATAAAAACCAAAAAAAAAAACAAAACAAAAAAAAAAACAAACAAGGCCAATATCAATATCTCCATTTCATATCAGCAGCAGTTGTTCATTTTAGTAGTATTTTGTCATTATTTCACCAATGAAAAGTGGCTCTGGAATAAAGAACACACTTGTTTGGCCTCTTTGCCACTTGCCCAGCAGCAAATGCTGACGAGAAAGATGATGAGCTCATTCTGGTACTGAAATAGGAAGAAATCGGCCCTTTACTCACAGTTATCACTTTTCTTTTGCCCTGACCACTGTTACACTCTGCACCTCTGTCCAGCACACACACAGCAGGATGCTGGTATTCAGGCTCCATTAAGTTATTGACACATCCTGTTCCTCAGGAACCTCCTGGGATCAGAGTAATTGAGCTCAATAGTTGAGCCTCTATAGAAATATCCCTGACCTTTTGCCTTGCAGTCGGTGGGGTGACCATATGTGAATGCCAATTAAGAAGCCACAGGCATTTTGACTGAGGCAATTGGGTCAAGCATAGCATTGAGGCTATATAATCCTTTTTCCTATTAGCTTGTAAAAGTTGGAAATGCAGAACCATTCTTTTCCTACCTTCTCTTCACCAATGGGTTTTTATTCATATTTGAAAAATATCACCTTTTTTTTTATTTTAGTTTTTTACAAAAGCAGATCATCATAATCAGCTACTTTCAAACCCATCAGTACAATATTTACTCTTCCGGAAAATTTATTACGGTAACAGAAACAAAAACATTGTAAAAATGGGGATCTTTTTCCTCCCTTCTGAAAAAGAAAATGAGAAGATGAGTACAATAAAGGTGATGGCAAGATCAGAAAGAATACCTGCTTACAGTTCTGCTTAGTTCAGATGCTTCCTTGAGGAGAGCCTGCTTTCTGAGTTGCAGCTGTTAGATTTTCTGAATTAAGTGGGGAAATTTCAATTTTATCAAGCAAGAAAGCACAGTGGTAGACAGTACCAGATGAGCAACTGGCTGAGAAAATGAGGAAGGAGAGTTTCCCATCTTCAAACTACAACACCTGCACAAGCAGTAGGATTGCACCTTGTGCTGCACACAGTAACTTCTTTACCAAGCCACTGAATTTGCACAGAGGAACTGCTGCTATCCACAGGGGCCAGCAGCAAAACAGCTTTAGTGTTTTCTATTTCATTTGCTGAAGCTTAGTCAGCTTTGCCCTAGGAGTCTATGAGGACCTGCTTATACATTTCCATCCTGCATTATTTTGTGATATACCACTTCAAGTTTTAAATAATACATGAGTAAAATCAGGGTGTTCTGTTATGTTGCTGATATGGTGAGGGATTTGTTGGTAAAATGGAAAATGGTATGAAAAGAAATTAATGTGACAGTCTCTCTGGCCTCTGCTCTTGTGTTATTGTGAGTGCAATGTACAGGGAGGGCTGGAAAAAGCAGATTTCTCTAGAAAACATAGGAGAAAAATGATATGGTAAACATTAAACTAATGAAAATGGAATAGTTCAACTAATGCATCACACAGTAACAGACAAAAAAATCTGCTGAAATATTCATGATGAAAGAAAGTCACAAAAAATATGCTGTGAGGAATTAAGAGAGCAGAAAGAGATGTGTGAGGGGAATTCAGAGGATGTGAATGGCCTGACACTGAACATAGAGAGGGTCTCATCAGAAGGAAGCAAGAAAGAAAATGGAAATGAAGGGTGAGCAAAGAGAGCCTTTTCACAAAAAGGTGATGCAAATCATTACCAGATAATGGGAGTTGATCTTGATGGGAAAACTTCAGAGTAGCTGAGGAAACTTGAGCATGCCAGTTTTTGGAGACTAGGGGTAAAGGTGAAGGAGGACAGGAAGACTTACTTTCATTGTGGGAAAAGCTCATTATTGGTGAAATTACACATCCCACAGAGATGTGATTTCTTGATTTTTGGCTGCAGATAAGTGTTGGAGCCCGTGAAGGATTTCAGTGCTCACAGAATGTTTGGGGTCAGAAAGGAGCTCTGGAGATTATCTAGTCCAACCTCCTGCTAAAGCAGGTTAACCTGGAGCAGGCTGCACATATTTGCATCCTGTCAGGTCTTGAATACCTGCAGAGAAGGAGGCTCCACAGCCTCTCTGCAGCCTGTTCCAGCGCCCTGTCGCTCACATAGTAAAGTTTTTCCTCATATTCAGATGGAACTTGCTATGTTTCTGATTGTGACTGTTGTCCCTTGTCTCAAACTTGTTCACAGGCTGCTGGTCTGACACAATTCTGAAGGAGTGTATTGCTGTTGCATAATCTGTCATATATCCTCTGAAAAGCTGCACTGTGAGGGAATTTTCAGTTTGGAGTTAATGAATAAAGAACTTACTTTGATAATGTATCATTTTGCTCATACTAAGAAGCTTCTGAAAGCATACAGTAATCCTTTGCTTGCCAGGAAAGGCTATTTCGCTAATTGAGAAATCTCATTTTAGAGGTAAGTTCATGCCAGAACATTACTGCAATATTATACTCGGAGCACGTATGGGAGTGATTATATTTTAATCTTGGGTCTTGATGGGGGTCTGCTTCCTACAGCCTTTCAGTTTTATTTCCAGCTTGGAAAACAGACAGGATCCCTGTAGAGTGACATTTATGCTCTTGTTTAACTTCTTGTCCTTGAGGCTGGCAGCTTGAGTAACATTGTTTCCCTAAACTGACATCTTGCCAAAAAAAAAAAAAAAAATTATGAGTTTTTCCCCAGGAGCAGAGAGGAAACATAATGCCCTGTGAATAGCAGAGATCTGGCTGCTGGTACACTTACAAATGAGAGGAGCAGCAAACCCTACATTATCTATGCTTCAGTGGTTTGCTAGATTTCCCCCCTCCTCGCCCCGTGGGGTTGTGTAAGTTTTATCTGGTTTTGTAATTTATAAGTATTTTGAATAACTCATATTCATAGGGTCTTTTGGCTATGCTTCAGGAAATAGATGTGTTTTAACAATAGGCTTGGCAAATGAGGACTGAGGCAGAATCCCCATTACCTTTAAGATTGGACCACTTTCTCCTGTGTATAGATGCTGGGGTACAGAGTGGCTAAATTATTTGTCCAAGATACCGTTTGTATTTTCAAGGACACTGCCACAAATCACTTCTAAAAATCATATGTACAAGTGTGGTATTTACCACAGCACTGAGAATGACAGACCCCTAGATATAAACTTTTCTCAGGAGAGAAAAGTCTACAGGATGATGTCAACATCATTATGAGATGACATTGTTAAAGACAAAGATGTGCCAGGTTTTAGACCTGTGATGATATTTAACACTACACTTTTGGTTTTCAGAGAAGATGTGGATACCCCTGGGAGTTTTAAAGGTCAGGTTCCTCAGCAACTAGTCAAATGGAAGGTGTCCCTGCTTGTGGTGAAGGAACCAGATGATCTTTAAAGTCCTTGCCAGCCCAAATTATTCCATGATCTTTAACGGAATAGATGGTGCTGGATGCAGAGAGTCTACACATTAGGATCTACACACATGTTGTGGTGATGGGGTGGGGTGAGAGAGAAGGTCTTCACTTTGTGTATGCACTGCTCAGTATTAACCAAAGCACCAAATTAGCAAGTGTTTTGATCACAAATCCAAAACACAGTTCTGTGTCAGCTTCTATGAAAAGGGAAATAAGAACAATAAGCAAAATAAAGGGCAACAACAGGAAAAGAGCGTGAACAACTCAGATGTCAATTTAGTGGGAGGCAGTTAATGGTGGGAACATGTGACATTTTTAATTGTGCTTTTTGCCAGTTTTAGGTTTTTTGAGGTTTTTGATTTTTGGTTGTTTTTTTGTTGGGGTATTTTTTTTAGGAAAGGAAATGCATTTGTATTGTTCTCTTTGGAGTAGATGACGTTTAGACTATATAGATTTCAGAATTATGTTGGACTAGGTGATTTTCACAGTTCCTTCCAACTAAATTATAGTACTGTATTCTCTGTCTACTTGTTCATCACCACACTTTAAGCAAGGACCAAATAGTTATGTTCAGAAAATCCTCTTGTTTATCTTGTCACAGGATACTGGATTTTCTTCTCTCAAAACCCAGCAAGGAACATACTAGCCTTACCTCACAGCTCTTTTTTTAATATCATTTACTACCAGCTGCTTGTAAGTACCTGTAAATAATAAAATTATTCTGATATATTCACCAAGACATTTGAAGAATTATGACTGAAAGTGCAAACAGTAACCTATCCTTAGAGAGAGAGACAGATTGCCAGAAACATATGGTTTTGAGTTGAAACTATCCTTTTTCCTCACCGTGAGACAGTGTGCATAATCCTGAATTATGGAAAAAGAACAGGCAGTTCCTGCCACATTGGGAGCCAAGTTATGAATAGTTAATGACTGCATGTAAAGTCAGGATTGGTTTGCAGTTTTAGGTGGCTTACCTTCCTTTTTAGTAGTTTTCCTGGGAAAAGGAAGGCACTCAATTCAAGTAATGTGAATATAAGAAATAAAGAAAAGGAAGATCTGTCAAAATAGAGGAAAAGATTTTATAAAGGCAAAAAGTAGGTAGGTATCGTGGGAGCTTTTTGGTACAGAAATACCCCAAATGGTAGTGTCAGGAAAATCTCGGGAATAGAATATATCTGTTGGGAGACTTCAATTCCTTAATTCATCTGGGGACTCTGGTTATTCTTGTAGGAGTCTGGTATTTGTTATTATTCCAAAATCTAACAAATAATGTACATTGTGGAACAGGGAAAGATTTTGAAAATTAACTATTCCATTTGGAAGCCCAAAAGTGTTTTCTTATGCCCTCACTATGGCAAATTGGATCGATTTATAAAAGAATTTTTACTTTGCCTTCTGTTCAGATGAATTGTGGTTCAGGAAATATCTTCCTCTTAGTTTGCCTACTGGTTACTTCTTACCTCTAGTCTCTAAAGAGTATGAGACCAAATAGTATTTTATGAGACTAGAGATAGTCTCATAAAATACTATTTGGTTTAATTATATTGAGAAAAGGTAGGACAGAAATACTGGGGCTGGGAGAAAGAGAAAGCCAAGTGATTCACCTGAGATGGAGCTGTGAGAGGAAAGTATGGCTGGCAGAGAGCACTTAGAACTTGTGCCTGAGGTACAGGTAAGGTAGGGAAAAGGGGGAATCTTGCCTAATGACATCCTCTAGAAATGGTTACCTAGCTCTTGTGAGTGAGAGGGTAGGGGAGAGAAAGTATTTTTGTTATCATGGAGAGTCATCATCAGTGTTTGCTGGCTGGTTTTCATGATGAAGCCTGAACTCTGTGGTAATGCCCAAGGTTGTTGGACTTTGATTGGTGCAGTTGGTCAGAGCACGGTCATGGGTGTGATCCTTGTACAGGTCATTTACTCAAGAGCTGGACTCAATTATCCTTGTGGGTTACTGCCACCTCCAAATGCTTTGTGATTCTTGCAGCTTTGCTTTGAAGTTCTAAGGGCTGTGTTCTCTGAAATAGGGGATTTAAGTTGTTCTATAAATGAAAATGACCCTTGGTGGCAAATCTGCTGTTTAATATTACTTCAGTAATTATATAATTTAGCACCTTTCACCATTGCTCTTTGGGTACTATGTGAAATGAATTATCACTTATTGATAGAGAAATTTATCTGTAGAGATAGGATTTCCAATTTTTATTGGAAAGTTCAGTACTTGTGAACTGAGAGCTGCATTATTGATGTCTTTTAGGGCCTCTCATAAAACCTTTTTCTTCTGATACTTTAACCATATTCTAAAAGTAGTGGAAGTTTATACACTTGTTGAATCTTCATGCAGGATAGATTTATATTTTCTAACTCAGATTCATTTTTTTCTAAGACTTTTCACATGAAGTTCAGAAATGTTTCATGGGCATTTTAAGGATACAGTTTAGTATTGAAAAGTGAAGTGATTGGACATACCAAGCTGTCCTAATAAAGTGATAGCTTCATTAAAGGCTCCACCTGAAAGCAAAATTTCTTGCTTTTTAAAGGTAAACTATTTCTAACTGTGTTCTTCAGTTTTTCAGTATCTACCCATACAGATTATGTTGTAGTATATCTATAAATATTGTGGGAAGGTAGGATAGTAGGAAATAGAAGAGATAAACCTATTGTGTTTTGTTTTGTTTTTTTTTTTATTAGACAAGTGTAAGTTGTGTTGAAAATAAGGAGTTGTCTTGCAGGTGGGATTTTTTACCTATTAGGTGATTATTATCTTTTATATTATTATTAATCATATAAATTTAGAAAGGTTCAGGATTCCTCTTATTCAGACCTTTTCTTATGTAAAAGATAGGGTTAAGGTCAATTAGAATATTTCATGAAAGGACAAGACAGAAAGCAAATGTAAATTTAGGTAAGTCTTTACAGCATATACAAGTAAAGGCATCAGAGAGCATTTGCTAAAAAAAATTGTAGCAAGTACTCTCCTTCTTTGTGTATGCTGAACATAACTTAATGGGAATGACATGCCTCATTTCTTCCCTGTGCTCTAGTTTAGACACAACTCCTCTGTTTGGCTTTTAAATAGTACTCAGTTTATTCTAATTCCTTCTGATTGACGAAAAACAAGGCTGCCTTAAAAAATGATGAGGGTCATTAATTTAATTTGTTTTAGCTAGTTTTACTTACTGCTTGTTTTAAATCACAGCATTTGTCAACATGGTTAGACTCTGAGGATGAGAAACTTTCATTCTCAGAGGCTTGGATGTGCTCAGTTTTTGAGAAGTCCCTGTCCCTCTCACATATTACAGATATTAAACAGCTAAGATAAACTCCACTTGTAGCTGAGCAAATGCATATATGGAAAGGATTTACCTGATTTTTTGTACTGATGTTCCACTGACAGTGAAGTAGGCATGCAAGCAGATTTACCTGGCCTTCTACATGTTTCACTAGGTGTAGTGGGCCACAATTTCCAGTGATGGCCATTGGTCCTGACTAGGCTAGACTAGATCAGGGTCTCTCTTATCTCTCCAAGTGGGAATCCAAGCAAGATTCCACCTTAACTTCAGAAAGCAAAGACTTTGTTTCACTGAATTAATACCGGGGGCTCACATACAAGTCCCTTACACTTGCTTTTCTCTATTTTACTGGTTTGCTGTGATTCTCAGATGAGCATGTTTGATTGTCTGTACAATTATACATGCATCTTTGACTTAGAGCAAACTCAACAACACAATGGGAAATGCTTATGCAACCCATATCAGAGAAAGTTGCTAATGTGAGTCTAAAATAGCCTCAAACTACTGCAGTTAAAATGAAGTGCCCTAGAAACTTTGTGACTTCACTTGAGTGACCAGCCTGAAGGAAGGTCACATCATGCTGGGATATTATCTGGCCTGACACACTGAAGCCCTTTTCAGACTGAAAAATAGAATTGTACTAAGCAACTGAATATAGAATATAATTTATGTTAATTTTATTTGTTTTGCTCTCAGTGGTGGGCTTGCTTTCTTATAACAAACTGTCCTTGATACAAAACCTGAAAACTCCTTGTCTGTGGTGAAGATACACAGCCAGCATTCTTTTTCTTCTTATTTAATTTCTTTAGATTGAAACATATAGCGTATGTGTACATAAACTTATGTTTATTTGAGAGTTTATGTATATGTTTATATAATTTCTGTGTGTGCATTTACAAAAATAAAATTGTGTCCTGTTACAGACTGATTTTTAGGCAGAGTTTATTTCTGGTTTTAGGATATTTGCCTTCTAGATTCCACTAATCTTAATTTCATCACCTTGTAAGCAAGTGGAGTGTATGAGAATAGGAACACAGATTCGAAACTACTTAAAGAATAAGGAAAAATATTTTGTATTAGCCATACATTGAGAAGTACGGTTTACTTTTGACCTGGCCTAAAATAATATGGAGATTTCTATAAATAAATCTTAGGGCACCTGATGAGTACTCCTCAGTTCTGGCTGGGGTTTTGGCCTTGGAGGGCTTGCTGTATCCAACAGCATGTAGAGCCAATGCTGCAATGCTGCCCTAGCTCCATGTCCCAGCTCCAGCCAGCAGGGAAACTGAGCATGTACCTCCAGAAGATGCACACATACACACACACACACGTGTATTTGCATAAAAGCGTAGCATAGCCACACAGATGAGTGCACACAGAGACACTCAACACTCTCACAAACAGCACTGAGGGCCTCAGTCCATTCCCCTCCCTGTCTGACCAGGATAAAAGTTAATTATTGGGAAATGCATACATATCCCCCAGGAGTGACCCTGTGGTCTGTAGCTGATCTCAGACAGGGTATCCTGATGACTCAGAGACAGATGTCACTCCCAGTCCTTGGGGCAGAAACCCTCCTGGGATATCCTAAGGCAGCCAGGGCAGGGACTCATGTCCCTGTCTGGGTGATAAGGGCTCCCTTCCTCACAGCTCTGGGCTGTTATACTCCTTCATGCCTGGAGAAGCCAACTTCTTATACCCATCCTAACAGGGCTGCTGGTCAGGTGTTGATTCACTGCCTAAAGGATTAGCAACATTGACAAGTTTCTCAAGCAGTTTTCAGTTAAGCTATCCAACTTTTAATTATTTCCTATTTTTTTTATTTTAATTCATTTATTCATGACCTAAACAAAGTACTGAGGTGTACAGTATGGTATTGACTAATTGCATTTCTTCCTCTAAGATCTGTCTGCGTACTGTACAGTCTGTGGTACTGTAATAACTTGCATGTACTCATAAAACAACTTGGAGTCCCAAAAGTACTGTAAAACTCACCTCTACATTGCCTCTTCAGATGTTCAGAACTGACTACTTATAAAAAAATAAGTTAACAACTACTATTTTTATTCAAACTCAGTAAGGAAGTTGAGGGATTTCATGGTCACAGGCTTAAAGTCAAGTGCTTGTACACTTCAAAAACAGCATAATGGAAATAAAACAAGATTGCAGTCATTAGCACTGAAGGAAACCTTCTTTCCCCAACTCCTTGCAATAATGTTTGTTCATGCTTGCTGCTGTAAAATAACAACCTCTCTTAAATTACCCCAAGAACTGCTCATTTTTGAGATTGTTTTCTGATAGGCATATAATTACAGTCAAAACAGCAAAATACTGTGATTTCAGTTTGAAATTTAATTGCTTTACCTGCATAATCATTGCAGTATAAATTAGGCACAGCTGTAGAGCAGACAGAAGGTTTCTTTTAAGTAAAATTATTTCCTTTCTTTTGACTATATTGAACATGTGCATTTCACGGTTCCAGATTTTGAGAACATTTTACTTTATGTCTGGAGAGTCTGTACGCATATTTTTTTAGATATGGGCAAAGATTTTTTTATTGCCATTTTTCTATGAAATGTCTAAGTAAAACAGTCATTTGCTGGAAATGTCCATTTTGCACTGCTGTTTCTGCAGCTTATTTATCGAATCCTGGAACTCAAGGTTTTTGTTTTAATCAGGTTTGCTCTTTAAAATTAAGGCAGCACATAAGTAATCTTGTGGCATTAAATCAAAGTAGTTGTTATGCTTGTCAAATGTCTGTAGTCTGCACAATTAGAGGCCCTCAAAGGGAAGCAGGCGTGGGGGACAGTATGATTTGAAAGAGAATTTACTATGAAAAGGAATCTCCTCTTAAACAATTGGCAGGATGCTAATGAGGTCAGAATAAGCAGAAAAGAGTGGGTATTTTTGCTTGGGAGTTAATGCAAGAATGCTTGAGCTTTATCAAGAAGGAAATGGAAAGCTTAAAAATCTACTGGCTTCATATGCATGGAGATTGGTCTTTCTTCAGTACTGTTCCACTTTCCCCAGGGCAGCTGTTAGAAGGCAACCTGCCCCTAGCATTCTTAATTAAGATTCATACTCTTAATCTGAAATCTAAAATTATATTCTTCAGAGTTTTTTGAGAACAGGGAGAGGGTTTTCATTTTTGTTTGTTAATGATCTGGGGTTTCTTAATCTAATTCTAGAACTAACTTTCAGAAATCATTACAAGCAAAAATGTATTTGATTTTGCTGATGAAAATCAGGCAAATGAAGTCTTTAATTGTTTGTCTTGAAAATTCATGTCTCTACTGGAAAAAAAGGGTTTTCTTAATGTGGCAGCCCATTTTTCAACATATAGAAGAGGAATTAATATTTGTTCTTCTCATTTTTCTTGCCTCAGGGATGCTGGATGATAATACATTGTGGAGCTCTTTTATGGTCTTTTAAGGTGTTCAGGGACAAATACATATTTAATCATTCAGTTGTCTGACTAGATCTGGCAGATAAAATGTGTTCAGAGAAGACATCTTCAAATGCTTACTGAGTGTTAAACAGGATATCCTGTAGCAGAGGTGGTCATCTTATTAGTAAATAACATCTTAAGAGGATCATCTCCCTTTCATAGGATTTACTTTTATCATATGGCTCCCTTGCCTGGGGTTCTGACTCTTTGAAATGGCAAAAGAGAAAAACATTTTCTTCCATTCAGATTTTGTTCTGTTGCTGGATTGTTTCTTAAAAGTTTCTTTCCTTCTTGAGATTTTATGAAGCAGGCATTTTAAAGTCCTTTGTGGATCAGATAGATGGAGAGGAACACAGTAGGTGTAGGAAAAAAAAGATGAAGTAAATACAGAATAATAGTCGATATGTACAGAATTCAATGTTAGCTTTTAGGTTTTTCAAAGCACTGCTTAAAATTGTTGCCACACAGGTTCTCTAAGCAAAGCTCTGCATGACTAATAGAAAATGCTGAACTGCTGCTGCATGAGGAAAGGCACACTGTTTAGGTCTAACAGTGTTTAAGTCTAACTGGTTTTGTCCTGTTTTTCTCAAGAGATCATATTTCATCTAAATATCCAGAAGATGAAGGAAAGAGTGAACAACCAGTCTGCAGTTGCAAACTTAGCTTACTAAGCATAACTATGTTTCTGAAAATTGTTTCATGCATTTTCAATTCCCATCGGACCTTAGTATGCCTGTAAATAATAACACTGCTGTGTCCTAAGGTTGCAGTAAACTAGGAAGTAAGAAGAAATGCTGCCTGTGGAAAGCTCTTGTTCAGTACATTTGGACCTAAATGCCCACCAGAAGTTTGCATTAATAAATATGCTTATAGTTTGAACGACTGTGCTCACTCTTCCTATCTCAGTGTTGTCCACTGTGGGGTAAGACAATTTGTGCAATCTTTAGTGATCTAGTCAAATACAGCATAGAAAGCTCATTACTGTTTCTCTCAGATCAGTAATGAGGAATAAGCGGTTCAAGTCTGTTCTTTGAGAATCCAAACCCTTTTTTTCCAAGCACAAAGGCCTGTACTGCCTCTGAACCAATTTAGCAATAAATTGTGTCTTCAACAAAAGATTTTCAGAGACACCACTCTATCCTTTCCCATGACAATAAGTGTCACTCCTACTTCTTTGGAATGAACAAAGTTGATTTAATCAATTTTAATCCTGAGACAATCTGAAAAAAATAAATTAGATTGTCAAGTGTTATTGGATTGAAGAAGAACACATACCAGATTATCAGTCTACAGATGTCATTGTTGTCAGCTCATTGTTTTACAGTTCTTCCAAGCAACTTTCTTATGAAGTTGAAACATACAGAGCCTGTAGCCCTCTTTGGGACTCCTCCCTGCAGAACAAAACTTTGTTCAAACCATCCTCAACAGTCCTTTTATTAGAGGGAATGAGGCTGTCTGCAAGTTAATTTAATGTCTGCTTCCGCTTTAAAATGGCTGCCTACTCATCCACAATGGTGGATAAAATGGTTGGCAGTATGATTAATTTGATCAAACACTAGCCTTTCATCTAAGAAATCTTGAAGAGGTTTAGTTTTGGTAACATGTTCCTCATTAACTGTTATTTCTCATGGTTGCCTTCCAAAGTTCCCTTCAGAGAAGCACAATTCATTACACAAGAGTACCCTGGGCATTAATACCTTGTAAGTGCAAACAAATGTATTTTCAGCCATAAAACAGACTCACTAGGCCCATATTGAGAAACATCTGGTTATATTGAAGGCTAAATTTAAAAAGTTATTTGTTAATGTATTTAACACGTCAGACTGTATGCATTTGGACTGAGAAAGCAACAACGAATAATTTCTCTCTGGGAGATTTGTACATTTTTTAGGACCTTGATTAGCTGCAGGGTCAAGTCCAAGCAAATATGTACAGTAGCATTTGTCTACTTGATCCAACTCTGAAATACTATTGGTTCTGTAGCACAGATTTCTTGGTTACTCTCTGCTGAGCAGAGATAGTCCCTGTATGTTCACTGATAATAATTATAATTTTTTAAAAAATTCAATGTTCCATGATCTCTTCAAGGTGTAGCACTCAAAGTTCAAAGCAGTTCGGTCATTTCATCAATTTGACCTGCCTGCTAATGAACTGCCCCTTCCAAAGTGTTCTTGACTGGAGTAGAATCACTGGTAATTCTGCTAAGAGGTTTGTTGCTGTGCCAACCTGTAAAACTGTTCTTGTTTGTTTGTTCACATCTACAGATGAGAATTTTGCTGAGTTTATGGTGTGGGAGGATGTAATGCTCCAGCAGTGAACGCTGCAGTGAGAAACGGTCTTCAAGTAATGGTAAGAAAGTGATGTGATTTGATTTACAGAAGGAGGGTGGAACTCATTGCTGCTCACCACATAAAACACCCAAAGAACCTTAGTAAAAATTGACTTCAGGTTCATTGCTAAAGAAAAAGTTCAAAGGGGGATTATTTGCCTTCTTTTTTCTTTTTTTTTTTTTTATACTTTGATATCTCTTCTTTACTTCATCATTTGCAGTTTGTGGTTTTTGGTTTTTGGATTTTTTTTTTTTTTTTGTTTCTCCCTTATATATTGTCTTCTCTGGGAGAGGTGGAAGGTGGTAGATGGGTGCTGTGTGGCCAGAATGGGCAAGATATTTTTCTAAGAACCTCCCTTGTGAGATTCTTTTAAGATGCAAGATAGATACATATCTTAAAAAGTAATAATAAAAAAAATTGTTAAACATCACAATGATCAAAATGCATTCTTTGCTGGCAGCTACTTGATAGCTGTTGAAAGAATTTAGCTTTTTTGACTGTCAGCAGTCCTTTCATATGTAAAACCAATATTCTTTTTTTACATTTTTATTATGTAATATAGTGTCAAAAAGATGTTTTGGTCATTCAGAAGTTAATTTTTTTTTCCTAATAGTTATTCAAATACATTTGGTAAGTTAAATGTCTGTTCTAAAAATCATGTAACATGCACATTGTCGAAAGATTTTTAATATTATAGAAACAATGACATTTTGTTCATAAGGGGAATATTATCTCCGTGCTGATTTTTTTGAGCTTTTTGGACTGAAATAATGCAATGAAAACTCACAATTATATTTTGAGTGCATTGTAATGTTCATGCAATATAATTAGGAATTGCTGCTGCCCCTGTCTAAAGGTATGTATGTAGGTATATGTATATACAATACATGTAAATATATACACAAAATATGCATATAAATATATATGTAGAGAGAAACTTCTCTTTTAGAGTGTGATTCTATGAGTAAATGCTTTATTTGTAAGTACATATACGAGCACATTGTCCAACTAACATAGTTAATAAGTAGGTCTATACCACTTTAACTATCTCAGGTACTAATTTTGAAGAAGATGCTGATTTGCACAGGTTTTTGGTTTTGGGTTTTTTTTTCTTTTGGCAGTGAAATCTGTCTTATATCTTCTAGTGATTTAAATATTTGTTAAAATGCACATCAAGAACTGATTTTTTCTGATCACTGACCACTTGGTTCCTCAAATACCGTTTAAATAGGGAGAATAAGAACTTGAGTAGTTGTTTAAGAATAGCTAAGTGTGTTAAAAAAAAAAAAGGCAAAATCCAAGAAAACTGTTGTTTCTGATGAATGCTTTTTGAAATACTTTTTCTAGGTAAAGGAATGAATGATGCAAATGTAAGTGGAGAGAGAAAATAGTAGCTAAAGCGACACTTTTGCTGAGAGCATATTTGTACATTGTTTATATCTTTAACTAAAGGATTTATATATCAGGAAGGATTAGCAAGTGGTTGGTTTTTGATGTTTCAATTCACAAATAAGTATGACTTTGCACTTCTGCTTTTTAATTTTGAATAATCAATCACTTTCTGTCAAAACTGATTGTAATGGAAAAATGGTATTTTGATTAAATAAACAATTTCATGCCTGTTGTCTTCTGTCCATGCAACAACTAAAATGATGAAAATTTGCTTCATCTCCCAAGGATATGTTCCACTGCACTTTATCTTGTAACTGAAGAATGCATCTTGAGAGATCTAATTGAGCTTAGAGGGGTATATGAATCATAGAATCCATTCTGGAGAAACATATTTATTTTACTTAGGGGTTAATTTTTAATTTATTTTGTAAATTTGTTTTGTTATGTTTGTCACTGAGCTTTCTTAAAGAATATACTATTTCTCAGTGGTCAAAATGCATATTCAGTGTTGAGAAAAAGGGTAGATATTTTGGAAATATTTTTAATTCAAGCATAAAAAATTACTTCTTGTCATATATCTAAAATAATACAAAATACCCTTAGGAAGCTAAAGTTGTGAATTACCAGCAGTTTGAATCCATAGGCCTCCTCTTCCAGGCTCCAACACCTCTAATCCTTCACCATTCTCTTCTGGCTTTGACTTCTTTTTTTTTTTTCACTCCTTTTTTCTTTTCTTTCATAAGTTATTTGAAAAGATCACCTCCTTAGTTATTTTCAAGAGCTGGTGTTTTTGTAAGCCAAAATTTTTTTCTAAGGATGGGATTATATCTTGAAAATATGGTTCTAGTAGAAATTCTAGCAGCTGTTTGCGTTATTGTGTAATTACAGCTAGGCTTGTGGGCACGTTTATACATTGTCCTGAAAACTTAAATTAGTGATCACTGACACAGACAAGCACAATCTTGTGTCAGACATATAGACATAAATTTTCTTAATTAATGCAATTTTTTAGAAGTGGACAAGCCCACTGGGGATTTTCAATAGTATGAGATCTGTACTCTTAATTCCTAATCACAACTGTGTTCTTCCCTGTTTGATGACAGATTGTCAAGTGAGCAGGTGCAAAGAAGCAAAAATAGATTATGTGTTCTGTTTGTAAATGAGTGGATGTGTTTCCTCCTTGTTTTGATTGATGAAAGCTTTATTCCAGGAAAGGTTATTCTAAGTTTGTTATTTATACCTCGGATGATCAGCATAGCTTAGAAAAATGCTTTGCCAAATCAGCTTTCTCTACAGTGTACAAATGAACTTTCAGGCTTTTAAAGAAAAGGGAAAGGGAGATAAGTGTCCAGCACAGATGTTCTCATCAGTGTGTTTTCAACCAGGAACAGCCCCCTTCTTCACAAGCACACAGGACATAAAGGAGTTTGCGGGCTTCTGCTCTCAGTTTCACTTTGGCTTAAGCTCTGAATCCATCCACACCTGTGGTCTATGCAGAGCTTTAGAGGTTTACTCTTCCCCATGTCAACTTTGATGAAATGAGAAACTTCCTAAAACACACACAAAAGGAAGTCCATTGTTTGTGTTATTGTGTAGAAGTAAATTAAACTTAGGACTCTGATTTTTTTTTTTTTTTTTTTTTTTTTTTTTCTGAAGCTGAAGAGGTATTTTTTATTGTCATTCGTAATTTCTATTACTGGCCTTTTTGGTTTCTTTCTGAGCGCAAAGAGTTCAGTCAATGACTGCAGTAAAACCACAATTTTAAAACTCAATGAGACTACAATTTAAATATATATTTGGCACTGTATTAGAATTACATTTTATGAGCTTTCTTGAAAAGAAAGATGTTTGCTTGAGGTTCTTACCTCAGCTTCATATTTTGACTGTAATAACTTTTTTCTCTGAATTTATTTTCATTCATGCATGTTCAGTGAGCCAGTTCAAAGGAGGGTTGTGTCACTGAGATGCAAGAATATGTATGAAGAGAAAAAAATCTCAAATTCCTATTACTGTTGTTGAACACCTTGTATCATGGGGTTGCCAATCTGTTGTGTAATTGTTTTCTTTTAACTGCTGTTCATAAAAAAAGACAAAAAAAGTGGTTGAATGGATAAATAACTATAAAGTATATAGAAATCAGCAGCTCTATTTAGAGGCAATGTAGTTCAAGTTCAGCTTGCAAGAAAAACCATAAAATCTCAAACATTTCAGCTTGTGCTGGGTCATATAACCAGCCATGAAGGATTTTTCTGTGTTGTGCTTTTGGCTCTATCTTGAGTATCAGCTGTTCAGATGCTCACTTTCAAGTCAGGTGTGTGAGGTGGCGTTTTCCCTTTCTAGTTTGGCATCTCAAACAGCTGAAGTCTCATGTTGTGAAGATGTTGTTTTTCCAGCAGGAAGGCTCTGGCAGTCTGGAATTCCTATTTATGCCCAGCTGGCTGCCTTACCAGCTGTAGTTTGATAGTTACTGCAATTAATTTACACATAAAGGAAAGGCTTCCCCCTGCACTGCTGGGACAATTTACACCTAGCTGACAGAACAATCACCTTTGTATTTACAATGCTATTCCGGCACTGCCGTGCCTGACCTTGCTGATAAATCTGAGTCAGAGAAATGTACAGGAACCTGTAATTCACAAGGTGCTATCACTCTCAGACTTAAATCAGAATTTAAACCTTCATTAATTTAAAAGGGAATATTCTTCATCTTAACATCTCAAATGCAGCTTCTGGTCTAAGAGAAAAGAATAACATGGAAAAAATTTGCCTTTAAAAACATAATTTCCAGTAGAAGAATGTATTATTTTGTTGTCTTCTAAGTATTAATATTGGTTTGGCTAATGATAGGCTTATAAATAATGGCTTGAGCCCGAATGCACATAAACATACCTGTAAACTACCATCTACATGTTCAAATTTAAAACAATCTAACTTGTTTTTCTCTTATGTATATATTTGGGGTTTGGAAGGGAACAGTGCTGCATGCGATCACCTGGTGTCCTGTAATGTAATTAGCCCAGATTCAAAGAGAAACTTTTGTGTGACTATATGGATTTGAAGATGTTTGGCTGATAAGCATCAGTCTTACAACCTGGCTGTCAGGGCATTCAGATAAGTTACAGAACTATATTTGCCAGCACTTGACCACTATCCAAAAAATGTAGAAGATCCTGGAAATGAGAGAAGCAGCAACAGCTGGCTGCCTTACTCTAGTCTATTTGTTAGGGCATTTGCCTAAGATATTTTTCAATTATACATGTTCTTCTAAAGTAGCTCTCCCTCTTCAACATACTTCTGTGATTTTTTGATGCAAACAGTACTGAGGAAATCCCAGTTATTCCTCAGGGTATGCCTACTGCATGGCCCTTAACAGATCAGGCATCTTAAGAGAGTGGTTTGACCCACATAAGATCTGCACTGCTGTGTAGATTGTATTTTACTGACAGGAAAGACCCCAATTTTCTCATTTGCTTAAGTCTCTACCTTCTAGAGATGTCTCTGTGTTAGACACTTAGCCCTGCTTTTGACTTTCTACAGAATGCCCTGACAGAAACCTTGGAGGCATAAATGGTTCAGGAATCAATTTGACAGTGCTGAAAAAGGAGGTAAATCTGGCCAGCTAGAACCAGATTATCCTAGGTTTCAGGCTCTTTGAGAGAAAGGTTCTTGGAATAGTTAATTGAATGTTACCTAGCAGAAGGTTTAACCTCCTCAGGGGTTTCTGGATCACTTATTAGACCTTAAATGTCACACAAACTGGTAAAAAATCACTAAATAGAGATGCATAATTCCATTCTGAATCAAAAGTCTGGAAAAGGTTTTGCCTGGGATTCACATATTGAGAGTCACTGCTTTGCTATGCAGAATCTTTATTAGCTGACTTCAAAACAGCAGAACTGAATTGGTGTTAATTATTAATAGAGTAGATTGGAAAAGCTATCAAAAAATGCACAAAAATCCTACAAAAATATTCAATACAAAAAATTCATGATAATTTAAAATGCATTAAGTATTTAAGGTGTTTCTGATGGGAAATTATCCCATTTTATCCCAATACATTTCTGAAATAAATTTTATTTTTAAAATCATAATTCATGAGGGAGGAGACTATTTTTGTTATAAAACCAAGTTATTCTGAGAATGCCAGAAGAGACAAAATATCTGCTTTTAATTTTCAATATACTTTTCAGTTCACCTGTGTTATTGGAATTATAAAACGGTAAATGGTTTCTCAGCAAATTTGACTGCAAGTTGAATTTCATAAATTTAATTTTCCATCAAAATAATTCAAAGTATTTCCCGGTTCTAATAATCTTGAGTCTTAATAATAATATTTCATTCTCTTATCTTGTGGATGAAAAAAATTGACTGCGTATAAAAATTTTAAATTTTGAAATATGTACAAGAGAATTCCCAGATAACTGAGGTAAGAAGAAATGTTATGATGTAAGGAAAACTTGTGTAAGACAGGTAATCAAAGAGCAGTGAAGTTTGAAATTATAAAGATGAAACAGAGATACTGTGTCACTGAAGAGTCTGATTTTCTTTGCAGTCTGATTGGTCCCACACTGCTTTGCTTCTTGCTATCTGAATAAGGGGAAAATCACAGAACATTTGGTTGTCCTGCTCTTAATTTAATTTCATAAAAGTGCCTTTAAAAAATTATAATATTATAAGAAATTATAATTCTCTATTGAAGCTCTTAAATATAATAAAAAACAGTCCTACTGTCACATTAATCAATTGTCATCAGTAGTATCTAGTATTTGCAAAACTGAGCCTCTTGGAGAAATGTTGGATTTCTGAATCCTCTGTAGAAAATTATGGGGATATTATTTTCTATTAACTTCTAAAAGATGGAATTTTTCTCTCCCATGCATAGACTGCCTGAATCATAGGGTTTTTATTAACTATTGAAGTCCTTTCTTCAGAATTTGTTTTTTCTCTAATATGTTATTGTATACTGGCTGCTATGACATTTTTCCATACTGTACAGTAAAGATGCCAATTGCACTTCCTAGTCTTAAATCACCAGTTTAAATGAAGTTGTGACTATGTGCCAGCCAACAGCTGTTTTTCTTTTTTCTACCAAATCATCTGTCTAAGGTCCCATTCAGCAATCACTTCCTTCAACTTATTTTACATAAGCTGTGGAAAAGCTATCAGATACTGATGGGGGATTTTTGCTGCTGCATTTTTGATCTCAACTTGTGAGTTGAATGCACTGCATCTGTTCTGACAGAGAATTCAAAGTATTACAAATGGAGTAAAGAGCTCACCGGCTTCAGTAATATAGCTAGCAAATATCTATTAGATGGTGCAGACTCATATTTTGTCGTGAAGAGAGCTTTCCTATGTTATTTCTTACAAACATTTTTTGATCTAAATAAAGCCAGTAATTGATGGCTTTGTGATCAACTTGTGCCATCAAACTCAAGGCAAGAGCTTTTGCTGAAACCTGACAAGCTGCTCCTGACTACACCTTGAATCTGAGGAGAAAGGAATACAAATTGTCCCATGCAAATGGTGAGGGAACTGTCTGACTCACAATATGTTCGCAGTGAGTTGTACAGGGTCTCAGTGTAATGATGGTCAGACACACAGTTGTGACTATATATATGTATATTTCTAGGTCCTGCACCTGGGCTGGGGCAATCCCAAGCACAATGATAAACTCAGGGATTAAAGAATTGGAAGCAGCCCTAAGGGGAAGGTGGATGAGAGGCTGGACATGACCAATAATGAGCAGTGGCAGCCCAGAAAGCCAATTGTGTCTGGGGCTGCATCCAAAGCAGTGTGGCCAGCAGGGTAAGGGAGGGAATTCTGCCCCTCTGCTCTGGTGAGATCTCACCTGGAATTGTGTGTCCAGTCCTCAACATAAGAAGGATGTGGACCTGCTTGAGTGAGTCCAAAGCATGTCCAGGAAGATGCTCAGACGACTGGAGCATCTTTGGTGACAGGCTGAGAAAGTTGGGACTGTTCAGCCTGAAGAAGAGAAGGCTCTGGGGAGACCTGATTGTGGCCTTAAGGGAACTTATAAAAAAGAGAAAGAGAGACTTTTTTCCAAGGCCTGGGGTGTCAGGACAAGGGGCAATGGTTTTAGGCTCTTGTATTGACCCTGTAACTGACAGTCTCCAGGGGCAAGGTGGCTTGTGCACAAGGTTTACATGACATCAGATGCACCAAAGAGCAGAATTGTCTTTCTAATGCTTGAGGATTTGCAGCTTCAATAGTTTATCTCTCATAAGTACAAATTTTTGACTAGTTGCAATAGAAAAATTCTGTTTAGAGTGCTGCAGGTGAAGTTTTGAGGAGATGACCTACACTCCATTGAGTCTACACTTCGAGTATACGTTATGTGGAGAGGTACTCCCCTGAGTACTAAAACAACCTGTTTAGGATTGCACCTTTTTTCCCCCTGTGTTTTATACCACTAGACATGGTAGAAAGGACAAAGTTATCACTCTCGGGTGTTAATTATGAACATCTTAATTGAATCTCCATTAATTTTTCTCTGTCCTCACCGTCTAATTCTCCTAGTTAGAACCTCCTGGTGTATGTAAAATATGCACAGCAGAGGAAACTTCTGCAGACATTTGAAGATATATCAGGAGGTAATTCTGCCATAAAGGTTACATTAAGCTTTTCAATTAAAACAGACATAAATTTCTCTATTTCACACTTTAATGATCAAATGTAATCTTCAAAGGTTCTAATAGCCGTTAAGTTTTTCCAGAAAGTTTATAAGCTAAAACAAACTGTTTCATTAGTAGCAAAACTAATGAAACTTGCTTTCCTATTGTCACCAGTCCTTGCACACAAGCCCACACTTGTATGAATCCACCACAGCAGGACTGTAGCTTGTCTGGAGCTGTGCACCTGCTAAAGGAGTTTTATTTTTCTTCCGGTATGTTGCTCCTTCCCCTTGGAAAAGATTTAGACTGAGCTCTTTCTGATTTTCCATTACGAAAAAAATAAATAGTATTTTCTCCCTAGAAGTAAGTTTCTAACAGGGAAGCAGGGGAAATTAATACTTTAATATTCTTAAAAATTTGTCCACTTTCAAATGTGAATTAAGTAAACCCATTAAGGGTATACTGAAAGTATTATCACTTGATTTTTACTTTTTAAGAAAGCTTGTTAAATGTGATACGCTCTATAAAAATTAAGGTGGAGCCTGTTTTGAAATGTAGTTTTAAGGGCATTGCTTTACTTTAAATATGGGCTATGAGTTCCTAAGATAAATTCTAGCTCTTTGAAACAGTGTAAGTTTTCTGTTCTTCATCAAGTAGAGAGAATTGGATGCCTTAGGAGGACTTTCAATTCAGCTGATTTTAATGTTGCTGAACATTTGCTTTGAGATGGAATTAACTCTGACTTGCTCACTTTTGACTCTAAAGGTTGTCTCTGGTGAATGATTCAGATATTGATATTTAATCAAACATATATACCTATCTCTGGATACAGAAAGATTTGTGTATCGAATCTGTTGCAGTTAAGGTTGAAACTAAATTCTGAATTTGGGAGACACATTTGGGTTTGAGAATGGATCTGTGAGTGAGGTTTTGGGCCTGTTCATGTTGATGGGACTTTACCACAGATATGTTTGTAGGAAGAAGTTCTTCAGGAACAGGTAGTGCTCCTGTGAGGTCTTTGTGTTAGGTTTGCATGATTCTTGGCAATGATTCCTAGTTCGGGTTGGTGCGGCAGCACTGATGATTAGTCTGTTTTACTAAAACCCCATAAAACCGTTTTTTTCTGTTACGTTGAGAAACTAGATGTGTCTTTGACCTTAAGGAGTTATTTTTAATTCACAGTTCAGTTTTATTTCTTTGATTTGAAAACTTGGGGTTTTAAATTAAGCAGTGGCATTCCAATTTTTATTGAGATTATTCTTAATTTGCAGAAATAACATTATTTGCAGGTAAAAAAGATGCTAACACTCTGCCTTCCTGCAAATGAATGTGGTCTCCCAGAACACCAGTTTTAGGGTTCCTCTTAGCTTTTTGTTGTGGCTGTTAGGCTTTTTCCTGTCCTCTATTTTGTCATGTCCCACCTTTGCCCAAAGTATTCAATCATAACTGAACAGAAGCTTATTTCAGTTACTTATAAAAATCTGTTTGCAGGAGGGATTATGGTCTGAAAGAAGGGATAGGAGGGGAAACTACTGCACCTGGTGCCTTGCAGAACACCTGGTATGAAATCACAGGGGTGTGGGTGTTGTTGAAACCCTGAAATTTCTCAAATAAATTTATTTCTGCCCGAATCAGGACTCTTCTAATTCACATAACAGTTTGTGCTGTGATACTTACTGAAAATCAACAGTGACTGCATGTGATGTAAACTGATAAGAAAATCAAGGTTTCAAAAGCCAGAAAGATGAAAGAGTTAGTTTTCGTGAAGCCTCTGCACTGTGAAATACAAGTGCTGGAACAACTGGCTTAAGTTTCTTCCAATTAGCATCCAACAATTTGTAGATACACAGTGCTGTATATGCAGTTGCTATTTTCTCTGTGAATTTTTGTTTCTCAAAACAATACAGCCATTAACAGTGATAATGTGGAGAAGGGGAGAAAAATTCTGGTTTTGTTTAACAAAAAACATCCTTTATTACCCTGGCAGGTGCATGAGCCATTTTGTCACAAAGTTTTCTTTGAAAAGGAGTCAGCGCATTCTGTTGCTTTGCAGAAGGCAAGTATGATTTGGAAGATAAAAGCAGTTACATATAAAAGGCCTCCATTTACATTCAGGCATCGTTGCTTGGATGAGTACGTGAAAGAAATTCTCTCTACAATATGTATTTCAAAACCGAGGGAAGAAAAGCAATCCTACCCATGGATTTAAAATATGCTTGTTAGTGTTGAATAAGGAAGTAAATTAAAACAGTGATGAAGTTTTAAATTCTCTTAAACTTCATTTCCTAATGCAATCTCTAATGACAGTGCTCAGATGGAAATTTGAGATTTTGAAACTTCAAGATGGAGGGAACAAGAAATCTTGTGTTTCTGACAAACTCCTGTCAGACATAGATACAAATGAGACGAGATATTTAGATCTTGAGAGTGAAATGCTTGAACAGAACATTCCAGACTCTGGAAGGAGAGAGATAAGAAGAGATTTTGACTTGGATGCCACTCTCAGACAAAAGCATAGACTGGGATTTTGAGATTTAGAATTGTGCATGATTAAAGAATAGGAACTGTATTTTCTTTTAGCACTTGCTAGAAGGGAAAGATTGGAAGTTAGGTGATGACTGTTTTTCCTTTGGTGATGAATTTTAATAGCTTGGGTTTTTTTCCCTTATCAGAAGGCTTAACAGGGAAGGCAGGAGCTACAAGAGAGCTGGTTGTTGACTTACCAATTCCAAACTATTATTTTGAAATAAAAAGCCTCCTATGCTCGTTAATATCCTACTTTGACATTTTAAAGAATGTCTTTCAGTGTCATAAACTAATACCAGTATAAGAAAACACAAAAAGTATGCCTGTTGTATTTTAAGTATTCAGCATTGTTAATATTGTTAGCACTGCCACTTAAGAATATGCTGTGAATTCCTGGCCGCAGATTGCAATAGGTGCCTATTTCTTTTTACTTTCAGGTTTTCTCCATTAGTTGTAGACTTGTAAGACATTATGATTTTGGTTTGAATTACCTGTTAAAACTCAAAATATTTTTTAACCCTCTTTCATTTCCATGCATATATGCAATGTCCTGATGATAATTCAAGCCAGATTGCAAAATGATTTCTTATTTCTCAACTGTTCCTTGAAATCAATGTGAATTTTCATATTTACCTTCAAGATAATTTTTACCAGGTTATGTATAAGGAAAACTTCTGTAATATCCAGACAATATTACCAGGTAGATTAAATATTTTAACTTTTTTTTTTTTTTTGCATAAATCTAGTTAATCTGATTTATGTAGAATGTGTTTATAAAACTGACTTTTTAACCTTCATTTTCTCTTTCTATTTGTAGGAAGTGCAAGGTATGTCATAACAAATCCCTGGGACATCTAAAAATCTGGTTAAGGGAAAAAACTGCTGAAAGTACTGGCTTTAAAATGTCCAAGCATTGATATTCAGCATCTTTATTAGTGCTTCTTTGCAATTGTTAATCCATTTTTATTGAAGTCTTGCAAAAATAATTTATTTTCTTAGAGGTAAACTAATATCTGTGAGCTCCTATAAATATTAATTAATAAGAAAGTAGCAAGCTGGCTAATGTAACACTATTATATGTATATAAACACTATATATTTATATAATTCAAATTCTACTGTGATTGCCCTAGTTTAAAATAGGTAATTTATTATTCTGTCACACCATTTGTAACCACCTTTTATGTGTAAAACACTTGCATGTAAAGGATGTTTTCATGTTAAACATGGCAATAGTTCATTGTGCTACAGAATCTATTCTTCAGATTTTATTTTCTAATTGAAAAAATTACTTCTCAGCCACAAAAAGTTTAAATACTATTTCTCCCTTTGAAAAAGGCAGAACAGGGAATTGCAGTGGTCTTTCTTTCATCTAGAATGGATTTGTGCTTTTATGTTTCTTGGGTCATGGTTCTCTAAGTGGAAGCTTTACTGCTGGCTCCATAGATGAAAATTCATTATATTCATCTACTTTAGAGACAGTTTAAAAGTGCTTGTGCTATATGTAATTTTTTTCTCATAATTTGTAGTCTAAAAACAAGCAATCTAAACAATTTTAAATTTCTGCATGTTGTGGTTAAGGGAACATATTTCCTTCAATTAAGAGTCAAAATTTCTCTCATGATATCTAACATGGTACAAAAATCTAACTGATACAAGGATTAGTTTTCTTTATAATAATTTCAAAATTTCAATTTTGCAGTTGAAACACTTATGTAGTGTTTTCTTTTTATTTCTGTATATTATTACTGAGTATCATCACCAAATGTATAATTCTTTTGAGCCTCTGCATAATAATTTACAAGCCTCTGTATATTCTTGGCCTGTGTTCAAATCAATTGATTAATAGTTGCATCTTTGAAGCAATTTGATGCCTACAGCCACCTTTTCTCTGTTCCCAAAGATCTTAACAGAACACCAAATAGGTGTAAACTTTTAATCTCAAAAATTATTAAGATAAAAAAAACCCCAGACTATACCAGAGACCATTTAAATTACAGAATGGAAAAATTATCCATCAGTACATTTGTTTACATAGGCATGCAACAGTTGAAATATGTATTTCTGAGTATTGCAGGTTTTTCCAAACATAATTAACTTGTTGAGCTGCTCACTGGATAGTCAAGCAGTAGAAAATTTCAGTTAAATTTGGTCATTACTGCACATTGCATTTGCTACCAGTAGAACAAAGTCATCAAGATTTTGCTTTTATGTCACAGCTGTAAAACACCTGCACTTCTGTTGAGCACATTTAACAGTAAACAACTATGTCTGAAGGAGGCAGCAAAATTCCTGGCATGCTCCTTGTCTTTGTATTGCCTCCTCATTCATCTTATTGCCTTTGCACTGCTCTACTTCATGCACTTTATGTATTGAGTGCTACTTAATACTGAGAATGTGAACTCAAAATTTGTGATAGTGAGAATACAGAAGTGTACTGAACAGATAAGACATAAAATAGTGTATTTGGGCATATAAAAAGCAAATATTAGTAAATATTGCATTTGCAATATTTACTAATTTACTAATAATTTTTAAATTATTTTTAACATGTTGTAGAAGAGTGCTGCTTTAAGAAGAGTTAGTGTGCTCTGAGACTTGTGACTACAGCGCTGTTTTGAGGAACATTTCTAAAATGTGTGCATAGTCTGACTTTTAAAATAGCCTTAAACCTATGAAATGGACTTGGTATGTATGTCCCATGACTTAAAGTCTCTACAGAAATAAAAAGCCTATTTGTTTAGATAACCAAAAATCTTCTCTGTGGAGATAGATACAACTTATTAGCTAAGCAGATAAATATTTTCCACAGCTATTTTGGATTTTTTTTTCTTATTCGTAGTATTGACAAATATTACACATTGTATACCCAGTTTTTTCTATGAACCTTGCATGGATGAGTGATCTCCAGACTCCTCTTAGGTAGAATAGTTAGTTGCATAAGAGAGAGAGCTTTATTTGCAATTATATCTCTAAAAGATGAAAAGACTTAATTGTCTCAGGAAGAGCCAAGTGGCACTGCTGATACTACAGAGCAGAGTATTTCCCTCTCTCCTTCCTCTTTTCAGCATCCTTGCACTGTCACAAGAGGAACTAGATAAACAGTGGAATCTTCACTCTTGTTAAATGTTTCTCCAAAAGCAAACTTAATTTTGTTCAGACTGAAAGCATATGTTTGCTTTCTGAAGACGTGGAAACTGAATCACTTTTTAATGTGAGTACCAAAACTGTGATGTCTGTCAAGTGAGCTGTGTTTCATTACCTTGAAAGCTGCTGTCACACATTCATGAAGGTGAAGAGCTGCGCCTCTGACTTCATCAAACAGATTTTTATGTCCACCAGGTGCTAAGTTCAGAAGTATGAGTGGCAGGCACATGGGATAGACAGAGGATTTGGAATACTATACAGGCAAAAGTAACTTTGGCAGAGCTTTTGAATCTGTGTGTGGAAGGATACAAATTTATCATAAACCAGGGAAGGACTGTTCAGAAAAAGACAGTAAATTTCAGAGCAAGTCATCAGCCAAATCTGAGAACTTCAGCAGATTGGAATATCTATTATTTTGTTTCCCTTTCTCAAGTGTTTTAGTAGCAAGGACTGAACAGTCATATAAAAGTAAAACTATCTTCTTCTCCAAGGTGAGTTTCAGTAATTTTAATAAACTATCAAATATCCTGTAGAAAACTGTTGCTTTTTTGACAGATGGAACTTTCAGTGAAGCTGAGTATTTGTACAATTTATTTTAAGAAATGCAAACTTTTGTCACGTAATCTTAGTAGGAGCAGATTTAAACTGTTTTTTAAAATAATTTACCAGGAAATAGTAACATCTATTGAATTTTACAGACTGGTATAACCTTAATCTAAACCACTTAATAGGAAAACTTTTGTTTTCCCAAGTATAATGGGCTTGAATTGAAACAAGTACAGCATTTGGTGCAAAACTCTATTGTTCCTTGGGGAGTTTCACACTGACTTTGTCTCTGCTGTTTTCAAAACTTCAGTGCTTCACTGTTACCAATGAAAGAAATGTCAGACTTTCAGGAAGGGCAGCTGAATACAGTTGATATTTTCATGTATACAAAAAAGGTTCAAACATGGGATTCTGAAATTCAGCTTTAAACCCACTTTGTAGACATCTAAAGTTAGGACCAGGAACATAATTGATAATGAGATTCATGGTGTGTAACAACAGATGACAGGATCCCATCTGTTCATTTGTATTTCACAGGTCACTGACTGACAGAAATTCACTAAACTCTGTAAATCAGTATTTGATAGACATGTCTGATCAAGAAGGCATAAAATATAATGTGAAAATGCTAAGAAATCAGCATTTGTCACTTATTTGTTTAGCTTGTTTCAAGTCCTATCCATGTCTGATTTAAAAGATGCTTACTTCTAAATTGAAGTACTTTGACATGTTCCTCAAGACTATATCAACACTGAATGCTCAAAGTGCTGAGGAAGTTAAGGATGATCTTTCTAAAAGGCATCCCTGAAAAAAAAAAAGGGTTGGATATTTGGATGAGGATGAGAAATTTTGAGAGCTGGGTCTGCAAGGGTGTATATTATCTTTACAGAGTATCTAAACTTGATCCTAAATTCTGGCACTGAGCCCCTGTGCAAGTACATAATCATGTTGTTTTATGAAGAAGTTTAGAAATGTTTCTATGCCACCTTTAGAAGAGACTATATGGGAAATGCTTTTTCTTTTAATGTAATACACCTTTTTCATGTGGACTAAGAATTATTTCACCTTTTTAGAACAGGATATTGCATGTCCTCATATTTTACCCAGTGCTAAGAAATTGGAGCAGATTCTCAGTTAGATCAAGGGCAGCCTTACCAAAATCATTGGAACCATCTGATCTCCCAATGATTTTCCCAGCAGAAAAGCTGTTCTATTTGAAAATCTGGCTGTCTAAACTGAAGATGTTCCCTTTTCTTCTTTTGAAACTTTCATTTTATCAGATTATGATTTTTGCTTTTGTCTTTTAAAAGATTCACAACATCTGGGTGAAAAAATCTACCAAAAAACCACCAAAACAAAGAATACTGTTTGTAATGCTGCTTTGCTAATTGTTATCAACACTTTGACAACATGAGTAATATATTAGAAAACATTTAGGTAATACCAGAAGGACTATTATAAGAAAATAAGAAAAAAATGTCTGGTAGTTTGCTAGTATGAAAGTACTTCATAACTTATTTCAAATAATAGGAAATTTTAATCTACAAATTGCAAAAACCAACTATTGTTTAGATGCATTACATTTCCTAATTTGTTCTAATTTAGCGACAGACTTTTGAGTCTAAGATGTTAGTTAACTACATCTCCTCCTTTCGTTGTAAAGAAATAGAATGTTCTTGTGTATTCAAGGAATAAAATTGCCCTTTGTATAGCACAGGTTAAGCAGTTTCCTGATTTTGAGGGTTCCATAAATCTTTTTAAGCCAAGGTAGTGGTGAGCCAGTGTCCTCACATAATTGTTTTAAAGCTACTGCATATTGCTAGCTGTAATTCTTCCATTATACTGGGAACTAAAGAAACTTGTTTAAAGAATGTTTATTACCATCTTTTAGCATAGAGAGTACAAATTTGCCATTGAAAAAAGGATTAAAAAGTACAGTGATTTGTCATCATCTTGGGGTTAGCAGTTAAATTAAGCCTTGTGAGAGGAGAAAGGGATTTGGGAACAATACTGCAAGAGATGTGAAAGCATTAAATGGATCATAAAGCAGTGAAAGCTACTGGTCACTATGAAGTAGGATGAGAATAATCTTGTTTTTTCATATGTAGCATTAAGAGTTTTTTAATAATTAAATGATTTTTTTATCTCTACAAAGATGCATCAGTGAATGAAATGAAATTTCATTTGAAATAATTTCAAATGAAATTATATGGAACAACAGCCTGAGACATCTTACTAACTGAAGGCCTAAGAGCAATCCTTTTCTAAGGCAAGCTGTTTATTCACAGGCTGAGGGATTTCAGACAAAGGAGGAATGTAAGCCCTTGATCCAGTTTTCCTGGCCAGCTGCAGCTTTGCTGAGAGGTTACAGGGGGACCCTTGTCAGCATTTTGTCTCGGCTTCTTTGCCTAGCTCAGCCTCTTAACAGAAGGTCTCTCTTTTCAGGTTCTGCAGTTCTTATACGCTGTTTCAGAAGGCAATTTGCCATTTTATATTACTCTTCTGGATAAGACAGGTAAGAACTTCATCTATACTTGTGATGATTATAGTTTTCAAAGTTTCAATCAAGATACTTTCAGCACCATTTTGGAAATTTTAAAATTTTACTCTTGCATTTCCCATCCTTGAATCTTTACTGACAGTATGATCTGATCTTTAATGCATCTTCACCAAAAAAGCTACTTATGCATAAGAAATTTGTCATGTTACTCAGATAACTAATTTCTTAGATCAGGGCAGTAGTCCCACAGGAATTTTGTCTTTGTTTTTGTTTTTTCTGATTAATTTTTTTAGTTTTCCTCTAGCTAGCTTAGTTTATATTAAATTAAATGCGGCTCTAGTGCTTCTTTCTCTGTCTACTTTGTTTCTCTCAATGCTCGTCACTTTCACTGGAAGATGTTCTAAGAATCTTCTGCTTCTTTTTCAGGTTTCCTGAGCCACTTTCAAATTAATTAGGCAGTGTAATTTCTCCTTGTGTATCTCCACACCTGATCCTTAGTTTGACAATTTTTACACAGGCTGTGTAACACTTTTGAATAAAAGCATAAAATTATTTTAGGTTAGAGAGATCACGACAGGTTCTCTAAAAGAGGAAATAGGGCCTGCAGACATGTTGTGTGTCTTTTTCTCCTAGCAGGCTTTTTTTTTTTTTTTTTGATGCAGCCCGAAGATGTGATTGATGTTGAACTGCTGAAATGCCTTAAATCAGTTGCCTCATTTTAATGCTATACTCTGGAAATACAACATCCAAAAGACAGAGCTTTTTTGACCTGAAAGCTAAAGCATAATATTTTATTTTGGCCCAATAAAAGGCATTGCATTATCTACCTTGTCAGTAGACACTGACATTCATGGTGCTTGGCCCTTATCCTAGGATGCATAAAGTGCTCTTGGTAAATTACTTATGAAAAGGCTGGCTAGACAACAGGCACAGTGACAGCAGAATATCTCTCTTCCCTGGCTCATTCGAACAGGAGATGGTGTGTTTAGCTTTTCCAGTGCGGGGTGTTTCGGGATGATTACTGTAATTGAATCTGGTAGCAGACACATTTGTGGCTCTGCAGATGCTGTAAAATAGTGTTTAATGTTTTCTGTCATGAGTCTCTTCCAGAACCCCCCACCTCTTCCCATCCAGAGGAATGGATTACCCAGCTGAGGTAATAGCATTTATGTTTGTGAAGGAGTTAGCTCTCCAAGTGCACATCAGACCAGCTTTTTTATGTGATCATTGGCTTCCCATAGAATGTCAAGACAAAGCTGGCATTCAGCACTGTCTAGACTGTGTTCTCAAAGCCATTCCTTGATACCGTGTGTTTCAAGGTGGAAACCTTGTCCCAGAAGTTGGCTCAGATAAAACAGAGGTTTCTACAAGAATGTAGGGGAGGAAGATTGGCTCTGTCCCAGTGCAGTGCAGGAATATTTTGAACTAGTCATGAGCAGGGCTTAAAATTCAGCACCACTCACTAAAGAAAATCCAAATCCAAGCACCACTAAAATAAAACATTCTGTAGCCATTCCTCTGGAAAGTGAGCAAAAGATTGGACACTATTTACGCAACCAATAGTCTATAAATTCAGAGAATGTGAAAAATGCTTGGATGCTACAATGAACTGGTCCGTGGAAAACATGTCATTTCAGTATAGGCTATGCAGATTTGAACTGATGTATGGAACTACTCTATCCTCATCCCTGAAGATTTACATCCTAACCTGCAAAATCTGAAGGCAGAGAATGATATGAAAGATAATTTATTTATTAGCTGCTGAGAAATGCTGCATTTCAAAAGGCTGCAAAGAATAGAGTAATTTAAATTGGAAAAGACCTTTAAGATCGAGTCCTACTGTTAACATAGCATCCCCAAGTATATCTCTAAATGATATCCCTAAGTGCCACCTATGCATTTTTTAAATACATCAAGGAATGGTGACTCCACCACTTCCCTGTGCAGCTTGATAAATAAATTTTGCATAATATCCAATATAAAGTGTGGATTAAAGTGTGTTCCCCATTGGAGCACTGTTTGGGCAGCTGGATCAGTCATAGTGGATGCAGAGCTTGGTGAGGCAGTGACTTTCTCCGTCGTGGGTAACAGTGTTCCTTGGTTGAGCTGTCTATCCTTCAGTGCCCTTCCTGTGCCCTTTTCTGCTCAAGGTGTCAATCCATGCCCTTGCTGACACACCACACCCTGGCTATGGGCACTTCCCAAAGACTTCTTTTATAGGGTTGGGGTGCTTGGTTGATATGGCTTCTGGCCTCACCCTGGCCTCATTGGCCACTGTGGCACAAGCTGGGAGCTCCTGGCAGGTATGTCTGCTCCCCTGACATTCCCCTAACACACCCATGTGCACCACACTAGAGCTTCCCACTGCAGCAATGGAGTGGGAATCTCACAGGGAACAAAAATCTACCTTTTTAAATCTCTCATGTTTTTAAGTATAGGTACAGATGATGTACTTGCTTTTCAGAAGGTATTAGTATTATAGGTGAAATACTGTTGACCTCTTTTGTGGATTTTTGTTTTTAATTTGTTTGGGTTTTTCCTGAAGGTGTTTTTGTTTCTTTTCCCCCCTCTACACATTTTAAATAAACAAGTGAAAATTATGGAGAACTTTAAAACTCTTGCACTCACAGAAACAAGCAGAACATGCATATTGTGGGCCTTCTTGGGTTGGAAGTGCAAAAACTCTTTTAGTATGCAGATGTTCATCTAAATGACAGGAGACAGCCTTTAAAATAAGACAGGTGCTGTATAAATGATTCCTATGTCCTGAAGTTGAAGAGTTTTGAATATTAATAACTTTTTATTAGGGATCTTAGGAATGAAATAAATGGGAATTAATTAAAATACTACTCAGAAAACATGACAGAGTGAGTTCATATAATAATGATGGGAAATAGTCTGATTGGGTCCTGCAGAAACCTTGATGTGCCTTCAAAGAATCTTGGATCTAATTCAGTTTTGTAGGTTGGAAAGTCATGAACACTAAAAGGGGAACCTGTAATCTATGTGAGATACCATTTGAATACAAAAGAAAGGTTGTGACTTTGCTTTTATCTTCTCTTTCAGACTTTTCCCAATAACTGTGCAAGAATGCAGAATTAATCAGAACAGTAATTTACATTTCATTTGAATTCACGTGGTATGTTGTGTGCCAAAGCCTTGGACTTACCTCTTACAATGTAATATAACTTTGGAACAACTGTACAGAAAGACCAAGCCTGTAACAAGTAAAGATTAGAAAATACTCATCTGCTCATGTTTTATTTCTTCAATCCAACTAGCTAATTATCTGTTTTCCACCTCTTAAAAATGTTGGGGAGAGTCTCAGCTCTTTTTTACTTGGAGAAGAAAAATATTAGCTGTTACTCTTCTTTGGTGCAAGAAATGCTCTAGGGAGAATTTCAGTATGTATTTTAATAAACCAAAATCTTAGGGAGGAATGTTTATGCTATTACATTTAACAATTCCATGTTGAAGTTCTCCTCTTGTAAGTCCAGTTATTTATAAATAAATTTGAAAAAAATACTAACAAAAAAACAGGTTAATTCTGCAAAATGCATCTGGAGGTGAGAATGTGTCATGTAGGTTATCAGTCCACTTTGAAATATTGGCTCCCTCCTGTGTTAGAACAGACTCTGTGGGTCCAAAAGCAGGGATCTATCAATGAAGAAATTAAATGGCTACAATGGAGCACACTAAAAATTTGGTTCAATAAGAAAAAAGAACAATTTAACTCTTAGAGAAAGAGGGGGGAAAAAGTAAAAACTCAACAATTTTTTTTCCACTATAGTGAGATTTTAAGAAACCCAGACAATTTGATGTTTATTTTAAGGTGAAGAAAATTAAAAGGTAAATAGATTACAATACAGAAGTACCTAGCAATTGGAATTTCTGAAACTAAATATCCTATTAAAGTAGCAGAAAAATGTAAACTACAAAAGAAAGGCAGAATCCAAGCAGATGTGTTTCCATAACAAGGAAACACACTGCTGCTTTTCAGTTTTCTTAAGGCAGGCAATTAAATACGGCCATCAAGAAGCATGAGAAGCCTTTAATGCTTGAGCCTTATGTTAAGATTCATAGATCAAACAGAGCAAGGTTGGACACCTGGGTGAGGCGTGTGGCCTGTGTTATGGTCAAGTGCTTGACCACAAATCACTTGTTTAGCATGAAGATTTATGGGTTTTCTGTAAAAGATGTTTTCTTACTGGTGCTTTAATCCATACTGCCAAAGGTCTCTTTATCCTCAATTTACCTACAGCTAGGTTGTTAAGAGAATTAATGCTTTTTAGGAATCCCTGAACACTTACATTTTAATTCCCTCGAAATAATCCATCCAGTTTTTAAGTAAGACTATATTCTGGGCATTGCTAGCTGGAGTTGGGATGGATTTGGGATCAAGTTTCATGTCTCTGACTATGTAGTGGTTTGGTTTTGGGGTAAAAACAAGGAAGGGCCCTCTCAGAGAAGCAGTAAGGAGACAAGTAAAGGGTTGCCTGGATGTCCAGAAGCAATGCATTTTCCCTGAGCGAATGTTTACTGCCAAGTTGTTTGGTGCCGTATCTGCTGTTTGGATCTTGGGTAGAAGTAAGTAGATCTCTTCTTACTATGCATGCTTGTTGGCCACATGCATCATAGTCCATCTTAACAGGGAATAGAAGTGGAACTTTGTGGATGGTAATCCATATGCAGAGCATATGGACTGACAAGCAATGCTAAAACACATTTGTCCTCATATGCCGTGTTTTGTCCATACAAATGATAGTCTGTCAGTGACTAAAGAAGAAAAAATCATATTCTTTGATTGATTGATTGCTCAACTACAACAACAACAACAAAAGTGATTGCAGACAGTTTTCTGTCGATGTGGGTTTGTCTTACACCCAGTATTGAGGGTTTCACCTTAGCAAGGACATTGCCACATTTTTGTATACATTATGTGTCTGGCCATCTATGGAGTCATTGTGGGCCTGGTAGATCACAGATTTAGTGACAGTCAAAAGTCACTATCATCATTTGATTTCATCTAGCATGGTCTCTATCATCATTTAATTTAGTTTCCAAATGAAGAAATTTGGCTAGTTTTCATTCCAATGTGGAAATTTTTTAACTGTACTACAAATAGAAGAAAGTTGTGCACTTTGTTTCTGACTGAAAACCCAGTAGGGAAGAATGACTTTTGAGGTGGTAAGAACTAATCAGTCTGTGCCATCTTTACTCATCCTAGTAAGATTAATTTCTTGCAGATCCGATCATCCCAATACATCTCAAGGTGGACTTTTGGTTTTGAAGGAAACCAGAAGCAATGAATAAGTCAGCTTCAGTTCCTTGCAATACTAGCAACATCTGGGTTTATACTGCCCTTGTTAGCTACATCAGAAATCTGAAGTCAGGACATTGCTTGCCCTAAAAACTGAAGAAAATCACTTGCATTTATAATGAAATGTAATTTGTGGTATGGGCTGTGCTTTCTAGATGTGGCTTGAAATAATTTTCATAGCAGTTGAAGTGTCTATTTATTGAGTGTAAAGGAGCTACAGGCCAAATGCATTATATCTTTTCAGCTGAATTCAGTTTGTGATTCTATAATGGAGATTAGGCTTTTACTAATAAAGCTTGTAGTGAGGCTAAGAACAGAAAAGATAACCACTTTGCTCTTTTTGCTACTAATTTCTGGGACTGAAATGTTTGAACATTTACAAAGGTGCAGAACAATATTTCAGGATATTTTGAATAGTCTAGTCTTCTTAATGGGCTTTAAAAATACCTATTCTGGATGTTTTTCAAGTTGAAGCCTATTTCAGTTTTATCTAGCACTTATGCTTTTATTCCACTCCTGCATTGCTATAGCCAGAAACTCCATATATCTGTGTTTCAGGGGAAGGCAGATGAAATATCTGCTTTGGGTTTTTTTGTTGCCTTTTTTTTCTTTTTTTTTTTTTTAACCTAAGGCTTCATTGTTTTTGTTAGAGTAGCATGGCTTTTACTTATTTGTGTAAATTCACATTTTGTATTGCTAAAGCCACTCTTCAAATTTAATTCTTATTTTGCAGTCTTAGTAACAGAGCCTCGTACGGGTTAATTTCTGTAGTTGGCAGATATTTTGATGAAGCACTGACAACTTTGTCAGGAGAGCATTGTCTCTGCTCAGGTTTAATATTCCATTCATCCTGCTGGGAGTTTTCTCATCTCTTCTTGAAGGAAAAATGGAGTTATAAGAAAGAGACAATATCCTCTGCAACTGTAAATCATTGTAGGATTGATTTTGGAGGGAGGACGAGATGGGGAGACAGTGGTATAAAGGTATAAGACATAAGATATTTGACCATAACAGGCAGACAAAATGGGATCTTTTTTTCCAGTGCCTATATTGCCTCTTTCAGGAAAGATCTTTCTCACACAAAGGTGGCATCTGTAAGAGTTTGTACATGTCCAGCCTGCAGGTACTGCAGTGTGTGAGGAAACTGTGGGGAGGAGTTGCACTTAGACCTATCTGATACAAATATTCTGCCCCCAAATGTGCCCCTGGGGAGACAGTGAGAGCTCAATGCACTAGAAAATGCCAGTGGGTTGACTTAAATTCAGGAAAATGTGATTTTCTCATCAAATTGTGCCAACCTATACAGAAAGGTATCAGTATTCAGTCTGAGCTGATAATAGGTTTAAAAGATGTAGTATAATCAGTGCTGCCAGGAGACAGCATAGACACATCATTCCTTGTGTGCTGTTGTAGAATAGAAATTAAATTGTTGCAAAGGGCTCCATTGAAACAGACCTTTGAACTTTATGCTTTATGAAAAGTTGTGATACTTGGAGATCAGTGAACCAAAAGTCTTTTTTTCTTTATTTTTTTCATACTTATCTGAGGAAGTAGGAAATGTTTTAGTATAGTAATATTTGCTAAGGAGCTCTTGAAGGTGGCCTCATGCTCTAATGCCTACAGCAGGAAGCAACAACCTAAACAGCCTCAAGGAAGACTTTTGAATGGACTCCAGGATACCCAGTAGGCTGTGTTTGGAGGATTTATCTTGATTTTACTGAAGCTAAAGTAAGGAAAGAAAAAAATGAAAGGAAGTATTTTTCTGGTGTAGGTCTTTGACAGCATCTTACTCTCCAGTCTCTGCTGAATGAATAGTGAGAGGACTGCAAGGTCTGCATGCATCTCCATTGTCATCTGGGATGCATGCAGAAATAAATAACAAAATGTGGAAGAGAAATAGTTTTATTTACTTCAGTTAGAGATTACAAAAGTTACAGAATCATATGAAGTATGCAGAAATCTTCACAGCTTCTTGGAAGAAGCATTGGCTGGGGACTTTTTCATTAGGTCTATTTATATGTCTGACTAGTTTTTAAGGGTACAACAATCTAACATTTGAAACCCACAGTCTCCTTTTAATGCTGTATTACTGTGGAATATCACTTTTGCATATGTGTAAGCATTACTGAAAAATCAGGAAATGTCTAAGCTATGCTAGTTGGATCCTTAAATGGTGATTCACAAAGATTTTTAAGTGTCTGAGAGTCTTTTATAGGTTTGCACAGAATCAGCTCTTGTAATGAGATAAACATGAAGCCATAACTAAGCCTCAATGTTATTAAAAAATAAATGAGAACTTAACAATAAAGGAAAAAGGTATGATTTCTCATTCTTCCCAAAATGCAAAAAATTTATAGAAATTTTGCCTTGCAACTTCTGTTAGAATTGAGGAGGGTAGAAAATTTTTAAATTTTTGACACATTTATCCACATATTGTAATGATTTCTGCATGCTCTGATCACAAATTTTTGCTTCTATTTACCGAAATACAATCTTCCTACATATTTGGTATACAGCAATTTGATTTTGTGTGAGGATAAGGAGGGTTGATCAAATGAGTGTCAGTTACATTGACAGCAAATAAGGGACAACTTGTTGAAAGGTCCTGGAAGCATGGCATCAGTTCTTACATGACAGGGGAAGCAATATGAACACTTCCTTGTTTTCCTTGTCTGCCTCTTTAGCTGTCTCTGTTACTTTTGCATCAATTCATCAGCAAAGGCATTCTGTAAGAAGTGTCTCTGCCTATCAGAGAAAGCGATAGCTTTCTGTTGCTCAAGACCACAGTGCCAGGCAAAATGGACATATATTTTTCTCCTTTCTCAATTTATGAATTTATGGTGGCTGTTATTTTCTTTAAAGGGATTATATTTCCGATATTTCTGAGAGCCCAGAGGATGATCCTAAATACCTCAAAGAGGCTTAGACACCAAATCACTCTCTAGGAGTTGGAGAGTGATCAATTCTTGATCAAGAAGAACCAAATGTCAGTTTTTCCTGATGCACCACACACACAAAATTGATACCTGCTTGCAAAGTCTCCCTTCTTTCTCACAGCTGCTATAAGATTAACAGGCATCCTCACAGGAAAAAATGGACCATTTTATGCCACATCATGATGTGTTAGAAAACTTAGGAAGCATGGCATTAAAAAGCCTGGGATGAGCTAATCATCTGGGACCTTCAGAAATCCAACTGCTGGCAGAGCTGACCTTGCCCCAGGTAGGTGCAGGTATGGCATGTTAATATCTGGTTCAGAGCTTAGGACTGAATTAGAGCTAATCACTGCAGTCAGCATAGCAGGATAGAGAGAACAAACAGTGACATACAAATTGAGTGAAAGGAAATTGTGCTAAGTAAGGAAGGAATAAATAATTGGCTAGGTTTCTTTGTTATTACCTTGTAATGAAAAATTTGAGTTTGTTACTGACCTGCTGTTAAAGCCAGTACCATTAAAGTGGAACTAGAATGTTAATAGCGTAAGTATTTCTTTCTGATGCTTCTGGCTTAATGCACCTTTAATTAAATCTTTTGGAACAACCACTTCGCTTTTCTTGGGAAGGAGAAAAAATATTGGTAATAATCCATTGCTAATTTAGGGATATGATTTTTGTAACCATCAATGCAATTAGTAAAGGTTGCTTGGATATTTTGAAGCAAAATTAAATGTTAGAGCTGTGCAATGCGCTCTGTAATCTTTTTACATATGTAGCTCTTACTTAGCATGCTGTTCAAACAGTGAGATGATAACAGTAAGGTGATTGTTCCTTTTTGTTGTTTTTTCAGTGCTTCCCCTATAGTGAGTACTGCTGAGCATGTGAAAGATATGCCACAAAATCTTCCATTTCACACATAAATAAAAGTGGAAGAACAAGTTATCAATGCAGTTTAAGTAGATGGGAAAATTCCCTGAGCTCATCAAAGGCCAGTGTGAACTTAAACTCTTAAGTGACTAAAAGTTCAGTTCTGGCAGTAGGTGCAAAAACCATGGCTGGCTGGCAGACAGCCAGAGTGAGAAGCTTGCCTCTAACTTGCAGTCATGGCTCAGGTGATGGTGGTACAGGGGCAATGAGCTTGGGTAGGGTCAGTTCCTGAGGAACATCCCACTCATTTGCTATTTGTGTGAGGACAGTGGGGAAGAGAAAGCAGAATTTAAAATGGAGGATCAAAACCTTCTGAATTTTCATTTTCTAAGGGCAAATAAGAAATGTAGTGCTTAATGGATGATGATAAACGCCTTAAGAGGTCTGAAAGAAGAACCTGTTTGTTTCTGTTAAAGAATATAACTGGGTAAGTTTGTCTACTGCTGATACCCATGGAAAAAGAGAAAATTTACTAGGAATATTGCTGATGCAAAAGGAGCTTCTGTTCTCATTAAAATTCCCCCCATGCTGGCGTATAGCTCAATTTGCTTCTACTCAGTCTTACTTCAATACGTGGCATGATGCATCAACAGGGAAAGAATCTTCCTGAACTGCAATCACTGGCCTATGGCAATGGATGGTGGTAATGGCTCCCCTGGGGCTGTTTGTAGACAGCACTCAGGTCTGCTGTGGTGAAGCCAATATTGCTTTGCTTAAGATAGAAGGGTTTGTACCAGTAAAATACCTTTAAAACAGAATAATCGGCATCCAATGAGACAATATTTGTAAGATACTTTTATTTTTTCCAGACCAGTATGGTTGGGTTCACCCCAGATGGATATCAAGTGCCCACCATGACTTCTTTATAACTTCTCCCCTCAGCTGAACAGGGGAGAGGAAATATAATGAAAACCTTTTGGGTCAAGATAGGGTTTTTGCTGGGTGTTTTGTGAAACAAAAATACCAATGGCACATTTCCTTTCCAAGTACTTTTTTGGTCAAGAACATCAACTGTTGCTGAAAGTCATTAACTGTTCATGGGCTGGGAAAGTTTTATCTTCGAGAATATACATTTTTCCATGATAAAATAAAGGAAAATAAATACATACTTTGTACTGATAGAATCTCTTTTTGAAACACAGCTATAAAGAACAAATTTTCAGCTGCCCTGTAATAAGCGTACATACCAATCAGAAATAAGGTCTACTGAATTTGCACTTCAGAACAAAGATAATTTAGAACCATTAAGGAACTCAAATGGCAATCCTGAGATGGTAACAAAAGTCTTGAAAGTATAGACACAGGACCATGAGGGGCCCTAAGACCATAAGCACAAATGAGTACTTATTGATCAGTCTGTATGCAACTTGTTTTAGGGTATAATAAGAATGTTGTTTGGCTTACCTGTGCTCACTGAAGAGGCAGTAGTGGAACTGAAGTGTGTATCCTGAAGTGTTTAAAACAGGAGCCTCCTGCTAGAAGAATCTGTATGTTCTGAAAATTGGTAAGGAAAATCTACAAACATCTGTTAATTCTTTTGCCAAGTACTGTATGCAGGGTTCAGGTCACTTAATCATAAATAGAATTGTATATCAGCCTGTGAAAATTGACTATAACTTATTATACAGGTGTCTTTGGATTTTTTTTGCAAGTCTACAAGACAAATTGCTGAGTTAACTGTTTCTATACTTCAGAAAAGAACATGCAGAATTGATCACTGTGTCCCTAGTAAACACAGAGGCCTTCGGTTGTGAAATAACAGATCCTTACAGTTTCTTTTAAAATGGTATGCATCTAGCACTAGTAGCTGGTATAAATTTCTTTTACTGACCTCTTTGGTGCAGGCTGAGATTATACCCAAAATTTAGGTATTATTTGGTATAGCTCTAGGAATTATAGAAAAGCCAGGTGTAAATTTTAGTTTGAATTTAGTTTGGGGATCTCCCTGCCTGAAGTTTCACAGGCTGAAAAGTCTACAGAGTTAGATCAGAGAACAGCAGTAAATCTTAAAATATCAAAGGCAGATTAGCCATAATACTCCTAAGTAGTTGGGTCTTAATTCTTTTGGTGTTATGGGAAGTGGCCTGCATCATAATTTTATATCAAGATCATAAATTATAAATACATTTTTCCTATTGGCATTTGACAGCTGTATGTAACTGAAACTTTAAGTCTTATTATAAGATAATCAGCAAAATATCACTATCTAACCCCATTTTTAATTTGTAGTGATTTGAGGGTTTTTGGAGTTTTTCTTTCACTTCTTCCTTCTCCAATTAACTTCTGGTGTTTACTTGGAAATCTGAGAAACCAAAATACTTTGTCATTAATTCCTCTGTAATTCCTCTTTTGCAAACTTCTCATCTATATCAGATTTTAGTACTTGTGTTTCACTTTCATTTTAACATACAGCAAGAAATGTGTTTTCTATCAAACTGTGCATGTGCTTAATCCCTACATTTTTGTTAGTGAAGGGTGTTAATTTTTTTTCCAGTCTGAACTCCTTCTCTTCAATGAACAAACATCCTTTGCTCCTTAAGAGCTTTGGTACCTTTCATCTCTAGACCAGGTGAAGTGCTGCATTGCTGCATTTCTGAACACATTTTCTTTAAGAGCATTCTCTCTTCACAAAGAAATGAATAGCTCTTGCAGAATGATATGGGATTAGTCACAATTTGAAGAGAGTGAGAAACAAAGCAGTCTTCTGAATAAATGCTTTCCTACTGTATGTGGCTAATTAAAATCCATTATTGCTTCCTGCTTTCCAAAAAGCAGTTGAGATAGGAATTATTGGTGGCTTGTGAATAAAGCCTGAAGATCACATTGTAAAGCAGTGAACAATTTGCAGTTAGATATTGAATGGCAATGTATCAGTGATGTATATGTGAACTGACTGAATGACCAAAATACTGTAAGGCAAAGCTGAATAAATTCTTATGTTGCACACCCATGGTTGGCCATGTAACATCCAAACACCATTTTTAAAGGCTTTGATCCTTCTGAAGATATGAACAATACCTTTAGAAGGATCTGAGTACATAAGTCAATTTGAATACCTACACCAGAAATTGGATGCCAGGTGTTGAGTGGGGCGGGCCCCAAACTTTGAAACAAGTATGTTTGTTTGAGCTAGTTTCCAAGAACTACTATCTGTTGTAATGCTATTGGAATAACTGTATCTAAGCAAATGTGTAGAGTTGGGGCTTCCAGTAGATTTATTTTTTCTGATTGAAAAAACTGGAATTATTTGAGCACTTCCATTTTATATGATGGTGTTCAGAGTTTACAATTTTTTTGTGAGATTTGAACTGGCTAGGATGACACGGATATGGGAAAAGACATGCTAGTTCAAAGTTGATCAATCTTGCCTGAAAATTTGCTCTTGGTATAGTTGCCACCACTTCCAGAACAGCCAGACTGGAAGAGCTTGAAGGCAAGGCAAAGAAGGTTTTCTAAATATTTGCCATGTGTTTATAGAAAACTTTCACTGTAAGATATTTCAAAATAGCTGCCTCAGGTCAATACACTGGTACTTCTAAAAAGAAAGGTTCTGTCAAGAAATTTATGGTTGTGCAAACATAGCAAGGCATTGTACAGAAAACACCATTCTACAGTAGGGTAAGAGCTCTTGTACCCCTAGGGGCTGATTGTTGTTGCAGGCAGATGATGCTTTCATTCCATTGAAACTGCAATTTTAAATTCAGATGGTCTCTGTTGTGCTCTGATTATTTTATGAAGGGCCTTGCTTTCCAGCTCCATGCTGGCATACTAATTTGATAGTTATTTCTTTTCTAATTTCTTCGTCTCAGACCTAATCTTTATGCTCCTTCTAATTGTTTTTTATTATTAAATTTACTGTTTTAAGCTTTGGTTTCTCTCTGTACCTTAAGTAGCTTGCTGCCAGTGCATCTTTGCTACACCACTATGCACACAGTGTTCACTGCCTGTATTTGCATAATGAGCTAATCTTTGTTGGCTGATTACTTTGTGGAAAGAATTGAACTTTTAACTGATAATAATTGCAATCTATGAAGCTGCGCAGTCACCTCACAAATTATCAAAGTATGTTTGCTCAAAGTTCTGCTGAAATTGATGAGCTCTCACTCTACATATTGATACCCAGCTAGAAACTACCTAATATTCAGCTCTATCAGAACAAAAACTGTGATCTTATTAGGTCAGTTGCTCTGGAGTTAATAAAAGGAAGATATTTCTAAAAAAATTCCCAGTACTGTTCTTTGTATAGGTAATGATGTATCTTAATATAATGTTAAGGCCAACAGAGGAAAGCATGTACTTTTCCCAGCTATAGTTTTAAACTGAGTGCTTTGCTTTGTGCACTGAGCTTATGACACTAAAATTATATTTGCAAGCAGAACACACAAAGCTTTAATTTCTTCAAAGAGGTTAAATATGTATAAAGCTATATATTAACTTACCCATCACATCTAGCCTAAATTCCTTAATTTACCTTTTTTGTGAAAAAGATGTAGTAAATGTTAGCATTGCTTTCTCTATTCACAGATGAAACTTTTGAGGTTGAATTTGCAAATAATATAATCTTAGTGAAATTGTCATCGTGAGTAAATAAAACAAAAATGTGTCAACATTGGCCTTTACTACATGGCCAATGAAGTAAAGTTGAATGTTTTGCTACAGTGATAATGTGCAGTTATGTCCCTTGGTCTTTGTGAGCACACATTCTTTCTTTTTGTGAATAGTGTTTTTTTCATAAACACAAACCATGAAATCGGTACTGTATTTCAAATAATTCTTCATACATTCTATCCCATGACCTGAAATTTTTTGAAATTGCAGTAGAAACTACTGGTACAAATACAAAGAGAAGGCTCTTTCCTGAAGATCTTGCATGAGGTAAGATGAAGAGGGACCAAACATTCTTTCCCATGTTCTTCAGCTCTGGATCTGCAGCATGGAGAACTTGATTTGCATGCCATTGCCCTTGAGGAGGGATGTGGAATGAGGAGCTAAGCACAACCCTTTCCTGGCAAAAGACATTTGAAGACATATATGGGGAGTTCTCCATACTGCTCATTCTTTTAAGTAACACTCAGAGTGTTACTTAAACACTCTGCATTTATGACAGATTTCAGATTTCTGTTAGGACCTGTGACAAATTTTAAAGAGTAGGAAGTTGAACAAAACCTTGTGTGAAGAGGTTAATGTCAGAGAGGCTGGAGAAAAGGCTGAAAAAAAAAAGTTGGTTGATCCAAAACTACATTGTGAGAGTACAAAATCAATCTGAGTTGACTGTATTGTCATCAATCTGGAATGTGCAAGTAATTGTTGAAGTACCCCTTTGCAGTTTGTGCCCTGAAGAACCTCTGAGTGTTATCTTCTGCTTTTGCAATTGTTGTGTAACTTCACTGTTGTTTTTTAAAAAGCTGTAGGTGACATGGGTATACAAGGACCTTAGAGATAGACACTGGCAGCTGTGGTATATAGTGGAAGAAAAGGACAGTTCAATCAGCAAGCTGAAATAAAAGCTATGTGCCAAAGAAAATCTGCTGTGGGTCTTACCAGGCTGTTTCCTGAAGGAAAACTTTTGTTGTAGGTGCTGAGCTTGTTTTCTTGGTGTCCTGGGTTGAATTTATGATGCTGAATTGTATCCCTATCTATCTGTTTAGCCCAGAAATTAGTTTTGGCACCTTTAAAACTAGATCTGAGAGTGAAGAGGGGGAGAAGGAGAAGCAGTGGAATGTCTGAGGTGGTTGTTTTCAAAAACAAAGATAAGAGCTTCAGCTTTCCTTCTCACAGACTGTGCTGTCTGCAGCATGTTTGGACAGCATGTTTGGACAGGAGAAAGCTCTCCTTTGCTTTTAAGTTAGTTTTTGTTAGCTAGCTGAGGCAGTGAAGTTCCCTGGACTGTGTTTTTTTCTTTTTCTTGGACTTGTTCAAACCTGCTCTGGACTGAAAACCCAGAACACCAGAGAACACCCAGAGAGGTTGCACTGTTTAATATTCTTGTTCTTTCCATGTTTTGTGAGTACTTTGCCTGTTAAATAAACAGGTTTTTGTCCAGTTTTGTCTAAGCAGGTTTTTGTCTCCCAAACTGGGCTGGGGGAGGGGCTGCTTGAATTTGCTTTCTAGAGGGACCCCTTTGGAGATTTCTTCCCTAAATTTGCCCTAAACCAGGACACTTACTTAGAATCAGAAATAATATTTGGAGGTTTTTCAAGTTTCTGGCCCATTTTTATATTCTGAAAGGGCTGTTTGGAAGACCAGTTCCGACATTTACACCCTCTGTTCTTCAAAGTCAAGTCAAACTGGCTGCTCCCAATCCAGACCATGATGTACCATAAATGTTAATGTATTTCTGTAAATCTTTCAAACTTCTTCTGTGGCTAAAATTTACAGTAGAAATAAGTTCATGTTGGGGGAAACTATTCTTACTTTGGGATTTTGACACTTTCATCTTCTCTACTGCAATGAATGACAGGTTAAGTGCTTGTGACCCAAGTGGAGGAGACACTTTTCCTTGTGCACACTATTACGCATGTTACAGGCTCACCTTGCCCCATCACCTGATGGGGCTTCCAGACTCCACCTCAGCATCTAGAAAAACAACCCTTACAAAATAAGATTATGTCCCTCCACCTCAGCATCTAGAAAAACAACCCTTACAAAATAAGATTATGTCCCTCTGCTGTTTTAATTATATAAAGCAGCTAGTGGAAGGATCTGATAGGAATCAGAGTGGTGCAAGCACTAAGCATTAAGTGGAGAGTATTTACCACTGAGGCAGGAATTACAGAAGGTAGCAGCTTGTTAAGATTTTTTAGCTGCCTGAAACAGCACGTTCCAGGAGTTCTGTATTACCATTTTTCTGTAATGAGTATAATATTTTAAATAGTTCTTTGTAATTTTGGGGGGCAGTGCTGATGGAGAGGTGGACTATTTTTTTTATGAGACGCTTAAAAGGATTTGCCAGTCTGAAAATAATCACTGTGCTTTTGGAAAATATTTTATGAAATCTGTTGTCAAAATTCTGTTGAGGCAAACTGTCCTATTATTATTCACCAGAGAGGATGAACTAGCTGATTCAGGCTGGAAGACAGCATAGCAAGTTAGTTAGTTGCATGATGTTGTCCACAGCTGTATGAACCAGCTGGCACCAAGAATAGCCAGAGCGGTAGCTGCAGCAGTGTTGCAGGCTAAAAACAGAACAATGGTTGTTAAACACTACACTGATAATTCTCCCACTCCTTCAGTTCAGGATGTTTTGGAAGCTTCAAGTCTACTACATGTTGAAGGCCAAGGCAATTATTCAGGATATAAAATTAGTTTCTCTAAGGGACAAAGTTGCATGGCTCCAAGTGACTTGGCTAAAAATTAATCAAATTTAATTTTCATGGGAGTCTGAAAATGTTGGGATATATAGAGACCATGGTTTTCTCTCACCCAGATTCTGTACAAAATTAATTTCCCACAAATATCTGAATGACTCCAAAGTGATTTAGAGAGATGGTCTAACTGGCTTCATTGGTCTATAGTTTCCCTCAGAAGGAATTCCTTGCCAAAACTGTATTTTTTCCAAACTTTGGATTCCTATTTCCTAGCAGGAGGCTTTTCTCTGTTGATTTAGAGCTAAAAGAAAAAGGGCAGCATACCAAACACCATACTGTATCAGCATGGGGAATAAGTTTTTTTTGGAGAAGAAATTGTTGCCTAGAAAATCCATTGCAGAAATTGTGACGGTATACACATTATGGCAGTGTTCACAATAGTGCTTTTACAAATCAAGAAAAGGTTGATCTGAAAAAAACCCACTTGTAATATGATTCCTAAATGAAAACTGTGTGGCAATAGATAGCCTGGAAAATTAAAAAAAAAAATCACATCTAAGCCGTCAAAAATTTTGAGGAGAGGGAAGTTTAATTGGATTGCTGTGCTTGTGAATTTCTGTATTAAAACTAAAGCAGCATTTTAAAAGCTGAGTCAAATTTTAAAGGAGTTAATTCCCACAACATGGATGAATCTGATTCCATTACAGGCTTTGAGTTAGAGCAGAGAAAATACCAAGAGCAGATGAAATCTTTTGAGCGAGTAAACACTAATTTCTTTTAATTGGTTAATTTCCCTTGGAGTTTTTATTTCTGTGGTGTTTGCTTCCTTAAAAACCTACTCCAAAATAGCTTGCTTTCCTCATTCATTGTTTTAAGTGAATTTCATGTATTTTCCTTGTCTTGTTCTATTTCTGAACAGGAAACTGACTGTATGAAATATTAGCCAGGTATCAGTTCCTGATTTAACACCATTAAACAAATTTTTCAAACCATGTTGAAACCTCCCTATGCACCACTGCTCTGTATATTATGCTTTAAGGCCTTTTGGTTTTTGTGATCAAAGAATCAAACAACATTATGTTCTGGAGCTGTGGGGATTTTTTAATTTACTGGTGTATTGGTATCAGAGGAACAGGGAAGATGTTTTTTCCCTATACACTACTGAGTATACAAAACTTTTTGAATCAGTTCTTGCTAGGTGAAGTAATAAAACTGGTACCTTATTCACAATCTAAAATGTAAAGAACTGTTCTCCTTTAGCTTAGATGTTGAATAAGCATTAACTCTAAAATGACAGGATCTGTGTAAATGGAAACACCATTTTAAATTACTTGAAACTACCTTGAGGAATCTAGCTCAGAAGAGTCATATCTCTGTCTACTTATGTATGATCAGTTAATAAACAAAATGCCAGTAGAAATATCATAAATATAGCCCACAGATTTGCAGAAACAGTACAAACACTGCAGCTCTCCAAATGACTTCCTCCTGGGAAATAAATTATAGTTATTTCTCCTGGCACAAATACACTGTTACATTTCAAACAAGTTTTTAATTTTTATCTGCTCAAACTAAGTAAAATTTAAACTCTGTTCTAGTCCCATGTGATCTATAGGTAGGTATTATAATTTGAAAGGGAAAATGTATGCTGAAATTACCACCTATTCTTGAATCTATGGACCATTGCTATGTTCCATTGCTATGGATTAGCTAAAAAGTACTTTAAGACAACACAAAATGGTTTAGAAAAGCTGAGACTTTTTATCTGTTATCCTAGCAATTGAGCAGGACATATTAAAACAGTCAAACCCAAATTTTGAGTTTGGGTTTTTACTATTTACCACTGATCTGTTTTTTCCCCTACCACATCTAAAATATTTTGTTTTAAAGTTTCTAGATGCTTTCACTGTCAGTATTTCTCTTGTTGCATCAACGCTATAAATAGCAATGGAGAAACTTTGTACCTGCAGAACAGTCATTAAAAAAAAAAATTGTCAAAAGGCAACTGGGCAGACATGAAGAGGTGAAAAGTATTTTTGGATATTACTGTTTTTTTATCCCAAAAGACTGACTCATGCTGCAGAGACTAGAGGAGATAGTTTGGAAACTATATATCTTTTAAAAACAACACAAATGTTTCTATCCAGCATGGCATCCCAGCTGATGGTCAGGGGAATATGACAGACAGGCAGTGGTAGCAGAGCTCCATTTCTTCCAGTAGGAGCCTGGGTCAGGAATGCTGACAGCATATTTGGGTGGGTCATGTCTTCCTACAACTGGCTTCTCAGTTTTTCCAAGTTGGGGATTTATTTAGTGTCTTGTTTTGGGGGTTTTGCACCATTATGTTTATTTTAAATCAAGTTTAGTTACACATTTTAGGTATAAGGAAGGAAATACTTCTTATCCTTTAGTGCTTGGGCTGTCACTGGGGATTGGGAACAATGAGACAGCTGAAAATAACAGAGAGAAAAAGCCTGACAGAGGTAAATACAATCATGATGGAAAGAGCAGTTGGAAGAGGAAACCAGAAAAATACTAATAGACTTTGAGATAGAAACTGTCTACATCTCAGTAGAATAGCTCCCTGAAAGAAAATAGGGAGCTGAACGGAGAAATTTATATAAACCAGCAAAGCTGGATAAGGGAGTCTTCAATCTGGAGGTAATATAGCATGTGAGTGTGTCTTCAGGTATCTGTTGCTAAAATGGTCATTTGTTTTCAGACTGTCATTGATCTAAAGAAGGTACCATTGTTTTCCCAATCACTTCAAGCTTTATTTCAGTCTACTTGTAATAGGTATCAATGTCCTGTTTCTGTCATAGGGCACAACAGAATGTTCAGTTATTACCAGGCATTAAGATTTAGCATTTATATAAGATTTTCGTGTACTAACTATTTTATGGTTCTCTAATTAATCATCTCAGCACATACGGACTGTATGAAAATGTAGATGTTTTGCAGATGGGGAAACTGCAGTCACCTGAATTGCTGGAAACGATGCAAAAATTGCTTCTATCAGTAGCACTGCTTGGTAGTCAGGCTGTTTGCTTTCTACTATTTGTATCTGACTCTTCTTTCTGGTTATTGTGTACTGAATCTCTTTGGATTAATTTGATGCAATAGTGATGAAAATTGTTAATATTAAGGGTGAGCTCTGCAGTATCTCTCTCTTCTTTGCTGGGGGACAAGGAATACAAAATGACAGCTATTTATATGGCAAGAGTCCCTGGGTTACTCATATGCTTATCACAAAGGCTATTTTCCTGAAAAATTTCTGCTGCTGCTAATAAACTAATGACTTACTTTGTAATGGATATTTAATCACCCAGGGTCTGTCTAGAAATATGTATATATTAGTGTTTGAGTGTTATTCACCACTTGGATGTTTGTTATTTATTGTTTCTTCGTTTGAGATATATGCCTAAATAAGGATATTTAAGAAAAGAGAAACTCCTATTAAGGTTAAAAGAATAGATATCATGCAAGTCATAACATTCACTGGCCTCAGTGTCAGGCAACACTTGGTTCTATCAGATCTTGTCATAATTCCTTCCTCATACTTGCCAGTGTCTTTTATTCATATAGGTGAGCTAACACAGTTCACAAAAGTGCAAAAATATTTAAAATATATCTTTACTAGACAGGAAAAAAAGCTAAACTTGTGAATTTATGAAATGCACAGTCATGAAAGTAGAAATTAGTGGGAAAACCTTCGTCAGTGCTCACTCTTAGAGTTGCATATAATTTCAGAGGTTTCACTGCAGGTTCTAATGTGTTTTATAATTTGAATTTGAGTATGTGCTCAATTAGTGTATATATATCCACTTTATCTAGCAAAATTGTTTTTAAGGAACTATGCAGTAATATTTAGTTTGTCTCCCAGGAATATGGTAACAATACTGGATAAATTGGAAATCAACATGCATGGTTTCGATTGGACTTCCAAAACACTATAACATTAATCTATAATAAAAATATTTTGAGATTATGGATATTCTGTAAAGAAAATGTTGTTGCATGTGTTGACAAAATATAGTATTTTCCCTTCTTCTTTAGCCAAATAATAATCTTAAAAATTCCAATTTCACTCACAACAAAAGTTAATAATGTTTTATCACATAAAACTATTTATTTGGGTTTTTTAAAGACAGGAATATCAAGTCTTTTTTCATTGCATGTATTCAAACTTCTCATTTTCTCAACGTAATCCACAAAGTTAGAACAAAGAATTTGGTTTCCATTTGTTGACTTTTCATGTACATGAATACACAATAGCAGTTGTTTCTAAATTAAAAAAAAAATCCTTTTGTCAGACCCAAGCAAAATATGAAGGCTTAGGATGGTGCTATAAGCAGATGACAAAGAGACAACGAGTTGAGAACGAGTTCAAGGCTTTAGAAGGAAGAAACTTCAGCATACTACAGGGGACTTCTGCAGCTGCCTTCTGCTAACTGAAAATGAGGCTGTGCACATAACCTGTCTGGGAAAATCTCGTTATCAAAAGTAGGTTATATCTTATTGAAAAACTATATTCTGAAAGCACTTATTTTACAGTATGTACATTTCAACAGCCTGGCTGATTTTAGGTGAGACTGAGGTCTCAGTCAATCAATCAGCATCCTTTTAAAGGATGTAATCAAAGCAATGAAGTGCTTGTTTGCTTCAGCTATGTGTTCTGTGCTTTTATGGTCCTCATGTCTTTCATCAGCATTGGTCTGTAGATGTCCTGCAAGCTTTCCATGTAGTCTAAATAGTCACTCACTCGAAATCCATGCAGTGCTTCCTCCTGCACAGATACACAGAGAAAGCATTTATTAGCTAGGGAAAAAAGAGTACAACTCCAGTTTAATGAATTCCAAGCTTCTAAAGATAGCTCATTTTGTTCTGATTGTCAGAGCCTGGCTGTGTAAAATAGATTGTATTATGTTTTATTTAGAAATACAGATTTGGCAATATCTGCTTTCAGACAGTTTTTTTTTCTAATTACACACTTGGTATCAGAGAATTTCATTTCACTGGGATGTTGTTTACCTCATTTTTGGAGAATATTTTATTGAAGATTTTTAAGGTAAGAAGCTTTAAGAAGGGAAAGCCAGGTACTAAAGTATTCTTTTGAAAGAAGATTTCTACACCAGCACATGGCACAAGTTTATAAGTGTGGCTTTTATATCCAGCTAGATTATGAAGATCTTCTTTTATCATTGCTTAAAAAAATATTCACATCTCCTGTTTTTTCTTTACAATGTGCTTAAATAAAACCAGAAAAAAACTGTTCTGCACCACTAAAAGTGATTAATTCTTATGAATTCCAAAACACAGACTAAAAGAAAGTGCTCTCAGAAAACAAACAGATAATGTTCCTTCTCATGGCTACTATATTGGAAGGATGAGGAGGATGCCCCACAGAACACAGGATCCTGAAGAATGGTTTAGTGTAAAAAGGGTTGTTACTGTTGTGTACTCATAATCTACTAAGTATTACCACTGTTGGCAGCATGTGCTGCAAAAAAAGCTCTGGAGGCAGTCTCTGCGGACATAAGCTGCACCTCTGGTGTATTAATTGTGAATCTCTGCTAAGTAGAATTCTCCTGCGAACGTTTACTCAGGCTTGGAAAACTGAACTTGGGAATCTGAACAGAAATTCAAAATAGTCTTTATATTTCTTCTCCTCTACACAGAAGCAAAGCAAAAGTAAAATTTTACCTTCCAAGTTGCTCCTCATGCACTATAAGAAAGCTGACTACGGTGGAATATAAAATTATATATATATATACACACTAAATGGCATGTAGTGACAGGACAAGTGGAAACAGCTTCAAACTCAAAGAGGGTAGGTTTAGATTAGGTATGAGGAAGAGCTTTACTGTGAGGATGGTGAGGCTGAAATGAAGTTCTTCAACACTGGAAGTGTTCAAGGCCAGATTCAATGGTATAGTGGAAGATGGATTGGAACTAGATGATGTTTAAGGTTCCTTTCAACGCAAACCATTCTATAGTTTCAATTAATTAAGACTTATCAATAGCAGGAATACAAGTATACTCCTTTTTTTTCTGTAGTGGTCACTCAATAAATTGCCGATGTTCCAGTACTGCATTAATTTACATTCTTTTCTCATTAATTTAACAGTACCATGCCAAACCTTTAGTCTGATTATACTGCATGTATCAATGTATGAATTCTTTCTTCTATATTTTACATATTCTATCCAACAATGCCATCAAGATACAGCTTTAAAGATACCTTGTCCAAAACCAGGGAAAATAAAACAATACATTCATTAGACTGTGTACCAAACATTTTCAAGGAAGCAGATTGTGCTGAGCTACGTTTCCATATTTAAGCATATGTAAATTGGATGCAAACTAGTCAGAAAACTATTATTCTTAGGACATACTAAGATGCAGATATCTAGTTCTCAAAAAATTTTGACAGGTGAAAAAACTAGCAAAAAAGACAAAAATGTCCCTGTGAAGAAGAGTAAGATACTGTATCAATTTATGACTGCGGCTACAGCTATGCACTACCCTGCAAAAAGCCCCAACCCCAAACATAGTTTATAATTGGGAAAGAATATCAAATTGTGAGGCTGATTACATAGTAATTTGCATTTCTTCAAACTACCAGCTTGATCAGCTTCGTGCTACATCTCTACAAGTTTCAGCAAGCAACAACTGTGCAAACCCACTTTTCTGGAAAGCACCTTGTTCAATGAGATTGAGCCCACATACAGAGAACTGAATCAAATGCTCTCCTGACTTCATGTGCCTATTTTCATTGCTCATGAAAGAAATTACTCAGTCAAAAATACAGGAAAGCTATTTTCTGGAAAATACTATACACAATTTCCTGCCAGGGAACAAATAAAATTAAAATATTATTTCACTTGTTTAAAAGGACTAAGTGAAATTCAGTAAGAGTTTCAGATTAAATACATATATATATACACATACATACATATATACATATATATACATATATATATATATAGTATATATCCTCAGTATTCAGAGCTTTGGTTCTCCTCCGCAGTTGAAAAATTAAGAAACCCTTACTTTCAGAAAAACCTGAAGATCTCGGGCTTCTGTGTGCTTCAGGATGTCTTGCTGTAGGTGTCTGAACAGAGAAATACATATATATATTTGATAATCAGGACCAAGGAAAATACATATGGCAATGTAGTGACAGATCTCACTCCAGTCCATGTAATTCCAGAAACACTGAGTTATCCATTGCAGACAGATCTAGATGAGAATGAAATTATATATAATTAAGTAATTCTATACATTCAGTCATAATTGATCAGCTTTATCTCTTTTCTATACTACAGAACCTTTTCCCTATAACATTACCCCAGCTATGAAAATAAAAGGGCTAAAGTACAAAAGAAGCCAAGATTCACAATTTTTAATGCACAGCCTCTGAATAGACTCCTAGTGAGTTTGACTAAACATAATACGCTGTATCCATGCAATCCACACTTGTAGGAATGTATTCCGGCACCTCCTAAGTTTGAGACTTGAAGTCCAATGAAAGCAAAAGTGATTTTTTTTTGAAGATTTTGTTTTAAATGTGGCCTAAAGGGTAATAATAGTGATGAAGACATGTTCAGTTAGGGTTTTCCTTTCAATTAAAGTATTTCTCTGCATTATAAATGAATTTTAGGTCCTTCCCTAAAACACATTTTCATTTAATGAAGAGAGTATGAACACAGTGACTCCTTTGCCCTGTTCTAAATTACAATGTATTAAGAGGTATAATGTACATTTAATTTGGTTCTAGACCACAAATCTTCTGCTAATCATTCCTTAAGTGTTTAAAAATATCCAGCAGAATTACCACAATTCCAATTAGATGACAATAATCATAGTCTGGCAGTAAATCTGTTTTGAGGTATTTACTGAGGCACACAATCTCTTAAATTAAACTGTTTCCACAGTTCAGAGTTTGTTTTTCAATACTGCAGTAGAACTGCAAAATCATGCAGAAGATACAGTGGCACCCATGAATAGCATTTCAGTAACTTGTTAAATAAATGAAAAAAAAAAATTATTAGCAGTTTAGAACAGTATCTAGTGTATTACTGAGTCCACACAATTAAAAAAAGAAAATAGTGTAACTTGCACAAGAATAGCTGAAGGAGTGACTGTCTCCATGTATTTTCTTCATCCTAAAATAGGAACCTTATTACAAGCACCTTATTCCTATGCTGAGATAAATTCCTTCATCTGCTATTCTTCTTGCCTCAAAAACCAAACACCAAGCTGACTAATTTGAGCAATGTTTGTACCACAGTGGCATCTGCCCCCATTAAAGAGTCTTTTCAGCTGTAAATCTTGCAGGAAAAAATGAATTTTGAAGGCATAAGATGAAAAATATTTTCCTTGCCTTGGCACAGCAATACACTTTCTCACTCTGGCAAGGTGTCCTTTGCATGGACAATGTAACTCACTGCCTGGGGCTCTTTACCCTTCATCATGATTGCAATCTTTAGAAACAATGGTTCATACATAGCTGTCCATACTACCAAACAATTGTTGTAAGTAGGCAAAATGAAAGCTGGTGTTACAGATAATTTCTTCTGTTGTAACACCTCTTTAATATGAAAGAATAGTGTGTTACCTGATTGTAATAGTTACAGTAGCTCATATAAAATTAATTTTTCTCTAATATCACAGGAAATGCTTCCTAGTATATAACCCATGGTAAATTATCCATTTCTCTCCTATGGAAAATTTAGCTAATTATTCCAGGGAAAAAGGTATTTTGTTTAAATGCTAAATGTCAGGATTTAGTACTTATAATTTTTATCAATTTTTCCGCATGAACATGTAATAAAAGGTCATCAGCTCCCATACACTGGTATTATTCTATGAGTTAGTCACTTTCTATTTTCAGATGCTCTAAGTCACTGTGTTCTTACCTCTTACCCTCATTATTATAACAACCACACAAGTGCCATTTAGAAAAAATGGCCAGTAGTTCCTCAGTATTCTTGATTTTGTAGATTTAAGTCAATAGATTGATGATAACTTAATACACTTATGATCAGTTACCTGGGATGGAGTGAAACCAGACATGTGGAAGGCTGAGCAGACAAGGGGCAACTCAGCTTTCAGCAACATTTCAACGTAGTGAGCACTGCAAAAATAGACTGGATGGATGCCATATTCCACTGTTGTAACAGGCAGGTGCATCTGGTTAACAACAACAACATCATCATCATCAACAATGAAACTGAGGAACAGGATTATAGACTACAGAAATGTGTTGTTTTTTAATGCCTTGCTGAGAACAAAATATAAACATACACACTTTTATATGTAAGATAAGTAATTCTGATTATTTTATAGACAGAAAACAGGATAAACAAAATAGATTGTACTTTCATCAAGAAAAACATGTAGATAACTAAAGAAAAGTGTTAATAAATATATCCTAATTGTTCCTGTGCATTTGTAGTGTATTTCCTTATTGTATACAGGCTTTAATTGCCAAAACAGAGATGGAGAAATTGTTGTTATATTTTAAACAGGAAAATTGAAGAAGAAAAAAAAGATTGATTTCTGCTGATTTTTTTCCCTCCATTTAGTGGTGAAGTAGAACTTCATTATATTTGGAGTTGGTTTTTTTTGTGTGCACATATCTTTGCAGCATGTGTGGAGAGTGTGAGTGAAATCCTATTATGTGCAGCAAAAGGAGCAGAGGTTTTATCACTATGGAAGGCTCTGGATATTAATGCCCAGTTGCAGGTACTGAATCCTTGGCACCAGTGGTTTTTTTGGGTTTTTTTGCACTCGCAGAATAGAGCAAATTTCAGTACAAATTTCATTATGCTGGAACAACCTCAGGTCAGACTCAGTGCTGAATGGACTGATACCATCATCCCTTCTAGTGACAAGACAGATCACAGATTACTACAGAAGCCTCCATGCAGAAGAAGCACAGAATCTAATCTGCGCTTCGTGTACCTCAGAGTTCTCTGGTAGAGACTACAAGTTTAGAGGTTGTGTTCAAAACACAACATGACAATGTCCAAAGGGTTTTATTTAAATAGCTGGGAACTCCCATAATGAAAGATAGAAATGATGCTTCCTATATTACAACCTCAATCCAGATACCGACAATTTAAAATTATAAATCATACAGTATTTATGCAGTAATAATTTTTAAAATTTACTAAATATACTCAAATGTACTAAGCAAATTTCAAAACTGTAACTAAAAAAAAACCAAAAAAAAATCAGATCAATGGACTTGCTCTCTTACTGGAATCTGATAATTAAAAAAAAGTTCATTCAGCAGTATCACAGCCTTCACACAGAATTTAATGCCACTAACAAAGTTTGTTTTACTTCCAGCTTTAAAAATCATTAACATTGTCTTCAGACCACCTGGTACTTCTCTCTTTTCAAACAAAAATTTGAGCAAATATCAGATCTACATTTTTCCATGAATTTTTCAGGGTCATGTATTTAGCTAGGGGAGCTTAAGGAAAATATAATGCATTAGGAAAAAAACCAAACAAATAATAAAAAAAAAGTTAAGAAAAAACAAAACTAAGTAATAAAGTCTCATTTGTGAACTTTCAAAGGAGCCTTTCAGAAGGAAACAGGTTATAAATTCTTACAGATAAATGCAGTCTTGGTAGCCAGAGAAATGCTGAAACAAGAAGACATGAAAATTGCTGAAGAAATGTCAGTGTCCTCTCCCTGTCTCCTGACATTATGAGGAAGATGGAAGATGCAAACCAGTCATAACCAGCATAGTGCTCCTGCAAGCAGCCTGAACAGGGAGGTTAAGGAACTTGGGCAGAGATCTACTCCTCACTCTCCTGCAGCAACCACAGCTCTCCTCCTTCCGACATCCACGCACACAGAGCCAGGAGTTGGGGTTGTTAGACATGGCCATGGGGAACAGAGCTGCACAGAAGGCAGCATCAAGGCACAGTTGGCTCTCAAATTGAATTAAGAGAAACAATTTAAGCTGTTTTCCCCTTATACTAATTTTTTTAGTCAATACATAGTCAAGCTAAATCAGTAAAAGTAAACAAAAAGCAACTAAATGCAAAAAAATCTGCACCAAAGTGAGTGTGTTTATAAAGTGCAAGAAAAGAGAATAGTGGAGGAATAAAACAGGAGTAAAAATTATTTTAAAAAAAGTAAAAGAAAAGCCTTAAAAATGAGATTCAGCATATTCTGATATACACCTGAAGTATATTTTAATAGTGGTATGCAAATTTAATAGTGGTATGCAAAACAGAGAATAATATAGCAAAGCTGGTTGAAAAGCTGTTATCTGTTTTATTTTTTTTTTTACAGGAAGTTCCACAGTAGATCCAAAATAACCAAAAGTCTAACCACTCCTATTGATCTGACTACATCTACTTATCACACTTACCACTACATGGGCAGTATCATTAACAGTGTTGGTATTGTGGGAGTACCACACATACTCATTAATGTTCAAAGCTGCATTGCTGCAGGCTCTTTAGCACAATCAAAAACATGTGATCCCACTCCAAAATAGTTGATGAATGAGAAATGTGAGTAATGAGGATAAAAAGTGAATGAAATTTGCACTTCTAACAAAGTATGGGAACAAAAAGGTCAACATTTTCTTAAGTGCATTGGGAATGCGTTTAACTTAATAAAATTACAAAGTAAAAGTGCTCTTTTAAATTTTTTTTCTTTCCATAAATATAACACACCTACACCTCTATTGAAAGTACAAACTAGGATTTCAAATTCCACTGAAATTTTTAGACTATATAACTTATACCATCAGGAAAGGATACAAAGTGAAGACACCACAGTTCTTTGCTGTTGTTTCAGAAACTCCTCACAATTCACTAACACAAAACACAACCCATTTTCAGCATCTTCTTTTAGCAAGTTTAAGTATTTTCCATATCTGTTTCAAGAAGTTAAAAAAAAACCCTCTTTAGTTAATCTGTCATAAAGTTGTTCATCACTAAAACGATGCTGCAGATATACACATAAATAATCAAATAAAACCTTCTGTGCTCTTCCTAGAAAGGGTACACAGCAAACATCTGCTGCTCATTGTTACAAATCCTCACCCAAATTCCCTTTAGTTCAGTTTTAGAGATGGTGGTGGGGAGAAGCGAGTATTCTAACACACATGACTCAGTTTCTTCACATGCAATATTTATATTTCAATATAATGTACGTGTAATTATTATAATCAGAATTCAAACATTAATGCTAAAGATAGAAATCTGTGCAAGTACAGATATCTAAGCTTTTCCTTCATCACAGCTCTGCAAATTACCAGCCAAATAAAATGTTTAAATGGCATATAACTAAGCTTAGCTAAACAGAATCATATAGCGAAGTAATGCGAAGGAAAAAAAGACACATAATTCAGGATAATGCAATTTTATGGTAAATCTTACTAGCACGTTACAGTTAGTCTTTACAAAAATAGAGGATAATAACATACATCAACTGTAAAGATAATTTAATTATGTACTAATACCTTTTTCAATTCCAGTTAGAATTCATTTTCCTAAAGTTTATCTTAGATTTAAATGCTATAAAGCAATGAGTTGATGGATTAAGTATTATTAAAGACATTCTGTGAAAATCAAACAAATCCTAGAAATACTCTAGGGAAATATTTTAATACCATGTACCTGACTGTCATTTCAACACCAAGCTGCTGCACAGATGAAAGGTTTTCTTTCTTAACATCTCCATCCATGGCTAAAACAAAAGAAAACAAATTAAATAAACTATTATAAGAAATATGATTTGAACTGAATACTAATGTAAAGCTTTTTCTGTGTATGAATACCAATTCTGGAAAACTGTCTCCTATTCAAAATTATTTTGGTAGTGTTTGGAAAGGATTCATAAAGAATCCACATTCTTCACAAACTTTTTTAAAATGAAAATCACCATCTTTATAAGAAAATCTTCATGGTTGGTATGGTTATCATTCGATTTACAGCAAGTAACATATTTTTCAGCCCCATATCTTAGTAGAACTTTATCCTTTCTGGCCTAGAAATCAGACAAGGCAACCTATTCTGATCCACTTTCTTCCATTACAGAGCTCTTAAAATTCTCTAGCTATAATTCCAACTTTATTAACAAAAATTCTATTCTGGTATCGATCACAGAAAACTTTAAAACTGATAGATTTAATAAATTATTTAAATCCTATATTTACATGCATTTTTTCATACAGTAAAATATACCCCATTTTTTGCAGCTGTTTAAATTAAAAATCCAAGCTAGAAATAAATAAATAAATAAGGATTTAAAGCAACCACTGCTTTAGCATTTCCTGAAAATTTTAAATTCTAAATTACATTTTAAATGGGCATTTTTCCCTATCAGACATATGTTATCATCTAAGATAACTATACCTGAGATAAAAATTGCAGTCTAATAATATTATGAGTTACAAAGCTGAGGGAATAAACCTTGAATATACTTCTTTGAAAGTTCTACTTAAAAACAGCAAGAAATGAAACAAATTAAAACCCTTATTTACTGACAACATTTACTAAAAATGTAAATAATAGATATGGCAGCAGAAGTTAAAGTATACTTCTTTGAAAGTTCTACTTAAAAACAGCAAGAAATGAAACAAAACCCTTATTAACTGACAACATTTATTAAAAATGTAAATAATAGATATGGCAGCAGAAGTTAAAGTATATTCATGTAAATGATAGATGTAAAAATATAATTAAGCAGATCACACAGTAATTTATGTATTTTTTTCTATATCCTCAGACACAGAAATCAAAGTGAAGGATTCCCTGGCTATTTATGTAGATAAACACTCTTTGTTCCTGGCACACAAACAGAAACTAAGGTTTAAAGATTAAATAGTTACAAGTTCAGGGAGGAAAGGACTCAAAGGGAAAATAAATAAACAAACAAAACAAAAGAAAACACAAAAAACCCTCAAAAAAAAGAAAAAGATTCCATCTGCTCATATCAGATGAGATGTATGGTAAGAATAAAATCCCACTGTGTTTTATAACTTTCACAGAGAACAATAATTTAAGTATTAGGGTTGTGAGAAGTTAACCTTGTACCTTTGACAATATATTTATACATAATAAATATCAACTGCTCTTTGAGTAAAATGATCTGATTCAATAATCTGATGGGACTTAAACACTAAATGCACATCAGAGAGGTTTTCTGCAAGCCAATCAACAGCAGTTCAAATATCTTTTGCACAGCATACCAGAAGTGCAATCTTTGGAAGTATACATATAAGTTCACAGGGCATTTCAGTTAAAACCCCACAGACTTTTTTTTTTTTTCACAACTTTTTACAGCTCCTGTTTCAAGTTACGTGTTTACTCAGGCTGCAATTGCCATACTAAGTCAATATATTTTCATGTTTGTCTGTGCAAGTGGGAAGGCAAGAGGCATACATCCATCCTAGATAATAGGGGGAATTTAAATGAGTTGGCTGTGGCTAATGCCTAATTCAGTCCTAACACTACCATGTTTAATGGCAGCAGGGGGAAAGTAAAGCAATGACCTCTAAGCTCCAGTGCAGTCCTGCTTCCATTTTGAGGTGGATCCTATTGTTGGTGGCAGTGCAGGTATCCCACTCCAGCAAGGGTGTAACAAAAAAAGCTGTATCACAGCCCACTGTGTGAGCCCAGTGTCCACTCTGTAACAGTTTACAGCAAGTACTGAAGGCTCATTGTCCATTAACATTAAAAGAACACAAATGACTTCACTGATTTTCATTGACTTTTCTTCTCTGTTGTAACAATTTCCTAGTGGCTGGAAAGGGCTTTTTTTTTCTCACCACACTTCCTCCTGATATTTTTCTCTGTATTTTGAAGGAAGATAAAATTAACTTGAAGTCTGGACTGAATAATAATTCTCTATCACACAGTACCTTATCAAGGCAAAACCTCTTGCTTTCAGACACCACTGTATTAAACATAATCACAGCTCTGTATCCTGCTAATCCAAAAATTGTGCTTCTTTTATCTCAGTCAAAAGTTTTTATTTTCCCTTTTGTTTATTACTTAACAAACTGGGAAGACTAGGCCTAGGAACACTGTAAAATAATTTAGAATACACAAAGGACTACTTTCCACTGATTAAAAACTAGACCTAGCAACCTTAAATGCTTCCTTAAACTTAGAAAAATCCTATGAAAAACAAGTGGAATATTTAAATACTGTATCTTGCAATCCATGGACAAAAAACTTGCTTGTTGTGACTGTACTATTGTGGTGATGCCCATACATCTGATTGAATGCAGTGAGTTAATTTTATATAAAATTTCTTTGACAAATATTTTTCAATACAACTGATATAACTGTCTTGAAACACAAAAGGTTTCATAACAAAAAGGCATGGAGAAAAACCAGCTCCCTAAATAAGAATGCCATTCATTGTCAAAGGCCAGACCACCTCCCTGAACTGTGAATTTATAATATGATACAGCACTCTGGCTATTACTAAATGGAATGAACAACATATTTTGGCAGCTTCCTTTTTATTTATCTTAAAGCAAAAAAAAAAAAAAAAAAATCTTTGTTGAACAGACATTTCACACATTTTTCTTTAACTGAAAAACACTGTTAAACAGAAGCCAAAACTAAACTAGTGACTTGAAGGATATGGAATTCTCTAGGAGCTGATTAACAATTTAAGAAAATTCTTAGAAATCACCTCAATGGGCAGCACTTTTCAAAATGTTATGTAGCATTCAGGAGCACAAAAAGAGACTCCCATGAGGCATGATTTTTTAAATTACTAAACTCAGTCTATAGCTATACGCACTCCAGCATAAGTCAACTGCCATGCATAGTCCTGTGGCATTCTTTCTGATCAGCCTACACTTCAATTAAGTTTACAATTTATAGGAAAAATTGCTTTCTTATTAATTTTCCCTCTTACCATGACAAAGCTTTAATGTGTTTAAGTCAGAAAGTGGGCTACATCTCATTCATACTGAAATGACAGGAGGCCAAGCTGAAACAGCTTTACAGTATATATCATGTAACTTGTATGGTATTTGGATAATATTTAATTTATTTCCCTGTTTAAAGTGCTTTTACACCAAAGACACCATTGGCTTCCCTTTTGTCTTAAGTAAAAAATATTACTAAAGCTGTCACTCACATTATTGGTTAAGCTCTTTCACTTCCTGGTGCCCAGGCCAAATAGTTTTATGTCTATATAAATAATCTTTGGAATATACTAACGGATGCTAAATTTTAACTTTAGTGACAATAAGAAAAATTAGGTTTCTTGTGATGGATGAAAAAGACTTTTGACTCAAAGAAAATATTTAAGTAAAGGTTCTGCAAACAGCTGAAAATACCATGATAGCCAGAACCACCTGTGTAATTCCAAAAAATGCTTTAAAATACTTAGGAGTATATAGGTATATTTGCAATCAGATTTCTAGTCCATGGCTTTGTCCATAAAAAATGAAATTATGTATCTCATTTTTTTTTTCCTATGATTTATTATTTTTGTTAACAAACCAGCAGGATTTCACTTACTCTGCGACAGGTATCTAAACACTGACCCTCTCCATTGGCAGATACTGAAGCAGACAATATTCATTTTTATGCTTTGTCAGTAACTATCCTTTCTCATTTTGATGTTCTTATGAAAGTTTTCTATTTTAAACATTATTTGGACTTGTGGCAGAGCAAAATTTACGAGTTTTTCTCCATAATCTGTTCCACCATTTTGCTACTGTTTCTTCACAAAGTCACCTCCTTCAACCAAGCTACTCATCTGAAACACTTCTGACAGTCTGACCTCACACTCATTGTTAGAAATGTCTATAAAATAATCTTTTTCCAAAGAAAAGCATCACTTTTGTTGGATTTGAACTGGGAATGGAGACAATGTAAACAAGATCCAAGAGTGATTGCTGGAGAATGTTGAAGGCTTCTCAGAGGTAATCTCATGCGCAATTCTACACTGACTATCGAAAATACCTGTTATGTCATCAGTACTCTTGTCATAACAATATATGGCAAAAATATTAATATCTAGAATTTAGTTATATAATGATCATCACAAACCTCAAGCTGTTTCTGGCAATAGCTTCATTAAGAATGAACCACATTTTCTGCCCAGTTACCTAAATTGGCAATGGGTAAAATGCTTTCTGATAACAGCATCTTCAAAATGGCGCACAGTTTGAAGAAGTGAATTTATCAAATGATGCAGAAAGAATGGAAAAATTTCCTTCCTTCTCCTTCCCTTTCAGCCCAATTTCAGGTTGTAATCCTGTATTTTGCGTTTGCTGCTCCTTCTGAACAACTCTATACTGATACCTTCCTACTGGTGTTTTTAAAATTTCTTAGTTTGTTACCTGACCCACCTGACCCTTCAAAGATTAAGAGCTCATTAAATGGCAAAAAGCTCCTATGAGATTTTGTTCAGTCAGAGAACTTAGGCTCATCTAGGAGAAGGAACATACCATGACATTTGAGTTTTATGGCCAAGACCTGAAATCCCTGACGTTCTGTCCCTTTGGCAGTATAGGGCATAGCTGTTTCAGAGACAAAGTCCAGTGGAAACAGAGGATTTGACTGCAAGGTCATCTGCAAAAGCAGAGCTCCCAAAAAAAAAAAAAAAAAAAAACAACCTGCCGATCACAAAACATTGAGGCACTCCCAAGTTTGGGGAGTCTGCAACACATCATGGGGATCAATTAAGAAGCACAGACATCAATACATTAGATGACTTCATATTTCTCTGATAAATGGTTTGTTGAAACCTTTTAAAAATGATGATATTTTCACAAAGTGTTTCTGTTATATTGAACTGGAATTTGCTAACAGAAAGAGCAAGAGGCCATTTTAGGAACTTCGTATCCCTAATATGTAATGCATTGTATTTTACTACTACAGTAAATTTCAGTTTCTTGCCATTTTACTACCTATTACAGCTAGACACCAATGATTTGGTTGTCAATATTTTAGAGTTTATAAAGGAGAAAGAAAAAATTAAAGCAAACTAAAAATTATTAATTCTAGGAAAGGGGACAGACAAATCATTAACATATACAGATATTCAGTCATCCGAATAAACATCACAGCAGTATCACTGCTGTTAGCAGAAAGTATACTTCATGTAAGATTTGTGTTACTGTTTATAATTGAACATTGCAACTGCATAGTGTTTTATCAGATATTTTTTCCTTCTCTCTTATCTTGAGAATGGTAACAACCCAATCTAATTTAATTTTTCCATATTTGCGAATTTTATAGGAGATTGAAATCCTGAGGGGTTCCGTGGCAGATGGATGACTGTGTTATTCTAATTACAACTAGCTACAGGTTTACAAGGCTGTCAGTTTTTTAAGATAATCAAATTCTAATTTTAGGAAACATGATAAATACTGAATATCTATGTGCTCTGCTGAATCCACCTTCATGAAAAATTTGACTTTTCTTCATTGAAATGAAACAACTATTAGAAATTTGCTTTAAATTCCTCAGACCAAAATTTATTTAAGAGAATGGTGGATACATACAATTCCCACCAGTGAAGTAATGAGTTTCTGAGATGTTCAAGAACATTTTAAACAACCCCCAAAATGATACAGATACATTTAAAAGAAAGGCAATTTAAATATGAAGAAGCTGCATAGAAATTATTAGGAGACTGACCTTTATAGCTTTCCATGCTGAAATAACAATCTGTTCTGCATTCAGAAAGATATGACACGAACTTTTCAATTAATTCTGCCACAACTGCAAGAAATAAAAACCCATTAAAAAATTAGAGGCAACAAAAAAAATATGGAACTACGTCACCTAACTAAATGACAATATGTGGGAAAGTAAAGCTATTTAAATTCCTGCATATTTATTCATATTTTTATGGGGGAACAACTCAAAACATTCATTGCACTTTTGCATTCCTAACACCATTCCTAACTTAAATTAAATTTTAATAGCTTTACTGAGAATATATTCAGTGTAAACAGAAAGAGAATCTCATATTATCTTTATATCCTCCAAGGATTACTCCAGAATTTGTTACATGGTTTCAATATGAAATGAAAATTAACTACAATTAAACTATAATATCTTACCACATTTGTCTGTGTATGGAGACAGGAAAGGAAAACAATAAAACAAACAAACCACAAAACCCATCAGCCAGCCAAATACCCCAAATAAACCCAACAACCCACATAGAATAAAAAGCTTACATCATCTCAAAATTATGCTAACAAAAGCACATGAAGTTTAAGGGCTGTTTCAAAAAAATCTCAATATAAAACTACCTATGTCATCACAAGATAAAAATTTTTCACTTAAATTTATGCAATAGGCATATTTAATTTGGGAAATTCTGTATTTAGTGATGACCATAATATTCTTCTTCAGTTCTTGCTATGGAACTTTGAGTCTGCAGATACTGCATAGCTGAGTCTTATGTTAACATCTGTTCACTGTGGAGGAAATCTTATCTCCCACCTTGACAAGATGTTAACCAGGAAGTTAGCAAGACCTTTCAGTGACAAATCATTACCCAAACTGTCCCTGACTATCCTCAATTCTGCAAGTCTTAGGCTATGGCAACTGAACACATGACACCATACAAGTTTAAACAAAGATTACGAGGAAGCCTTCGCACAAACTGCACAGAGGAGGCCCATATGAGGTAAGCCATGATAGGAATTTAGGATAGCAACAATGAATTTCTTTTGTAAGTAAATGCTATCCTAAAACAACTGCTGTTAGCTCCTTAAATAGGATATAAAACATACAGATACACATACTGATACGTCTAACAAGAATGCAAAGCAAGGGAGCGTATTTAGAGAGTAACAACTGCTGCCATCTGTGGGATTTCCTGTTTAAATACCATGTTACCATTTCCCTGGCAGTCCTTCCAGTTAATAGCAATGAAGCTTCAGCTCCTGTTCCGTCATTCTTGCACATAACTCCAGGCACCCACTGCCCAGTTTAAAACTGCTGGTTTTAAACTCAAGAGTTCAAAGAGTCATAGAATGGCAGGGGTTGGGAGGGACCATAAAGAACACCAGTATCACTGCTACCAGTACCAGTACTGTTAAGCAGACAGTGGCAGGAGCAGCTGAAGCAGCACAAGTGAGGCAGAGCAAGGACATGCTGGAGGTGGCAACAGAGAAAGCTAGAAACCTCCTGAGCTAGCCATGATACAAGGAAAACTGACACAAGCAGTTAAAGAGCAGTGCGAGCTCTTTTGGGAATGAGGAGGAGAAAAAGACAGAACCTCCACCCACTCCACTCTGATGCTTGTTATGCCAGAAAAATAATGAAGAAAAAGACATAATAAAGATAATTCTTCTTCCAATTATTTTAAGCTAACATACTGACATTAAATCACAATTTTTTTGTCTTGATTAATTGCTTAAAACATTTACAGAAATTACACTGAATGAGCTGCTATTTGGACACCACTGTAGAAACTGGTTCGTGATTCTTCATTTAACTGGAAAACTAGACAAAAAACATTTAGGCAGGTTCATTGTACAGTACAGTCAGTATTGCTGTAAAAGTCCAAATTTTCAAGTAAAGTTTATGTGGCCTACCAACATAGTGAAAATGTTGATTTTCTTATATTATGGAAGCTTGGCTGTATTAGTATTTAATACAGTTTTTAAGAGTCTAGAAATAATCTCATGGAAATTTAATTCTTACACAAAAAAAGAAAGAGAATTTTAATTTAGGTGTGTTTAATTATACATGAAATAAACAGAAATGCTTTTAAATTTCTTAAATTACTGCAGTATGATTATAAAATATCTACTTTCCTCCAGGGTTTTCTTTTTCCTTGAAGAAGTAGTGTACAAAAGGAAGGTAATTGCAACAGCTTCAAAACTGCATAAGAACACTGCTTTAAAAAAAGCATGTGGTTAAAATTGTTTTAATAGGTAACAACCATGAGCACTAACCTAATTCCTACTCTGAAAGTTTTAAGCCAAAAAGGTCAAAAAATGAAAAAAGAAGCATCCGACCTTTTAAAATCCTCTAATATAACTACTTTTACTGGATCATATTCTATGATCCAGATGTTTCAGAGTAGTTTAAAAGAAAATACAAAGGATGTTTTTAACTGCAGTTCTGCTCTCAGGCACAAGTTGTAACTCTTGGTGATGATCCTGTGCAGGGCCAGGAGCTGGACTCAATGATCCTTGATGGTCTCTTCCAACTCAGATGAGTGGAAGGGATTCTGTGATTCTGTGACTTCTGCTAGAGGCTAAAAATTCAAGAGTGAAAATCTTGGACAGATTACTTTTTTGCAAGAGTAGTGTCAGAAATTTTCAACTCCATCAACCATACTTCAGTTTAATAAGATTATGAAAAATAGAATTAGCAATTCCATTATTGATGGCAACAAGAAGTAGGACTTTCAATTATTGTACATTAAAATGACAAATGAACAACCTACATTTTCTCTGAAAAGAAGAAAACAGGGTAATAAAAATTCTGACAGTGCTTTCATTAGAGATGAACACTGCATATGCTATATCAATATACAAGTATTTTCTTTATTAATGGAAAAAGCAGCCCTTCAAATCCAAACCAAATCTTTATACACCTGCACACACATTCACATGCAGTCATGTGCCACTGCTTACAGTGCCTCAAACTGATTTGGGGGTCAGAAGAAGGAATTTCTGATCTGCAATTGCTCTTTCAGCATGACATAAAGACCCACTGTTTCACTCAAATTCTAACACAAACTTTCTTGGAAAATCAAGGACATAAAAATAAAAACACAAACATCTAATTTGTATTATTCTAAAAACTTCTTTTGAAAATACAATATCAGCATTGTGTTATCCTGAACTAAAAACACTACTACAGCATATAACAGTCATGGGTTCTTTATCCTATGGGGAAAGTCCTGAAGTTAGTTTCAATTTTTTGTTGCAATTGCTAAAGGTTGCAGCACACATACATCACAAACAATGACACTGCCTCAAAGGCTCATTGTATTTTTTGTCAACATGTTTTGATAGAGCTATCTCAGATGATGCAGCACTCACAAAACATTAAAGGATTCCAGAACACTGTTGACTGTAACCACTCTGCTTCCATCAAACATTTCACTTATAAAAGGTGGAGAAAATTCCTATGTTTTACAGTAAGTTCTCACATGCAAGTTCAAGAGCTGCTATCTTTTCTTGGTTGGTTGGTTTTTATTAAGAAAAAATTATTTGGAGGTAAATTAATAGGCTCTAAAGAATACGGGAGATCTAAATGCAGATCCTCAGGGAGATAGGTGATAGAAAATCTGAAACTCTATGGAGCAGGTAATTTTAGCTGAATTTACTATTCCTATCCACATCACATATGAATATAAAGCTTGAGAAGAATAGGATTTGGGGACAGAGTATCTCATTATGAAGAGAAGAATGTGAGCATATAATTGATATGATCTCTGCAACAGCCTTAATTTATTTTGCTTTGGGTTAAAAGTCTTCTGAAAGGGGAGAGGAATAAGGATGAATCTGCCCAGAAGTCAGATGTTGATACAATGTTAACTGGGAACAGATGAAAAAAGAAGTTGCTGGAATGGAAAATAACAGAAATGCCTTCTACTGTACCTGAAGGACAAAAAAGGAGAAGACAATTGAAAAAGGCGTGGCTAAAATAGTGACGGCGAGATTCTGGTCCAAGAAAAAAAAAAAAAAAACAACCCAAAACCACAAACCACCTCTCAGTGATGTGAACTATTTGAACATGAGCTATACTAAGCCTAGATCCATACAGAGTCATAACTTTCTATATAAATCTAAACTATTGTTCAGAGGAGTTGATTTGCCTGCTTCTTTATCTGCCAAAGTTTAGATGACAATCACAGAAAACTCTTTTTTAGATGTCCTAAAGACACTTGAGGAAGGCCACAAGTATGGCAATGAGTAGTCCAAAGAAGCCAAGACATAACCTTACCAAAGATTCTCCCCATGGTTCTCTAGCTGATAAATGACCCAAAGAAAACAAGGAGTTATACACCCTAACACCCACAGATCTGTGGCATCCTTATGGAAGGAACAACTGGCAGAATGTCTTTGTCATAGCTTATTATGCTTAGAACAACACACTGTAGGAGCTGGTTGTCTACAGTGTTTTGCTTTTAGGAGACCAAGAAAAATCCCAGACTTTCAGTCTTGATGCACTAAAAGACATGCTAGCCTGAGGAAGGTTTTAATCTCCTTTTAGCAGTTCAATAAAGCCCTTCAAAAACCAGATCTTGATGTTTGAGCACAGAAATTACTTAAAAGCTACACTCAGAGGTGATGTTTTAGCAGAGAAAACACCAGTCAAAGGACATCCAAAAAGCAATGCATTACCAGTGCGTTTAGCACAAAAGTATTGACCAAGTCAATGGGAGAGTAATCAATGTGGGAAGGGTGAATTAGAGATGTTGATAGTGTACAGCTTGCTCAAGAATTTTTTGATGGAGCTCAAGTAGGTTCTATAGATTCAGCATCTGGTAATCCTGACACCAGATCACAGATTATTTTTAATAAATCAATACACATTACACTATACAGTCCTTGAATCTAATGTTATCTTTGCTCATTATATTCTGGTTTAATTCCTGTTAATGTCAGTCTCTCTTAGAATGGGCCCAGCACAAAAAGCACAAATGTACATCTTTGTTCTGTAAACCATGGAGATTGCTTCATCTGTAACTATAGAGAAAGTTTTGATTTCTGGGCATCTGGACTGAAGTCTCTTATTCCTCTGAAATTTGGGAGAGCTTCACATGCTGCAAAAGATACACAGCAGCACAGCTGTCTCTTGCAAAATGGATTCAGTGAACATGATGTTGTCTCAAACCACAGAGCTGCAGATATTTTGCTGCTTCTGAAATATCTCCAAGCAGATACAGAACATCTGAAGAGCTTTGCAACATAAAATCTAAATAACATAAAGGGAAACCTTGGGCACCTGTAAACAAGAAGTTAGACTACATACTGACCATAATCATAATTCCTATGGGAATGGAATCCAGCAATTTCTGAGAACACCTTGCTTCTTTATGGCTACACAAGCTTATATTCACAAGGGAATTATTATGTCTTCTGATGATTTATGTCATATAGTGATCTGTTTTTGCTTTGGCTGCTTTGGTTTTTTTAAATGAACTATAGCAATACTCCTGCATGATCACACTGTTCATTAGAAATGCATATGAAAATTAAGAAAAACCTGAATGAACAGGTTCTTTGATGTTTAGTATGGCTTAATTCTGACATTTTTTTTACAGAAATTGCCCATTAATATAATTTTCCAACCCAAGTTGACTCATTCACTAATCTCTAAGAAACATGTTTTCTTTCAGATTTTCATTTTCTCAGTATCTCAATAATGGACCCTTTAGAGATCTGGAACAAAGACTTATATTTAAGCCCTCTTTTTCTGTCAAATTTCACTGACAACATAGAGGGAAAATGGTGGTAAAGACAAAAATAGGACATAAAATGCATAAACCTTCCTTTTTTTGTGAAAATCCCATTGAAATAGTTTTCATAATCAACACAAAATTATGGACTACTTGTATAGATAACGTACTCCTCAATAAAAATAATAAGAAGAGTTGCTTGTTAGTGGTCTTTTGTCTCCTTTCTTTGTTAAACTTCTTAAGTCATACTCACTTGGTCCACTGATGCTGTCTGGTCTGGCTTTCATGACTTTGCGGAACTGTTTTCTACAAATTTCTGCCCACTCAGTTGGCTTCTCTGGACCTTTTAAGAGTTTTAAGAGCTTGTTGAGATCTTTATCTAGAAGAAATGAAAAATTAGTGTTATTCTATAATGATCATACACTGACAGAGTAGTTTGAGTTGAAAGGGACCTCAAAGATCACACAGCCCCAACTCCATTGCGACATGTATTTTTGGCAGACCTCATAAGAAAAGAACACATAAATATGCCTCTTCCTAAGACAATTAAACTGGAAAAGGAGTGATGAAGCTGATGACATTCTGCTTTATACAAAACATTCTACTTACTGATGGGATTTTGTGCTTATTTTGGCTGGAGTAAAATTAATTTTCTTCAGAGTGGCTGGTATGGGGCTATGCTTTTGGATATACCAAACGCAGAGCTGTTAATCTAGAGATGTTCTAGAGATCTGTGTAAGCAGAGCTTCCTTTTCTGCCTTCATACTGCTACCCTGGCAAGGGGGCTGGTGGTGCGTGGGAAACGGAGGAGACACCGGTGGGACAGGTGACCCAAACTGACCGAAGGGCTATCTTACACCATACAGTATGCTCAGTATATAAAGTGGGGGGAAGAAAGAGGAAGGGGAGGAACATTCTGAGTGATGCTGACATGATGACAGTTACATGGTGGTGTTCAGTCAAAGGCTGGACTCAATGACATCTGATGTCTTTTCAAACCTAATTGAAAACCTAATTGATTCTGTGATTGCATTTGTCTCCCTAAGTAACCATTACAGGTGAGGGGGTCCTGCTCTCCTGCAGATGGGCTGAACACCTGCCTACCACCCAGATGCAGTGAAATAATTCCTTTTTTGCTTTGTCTGTGCGCATGGCTTTTGCTTTTCTATTATACAATCATAGAATAAGCCGAGTTGGAAGGGACCTATCAGGATCATAAAGTTCAACTCCTGGCCCTATGCAGAGCACCCCATGTCACACCATGTGTCTGAGAGTGTTGTCCAAACACTTCTTAAACTCATGAAGGCTTGTTGCTGTCACCATTCCCCTGTAACAGTACCCAACCACCCTCTGGATGAATTGCATTTTCCTGATGTCTAATCTTAACCTCCCCTGACTCAGCATCATACCATTTCCCCAAGTCCTGTCATTGATCACAAGAGTGTAAAGATCAGTGGCTGCCCCTCTGCTTCCACCCATAAGGATGTTGAAGACAATAGTGAGGTCTCCCCTCAGTCTCCTTTTCTTTAGGCTGAACAGACCAAGTGACCTCGACCACTCCGCATACGGCTCCCTCTTCAGACCTTCACCATCCTCGCAGCCCTCTTTTGGACACTCTCTAATAGCTTAATGTCTTTTTTATGTTGTGGTGCCCAAAACTGCCCCCAGCACTCGAGGTGAGGCCACCGCAATGCAGAGCAGAGCGAGATAATCCCCTCCTTGCCCAGCTGACAATGCTGTGCCTGATGCCCCCCAGGACACAATTTGCCCTCCTGGCTGCCAGGACACTTGGCAACTACCAGGTAACTTGGCTCCCAGAGTACTTGATGCTGCTATGAAATACTTTCTGGCCATCTGGAAGGAGAAAAAAAAAGATGGTACTTGACACAAAGCAAATGCATGTGCATGCACTCCAGCTGTGTACAGTCCCTATGCTGCTGGACCATTGATATTATTAATTTTTCAAATTTCTGAGTACTTTACTTGTTAAATAAAGTTTTTTCCATTTTTCTCAAATGAGATTTTTTCTTCTGAAATGGTGGGGGGAGGGGCCACTTGAATCTGTTTTCTAGAGGGACCCCTTTGGAGAGTTCCTCCCTAAATTTGCCAGGACAAGTGTCAAACAATTGTTTGAGCCAGTCTATGAATATTTGCTGTTCCTTCTACTTCTTTATAGCATTTCTATGTCAAAACACTCTTTTCAAAGGATCTTATTCTTTTAAGATTATTAGAATACTTTCAACAGAATTATGATTTTGCATTTAATTTATTTTAAGCACATCTAAAGACCTTAATGATTTCTAATTAGTAGATTGTATCCCTGTCATTGGAATTTATTATATGATACACAGCATTTCAAAACAATCTTATTATAGTAACTTAATTATTATCATTAGTAATGACTCCAAATTAATTAACCTGAGATTTCTTTGTTATCCTCAAATAAATAAGTCCTCAGTATCTTCCCAAATAACATGAAGTGATGCTTAGAACAGCTCACTTATGAAAATTTAATGTGAAGAAGAATTTAACTCTTACAGTATTATCGATTTCCAGTTCTTTCTCTGCCCTTCTTTATTATTTCTGAAACAGTTGAATATTGAAGAAAATCCTAGAACTGCAAGGCACACTCCTCGATACAAGTTAAATAGTTATTTTACTTCCTGAAGGATTGTAGTAAAAACAAGCATCAGAGACTACAAGCTGAGACTTAATCAGTCAACATACCAGAGACCCGTGCAACCAAGATACTGCAGTGCAGTCATGTATTTAATATATCCAGTACAAACTGAAACTGGTATCATACTGTGGAAGCTTACTGCGGCTTACTTTCTTCCAGATAAAACACTTGCTTCCCTTAATTTGTCATTAAATGTGACTACCCCTTCTGCCAGCAGGTCACTACAGTGAAAAAAAAAAAAAAAAAAAAAAAAAAAAAAAGCAGAACCTTGGGGATTTTTTGGAATGACAATTGCATCTAAAAACTCACTATATCAAAAAATGCCAGCTTGCTTTCAAAATTTAGTAGGCAACTATAATTTGACCAACAGTATTACCCTGTAGCTGAAACTTAAGCAATTACACTGTTCTGGGCCATATATATTATGTGTTACTGAAGGCAGGCTGTTACACTACCACTACCACTAGAGGTATTCTAAACACACTAACCCCAAGAAACAGAAGTCCTGCTTTTATTTCTTCTCTTTTCTGGTTTGTCACTAAATGAGTTCATTGATTATCCTAAATTAATAACCTGAATTTTATTTATTTCCTGGAAAAATACTAGACCTGCTGAATGACGTGAAGGATAGAAGGTGAGGGAACAGGGGAAGGAGAAAAAAAATAGAAAGAAGAGAAAATATGAGGAAGAGAATGACTAAGACCTTCTCCTACTATGCTAGCAAGCTTTTAAATATGGTCATGATTGAAAAGAAGCTAATGTCAATTTAATAAATCTGCTGCACTTCTACTCTCTTCTTCCTTTAGATTTATATTTTGCTATCCCATCCCTTACTTGTAGTTACTTTGTGCTAGCATTGGTTGTTCTGTGTAATCCCATAGGAAAAAAAAAAAATAACAAAAAAAAACAAACACCCCACATTTACTAGTTTATGAAGCTGTGAAATTGCACTATAAATAAGCTACATTTCCACACATGTATGAAATCTGAACCACTACCTTATAACAGCAGGTTTAAATTTATCTCCCTTTTCTAAAAGATGTTGCTTTATAATTCTTCAACTAATTCTTCAGCTAGCTTATTTAGATTTTCTAAAGCAAGTAAGACCCAGAAAAATTCATTAATGTTTTATAAAACATAAGAAATATAACAAGTCCCTTCTCATCTGACTGTGCTTTGTGGCAGAAGTGTTTTTCTGTGATTAATAACTAAGATCTGTAAATCCATGCATATCTAATTCAAAAATCTAAATTGAGAGATGAATAACCTGACTACAATTTATTTGACTAATACACAAAACCAAATCCATTTAAAGATATATAATTTAGGAAACCTCATGTGCATTTCTCATAGACCTTACTACTCTTTCATATTTTTTTAATTGAGTGGACCTAAAAGCAAAAGGCAACAGACTTATATATGAATAAAATGACAAATATAAAAAGCAGTACAAGTCAAAGAAGTGTAGGTTATTAAAGCATTTATGTGACATTATAAGGGATACCAGGAAAGATAATACGACTGATTCTTTGACAGAGAAAATTTTTAAAAAACTTAAAGACAATGTAATACCAGGTATTACAAAAAAAAAAAAAAAAAAAAAAAAGAATGAAATCAGATTAAAAAAAAAACAAAACCAAACAAAACAAACAAGCAAATAAACAAACAAGAAACCCTCAATAAAACCAAACCTGAAACATGGCAGCAAGTTCCCATTCAAGTTAGAAGTTTAAAGCAAAGAACTCAGAGAACTGTGGCTGAGATAAATTATCAAAATACTTTTGATAAGATATAACCACAGATTTTTTTGTACCAATTCTGGAATGTCTGAGTTCAGAAGAAAATAAGTTTCATGAATAGCGGGGTACCCAAGTTTAAGGAAATGTTAAGCAGTGAATGCATCATTGCAGGACATTTACGGACAATATTTTTCAGCCACAGTCATTACCAACTGTCATAACTGCAGAGCTAGGACTAGAGAAGAAAAACATATTCTGTAAAATAGAAGAGTGAATATTACAGTTTAATAGTCTTCTAAAGAGTTTAACTTTTAATAATCTACACTCTAGTTAATATTACAAGTAAAAAAAAAAAAACTTTTCACAGTTGTATCCTGAATATAAAAGGACTATATCAGTATCTGAAAATTACTTAATAGTTCTTCCTCAAATTACCTTAATGAAATAATAATTGAATTATTAAAACAAGAAAAGCAACAGGGTATCTTGCTGGAGTGTAAACAGGTAGAAATGGCATAATTAATTTTCACATATAAATAAAGATACACATAAATCATTGGAAGTTTCACTATAAATTATTTTTGACAGAAGTGAATCATTAATATACTGCTATCCAACAGCTTTCAAACTTTAACTACTGGCTGAAATTATTAGAGCATATTAATATAAAATCAACCAAATTTATTTTTCCATAAATCCTTTCCTGAAACCCATATACCACACAAACAAAGACCTACCATCTGCAAAACCAGGACAGATATTTGTAAACATTGATGCACTACAAGTTTTCCTCAAATACAAACATATTTGTTGAGAGAGTCTGCTTACTCAAAGTGTCCTCATAAAATGGAAGAGATACTCCACTACTCCAATGCAGTTACTAAATTACAGTAGAGTCCTTTTTTATTTAGTGCGTCAAAAATATCCACTTGCCAGCGTCTGTGATCACTATAATAGCACAGAATAAAAGCAAGAGTGATAAAACAAGCTCTGCTACTCGCAGCCTTCAGGCCTTGGTGCTGGGAAACATGTTCCATATACTGTCAGAGTTACCACTGTTCTGCTTTTTATTACAGCTGAACCAAAAGGTGTCAGTCAGTATCGCACATTTAGCACTGTCCTTCAAAAGAATTTATAGAATAAAAACCCTACCCACTTCTTGGGTTTTCATGCTGGAAAACTCAGTGTGAACAAGTCCTTTTAAGTAACCACCCCTCTTAAGCTACTTTCAGTTTTATCCATGGTTTCCATTGTACCAGATACAGGATAAATGAAGTCCAGAGATCTGGAAATGAAGCTTCCTTTTCCCTGACCTCAGTTTGGCCACACTAGTTCTAAAATGCGCTGTTGTAGCATCTGTCATTCAACTCCATCTGAAAGAAGGGTTATAAACAGAACTATTAGCAGTATCATATTCAAGGCACACCTTTAATGCTCACAAGCCATCTCCATCTAGTATATAGATAGATTAAAAAATCAATTCAGGTTATGCTTTTACATCTGCCATCACAATTATGTGATGGAAATAGGATATATTTTCAAAGTACAAAGAAAAGGTAAGCTTCTCTTGAGGTGCCCATATCTCTTGAGCAATAAAAGAGGACACAAATAAGTGGTCAGGACAGACAGAATAAAACCTACAGTTACAGCCTTTTCAGCCAAAGAAACTATACAGTCTTTAATAGTACTAAGAATCTACTAGTCTTAATTATTCATGTCATAGAAATATGCAAAATAAGAGGAGCAGAATCATACCTCACAAGTTACGTAATGAAATACTACAGCATGAAATCTGAACACAGGTTCAGGGAACCAGAGACATTGTCTCGGCCTTCAATCTTTGTCAAACAGACACAGTGAAGCAGTCATGCATTCCCGCTCACACAACGGCTGCAGAACTCTTGCCAGTCAAAAGTCTGTGTGAATTCTGTCCATCTCCTTGGACTAAGCCCAATGAAAATTTAACAAGTATTTTTCTAAACTCCAAGCAATCTGACTAACACACAACATGCATTCTGAATATTCCCAACAAAGAAGTTGTAAGATCTTGTATAAATGTAACTCACGGATCCATCTTGTAATCGTATTTTTAACCTCTCTTGTGAAAGAAAACTTCTATCACTGCCATATCATAGCGCTTAAAAATACAGTTCAGATATTCTCCATTTTCTATTCATGCTCTTGATTTCTTTTTTTGCAAGCACTACAACAAAAATTTATGAACTTAATTATTTTAATTTTTGATCTATTTATTCTAGTGCTTCTTTCAAAATAACTTACACATCTTGAAAGCTTCAGTCTGGCAAGTTCAGTGTTTTGCTATTTTTTTTAACCTAGTACTGAAATAGAACACTTGCAGTGGTTTATTTCCCTTTTATTTTCAAACAAAAACCACAAAATATTTTGACTGCACTACCAAATGTTCTGTTCATTTTGCAGATATATAATCTTTTACTTCAGTTACCTTTAACATCAAAAATGCTATTCCAAATCAAAATATTTCTTTGCTTTAAATTCTTTATCAAACTCATTTCTAAATCTTTGAAATTTCATTTCAGCAAATTTACTGTTAGCCAAAGTTTTACCCAGGTTTTCTTAGTTGGCTGTCATCCACAAATGTGACAACTGTAATATCTATTTCATTAGCCCACTGGGTAATGATGAGCAACAGAATTATTCTGAACAAGAGAACCGAGGGATCCTTTGAACGTGTTCTGAGAATAATAATAACAATACAATATGTTTTTCCAAACCAAGAGTGACACTACTGCCTCCTTGAAGACACCCACTTTACCATTACCTGATTATTGTCTTATGAAACTTACCTTGGGAATCCTGCAATAGTATTACAAAAGCTAAGATACAAAAAATTCCTTCTTTTATAACTATATGGCCTTTCCTCTGGTCAGAGTGGGAAATCACCTTTCAAATTTTTTTTTTCTCCCAGAGATCTACAAACAGACTATTTTATAGTCCACAGTTAATGTAGAATTTCTATCACTTCTGTAAATCTGTCTCTGATAAGGAAATTCACAATTTCTAGTAAGTTCATCTCAGGGATATAGTAAACACGAACAAATAGAATGAATTATTTATTTACCAAGTCATTCAATGGATTCTTTTGCAATGTCTCTGCAAACTAAAACCTTAAACAGTTTCTCTGTGTGAATTAAACTGCTGTGCCTAGGTAGTTCTTCAAAGGATTCTTCAGTCTGCTCACATTCCAAATTGATGTTCAATGTGGAAACCAACTATCCTAAACGCTGTCTATTTCACACACCACCAAGCTCAGTAAACACAGGGATGTGAATCACAAAAATAGTGTACAAAGAACTTTGCAGTTTAAGCAAACTGTCTTGCTTCAGTTACTAGAGATGATATAAATGTACCTTACGAGGCACCCACCAGAGACGAGCCAGGAGGTTAATCTTGAACTGTGCATAAGAATTAGATTACCAAACAGCTTTGTAGATTGACAGTTGCACAAAGCCAGACAAGCTAAATCAAACCAACTTATTTAGCTACAGTTGCAGCCAGCACTGAAATAACCTCAAGTACTTAATGAGATTATGATCACTTGGATGTGAGGGTGGGGAGCAGGGTACAAGGAGGAAGAAAAAAGAAATTTTTAAAATTGACTAAGATACTTGTATGCAATCTACACTGCTTGCACGCTTCCTACGTACCTTGTCTGAATTCAGCTTTCCTAGGAATTTCTGCAAGATAGCACTTTGGCACAGGGAACGATGAAAACATTGGCCAAGGATATAGCCCACTGCCCTAGAAAAGAATCAGAAATAAATTAATTTAGCAGAAACATTAATAGCTTTTTCTCAATTAACACACAAAAGTACAGCTCCCAGAATTACTGCCTATGCACCAAAATTGTTTGATACTACAATTTCCAATGCGACGTGCTATAACTAAAAAAAAGGATAGAAAACTCAAAAAGCATTTGAGAATATAATTTTTTATGGTGTATATACCACTGACAGTTTTGATTTTACAGTTCCTTTTTTCAACCACAAAGGAAATTTCAAGGTTTATAAGAAATATAAAAAAAGAAAGCCCAAAAACCCACTAAATTGTATTTCCAACTTTATACATTGATTTAGGTGTCTTTGTTGTGCTGACAGTAATCTGCATTTCATCTTTATGAGACTGACAGCAAGTGAGAAGTAGAACATTTAAAGAAGTTGCTTAACAAACACTCCTTTGTTAGAACATTGATAAAAGCTCCAGGTGTTAGATACTGCATATGAAAACCCAAGAATGGAAAAAATATCAAATAATACCAAGATAAATGGAAAGCTAGTAAAGAATACACAGAAATATAAAAGTAAAAAAAAAAAAGCAAACAAATTGTATTAGCTTAAAAGTAACATTAAAATGGAGCAAAATAAATATGTTGTCTGAATGTAGTATGTCCTAGGTACATGATAATCACCAGATAGGAGCAATGTTTGCTCAGTGTATCACTTCGTTAAAATATTAACACTTCATAAAGATAAAGGTGGTCTGGTGTTAAATAATTTTTCACATGCTGAATTATCAGCAAAAATGTTCAGTTAATGAAGGCAGAAGTTACAGAAAGGACCTGGTAAACTTTAAGTTCTAACCTTATCTAATTCTCTCAAAGGCAAAATCCTTTCCTTTGGTCCTCCGATCAGATTAATCCTTACAAGAACATGGTTTCTCTCCACTGACAGACCATCAATTATAAAAACTCTGTGGAAAAAACCACAAACAAAACACAACAAACCTCCAAAAATTAGAAGCTTTGATTTACTGACTGTTTAATTCAGAAAACTTAAAGAAGCAAGAATATTTTGAGAAACATATCAGAGTTAAAACACAGCCTGGAATACATATAAGCATAAATAAACAGAAACATGATGCATTTTGAGATATCTCCAAGCATTGCTCTAACTTTGTGCTACCCAAGCTACTACTGATTAGAAAAATTTGAGCAATTACTGGACCAAAAAGAGTAGAAAATCTCAAAATGTTTCTTATGTCACATAAAAATTATATCATTAGGGCAGTGACAGTTAATGGACAATAAAAATGTGCTCCTTATTTGGCCTACCAGTATATTTCTGCTGTCACAAATAAGTAGAGTTATTCATTACTTGAAACCGAGACAACTTGCTGTCTCTTGAAGTCACTGTGCAGCCCAAGGTACAAAGTTTCTGAAAGCAGTAACATCCAGTTTTTATTCACCAAGTTTCTTAATAGAAGTTTTGCCTTAGTAGGGAAATAGCAGCTTTCATCTTCAAATAGTAAATAACTATAATTTTCACCAATACTGGTTGACTTACATTCTGTAATGGTCCCATATAAAAAAAGAGTTAGAGGAAAATACTTAAAACTCAGCATGATGTGAGAAAGAAAAAAATGCCAGTATATAAATGAATGTCCACTTCTGTCCCAAAAATACCTTTTTTCCTTTTGAAAGGATATGCTGTAATTTTATTTAGAAGACAGCAGTGGAAAGTCACAGAAGTTGGAGAGTTGACTAAGCTATAAATAAACTGCTAGAAAGTTGACGAACCAAACAATAACAACAACAAAATAATAACAACAAAACGCTCCCCCATAAAAACCCGAAAGTACTGATGATGCTCGAACATTAAATCAATACCCTGATTTTATATTAAATACATTAAAAAAATATAACATTAAAAGACATACTTACATTCATAAGTTTTAAACACTTTTTGTTTTAGAAACAAATTAAGAGTTGTTTTGATGGCTAAAAAAAGAATTGCTTTTTTATTTTTATACTTTTGGGGTGAATATGGGAGAAAGAGAAGGCCATTGTATCTTGCCTATCGTATCTTTTCATAATTTAAAACTGCTGACAAACCTGCACGTAAGGAAAGTTATGGACATTAGAAACTAGCTTAAGTGACAGCATTTGTATATTTAAAGCTAATAAGGCATTCACGAATTTGTTCTCAGAAGAAGAGTTTGATAGTTAAAATAACATTTACATCAATCACTTCTTACCCTGGTCCTTCTGAAGTTTCTGTGACATTTTCCTCCTGAGCAGTTAGTAAAACTTGTGACACTTTATACTGAGTCTCCAAGAGTAAAAGGGTATTGAGCTCACAGCACAGCACATTTAACAGCCTGCAGAAGGACACATTGAAATGGTAGTACATCAGTCAGGACTCCAGTAATGGACAGAAAGACAAGGGTGAACATTTTTATGAGATCTTGCAATGGAAAGGGAGAGGATGAAAAAACAACAAAAAAACCCCACTTGAAGTGTCTGCAAAAACTCAGACACAGCTAGGTCAGGAACATTCGCTTATATCCTTTTAACCACTCAAGTGGCACAACCTTAAGCAAACAGGGAATGGCCCCCAACAGGCTTTTTTTGTGTGTGTGTGGGCACTGAACAACCAGAGAAAATACCCACTGGTCAGCTCAGTCTGTTTTTGAGTTTACATCACAGTGTAGCAAAAATTATACAGGCTTGGTAAGACATTCCATGTGAAATGTAAGGGAATTATACTATAATAAGCTGGTAAAGCAACTCAGAATTAGGTTGTCTGAAGGAGGAGGAAGGCAGGGAGGTAAAAAATATCTTTCATTTAGAAAAGAGGCTTTTAAGCCCTTCTGTATAATCACATTTAACACAGTTCAAAAGCAATAAAAGATTTAACAAGTAAAATAAGCAACAAATCTGCTGGGTTGGGTTTTTCAGAGAAACAAAAATGGTAAATGAAATGAATACAATAACAAGTCCACAAGACAGTACATTATATACAATTTTCTTTTATAACTTTGGGGCAAATTAACAGGGTAAGTACTCCTATATATTTTCATATAAATCTGAAATAAAGCAATCCAAATAATATTACTTTTTCTTTTAACTAATCTACTCACTCTAAGACCAGAACAGAATAATTTCATTGAGGGATTCCAGTTCAAGGAAAACAATGTAACTAAACATTCTTGTTACTGGATTTATTTCCTGCTTTAACACAGTCATAAAATGCAACATAAATTAAGGCTGATCAGCATTATATTTTGCATTCACATAAGATTTTATATGAACTAGAAAATATACTGTTTTAAATTCATAGTCTGTTAGTCAAAGCTTAATTTCTTCCGTATAATTCCTAATATGTTTCTACTGACAATAGCAAAAATTCATAAGCCATTCTCTCAATAATTTAATATCTGCAAATTCGTACAGTTGTGGCCTAGGATTAAATAGCCAAGATGAGAACATGTCTCAGTTTTCTCCTGTTGTTTTTTAAACAATTTGATCTGTTCAGTTTCAGTACTCTTCAGCAGTATTTCTTTTACATTAACTATTTTGTGACATCAATTTGTTCTCAGTACTTTTCTAAATCGAAGAAGAAATGCCAGTTCAACTATAATTTTTATTATTATTTAGAAGAAAAAAAAACAGAAAAGAGCACTGAAACCATTATGAAGATGGATATTTTTTTCTGTGAAGTACAATAAATAGCAAAGACCTGTTTCTAGCAGCTTAAAACCACTTGGGAGAAGACTAGTAGCTGAGAATGGTTTATAACATCATCTCCTCTTGTAGGCAAGACAGAGTGAAAAAAAAGAAACCAAGACCAACCAACCATGAGCAAATAAAATTAGGTAGATGGAATAGTGGTAGAATAAATGATGAAATATACAAGATCTAGTGTGAGCAGCTGCTGCTTTGGCACTCAAATGAAATTTTCACCTATATAGAAAAATACATTTTAAAATGCTATTACTGACGTACAGGTTATTTGGTTAATTGTAATATTCCATCAATTACCTTCCAAAGTCATAAATATGCAGACTGAAGGTCCAAATTAAAAAAAAAAAAATACATTTTATAGTAAGTATATTTATAACCATGCTTGAATACAGCTATGGAGTTTTTCTTTTTTTGTTTGTTTTTGGAACATAAGAATTGGATCAGACTCCACATTTCCATATTGTAGGTTATTGTCCAGCCAGTAGGGGGCATGATGTTCCTTTAGCTAAGGTGCAAGGCTCAAACCATTAAGTAAACTGTGAAGCTGAGATGGGCTAATTGTTATCAAATCACTGATTATAGTAGGGGAGGCATTGTCAGAATTTTTTGGAAAAGGTCTTATAATTAAACGGGTTGAAAAAGGTTTGTTAGGGTTTGTGTTAGATATATAGGTGGTCTTAGAGCTTGCAGGCTTGGCTAAAGCTACACAGGCATTTGTTTTTGGTTGTACTATTGTGGTTTTTAATCATATTTATCTACCCTTCCCAACACAATATCTCATCTTTAAGAAGTACATGCTTATGAGAATCTATAAAACATTACAGATATAACACAGTAAGATTAAAGCATATATTTTTGAGATGTGTTTTCAAATTTTCTTTAGAAAGCAGAAGACAGAATTCCCAGCCTGAATAATGCTGCAAATCAGAAGATACACTTTGATGAGGCTCTTGCACTTGGGAAGAATCCAATGCAACAGTACAGGCTGGGGATCAATCAGTCAGAAATCGGCTTTGCAGACAAGGACCCGATGGTCAATAGTTTGAACATGAACCATAAACATGCCTGTGAGGGCCAACACCATCCTGGGCTGCGTAATGAAGAGTCCTGCCAAAAGTCACTTGAGGGAGGTGACCCTGCCCTTCTGCTGGTTCTGGTAAAGTCATACCTGGAGTGCTGGGTCTAGTTATGAGCTCCACAGTAACAGCATGACATGGATGCACTGGAGCAGGTCCAGCAAAAGGCCAAGAGGACGATTAAGGCTTGGACCATCTGACAGAGGGAAAAGCTGAGAGAACTATGACTGCTCAGCCTGGAGAAGAGGATCCTCAGGGGAGGTCCTGTCAATGTGTATAAACATTGAACAGGATGGTTTGAAAATTGAGTCAGACTCTTCTCAGTGATACCCAGTGAAAGGACCAGATGCAAAGGGCATGAATTGAAATAAACTGTGATGGTGGTAAAACAGTGGTACAAACTGCCCAAAGATGCTGCAGGATCACCAGCCTTGGCAATATTCTAAGCCAGACTGGACACAGCCCTGAGTAATGCTCTGTAGTTGAACCCACTTTGAGAAGAGCAATTGTACTATAGAATCTTCCATCTCCCTTTGAATTCTGATTATATAATTCTGCATTCACTACTAGTAAGATATACCATACACCCAGGAACAAACTGCAATGCATATAAAATAAAAGATTACCTGAAGGCAGTCCTTTACAGAAAGGTAATTTCAAATAAATCCAGAAATATCAAAATAAATATCACAGTTGTGAAAATATGCTAGAAATAAGTAATTTTGTTCTGAATTCTGCATTTCTTCCCTATCTGTTTTTCTTGAAAAGTTCTCCTGGATTCTACCCCTTCAACTACAATTTCACAATACTTCATTGCAGAAATCCGTAATATAAAAGAAAGCATTCTAACCACTATTTTGTTCAACAGGCTATCTCCTTGGTTTTGGTATGTGGAATCATAATGACTTACTTAATTATGACACAACAAAAGGTCTCTTGTGAGGTATAAATCAGTTAGTAAATAAACCTTGCTAATTCTTATGCTGTCTCTCTAAATTTTCTTGGCTGAAAATAATATAATAAATTTCCCATGATTTACTCAGAGTTGCTAAAAACACATATTATGGGGATAACTTATTAACATCTCAAAATTTTTTCTAGGAGTTCCTTTTAATAACACAAAAGAGTATGTTCATTGTTCTTTTTCCCAATGTCAAACCACATTTCTCTCAAACAGGACATTTATTATGGTAAACCCAATTCTATTTTTCTGCAGTTCCTACTACACCACCATACACTATTCTTCCTTACTGTCGTAATATATGCTCTTTCCAAAGCCACTCTGATGTTCTGTCCTCACTTCAGGAATATCTGCTAATGCTCAGGTGGTGGTGAAAGATGCAAGATAGTATTCTTGAACACAGCAGCTCTAACAGACTGTGGTGGGTTGACACCAGTCAGCAACTAAGCACCCAACCCTGCTGCTCACTCGCTCGCCACTCATGCCTGGCCAGTCTCCAACGAATGAGACCTGCAAGACCAACCTCCAAGCCCCTCAGTTTTTATTACTGAGAAGGATGCTATATGGTATAAAACATTCCTCTGGTCAATTCAGGTCAGCTGTCCCAGCTGTTTTCATTCCCAACCTCTTGCACATTCCTAGCCTACTTGCTGGGTAATGTTAATAAAAAAGAAAGCCGTGTTCCTGAGGCATTGCTTGCACAATGTCAGTGGAAACATGTTGTGTTAGCAATACTCTTTTTGTCCCATAATTCAAAACACAGCCCCCATGTGGGGTGCTATTAAAAAACATAACCCCAAGCTGTACATAGTCCAGAGAAACAAGATAAAATCTTATGCTATAAGCAGCACGAAATTTCCACCATATAGAAAAAAAGCAAGCAGCTCAACCAAAGTAAACTGTACTACAATCTCAGTAATAGATGTGTGCATGCAGCATAAAATGGCCAACTAAACACAAAATGCTTACATCTCTGCTATAGACAGTGACATGATGCTGAAATAGAGGACTAAACTGGTCTTTAGTAATAGGATTTGTTTTGGCTTGTGGTTACTGCCTTCTACAGATATACGCATGGCTGAATCAAGCCAGTGCAAAATAAATAGCATGATATTCCTAGAGAGATCAGCTGTGGGACAATGTAAGATACTTTTTTTTTTTATCTCTCAGGAATAAATAATAAAAACTGAAGAGCAATAAAACAAGACCTGGAACCTTTTTGCTGTAGCAGGACTTTCTTTTCACTAAATAACTATGTACAACAAAAGTGAAATCCAAAGCCAAACTTGCATTAAACAATTCCAATTCCAGTATCATCATGGGGGACAGTCTCAAGACATTTAACATCAGAGCTTACAATTAACAATTTGATTTATTCTTTAGTATGCTTTGAGTAAGAGCCTAAGCTTCAATGAGAATGTGGATCCAAATAGTGAATGGCAATTACTATCAAGTGCCAGACCAGTAGACAGAGGCAATGGCTAATAAATACCCTAAAGAAGTCAAAAGTCACTCAGTGTTGAAACACAAGGGGCATTTGGAAGCTTCAGCCAAGTAAAGCTTTGCACACTGCCTTTGCAAACTGAACAAAAGGCATTAGCAATGAGCAGATAGAACATGCCTCTGCACTTGGTCTAGCTAAAAGATTGAGTCTTCTAATTGTTCCACTGAGGGCAATGCGTGCTACCCAACATACCTACAAATGACATGTAATGTAATTGCTAATGATAAACAGTTTTCTCAGCTAAACAAAAATCTTTTCATGAGCATCACCTGCCAGCCTAGAGGACTCAGAAGTTAAGAGTTTTAATTTCTCTCCGTTAAATAAAGAAAAAAAAAGTAAACAAGTAACATCTGATCACAGAATCTACTGTTCTTATTTGATTAATATTTAGTTGTTTTAAATGAATAAACCTAACAAACTTCTATTATATGTTAGCAAAAAATTGAATTAGTAACTACATGATCACAGATAAGGTGGAAGCATTCCCACATAATCCTGTTGCAAATCCCCATCACTAGTAGTCACTGCTAATCCAGACCCTGTCCCCTTTTACCTTTGGATTCTACTACTCATAATGCTTTTTAATAAAGAAAAAGGAAAAGAGAGACTAAATATAAACAGCATTGTTGCAATCACTGAAATCACACATTCTCTTAATTAACAATACATATAATGCAAATACATGGAATTAAGGAATGACCTATTTCATTGGCTGAGGCTACCTCACTATTAAAATGCAATTATATAAGTGGGGTGTTTACAATGCAGTTGACAAAAGTAATGGAGAAGAATGCAGGGGTGTTTATTATTTGTATTTCCTAAACTCACAAAGTTATCTTTTGCCTATCACTTTTTTTTTCATTTAATTCATTCACCTGGACTTCACTGGAGTGCTTTAGATGAAATTTTGACAGATATGTACTGCTTTAAGGCAAATTTCAAGATGCTGACTGATTTTGATGTCAGCATAATATAAGCCATTTAAACATTTAAATTTTCTCTCCTAAATCTTTCTCTGCTAGTTTTTTAGGGCAACAGCAATAGATACAATGTATTTTTATCATTCTCTGCACTTATTTGGTAAGCAAGAAAACATAAACAGAAACAGATTCACCATAGTATTTTATATAACAAAGAAAATGTGACCTAACAATGTCAAAATCTTTATTACACAAACCTGAAAATAACAAGCCAATATTATTTTTCTATTTGCAGCAGGCAGTAGCTTTACAATCCTGAGGCTGATTCAGATGAGCATATGACTTAGACTAATATTTACAATTTTCTGTAATTCCACAGAAAGGAAATGAATTTATTCACACAGAGCATTGTAATAAATACTGGGTTTTCAGCCTTACATTACAGAAGCCTAAAATAAATCTATTTTCCATTGCAGTTAAAATTACACTTCTACAACATGGGTTGTCTTCAAATATCTCTAATGATAGGCAAAAACATTGAATCTTTAAAATTAAACAGTCACAATTTGCATATCTAAAGGAAAAGGGTTTACCCTCAGAATTTTCCAGGTATTTCCCTGCAGAAGGCAAAAATGATTTAACAGAGTGCTCTCCTTATCACTTGATGCTCATTAGCAGAAGGCACCTCAGTGAACAAGCATGGAGCTAACAAAGGTCCTTCTGATTCAGAATGTACATACAAAAGATCTTTTGACTTCACAATATTATTGACTTATGCTCAAAATAAGCCACTGGGGAAAAAATAAGATAGCCAAAGAAAGAAAAGGTCTAGTTTTCCTCTTTAAAGTATTCAAGTGCCCCTTACTGCCATTTTATCATATATCCACAAAAAAGAGATTCCAGGAACAGTGTGTTACAAAAGCACTCTATTAAGAAAAGGGAATTTTTGCAAAGCCAACTCTTATCCCCTCCCACTGCCCATAGTCTACACATATTCCAGTAATGTTGTTTCTCCTTCTGTTTTTCACTCAAGCCAACACTAATTGAGTATCTTCTAATTTATTTTGGGGTATTGATACTATTTAGAGACAGAAACCTAATTATCAAAGCTAGAAATTTTTACTCTGCCACACTAACAAAACAGTGTCAGTAACATTCACAGAAAACCTATTTTCTGAATAGAGAGAACAGCAATATATAAATGCCTGAATAATGCTTCAGGCAAAGACTTTGAAAATCTATATATATATTATGCATATGTTTTCTTGGCAGGCTGTAAAAACTCAAAACCCATGAATGCATTTACTGTACTGCATTTAATGTACTGTACTGAAATACTAGAAAAATTTTGTTGATAATAATATCATTAATCTGAAAGATTCCTTTATTAATGTAAGTTAGAGTTAGAGAGCTCTTCAAAGAGCTTGGACTTAACAGGAAGGTGGTGAAGACTTCTAGTGTCACATTTTAAGAAAAGTGTTATTTCTCAAATACAGTATCTTTTAAAATCAGATTGATGTGCATACTTGTATCAGAGAAATAAAGCTGATCATTAAACTAAGAAAATACTCTCTGTTTAGTATGTTAAAAAAATATTACTTTAATTACTGGTCTGAATTTATTTATTAATAAATAAATAAATAAATAATAACTATAATAACACCTTTTTATTCCTCCAGTTAGCTTAAAAGGACCTTCAAGTGAAAAAAAACTCATCACAGAAACACATAATAAATTCAATTAATGGAATACCAGATCATTGTCTGAAACTACTGAAGAACCATCCTAGGCCAAGATACTTCCAAGAACTTAAAAACAAACAAACAAAAAAACCAAAAACCAAACCAAAATGAAAACCCAAACAAACAAACAAAACCCCCTAACAAAACCAAACAATAACATCAAGAAGAAAACCAAAGGAACCACAGATTTGAAATTAGCTAGAGCTTGAGGTGGAACTGAGTATTTCACCCTTGACCACACAAACCCTAATCTATATGAATGCACCATAGGGAGTATTCTTTAAAGACTAAGAGATATTGGCTATGCACATCATATATAGATTCTCTGTTTTCCCTTTGCTTTCTACTGCATGCTCACCACTTTACAGTGGCTAAGCTTGAAAAGTGAAGTTGACAGCAAAGTTGAAGGACAGAGACTGTCCTTCAAAATTATAATTCAGAATTCATACTTATTCAAAATTAAGAAAACTACCCACCAGAAAATGCAATAATAACACTACAAATATAAAAATATGCACCTGTGCATTTTGGATTAAACAGACTATGAAAATACCTATGTATTTTATGCTTTATATGCAATTATACAGCTAATAACCAAAATAATTTAAGACACTAAAGCTCAGTATACACATGAAGAAAAATGTAGTTCTAAATTGCAGTTGTTTAACAATCAAGCAAAAGTGTAACTGTTTTGAACAAGAAAATCAGGACCTCACAGTATAACCTGTAAGTTAAACAGATCTGAAGTTCAGCACTCAACTCTGGGTGGGCCACACATAGTGTATGGTTGTGTAGACCTGTGAACAATTAAAAGAATGTGGGTTTGGCTGTACTATTGTTATTAAGTCCAGCAGCAATGTTTCAAGACAATTGCTTCACAAAATCATACTGTTTTTCAATGCTGCAATTATCACCTAGATATTTAATTTCTATGTAACAGCAAAGATAAAGTAGATATTTTGCTTATAATATAGTATTTTGCTTATAATATATAATTTCCACATTTTCAGATCTGTTAAGCATCTAATATTATTTGGTCTAACTCCGCTGAACTTAGAATTCTTGATGGAACTTGGTCAAGGAGCAAATCAACTACACAAGGTAAGATTCATTTTAGAGAACATGGATGTCTGCAGTCCGTAGCATTCACAGGAAAGATCATGGAACTTTGAAAGGAATTGCGTACCTCCGATGTTCAGGTAACATAGGCCATGGTTACTTGCAAGTCTTAATACTCTAAGTAAGTCTTAATACTGTAAATGCTGAGTTAGAAGGGACCCATCAGGATCTAGTCCAACTCCTGGCCCTGCACCCCAAGGACACCCCAAGAATCACACCACGTGCTTCCGAGTGCTGTCCAAATGCTTTTTTGAGCTCTGCCACGCTTGGTGCTTTTATCACTTCCCTGGGGAGCCTGTTCCAGTGCCCAACCACCCTTTATTTTAAACCGTAAAACATCTCATTTTCTCTTGATCCTAATTAAATCAATGGAAGTTCTATCAAGTTTTCTATGGAGTCAGTCTAATCCTAAATGAAGAACAATATTTTATTTTTCAAATTTCATCTTAAGACTTCTCATTCCTATACAAACTAGTGATTTTCTCCAAAGCGGAATTTATAACTTCTGATTAGTATGTCAAAATCATGTATCTCCCAACTCCAATCTCTGCCATTGTTCATCTGCTCTATGCTCATCCTTATCAACAAATTGTACTACATGTTTTGGTTATTCATATATAGTATGAAATAATTTTACTGTGATATTAAAGTACAAATATGGCTGCAAAAAGCTAATATTTCAGAACTTAATCAGTTGGGCTATATCTTGCTTAAGCAAGGTAATCAAACAAACAAATCAAAGTTTTTCATATTATGAAGTACAATCCAATAGATATTTATTTCAATTGTTTAAAAGAAGTTCCTAAAAAAATGTGAACTCAAGGATTTATATAGTCATCCTTGGAAAACAGAATAAAAATTCAGAAACTAATTTCTATGTTAAAATTATAAAGCACTGAATATTACAATACACGAGTATAACAGTGTGAGCATCTTTTAAGTGTACCTTTAGTTCCTAGAAATATTTGGAACCAAATGCTACACTCTTTAAACTAATTTTTTATGAAATACGTGATAATTAAACAAATACTTAAAAAAACAATTTTAAGTACAGGGAGACTACATAAACCAAAATTACATAAACATAGTAAAAATAATTTTAGTATTTTGGTGTACAGTGGATATACAACTTGTTTTTTACAGTCAAGTAGGCAAAATAACATGCAATTTCTATCCCTGCTTCTCATATTACAATATATCCATTTACAGATAATAAGATTAGATACATCACTATTCTCATTTGGTAGGTCATTTTTCATTTAATCTTCTTATGGTAAAAAAAGGGGGGAATTTCACCTTCATACATACTAAAACCCAAACAATGTTATCTTGTCAGAAGTAACACATCCAAGCATATTATATCCTATTTAGTTAATGTTACCAGAGAATAAAAAACATGCATCTTACCTCAGACCAAATATATGGGATTGTTCATAATTGAATAAGGAATGAATTTTAGCTTCTGAGTTCAAAATTATAAGCCTGTCAATGATATCCTGTCAAAGGAAGAGAAAAACCATGTAGGCTTTCATAATTTATGCACATCATAGTTTCACAGGTATATCTACTGTTGAATGAAAGCTATTATTAAAACACACACTGAAATTATTCCTGTAACAGGAGGTGTTTTCCACACAAAAGTCAACAGCAAAACTGAAGGCAAAAATGGCAAAAATTTCCTAACCACACAGAAGGTTAGGAAAAGAAATCTATTAAGAATATAAACATACAAAAAGACCCTTGCATATCAACTATCCTAGTTCTACTGTAGTATTAAACCACAAAAAAAATTTAAAATGTTTTTTGTATGTTTGAAGTGTGTACATGCCTATTTTAATGAAGAGAACAGCAACTCTTTTAGTTAATAACCTTTTCTCACACTGGTTAGTACTACATGCTTCAAGACACAGCCATTTAGTCTTGGTTTAACAAGGCTTGGCTCAGATGTTGAGGCATACACCTTTCATCTTGGAGCAGCTCATGTAACAGACAATGACTTGTGGCTGCTTCCCACTTCTTCCACAAAGCCAACCCAATTATCTTCCCCTCTGGCTCACTGCATTTGCAAACTGCTTCTGAAAAAATTATTTCATTAAAAAAAACTAAGGAATGAACAAAAACATTCACTGATGTTATCATGTCAGAGAGAGATTGCTGTGCTATGGCCACAATAAACAGATTACAAAATCCTTATGAGCTTTATTTAATCTCAATTAAATACAAAGTTTTATTTTCTCCACATTTTAGAAATACAGTTTCAGAGACAGAAGAGGGAGTTATTATTCACCTAATTAGATCAATGAGTCATTTCAATAAGATACGAAGGGAAAGTTAAGACTTATACTTCAATGAAATCAACAAAAGCTCTGGTTTTCAACAGAGAAAAGTAAAAATCATGAGTAAAACTCACAATAATAAAAAAAAAGTCTAGAATTTGTCATAGTAAACTGTCTTTATAAAATGTACTCTTATTTAAAATACATATATTTCCTATTAGATTTTTTGGGGCAATGGGGAAGGTAGCTTTTTCCACATAGTATATTTACAATAAAATTCTCAATTAAAAAACTCAACTTGGACCTCAAGGCTGTTCATAAACTTGATAATGCAAGTGATTGATTTGTTTGGGAAATAAGATTTTTCAGATATTTGTACATACAAATGGTTAAATGCTAAGGGATATTTATCTGGCACAACTTCCTTCTCTTATTTATAAATCAAAGCCTGGAGCTGCAAAGAGTACAAAGAACAGGCACAGTGAGAGGACTATTGAGAAAGGAGTGTAAACTCTAATTTTGGATTTTAGGAAGGAAGATAATGAACAAGGTCTAACACAAGATTACATCCAAAAAATGTGTGGATAGATCTGCACTGCTCAGCTACAGAGCATAATTTAAGTATTACAGGTCAGATGTCATCTACTTTGCATACCTAAGACAAACCATCTAAGATTCTCCAGAATCACTGAAGAAAATCACCTGTTCTAATGTCTTTCAAAGCTACAGGTCTAGAGGGTACCTTCTGAATTAGATTCCCCTGAATATATACACTGCAGAAACCCTCTAAGACTGGAGGCAGGCAGAAAGCCCTCAATTATGTGTTCCATGCTCTAAAATAATTTTACATGCCAAACACAGTAAAGAGAAATATTTCATGTATTAAGAAAAGCTTTTCTAAGAGCACAAATGAAAATCTGATTAGTCTACATTTAAAAGTTGCAAAAGTTATCAACTGTCAAAATTATCAGTTATTATCAACTGATAATCTGTTCAGTCAATGATACAGCAAGTCAGATAAAATATAAAGGAGGTAGAAATGTTTAAATCCTGGGTATTCGAGAAATAAAGGCTATACAAAAATGATTAAAGTCTGTGCATTAGCAAATATAGTTTAGCATAAACAAGTGACATTCTGTGGCAATGTGACATAATTCAGAAACAGAGAAAAAATAAGGCACACAGATAAGTTAACTCTTCCAGTCACATCTTCTAGTGGCACAGAAGTTGCTTTTACTTTGCTTCTCGTAGTTATATCCAGTCAAAATCTACTACCTTTTGTTTCTGGAATCACTGCCCAAAAACATGTATCTCTTCTTAACTTCCAAAGTTTTCTGAGTATTTAGACCCAGCCATTATACATTAAATTAACATTAGAGGATCTGACTATTTCCTTTCTGTTAAATACATAATCTTGGATGCCTATCTTACACAGCTAGGTGTATATTGATGGCTAGGCTTACAAAACACACTGCTGAACAGCAGTTAAGTGAGACAATCTCATCCAAAACATCTCCTCGGGGAACTTTGAACAATTGTATCAGTATTGGCGTTTCTAGAAACCTAGAAAATTTCATAAAAATACTAAAGCACCTCTAAAGCTAAAATAACACTGGCTTTCAAAAGTTGAAAAAATCATTCTTGAGATCTACCACAATTTGAGTGCTCTCAAATACTTATAGTCTTGTGCACACATCTATCTTACTCACTCCAAATTCCTTAAAAACATGATAATTGAACAAAACTATCCATCAGTAAACTAGCATTGAGTAGATTGGAAAAATGAAATTTATCATGTAATTTCCTCCTGAAATCATAAACCATATTGTAAAAAAGAACTCAAAAATCCCTTCCAAACATAACATATACTATTATGATAAAATCTGTCTAAACAATTTAAAATATTACCAATCTGGAGCCTGTGCTAGACAAACACTTCAACATAAAAGCAATATAAAGTGCTAACTCATTAGAAAAAGAATCTGATTTTAACTGCCACACAAGGTCTTAAATTGTCTGTGCTTTGTAGATGAGAAAAAAAACGTAATTGACTGCAGTAGAATGATTGAATACAAAATAATACTAAATACAGAAATGGTGAAGCTATTTCTCAGAACTATGTCTTAATCAGTAGCTTTCCAATTACTGATTTTTCCCTTTGTGTGAATTATGTGTCCTATTGAAAAAATTGCCTGAGGTATGGCACTTTTGTGTTCTCATTTTGTTTTGGCTTTTTTTCTTTTATTCTTTTTAAATCCACAGATAGTGTGATAGAGCAATGCTGTATAAAGTACAAGTACAAATATTTTACAACATTTTTCCCATATGTATCTGTATGCACATACAAACGTGATTATTTATGTTACGTTTTTCTGTGAAAAAACACAAGTCAGGAAAGATAATCTTTAAATTAGGCATCAAAATCTATATTACCTTTAAGATTTCAAAATGAAAATTTTGGTTAATATGAAGTGATATGTGCATATACTGCCCTCATGCTGTATATAATACAAAATGCAGAAAAATTAAAAATCTTTCAATGGGAAAAAAAACTTACTCTTTCATAACAATAACATTTTCTCAGGTAAAAATGTCTTCATAGAATTATTTTTCCTTCAAAATACTTACAATTATATCTGTGGGTACTTCACGGAATGAGTACATGGGTTTATTTGGTATATCTCGTTTACTCAGGAGCTCAAAAACTGCTGGGTAAGTGAGCAAGTTTACCAGAAACAAAAATGACTAGAGAAAGAAAAAAAGGAGGAACAGGGAATATTAATCACTTAAGTGCAACCAAGTAAGTGTTAGCAATTATTTGCCATTTACAGGCTGAACTTAACATAAATAGACCTGTCCAAAACAAGACTGCATACCCTGGCAGGCATCTATATAATCTAAAAGGGCAGTAGTGTCTGAAATATCTATTATCTATTATCTCTCAAATTGTACATGCAGTTTTGAAAACTACAGTATTTCATTACCACTTAATTCTAAAATCTGGAGACAAAGAATAATCTAAAATGTTACCCTTCCTGATTTTATTACAGTAATCTGGACATAAACTGATGGCCAACACTTAAGACTTAGTTTTGTCATTATTTTTATTGATTATTCCATAGTTAATCCTTGGCATTGTGAACTGCCATGCAACAGAAGAATCCTGTATCAGTCATCATTTAACTAGTGTATTATACCAATTTTGACACATGTGCCAAGAAGCAGGTATAGCCGTAATAAAAGTTTACAGAAAGGTATGCATCATCCTATCTGAACCACAGCACTGTTTCTTTCCATACAAAATCATAAGATTAAATAATTTCTCACCTTCTGACAACTTTGGTCAATAGGGTCAACTGGAGTAGATTTGGGTTGGGTTATTCTCAAATCATCTTTTCCACACTCCAAAAGAGCCCATAATTCAGTCACAAGTGCCTTTATGAAGCCTAAAACAAATGTTTGTTCTAATCATGAGTTTTATATTAAAAATATTTTACACCACTATTCTAACCAAGATTTGCAGAATTCTCTATACTGAAGGCTGAAATTTCACAACACAGATTGCCTTAGTGTTACTATCCCTGCTATTCTCAATCCTTTAGTCAAAACTACCTTTCTAGAGCAGTCTGCTTATGTTCAATCTACAGTCTGCAGCAATAGTTTCCAAAGACTATTACACTAGAGTAGGATTATATTTATATATCTTCTATGTAAATGAGCTTCTGACCTTCTTTAAAAAGTTAACTGCAATGGATCAAGGCTTAGCTAGTATTGTCTCTGTGGTTCTAAAAATACAGATTCACTATAACTCATTAATAAATTATACCATACCACAGTGAAAAGGACAAGAAAAACCCCAACGTTAAGAGAAGCATTACCAGCTGAATTTAAATTGTTAAAATTTAAAATGTTAAGTATTTAAATAGAAGGGGAAAGAGCCATCGAACTCTGAAATCTTCAAATTGGGTTTGAAAATCAATGCTGATTGTTTTTGGTATATCATTTGTCTCCGACACCAAAGGGCATAAAAGGGCCATAAGAAGCAATTTGGCTGCAAACCTCACAACAGGACAGATGGGCAACTCCTCAGTGGATCTGCTCCCTGCTTTGTGAAAAATCCCAAAGGCATAAATAGTAACTAACTAAGAAATGAATCCGTTTCCTTGACTGGCAGAATTTGCCTGCCTTTCTGACAGTCTTTTAGTCAACACCAGTCACTTCTAGATTCTCAGAGAGACTATTTGCAACTTTTGTACCTCATGGACTTCCTTAGCAGCCTAAGACATTACCTTCATTTTATTGATGAGATTCTAGTTTTAATAGAATGGCTACCTGGATTGTTGATGATATGACAACAGTTGGATTATCTGAGATTGACTCTGAAAGGACTTTGTCTGAATTGATAATTGACAATTCTTCTTCCACCACAAACTCTTTTACATCTCACTAATGTGTAACTGCACCAATGACAGTCAAGCCCTTGCAGCTCCTCACCCTTTGAGCAGTCAGTAACCAAGGAAATGTTAAAAAAAATTACAGACATCAACAGTTATTAATTCTGATCTGCAGACAAATATGAAGCACCTGCAAACTTATTTTTAAACAGTACAGATGCCTTCACACACATACAGGAAATTTCTGGAAATCCAAACTAGTGAGCAAAGTAAATATTTTGCATAATATCAGAAGAAAAAATAAAACAAAGCCTAAAATGCTGCATCAAGATTAATGAATGTCTTGAAAGCGGGAGATAATTAATTTCCATCAAGAAATACTTAACAAACATTTAGGAGTTTTTGTTAATATTGTGTAATTATTTTACACAGTTGATCTTTTTTTAACATCTTTTTCAAAAATGAAGGACTACAGCATGCAATTATTCATAAAACATCATCCCTCAATTTACCTGAATTCTGCAGAGCCACTGCAGCCATTGGTGTTGTTGCCATTTGTGTAACAATGATTCTATTACCAAAATCTTCATATTCATTTGTCTGTTGATAAGAAGTATAAAAGTGCAGTGTTAGTTATTCAGAAGACATGAAACTCTCAAATGATCTCTTAAATATTGATCTTTCTTACATTTGTTTACAGAATTTAATCCACTTTACTTTTAGACTTGAACAGTTCATAGATATTATCCTCTACAGACGTACCAGGGTCAGATTCCTAACCAAACATCTTTATCAAGTATCTTATAAAAATTTAAATACAATATACAGTGGTTGAGACATGCAATTTGAGAAAATAAAACCATTAGTATTACAATGTTTTTGTACACATTCACTAGGATGCCTTTGGCATTACTTTTTTTGTCCTAAAAATGCACATTATCTGATTTTTTTTATATTTTTACTTTGTCTAGCATATTTAGATTTCAGCATGACCTACCAACATTGCCTAAAAAAATTTGCACTTAGAAGATCAGAAAAGTTTTTCTTCTGGCATTTCAAATTTTACAGTAAAAAGTAAACTACGAAGACTCCAATGCTTACCTGGATTTTTTTTGATAAACTGTTAAACATAAAGTTTACACAGTCATTTATGGCATCTGTACTATGAAGCAGAAATAGCCCTTTGGGTGTGGTAGAAAAATTTAACAAGGCATCTAACAAAGTCTCTTCCCATAACAAGCTGCAAGAGTAACAAAATAGTAATTAAAAACTGTATGTAAAATAGCATGGGGAAAAAAGAAATTTATAACTTTGAAAAACAACAGTACTTTACCCATTGGAGTCTATGCTTAATTTATAAGCTTATGTTAGACTAAAAAAAGCACTTGGGAAAAAAGATAATATACTAGACTGCATCTTGTGTGAACATTCAAACTCAGCGTGGCAAAACTAAGGTTAGTTAGGAGCACAGAAGAGAGAGATGATGTAATGGGGAACCCAAAAGATCTGTGATATCCTTAAACATATGTACAACTTACAATCTGACTCTATACAGCCTTAGGATATTAACGTGGCAGTTACATGTTGGCAAAACAGGCACAGAATTTCTCAACAATGTAAAATGAGGGACTCACATTCAAGAAGCTAAAGGTTTCTGCAAGAAATTGGTATAGAATTATGCATAAACGTGCTATATTTATACAACAGTTTCACCTACTAAGAGTAGTAAATGGAAAATCAACATTGTCCTGAATTTTCAGACTGCCAACTTGTGTGTTTCTCATCTTAATGAATATAAATCCTATAAAGGGACATTAAGTTTCAGTAAAAAAGGAAGGATACCTTTTAATTGGTATCATCCAAAATGCTGCCAATCTTGCTACATTATATTTTGAAGGTGTAAATATGATTCAGCAGAACAGCATTTTAAATTAGCACCACATCAAAGGCATAAGATAGACAGACATTTTTTTCTGTGCTTTCTAATTCACATTTTCCTCAAATCTCAAATTCTTTAGTTGGAGAGAATAAACTGTAAGTCAATTTTACATAGATCAGACACCATTCTCTAAGCCAAGAAAGTTCTCAAAGTCAGGAAGAATTTTATAGCTCAACTGAGACCTATGCTAGGAAAGTTTCTCTACCTACCACTATTCTTTTGGCAAAAAAGACTGTCCTGGGTTTGGTTGGGATAGAGTGTGTTTTCTTCTAAGCAGCTAGTAAAGTGCTGTTTTTTGGATTTAGGATGAGAATAATCTTGGTAACATACTAATATTTCAGTTGTTGCCAAGTAGCACTTATCAAAGTCAAGAACTTCCCAGTTTCCCATACTGTGCAAGTGAGCAGTTACACAAGAAACCGTAAGAGAGCACAACCAGGACAGCTAATCCAAACTGGCCAAGGGGATATTTTATAGCATGGGAAGTCATGCTTAGTACTGCAGGGAGTTGGCCAAAAAGCTGGCCAAAAATCATTGTTAAGAGATGAGCTGGGCATCAGTCAAAGGGTGATGAGCAACTGAGTTGTGTGTCACTTGTTTCTCTTGTGTGTTACTTCTCTCTCTCCTTTTCATTACTATTGATGTTATTATTACCATTCGTAGCATTACTATTATTAGTATTACTAAATTTTACTTTGTTTAAATTATCAGACTGTTTGTATCTCAACCCATAATTTTTTTTCCTCCTGATTCTCCTCTCCATGCTATTGGGATGCAAATGGCTGTGCAGTATTTAGTTGCTAGCTGGAATTAAACTACAAGAAAGTCATGGGATTACAAGATGTCTCAATTGTCGTTAAAGCAGCAGTGTTTGTTCACACTTTTATACGTGCATAAATGAAGTACCAAGTTACCTGGATTTTGATTCTTGACTTACTGATGAAGAGGAGTCTGCATCAGTTACAGGAGTAGGTACTCTTTCTGAAAGCAAACTTGTCTGTAAAACAAAAATAAATAAACACCTCCTTAATGTTTATTTACAGCATTTTGAAACAAGAGATCTTGTTCATTCTCTTGTTATATACAAAAGAAAAAACCACAGTTATTCCATTATAGTCCAGTTTTTAGTACAGGATACACTATTCCTTTATATTGTTTTTATTCCAGAAAAGCTTATTTTTTACTTCTTCCTTGGGTATAAACAATTTTAAAGCCAGTACATTTTAATTTTTTTTATTAGAATTCTTAAATAAATCTCTTTACTTTCCAAATGGAGACTCCCAATCCAAAAATTGGTATTTAAAAGAAAAAAAAGGAAAAAAAGGAAAAAAAGGAAAAATTGTAACACAGCTCTTTATTCCGTTTCTATCACAAGTAATGGAAATAACAGCCTCTGGAGTCACTATGCTAAACTTACTGATTATTTCTGCCACTTTTTGTTTTATTTATTTATAAATTATATAAATTTATCTATATTGGTATGGATGTTATTTGAGTTACAGACATAAATATATAAATATTTTATATTTGATCATTTATATTTGAAAATAACTGGCATGAAAGAATGCATATTCAAAATAATTATTTCAGTTGTTTTATGTTTATGGGATAAAAAGAAAATTACGCCATTGAAATAAAAGTGAGAAGTTATTAATTTACTACTTTATAAATGTGATGTAAAAAATCAACAAAAGATTATTCTGTTGAACTAGTCAAATATTTATAAATTCTGCCTCAGAATTTCATCAGAATCTGCAAGAAAAAAAGTAATTTCTTTCTCCATCAGTCTTAAAACTCCAGGAGGCATATAAAAGAAAAGGATACAAATTACCAGTCCCAACATTAAAAAATTGACACTATTGCTTGGAAAGAATCCGCCATAGTCCACTGTTTTAGCTACACTATATGTTTTATGAACTTCAGGTGTTTTAGAATTGAAAAATACCAGAAAATAATTTCAAAAGTAGTAAGATGATGGAGTTGACTTTCCTGTAACAGCTTGTTGAGTCTTGAAGTCAAGAATAGGTTGATTCTACTTCAGTTTATATTTGACTACCAAAGTGAGGTGAAGAAATAGCATTTTGTAGGGTAAACTTTGTTTTCAATCAACACATTCAGGCTACTTATCTTGTACATATCAAGACAATTTGTCTAAATTATGTTCTATACCATAATAAAGGATTTTAATGTGGAAAGAAATTTTCTGTAAAAAGTTTAGATGCTGTTTTTTAGAGGAAAGAACTGGTAATGTCCATCAAAAGCTTTCAACACTCTGCCTGTGATAAAGATGAAATAGAGTAAGAGGCTAGTTGGAGTAAAACTGACAAGTTACACAATAGGAAAGCATCAAAAAAAAAGATTGCTGAGTTACATAAATTACAGCATGGATCGAGTGAACTATGTGCCTTAATTTAATAAAAATCCTCAAGTTTTCAATGCAAGGAATAACATAAGTTTCAAAATCAACATTCTTTGATGAGAAACAGAATTTACTGTGATATAATTATGATTTTCAGTAATAATATATTTTATTTTCAAGACAATGTATGGCTTTGTGGCAATATTAATATATGAAACAGTGAGAAATACCCTAAAATTGGTGATTTAAGTACCGTCTATTCATGTTCTCCCTTCTGGTATTTTTCTGCCTTGGGTTACATTGTGACTGTATTTTTAAAATATCTCATAATAATAAAAGCATACAGTAGAAGCATACAAGAAGAAGGAAGAAAAATTCTTCCATTCTTTTTCCCTTGCATTCATTTTCCCTCCCACTTCCTCGCCCCCAGAAAAAAACAAATTTAGTCTTTTAGTCCATTCTTTGTTTCAGCTTGATCTGATCCTTCTCTAAGATATAGAAAGATAGTCCCATTTTTAAGGGTAAAGTGAATAACACAGCTAGGCTTTGGTTTTCCACTACGAGTCCTAACTCCTACAGTTTAAATATGCTTTCAGTTAAGCTGGAAGCCAAAGTTGAAGATTTGTATGCTACCTTTACCTAAATTGTGCCCATGTTATTTTAATTATTCAAATGTTGGAATTTGTTTCTCTGTGAACTTTTTAAAAACTGTGTTTGCAAGATCTGCTATCATTTCTCCATCTTAAGTATTTTTTTACGATACACAAGGATTTTCACACTGTATGTGACTTTCAGAACAATGAAAATAGAACTGATGATGACGAGAGACTGAAGCATCATCATTTACGAAGCAAGGCTGAGAGACATGGGTGTGTTCAGTCTTGAGAAGGCACAACTGAGAGGGGACCTCATCAGTATCTGTCAGTATCTGAAAAGAGAGCGTCAAGAGCAGGAACTCAGGCTCTTCTCAGTGGTGCCAAGCAACAGGACAAGAGGCAATGGGCAGAAACAGATGTACAAAAAAATCCACCTGAACATGACAAAGTCCTTCTTTACTGTGCAGGTGAACGAGCACTAGACCAGATTCCCCAGAGAGGCTGTGGAGTCTCCCCCACTGGAGATACTCAAGAACCCTCTGAACAAAATCCTGTGCCATGTGCTATAGGATTACCCTGCTTGAGTGGGGAGGTTGGACCAGAAGACCCACTGTGGTCCCTTCCCATCTTACCCATTCTGTGATAAGAGAAAGAATACACAGAACTGTTGGATCCAAACTCTTTCCTTCATGTAGAAAAAACACTGGACTAGCAATCAAACTGAAGTTAAAGTACAGAATATAAACTTCGTAACAAATCCATGTACACAGGTAAAAACTCCTGCCTGGCACTTTTCACTATGTTCTCTTGAGAATATTTCAATGTCACCTCACTACCTGAGGCAGGATTTCAGGATCCATGGGTAAGACACGATCTATGGGGCACAGGGGACCTGTAGGGCAGGATCTATGGGGCAGAAGGAATTGAACAAATAATTGCAATCTGCTATTTTTTTCTCTGTATCACCCACCTGACACAAACCAGTTTAACTAAAAAAATTAATAACAACACATCTCAGGAGTATTTTCTTTCAAAATATCCCAAACCAAGAGTGAAGGCAAGATCTGTGATGGTCAGTGGTTATCATGATATCGAGTGACTTTGACCATCAAGGACAATGAATGACAGGTGTACAAATGCATCAGTAGTTCCTACTTTAATCTTAAGCATGTAAGTCTCAAATTAAATTTCTGCTAGGTTCACATTCAGAAGGAAAATTTGCAAGTAGAACTTCATTTTTATAACATTTTCAAGTACTATTTAAATACTCAAAAATAATTAACTATAAGAACAACTACTACACAAGCTGAACCTTTCACAGTAAGATTTTTCCCAATCCAAAAGCAAATTTTACCTTTTTCCAGGCCTCTGCAATAGATTCATGCAAGCCATAAGGAATTAGCATCTCTAGGCCTTCACAAGTTTTGTACATTTGACGGCATACAAAAACAAAAGCTCCTTTAACAACTGGCATGAACTCAGATCCAGATAAAAGAGAAATGTCATCACGAAGAAGTTTCTTTGTGAACTGTACAAGTACATGAGCAGCTGTAGGACTAAAAATAAAATAATACATTTAAAATTTTGTTTCATAGTAAGCCTTGAAACAAATCCTCTGACTAAACTTATTTAAATTTTGTAGGGGGAAAGAAGCTATGGAAAAAGATTAAGACCCACTATGCAGAGACAAATTATGTCACAACTTGTAACACCAGTCAGAAGAAACTTACAGCAAGTGATGTCACCTTGGCAAATAGTTCTATGCAATGCAAAAATACATCCATTGCCTTCCATATAACCCATAGGACCATGAACTACACAGACTCTATGTTTTATAGGAGTCCAGTTGGGAAGACAATTCGGAGATTTCTCCACTTAGAAAACGTACATTCCAAACATTTTCATGACCTGCAGCTTAGCTATTTTCAAAGGCTCATATCAGTTTCACTGCTGTTACAAGTTTTAGCATCAGCTAACTATATTCCACCCACAGGAACACACTGTTCCTAAGTTAGGTACAGTGTTACACATAGCAGCTTCTTAAACAAGATCTGTCTCTACTAGGTTTACTGAAATATGAATGCTACATTAAATCTATTCTTTCAATAAATTTGGATAGTTTAAATACTTACTCTAAAATCAAACAAAATAAGTTGAAGAAGAGAGGCCTTTGGTCTGAAACGTAACACTACAAATATAATGGAACTATATTCAGAGAAAGGAAAGCTCTAACATGAATTAGAAAAAGAAGGAAAACATGAAAATCTCCCTTATCATTAGTATTTCTTTACACTGTCATTTCACCTGGTTCTACAGATAAAGATCTCTCTCATACATTCTATAAAACACTAAATTTATAATCAGATATTTTACTCAAACGAAACCAAAATGTATCACATTCTAGATAAATGAAAGATGAGCAAATGAGTCTCATAAGAACAATGTAATTCACTGAACTGCTCACTAATGCTATACATAAATGCACTATTACCCGTCTTTGGCATTTTTTTCATTTTTGACATAAAGAAGAAGAGAAAGACCATCTTCTGAAGCAGCAATCCTTGCCAAAATATCAGCTACATCAAGTAAAGTGGTTTCAAGGCAGTTTATATACACCTATTTGGAAGAGGGAAAAAAAAGGAAGCTTTAAGTTCAATGGTTTTGTGAACGCTGTTTTTTCAAGTCTGTCTTAGGTATGCAGAATTTGAAGGTCACCTTTCTGATGATTTCTTAATGTCTTAAACACAGTAAGTTAACAGCTTATGTTCAAATGTCATTACACAGAAATCTTCATCACAAAGGACACTAATTCCCAATATTTTCATAATCTTTATAAAAATGTTTACAAGGAAAAAAAACCAAAAAATAAAGAAGAAAAAAACCCCTTTATTTTCTCTAGTTATTGAGAACACTAACTTACAAGTTGCCAGCTGAATTAAAATATAAAAGTGGGTTGCCTTTCAAACAGAAGGTAGAGAAAATATTCATCCAGGAAATAGGCAAGTGACAACAGAAAAGAGCCAAAACCAATGAAAAAAAATTTTAAAGTGTGTTTTTTCCCAAGGAAACAGTCTCACTACAGCATAAGTTTTGCTACTACTCACAAGACTTCCATGTCAGACCAATCATAGTAATGGACTAAACGATTCAATGAACATTATAATAGTCAATGTATAAAATACCACAGAAGCTACCATATTAGGTGAGTAAATAAACCTTCTATATAGAAAATATGGGAAAAGTATAATATTCTATACATATAAAAATCATTTGGAAAATTATGACAAACCTCTGTGCCATTCAGCAAACTTTGAACAGGATGAAGCAGGGCATCTATCACTCTGTCTTTATATAAACACTCAGCAGCACATCCTGTTTGATCACAAAAAACCTGCAGAATCTCCATAACAAGACTTTCTGGAGAATAATTTTCTGGTGAACATAAGAAATATTTATTTATATTTTAACTTATACAAATATCTATATGATTTATGTAGTTGATTCTGAATTATTAAAGTCCTGATTCAACATAGAGGGAGGAAGAAAGGGAAAGTGTGGAAGGGAAGAGAAAAACTACACTAATAACACAAATAAAAATAGCAAAAGAAGTTATCGTACGCCTCATTGTAAGTAAACATATTAGCGTACAAGGAAAAAAAAGCATTTACCTGTATGTGCTGCCAAAGCTGTCTTTGGGTAACTTGGAGAGTAATAAATAAGTTGAACAAATAATACCAACACATCAGTTATGGATACAGTATCTATTAAGAAAACAAAAAAAAATTTAAAAAATAAAAGAAAGCTCTTTGTAAATTAAAGACTAAGTTTAATTTTCCAAATAAAAAAATGGATTTTGTAAATATATATAAAGAATGCTTTGCTGTATAGAGGAAATCAATTATGTACAAGTTATAAAGCAAAGGACATACATGTCCTTGTGACTCTACTAAGTATTTTATGATCAACTTATAAGACTTGATCTTGCTCTCAATTTAGCCAATTGAAATTTTACAATGTGTTTCACCGTAACAAACGGCAGCCAAAATTTGAAAATACTGGCTGTAGAAAAAAAGCATTACCTTACTATTAGATTAAGTGAAACAACTGGAAAAGAGATAAAGCATCACACAACTCTTTTTCAGTTCTGAAACAAAAATAACAAATGTAGCTAAATGCAAGATGGGGAAAATTGCTCCAAGTTTAATGTAGTTATGTTAATAAATCAGCAAATTTGTGAGGAAAGAGTTGCCATATATGAAGCTGAGAAGGACACTATTAAGAAGAGAAATGGCAAGATTGTTACATTTTATGGGAAAGAAATAAACAACCACCATCCCTGGATCTCTGCTGGGTGGGTGTTACTCAGGTAATGTATAAATGACAAAAGCACTTTATTAGTAGACATTTCTTACAAACAGCTGTTCTACACTGGATCTATCAAATCTTGATCCTCTAATCAGAGGGACAAAAGACAAGTCACAGAATGAGTAACCAGTAACGTCTGGAATTCTACAACAAAATAACAGAGACATTAAAGCAATGGAACACTACAATTGCCCTCACACACTTCTGCTTGTCAACCCTGCACCATATAGATTTCTCTGTCTTAAAGAACTTTTCCATCTCATATCTTGTATCCCTACTAACACCTCTGTTCCACAGCTATGAAACTTTCCTTCTACTTATATTTTATCTTAATTAACAAATTAAACTCAGAGCACTTCTTTTCAATTTGCATTTAGCTTGAAATACTGATTTTTTTCTTTCACACCTGAAAAACAATTTTGGCCCCTGCATGTCTCTCTCCCAACCAATTACATCAAATGGTTTGACTGAAGCTATTACTCACACCTAGAAAACCTGATTCACTTGCACACTGATCCAACCGTCTTTTGACACAAAATTAATGTATTAAAAGTAAAATACATAAGCAATCCATTCAACTACATTAATCAAAGAGTAAAGAACTGTGTGTAGATGCTCACATATAGATATACACACACACACACTACCTTTATGAAAGTTTCCAGGCTCAGAATTGGTGAACAAAGTATTGTTCTTCAATATCCACAATATTTCAGTGAAAATATATAAATATATACCAAGAATAGATACAGTTTTTCTGAGCAGGTTCCATTTTCCTCAACTCTCCCCCTACCTTTTTTATTTTTCAGCTGTACTGGAAAGATTTTCTGGCCTTCCTTATAGATCAACAATCTTCCTAAGAGGCACAGTGAATGAACAAAATAGATGTACTGTAATTCTGGTCCGGTGTAAGAAAAATTCTGAATATCACCTATAACAGTAAAGCAAAAAATTTAGAACTTTACTCTTGTAGTTTAGTTTACAGTACCTAGCTGCTTCCTGCAATACAAGCAGATCATTTTGGATATAAAGACAGCTTAAGTAATTAACTGCTGCTATTAGTTTTCTCTTAAAAGACAGTCATACAACATTTGGGGAACAGAATAGATAAAATGTCTCTGTCTTGAGGCAGCATGCTCAAAACCCTAAAGAATGTAGATGTATAAGCATATAATCTGAGACAAGCAAAGATACTCACTACAATGCTGCTGGGCAAAGTCAACGACTTTGGAATTTTTATTAACTGCTGCCTTGCAAAATTCAAAATAATCAAGACATTGCTGGACTGCTGCATTAATCTGTGGAATAAAACACGAAGTAATAAAGTACCTGATATTTCACAATAAACACATTCTCTCTTGTATCCAAGTACTGTCCCTTAACACAAAAACTTAAATATCCACTTAACTTCAGTGGCTTAATTTTTCAGTGCTTTGGATATATTAACCAAGGGCAGGCAAAATTTTATAAGGCTATTAAAATATATCACCATTATTATTACATTACCACACAACCAGTTCTATACACATAAAGACAGTCTATGAAAAACAATACAGAGAACATGGAAGTGTTTTGAGAAGTCAACAGCAATCTGTGGATGCCCTATTGTCATTACTACAGAAGATTTTAAATTTCCACATGTGAAAACCTTTGTCTTGAATACATTTACTAAACTGTAGGTTTGGTTGCTGGGTGCTGTCAGTGCTATTACTGTTCTTGGTGGTGTATCATTGTCAACAGAAATCCCAATTTAGCTCAGCATATTTATCGTATTTATCATGCACCATTTGTCATTTTTATGCTTTTTTGGAAATAATTCTAAATATGAAACATAAAAAATTAACAACTTACAATCCTAAGTAAACACCTGCAATAAAATATCCAAATTCCCCTTACAAAGAGCTGGCCATATACGCCATATACACTTCTTTGCATTTATTAATCCATTTAAGCAAAGAGAAATTTAAAAAAAAATCAAAAATTCAAAAGGCTCATCTAGCTGAAGAACATGGAATAGCACCAAAAAAAAAAAATAAAAATTGTCCAAAACACTATGTGCAAAAAAAGACTAAGTTGCAAGTAATCTTGCCTTGGTAATTCATAGAATCGTAGAATGGCCTGGGCTGAAAGGGACCTTGAAGATCATTTAGTTCCAAACAATGTAATGGAACAGGGACATAGGCAGGGACATCTGCACCCCCATTCAACCTGGCCTTGAACACTTCCAGGGGAGAGGCATCCACAACTTCTCTGGGCAATCTTTTCCAATGTCCTCCTAGTATCTAATGTAAATCTACCCTCTTTCAGCCATTACCCTGTGTTCCACCAATAAATTTTATTTACAGTCTATTATTGCATATATAATCAATAAAGTATATTAATAGAAGTACTTACCAAGGATTTATATTTATTTTCCAGAAGCCTAAATACCACTCTTCTGCTGTAATATGCATGCTTGAATGACAAAGAAGATGTAATGTCAAGTACAAAGAAATGTTCTGGGTTTTAATTAAAAAGTAGAAATTATCTCTGATTCTGTTCTAGTAGAGATCCCATATACAGTATATATTCAATGTATTGAACTCCAGCTCGAGTAAGCCAGTATTATACTCAACTGAGACTTTTGTTTGCAGTACATTAATGACAAAAAACCCTACATGATTAGAAAACGTGTAGTAGAATATGTAGTTAAAAAAGAAAACAAATAAGTACACTGAAATCCTAAACTATGCAATTTGAAATTGCCAAGTAAATCCTAAATTTATATATGGTAGGCTGGAAGAAGTTCTGATGCCCACTGACATCATGTCCATCTGATGAAGTTAGCAAGTTGTGTGTAATGTGTAATATATATGTATTCTTCCATACTCATCACTTCTTCCAAAAAAATACTTGCATCTTTTGATGGCTGTCAGTCAATTCCTACAAAGAGAGTCAATACACAAAGCACAGAAAATGCTCCTAAATTTCATGAAAACAAGTAACTGAACGGAAATTGAGGTGGAGAGTAATACTGAAAAGCAGTGCACATAAAAGTCTAAAAAAACCACTACACTTCCTTAATTGCAGTTCTCAATATAGGCTGTTATAGGACACAATAGGTCCATGATGTCAGAACCATAACTTTTCAAAATAAATATCTGACACGAACAAGTTATGTGTTGTTGGGTTGCAGGTTATTTGCTTACCGTCCACTTCTTAAACCACATTGCTTTGATATCTAGCAGAGCCAAGAAGTGCATTGGACTCAAGAAATCTGGAGAGGCAGGATGATTAGGCTTGTGTTTTAATGACAAAAGTGACAAGGTACTCTCCACTACTTCTTCCATGTACCTTATAACACAAATACGAAAATATGGACAGGAAAGAAAAATACCACTTAAGTCCTTCCACCAGTATTACCCAAGAACAATCTCCTCATAAACTCTTGTTCAGATAAATTATAAACACCAACAGCATTATCTTTAACTTGCTCTTGTGTGGGCATTGTTCGTAATACCACAAATAAAACTAATATGCATCTATATTCTCTTAAGTAATTACATCTTCTAAGTGTATTACACTTGCTACACTTGCATCCAAATTATTATTTGTTCAAAAGTACTTAGAACACTCCAAAAGCTAAGTAAGCAGCTTAATATGACTACTAAGCAAGTTCCTCATTTTACTTTTTCTACCCTCTACTTTTATTTCCCCTGTTGTCACTGACCAGCCACTGTGCATCCCATCATCAAGCCTTTGCTAAAATTACATGCATCCTGTTTTATGTCAAAAATTATTAAATTAAGAAACAGTTACAGGGTTTTGAACGTGACATACTTTTCTGGATGTCGAATCCAGGAAGATGGTGCTTCCTTTTGGTACTCATTTAAAAGGCGAACCTAAAAACATAAATTATTGAAATTAAAAAATAATTAATGCATAATGTTTCAGTACTGACAGAAAAGCTACAGAAAGTTCATTTATACCTTTTTAAGTAATCGATTTACATCTGTGTTAGATACATCCAGACCAGCTGAAATATGAAGAGAATATTCTCCACAAAGAAAGTACAACTCCAAGTGTCTTGCTAAAAAAAAAAAAAAGAGAGAAACCCAACAACAAAAAAACACTTTGCCTCCATGACAACAGTGACAAAACAGACTGTCCTATACAGTCTTCATTATAAAATTTAGTTTTTCAAAAAGTACATGACCCATGAAGTTTGAAATGTAATTAAATGCACATACCTAAACTTGTATAGACTTCTCTTGTCATATTAAATGGAGAAGAAGAAAAGGTTTTTGCATAGAACCTAAGAATTTTCTCCTAAGGGTGAAAAAAGCAATCAATGTATTAAGTAGTATTAAGTAGTCATTAAGTGTGTATCATAATTGCAAAATAATCAATATATAATTTATTCTTAATATACATATTATTAATCTAGACATCTGTGCAGATGTTAAGTATGTTTTATAAAAATATAGTTTCTGATCACAGACATCTCCAGTTCAAAGGAAATTTTATTCAAATACTTGAACTACAGTACCAGTGCAAAGCCTCACTGAGTTATAAAGCAGACCAAGGAACATTACTTTTCCATTAAGAATCAGTAACTTGTAATTACCACTGTTTTAAAAGAAATTAAAGAACTCAGGTGAAAGACAAATATATGACAGCAGCTGGGGCAACTTTCCTATTTATGTGGTAATCACTTTAAATTTTGAAGCAAACAAGTTTAATTGATATAATAAATAATCTAAAAGCCATTTAAGCATCTGTCATTTCTTTCCTCATCACTGCCTGCGTCATATTACTATGTATCATTTACTCATCATCATGGGGCATAAACTTGATTTGAACAGGAAATAATTAATGTGACCTATTTTACAGAGCAGCTTTGTCCATTCTTTTTACGTGCATTTCTGCTAAAAAAAATAAAAATGTCTTCATTGACATTAAAAGAAATGCAAATGACTACTTTGGTGTCCCAAAATCCTATTGAAGGCCTGTTGCAGTCCTTTAAACCAAAATTTACTGGAATCCTGTATTTCTGTTACTTCAAAAAATAGTTTATGTGATTCACAGACAAGTAATAAAATGTCTTGAACCCTGTTGGACTACTTATAATAGGTAAGAGGCGTAACTTCTTACACCTCTTTGGTAGCCCTTTCTTCGGATACAAATCTGATAATTAGATACAAAACATTCCCTTACACTGAATGTTGCATCAGGATCTGCCAGAGAGATTGTCAGATGCTCCCTCAGACTTGGCCAGCTCTCAGAGCTTAGGATATCAGAGGCAGGGGCCAAGCACAGCGTCTGCAAAGCTTCTTGGCGAACCTGGAGCAGTCAAAAAGATAAACACCAAAAATCCATTCACAGTAGCCTCTGAAATACGTAATTTACAAGTCAGAGGGAGGGAGGACAGGAAGGAACAGAACCTGGCTGTAGAACAGATAAGGAATAACAAATACTTATCTCCTGCTATATTTTTTATGGCTATTTAGACAAAACACTACATTACTGAATGGGGAAAATATGTGCATTCGAATAAGTAATAAAACCATTTTAAATGGGTTTTCAATACTGGATGCAAGATTTATATTCCATTTTCTGCCTGTAATCAAATATTTTGAAACTAGGGAATATAGCTCTCTAAAGCTCTCAGCTAGGAGAAGCAGATACAGTCATTAGACATTGTGTTATACTGCTGAATTTTCATCAGCATTCTAAGTAATTTCAAGTAACTTTTTTTTCAATTCATAGACAACTGTTACCTCTAGCAATTTATTTCATCTTACTGAAAGAAACAGGACGATATTTTAATATTTAATTAATATTTAATTAAGGACATTAATTTTATTAATTAATAGCATTAATGTCCTTAAATTAAGGACAATTTAATAACATCAGACTTTTTACCTGGTTTTCTAATAGAAAAATGGTTAGCACCATCTTCTACCTACTATGTCTGTTCCATGCCGGCCAGACAAGCCCTAACAAGTCTTATCAAGACAGCACACTCAAACTGGTATTTCTCCAACCTTCAAAAATACCAGCAGCTGATGCTGGTTGTTGGTTAGAGACACAAATTAGTACTGCCACTGACACAACAACAAACCTAACTTGGATTTATATTTTCCATTTGGCAGCAGGTTGTTGGCAGGCATCTCTCTCTTCTGACAGGGGTAATTCAAAAGGCAACACAAAAGTTACCAAGAAGGGCAAGGGACACGAATACACGATAAATAATGTTCAGTAACTTTATTTATCATGGAACAACTTTTTTTTTTTGAACTAAAAATACCAATCTATAGTACACAGATCTCTTAAAAAAATATATACTTGTTGCAATACTAGTTTTTGAACCAGATGGTTACAAACAATGAAATATTGCACTGCAGAGTAGTTTCTGCATTGAAGGCAAGATAGATGAACCAACAAAGACAAGTTTCCAGTTAGGTACATAGGAACTCTTATGTACATACAGGCTACTCTACAATATGCCATAAACATTCATTTGTATAAACATTTCATTTCTGTTTTTAAACTTACTTCCTTGGGCTGACTAGGGTCAAGCTTTTCTGCGAGCAGCTGCAATTCTTCTTGACTCATGAATGCATAACTCTGTAATACACATTATAAAATGATCATTAGTATATTTCATTAAACCGAACAGCAGAAGATTAAAATCATCAGTCTTTCTGATACCTAATTAACATTTAATAATTAGGACTTCAACATTTATACTAATTTTACTGTAAAGTCAACAATCCAAATATCTTCTGCTGTTTGCCCAAAGTTAAGCTTGCAATAATCACTATGGCATATTTTGTTTGCTTTACGTCAAAGTTTTCTGTATCTTCAAAAGATCCCTTATAATAATTTATTCAGCAAGAAATCTAGCTAAGTACAGTATTCTGGAAATGAACTGTATGTTATTTGGCTTCTAAAGTAAAATCACAAAAGTTAGATGATGTACTGATTTTATCTTTATCTTTCCACACCACACTTGGATAGGTACTTTGGAGCATATGGGCATCCTATCTAGCATAGATGCCTAAAGTAGCTAGTATAAGCTTAGTACTGAAAACTGAAAGAAAAGCAAATAATTTGGGTTTAAGATATAACAAAGATGGCAGAAATTGATCTTTCTCCAGGGCCATTCCACTGTCAGAGACTTAACAATTTTGCAGTATCATGCTTATTTCATAACAGAGAGAGAAAACCCATTGTACTTGGTTGAAGGAGGAGTCACTGTCAGAACAGTTGTCTGTGTAATAGCCACTCTGACGTTCTTTCTTCGCTTTACTAGCCAGCTCCTTATCATGCATCCGATCTTCTTCAAGCTTGTTAATCAAAGATTCTACCACAACCATCATGACGTTCTTCAAGGCATGTATCATTTCTCTGTATCTTCAAAGTAAAGATGATTTTAATATATAAGAACATAAACATCACTATGTAAAAAAAAGAAATCGCTACATCATGAATAACTGAATATGACATAATGCTAATTGGACTTGAACTCATTGAATTTACAGAAATTAATTAATACCAAATCCAAACTGAGCAAGGAAGCATATATGTACCTTACATGTTTCAGTTAATGATGTTTTAAAATCACAACAAAACTCCTTTTTTTCTCTTCCAGAACCATTCAATGAAATATCACTATCATAATTCTATTTTGGGATGTTCTTAAGAAAGAACAACGTTAGTTCACCAAAAAGGAGAATCTGTCCCTGAGAAAACAGGCCAGTTCTCATCCTTGTTACTTTTTGTTTCTTGTAGTTCAACATCCAATTTTTCTTTTGCTATAAACCTGGAGCAGAACCAGTAGAACTGAACATATCATCCTGATTCAAGATCTTGAGTACAGGTCATGCACAAAAATTAATTTTCTTTCAACAAAACACAGGTTTTTCTGATTTCCATAAACTGAAAAATAATATCCACAGGGAAGCAATTAAAATAAAAATACTTCAGAAAAGCATCCTATTGTAAAGCATTGATGTATTATTTCAAATTCTTTTTTATTATTTTTATTTATTTTTAATGCTACAGTTATTGATTTTAAAGTTATTAAACATACAGAATATTACATTGTGCTTTAATATCATCCTACATATCACATTAAAAATATAAGACACATATTTAGTTCATTGTAGTTTCTTCTACCAATCTTAATATGCACAAAACCCTAAGGTCCCGATCCTTGAAAAAAAATTTTACGAAGAGCATAATCTAAAAAATGGTCATCCTAACATCTATTTTCCTATTTTCTTATTTTGCAACACATAAAAATGACCACCGATGCTAAAATCTTCACATATTTTCTACCTATTTTTTTTTATGCAATTGTTCTCAACCTTAATTCCAGGGTGAGACAAAGCACGAAAAATTGCAAAGTAGGGTGGCAATAGCTGAATTTCTTAGCACTAATTTAGGTTACAGGTTCAAAATGGTTATTGGTTCCGATCTTATTTTTGCAGAACACATTATGGAAAAGCAAAAGGAAGACAAAGAAGATACAGAGGTGTGAATTACAGGTATATACTCACTCTTTCGATTCACGGGCCTTCTTAGTAACATGTTGGACAAGTGTGCCATAGCCAGATATTTCACCCTGACTTTGAGCAGAGGTACATTTTTCTGTTTCTTCTTCAATCACAGGTCCCACAGTATTTTTTATGTATTGTCTAAGGTATTTCACAAACTCATAGCTGCAAGAAATATTCAAAATTAAAATGTTGTATCTCTTTGAATTCAACATGAAGCATTTTCGACATTATAACCACAACCATATCTTCTCTCCCACTAGATTTGTTACCCTGAGGTAAGAGTTTATGACTTGCATAGAAATAAGCTTCAGGAGTGTAAAATAACACATTACAATTTGATTTTCTTCAGTATGGTCAGTATCAGCATACTGTAGGGAGAAACAATACCAAACAGAAGAAATAAAACAATAGCTAGTTTACCAAATGCACATTTTCACTTTGTGCTGCTTCTAAACATAAAAATCCACTCATAAAAAAGGTAAAAGTTTTATAGACAAAAAACAGAGTATCAAGAAATTTCAAATTCCAGAAGAAATATTCCTTGTAGCATAAACTGTCTGGTAATAGTACTTATGCATTATACAAACAAAATGAGGAAATACAGCGAAAATACAGTTTATAAATTAGAGCATATGAGGACACCTATGGCCTATGAAATTCTATGTGTCATAACAATGCACAGATCTCAGTCAAACTGATAAAATAGCCATCTGTGATTACACAACCATATCAAATTCAAGGATTCACCACTTTGCAGTCTTATGATCAGATACCCACAGACACTTGCTAACAAAATAGAATAACCAGAGGGAGCTCTCAAACTAAAGACTCTCCCCGGGTACTCCAAATTCATATTAGCTATAGAAATTGCTAGAATAGTGCTCAGAATAAATAAACTTTTCTTTTTGGGTAGTTTTGTGATTTGTAAAAAGGGCAAGGCAAACAGCAACATACAAAAAAGTAATCGTATAGTAACAATATACACGTAATATTATATTCATTGATTCAAAAGTAGATGTGCAACTACTTCATGTTAACTTGTTTGAGCCCAGGACATCCCTCTAGCTGCCCTGGCTGTCTCGAGACCTTGCCAGGGGTCTCAGAGACCCTGGCATGAAGTCAAAAACATCTGTGGCTTCAATTTTAGACAGCTTTTTCCATAGGCAATTTTGTATGAGGATTTACAAGCCACAAGTGTTTTAGTAGTGTGATATTTAAACTAACACAGGGTGGAAAAGTTAAATTTTGGGATTTTTAGAATATAATGCAGGAGGTACAAGATGGAGGAATTTGGGCATCTCCTAGCCTTCTTCTCCTTTGTCTTGTCCTCCATGTCTTGATGCGATGGCAACACTCTTCTATTGGTTTAAGGCAGAGATTCACAGTGTATCATGGGTGATTGGAATTGGTAATAAATTGTAAACATAGTACACGAGTATATAAGGTGGGAGCCGCCCGAGGCTCGGGGGCAGATGGTCATAGCTTCCTTTCTGGATGGAGCTTGGCAGGTCAGAGAAAGAATGTTATAGATAAGGAGAAATAAACAACCTTGAAAATGCAATTGGACACATTCCAGGCTCCTTCTTTGGCTGCGCTGGGCTAGGGAGAAAAGACTCTTTACAAACTCAGGGTCACCCTGACCCACAGAAAATCAAGAAATCAACAGTAACTTGGATTAAAAAACCCAAAAAACAAACAACAAAGCATACAAAATTGTATTATGATAAATACTTCCTCACTGGATTGCCTACCTCAGGTTCCATCAGGTATATCAGTATTTTTTTTTTCCCTACATTTCCATTCTTGTTCTCAGTGAAGGTAATAGAAATACATCTCAAGAAAGATGCAAAATATGTTTATTTTGGTTTTCATTTGTGAAATTGCACACAACTCTCCACTGCATGAAAGCTTTCATAGAATGGCCTCCCCTCTGTTTTACAAGGGCAACACTTCCAGGGTATATGTTTTTGCAGTGACTCCTTCACTCTGAAATATACAGTAGCCACATCACTGTTCACACCACTGCTTTAATGTCAGAGGTTCTAGTCTTCCTCTTCTGCATTATTCTTCCACCTTATAATGTTTTGTAACGATTATGCATTTCAGCAATTGCAATACTACTTCTTCACAAGCAGAATCAGTTCAGACTGACGTGAAAGAACTTATAAAGGAACCCACTCGGGTGTTAAAAATACCTCTAAATGTAACAGAAAACATGCTACTTATGCAGTTTAAAATCCTGTTGCCTACCGGTGCACAGAAGTTTCGTACTTGATTCAATTTTCCTTTTTATTAGTTTTCTAAGGGTCCTGATTTTCTGTCTTTTCTACATCCAAGTGGGAACAAAGGGTAAAGTAAGGTCTCAAAATCTGGTAAAATTACTGCATCAAAATAAGCATGAGGTAAAAACAGTACTGCTCAAAATGGTGAGCTGAACTAGAGCACTGGACAGTCTAAAAGCACACACTACTGATAACAGAGCTTGCACTCTGGATGGATAGGTTAAGGAGAAAGTTTTTTATTGGTCTCAGTTATAAATGACCATATGACCTCTCTGAAAACCAGTCTCTACTGCCATGGGTCGCAAACAAGACAAGAATACCTCCCAGCACCAGGTAGTAATCCTCACGTTCTGAATTTAAAGATCACTTGATTCTCCATTAAATGTAAATTAAAAGTGTTCTCATGAAAAGAAAGTATCTTTAGGATCACAGATTTTCTAACATACAAGAAAGAGTAATGGATGTCAAGGTTTCACTGCTGTAAAAGCAAAAGCTATATAGGCATTGCTTCAACCACTTACAGACCTTACTCCATGACCCTGGGTATCCTATTAGGCTCTCAGAAAAAAATGACAGAAATATATTCAAATTTTTTTTGTCTGAGCTTTATTGTATATATCTTCTCTAAATATTTTTCTTTCAGAATTACATGTCTTGTAACTTTGATATGTGTACAAACAAATTATTTTGCTCTCATGCTTGTCACCCAGCAACCTACAACTCAAAATTCTCAAGTGTACAAGCAACAGTGTAATTCAATACATTTGTAACAAAAACTAAACCTGAGCTAAAATGCTTTTCAAAGAATCCCCAGAACACATGCAAGTGTCAAGATTTTAAAATTACAGTGAAATTTTAGATAAACCCCAGTTCTATTTCACATACTTACTTTTACCTAATTCCTACGACTGACAAAGGAATGCTAATACCTAGGTCAACTTAAGAGAATGTAAATAGTGCCACTTCTGAAAAAACTGATAGGGAACCAGCCTTCTCAGAAGTCAGGTCACAGACGTGTTTCTTATTAAAATTTCCTCAGGTTATTTCAGCCTGATATTGTCTTGCTTGTCATAAACTATGTACTAAAAATCTCCCATGTAGTAAAAAAATAATCAAGTTATAGCATCATGGAAATGAAAGAGGAATGTGGGATCTGGAAATCTAGATTGCATGTGAGGTCACACTGTCAAATCTGATTTAACAGAAGTGTGATCGGGATACATTTCTGTTTTACTTAAAACATAAATCATTAAAAGAATGATGGGAATAGATAGATAAGATAGACATGTTCAGCAATATAGGCTAGAGAGAACGATCACATATTGAAGCCAAATGGTCCTCTAAAAAAGTACTCAATTTTGTAAAAAAAGAGTATGTTGTCTAACAGGTATCAAATATACCAAGAGTCTTTAGTGACTACTTCTTCTAGCTCCTTTTCACATGGGCATTTAGAACATTACGTGTGCACATGCATCAGAGCTTTGTAAATTCCTCTCTCACAAACAGCTCATGAATTACTACTACGGCAAAAATATATTAGCAAGAGTGGATGGGAAAAAAGGAAATCAAGAAAATGGCAACTATAATTTTATTATTTGAATTAGCATCATCTGAAAGTTGATTAGTGACAGGAATATCTATATATGTATAAATACACACACATTCATAAAACAAGATAAAGTAGACATTTCCCAGGAACAGTACAGTTTAAGACATACCAACTTCTTCAAAAGACTAAAAATAGCCAAAAATATTTTTACTTGTGAAAATTCTCATCTGTTTCCTCCAAATGCAAGAGAATTTCCTCTGCACATTCTACTGATGGGGCTCCAGTGATTTTTTCCTTCACACTCTGCAGCAACTGTCTAAGCATAGACTGTAATAGAGCTTCATCTTCACTGGTAAAGTGAGACATCTGTAGAAAACAAATAGAAGAATAAGAAACTCTCATAGTTTTGTTTTTACTAAAGATGCTAAGAAAAGCACAAATCCCTTAAATTGCCACTTTTTACCATTATCAACAGGATTTTCTATCAAAAGACAAAATCATAGGAAATATTTGATAGCGCTTATCTTAAGGCAAACTGAAAATAAAACTATCAAATCAATTTCACTAAAACTCCTGATATTGTAGCATAATATTCTTAAAGGAGGTATTATAGTAAGAAAAGCTTGAACATTCCTATTTGTACTTGCCCATGACAGAGGCACAAGACCACAAGGTAAGCTAAAAAAATAAAAAGAAGGGAAGGTTTAACAGATGTAATGACTGTATATTGATAAGAAAGCTTTATAAATAGTCTCTCACCTCCTTCTCATCCACTATTACTACCCAGTTCTGACTTTAGAATCCCTCCACTCAGAGGTATTGCTGTGCCCATGACTGAAAGTGCTGTCAGCTTTTGCACGGGCCAGGTGGAATTACCATAATAGTTTAATTGCCCTGTGCTAATCAACAGCAGCGACCTGACAGAGTCCTGTCAAATTAAATGGAAACTGCTGGGAAAAACTGGGAGGAGGAGAAGAAACAGTGAGAAACTGGAAACATCTGCCAAGTCCAGAAGAAAGACAATCAGTTAAATTTTCAAGAGCTGCAAAAAAATGTACAAGCTCATTTTTGATCTTGATTAATCAGTGTCTTAAAATCTTTATATGCCATGGAAGACTTTCAAACCTCAGTGGCAGTTTTAGCTTATATATTTCTAGCCTATGTAAGGAAAAATTACTTATAGATATTTGACTTTTCTGAATTAAAAATTAAAGACTCTCTAAACACCTGTGAATAAACAATATACACCTGGAAGATATATATGCCTGGAAGAGACAATATAGCAAATTACTGTTTAAGAATCAAATAGTATCAACCAGAGGAAAAAAAAAAAAGTGCCATATAGCACCAGCCGGAAGAGTTGTCTGTTATGGAAGGTAATAGTTCATCAAGGTAATACTCTTCTGTGGTAAGTAGCACAGTTGCTGAACATTTTACTTTGATCTATCATTATTCAATATTAACTCAATCATCTTACCAGAAATTTCATTAAACTAAACTTAGAGCAAACAAACAAACCACCCAAAATCCCTTGCAATAATCTTGAATCACTGATTTGCAGCCCTCTTTTTCTTATAGAATCTCAAGATACTCAAAGTCAATGCACTTTTCGGTCTATATAAACATTAGACAATATCCTAAACACCTGGGGGAAAAAAAAAATCACCAAGTATTTTGGTATAACTAGGAATTAGAAGTGAAAGGTATTCAGATGCTCGCTGGCAGTCAGTGCAAAGCCCTGCTCAGGTTATTCATAGAGAGAAATCATGAGACTATCGCAGCTTCACCTCCAGTTTGCCTGGAGAAGTCTTACTGACTTACGTAATCACTAACAAAGATACATATCTTACATTTCATTTGTAAAGGTTTGCGGTTTGCTGTGCTTGCTTGCTTGGTGGTTGTTGCTTTGGGGGTTATTTCCCAGCAGGCAGAGCCCCCATTCGGTTTCCAGGCAACACTTAAACAGTCGTTTGCTCTCTAAATTACAACTTTACCCAAAGCCCAGTTTGGGCAGTCTTTTCAAGGTCCCGGCACTATCGCAAATGTAAATCCTGCCCCACAACTCAGGCAACGATTCAGAAGCGGCCTGTTGCTGCCAGCACTTATCCTTACGCAAACCTTCGCCTGGGCAGGGAGGCAATTTTAGCAACAAGCCGAGGAGAGCAGCTCCCAGAAGGCGAGCCCTGCGAGAATCCCTGCCCCTGCTGGCGCTTTGCCGCCCGTTCTTCGGCTGGGCGGCAACCGGGACTCCTGGGACAGCCCCCGCCCCAGGAGAGCAGCCGGTCCGTCCCCAAGCGTCGGCAGAGGCTACTCCTGCCCAGGTGCTTCCCTCAGCGCAGACAGCGCGGGTGAGCTCTACCCGGGCACCTCGGACGCGCTCGCCCCACGCAGCCGCTCAGCCCCGTCCCGCTGCCCCCGGCCCGGGATGCCGCATACCCGGTCCCTGCCCTCGGTCCCTGTCCGCACCCCCGCCGCCCGGCCCGCCGCCCTTCACCTGGGGCGGCCGCGGCCCTTGGCAACCGCGCCGCCGCCGCCAGCGAGTCTCGCCGGGCACTGGAAGCATCGCGAGAAGCCGCGCGGGATGGCGGTGCAGCGGTGGGGCCGCTGTGAGGGCCCCGGCCGGGGAGAGCGGCTCCGCCGGCAGCCGCGACTTGTTTGCCCACACAGCAACCCCGGCACAGCTCGGGAGCGCTCAGCGCTTCCCGGCTTCAGGCTCCCCGCTGTTCAGCCCGGCCTGGTGGCCCCCAGGTTTGCCACTGAAATCCAAGCAATACAGTCATGCTGTTATTCCCAGCTTACATCAGCGGGGGAGCTGTTTGTCTCAATAAATAAAATAATGAAAGGCAAGGAGTTTTTCAGTCCTCTTTGACTCTCCATTCCCTCCTGTGATGAAGGAGATACTAAAAAAATAGCAAATAGTATCTTTTTCGCTCCAACAAATAAATGCAAAACACAAAAACAGCAAAAGCAGTTTGATATGAAATAATTTCTATTAGGTCAGCTACAATAAACCAGAATTTGCTTACCATAAACACTCATAATGATTTTTTCAAGGTGTTGCATAGTGCATTATTATCCTTGCCTCCTACATTTTTCTAATGATTCTGATGTTAGGTGATGCTAATCATCCATGATGATCTTTCCTTTAAATGTGAATCTTCCATGTAATGCTAACCTTCCATGAGGACTTGTTCCTTTAACTGGACCTGTATCCCTGGTTAACAGAGCTCTACTTAGTTGTGGGGATCCACTTACACAGTTAGAATTAAGCTTGTAAACTGCAGCATTTCTGATGAAAAGGGACGATTCAGGAGAAACACAAACCTCCCTTACTGCTGGTTCTCAGAAACTGGATTTTTATCAATTGCAGCGAACTTTCTGTGATAGCTTTAGCAGTGAGCTCTTCAGTGCTTGGATGTGGCCAGTACACTCAGGTACCTGCAAAATAAAATAGGAAAAATTGTCTGCTTACTACTGCTTACAAAGGAGCTCCAGTAAACTGACCAGAGTCCCGGTAGCTTGGCCATGCACTCTCTCCATCTTCTAAGTGCATTGTTTGGAATGGGATACACGCTACAGCAGCTTATTCCACATCCATGCCAGGCTCTTCTTTCACAGGCAACAGAATGGTTTGCTTTTCTGTCCTCATACCAACAGAGAAGTGCAGTGGTGCAACACTTCTATTCAAATTCCTTTATCACTTCACAAGTGCTGATTCACGTGACAGCATCTCAGTTTCATAGCTAGTAAGGAATAGAAAAAAATCAGTGTACGTAGTGTTCAGCATTCATAGTCCTTACTGAAAGAGCCTCCACTTTAACAAGTCTTCCCTAAAAAACCTTGTAAGAAAAGTTGCACTTGTAGTGGCATCACTGAAAGATGTCCCATGTTCTGAAATCCTTCCATTTCTTTCTACTCTCTCCCACCTTCTGTATTGTATCCAGCTTCTTTAGCCACATTTTGCAGCCATTGGAACCTGGAGCTCTTTCTTGTGAGCAAAGTTGGCAGACCTGAGATGCCGTTGGCCATGATTGTTAGGATGCATCCAGGCAGAGGATGATACCACTCCGAGGGTGATACTCTAGCATGAAGAACACCATTTTGAAGTACAGTATATTTGCATGGATGGCTGTCTGTCACGTGAGAGAGTTTGCAATCACTGTGAAATTGTGTGGATTTCATGCTAGTGAAATTCCTTCTCCTTGGTAAAAATATTGAGATGTTCTCCCTCCGTTGTACAAACAGGAAAGCCTGGCTCCTAACCCCGGTTCAGGAAGGCACAGTCTTCACAAGATCTCAGCATTGTTAGAAAGTCACAGTGCTGACTTCTGTAATTTTAGAAACTTAAAGGAAACAATACACAAATTCTTAGAGTGTGTAGCATATAAGGTAAGCAGAGTTTCAAACTGTGAAACATTATAGGAATGTAAGTAATTTACGTATTATAGAGAAGTTTAATTTAATTGATTTGGTTTTCTCCCCATACCTTGAACATTTCCCAAAAATCAGTTTATGCCAAATTTCTGTAAATTTAAAATGTTTCTGCAGTGTCTTCAATGTGTCAGACCAGAAAAAAGGGAAACTGTGAAAAACAGAAGAATCTTCTTTACAAGCTGGTGGTAGTAGTGGAAACAGCTTATGTTGGTGCCAGTGTCATTACAACTGGGACATAATTTCTCTCGCCTCTTTCTGCTCTTTCTGACTTTTCTCTTTCCCTTCACTCTAACTTACAACAAGATCACTCCTTTTTTGGGGATGACACATAAAGGTTTGGAGAAATTTTGATTTTATGTAGTTTCTCCAAGACTCTTTAGCTAAGACTTTCACCAATTCTATATGTAGGGCCTACTAAAGAAATTGGGGGTTACTATCTTAAATTATTAAAAAATTTAGCATAGCCAGTATCTATTGAAATTCCAGTTTATCAGCCTTTCCTTGGCTGATACAGTTTTCAAAGGACTATATACCAAAGAACTAAAAGGGAAGGCAAACTTCACTTGACTCAGACAAACCCAACCAAACCAAAACAAAAGCAACTTTCTATACTCCCAATTCAGAGCTAAATCAAGATCAGAAGGAGCCATGGTGTCCTCACTTTAGAGTTTCCAAAACTGGGACTTAGATATGAAAAGGAAGAAATAAGTTAGGAAAGGAGAAATAAGTGTGAATTCTGGTTCTGGAGGTAGAACAAGAAGTCGTCACCACCTTTCTGCACACTGACATCCCTTAAGAAGTTCTTGAGACTCCAAATAAAAGATGAGGACAATTCATCAACCCTTGTATGAATGCTGTGGCATTTGTTGCCCTCTCACATCACATTTATGGCAGTTTCCAAAATTAGGAGAAACAATGAACATGTTTTAAGACATCATTAGATCATAATCTAATCATAGATATCAAAAAGGAAACTGCTTAAAATATTACAGCTGATGGGAAAATCTTTTTCAGTAATCTCCAAAGGAAATTTTCTGTTTTGGAGACCATCTGTCCTTTCCTCCCTGTGCACTCTGGGGAACTACTAACCCCTGGATAGATGTTTCCTTTAAAACAAACACTGAGAAACTAGCGGGTAAATGGTCACGAGGGTTGCAGGTTGGAGCACTGATGCGATCAGCTGCACTTAGGAGTCTTGTGTTAAAACACATGCAAACAGAATTTATATCAGTTCCATAACAGGGAAAATGTAAAGTGTCCTGACAGGTCTAAAGTTATATCAGATGACTTTGTACGTTCCTGTTGAGAGCTAAGCTGGTATGAGATGCATGTAAACTATTACAGGAATCAAAAAACTAAACTGGGTCAGTTTGCTTATTTGGTGATTAAACTTCAGTTATGCTGACATTTAAAAAAGACTGAAGATCTCTGCTTTGCTGTTCCTGATCTCTTTTTTTCTGAAAAGTGAGAGACTGACAGGAAATCAATAGGACTCTCGCATAACATTGTAAAGCACCACCAGCTCTGAACCAGCCTGTCCAATACCAATCAGGAATGTTATTGATTAAAAATGTAACTCAGTGAATTTATAGGTACCGATTTTTCCATCTGTACTTTATGATGCAGTTTTCAATAGATGCTCTGCTTGCAGTTGTAAAAGTAGCTACTGGAAATGAGGTGATAAAATTTATATCACAAAGCTAAGTAACTACCTCAAAGAATCAAAGACAAAATAATCCTCAATGACAATGTAAATATCCAAGTGCCAATAAAATAATTTTCTGATCCACAACTTTATTTTTTGTGAAACTTCAAGGAGCCAAGGACATGTATTATTAGCTCTGACTGGCCTTAGGCAGATCTCTTAGCATCAGACTTAGGTCTTTATTGGAAATTGAGGATAATAGAATTATCTTTATATGCCATTATGAAAATTAATCTCAAAACATAATAACCAAATGGCATCATTGATCTTGACTTTATTTTCCATTTCTTTTCTAATTAATATTTTGGTCCTTTTTTATCATGTGTTTCCTGAAGGTGGCAGCAATATTCAGGACGTGCAAGAATGTCTGACTTTTGAACCTATTGACCTATAATACAGCATTTCTTTCAATGTAAATATATTTTTATTTATGGATATTAATAATATGTTTAAATCAAAATTTGATGATGTAGATATTGTTGTTGTAGACACAGGATATACAATATCTCTAGAAAATATGAAGAAACTGTTGACCTGAAGTGTTAGAATTGCGTATTCTTTTGTATAATAGAAATTCATAAACTAAAGGAGGATTCCTAAAGTATTAAATATTTTAATTAAAAATTTACCATTGCTTGTAGTTAAAATTATCCATTTCATTGTCTTCATTGAAGCCTGTATTGTACGCTTTTTCTGAAGTGAACTGTTAGCTCATTTGTGGACACTACATTAGCAGTTCAAAACACTACAAATGTTATGTGTGATCTCTGAAGGAAGATTATAGCCTATCTGTAGGGTTTCTTTTCAGTTCCATTCCTCTATTTGATCTTAATAATTTGAAATCATTGCTGGAGTCAAGCAGGCAAACTATCTCACAGCACTGCAAGGTTTCAATTAAAAAAGAAGCTTTAATATTTCTCCTTTTCCTTCAGATGCATTGTTGTGAAATGCTTCTGCTACTGAGGCAAGGTAGTTGCATCAACATTAGAAATATGAAATAATTTAGAGAACTTTTGTCTCCTTTCATTTTGCTAGCAGTTGCCAGGTCAGGAAGTTGCAGATCCCACTCCAGTTTAAATGGATGATCATGGAAGCCCACAAAGACGTCTCTGCAGCAGGGCTTTCCTCCCCTTTGTCTTTTGCTAACAGAACTGCATTATGTCAGGTGATTCTTTTGCCTGCAAGTCTTCTGTCAGCTCCAGGGTTGCTCTCACAATGCATCCAGGACAAGGGCTCAAGTACCAGTAATGCTGTCCCAGAAATGCCACTGTGATTCATAGGACTCCTCAGTACAAGAGAGTCATGGAGCTCCTGTAGCAGGTCCAGCAGAGGGCTATGAAGATGATGAGGGGACTGGAGCATCTCTTTCAAGAGGAAAGGCCAAGGGAGCTGGGCCTGCTCAGCCTCAAGAAGAGATAGCTGAGAAGGCAGCTCATCAATGTCTGTCAGTATCTCAAGGGGAGTGTCAAGACAATAGAGCTCTGCTCAGTGGTGCCAAGCAACAGGACAAGAGGCAATGGGCAGAAACTGATGCACAGAAAATTCCACTTCAATATGAGGAAGAACTTTACTGTGCAGGTGGCCATGCACTGGAACCAGTTGCCCTGAGAGGTTGTAGAGTCTCCTCCACTGGAGATGTTCAAGAACCATCTGGACACAATCCTCTGACATGTGGTCTAGGATGACCTAACTTGAGCTGAGAAGTTAGACCAGATGACTTCCAGTGGTCCTTTCTATCCTTATTCTGTGATTCTGTTAGTTGCATAGCTGCCAATGGCCATGCTTCTAAAGAAAGTGCAGAACAGGCTTGCTTCTGAGTTTTCACTGGTCCAAATGAACTCCTTAATCCTTGCATGCCTTCAGATCTGAATGTTTTATCCCAAGAGAAAAGTAAGGAAGAAATTTTTTGCTTTCCTTAAAGTAATCTCCACTCCTAAATATGCATGGAACACAAATGCTACAATTTTAAATTATACTGACAGAATTTATTACACTGTGCTTCTTAAGGAGTTTGCTCAGAAAACCTGGTGGCCCTTTTAGTAGCTGTATATTAATATTTCTATGCCTTAGAATTGTCCATCTTTCTTCTTGCATTTACCAATGACTGTGCTACCCCTCAAAGTAGTAGTTTGATATCCTGAAGTTGAATATTTTAATAATTGCTCAATTTATATTCATCCTTAGGAAAGTATTGCTCAAGTAACTTCCTTAAGATTTCCTCTCAAGATCAGCATTCATTCCTGGGCTTGTCACATTGACATTTCAGAATTCATTCATCAGTTCCTCTGAGCTGCTGATGTGGTATTCTTTTGCAGATATTGACTGGTATTCCTCTTTGCGTTTCTGCTCCCTCTTAAGATTTCCCTAAAATGTGTCATTGGTATCACTTCCTTTATTACACCATTATTACTACAAAGCCTAGCACTAACTACAAAGCCTAATTACTAACAAAAGTGATTTTGTTACTTGTGGTTTAAGTGTTGAGCAACCCCACCTTCTCTTTCCTGTTTCCCATTTGTCTTCTGGAAATTTTACCAGTCCAGATAAACTACCGCCCTCCTTACCCAATGGCTTATCCTGCTATAATTCTGAATCCCAGCGTCAAACACAATACAGTTTCCTTCCTGGATCATCAACCCAGTGCTGTCTGTAATCTTAATATTTGCAGGGAGTCAAATACTGGAGAATTTGCTGTGTAAGCTGTTGTTTTATATTCTCTTGTTAATATAAGTTATAGTCTTCTTGTAAGAGTCTCTTCTACAAGTACAGATTAATCTGACCAGATGTGACACAGAGATAACTTTGTTCTGTTCATTTTTGGAATGTTGTAAAATGCTTGAAAAGTAAGCAAATTGTGCTCTTTGCTGCTCACTTGAAGCTGTACTCTTTGTAAGACAGGCTCAGGAAGACAGAATTTGGCCCATCCTTTACCATGCTTTATTCCTTTGTGTACTTTCAGTAACATGAACTGTGCTTTGTTTTTCAAATGTTTTGTGTCCTAGCAAACTGCAACCTCTTCCTCAAAGTGATGTTTTAAAGAAATAGTCAAAGCATTGCTTGGTAACAACACTGTTTATTTAAATTACAGAAAACTCTTGTTTTTACTTTTTTCTTTTATTTCGCTTAGATAGTGTCTGTGATCCTAACAGCATTTTACATCTGAGAAGTTTTTGGTGATTCTGTGAACAAATACAGTGTCTGAAAGAAAAATGGATGAAGAAAAACACCAGTCCTAAATGCCTTCATACACAAAATATGGTCTTTTAATAAAAAATTTATTTTAAGATTGTTGTGTAGCAGAATCTGTTGTGCAATGGAATCTTATTGATGACACACATTCCTTAAGATAATTAATCTAATTTCTTAAAAAAAAAAGTGTCATAGTTTTGCATTATTGAAGTCAATATGCCACCATCATCTCCATATAATTTCAGTGAATATTATTGTTAAGGATGAATTTGATTCAGTAAATCTGCAAATATACTTCTCTGGCATGAAAAATAATCTCCACGTAACAAGAAGAATATTTAATATTTTCACTGGTATTTTTTTAGTGCCCTCATGATGTCAGTGGAATTCCTGACAGAGATATGGTTTTGTCAGTCGAATTTCCTTCACTGAGGAATAAGACAAACACTTCTGTATTTTGATACACCTGCTCACTGACTGTTAGAAATTTTGAAATGTATATTTTATCATACAGCTGTAGTGCTGGGTTGTTCTGACTCAAAGGCACAACTTGGCACTTGGCCTTGTTGAACCTCAGACTATTGGCCTTGGTCCATCAATCCAGCCTGTCCAGATCCCTCTTCTCCTCTTCAGAAAATTCATCTTTTAATTTCTTTTTTTTTTTCAGGGAACCACCTTCTCAATCCAGGTGTACTTCTGCACTTCTCAGGGGCAATTCCCAGAACAAACACATGCTGAGTCCCTGTTCTCCTGGGTTAGAAGTTTATTTGAATTCACAAGATGAGACTCAGATATCTTGATTCAGAAGGTATCTTTTTCCCGGACTTGTGAATGGTCTTGTTTACTGTACCAGATGTTCAGTGTGCAATTCAGTGCTACTGAAGGGGCAAGAGCTGTGATTCTAGAGTAAAAGTAACGCTTGATGGGGGCTGGATCTTCATAATTGTCTTTACAGTCGAAGAAAATGGGAGATATTCTGTTTTGATAAGGCTGAGTGTAATATTCATCCCTTTGTAATCTGTCAGATGGGGTTTGTGGACTTGTGATTTGATTGGAGACTGATTATTCTGCTTGGAATCCTTGGAGCACTCCTGTAATATGAAAAGTATGCTAAGAATGTGATAATTACTATTTTAAAGTCTGATTCCTTTCTGGTGCACTCTTTTCTGCTTAAATGAGGTTCCTGAGCTTGCATTGGAGAATAAGGCAGTAGAGGGAGGGAAGAATTCATGTGGATGTAGACTCTAGGCTGCTGTAGGTTGATTAACTTGATTTATGCTGATGGATCTATCAAAATACACCAATGGAATATTCAAACCCAGTTTTAAGGAGGAAGGAGGATATACTCACAGATGAGTAGTTCTTGGCAAAGCTCTCAGAGCACTTTAAAAATACCTGCTTAGTTTTTAGAATAATTTTGCTAGCTACTCTGATGCTTTATAGTGTTTATTGCACTAAATAATTGTAATGCCATTGTGTTTCATACTCTCTATTTACTGTTTATGCACCATATGGTATTGATGTGTATTATATTGCATATAACTCAACACAATAAACATAATATTACAAAACAGAGTTGGTTACCTACTGTGATGAAAATAATATAAAAATATAGAGAAATTATTACTCCCTTCTTAATTTTTATTCAAGAAATAACCTGTGGTAAATTAGGTGCAATTTCACAAAGTTTTATAGAAGCATAGATCTTGTTATAAAACAGTAAATAAGCTCTCCTAGGATTTTATGGTTTTTATACTTGTCTTTTAAAATTAGTTTATATTTGTAATGCTTTGCCTCAAAGGTTACTTGAAGATCACTCCTGAGTGTTATTGCACATTCTCAATTATTTCTAAAGGCAATAAATGCCAAGAATCTCACTTTGCAGACCAGAACCATCTATTCTTTCTATTATTTACCCCATGCAGATTTTTTTTTTTACATGTTAACCATGACATCCCAATTCCTATCCATCAAAGATTTAATACTTAGCTAAGAGAGTAAATTTAGAGACTAAATAAATTTTCTGTTGTTCTATGATATGATCCTAAGTTAAGTGAGATGAGCTGACCTCTGCAGAAATAGACTGCATGGCTCTCATTTTGTTGATTTCATTCCGGAATAGACCTAAGAGCCAAAAGGAACCATTGAAATTGCATTTTTTAGGCAAACCTTCCTCTCTCAGCTTTCCATTTTGTGAGCTCCACAGAGAAGGGAAAGGAAGGGAAGGAAAGCATTCCTCTCCCAAAGGAATTACAAATTCCTTGCAATCTTACACAACTATGAACCTTGACTGTAGCATTGTGGTTAAGTACTGATGTGGGAGTGTTGGTACTTATCTTTTTATTAAGTCCAGTCACTGTTTAATATAAAATGAATGATCAGTCCTGACAATAGAGACAGTCTCACAACTCACTCCTAACCAAGTGTCTCTCCAGAGTCAATTTCCCACTTGTTGGATTTCCCTCCTTCTTTGACAAATCGCTACCTCCTTCACAAATCTCCAGCAGAAGAGGAAAGCCCTGCTCAACCTAGCCTGCTTCTCAGCCTCTGAAAAATTCTCCTAGAAGCAGGTTTGTTTTGAGTTCCCTGTTTCTAAAGCTGAGTTAGATACTGTCAGTGGGCACTGTGACACTGAAGTGTAAAGAAGCAAACAGGAAGCTGCATCCTAATTTTTAGTCTCAGACCTTCTGAATCTGGTCCTAAATGCCTTCCATTTTTCACATGTGTCTCTTTTTCTAGGTCAATAGGTTATATATCAATTTTGTAGGTTATTTATCAATTTCTGTTAGCTAGTATAACATAATAAGAATATGTAAGAATATGTAGAATATATTTGTATCTTTATATAAGCATAATGTTTTTTTTCAAATTTTCACTTATTTTGTATAAATGTAAGACTTTTTATCAGACAGATGTTACAGCAAATTAAAACCTGCATGGGGTACAGAAGCAAGTTAAAGACAATCTGGATCAAACATATAAGGAACTGTCCTGTATGTTTAGAAGTTTTATCTGCAAAAGAGGCAGCATGTAGAAAAATTCCTCTCAGCCTTTCACATCATCTGTCTGTCAAAGGTGATTTATGTTTTATTTAATGTTAGTTGAACCTGTCATATCCCAACACTACATATTGTTTGTATCAAAGCACCAAAGCCTTGGTTCATAGTACATCATGCAGATTCATTTGTCTTAAACAATTTTTCCAGGGTGAATAACACAGACTTTGTCGTATTACTGTTACAATTTTGCAGCAATACAAAACCAATGGAGGTACTTCACCTGCATCATCCTCCCCTTCAGTCTTATGCTAGTGTAGCACATCTACCAGAAAGAAGTTACATCTATCTGCTCTACCATTAGTGTCCTAGTCATTCTTGGTACTATAAAGGAATGTAGTGCTGGTCCTATGGAAAGAGCACACAAACCAAGCTCAGGCTCCCTGCAGCCATTACTATTCTTCCTACTGCAACTGTGCCCCCCTGGAATTTTAAACACAGGCACTGCAGAGGCTCATTGGGAACAAGTGAAGCTGTTCAAGTGCTGATTACACTGACAGAGCCTGAGCAAATTAGTTAATAATTAGGTGTGAAATTAATGTACACCTTCTGTTTTCCTTAGTAGATTTCCCATGTTGTTAATTTGCTTCGGCACCACCAAGGGACAAAGTACATTTAAGGAACATATGTGGGAATGAGCTAAAAATGTCCCCAGATAAACCTTGTTACAGTTGTTATCTAAATTTTAGTATTGTATAGAGCTTTGTCTGAACTCTTCAAAATGTCTCACTCCTTAAATCCTAACTATGTATAGTGCCTGTTTGAGCAAGATTTAATTGGCTGATGAGAAAAATAAGGTATTGCTTTGTCTTTGTGTTACATTATGTTAGATAGAGACATAGTATAGTATATTATCTCATCATGCCTTATCGTGTATGCTTGCATTTCAAATGTGATATTTGAGAATGTTTATATAGAATGTACTAGCTAAAAATTGTGTGATGTGACGTTGGACCTGCAGTGTGGTGCCTAATGTAGCAATGTGTTGTTGGAGGGATTCATGTATTTCTGTATGTTGAGCGGGATGTTATACTCAGAGGAAGTGTTTTGCGATTCTTTACTTTGAGAAATACATAAATGAAGTTAAGTAGACCTGAAAGCCTCTGTAGGAGTTTGTAATTATAGACTGCACCAAAATTCACAATGAACGTTATCGACATTTCACTGAAATTACCATTCTCACTGTCACCCACAATGTAGAGTGTGGGAAGATCACTTGGAAATCTGAGGTGATGCAAGATAAAGTTTGAATTTCTGCTCCTCTTAAAAGGTGAGGTTAGAGACTTTTTGCTCTAACAGACCATTTTTTGACCCTCCAGTATATTTAAAGCTATGCCAAATCATTGTCTCACTGCTTATCCTGTTAACACAGACTGTGACTTTTGTTTTCTGTAGCCTCTCTGACTTTTTTGACCACTCCAGTTTACTGGACAGGGATGGAAATATCTGTACGCAAGGGCAAACATGTAAGTCTGGAAGCTTTTATGGGAATAGATAGAAGTAAGTGTATTGAAGTTTAGGAAGTACACATTGCTGTAGCAGGCAGGGCACATGAGAAAATGAAAGGTTCTTTCCTTTTTTCTAGAACAGACTTATTATAGGAGATCAGCAAGCCTTTAAGAGATTGCTTTGTTGCCTGTTTTGAATTTTGTGCTATTCAGATTTCTCACTTCAGCTGGAGGTAAGAATACCATTTTCATTAACTAGGAACATTGCAAGATGACATGACTTTTGACTAATTCTAGGAGTCTTTGAAGTAGCTCATATAATGTAGATAATTTCCCAAACTGTTCTTAATGCATATGTTAAGCAAACAGTCAGAACAAAATTGAGCTAACCCATAAGGTTCAGATTAGCCTTCTTTCAAGAATGTTAACAGAGGAAATTTTTGTGATCTCTAAGGGTTTATTGTATGTGTATACCAAAAGGTAGCACTTTCTTTTCTTTGAATGCTATTTACAGTCAAAAAATCTAGGAATAATCTGAAGGATAAATAGTTAGGCTACTTATAAACTGTGGTAGGAATATATGTCAACATTTCAGTTTACAAAGAATAGTATTTGCATATAAGTCTAAAGAACAGTTTACATAAAAAAAATTTGAGAAGGCTGATTCATCAAAAATCAGTTACAAAAATACATTAGGATTAAATAGAATCTAAATGTTATGGCTGGACTTAAGTGGCTTGATTATTCTTTTAAATATCTAGCATTGAGTTTCCATAGTCTTAATAAACTGAATTTTTTTTTCTTCCAAAAATTGTTTCTACTGTTTATCCCATTTGAATAAATATTAGTGCTTGGACTGGCTGGCAGGGGAAGAGAGGCAAAATCCTTTCACTCAAGTCACTGCTGGTGAAAGCTCTGAGAAGCACCTGCCATCTGGACTATGACCTGTGCCTGGGTGAGGAACTGTGTCTTCATCAATTGTCAAAGTTGGTCTGCTTACCATCTCCTAGGATGAAAAATTTTGATGCTCTCTTAGTGCAGTCTTAGGTTAAAATATTTTTAATGTAGGCTTAGTCTTATTATGGATTTCATCAGTTTTCTGGTGTGGGTGTTCTTTTTTTTTCCCATCTCATAATCCTTTTCTAAGGCCACCCATTCTGCTTCATGCATGCTCATGAGTAATAGAGGACCATTTTTACCAGACCTGTAGATAATGATCTTTTTGGATTATGTGTCTTTTACTTTAACCACAAAGTGTTTTTCTGAGCTAAAACCTTCTCTTCAGTGTTAACTTATGAATGCAAGAAACTGTATTTTATTGGTCTGTGATTTGCATTCTCTCTTTTTGTCATGACTAGTATATTTGCTTCTTGCCACCAGTGCAAAAACTATCCTCTTTGTCTTCTTTGCTTTTTTGCTTTCAGTTTTCTTGGACTTTGCAATAAGAATAACAAAGTGGAAGAGGTACTTGGAGGATGTTGAACCCTTGCAACTTTAATCAGAGCTCCATGAAGGGGCTTCCAACTGTGTTATTCATTTCCCTCTGCTGTGCCAGGTTCATCTTCCTCCTTCTTCCTTGACCCAGCTTCCTTTGATCATGTCTCTTCCTATTCCCCTTTTTCCCATTTATGCCTCTGCCTGCCCTCCTCCCTTACTGTTATCTTTTTTTTTCCTTTTTTTTTTTTTTTTTTTTTTGTTCATTTCCCTTGGTTAGGCATAGAAAGGACCAGGACCTTGTCCTCTGGGCTTTCTTGAACTTTGGGTGCTATCCATAAGTTCACTTCACTCTGGCAAATGTCAGAGTCTATTTAAGTCAATGGAAAGACTCCAATAATTTCAGGGAGGTTTTGGTACTGGCCATGAGACCGTGGCTGTGTTGGTCAGAATTTCTTTCCGTAGCAACCTTATCCAAGTATTCAGGAGAATGCCATGGCTTACCCTCATTCTCCAAAACACTTGTTCACTGTTATAGTAAGTGGTAACTACATCAGCAGTGAGAAACTCTTTCTTGACTTGTTTCTTGAGCTATTGGAAATATTACTTTTTCAGTGATCACAATATTATGAATTTTTGCTTCCTTTCCACAAAAAAACCCCTTTTTTAAAATAAGAAAGTAGCCAACTGATTCATACAATACATCTGCACTTTTACAATGATGATTCATATACCAAATAGCCCTATGGAATGCAATTTCCTTAATTTTTCATAAAGAAAACCAGAAAATGCTTATTCTTAATTTTTAGTGATACTTCCTCAATTTTTTTTTTCCAGTTTTACTTTATATCATATTGAGGTTAACATTTTTAAAGAAATGTGTGTGACATTTCTTTAAAACCAGTTACATTGCCCTTCAGTTAGCCCCTTGCTAAGTTTGAGGTATTCAACACTTTTAATTGTATCTTATAATTAGTCCAAAAATTCTGACCATTTCTGTTACTCTTCATTGAATTTAATTTAGTAATGTTTTTCTACTTCTTGAAAGTAGTCTAAAAATTCTCAACCTATTAGCCAAATTGTCTCATTAAAATTTCAATATTTGACTGGGAAGTTTGTATAACAAGGTGGTCATAGTATATTAATACTTTTAATGAGCTATTGAAGAAATTACTTCACATATCTTGGTACTCCTAATTTTCTTCTTGGCACATATATCCTAACTATGAATACCCAAGTATTCATGGGTTCTTGGCTTAAGTTACACAAAATCTTTTCTCTGTAATTTTTTTTTTTTTTTTGACAGTTACTTCTTACCTCAGGATGCAATCTTTCCAGCCTTTAGGAATAAGTCAGAATATCCTCTGGAGTATTTTTTTTTTTTTTGATAACTAGAATTTACTGTCTTTTTAGATCCTTGGGATTTATGTGCTAGATTTGTGCTTTAAAGTTACGTCAAATGAAGATAGTACACAATCTATGCAAGCTGATCCACAAATTACATTTTGTTGGTTGATATTTATAATCCTTTCCTCTCATTTTAATGTGATTTCTCAACTGTAGAATTTTTTTCCAATTTCTTATCTCTGCCAATTTAGTTTATTAAAAAACATCATCATGATCCTTCATCACAGAAAAAAGAGGTCACTGCAACACTGATAATTTTGTTATTTTAGACAGCCAAAAAATCACAGTGTGAGGCAGATATGCCATTTGTTCAGTGCTGACTATAAATTGGAGCCACGGCAGAAGACAATTGTTCATGTCAAAACCAAATCCTCAAATAATTTATCAAATTTGATTTACAATCCAGGAGAATTGTAAGGAGAATAAGATGAAGAAGATAATAAAACATTTTTGACAGCTCTCTGATGTTATCATGTTCTGGCAAGCAAATGGGAATTTGTCCCATCTGCTTCTAAATTTCAGGCTTGGATGAAATTCTTGAATAAATGAAAAAAAAAAGAAAACCACAACAAAAAATCCCAACAAAACACTCCTCCCCACAACAAAACAAAAAGCAACCAAACAAAAAAGAATCCATCAAAAGTAAACTGATTAATAATGCATGTCCAAATGCTAACAAAAAGTAGTAAATTGGTCAGAATAATAGAAGAGCCTAAGTTGGAAAAGACAGAAAGTTCATCTGGTTCAAACTTTAATGTGAAAGGGAGCCCTAATGACGTTATCTAGTACCCTTTCCAATGGTATCTTAAAACCTACAATGACGGAGACTATCGCATGACTGGGAGATTGTTCTAATTGCTGATTGTTCTCACAGTGAAAAATTTACTTCTTATATCAGGATGAAACCTGTCCTTTTGAAGCTTGAACCCACTGTCCCCTGTCATCTCCATGTGTGTCCTTGTGAAGTGACCTTCTGTTGACTTTTTAACTGCCCTTTATGTACTAGAAAATTGTGATGAGGTCACATGAATCTTCTCATGAGAGAAATTAATTCCTTCAGTTTTCCTTGTAAGTCAGATTCTTCAGGAACTGAATCATCTTTGTGGCCCTCGTGGATCCTCCCAAGTCTGTGCATGTCTGTTTTGAGTTGTGGAGTTGAAAACTGGACACAGTTCTTAAAGCACATCCCTGTTTTTGTTGGCTGATACCTCTGCAGATAGCCTTTACAGATTTAATTCAGAGTTACATCCCTTTTACTGTCTTGAAACTCAGCTAAATCTTGGCTTTTGTACACTTTGCATTAATAGCATTCTTGCATTTTTTTCTACAAGAATCTATATATATATATAAAATTTGCAGGAGGATTTTGAGAAGAGGAGTACTTATAGTTGATGAAATATTTCTTCTTTGTCCTGTTAAATTTTGGTAAGTCTCTGCTGAGATATAAATTCTTCATATTGCCATTGGTCTTCTTTAGCACTTGGACCACAAGAAAAGATTATGAAAGCAAGCTGAAATATTCACAGACCGTGAAACTCTGTGGCTGGGCTGATTCAAAAGCCAAGGCAAAAAATAGTTATTCTTTCTAATGGAATCAATATGCAATACCAAAATACACAGTCAAGACTGGAATTATCTCTATCTCCAAATCTGCTGCAGTACCCCCAAATTTTGTGTGTTTCCCTGGAGTATGATATAGAGAGCAGGAACAAAGAGAAGAAAAACTGAGTTCTTGTTAATTGTCTCCCAAACAAACCAGGTGATTGCTATCCCCATTTCTTCATATTAAAGTACATGTGTATGGAGAAGGGAAGGAAGTAAATAAGGTTATGGTAAAGCTGTTTTTGGCTGTGACACACAGCCTAGAAGTGTCTTAGAACCTAGCAACTAGATATATGTTACAGATCCTTGCCTTTCACTCTTGCCAGGAACCTCAGTCACTCACCAGGCCTGCAGTGCCCAGGTGCTATTTAAACACAGAAAGAACAGTCCCTGTCAGTTTACAATCACAAAATAAAAATAATAGGAGAAAACAAGAAGCAATATGCTTAAAAAAATATGTGTTTTCTGAGTTGGAATTATGGATTTTCAAGTGAACTTTTCTTGCAAAACCAACTTTCGAACATGTTAGTGGGCACTCATATCCTAGGATTGAGCATATACCCCAAAACAGGTTTAATACACAAAGCAATGTATTTTCTAACCTTTTTTGTGTTTAACTTTTCAAACCATGACTCAGGGTTCTTTAACAACAGACAGTTAAGAGTGTAAAAATAAATGTATCATTCTAATAATGAATGAAAATAAAGGCATTGTTTTATACTGAATTCAAATGAATTAATTACATTGTCACTTATCTTCTGGGGGAAAAAAAAAAAGCTTTCTTCACCTATGTTTATAGATTTCAGTAGCTTTGATGGGATTTTATAAACTAGGCATTAAAATCTGCTGTCAAGCAATGGACAAAAATCTTATGAAAGAAGTAGAATTTAATGAATGGAGCTCTTGAAGACACCAACTTAAAATGAAATTCAGCGATTAATTAATGTTGTATCCACTGTGAAGGTTTCAAATATATCTACTAATAGAGAAGGACATGAAATACAATCTATTTTACATGCAAGTTGGAACAATTTCTACCAGTTAGAGTAGTCTCCAGAATGCTGATCCCAGGGAAGACCATGGAGCAAGTTTTCTTGAAGAACATTTTGGGGCAGGTGAAGAAGGAAGTGATTGGCAACAGACAGCATGGATTTTCTGGGGATTGATCAATCATACTTTACCAAGCTGACAGCAGTGGGTAACATTTACCTTGACTCTAGCAAGTCTTCCAGCAGAGTCTCCTTTAAACTTCATGGAACTAAGGTGAGTCATTACACTGCGAATGGGTGGAGATAATTGGTTAAAAAGTAGTTGGATGGTTGGGCTCAAAGGACAGAGAGCAGCTAGAGGATTTTTTTTACCTGGAGGCTGGTGGCAGTGGAGTGCCACCAGTGCCTCTGCCCTGGGACCTCTTCTGTTTGACATCGCAGGAGCACCCCAGTCCAACCCCAGCACTGAGTCTTCTGTAGCAGGGCTACAGCAAGGACCTCCCAAGCATTTTTATCATATAGCTTTTGTACATCTGCCAGTGTCTGCATTCTGTAAAGGATATGTTTAGAATTTTTTTTTCCTTTTGAAAGACTGTTCTTATCTTGTAAGTAACTCTTTCAACTGCTTACAGTAGGCACCAGGCACAACTGAGCTCGGTTGAGATTGAACAATATGTTACTTACCTGAAAATTTAATCTAGTCTAGATTTTAGACAGTTCTTAAAAATGAGGATTTGATTTTAAATGCCAGAGAAAAAGAAAACAGAAACAAAGTAGTATGAATAAATCCATTTGCTAATAAAAATATTTGCTAAGTGTCAACCCTACTTAGTAGAATTTGAATTTATTTGCAGAATGAGTGCTGAGTCAGAAAAAGTAGTTGTGAAGCCAGCTGAACACAAATAGCCAAATTGAGCACTCACATGTATTTACACAGCTATCATTTACTGGGAACAGGATTGGCTCAGAGCATGGAAATTAATAAGCCTTTGCCAAGAAAAAAAAACTGAGACAAATTTCAGAAACCACATCATAGGAACATTTCCCCATTGTGCCTGTGGTTGTGGTCTGGTGGTCTGCTGAAGTGAGGGAGAAGAGAAAAGCATAAAATCAGACAGAAAAATGTGTCTGCAGGCACCAAAGCAGCAAGCAGGTTGCAGTGTAGTGGCAAAGTGGCTCACTGACTAATTCCTTCTCAAAACGCTGAAACTACATTTTAAAAAAGTTTATTAATTCTCAATTGAAGAATTGTGGATGGATATGCTTTGTAAAAGTGATACTCTGCTTGTTGAATCTTAGATGTATTCCTCCTGATCAGGCATTTTTTTCTTTACTGTACTCTTTTTCCCTCTCCACATGTGTGACAATTGATAACTTGAATTACAGGAAGTCAATCAATAAACCTGTTTTCACTACATTACTGAAGGTTGCTTTAAATTATTTTATAAGCAGTCAGGAAAATGAAACTAATTTTACATGAAAATATAGCTTACTCTGTGGTCAATAAGAGTTACTTAAAGTATTTTGAAGATTATTGGACTGAATTAGTCTGTACAAAGTTGGAGGCCAAAACACCACAAAGTCTAAAGTTTCCTAGATCTTAAGGAAAAACACTAAATCTAAAGCAGTTATTTAGCTAATGAATGTTTGAATCAGACTGGGGGAGGGGGGGACAGTGGAAAATAATTTTGAGAGAAATTCTTATTCTTTAGAATTACTAAATTACTGCTAGACAAGTCAGAGTTAATTTCATTCATATCCCTACTTTTTTTTTCCTGCCTAGGCTGCAAAATATTTTTCAGTTATTTTCAGTGGGAACAGATAGTTATAAAAGCTTCTGCTCTCAGTGCTCCTGAGCAGACCTTCAGATGGTACTTAACAAGTCTGATGGACCTGAGGACATGGTGCTGCAGTATTAGCTGAGCTGCTTTTCAGTCCAGTCAATGGGTCTGAGCACAGTGAATCCCTTTCCTTGCTATTTTTTTCAGTGGGGAAAAACCAAGAATCAGCAATGTGAGTTTTAAACTGTGGAACTTTATTATTTACTCAAAGGATAAATTAAGCCATTCACAATTTAAATCCTGTGTGCTCTCTAGATGCAAGATGCCTGCAATAGGCAGCTGGTCCCAGGAAACCAGAACAGGATCCCTGCCCACCCAGCAGGGCTGGAGCTTTTCTCCTTTGGTAATGAGCTCTGCCCAACAAAGTGCACAGTACTGGAAACATCATCAGTCTGTATGCGAGTGCCTGTGGCCCCGGATCTAGCTACAAATCATTAGACCCACTCTTAAGCATGTACTGAGTTGGACATTACCAGCAGGAGCAACAGCAGGTCTATCTAGTAATAATGACGTGATGGTGGCAGAAATACTGTGAAGAAATATTTCCATTGCTTTAGACCTTTGCTTCAGCACAGCAACATAGTGCCTCATATTCCTAGTCACACACTATACAAGTATACAGGAAACAATTTAATTTTCCATTATACATGTCAGAAATAATGCTTACATCACAATAAAACCTTCCTTGCCATTGACCATTCAGCCTGTGTCTGATAAGTACAAAGAACAGAAACCCACAGCGCTCTGAAGAAAGCAAGCAGGCAGCTGCACAGGGTCCGGTGAGCCATATGGACCTCTGATAGGTCAGAGAGACTGAACTTTTGAGCTGGCCATAAAGTTCACACCTTTTCCACCAAGGAGGACAGTGTTTGGCCAGTGCTGCATACTCGTTAAACACTGGCTATACATTTTGCTATGTGTGCTGTGTCTGTGTGATTTAGTAAAAGTCATAGCAGCCTCCTCTTCCACTCTGTCTACTGATGATACGTTTCTGTTCCATATTAAACCTTCCATTGTGATGATACAAAAAAAGAAACAAAAACAAAAAGCCATGAAAAATTTATGGGGCTGTGCGTTAGCTTTAAAACAAAAACCACTAGCATATTTGGATATGTTATGTTTAATAACATGTGAAAAAATTATTTTTCTTTGCTAATTAAAAAAAATGTACAGATACTGTAGTTATGATTAGGTCTGCTCCAACACAGAAACAGATACTTGATGATCTTTTCTATACTTCCTTCATTTTTGCATTGTGCTTCTAGCTTCCTCTTAATTCTAAGGTTTTGGCATTGTTTCGTGCATTTATAACACTTGAGGAGCACTCAGCCGTCACTGAACCCTGAGCATGTCTTTTTAGGGCAAGAGGAAAAAAAATTAATTATAGCTACACAGTGATTTCTCAATGCATTTTAATACAAGACTGAATACAAAGAAAACAGAATCTATGTGTTGAGTTGCAGAAAAGAAGTGGTGGCGTCAAGGATAAAGGAAAGGCAAGGAGGCTAGATGTGTGCTTAAATTGAGAGGCTATTTCTGCCACATGGATTTGGCAGTGGTTGCTGGGGGCTTGAAACAAAACTCCACCTGAATTTGGTTATTTAAAGTGATAGTGGCAGCTCCTTCAATGCAACAAAACACACTGGGGTTCTTGTGTTAATTTTGATCACCGTGTAAGTGACTTGACTAACTTTGATGGGTATAGAAGCAGGTTCCTACTAGGAGGAGAAAGGGCATGGCCATTCAGAGCTCCCTCCACGTACTTATTCAGAGCTCCCTTTGAGTGCTTATTCAGAGCGACACTGTGCAAAGGTTAAAAGGTGGTGATGAGGCTTTTCAGAAAAGATAGTTGATTTTTGGGGTGTTTAAGTATATTTCAGGAAACTGGTGGGGCATGGTTTTTAGGAAGTGCTGTGTATTCATGCACTGCACAGCTTCTTTGTCTCCTTTGCGCACATCGCTGCCACCCACTGCTGAATATCTCAGGCTACCTTCTTGCACCTGTTCTAGGTGATGGGTGAAGCCTTCCAAAACTAATTAAAGGAGCCACTTTGGCATCACAAGAAAGAATATCCTTTGTGAATAAAGCATTCCAACTTCTGTTCATGCACCCTTCCTCTCCAGCTAATGGTGAGTGTGCCAGTTTATCTTGTAGTGCTTGTCCATAACGTCAGGAAATTGAAATTTGAAGTTTCTATTTAAGAAACCTGGATAAAGAATTTGAATTCTTCCAGATCAACTACTTTTGAAAATAAACTCTCAGTATTAGGATGCCAGAAAGCACAGTAAAAACTGCAACCTCTTGTAGACTCAGAGCAGATACTTTTGGCCGGAGCAGGAGCTAGGATTTTTGCAGAAAGAGAGAGAAGGACCAGCATAAAAGACCAGGAGAAAAAAAGAAAAAGGGTTGGGGAAACTACAATGAAAGATGTAAGTTGAAGATAGAGTCACAATGAAATTAAAGTTGGCATTAGAACAATATAATGACATTACTTTCCCAGTAGTGCAAAGCTGTGAGCCTGCTGGTGGAATAAACTCAGTGCTTAATGCCATTTGCTCTTGCTGATAGAAAACAATGTTTTGCTGGAGGTAGAGGGTGGGACATTCCTGAACATGTTAATGCTATAAGCTGTACATAGATTAGCATGGCCTGTTGCAGAAATGCTTGAATTAGAGAAGGAAATGACTTGTCATAGCAACTTTACAAGAGCCCTTAATGGTCTCTTGCAGATCTACTGCATTCAAGTGAGTGACTGACCCAGCAGTGATCTGAGAACATTGCAAAATCTTATCTGCAAGCATAGATCCTGTTTGTGCCTGCAGGCAACATACTCAATTTACAGCCAAAGCTGAAAGCCCTTTGAAATTTGGCCCTTCAGGTCATGCTCTCTGTCCTAAAGTCTGTCAAGGAATTTTCCCCTACAAGATATTCCAGGAGAGTTTTCTAGTGCATGCTTGCCTTGTTTTGTTTTGTTTTTGATGTGGCAGAAACACCAACCTTTGTGAAAGTTCAGATAATCAGATTTGCATTTTGTTTAGCCAGTCTCACTGCTACTATTTTGAAAATAACTCTTAATATAGTTTTATACTCCATTAGCATAATATCTGGTCATCTTTCAGATTTAAAAAAAGAAAAAAAAAATAAAAAAAACCCAGAAAATAAGTTCCTGAAGGAATCCAGAGTCCCTGGCATTTTCTTTCCTTTGGCATCTTTCTTTTTGAGTCAGTATGATTTTTAACTTCTGAGATTCTTTTGATTTGGTTTACTGTTTTTCTTCAGACTCCTGCAATGCAGGTTGGGGGTGGCATGGATTAATATTTGTTAGTACAAAGCACTGTGATTCTTAGATGAAATGTGGAATATTTTCTGTTAAAGGTTTTGCTGTGTTTCCTAAAAAAAAGTGAGATTATAACACTTTCTAAATTTTTTTTCTTTCGCCTTAACTAGATTCCTTCAGTGAGGAATTCATTGTCTCCATACACTCACAAACTTTGTCCTGTGCTTTCCAGCTTGGCACTGTTATACAGCTTTCTCCATAGTACATATTTTGCCCTATAAATGTTTGTATACACTTAGCACATCTTGAAAAGTGTCACACTATTAATATTGATTTTTTCAATTTAATATTTCCCATTATTTTCTCAACCTTCAAAGTTCTTTGTCAAAGTTACCTATTTTAACTCTGAAAACTTATAGATTTCCATTCTTCTTGTATTATTATTATTATTAAGTATCCTGCTGGGTAAATTTGAAGTAATTTAGAACTGTAAATCTCAAACTTTATAAGGGAAGCACACTGAATTTGTATAAAATATTTACATTAATGAAAATTACTCGGTGGAACTGGATTATAAACCAATTCATTTATACAATACTTAAGTCAGTTTTAGATTATCCTAAGAGCCTAAGAATAACAAATGAGGCCAAAATTAATTCTTTAACTGAGAGGATGCTAACTAGAAGAATAAACAAAACAAAATCAGAGGGGATTTAATGGCAGAGTAAATGGATAGAAGGCATGCAGGCAATCTAGAATTATTTGATTTCTCTCCTTGTTTTTGCTTATTTTACACCACCAAGTTAGTCGGTCGGAAGTCATGCTCCATTTATAATATTCTAAGTGATGGGAGGATCTGGCTAAAATGACATTCAAAATCCCCATAATCACGTAAACGGAAGCCCAAAGGAAACACAAACTGAATTAGCTAAGGTGAGGTCCATGTTAAGACATGGAGTCATAGACTTTATGCTAAAGTTCTTTTCTGTGTGGCCTCCTTTGGAAGGTAACTGTTTACCCATTTTCCCTCAAATACTGCTAGTGACAAAAGTGCTCCAGTGTTCAGGGGTTCTTGCAGCAACCGCCAGCCTTTGCTTCAGCTCTGTCTGCGTATGGGTCAATTATTTCCACATCATCAGTGCTGAGAATGAAAGTACAAATGACAGTAGATTAAAACATTTTGTTTAGTGAGCTCAAAGGAATCTCATAAAGTTGTTTCCATCCCTGTCTGGTGGAATAGCATGTGGGCAAGTGTTGATCTGTTGGCTATGTGAAGCACCCTGCTGTGCAGAACTGGGCAGTGCAAAACGATCTTACTTGATATTTGTGAGTTTTCATTGGCAATGAGGACTGTAAAGTGCCCTGAAATTGAAGGGAACATGATTTGGAGCAACATAAAAATAACAATGGGAAAATGATCCATCTGTTAACAAAATCCGGTTTTTATTGTAGAGCAATTCGCCTGAAAATTCCTGGGTTAAGTGTGGCCTTCTTTTGCTATATTACAATACATTTTTGTGGGTGATTGTTTTCAAAGCTTTAGTGGGACAATCAGCATCAAATTCAGTTATCTATAAATGGCGTTTAGTTTGAGATATTCTTGGGCCCAGTGCGTGGTATCCAGATGCTCCAAAACCGTGTAGACATCCTGTTTGTCCTGTGTCACATCTGCCAGACACATGCATATGTCTGAAATGCCCTAAGGCATCCAAAACGGCAGCAGCTGTCTGCTTGAGCCTGCTAAATCAATCCTTCAGTTTAAACTCACTTTCAGGTGAGCTTAAGCTGAAGCTGGATTTAAGCCAACTAACATAGGAACAAACTTTAGTTTAACTTAAAGGAAAGTCTTATCAAAGGGCTGCACATCACCTATATATCTGTTCTTTCTCACAGTCCCATGAATATAATAAGCGCACAAAATGGCCCTAGCCACCTGTAAATACAGGCAGTCTCACCATGTGCAATTAATGCAACTAGATTTTATCCTTAACGTCTACTTAATTTCTGTTTAGGCTCCGACATCCTGTGTATGTAGGAAACCATACCTGTCACTGCAGTCTACCGTGTTAGTTCAGTCTATTTGCTTTTCACTAATACACTCATCCCCCTTAACTCTTAGGCACTTAATGCATGTGGAATCAGAGTGGTGAACACAGAAATTAAACAAATGAAAGTGGAAGACAATCAATTCCTTCTCTTTATTTTATAAATAAAATACAGTGGCTTATGATTTCTGCTGGGAGGATCAATTTAGCCCCGGCAGTGTCTTATTTTAACATGGTTTTTAATACAGAAGAAGTATCCCGCTATCATACAAGTTTTTTTCCTCCAAGTAACATCTCTGTTAGAATCTGCTATTCTTATCAATTTTGAATTTTCCTAGGAAAACTCAAGTTAGAACCCATAGATTTGTTTTCTGGGAATGAAAAAAAAAGAAACTAGTTTTCTATATCAGGAAAATACGTCTTCATATGTGACAGAAGAAAGGCATGGATGTTTGGCATATTAGAACCTGACTGTATTTATACTTTAAAATAAAAATGCACAAAGTAGAAATGTGATACTTGTCAGGTTCCTACTACAAAAACCTCTTTCAAAGCTGCACAGTTCAAATCACCTTGAAGAATTCTCTAGCCAGCCCCAGGAAGTTCAGAGCCCATCAATAGGATGTGAATTTCATAGCAGGAACACAGTACTTAATTCCAAGACTCTCAAAGACAAATGGAGACAGAGCTTTAGAATGTATCAATAGAAATAATTTTATAATATTGTAGTGACAAGATTTCATTCCGTGTTTTACTGAGATAAATTTGATTGTTACTATGGACCAATGAGCTACTTGTGCTTGATAACTGGGCACCATACTGCTTCCACTGAGGTCCCTGAGCTGTGTCAAGGGTGGTCCACAAGAGGTATTCCATAAGAATTAATCCATATCCTGCAGCTCTTCTGGGAGAGGTAGGGTCAGCAGGAAGGGTTAGTTGTGGCTGGAAGGACCAGACAAGCAGATGGATATCTCTGATACAAAATCATAGTGCTTTGGTGGCAAACTCCTTCAGTGCAGCTCTCCCTGACTAAAGCTCCTAGTGTCCAGATAGAAGTTTATACTCTTGATGACACCTAATTATCAAAAATAAGGAAACTATTTTTTGGAAAGAAGTATTATCCTTCAGCTTTTCCCATCGTTTTGCTCCGAATTCATTCTTCATCATGATTGCCAGCCTTTCTCAATAAAGCAGTCTCTTGTCTTGGAAGTCATCCCACTGAAACTCTGTAGGATTTCCTGAGCAGAAATTTATTATTAATTTCATTAAAATCATTTGAAAGATTAAGGGTGCTTGTGGAACAGGCTGCATCTCCACAACAATCACTGAGACAGCAGCATATGCAGCAATTTGACTATGACATTAAAACCATGCACCCTGGGCTTTCAGGCAGGTGACATTGCTAGACTGATAATTCCCAGCTTCTGACAATTTTCTAGCTTGTGCAGCTGTTGAGAACATGTGGGCTTTAATGTTTCTGTGCTTAGCGAGTCTTCCTCTTGCTTTCTCTTATGTAAACACATGCAGACCACAGCCTGCCTCTACTGAGCACATCGAACATTAAAATAACAGATTTGTTTTCAGAACAAGAAAGTAATGGATTCAACTCTTAATTGTTGAATAGCTGTGTTGTCTTTTAACAAATCTGAAACTCTTGCCAGTTCCGTAATCTGCTGCTTTGATACTGGTAAAGATTTTATTTGTGAGTGCATTCAGCTATATCTGTAGGAGAGTCTGAAAACCCTAAAGCACAGCTTGCTCCTTCCTGATTATACTGAACATTTTACAGGTATGGAAACATTGCATTTTAGTTGGCTACAGTAATTTAGGTAGAAAGGTAAGTGCTGCCAATTTCAGTGCTAATTAAACAGTATTTTTACAGCAGTAGAAAGTGATATATCCTATTTTTCCAAATATAGGTTTAATCCAATCTGTCTTTTTAATTGCACTGCAACAGATTATTACATTATGCAAATAAATAATAGAACAAAACTTCAACTAAAATCCTGCTGAAGGGGAAAGTGCCTTGTATAAAAATGGTTCCATAAAATTTTGTTCTGCACTCCGACAAATACACAGCCATCAATATCCTTGCTTCAGTATGACAGAATTGTTCACATTAATAGCTAGCTATTTGGGTCTCAGTATGAATAATTATTTAAAACATTGATAAAACTGCCATCATGTTGTTTTAATGGACAGACCATAAAAAACTGCATTGCCCTGCAGTATTATTTAATAAATCAGCAAATTTAAATCTTGAGAATTTTAGTAATTAAACTACAAAATAAAAAATATACATAAACCAGCCAATTGAAGACAGAAAGAAAATTCAAGTTTTTTGCCAAATTATGCTTTGTATGGAAGAACGCTATGTAACAGATATTTAATGGTAATCCTTCAATAGCCAAGCTATTTTGAAAACCACCTGACAAGAATTCATATGCCTGGAGGAAAAGAAGAGGGTAAGACAACCAGATCCTAGAACCACATAGAGAATCACTGCTAGGAAAAACCCTGTCTCCACAAGATTGGGAGTTTTGGTCTCAGAAAGTGGAAAAAAATTTTGAACTGTTGGTACTAAGATATGGGAATAAGATACGAACCTGTTGATCATTTGGCAAATCACACTAGTGCACCCACCTCTACAAAAGCTCAACCTTGGAAGCAATTACTGGTTCACAATCTGGAGCGCGGGAAGGGCAAACCTATAGAAGAAATTAGATCAGGGTAACTGGAGGACTTGTGGACCTTTCAGCTTTGGGAGGAAGCACTGAGATCTGCAGACTGGAATATCATTCCGTATTTAGTAATCATAGTCCCCAAATGGTTATCTTATTCATCTTTCACCGCCAAATAAAAGTTTACACCGGTTTACAAGATGTCAATTATTTTGATTTTTCTAATTTTGAGTTTTAAGGCTGGCTATCCGTCCCAGATTCAGTAGATACAATGGGTACCACCGAAATTTTACACTGAGAAAAGTTGAATCTGTCTTTTAATACAGTCTATTTTGTAGCCATGTGTTCCTTCAAATAGATTGCCAGAGGTGTCAAATGTAACCCTGCTTGATAAAAGAGAATAGTTTCCAAAAACTGGTGAAAAAGGCAAACAAATGAGTTAGAGTAAGATCTAGCAAAGCCACTAATGGTGCAGCACAGCATATGTGCACTCCATAACTTTGCACAAAATTTATAATAGAGGTACACACTTATTGAGTCAATCCAAATATTAAATCTCATGTAAATTAGATATTTTTAGAGATTCTCTTTCAAATTAAGCCCTTACAACTGAGATATTTCCCATTTCCTAATTTATCCATTATTTACTCTACCTTGAGCCATGATTTAAAGTCTAGGTTATTTCAGTACTGATCTGATTTTGACTTAATTAACTTTGTTGATCCAGAAAAGTTTTTAATACTGAGGAGGGAACACTGTTTATTATGAGAGCAAATAGAAACAAGGTAAAAAGACAAACAAACAAAAACCCAAACTGAAAAGGTGAACTGAAAATCTATGTCAATATAATGATCACATTAAAAAAAAAAAAAAGCCTCAATATGGTTGTTTCAAGAACAAATCAGATTATATTTCCAGAAGTATAACCCATATTGAAGCATTAATCACATCATTATCTCTTGTGTACCACTAATATTTTGTACAAGCCTATATGCCTTTTTCTTGCATAAAAAATCCCTCACACTTCTGAAGGATGCACCACCGTTAAGAGCAATTCCATGTTGAGGCTTCCTTCCAGCTACTGGAAATTCTAAAATGTATTTTCTAAAGAGATAGCAGTTTGCTAGAAATCTCTGTAACAATATTGGATAAGTTTGTGCATATCCATCATGCAGTGCATGGCTTTCAATAAGGAGTTTTCATCTCTGTGTTCTATGTTTCTTTTACAGATAGTTTCATCTTCTGTGATTTGATATTTAAAAATCACCCATGCTTTTGGTGATATCTCTTTATACTGTTCACTTCATTGGGACTGATCTTGAAAGCCTTCAAAGAGGATACAAGAAGAAGACATTGTTCATTTTCCTATATTGCCAGTCTCCCAACAAATGAAGGAGAAGACCCCAGTTGTTGAAATGCAAAATCAAAATATTTAGAGCTGGAAATAGGCTTCATTATGTCCTCTCACCTATGGTTTTGCTGTTTTCAAAACTGTTGTCTTTTGAGTGTTCATGTCCAAGTTAGTTACAAACAACTTAGGCCATATAAAGACTGAGAACAAAAGGAAGTTTCCATTCCCTGGCAGTTGGAAAATATTTTCCTTTGTTCAAGAGCATCTTTCTACCTTTTATTTTCATTTACTGTATTTTCTCACCTTCCCTGCACAAAACCAAATAATCAGGCAAACAAGACAACCACTATCCTTCATTTCTGTTTGTGTTACTAGCTTGGAGTTTAGATTGCACTGTTTTGTCTACTATCTTATGCTGTATTCTACATTTCCTTCAGGACAGTCATTCAGGATAAGTCTCATTATCAGTGATTTTTTCTGAAAATCAAATATTAGAAACAACTTAATATGGGTGTGTACATGTCTTTTTTGTGGGGATGAACAGGCAGAGTACATGTTCTGGAAAGCATTTTGTGGGTTTAAGAAGTCAATCAATATAACAACCATAAGCTGTAGTTTACAAATAACCCATGCTGGAAATAAAGAATTGGAATTGCATGTTACAGGAGCACTCCCAAGACATTCCTAAAATACATCAATATAAATATTTAAATGGATATTGTTGAGTACCGGATACTTTCATAATTATCCAACTGTGCCTGGAAATATCATGTAAATATCTAAATTAATTTTCTAGATTAATTAGATATTCTATTTACTGTGGTTATAAATTACTATTGCATGACTGCTATAACAACTTAAGACTAATGTAAGTCTTAAGTTTTTTTTATGGAACTCTTGACTTTTTGTTAATTTATTTACTGCAACATTAACTTGTATCTACAGTACAAGTGGAGAGCCTCCTGTGCTTTGATTATCCTATAAAGAGCAGTAAAAAAGTGTTTAAACTCCTCCTGCTTACATCCACCAGTGACTCCACATATTATGTATGGTTATTTACCTTAGAACTTGTTTGGGTTTTTTTCTCCCAAATGCATTCATTGCCCTTTCTAGAAGTGACATCAGATGGGAACATGTCCTCAAATATCATTACCAGTTGACTTTTTTTGCTGTTACCTTACTATAAAGGAATTTCAATGCTTCTAGAGATAATTAGATCTCAAGTGATCTAAGTACTCTTTTTTTTCTGCCAGTAAATATAATCTCCAGAGAAAAACACTAAGACTTGACATACAGTCTCTAAAATTGAAATTGTTGTTTAAACAATTGCTGTCATATTTCCCAGAAGGAGTTGACCAAATCAATTACAAGTAATCACTCACTTTCTGTGCAACTGACTGACACTTTTAATGAAAAATATCTGTGTTGTAGGTTTATTGACAAAAGTATGCAACCTGTTGTTCCCAGAAGAACCAGAACATTTTAACAGAGTAATATGAATGACAGGAAATAACCAAGAAAACAATTAATGACAATTTATTAGTTGTACTAATAGACCTTGAAAACCCTGGGGTGCTAGCCAAATCACAACACCATGTAAATGGTGAATGTGTCCTGGGGTGCTTCAGGCACAGCATCACCAGCCAGGCAAAGCAGGAGATTGTCATACTCTGCTCTGCACTGGGGTGGCCTCTTCTCAAGTGCTGGGGGCAGTTTTGGGTGCCACAATATAAAAAAAAAGATTAAACCATTAGATAGCATCCTTGAGGAGGAAGCCATACGAGGAGCAGCTGAGGTCACTTGGTCTGGTCAGCCTGGAGGAGAGGAGACTGAGGGGAGACCTCACTGCAGTTAAACTTCCTCATCAGGAAAGAAGAAGGGCAGGAACTGATTTCTTCTCTGTGGCGACAGGACTGAAGAGAATAGATTCAAGTTGTGTCAGGGAAGGTTTAGGTTGGATGTTAGAAAATGGTTCTTTACCCAGAAGATGGTTAGGCACCGGTACAGACTCCCCAGGGAAGTGGTCACAGCACCAAGCCTTACAGAGTTCAAGAACCATTTAGACAATGCCCTCAGGCATTGATGTGTCACATGATGTAACTCTTCGGGTGTCCTGTACTGAGCCAGGGCTTGGACTTGATGATCCTTGAGGGTCCCTTCCAACTCAGTTTATTCTGTGATTCTGTGACATGCAGAAATCCTGATGCATGAGTTAAAAACGAGGACTAACTTTCTGAGATGTACTCTCTGTTGAAAGCGGATTGATTTTGTAGATAATCCAAACAGATAGAGAGCCAATCAAGCATTCTGTCAACTTATCTTGACTTTTATGGGAAAAGCAAAACCAAACAAAATATTGTTGATCAGTTTGTCAAAGTCTGAAAATGTTTGACAAGTTTATATTCTAGGCCATTACATAAAAGACTTTAAACTGCATTTCAATCATTATTTTCAGGTGGGAACACTTCAGAACTCACTAGATTCCCATTCTCAGATATTCGTTTCTGAGCTAAGAAAAGAATGGTTACAATGAACCAAGTCTGAGTGAAACTTTTGTGAACATTTAGCAATTCTTCCTGTCCTGAACTAAAAAAAACAAAACAAAACAAAACAAAACAAAACAAAGCAAAACCAAAATAACCACCCCAACCCACCGGTGTCCAGCCTTCCTCTGGCCCTAACCTGCCCCGTTCCCGGCCATCCCTGAGCCAGCCGCGCTCCCGCCGCCCCGCGGGCCCGGAGCTCCCCTGTCTCGCACCGCCCCCTGGCGGCTCCTGCTGGAAGCGCGGACTGTCCTGCCTGGCCCTTGTCCCCCCGGCCAAAATCCTGCCTCCATCAGGTTCGAAACCTTAGTCTCGCATAAATCAAAATTTCTATCTTTAAATATAGAAATTTTAAAAAAACTTTTCAAGATTAAAAAACAAAATCTTTATTTTGATCGTTTCATTGTGGTTTTATTTATATTTTTTTTCTCTCAATATAGAGCTTCTTTTATATTTAGATGTAGGGCAAATATGAATAGGGGAAATGTAAAAATTAATGTTATGTCCTCCAATGTCTTTGAGGCTAATTTGCTATATTGGCACATTATACTTCTTTCTAACCACGAAAACTTTAAACCCTGGTTAAAATTGGGATGTCAAAAGAGTCCTTCAGGCTTTTTGCCCAGGAGCAGTTATTCTTTTTGGCGCAATGTGAAAATTGTCTCTAATACCTCTTTGCAACCTTCATCTGCAGAGCTGCTTAGAAATGTGAGCTTGTCGTAAAACCGATAATTAACAGGGACAGAAAGAAAGATTATGTCTCAGTGTAACATTTGGAATTAAGTCAAAGATTTTTGGTTTAAGGACATACACTGTTTCTGGTGCTGAGTTATGTTTTAGACCTTTCTCCCCTGCTGTAATTGCCTTGAAGCTCCAAGTCAGCAGCTGCCATCTCTGAAGGCACCTCATTTTCTGAGAAGTCATTAATTGCTTCCTGCTGCGACTGCTGAGGGGCACGCTGGTCTTGAGAGCATGAAGCTGCTAGGTGCCTCAGTCTGTGCAAGGAAAGTACCTTTCTAAGCTAAAACAGGACTTTGAATAGGTTGTGTTTGTGGTGGTCGTCAGTGTGGCCATACTGACCAGTCCTGCGGTGTAAAGATCCTTTTATGGATTTGATCCACAAAGAGCCTCACTATGCCTCTTTCCTGAATATCCTTAGTGTCTTCAAGGGGATAAAAAAGCAATGATTTTATAATTTTAGTTCATACTTTTGTTGCTTGTTTTTTCATCCCTAAGTTGAAAACACTGGCAAGCATTCATAGTTTTATAGGAAAAAACCTTCCTCAGGACAATTTACAGGACAAAAGAAGTAATACGCTTTTCTCTATAAGTCCTGCTCTAGGGAGTTCATAGAGAGGCCAAAAGATGTTTTACGCATATTTAAGTGCACATTATTGCCTTAACGTGTTTATCTAGATTTCATGAATATTCAGAATAATTACATGCAATAAATACTTAATTCCCAGATGGCTGTCGTACAATAAATCTCACATATCTATACAATCAGAGCAAAACACTTGTTTTAAAACACATGGTGAGTTGTTGCAGCAGAGACCAGTGGTAGAAGTGAGCTGTTTTATGGCAGTATATGTGGCACCAGGGTTCCCAACACAGGCACTTCTCAGATGCAGTCTGCAGTCAAGCAGATTGCATATCAAGGACTTTTACAATTTCACACTGAGACTTCTACATTTCCATTTCAAAGGCTGGTAGAGACCCTGTTTGTTCTTGATGTAGAATCCCCTCTTGAAATCAAGTGGGCAGGGAACAAAGGCTGAATAAGTAACAAAGAGCTATTTATGTGCCATGGAAAAGCAAAAAAATTTGTGCAAGTGCATCAGTATCACTTGACTGTACAAGAATTCATAAAAGGATCTGTGTTTTATATAGTCATTCATGAAGTAATCTGAAGATATTTTACTTCTGTTTTAGTATTTAACTTACAGTTTATAACGTGTTTCCCTGTCTTGTATGCAAGATTAGCCCTTCTTTTTCTGTCTCACTTGGCTAATCAGAAGGATCTTCCTTTATCAGTAAACATTTTCAGCAGTATCTTCTACAGATACCAGCTTAACTGGCTTCATATCCGTGACTGCTTTCCAGGTTTAAGAGAAAGAATTTACTCAGAGGAGTATAAAAAGTGAGTAAAGAAGTTCATCCAAATAAAGAAGTTCATCCAAAATGTAGTAGTTACAATTTCCACAGAATAGTGTGCAGTGGGTGGCCCAAGGGATTCTCAGGCTCATGTAGATTGCATGCACTTGTGCTATGTTAATTTGAAATTAACAGAAATAAGTTTGCATTCTTTAACACTGTTATGAGATCTTGCCCATTTTAGGACTGTTTTTGAAAAATATGTTAAGAAAAATACCACATTTTTTCTCAATTATTCCTCATCTTACTGAACTTTTCAATTCTTTTTCATATAATCATAGAATGGTTTGGGTTGGAAGGGACCATAAAAATCATCTAATTCCAACCTCATAGAATTATTAAGGTTGGAAGAGACCTTTATAGAGTTCAACCATAAATCTAGCACAGGCAAACCCACTGCTAAACCACAGCCCTAGTGCCATATTTTTGCAAAATAGTGCAGCTTTCTCAACAGGAATAAAGGATGCATTAGTTTTCCTTCAGTTGTCCTCGGTTTTAATAGTTTGAGTAGTGGCTTTGAAAGCTAAAGATACTGTTTTGAACTTTACAGTCTCAGCAGGGCTTGCAAGTAAGTTTACCACTTTGGGAGCAAGTGTTCTGGTCACTAAATAATTAGCAAAAATCTCAGCAGCAGCAAAAGCAGAATCACAAGCAGCCTCATGCAGGAAGAACAGGATGGCATGAGAAGCCCCACATGGCAGCTCGTCCTGGGCTGCTTCAGGTAATATGGAGCAAAGCAGGGCCTTTCTGGGCAGGGAGGTAGGAGCACCTCTGGTTGTTTGGGTTTTCTGGTCAGAGCAAGGATGGGAGGGAGCTCTGGGCAGCACAATGGTTGTGGGTGTGTTGAGCACCATGGGTGCATTGAGCACCATGGGTGCCTCCTGAGCTCTGCAGGAATTTTTGCTTTTCCAGAGCTTAGTAATCACTGAAGAAAGGCAGCCCAACCAGAAATTAGGACTTTTGTGCCTCAGCACTCCAATGTCTGTACTAGGACCTAAATTCTGTATTGATTCTCATCCTCACTGCTGACAACACTAGGTCGCCATTAATATGCTATTATATAAAGACTTTTTTTTCTTATAAGATATAACATCTTACAGACATTGTCTACCATTTTTTACTTAGATTTTATACAGAATTTGCCAGATATAACATTGATCGTGACAATGCTGATTTAATTAGTGCATTCCATCTTCTAAAAATATTCTGTACATATGGAAAAGTCTGAGATTATTAGTACCCATTTGGATTTTTATTGTGATAAAATGTGCAAGATCTACATTTTTGGATAATATACCAGTGTCAGTTTTTAGGGCAGGTAAGTGAGAGTTTTTTGTTTCAAATACAGCCTCAGAAATTTGTAAAGCTGCTGGGTTTTACTATTTAAATTTGACACGTAAAAGAAAACCCTTCGTTTAATGCTCAGTACATTACAACTCATTTTTTTCACATTATTAAACATGCTTTTAGCATGCTTTTGATACAATGTACTTTGTATTAATGTTTAATAGCTGAACGCTATTGTTATCTATGTGATGTTTTCCCTTCTGCTCTATGTTCATGTCTGCTGAACAGTGCTGGCAATAGCTAATGAGCAGTTTCCAGCCTAAGCTGTGAAGTCAGGGTTTCTTATGTTCTTTACGCATCATTTGTACATGTCATTAAATTACTGATATACTGTGTAACTTGACTACATTTCTTTTTCTGTTCAGTTAATCTAAAAATTTCTGAGAAATTAAACTAATGAATGTACACATATTTAAATTCAAAGCAGATTTCTGGACCTGATGTTCTTCATTGCCTAAGAAAATGACTCATGGGTTATACTAGAACATCCCCTTCTGGGAAAATCTATAACAGAAACTGCTAATTCCAGTAGATTAATTTTCCAATTGTTTTCCCAAAGCTATTCTTATGGGAACCCCTTAATTAGTAGTATATTTTAAATCAATTTGTGTTTTTACCAGCAGTAAACCCTATTAATAATTTTTACTTTGCTTTTATGTAAAATTTCTTGACATTTAGTTCTTTGCAGACTCTTTCATGTCCTCAACACCATTAATCCTGCAGGCTGCCAAAAGAAAGAAGCAATTATGCTCCTCAAGTGATTCTGTCCAACATATAAGCAGCTGTACAACAAATGGCAACAGAGTGGTGTAGAGGAAATGAGTGGGAAACCTTGAAATGTTCATGTCCTCAAACACCCCTGTGGTGCTATCAAGAAGCCCAGTGAGTGCACCTTTCCCTTTCAGCCAGGAACATCTCATTCCCTTTGCCTTGGATTTTCAAAAATTTTTTGAAAGAGTGTGCTTCAAGCCAATTCTCTTAGATGACATTAAATTTCTCTTTTCTGCAGGCAAAAACCCTCTTAAAGTGAGAGGAAAGATAAATCTCTTTGTTTCCTTGGCAGGTGTGTGAGGAGAAGACTTTAAAATAAATGACCAGCATAGTCTGTACGCAGCTGAGTGAGCAGAGTCACTCAGTAAAATGTGAATGAAGCCACATGTCAATCTAAAAATAATTGTATCTACAGGAAAAGGCTTCCCAAGAGCATTCTTGAATCTTGTGAAGAATAAAAAAAAAAAAAAAAACAAACCTCAAAACAGGTGCAATTATAATGTACCATTACAATTAACACACTTTATTTTAATGCATGACATAAGAGGAGAGAGCCTATAAAATATTGATTCTAGTTTCTTTCTATGTAGGAATTGATAAAAAGGGGACTTTTATTTTTCTAAATATAAATATGTAGACTAGCAATAAAAAATGTTCATTTTGATGTTCTAGATAAAAAGTCCATTTACTTAGATTTCAATGCTCATTTAAATATTGAAACAGCTCAGTTTAATTCGCTATAACCATTGATATTGCATGGCTAAATGTAAAAAATATTGTTCTCTTAGTAAAACACAGTGCCTTACACTAATAAATTCACTCAAATGATGAGTGAATCTGGAATTACTTAAATAAGACCAAAAATCAAAATTAAATAAAACTCAAGGATATTCTGAGAACAGGATTGAAAAGGCACGGTTTCCTGAGGGGAAGGAAGCTCACCCATTTCCTCTTTGCTCCTTTGAAAGTAGCCAAATTTTCTGTCCCTCAGTTCATCCACATGTGGAAAACTCATCAATCTCTACAAGATTTCTAAGACTTCCATAGAAAGGCAGTTACTGTTTGAAAATCTTGGATAAAAAGTATTAGAATTATGTCAAAACAGCTCATTTATTCTAAACATCCAAAGACCAATGATTACTGCACAGTAATTTTTTTTTTTTTTTTTTTATAATAAAGAATTTTTTTCATCAATAAAGTTGCAGAAGTATTTTCAGCGGGGTAGCCATTTTGGGGATTTACCTACTCTGGTTTGTTTTGGTTTTTTTTTTCATTTGTGAAAATTGTTATTTTGTAGTTTGGTTGTACAACCTTTATTTATATTGCTGGATAATACTTTATGTGTGCAAATTTATTGTCTTCTGTGCGATTGCCCATAAGACTAAGTAGCAGACAACGTCATTACATATCCTGAAATTTTATTTCATCAGTAATAAATTCCATAATTTGCAGACTTCCTGAAGAATTTAAAGACAGTTAGGTGAAAGACAATGTTACTTTCTCACTGTTACTCTATGGTTTGAAAATATGAAATGGCCATATTTTTGTTTAAAATCTCCCATCCTTTGGGACCAAAGGACTTGGAATCCTCACCACCATTAAGAGAGAGAAACAAAAGCTCCCAAAATACTGTAAGACCATCTCACTGCTGGATTTTTAAATGTGAAATGAAAACTAAAATAAACAGAAAGATCTTACCTGGAATTCATGATCCAATATAATTCATGTTTATTTTCACTGTGTACAGAAGGTGGAGCCAAATTCATAAGGATCTGTGAACTCATACTTAATCTTTCTTTGAATACTTTTCTAAAGTCTTTCTGGAGGGGCAACTAGTTTGGAGGATGTATTGACTTGGAATCAGTAATAATCATGGGATAAATCCTTTTCAGCCTCACTTTTCTGGTGTTTAAGATGTCTTTTATGAGATTAAGAAGTTTCTTGGCACAGATGAAGAGCATCTGAGCCTTCATGTATTATCCTTCTCCCTTTCTCCATCAGTGACACAGGAGTGAATTCATATTTCTAAATGTAGCATGTGAAAGTGAACAAGCTGAGTGTATTCATGAAGTTGTGGTGAGACCTTAGTGGTATGAAGTGGCAAGTGAGACCTTCCTTGGTATGAAAGAAACAATCACCCCAAGTTTTGAGCACTTTATTTTCCTTCTCTGTGATCCTCATAAATTTTAAAAAGAAACTGAAACTCAGTTGTTTGTCCTGCTAGCTGATATTCCAAAATGCAACTAGAGAACAAATCAGAATAATTTGGGTCTTAAAGGATGGACTCTGACCTTAAGAAATTTTGCTTCTCATTCTAGTTGACCCATGAGTTGTCTGTGACTCAGAAGAGCTGCTGATGACAAACTTTCCAAGTCCATAAAAAAAGCTACTATAAAGTAACTTATTCTATGGTAATATTTATAAAACACTCTGAGATTGTAGACAGATGACTCTACAGCAGTGCAATGTATTTTGGGAGAATGGTGGGCTCTGATGCAATGGCGTCTGTCATAGAGAACTTCCCACTTTAATTTCAAGTGCTTCAGTCTGCTGTTTTTTGCATCAGTGTCTCTTTTAAAATAGCAATTATTTTCTTTTGCAGGCAGTAAGAGCAGACTTATGCCAACTAAGACTCCTTTTCCCCTGAGGAATATCTAGCTTTGAATTAAATTGATCTGAGAGACTAGTTTCCACAAGGAATGGAAGGTGAACTCACTAAGAGGCAGTCTTGTGATTATCCTCCTTTTATTATTACTGCCCTTAAAATTATTATAAGAGAATATTCTTATAAGCTATGTGCTGTGCCAGATACCCCCCTGAAAGATGACAATTGCCCTTAACTGCCTGTTTTGAACAAGCAATGACCCTTTGAAACTTGGGGCAGGGGGTGAATATGGCTGTGCTTCACAGACTCAAGGGCATGCTGAGTGCATCAGTGGGCTCCAACCCAGTCACCCCAGCTGAAAGAATGTGCAAGCATTATGGTCACGTACTTCAAAGCTGAGTTGTATTTCTACGTGACGTAAATTACTTAAACAAACAAAAAAAAACCCCACCGGGTGCGGAAAAAAAAAAAAAAAAGCATTAGTCTGCACATTTATGTGCTTAGCTAATCATGAAATACCACATTATTGTTCCTTGGATGTTCTGAAAAGCTTTACCCTTTACCTCCATAGAGCATGAAACAGGGCCACGCATTATTCACAAGTTTGTCTTCAAAGCCAAAGGTGTGAGAAGGGATATCCGTGAAAACCTGCCAAAGTTTATGCACCATCCAGGGACGTGTGGTACTGCACAGCTACCTTGAAAGCAAGAAAATCTGCACTGCCTGTGTATATTAATCTCTATTTACTGTATATTCAGCTCAAGTTACTTGGTCTGTGGATTCCTCTCCCAAAATGCACAGGATGAGGACAGTGTCATGCATGGAAGTACTGGGAAGTGAATTTTGCAAGCAAATTGAAAACAAGTGAAGGCATATGGTTCATTTTGAGAGCTCCACAAACCAGAGACATGCTTTATTGGAAGTAGATCATGAACCTCACTGTTCATTCCATGGGGAATTTGGTGATGGTCAAAGGACTGGATAGAGTCTTCCAAATGAAACATTCACTAGGGCTTTTCTAGTGAATTAGTTTCTCAAAAATTATTAAGAGATTATTTGGAAGAAATATGAGGGAAAAAATGGTTTTTTAATGAAATGTTTCACTTGTGTTAAGGTAATAACTACAAAGAAAACAGTGGACTGAGTTTTGTATTAACCACGAATATGTGCCAAAAGCTGGAAATACTAAATTATCCAAATTTTGGTTCCTTTTGGTAAGTCTGCATAGAAAAGCAGCAGCAGTGGCCAGTGTGGGCTCTGAACTATTTCACTTATTTAGCTGAGGATTTAGCAGAGACTGGACAGAAGCACTGTGGAAGTCATCCTGAGGTTCAGCCTCAGAGGTGCACTTGGCAGAGCCTGCGCTCCAGCACTGCACCTGGGTTGAGGTGCAACTGTGCCCTTATAGATTGTGCTGCAGCCTGCCAAAACAAAGGCAAATGGGCTCTGGAGTCCTTGCACTGCCAAGACAGTGCTGTTTGCTCCAAAAGGCAAAGCATCAATGGATGGTAAGAGAGTTCCCAAACAGTTCAATGCCCCAAAATGTTTCTTTTTTTAATGTGAAAAGAATCTGTCTTATACAATGCTAGGCTTCAAACCTAACTGTGATCTTCTTACCCCTCTGTTAGTCCATAATTATGGACAGGTTTGCAAATATCTGACACCCTGTGCTTTCCTGTCGAACACAGTTTCAGCCGAAGAATGGTTGTGTGCATCATATTTGACCATCTGAAACAATTGTTTCCCTTGCAAGCAAAGGAATGTGAGATTTTCTTGTAACCTTGTGAAATGGTAGATCATTGCATCACCAGAGGCTGGATATGTTCTGGTAATAGGCTTTAGAATGTGATCATGAAGACATATTTCCAAACTCTAAGAAACATTTCCAAGTAATTCTTATCAGATAATAGTCCTTCCTAATTCTACACAGTATCACAGTGGAGACTTGTAAACCTTTCCCTTTTGCATATAGATAATGCCATAGCAAAAGCAAGTCTTATGCTTAATATGGCTGCAAAACCATTCTTCCCTTGTTACTTATGTACACATTTTAATTTTCCAAACTGGGTTTTAAGATCTCTGAGTTTCTCACAAATGCCGGGAGTTTTAGTGGAGAATTTCTCTAAGTGGATAAATACTTCTTCCTTCCTTCAAAACCATAATATTTCAAAAATTGCAGAGCCTATACTGGAAGATAATGGGAAAATGCAAGATCTGGCAAGCTGGACCCTGTGATCTTTTGATCTTTGCAGCTTCAACAGGGAATGATAGCTTTGTATTCTTGCATGTTATAATTCAAGGGTTTATTCCTGGCATAATTCTACTTTCCTAAGGGGCAATTTTTTTCAGGACCAACATACACGACATCCAAAATGTCCTCAATGTATCAACATTTACCCACATAGTCATGTTGACAGTTTTATACTTTGCTCCAGAATAGACAGTAGCAGGAGACCTGTGTGTACTCTGCTTACTGTCTATACCACAGTCATGAAGACAGTGAAATACTATGGTTTGTATATTACAATTTGTCCATTCTCAAGAAGAAGGGTCCACAGTCTGTGAGGCACAAAACTCCAATTCCCCCTTAATGTGATGAAAAAAGGCAACCTGAAAACTATCTTCATGAAGTTTCTTTCTGCCATATGGCTTGGACAACTGTAAAAACAAGAGGAGGAAAAAATAAAGTCAAAACGAAAAAAGTAACAGCCACTATCAAAGGAAAAAGAGGAAACGGAGCAAACTGGTTTTCTTTGTCTGCAGCTGGAAGAAGGGGAATGGAAGGTGTGCATTGTAGTGTACTATCTCTTTTTGTCAAACAGGAGGCGGTGTGGGCTGCTATTAACTGCTCCAGAGCAAGAATCAGGACGGATGCGTTTAGCTCCTCGCTTCAAAGCTCCCTGCTGAGTATATTTCTACAAAGATCTTGTCTTCTCTTCTCTGGAGAGATCTGGGTGAAAAACAGAAGGAAAGAACTGTGAAAAATAAGCATAATATCTAGGTTGTGTTGCAGAATGTAACTCATTGTTTCAAAAATAAACTGTAAAGAGGACCTTTATCTAGGAATAGCTCTATACCCTTCAAAGAGCAAAAAATGCTTATCCATGCTACTGAGCCCAGAAATAGCTCTTGAGAGTAACATGAGTTAAAATCCATGTGAGCCTGGTACAACCCAAAGTGTGAAAATTTATGCAGAACTATCTGACCTGGACACTTCTAGAGTGGCTCTGAAGTCCCATGGAGAAGCTAATAGTCCATGACATGAACAAGGACAAGACCAATTCCTGATGAAGTTAGAACTCCATGTGTGAAGATCTTAAAATGAAGAAATACATTAATCTCTGTTCTACAGACAAGGCATTTTTCAAGGAGCGTTTAACCAGGGTCTAGGCAGGAGTAAAGCCAAATTAGTTTTGTTCCAATTGCATAGACCAGTTTTGAAGCATGTTTTTATTCTGTAGAATGTGTTCAAAAATTATTAAGAACATTTCTCACTATTGAAGCCTGATTCTCTGTACTATACTTTATTTTCTGAAGTTTCCTGGAAAGAGTTTCCTGGAATGTGAGATCATGTCTTCATTTCTCCCGTGGGACAGACACACGCACACATACACACACAAATAATAGTAAAACAATATGTGATATGTATCTTCCGTGGAAACAAACACGCTGCTCTTGGTGTGTACTGTGCACGTAGAGGAAATTGACCTCAGTAAGCAAGGCTGTGTTCACAGCAAAAAAGTAGAGAAGGCTTTGGAGGGCTTCCTCTCCTGAGTGGTGGCTGGGAGACTGCAGCCCCCTATCCAGAATGTCCACGCTGGTTACCCATTGATGCCTTTCCCTGCATTTCTGCCTTTCCCTGCGGTGGAACTCCTGGCGCACACCAGAGAGCCAGCCTGTCGCATCTGTCTCAGGCGAGGCCGGATCCGGTCACCGCGCCACCCAGGTGCCCCAGTGACCGGGGGCTGTGGTGGGGCTGCTGACTGCCCGTGTGTTTGTTTTGTTGCATCAGCGAAGTGCACTGCCCTGGTGCCCGGCTTTCCGCGGGCTGGTTTTTTGCTGTGCCTTCAATCCTCTCCCTCCTCCTCCCCCAGCTCCGCGCTCCCCGCCCGCAGAGCGCCCCTCCTCCCGGGCTGCCTCCCCTCCCTCTCCCCTCCTCTCGCACAGTCAGAGGCTCGAAAACTTGTTAAAAGCTCTCTCAGTGTTCCAAGTTAGAAAAAAAAAAAGTTTTACGAGGTATCAGCACTTTTCTTTCATTAGTGGGGAAGGAAGGATGAAAAATACAAAACAGCAATAGGCTTTTAAAGTTTAAATAGACAGGTCTGAGTGACTGAACGTGCTCTTCCATTTTAGTTTAACCCTCCAAAGAAGTGCTCTGATCCATTTTCACTGCTGATCAGCAAGGGTAAGTTGAAAGTTTTCCTTTTTCAGCATTTTGTTGTATCCTTTTTTTTTTCTTTTTTCTGAAAACGCTTCTTTTCTTCTTTTCTTTCCCCCCACCCTAAGAGTTTTGTATTACTGCGTTGAGAGTTGAACTTGTTTAAAAACACATCTCTAAACAGCGTAGATTCTCTTAAAAAGCTAAGTTCCAGCTTGGAGGAATTATTTGGTTTCTTTTGTCACACATTTCTATACGTTTTTAGAAGTGCTACACTTTTACAACTTGTAACCTTGTTCAGCCCAAAGAGGAACTGCGGGGAAGTTGTGAGTGCCGGGCTGAGCAGATTTGTTGCTGCCAAAAACGATCTCTCCCCTCCACTGCTCTCGGGCTATCTCAGCTCCATTAAAGAAAAAGCCGAGGTCCTCTTCACTCTCCTCGGCTGTACCAAAATCGCATCAGAAGTTATTAACAAGGAGACCTTGCCTTGGAAGCGTCCCATTCCTTCCCCACACGCTTTGCTTTCATATGGAAATCCTGATTGATGCCTGATAGTTTGAGCAGAGCAAGCTTCTTAATTAGATGCCTTGTTAAATGCTGCAGCTACTGAAGTGGTGACTTACACGTGGTCTTCCTGATAAGTTTTTCCCCCTTTTCTTTTAAAATAGATGTGATAAAATCCAGACACGGGATATGGATTTTTAACCTGGTTTGTATATAGTTACTCTGTTTTAGCAACCTCAGTGAGGGATTTTAGAGAAGGAATGTGGGATATCATGATATGCCTTACCACGTTAGCAATGTCTGTGAAAGTCTTTGGGTAGATATAAATGAAAGTTGTCTAGGAAGGACTGTACATAATCCTCATATGACACATTCCCTGTATAATACCTCAAAGACTTAATTGTCAAAATGCAGAGGAAAAAATACTTGAGCAGCATCTCTTGGAGAACTGAAAACCTCTTCATGTTGTGAGACTTGGAGTGATTCCTTATAGCAGTTGTTGCCTGCTGCTCGCCAGTAGTTAAAAAGCAGTACGAGGAAGGAGAAAAAAGAGCCTTCAGCTGAAAGACAGACAAAGCAGAGAGTCTATCTTATCATGAACAAGGTGTGCTTATATGTGTCCTCATATTTTGCCTTGAGATAACCGGCAAGCATCATGGAGCTGCGTATTTCCTCTGAGGATTTCATTTTTGTACGTGATACATATGACGAAAATGCTGGTAATGAGCACAAAAATGGGATATGGACACCTTTTGCTTGACGTCCATCCGTGTGTGTGTGTGTGTGTGCAGGGAGTGAGTTACAGGACTTGCGTGAACCATTTTTAACATCTGGACAGCACACTACGCGGCAGAATTTAAGCCTCTAGTCTTTGGGATGTTTACTGAAGTGTTTCCTTCAGAAACTTCAAAGCCAAACACTGGCGCTGACCCACAATACCTAACAAGCACCCGAATGGCAGAATGGCTAGGGGCAGGCTAGGATCAGGAGAGGGAAGAGAGGGATGGACACAAGGGATTTGATTTGCAACATAAAGCTGAACGCTAATACACACAGGAGCGCAGACAGATTCAACACTCTAAAGTTATCTCAGATCTCATATTATGCAAGCTCAAGAGATTAATTTTATTTGTCTCTGCAATGAACCAGGGCCAAGGATTCCTGTGGGCATGGGGAAGGTTAGAGGACATTGAGCAATGCATCTCTTTCATCAGATACATTGCTCTCTTTCCCCCAGTCTCTGGTATCTCCTTCCCATGTAACTCACTGAATTTGTCTGGTGTCGAGGCACCTGGGCTGATGTTTGTGCCATTTATGTATTTAGACATCCAGATTTCAAGATCCTCAAGCAGGCGCATCAGAGGGCCTGAGGCCCCCTCAGGGAATTCGGTGTTCCTTCCCTTAATTCCAAAGTGAATCAGGAGAGGGATGAATCTGAGCATTAACACAGAGGATAGACCTGACTTGTACAACTAGGGAACATCTAAGGAAGTTCTTACAGTTGCCTTTGCAAATGTGCTTTAAAATTAAATTATGTGTGGAGGGTACAAAATGGGAAAGGCAGAAGCTAAGAAGTAGATCTGGTAGTGACTCACCACCAGCCAAAAGAAAAACCACAGTTGTGACACTTTAGATTCTACTTACTGCAACCATTTTGTGCGTAACCTTTGTCCGGTGCATGAAATGAACCGAAGCTCATCTGCAGACCTATATATGAACTACACCCTCCTAAGGGAATGTCTGCAAGGCATTTTATAAGATTTTGGAAAACTAGCCTTCCCTGTTCCAACAGGTCCAAACCCAATGAGTTGTACATCTCAGCTTCTTTCTCTGCGATGCATGTTATTTTTGGGAAATGCTCAAGCTGATTTATGTTCAGGGTCCAGAGTATTCTCTTTTGTTGTCTAGGTGTGTGTGAGCACAAATAAAAAGATAGAAAAAGTTGGAAAACCAAAGCTTTGGCCTGTTTCCAAATTACTTCAGCTGCACAATCCCACTTTAGAACCCAATCTAAGCCTTGCTGCTCTTCCATCCACTGGCATGTGACCTTCTATCACTGTAGTCAGACTTAGGACATTACTTTACCACAGCACTGAGTTTGCATTATTCTTCTTGGAAAATATGAACCAGATGACATGATGAATGCCATCCATAAAAAATAGTTCTAGAATTTCTTAATTGTGGCTTACAAATCAAATGTCTTATATATGTGGTCATCCTAAACCCATGCAGATGAATGTTGTCAGATCTCCTGCTGCTCTATGGGGTTTTTTTTCCTGCCTTTACCCACACACAGTAGGACCTGGAAGAAATCCATCTTTTAAAGGCTGCTGGATTTTAATGCAGGCCAGCATTAGTCTGCCTCAGAGAAGGTTATGATCCTGTAAAGTATTAATCAGTAGGAACTCATGAAATGCACGTACTCATCATCAGCCATATCCTTAAACTCCTGAAGTACTGAATTTGTATGAATTGAATAGGCCAGCCTGTGTCATTCAGTGGAGTCCTTTAAGGTATTTAGAAGTGTTAAAACAAGCTAAAGTCCAGAAAGCTAAAGAGCTATTTTTAAAGGTTGTCTGCCAACCATTTCAAACTAATTACAAAGCTAGAATACTTAAGTACCTGTTTGATACAAAACCTCTTTTTATACCTGGTAAACAGATTTGTAATCGCTTAATAAAACTGGTGTTTCAGTGCCCTGAAAGTAAACAAGTTAGATCCGATGAATGAATTTTCTCTACAACAAAGCAAAGTACTGTGTTTCATAAAGCAATGGAATCCACTTAAGAAAAGGAATAATAGATTTGTGCCACCACAAGGTTATCTGATTAACAGTACAATGTTTTGAATTGATGTGGGTTTTTTTATCACTGGCAAAGGCTAGCATGTAACTGATCTCTTTTTTAAAAAGTTGCTTTTCAGAACTATGTATGAGTAATTCAAGCATGGAATGTTTCCTCCTGGAGTTTATATTGCCAGCGGACACATATGAAACTTAGCAATTTTGCATGCTGAAGCAAATTAAAAAAATAGGGAGTAAATTCTCCAAATATTGCAGGTGTGGGATTAAGTAGGTCAAAACTGAAGTAAATCATATTGCATTAATGAACCAGAGAGGAGTGTAATTAGAAAACAAACAACACATAACTGCCTAGAAATAACATAACCTCTGTTTTCTTAATCAGGCTTTCAATCTGCAATAACATTTAGACAGTAAAAAAAAGTACGTTGAGTCTGAAGAAAGTCTGTTAACCCAATAGTTTCTAGTCACTGGAAAGCTGACTAATTAAATCAAGAAGCTGTTACTTGAAAAAGGCTCCTTCTGTCTCCTTGCACTCGGACATGGAGCAAATAGCTTGCCTTTGAAACAAACTTCACGCGTTGTAGGTACAGGCTGTTCTCTGTTTTAACAATCCCTGCCTGAGGAGGAACGTGGTCACATTTCATTCCAGCCTTTCCAGGGACCTCTGCACTTCTCTGCCTGACTCCTTCCCTGCCACTCCAGCCCAAAAAGACAAACTCACTTTTTCTGGGAAGGATGAAAGCTGGTGGGGCTGAGGGGATGTGTCAGAGACAAACATGCTCTGTTTGCTCCTCCCGGCAGAGTCTTCCAGTTTTAAAAGTTTGAAGCAGGCCCAATCCTTTGATGGGGCTTCATTCATGAGAAGAGCTAATTACATGAGGAAGGGTCAACAGGCTGCAGTGGCTGAACTACAGAGCCAGCTGTTAAGGCAGAGGAGGAAATGGCCCTGGGATATTTTTCAGGGGTTCAAAGATAATTGGCATCTCAGAGCTATCAGAGCGAGTACACTCTCTCAGGGTCAGCAGCAGGAATGGTGTGTTTTTATTTGGCATCTATTGTTATGTTTGAGATTGCCAGGTTTACAGTCTTGTGTTCCCAGTGACTCACTGCTTCTTGAAAGCAAGTCTCCTTGGTGCTAAAATTTCCCATTTTATGAATTCTCCAAAAAGCGTGTATTCTATAAATGACCTTCACTAGGGAATATATCCATGATGCAGTGGGGAGGAAATCATTTGGACAGTATCAAAACTATTAATACCAGGAAGGGATTACTCAGCATCCATGGAACAAATATCTGTGCCCAGCAGCATTAACATTAAAAGGGAAACTTCATTATTATTTTTCCTCTTAAGTTCCTGATTTCATGTGATTTCATGCTTTTTTCATGTCAGGCAAGTTAAAACATAAGTTTTAGTAAGATTGCCATTCTCCATTTGATAAAAATCTATAGTGAAATTTGTTTTTCCTAGGAATCTAGAATATCAAGCAAATTATTTCATTTCTTTTATGTCGTCCTGTGTATTTTCAGATATCCTGAGAAGCTGTCTGTGTCCCAGAAACTGCACTTTAAAACTCAAGTCAGGAAAGACACTTTAAACTTGCAGTGTTCAACACTTGGAATGTAAATTGCAAGCCAGGAGTCGCCTTACAAACAGAGAATATTATCTTTTTTTTCCTGCTAAATCTTTTCCTTTCTAAACAAAGAAGGAATTTGCATACAAAAAGATGCAAATGCAAACCTGAAACTCCAATGAATTACGCAAATCACAGATAAACAGGAAACCAGTTCCTCCAATCTAGTAACACAATCTTAGCTGTGTTTCATGTATTTGCAATTTTTTGTTACTTCATAAAACTATAGGTAGAGAATGCTTTCTTTGATCTTTGTGATCCAAATACTAATGTATAAGCTTAATTTAGACAGCAAACACCTTTTCTGAAGTTTAGTAGAGTATAAACTTGGCATCATTAGGAACTATACCCTTAAATGTGTTACATGCTATGAAGTTACAGGCAGAAGCTCAGTTTGATATTGCTGTGTAGCAAAAACTATGTGTATTTTGCAAAGGTAGAACTTTGGGTATGCGACCCTAATATTAACTTAAGGCAGCCTATTGTATTTAGGTTATACTGCGGTTTGCTTTTTTAGTATCTGAAAGACTGAGAAATCTTTCATATATTCCTAGCATATTTATGCAGTGCTACTACTTATTCAACACCCTGCTTCAGCTGTGTGTCACAGCTGTTTTTCACCTGAGGCAGGTGTAGGTCACTGAACTGAGGCTGCCATCAAGGATGCTGAGCCAACCACAGTGGTCACTGAGGGTTATCATGGCCTTCCTGAAAACTGGAGTGAAATTAGGAACGTTTTCGATTGTCCTCTGAGACATTATATGTTACTCTCTTTTCAGTTTCCCTGACTTCCCACTTCACCTGCAGACTTACTAAAACTCCGGTTTCTCTTCAGATTTTGTAAAATACATTAATTACAACAAAGTTGACACTGCTGCTCTATTAGCATTGATCAGTGATTTAGTGTGTCAAAGGTATTAAAGCTCTAACTTAATCCTTGCTATTTTTTTCCTTTGTGTTCTTGTTTAGCCAGCATCCTGTGAAGATGGGTGATTGGAGTGCCTTAGGAAAACTTCTTGACAAAGTTCAAGCCTATTCTACTGCAGGAGGGAAAGTGTGGCTGTCTGTCCTCTTCATTTTCCGAATCTTGTTATTGGGAACAGCAGTTGAATCTGCTTGGGGAGATGAACAGTCTGCATTCCGGTGTAACACTCAACAGCCTGGTTGTGAGAACGTCTGCTATGACAAGTCCTTTCCCATCTCCCATGTACGCTTTTGGGTTCTGCAGATCATATTTGTGTCTGTACCTACCCTTTTGTACCTGGCACATGTGTTCTACGTAATGAGGAAAGAAGAGAAGCTGAACAAAAGAGAAGAAGAGCTTAAAGTAGTGGCAAATGATGGTGTGAATGTGGATATGCATCTCAAGCAAATAGAAATTAAGAAATTCAAGTATGGGATCGAAGAGCATGGCAAAGTGAAGATGCGTGGCGGACTGCTCCGTACTTATATCATCAGCATCCTATTTAAATCTGTCTTCGAGGTGGCTTTCTTGCTGATACAGTGGTACATCTACGGGTTTAGCCTGAATGCCATCTACACCTGTGAGCGAGACCCATGCCCACATAGAGTGGACTGTTTCCTCTCCCGTCCAACTGAGAAAACCATCTTCATCCTCTTCATGCTGGTGGTGTCCTTGGTGTCTCTTGCCTTGAACATCATTGAGCTTTTTTACGTGTTCTTCAAGGGTGTCAAGGATCGTGTGAAAGGGAAAACCGACCCCTACTCCCACAGCGGTGCCATGAGCCCTTCCAAGGACTGTGGCTCCCCCAAATACGCTTATTACAATGGCTGCTCGTCACCGACCGCCCCCTTGTCTCCCATGTCTCCCCCAGGGTACAAGCTTGTTACTGGAGACAGGAACAACTCCTCCTGTCGTAACTACAATAAGCAAGCCAGCGAGCAAAACTGGGCCAACTACAGTGCAGAGCAGAACAGAATGGGGCAGGCTGGCAGCACCATCTCCAACTCGCACGCCCAGCCCTTCGACTTCTCTGATGAGCACCAGAACACGAAAAAACTGGCGTCAGGACATGAGCTGCAGCCCCTCACCATTGTGGACCAGAGGCCTCCCAGCAGAGCCAGCAGCCGAGCCAGCAGCAGGCCTCGACCCGACGACCTGGAGATCTAAGCTTCTTGATGCAGTACTTGCTCAGCTACGAAACGATGTGCATTGGAAGATGCCGTCAGTGCTGATATTGTTCCAGTGGAGGTGGTACTTAACAGTCTCAAGCAGGAGATTTTAACAATCATAAAAGGAAAAAAAAAGCAAAACAAACAAGCAAACAAACTTTTAAAATACTTGCTGGTTCTTTGGGGGGTGTGGGGTTGGTGTGGGGTGGTACAGTACACATTGATATTTAATGTAGCTGGTTTAAAGAATTTAAATACTAAAAAAAATGAAAAATGTAGTACTAAGGTAAAGGGCTGTTTTTCTAGAAAGGCTGTAAATATCTGAGTGTATGTGTATGTGTGTACTATCATGTTTGTTTCTAAAGATTCTTCTGTAATACTAAAAGCCAATAATAACTGAATTCACATTTGTCAGGGTGAAGTGCTACCTGAAGATGAAAATATTTTTCCTATTCAACATGCAAAAAAGTCCAGGATTGCCTCTGATCATTTCCCTGTCAAGAACATTCCAGTCTTAGAAAGTGCACTTTGAAGGTAAACTTTCCTACATGGTCCTCTGGGTTGTTGGAAGGCTCCTGTGAGGACAATTTACAGTCTTTGAGTCGTTCAATTCAAATTTCAGGCATGGCCCACCGAGAAATAGCTTGGTCACCTGCTCTTCCAGCCCTTCATGCAGGTGTATTTTGTGATGTGCGTAAATGGGATTGCTCCACACATGTGGAACCAGCAACGACACGGCAATACTGGTGTCCTGCTACTTATGTAGAATCTCTTTAGTATTATGTGAAACCCAGTTTGCTGCCACTTGCAGATTTATACATCAAGACAAGCAAGCAACTGCCTTTAGTGAATTTTATCACACCTTTATGTGTACTAAGGGTGTACGTATGTGTGTGGATGTGGAGGTAAAGGTATACACAAAACACCCTCAGAAGCATAGGCTGAGAAATAAACGCACACAGGTTACTTGCAGTTGACACATTCTCATGGATGTTGTGAGGATCTGGGCCACTATGGTGTTTACATTCTCTGGTTCCTTCAATGTAAGTGAAGCACACGTTGTTATATTTTTTTAATTCTATAAAATATTTTCCATGTATCCTAAATGGATGCTCTTTTTAAAATAATAAAAAAAAAAAAATCTAAAGGGCATAATCCTGGATGTCTTGCTCTGGAAAATCTCTCTTTCAAGTTGTTGGGAGTTTTGCCTCAACAAATCTGCAGGATCAAGCCCAAGATGTAGCGAAACATGTTCTTGCTGGCATGAATGATTTTCTTTTGTAGAAGTTAGGGGTGGAAAAGACCCATTAGGTCATCTAGCCAATCTCCCTGATAGGTAATTATGATGCTTGAATGATAGAAGATGTAGTACTGTAAGCAAGCTTTAGTCTTTTTTGTGAGAAGCTTAGGAGAAGTGCTTTGTGCTGGATTAATAATAAAATATGCCTAAATGGCTTTTGCAGTAACTGGTATTTTTCTTGTTCTAAATATTCACATTTACTGAACTGCAATGTCCACTTTTGACAGTTAGGTCTTTCTAGATGGCTCTAGCAACTTTAGTGTTTACAGTTAGATTATGTTTGAAATGCAAGTGAAGTTGAAAGGATTTTTAAAGAGTACAATTCTAGCTAATTTATTTGAAATATATGCTAAAGAAATCTACCAGTTTCTTCAAATGCATAGCCTCTTAGCTGAACACAGATTGACCAAGGAAATACATAGCTTGGTTTCATTTTGCAGCAACACAGATAAATTGTTTCTTTAATACATTATATTAATTTGTTTGACATTCCATGTTAAACTACTGTTGTCTTCAACTTCATTGCATGTATGCAACCATAGTTTGTCAGATCATGTTGTCTGGAGAACATTAGTCAATAAAGTTTTAATTTAGTATAAATACATTTTGTAATTGTCTTTTACTGTTTCATATGTCCATAGATATCTTTAGTTTCAGTCTGATAATCCAAACTCATTCCTCCCTTGTTCATTTTTCCCCAGTCACTCTGCATTTCAGAAGCATCCTTTATTTAATGCGTCTGGATTTGCTTTGAACTGAAATTCCACAGGGTCACGTTCAGACATCCTCACAACAACTGGAAAAACAAGCATTGTCTCTGCCACTCCTGAACCAAAGTAATGTTCAGCATGAACAAATCTTGCTAGGAGTCTCAGAAAATGCATATTTATTTACAAACTATTATAAAAATGACAGTCCTAAAAGATTGTAACATAATTTCTCAAGCAATTTTTATATATGGCTTAGATTTAACATTATGAAATAATTGCCTCTAGTTTACATTTCCCTATGTCATTAGATTGCTCAAGTGACAGTCAGTTTCATTTTCTGAAATGAAAACCTCATTTCTTCCAACTCAATAGGAGAAAGGTTCTGATTTTGATAAGGCTGGGATTTTGCATATTGCCTCTCCTACTTCACCCTTTACATCCCCATCACTAATAAAGTCATACAGTGCTTGGCTTTTCAGGACTGTACTCTGGATGTAAGGTGGTTCAACTCCTTCTTCTATTTGAAAAATTAAAATATAATGGTCATGTGATTATCATTAAAGGTTTTACTTTCAAATTTGCTTGTAATTTTATGTCCAAATTCTTCTCCTTCTTATTAATAAAGATGGGGGGAAAGCAGGGCAGTGGTAGTGGATTTACAGCTCTGAGAGATACTACAAAAGTACCAGCACAAGGAGTGACTCCTTGAAGTTTTCCTTAAATAATAACAATGAGTCATATTTAAGCTGGCTTGTCTTAGTTTGTCTGTACAAATGGAATGGCATTCTAAGCATTTTGTAAGGATCATGCCCTTGGAAAGGTGGACACCAAAACGTTCAGAGAAGGGCTCACCCTGAGATAAAATGTAGTGTCTCCTAGACAGGCTGAATGTCAGGTATGTCCCATGGGGCATCTTGGACAACTGAAATAATTTACTGCTTCAATGCCAAAACTCTCTGAGTGATTATTTTTTGGTGGTAATGCATGTGTGTACATGTGTAGGGTAAAGACATCCCAGAGGCTATTTTTCCCAACTAGATTTATTTCTGTGGATGACATTTATTATACACTTCAAAGTCATCATGATTTTGTATGCTATTCATCTTAGTTCTTTAGGCTCTTTCTCCCAGTGCGTCCCTGCAGCAGCATTTGCTTTGTCTGTAGGTGACACAAAATAAGCTGTGATACAATGCTAGCACACACTTCTCAATTCACATCCTGTTAATTATTTTAAAATCATGTTTATGTTTTGTGTAGCAGTATTTTGCAAAAAAGGCAAATCATCTTAAGGCTTCTACCCTGTCCCAGTAATCTGAAATGTTTTTAAAGAGTAAAGTTAGAAGGAAAAGTTACAGGCAGCCTAAAATCTATATGCCTATCATGTAATTTCAAGATGTTTTAAATACTGTGAGCACACACTGAAGGTTATTTCCTAATTTAGAAATTCTATTTCCATATTTAAAGTGGAAACTACAGTAATAGTTTGAGAACCAGAACAAATTATGTGACTATACCTACCTTCCTCACGCACTGAAATCCATAATTTTTAAGCAATGCACTTGTGTCACTTGTCCAGAACCGCATCTCCCACATCTGCCTGCAGCACTCCTGTGCTACTCAGCAGTAGCACACTGGCTCAGCTGCACACTACCACCATTCTACCTTTCCCTCAGACTTTCTTTACAGCGTGTTATTGATTAAAACAGAGGGAAAAAAAATAGCAATGGAAGTAGTAGTTTTTCAAGTCAGATGTAAGAGTTCTGAAGTTACCCTGACTGGTTAATCCAGAGTTCTGAGTATGTCAGATCAAAACCTCCTCAAGTTTTGGTGGTGCCTGTTTCTTTTCTGCTGAGACAGAATACTACTTTTAATCCTTCTTGTAATTCCTCCATGATTACCACTGTCCCCTTTTCAAGAATTTAAACAAAGTAGGGCAGAAAATAGGATTTATCTTCCTCCTGCAGAATTTTTCCTTTCTATTTACTCCTAATCCAAATTTAGCAAGACTGAGCGTTTTACTGAGCTTGACATACATTTTTTAAATGTGCTGTATTATTCAAATAGTCAGATTTACCATAATCTCCTTGAAGATGTCTTGACTTCTCATGCTGCTCATGAGAAGTCATGCTTCTCCAGCCATTTGCATTAGATCTGCCAAAGACCTCAGAAGACAGGGGTGGAATGGATGGCCCTTAGAGGATTTCTCTGGCAAAAATCCAGTCCTTTGATGATATAGAGCTACTCCTTACATTACTTCTATTTCTACTCACAACATAGACAATAAGGTCAGAAACCTAAGTCATGTCTGAGAAATCACTACCTAGATGCATTATCTGCCTCATTGCATGAAACTATTTAAGTGTCCCCTATTTTATTTTAACTTATTCTAACATAATTCTCCAGAAACATGGGCCTGCAAAATCAGCTCTGCAAAGATGATGACTGCCTTTCCCTGGCTTACATCATGTGCTTTTGACTGTGCCCAAGGATATATTCACACCCAGACTCTGCCAGTCCTGGAAAAGTGTGTCAGATGTAAATTACATGATGCTAGCACATCACTAGATTGAAACAGGAAGAGCTTATTTGTTTCTGTTCTTATTTAAAAGGTATTTTGATAGACACAAAGGAAAAAAAAAAAAAAAAAAAAGAAAAAAAAGAATGCTTGTCTTAAACGTATCTTAAATACTTCCTAACCTGGAGCACTACCACACTGCCAAAGACCCTATGAAGCAATACAGACGATGTGGATGTAAACATATTGAGCATTATCAATGGATACCATGAAAATAAACAGTTTAAATAGATCCAGCTGGTCAGTAATGTGGTAAAACCAGCCTCCTCTAAAATGACTGCTCTCACTCTTTCCGCATGGTAGCCAAAATGCTGCATCCAGCTTCCTAGTTTTCTGGCACTCACATTGCAAAAGCATCTTGGACAAAGGCAGACATGTTTTTACACTGATGATTTTGCCTTAACTCCTTGTAAGTGCTGGAGAACCTGAATGTTGGAGGCAGAGAATCTGGGACAGCCTGTACTGGGTTAGTGACACACTGTCAGGGGAGTCTGCCAAGGGAGTCACTGGTGAGAAGTAATGGCTTTTTGGGGATTGTGGCCTCTCCCATCACTTATAAAGGTCTCCACCGCTGTGTTGAGGAAATTTCCGCAACAAAATGAAACATGTGAGCTTAGACCAGTAGAAAAGGGAAAATGTTCAGACATTTAAATTGCTCCTTGAAACAAGCCTAGACCACAGTGACATGCTTCCCATTAGAACTGACAGAAAATGTTCACATGAGTTCCAGGATTTCAGTCATTTAAATCAATGCAAAAATTATTTTCAACATCAAACATAAACAGATTAGACCAAGAAAGATATATAATGACATTTAATTTTCATTTATTTAACTTCAGGGGGAAGCTGATGAGTATAAGCTATGAAATTTTGGATGTGACTATTTAAATATGTGTAATCATACTATTTCCTCACACTGTCTTTTTACTGTAACTTGGTCTAGAGGCAAATTTATGAAAAATAGTCTAAAGGTTTGTATCTTTTTACAAAGAGACATGAATTCTGTTAATGTAATGAAATACATTTACATGATGTCCATGTCAAATTTTTGCAGGATTATATAAGGGAGTGTGGGGTAATATATAACATGCATCTAACTCTTCTGGGCTAGGCAGCTGGGGAGTGAAATCTTAACTTTGTCTCTCCCCGTCATTGTTAGAAAATTATTCATATTCCAAACAACTGAGCATTTTCTCTGGAAGCTTAGCTTGGGTAGGGGTCTTTACATCCTCCTCCCCCTCCTTCTTTTTCCATCTATAGTGTAAGTTCCATACTGGAAAACAGAAGCAGCTCCAAATATGCAAATAAATGCAATCACAGTTGATAACAAAACATTGCAATCAGGGAATAGGTAGTAGTTCTTTTTTTGCATGTCTGCAACTAACTCAATAGGAGAGCAGCATGGAAAATAGTTTAAGGCATTAGAAAATCCTCTGGATTCTTTAGCATCTGAAAACCACTTGGTCCTCGCTGAAACAGGCCTTTTCAGTCTCAGCTTCTGCTGAGTCACAGAGTTTGCTGCCTTTGAAGGCTGAAGTACCTTGGCTCAAAATTGAAGTTGCTCTGGAAAAATTCAGACCTTCCCTAATGACCATATTAGCATGCTATTCTCGGTAGTATTTACATATAATAGGACACCCTCCACAGGAAGGCTTCTTCAAAACACAGTCTCTGCTTACACTTTGAATTTCCCTATTCAAAGGGGAATATTCAAAATTATCTATGCATCACTACTTCAAAGTGTTTCGCTAGGAGTACTCTGACATATATTTGGGAGACTCATCATAGTTGTTTCAAAGCTGAATATATAGCCAACTGTAAGATTGCCACCTGGGTTTTGTGTGTAGAGGCAAAGAAGTATTACTCAGCCAAGAATCCTACCTGGCCTGACCTAGCATACTTTTGTTGAGGACAAGGAGTTTCTGTTGAGTGATGTGAGATGAAAACCCTTCTCTGAGCTTTACTTAGTTCCTTCTTTTATTCAAGTCCCTGTAGTGTTGGTTTGTTTGGTTCTTTTTTTTTTTTTTTGGAGCACACAGAGGATCCAGCCGTGACTCTATGTAACATGCTGAGGTCTAGGATAATCTCTGAGGAATTTTTGCTGGTTCTACTTTGGTCGTTCCAGCTCTGTGGACTTTTCCAGCTGTGTGGACTGTAGTGCTCAATCCCTCAACGATCGGATAATTGGTGATGGCAAAGGCTGTGCAAGTAGAGAAAATGGGTCTGGGTGGTTTCCCATAGGATTTCCTGTAGAATCAAGGCAAGTTAGTCAACCATCCTTCCTCGTCCTGAAAAGTCAAGCTGCAAAGGTATGAAAGGATGCCTGCATTCTGAGAGAGGCTTCAAACATGTGCTGTAGTATTCTCTTAATCTCTGTTGTCTTCTTCACTCCTCCCATGCAGCTGTCTTCTCCCACCACCCACTTCTTTTCTGCATCACTTATGCCACAGGCATTTAGTGTTTTGTACTAAAAAATCTTTCCACTTTATTTTTTTTTTCTCCTTGTGTCATGTGCTGCGGACCATTCAAATACCTTAGAAGAACCTGCTCTATTAAATATCTATTAATTAACAAGCTGTTTTATCTCCTATTTCATGTATTTAGAATGAATGCTAACTACTACAAGTTTTGACTGGCAGCTTAGGAAGTAATTTTTGTACCTGACCTCACAGGAGCCCACATTTGCTTCAATCATTTTCTTTTTCATACTGTTTTACAAATAAGGAAGATAGCAGAGGTACTCAGAATTCTAGTTATGTACCATAACCAGGTGCAGTGAAAGTATCAGGACATGGAGTTTGTCCAAATCTTCCTCCCACCTTAGTCCTAAAGGGACTCAAATCTAGGCTCCCACTAATGGTTATGTATGCTATATAAACAATAATAATAATCATACCTGGAGTTGCACTGATACAGTGCCTTTCATCTTCAAAGCACTTTAAGAACCCTGTATAATTAGTTTGCTATGGAGTCATCACTGACAATACTGCATGAGCCCCAGTACTACCCACTGTGAGAGTCAAAGATGGAATGTGAACAGTCACAGAGACCATACATTACCTCCATATCACTACTAAAAGAAATTGAAAATGCTGAACAAGTATATTTTAACACTTCACACAGGAGCAGGATCCACAACCAGCAGGAAGCCAGTCTCCCTATGATAAGGAAACAGGAATGTTTTCTTTGCTGGTAATCTACTACTTCAGATCTCTAAATACATTTTACCTTGAACTATGTCTCAGTCAAGCTGGCAGAACATCACAGGTAGATTATCTCATTGCATGGAATCTTCATATTCATGTAACTAGAATATATAAATTTTTTTAATTTAAAAAGTTTTGATTTGATAAATCCAGAAGGGATGCAGACACAAAAAATATAACATTAAATGAATTTTTACAAACTTCAATGAGATTCCATGGGAACAATTTATCTAGAGTTTTCCATTGGCAATTGACAAATACAATTTTAATAACATAGTATTTTTTAAAGTATTTCCCGTGAGCTTATAACAGGTCCTTGCCAATGTCCAGGGGTTTGCTCTTTAAATTAACTTGGCATTTTCTGGAGATTATAATCCCAACGTAAATTTGTAAACAGCCTTTTCAAAATACACCATTAAGAAAAGAGAAAAAAAAAAAGCAGTAAGAGTCTGTACAAACTGGTGAGAAAAATAATGTAGAGGAACAGAGCATTTTTGTATAAAAGACACTTGCAATATCTCTTAACATTACTAATTTTTACTTGCCTCACACTGTACACTGCCTAGCATTTATTTTCCCAGAAGAAAACCTACTGTGCTTTATTTGCCCTTTCCAAATAAATTCTTCTTATGGAAGATTCCATAGGACAAAAGGACACAATTTTACATCATTGTATATATTAATGGTCGAATGAAGAATAATCTTGAGAGCAATTTTCAAAAGCTGTGGTCAGGCAGAGTTACTGGACAGGCAGAAGCAGCTCTGCTTCCCATGCAGTTAATGAATATGTTCACCCACATGTCTTGATTTTTGCTCCATTTTAAGATCACTGTTTCTTTTTTTAAAATTGGTGTTCTTCCCTGTTATATTTAAATATCACACAAAACCATAAACATAACCATATGTCAGAATGAGAGTTTTACTGATGAATGATGGTTTGGACTCAGACTCTTTGCTTTTATTTTTACTCCTTATTCCATTAGTTTTAATTGAAATGTATTCTCGGTGTATGTTACATTCAGCTTATTTTTAGCTACTCTTGGATTTCTTAAGGAAAAGTCAGCACATGACCTCAAGAGTATGAGAAGTACCTACTAAAGATGCCTTTTCTCTCTCTTGTGGTGCATCAGTACAGCTTCATCAACACTGCCACTATACAACAATTATATCCTCTATCCTCAAACAAGAAATAATGTTTTGGAAAAGCAGCAAAACAAGGGAAAGGACTGGGGAAGAGCAGTGAGATTAATAATTTGGGTAGTCCTTCCAGATTTCAAGCAATCACAGCTGTTTCATTTCTGTAGCAAGAGAAGTTAGCCTTCCACACCAGCTATTTTTACAGTGGTGGAGCTGCAGGTCTCTGAGCAGGAGGAAGGAAGGGGAGTGACAAGGCACAGCTACATGAGAGGTGGTGTAGGAAAAAAGGTGACAGCCGGAAAACGGATGCTTCAAAAGAAAGAGTTGCCCAAAGTAGATGTTCTGTGATCTTCCCATATGCAACAATAATGGAACTTTGAATTCAAGCTTAGAGTGTGGAAAGTGTTGGAGGTGAGAAACTCGGAGCTTAAGAGTCTCTAGGAATTCATGAAGTTTCTCTGGGCCTGACTGCACTTTTGAAACATATGATAAATATATATCTCAGCAGAGAAATGTGGTTTGCTTCACAATTCTGCTAGGCAGTATACAGCCACACTGAGGAAAAAAGTCCACTTCAAAGGTATGAGGAGGAAACTCATCCTCCTTTTTTGTTTTTTGGTTTTTTTCCTTGCAGATCCAGACTTCTCATTTTCAACGCCATATGTACAGCTGTGCTTTCACACTGTCATTCCCTGCTGAATCTTCGTTTGGCCCTACTTTTTTATTATTTATCTGACATTGCTCCTTTTTTTCTTTACCTCTACTCAGTGGTCAGGTATACTCTGCATGTCTGAGCAAGGTACACCTCTTCTGAGGCACAGCCAGCCCTGGGGCTCGGGGCAGTATTTCCTCATCCTAGTGACCCTGTGGCTGATTCAGTGTGTCCAGCAGAGCAGGTGATGCTACTGAGCAGGTCTGAGCGCCCCAGCAGTGTGGCTGCAGGAGCTGTCACGCCCTGCTGCCCTGAGTCACCAGGAGACACTGGCCCAGCTGGGGCTGGCTCAAGGACAGGAGATCTCAGGGAAGAGCACCAGGCTGCTGTGCACGGCAGACCTGCCCAGCGCTTTCCTCCACACTGTTTCTTCTCTTAAATTTTAACTTCGCTTTTGGATCCCACCTGACCTCTGCCACATCTGGCCTTATTTTCCATTGCTCTGGGCCATGTTCTGGCATGCTTTTCAAACTGTGAGCTTTTCCGACATTCTCTATCAAATGTAAATAGAGCATTTGCAGAAGCATGCAAACTGAGTAGTTGATTTGTTGATGGTTAAATGTTTTGGGCAAAGGAGGAGGATTAATTTTACAGCTTTTTAGTGCCAGAGTGTCAGAAATGATTGTTTTGGCACCTGTGTGTTCCTGAGCTCTTTAATAAATTTGCAAGTGAACAAACTAAAAGTATCTTGTAGCTTTTTGCAGGCAATATTCATCATGAACGTACATATTTCTCACAGATTTTTAAACTTCCTTTATTGACTTCTAAAAAACCTTAAAACTGATACACATTTTATAAAGTTTTTAATTAAATTTATAAAATTTATTGTAGTAACCTGATATCACATATTATATTTAACATGAATTGGGACTTATCTGAGCCAGTAGCAATGACCACAATTCACTGGAAGAAGACTCAGGAAATCTCCAGTCTGTGACTGAATGACCTTTACTGTTAGATTTCCTTTCTGAAAAATGTCAATTGTACTCCTTTCCTTTGTCTGCCCTATATAGATAAATAGTGAGGTTTGGGGAAAAGGAGATTACTAGTGTTGTACAGAACATCTGAGGCTCATCTGATACATAGGAAGGGCTCATCATTGGAGAACAGATACAGTCATTGCCCTGATCTGTCCACCAGGTCCTCAGGGCAGGAAGATATGATCCATGGACCAGACAGTTCCTGCAGAGATTTCACTTGTGTATCAGCATTATAAAGCCACTGCTAATCAGTAATAATTTAAACCAAATCTCACTGTAACCCAGTGATTAGGAGCAGATTAATAATCTATTCTCTGTGCAGTGCAGCTGAAGTAGACAGCTGAGCACCTTGCCTTCCATCCTTCATGACAACATCATCATTTGTCCGTCCAAAGCACAGACTAAGGAATTCAACTACCAAAAACTTCTGTTACGCTTGAGTACAGTTGGTCAGAAAGTTATATGTTTTCCATAGGCATTTAATTTTTCAGGGGCAAATACGAAAGTAGAATCCAGAGGAATGCCACCATGAAAGTTGCAGTGAAAAAACATCACAATCATTAAGAAAAGTATCACTAGATCTTTTCAGTAGTTGCTGTCTGGAATAAGCTCTCCTGGTTGGCCTCCAGGCTGCTTAAAGGCCTCAGGACACACCATGGCCAGGTCTCTTGTCTGTTCTCATGGTGCATCTTGGAAAATCCAAAATAAGTTGCACCAGATAGAATATTCTTTTCCACTTGTAAAAATTTACAAATACTCAAAACACAAACTGATTGTGGAATTGAATATGTAAAACATCTTGTTATTTTTTAAATTAAATGCTCTGATTAACTTTCAAGTCTTAATCAAGAATGATAACAGTTTCATGTTTAAGGCTGATGACTGAAAGTAAATAGAAAACAGCACAAGGTGAAACAACTTGAGAGAAACTGTTTTTGCCATCTGGATTCCTGGCATCTTTTGCTTGCTGAGGTTTTACTGTGGCACAGACAAAAAAAACTCAGCATCAAAAGCTACAAACAAAACAAAAAAATAGAATCCTTTCTAGTATTGCTTCATTTTTAAACAGCTGCTTCACAGGTGGAGAAATATTGTGCACAGCTGGGTGCCCAGCTCACCACAGGTGAGCTCAATGAGAATCTTGTATCTCCATGGAGAATCTGATTGGAGGGAAAGCAGGTGGCTGAAGTGCAAAGAGAGGGAAACAGGTCTAACTCCTGCTGCAGGGTGGGGAGAGCTGGTGGTGATGCTTACGTGCCTGAAAACTCGCCAGCGCTGGTCGTCTGGTTGCTCTTGCACTTGATGAATCGGCTCTCAGAGTCCCTCCTGCACATACCTTTTCTCAATGCTTTGAGTTAGTGCTACCTCAGTCTATTTTTAACAGCTACATTTTCCATGATTAGATTTTAATGCTATTTATTTATTTAAACTGAACCAAACAATTCCACATAAGCTGAACATTCCAGTGGGCATCACTCTTGGCCATGCAGAGGATTCTAAATCTAGTTTAAATTACATTCCTTGAATGGTAGAAAAAGCTGGGTCATGTGCCGAAGCTTGGTGATGAATAACCAAGTCATTCTTTCACAGACTTAAAAACTTTATTAAGAGAAGATAAACAGGTTAAAGGTCTTTCAATGGCTGTGGTGTCTATACATAGCAATTTCCCCTCACTTTTTCCCTCTTCGGCTCCTTGTTGAATGTGTATTGCTTATTCTCACCATAATTGAGGCAGATCCTCTGTATTCTCACTGAAGTTAAAGGGAATGAAGAACTTGGGATAATTAGACTCAGTGTCTCTGTCAGTTTCTTGCAGATATCTGAGAGTATGAAGTTTTTAGGTCCCTCCCTCCTGCATGGAGAGCAAAGGCAGTAAAGAAAATTTGGCATCTCTCAAAAACACCTTTTCACAGACAAAGAGAAAAAATAATCTCCACAAATCTGTGGCATAGCTGTTTCTTAGTCTTTGTTCCAGGCTTCCAAGGCTTCCTGGTAGGAAGGGAGAGTGTACTTCCCAGTTGCATCCACGTTAGTAAAACAAATCACTTGTGTTAAAATTAGCAGTGGGCGAACTGTTTCAGTTAAAACTAGAATTGTCCTGGGTTGGTGCCAATCCTCAAAATAAATTCAAGCCAGTTTTCTTTTTAAGTTTTAAAAGTAATAAAAAGTAGTAAGCATGCAATGTATATATAGACATACGTACAGAGACTAGCTCAGAGATTAGAAAAAGATGTATTTCGCATCTGGAGCCCTGGTTTTGCATATGCATGCAAGAAACTTTGCTTGCATGCATATGCATTGAATTCACATTCAATAATGTGAATTATCCCCTGGTACTATGCACTATTTGCTGTCTAATCAGGCAGCAATATATACAAAAGGCTTTAATGCATAAGGGTGCTATAACCTGCAGATCACCATTTTGCATCTAGTGAAGAGAGGTGACACTTGTTAATAGGACAAAGCTGGCACCAATTAAACCACATCCAGCACATTGACTCCACTTTCTGGAAGCAGAGTCATCCCCAAATATTGTGTTAGGAAGTACAGCCAGCCCTGCCTACAGCAGGATGTGGCTTCCAAATATCACAAGTTGCGTATAATTTATTGCGTAAATTAAAGCGGAGTGATGAAGACTAGGAGGGATGAGGCTTCACTGGGCTGTGGCCTCAAGAGGAAGATCAGTTTCGTTTACATGGGGAGCATGAGGGTTATTTTGAGGAGTTGGAGGAAGCGAGTGTTGTCCATGTACATTATTTCACACACCATAAACTTCATTTCTTGGGGTTTCTTTTTAGCAGCCAAGAAACAGATCATTCCCATGTGAGGTTTAACAACACCAAACTGTGAACATAAGGCTTGGGGCTTTTGTTTGGATTATTTTGTTTTCATCTTCAAACTTCATCTTCAGTGGCTGCAGGGGTGCTTACTCCTGCAGTCTTGTGCAGGTGTGATAGTCACATATGAGGTGAGGATGTGAGGGTAGCTATCTTTAGTTTAGACTGACTGCCTAAACTTTAATGAAAATTGTTTCACTGCTTAGGCAGCTCTGACCTGGCATGTGCAGTGACACATAGTGCTGCCTAACACACCCAGACATCTCACTCCTCTATGATTTAGCTTCCTAGGAATAGGTCAACAGGGATATTGTACAGAGTGTACCATAACCTCTCTGGAAAATACATATTTGTTACAGGCTCATACACAACAATTGTCTTTTTTTTTACACCAAAATTTTGGCCCTCCACAGCTCTTTTTTAGATGTATCTTCCAGAATGTAAACAGAACTTTACAGCCACTTTCTTTTCAATTCACCATGAACATCCTTCACCCGTTCCTGTTCTTCTAATAGCACCGTATCTAGGTGTAGATGAACAATGGAGCTTGCTAGAAGGGGCCCCCAAAAATACAATTCTAACTGTCGGATTTGTGTGATAATGTTTTGAAAATGCCAACACACATGAAAAGTTGCTTTGGTGGCTGTAAAGAAATGCTGGATAAATTACTTGAGGTTCATGCACGTATTAGGAAATCAGTTTTGTACCAGCCATACAGGAGTGAGGACACTCAGAGATGGGCTCCCAATAGTAAAAGAACAGGAACCTTTGAACAGCTCTCACCCCGCTTTAGTATATACAATATGTGTTGAACATAGGATTTGTATTTTTTTTTCTCTCCAAATAGTTGTGAAACACAATACAACTTCAAGAGACCAATTTGTAAGAAAAAATTAAATCCTGCCTGAGGATCTCCCTGGAATAAGCTGAGTTACAATACTTCAAATGCATATTAATTGGGATGTGTGGTCTAGTATTTAAGCAAAGGCATGCATTTGCTTGGCCAATGTTCAAATGACTCTTAAGGTCAAAGCCTTCATGGATCTGATGAAATTTTTGATCAGCTGATGGAAATGTTTACCTTACAATAAACATGAAAGACTGTCCTGCACAGAAGTGACACACAGGACTTTGTTGTTGGGCAGCCCTGTGAAATCATCTGCAGTGTCTGTATGTGTCTTGTTACCCCCAAGTCTCTTGCAAAAGACTGACAGACTTCTGAGGCATTGTCCAGAAGAAAGGCTGGTACAACATTCACCTTGCTTGATGCAGCCATGAGGAGGAAGGCATCTTCCAGGAGCCTGCCAACCACAGGCTGTCATGCTGCATCTCTGATGGGCTCTGTGGAAGAGAGGTCACCATATTTCAGCCCCTGAACAACATCGCTGATCCCCTAGCTCCCTGTTTCATGATCTGTAGGACTCTCCCACAGTGGTAATGTGATGGTGTGAGCTGCTTTTTTTTGGTCTAGCACAATGAAGATCAGACAAGACCAGTGAGGACAACCATGTGCACCAGACCAGACAACAAATAAGTCCAAACTGAGCAGTCCATCATGGAAGCCCTTATGCTGCCCATGGATGAAGGGGAGTACCAAGGGGATGGCTGTTGCAGGCTGAGCCCATGGGCTGCACTCACTCTCCAGTCATACTGGTAACCCTATGTTGAGAACATTCATGTACACTCAATGATAAATAGGCTGCCTACTCTATTTGACGTTATGGACACACAGGAGAATCAGTGGAAGCAAAACCTATCAGGATCTCTTTCTTTCGTCTCTGCAAACCTAAGAATTATAACTTCTTAGGTTCATTAGGTGACTCATTGTGTTACACATTTAATATATTTCACATGGACAATGTTACATCTCTTTTCAATAAGTAATTTAAAAGAGCTCTTCATGTCATACAAGACACAAACAATCTGTAAGTCAGTATCCTAGATCCTCATCAACTTTGTCACATTTTCTTGTTTTCAAATTCCTCGTCTTAAAAATATGAGTCAACACAAATAACTTTGAATCTCTGTTACCTTATTAACCAATGATGGGTGACTCTACTCATAAAATATTTACATAGACAACAGTCTTGTGCTTGTAATGTATTTTCACATTACTTAGTAATTTAAAACATGTCAAACCTTTCCAAATAGTAGAAACAATCCAAACATGAAACTGATGTTAACCTTAAAAGGCTGCCACTTTTTATTTTAAGTCAAGCAACAATCATTACAGATTATTCACTGTAGATTCTTCATACAACTCGTTATCAGCAATACCCACAAATAGAACTCTAAATGGTAAGAGATAAAGTAGGTGGAAAGGGATGATGTTACATCAGTAGCATGACCTGTAAGGGAGTTTGTAGAAGACCATATGGAAAATATATAATTTAGCATTTAAAATTACATATTAATGAGGTAAATCAATTATATACATGTCTATTTTAAAAAGCTACTGAGTTGTGTGTTTGACTGAATCTGCATTTGATCATTCTTTGCATCATAAGAGTGTGCATGAGTATGCAAATTCATCTATTTATGACTATGTATACATATGCATAAAGTTTTTTAATATAATTTATGTGTGTATTGGATATCGGGTTTTGATTTCTTTTTTTTTCTGTTTTCAAATCCTGCTTCTGTTATTAGAGGAGCAGGTGATGGTATAGACAGCATTTAGTGTGTGTTCTGGAGTACAGCATGTGTGTATTATAACCTAGGTGACATGGACTTGTTAAAAATACTATCCTCTTTTTTTTTTTCCAATGATGATCAGTAGAAACGAATTTCTGCTCCCCAAGTCACAGGACACAGCCATGGTATGAGAGGGAGCAAGTGAAAGAACAGAAAATTTTAACATTCTTATTTACCATGTAGATATTTATATAATACATGATATTTTCAGTGTGTTTAGTGGCAAAAGATGGTAGTATCCATGTTGTATAATAAATGACATGTGTCTCCTTTGGCAGACACTTAGTCCATTCAGCCAACTAACTATTTACAATGCTTTACTTTTGAAAAAAAAGGAACAATAACAAAAAATCACAACAGTCTACTGTTTCTTCCTGTCTCTCAGAACACTTTTCCAGGGTGAGCCGTGTGATTTGGAGAGCTGTTCACTAAAGGTAATATCTTAATCACACTGTTCCCTGCAGACTGGAGCAGATCAAAGAAACAATAAAACCTCTGTCATGCACAGGACAAAGAACCTGATCACACCATGCTTCTCAGGTGACTGGCAGGTGTTGAAGATTTTTGGGGCAGCATGTGTGACTAATTGCTCTCTTTCTGTACCTCAAGTTTACTATTGAAAAAAAGTCTTTTACAAGATTTTATTTTTCTCTTCTATCTTCATATTTCACCTGTAGTTGCATGGAAATTAAACACAGTATTTTCTAGAGGACATATAATACTTAAGAGAATGAATATCAATATTTAAAGCTGTAGGGGCAGTGAAAATTTTTCACTTTGGATTTTGCCTTTTTTTCCCCCTCTCTTTTCAGTATTGTACCATTATTAGTCAGACTTTACTATTTTTCATCTTGACCAAGCAGCCCATTAAATATACAAAGTGTAGGAAAATATTAATATTTCCTTCAAAGTTCTTTCAAAATAAGCAGAGACATTGTTATTTGCCCTAATATGTAAAGTTGCACTGTCTGTTCTGTGATAAATTTAAGTCTACTCACACCGAACCTGATACAAGGGCAGGGTGCTTGATGACTACAGTGAGAGGGATTAAGGGGATAGTAAGGCATCTGCAGTGATTTTTTTGAAAATACCATTACTTGACCCAAGGGCAGAGAGCAGCACAGACCCCTCAGGTGGAGGAGTGTCAGTCTCTAGGATGAGACAGGCTAATCCCTCCCTCTAATGGACTTTTTATCTTGGTATTACTATCAATTATATACTTTTGGTTTTTATTTTATTTTCATGTCTGTCAGAGGCAGAATTTTTCACAATGCTGGTAAGTGTTCTGATCTTAGGTTGGTGTCTGGATGATGAGACTAGTAAAGTGTTTAAAGGTCTTTGTTGGATCAAGTCCTTGGAAGAGAATATATGTGGCTGTTCTGACTTTTTAAAGTTGTATATTAAGTTATAAAATTTGTGATATAGAAAATCTCATACTGAAATAAAACCTTCTGCAGAGACATGTATTGTAATCATGGTGTTTAGCAGGGACAGCAGTTATAGAACAGCACAATAGTTTTAGGTGTAGAATAAGGTAGAACTGTGTGATCAGATGAACTTTTTTTAAAGGCTGCTGAGCATTTTTCAAATACCTACTGTTCTAAAGGAAAGTCCAGTTTTCCTTACTTCGCTTATCATTCCAAGCCTATTCCATGTGGTTGCTCTTGACTTGGCTTGGCTTTGCAAGATATGAAGCAGATTCAAACAGAATGCAAGGGTGACAGAGCACTGGACAGGCTGTCCAGAAAGATTGTGGCGTCTCCTTCTCTGTAAATATTCAAAACCCACCAGGACATGATCTTGCAAAACCTGCCCTAGGTAAGGCTGCTTTAGCAGCGAGCTGAACTAGATGATCACCAAAGTTCCTTTCCAGCCCCAGCCATTCTATGATGCTGTGATTCCATGATTCCGTGGTTTTGTGATTATGTGAATTGATGGCACATTATTTTATTTCAACATGGAAAATCATCACATAGGAAGAAGCCTATTAAGTATCTTTCACAGCAGAGTTCTCCTTGCTATAAATTAAGAAGCCCAAAAGCTGCTTCTTATTGAACACGGCAAGAGTAAGACGTGGTGTGGTGTAACTGGAAGATTCCCATCTGTGGGGAGTCAGAGTGGCGCAAGGAGGGGAAGGTGGGACATAGGGCAAGGAGTTTGGAGCCTGCTGCAACTTCTCTTGGTCATGTGTGATAAATGACTGCAAATTATAATCCCTTGACTTTTCCTCTTGTTACAGGTAGGAATTAGATCCTCCCAATATTTACTGAGTGAAACCTGACCCAATAAAGCAGATGCCATTCTCTCCCAAAATATATGGGGAGGAGTATCAGGAGGCTTTCATTATTGACTGAGTGGTAGATGAATGAATGTTCTCCGAGCCAACCCCAGCCTTCTCTTTCACCTACCTGATTCCTTCAGTTGAAGGTCTGAAACCTTTCATACCATCTCCCCAATGTTTTCCAAGTTACCTACAGAATGTATGACAGGGATAAAACATGGGGTTAAACAACTTGGCCAATTGTTGGTTGAGCCTTACCTTTTGTTGTCAGTTCTTGAACTGTGGGGGAGTCTCTTGGAATAAGAATTTTCTGGAAGAGAAGAGTGGTGGTATCAGTGGTTAAAAACAAAACCTACATTAAAAGATGCAGATGAGTAAGATTTCCAAGTGACATACTAATGCCAGGATATAAGACTGAATTACTTATCTTACTTATACATGATAATTTGACCTTTGATTATATGTTCACATACTGCTTTAAGAGGATCCTTGCCTGATTCTGTGTACCTGATGTGCTGCACTCACATGACATACTAAACAATGCTCAGCTGCAGTCTCGTTCAATGTGTGACTGGATGGCTGAATGCTTTATTTACTGCATTCCCTTCTAAAATTAGAATTATAAATTTCCTCACAGACTTTGCTGTGGTATTTGTAGTGAAATTAGAGAGCTTAAAAAAGTAATTAGTACTAATGTTTGTCAGACTACTGTGAAACAAACTGGATTTATTTGCATTTAGAGATGAGGAACAAGAGCACGGACAGAAGAGCTAGAATATATTCTCTGCTTTTTGAGCCTGATTTAAAGTCACTAAGACATTATATTAAAGTACCATATTTATTATGTGTTATTTATTACAAAAAGAATTGCAGGTGCCACCCTCACAAAGATTTCCTAGGAGAGGTTCCAAAATCCATTGGAAATGTACTGAAGCATATAGTCTTGAAAGTATCTTTCTTATGATAGTACTTCAAAGCAAGGTTTCTTCTGCTATAGCATTTGAGGTCCTCTCAGCAGAACTAAACATGGCTGAGGGTCTGACTTCCACTTACAGGGATAGTCTGTGTTTAGTTTTAGTCATCATTTCAATACCATGTTGCATTTAATGTCACCCAGATTTCCCCACCTCCATTTGCTATTTGTAAAGAGTTTTTTTCTGCTTGTCCAGGATTTCCAAAATATGATTGTTCTAACCCTGAGGAAAGGCCTCAAATCTACTGTTTATCTGCCAAATGCTTACTTAGTGGAAAACAAGTAACAGATGACGTTTCATCAATATCTTTCCCTTTTTCTGGTATCAAGTATGTTTCTCTAATATTTTTATACAAATGATCCATTCCTATATGCTTAAAAAGTTGAATTCCTTAGGCATAAGGTACTTGCAACCATTGTCCATAGTATAAAGAAAGGTATTTTCTTTCCTTTGAAGTGATTTTAATATGCATTAGAAACAGACAGTTTGCACTTTTACATGAGATGACACTGCATAACAAGAGAGCGATCACATCTCGGCAGCCATGACCTGATGTAGGGATATCTAGTGACAATGACTTTTGGATATAAAGGACAGAGATTAAGGCAGGGCAAGAAGGCTGTGGAGTACCACAGGAAGGGCAGCATGTGGTAAATGAACCAGCATGATGTTGACTGGTCATTATTTTTTAACATAGCTGATCTGGCACTGTGAATTGATATCAAATCAGTGCTTTGGACCATGTGGCAAGTATGAGAAACCGTAAAACTGGATTTTCAATTTCATGGAGATGTGGCCTGGGATTTTACCTTGTGATAGTTATCACAGATGAACTAACATGTGTCACTGGTTTAGATCTTAATAGCAACTTCACAACCTCTCTTGGGCAACTTGTGTTGGTGCTGGGTCATCCTCACAGTGAAAACAGTGCTTTCTGATATTCAGGGGAAATGTCCCGTGTTCCAGTGTGGGCCCTTTGCCTCTGATCCTGTCACTAGGAACCACTGAAAAGATTCATCTCCATTTTCTCTGTACCTTCCTTGCAGGTATTTATGTATATGTTGTTAAGAGCCCTGTGAGCCTCCTCCAAGCTGACAATTCCCAGCTCCTTCAGGCATTCCTTATTGGAGAGATGCTCTAGACCCTTAATAATTAGGAGGTTCCTGTCAACCTATTTTTCCAGCCTTTCGAGGTCTCTCTTAGTGACAGTATGACACTCTTATTTATCAGCCATTTCCCTCAGTTTTGTGTTATCTGAAAGCTTGCTGGGGGTACACTCTGCTGCATTATCCAGATAATTAATGAAGATGTCAAATAAGATCAGAACCAAGTATGGCCCCTGGGGTTCTCCACTAGCTACCAACCTCCAAGTGGACTTCATGTCAGTGATCACCACCCTCTGGTCTGGCAGTTTGGGAAGGTTTCACCTCACTCTCTGCTCAGCTAGCCCATACTTCGTCACATTCTGTAGGGAATGGCAAAAGACTTTCTGATGTCAAGGCAGAAAATAGCCACTGCTCTCCCCTGGTCTACCATGGCAGTCATCTCATCACAGAAGGCTATCAGGTGGTTTGAGCATGACTTGCCATTTGTTAACCATGTTGACTATTTCTCATCACCTTCTTGTCCTTCACATGCGCAGCAGTGGTCTCCAAGACCAGCTGCTCCATCATACTCCCAGGGATTGAGGCAAGGCTGACCTGCCTGTAGGTCCCTGGCTCCTTCTTGAAGGTGAGAACAGAACTTGCTTTGCTCCAGTCTTTGGGCACCTTTCCCAGTCACTATGATCAACCAAAGATTATCACAAGTAGATCAAAGACTACTGAGAGTTTTGAACAGGATTTAAGAGATTATAGCCATTAAGTGAACATAGTAGATTCAATTTAATCTCAGTAGCCCTTTATCCAATGAAGACAAAATGGAAGGTTTTTACTATTACAGTTAAATAAAAATATTAAGCAGATGGGGGGGAAATAGACTCTTAATATAACTGCAGAATTTAAGTGATTTTTTGCCTTAAATTTGATTTATTTTGATGTATTTGTCATGCTGTCTTGTGCAGTTCTGATGACTACAGTACTGATGATAAAAATAAAACCTGGCATTCATTGTTTAAACATGAACAAATTTTGTATTTGTTTTCAAGTTTGAACAAATCTTGGTGTTTTTATTAAAATAAATTGATTGTGAAAGGAGTGTTGGAGCAGATTATTATCCAAGCCCTGCTGATTCTGTTTGTTATCAATATTTGCTGAAAGTAATCTAAGTCCTGCTGAGCTGTAACCAGAAAATTACTTCACTGTCCAAATATTGACAGCAGTTAGGGAAAAAGTTCTAGTTTATTCTAGCCTCTTGAGTTTGCCAAATTATTATAGACCTACATTTGTAATGATAAGATTATTGATCATCTTTTTTTAATATGAGTAATAGACGACACTTGAAAGTTTGTTTTTGTCTAAGGTTTCCTTGGTTTTTCTCAACCTCATTCCTTTCATTATAAATCTGATCTATCTGATGAGACTTCTATCATTCCTGTCATTTCTCATAACAATAAACCCCAACCTTTTTCTAAGTGATTTTGGACACTGGTGTTCTGGCTTCATATTGAAAAAAAAATAGGTATTTTGTTGGAAGCTTACATGAAGATCCAGTTTAGAAATGTATGATTGTACTGAGGAGCTGTTGCAGTGAATATGCATCCTTTAGCAGCATCACACATGCTGAGTGATTACACCCAATCTCAATCATCCTTGCCGCTATTTCTGTGGCTAACTGTTATGATAGCCTAATGAAGAATTTTTGAATTTTCTTGAAACTTTGATATAGCAACTGCTCCGTAATCTCTTTGGTGCCAGAAAGTGACATACATGCAGTTCAGAGACAGGAGATCTTACCTTTCCTACAACAAATTACCCCAGCACTGAAAATTTATTTAATGCTCCTTGCAACATACACAATGTGGGTAAATATGTAAATTAATATATGGAGAGCCTTCTAGCAGACAATCAGAATAGAATAGAATTCCAGAATTATTTCAGTTGGAGAAAACCTTTATGATCATCAATTTCAACCCTGCACTCAGCACTGCCAAGGCCACCACGAAAGCATGTCCCAAACTCCCCATCTACACATCTTTTAAACACTTTTAGGGATGGTGACTGTACCACTTCTCTAGGCAGCTTATTCCAGTGCTGAACAACATTTTCCACAAATAAATTTTTTCTAACATCCGACTTAAACCTCCACTGGTGCAAATTGAGGCCTTGTGCTCTTGTCCTATCACCTGGGAGAACCCTCACTTCATTACACATGCACAGTTTACTACAACCTCCTTTCAGGTAAGTAGTTGTAGAGAGTGATAAGGTCTCCCCTGAGCCTTCTTTTCTCCAGGCAACTGTGTTTTGTGTTCAATTTCTAGGGACCTTCACTGATACTCAATTTACCTTTTTTGTCTTCAAAATACGCTCCTCTATGCTACCTAAGAGGATAAATGCAATGCTGTTACTTTTCTGTGGGGGGAAAAATGACAAAATGAAATAAACAACCTTGAATTCTGCTTACAACATCTTTTTCTTCGGCTTAGTCAGAGTATTTTACCAATTTTCAGCTATTCAGGAAGGTAGTTACACAAATTTTAGCCACTGTTATGTAGAGTCATACCAAAAACTTCTTCTTTAGGGTTACTTGAAAGCTATGTTTAAAATGTTAGCATCCAGTCAGTAAAGAAAACTGTGCATGTGGTTTGGTTGAATAAGCTCACAAAAGAAATAGTGAAGAGTCATAAAAAAGCCATAAAAGCCATAAGGTCATAAAAACATCAAAATTGTAAATATAGTATCAGAAATATTTCATGGCTACTTAAAGAGTAGCTAGATGGTATGCATGACTAATAAATTTCCTTTACTATGAACAGATCCATAAATTTGACTGATGAACCTCAAAGGAGTGTTACGGGCTTCACAACAGAGACTGAGAGTAAGTAGTACTTTATTTCAAAAGTACATAACTTAGTGGAATTGTAATGACTGAACAGCTTATTCAGTCGAAGTTAGAGTACCAAAATCTGGCCATTCGTGAATTAGGGTCAGATCAAACCTCCCTTTGACCTCAGTGGGAGTTTTGCCATTTGCTTCAATGAAAGTAGAATCAAGGTATCAATGCTTTAAAATGGTTCAATAGGGAGTGTTATTGAAATGCAAATGTACATGTTCTCTTAATCTGAACTTCCCATCTCCCCATTCAGAGCTGTTTGTAGAAATTTTATCATGGGCTGTTACTCTGGGACCTGTGTTAGACAGAGATTTTTGTATGCTCATTACAGAAATACCCTGTAGTGCAGGGGAATACCTTCAAATTTTCAAGTATAACTCTAAGTAAATCTAGTGAGTTTGGTCTGAACAGCAATCAAGCCTTGCTGTATCACCAAGACTGAACAAATGTGAAGTTAACTATGCTGTTGAGTAGCGTATGTTCACTTAACACTTAGTGTGAGTTGACCCGCTTGGTGTAATGAAAAAGATCTTTCAGATACTGAGTTGCCAGGAGACACTACTTGCAATGGTTTCATATAACACTTAAAACTCTTAGAGCTGCAAAAGCCTTGACTAGTGAAAAACAGAAGTTTGTGCTCATGTATTTGATACAACTTAGTGCTAGCTCAGTTTCATTCTTTGTGGATTTGATGTCATCAGCACAAATGAGTGGAGCCAAAAAGGCTCCATTTTGTTAAAATCAAACTATGCCTGTCTTTCTCCTGCCTACCACAAACCCCCTCCCAATTGCAAATGCCGGTCTTTCTCTTCCTCCTCACCAGCAACAGTAATTGTTTACACCAAACCAGTTTCACTGGAGAGCAGACATAACCTGTTCAGCTTGCTTGAGGTATTGAAAGCAGTCTAGAGCTTTCAGCTGCAGACAGCAGGCCAGCCTACATCTTCTGGGCCCAGTCAGGTGTGGACAGACACACACAGCTGGTTGCTTGCCCACACAGGAAATGCACAACTTCTGACTAGTGGCTTTTGAGGCAAAGTCTTGCATCTCAGCCTCTGAGGGGGACAGATCTCAGCACCACTCTCATTGGGAAAAGACCAAGGAATTATTTTATGAGAGATGTGTTATACAGACCCACCTCAGGTATTTCCTAGAGTTCTTTGAATACAACAGCCAAGATAAAAGAAAGCAAAGCAGCACCTTCCCCCTCACCCCCCGAAGAAAACCAACTCCCCACTCACCCAAGAAAACACCTTCCAAAAAAATTAAAAATCTAATTGCAACTGCTTCATAGTGTAGTGATGGAAGAAAAGAGCTAAATGGATTAGAAAATCAAGCTCTTAACTTTTTCCTTACTAGATATTGATTCAGTCACATCACTGTGATATAAGAAGGGTGCTTCTGTTCAAGTTAGAGTCTGTTGCTATTGCGTATGGAAATTGTTACAAATTTAACCTTTGTTCTAGGTGTGTAGTAAGCAAATTAAAAAGATAGGTAGCTTGCTCATTGTTATTAAAGCACTAATAGTATTATCTCTTATTTCCCTATCAGTAGTATTTTAATTGCCAAGGACACATGGCAGCTCACAATGCCACCTACACGTTTTTCAGGGACCAGAGGTTGCATCCTTACTCTAATATAAAAGACACAAGCTTGTTTGCTCTTCCATAACTATCCATATGGTTTAGCTTTTAACCTACTCTCTGGCATGGGTTTGGCCTTGCTCCTCATCTGTGTCCTAGACACAACTTGGGAAGAAATATGGCCAACCACATGCTATTGACTGCTGAATTGCTGAAGTTGCCATGTCTGAAGTTGGCAGGGAAGCAGAAGAAAACAAATAAAAAGTGTGAAAATCATGAGTTCACATTTATTGTTGAGAACAGAGAATGATCCGTAAACAGTTTGGTTTACTTGACTAGTTTTAGAGTATAAATTCCCACTGTCATGATACTTGCAATTCCCATTAGAATAAGTCTTGTTCTAATACAACTAATTCTCTGTAAAGAAGAAGCAGGGGGCAGAAATGCTTTCACAGGGTTATTTAAGCAAACATATTCATACTACTTATATCCTTTTTCTCTACATTTAGCCAGAAGTCATTTTATGCAGGTAAAGAGGACTGTAAGTACATGAAAGCAATTTTATAATTCTAGAGGATGCAAAAGGTCCTGGATGGCTCTGGGCTACAGTGAAATTTAGAAGAGAGATGTCATTTCATTCACTTCAGTTCAATGCACATTATCAAACTGGAAGAATTGTTGGGTGCCCTTTGGGTGTACTGAGCACTTTTCCAGGTGATCCATATACACCTGTATGCTTGCACCTATGATTATAGAGCAACGTTTTTCACTATCACTTACTTTAGAAGCTAGTTGAAGTAATTTTCCTAGCAGCACAACTCTTCCTAAGATCCAGCATGAGTCCATGAGTCTTAGAGGAGTGCTACTTCCACTCTTATTAAAACACTGCTTGCAAGCACTGCAAGCTTGTCTTGGAAACCTCCCCACTGAGTAACTTTGCTGAGCAGGATTAGTCCTGCTTAGTTTATGGGATCCAGCATGATCACAGCTGTGATGATGTTGCACCTAGCCAAGAGAATAAAGCAACCACGTCTTGCATATATGTATATTTGGTAAATAAAAAAATGTCAATTGAGGAGGGTTTCTTTTTCAGGATTTTTTCACTCTCTTTATAATTAATTACACTTTGTTCACCATTTTGAGGGGATTTATTTTTAACTTTGGTTGAAACTCTTTTGTACAGAAGTCTGTGTTATATGAATTCCAGGTTTTTTTAGCAATGGATTAAGTTGTGGGAGACTCTGACCTTGTGATACTACCATGTTTCTGCTAAACAAAGTCCAGTACGCCAAAGATGTAGCAAGTAGTTACGAAATGGCACAGCTATTACACATGCTTTTGATTCTCATTGTCTGGTGTTTATTTTGGGATAATTCTGTTTTGAGAGTGGAAAAACCAGACTGTAAATAAAAGGGAGCCCTACAATACATGCATAATGCTACACACTTCGCAAAAGGCTGATAGAGGGCTCTTCAGTGAGTGCCTAGGAAATAAGAAAATTATTTTCAATAGTGAAAGGAAAAGGTAAGAATATTCTGGGACACCATGACAAGTCAGGAAAATAGTTATTCACCCACTTGCGCAAAGCCTGAGTAATTTACTGTTGCAGTCTGTGTTATTTTTCTTCTATGTAATGTTTTTAGGTCATTGTCTCTGGTGTTGTTCTAAACCACGCAGCTCCACTCCCAACACACCTCCCTCCTGCTGGACAGTGAGAGAATCTCTATTGCAGCTTCCAGGAGATGTTGAGTTATCTGGTACTGCATTTCCTCTCCTGACTTCTCTCCCATATTACCCCACCCATCAAACTAGATGACACGAAAGAAGAGGGAAGGGAACAGGTCAGACTGAAAGTCAAATGAATCCAAAGACTTAAAAGACTGCAACAGTAATCCAAAATCATAGTCCAAGAGACACTAATGCCATTTTAAGATGAAACTTTTGTTAGTGATGTGGATTCAGCCCTTAGTCCCAGAAAACATAATCAAAATTATCTACTTGTAGTTTTATAGCTCTATAAATCTTTGAGGCCAAATTCTGTCTTTCTACAAATGCAGGACTCTATTTATTCCATGGGGAATTGCACTCCTATATCAGAGGGTAAAATCTGGTTATATTTTCTAGATAGCAATAGGAAAAAGGGGAGGTCTTTCACTTTTACAAACATTTACTGTATCCTAGCAATGTGCAGCGATGCAAGCCTGACAACAGACAAATGATATTAAGAGATATTAAACCTTAAAGAAGACAGTGTGATAATCTTTGGGAAACTGTAGGTAGGGCAAATCCCAAGCACTGATTCTAGGCACAAAGCAACTAAGGCAATATAGAAGGAAGTATCTTAAACCCCTGTGTTGAGGTTGATGCAAACTTCAAGCAAATCTGACTGTCCAGAAATATAAACAGACAGGGGAATTAGGAGAAGCAAATATTTTGTTCTCAAGATTTTGCAACTCAAAAAAATTGTATCTACCTTTTTTCTTTTTTTTTTTTAATTATGTGTAGACTGCATTTGCAAAGTCTTAGCTTGAGATTGTTGTTTTATAGCTTAGAGCTTAAGTGATTTTAAAGTTCTTAAAAGCAACAACAAAATTCTCTCCATAAGCAAATAAAGAATGAATCAGCTGTTTAATTCCCCAGGATGAAAAAATTAAAGAAACAGGGAAAAATGTACTAAAAGAACAGCTTTATGATCTTGTTAGCTACAACATATAGCTAATTAGACAAAACATTCTGAATTTAAATTTTTCTGGAATAAGAAATTGTTATTTGCAAACACAGTATAACTGCATGCAGTCTATCACTATTTATGATGACAAGTTGACTCTTGAATAGGTTGTGCAATTACTAGAGGACGAGAGAGAAATGGGAGTCTGAAGATGACAGACACTGCTGGCTTCCATAATCTCAACTTCTTTCAGCCATATTTACCCATTTACAGAAACATGAACTGTGAACAGAGTAAAAGGCAAATGGCACTGCTGGAAGCTTTTCTATGAAAACCTTAAAACAATTTCATTTCCATCCTCTAGAACACCATAAGATGTGTTCTTAGTCTTAGTGACAATGTTCTGCCTCTTCAGCAACTTACTTTCTTCCAGTTATGAGAACTACCATTTGATCAGAATTTATTGTAGTTCAGTAGGTGCTCTACCAAAATCTTTCAAAGGAAGTGTCTTCCTAAGGAATGTGCTAAGTGGTATGGATGAAAATTTGAGAAATATCAGACAGGAAATTATAAGAGTATAAATAAGTCTCTACAAATGCGGAATATCTTGGTATATCTTCATGTTTTGTTGCCTTGCATACTTCTGACTTGACAGTATCATGCTCTGGAGCTTGGCTCTAGAGATGAAGGGAAGGAACAGAATTCCCAGAGGGAATTGCAGCACATTCAGATGTGGTGGCAGGACACTCTGCTTGACCCTTTGAGCAGAGCTGATGCAACTTTTTCATCTCCTGTCTCTGTTGAAGATTTCAACAGTCATAAGATTGAGAAGATAGAGAGAGGGGAACCTGAATCAGGTGTTTTTGCATAGCTCAGCAATAGACTCAACTTTTTGACAAGGATTAGATACTAGTATTTTAAAGGGCAGTTACAAAATATTTGCCAAAAACTATCTCTCATATCCAACTGTACTAATATAATGAATAAATAATTTAAAATATACACTTACAAAAAATAAAAAAGAGTTGCAGTATTCAAGACTTCTTTATCACTTAGGTGAAATAAGAAAAAGATCTTTTATGGAAACCTTAAAGGAATCCTCTAGCTGCTGTATATTTGGGTTATTGAAGAGGAGATAAAGACATGGTTCTTTATTTACAGATATTTTTACAGCTACTGAATATCTGTTTTGAAGCCCTTATGGTTGAGACCCTTTCTCATGACAAGTCCTTACTGCTGCCTTCTGCTGCAAATGAGAGCAATATCTGAGGCCTTTTTTTTACTTAGATTGCTTTCCTTCTCACGAGTTTACCGATGGTTTGGGTCATTCTCTGTGCCCAGTGATTTTGTGGTAACTCATTGGTTAAGAGTCCTCCAGAACGATATCTTTAACATACTTATGAAACTTCTTCACCGGTGAAATATGTGGGCTAAGCCCAAAATCAACACTAGCACATCTGGGGTATCTATATTTTCTGGCGTCACTTTCCAGTACAGCCACATAATAATTAAGTAGCTGGCTGATATCATAGCCAGTCTGGATAGCTGTTTTATCAGATGTTAAATGGCAGGAAAACATACAAAAATAGCAGTGGCAAGCTCTGCTTTATATGATAACCTCAGAATGCATCATACAAAATAAGGCATTATTAGCTCTTACTAATGGTTGAAACAACTTTTACATTTAAGTGGTAGTGAAGTCACTTAGCTGATAGCAATGGAGTGCTAATAATTGCTTTCTGTGAGTTCCCTGAGATGCTCTGGTGTTGAATACAGCTATTCCTGAAGGAAGCCATGGTGGAGGTGGACGGTATACCAGTGGGGTGACATTTTCTTCATCCAGTGTCCAAGGGAACGTGCTACATCTGACAATGCCAAGTCAGGGACTGCAGTTTCTCTTGTCCTCATGCTTCTCATTTAAATCTGTGTCTCATGGTCCATTTCTAAGTTGCTAGGCATCACAGCCAATCTAATTGTTATCCTCCTCATCACTGACTTATGGATGAACGAGATTAATCACAGGTCACTTAATCAAGCCAGATCCTCTAATTTCTGTCTGCATTTGGGTTTTTTTTAATAAGAATTATCTGAATTAGTTCACTACTCCAGTACTGTGTCCTGTCCATTTGCAGCAGACATAGTGCCCCAGAGTGTCCAATGTCTCTGGACAGCAAATTCTTCAGCTTTGTCATGGTTCTACCACTTCCTTTTCTTGTAAATCTGCTGTACCTCCATCTGCCACCTGTGGAACAGGGTTAATTAAATCTGCCTCATATGCTGGGGCTGCTGGGTAGGGCTTAATTCCCTGGCTGTGTCTCTACTGCTGCTTTATTTAGGATGAGGCTTTTGAACTGGACTTCATCTGCCCTGATTACCACACTTTGGTACATCTTGGAGCACGTCTCACCATAATTCTTGGGTCCTTCCTTGTGCTCAGCTGGAAGACGCACTCCAGCTCCACATCTGATGCTGTTCAATCAAAAGGAATGGAATAAAGCTAGTCCAAACTGAAACCTTCAAAATATTTATCATAGGGGATATTGAGTCTCTGGTATGAACTGTTTTGCTCTGCAGGTTCATTCCTATTGTGCCATGGTATATAATGAAAGCATCAACATTATTATAACTGATGGTTGCCTTTGTGATCCTTGGATGAAGAGAGCAGCAAAAGCATGAGGTTTTGTGTGCATTTCAGAGAATATATGCAGCCTTTGTGTTTTAATCCCAAATTTTGGCTTTATTTCACCGTACCATTTTAGTGGGAGATTCCATAGTTTATATAAGAAAGTTTACCTTAGAAGATCTAATAGCAAATGGAACCTGCCTCTGCACTTATGTAAATAAAATCTGTTCATGCTGAGCTCATTCTGGTCCATGGACATTAACCAGCAATGTTTATTTTTTTATACCTGGCAAATTTCCCTGAAATTTTCATTTTGAATAGATGCAGAAGGTTAACACCAGTAGTTTATTTTGATACACACTGTATATACATCCTAAGATACTAAGCTACACTTTGGGGTTACAGTAAACTTAGTTTTTAAGTCCCCCACAGCAATATTCCCCTTACCCCACCATATGCTTGAAATGAAAATATAAATGCAAAAGAACCGTCATACATGTCATTCCCTTGCAGTACTTCTGTGTTTTAGAGCACACCATTTTTACTAATGCTATCTTGTGGTTGGTTCTTATACCACTCTAATGTCTTTCACTCTCATACAATTCAGATTGTCTCTGCAATATTATTTTCAATATAAAGAAACATATGACTAATGAGGCCAAGAAAAATAACTTTTGTTACTTGCTCAAGTCCCTGGTTTTTCTTTTGTCCTGCACAAACCTTGTTTTTTTTTTCTGTTTACCGTCACTATTGACAACACTACAGAAACCCCTGGCCTTTTGCATGGTGGCAAAGTATCACTCACTTTCATGCACATTATTTTATAGACCAGCTATGCTCAGTTAGCCCTCATACCAATAAAAGTCTCTCCATATCTCTTAGCCAGAAGAAGGTGCTGAGGAATGATGCAACAAATATCTTTTCACCGAGATAGTTGGGTTCCTTCTGTGCTCAAGACAAAGATTTTCACTAACTTGTGAGCTGGATCTAAGCATTGTCACATCAAAGTGAGGATTTTAGTCCTATTTTTAGGATGGCATTTGGCTAGAGCAGGGACATTCTTCTTTTGCTTTTGTTTTAATTAAATAACCTTTAAGACAAGTGAGCAGGAACATTCAACCCAAAGCAATGCTTTCTGTTACTCCAAGAAGGAGCAATATGAATGCATAGCATTTATTAAAGACTTGGCTCTTTTTTGATCTACTTGGGATAAATGGCAATACATTAAAATGATAGAGGTGGGATAACCAATAAAGAGAGGAAATATTGCTAAGGCTTAAACTAACTAGGAAGACAAACTGCAATCACAGCTTTAGATGATATTTTTTGTTAAAAAGTGATGAAAGAAAATCCAAGGAAGGTATGCAAATATAGAAAGATGTTCTTGTTTTCAAATTAGTGATTACTGGTTATCATTCACCCCTTAAAATTCCCCTATATATTTATTAACAGTAGTCCTACCATAACTAAAATGACTACTGAACCTTTCAAACAGGAATCCTCTCTCCACCTGCAGCTGCAAATTTCCATGTAATGACTGGGTAAATATCTTTAGCACTCTTCTGGCAAGGGCTGGAAAATACATATTATTTCTCATGTTGCTGTATTCCTTTAATTTCTTGGAAGTTTCAGTTCTCAATGTATGATGTGGACACCTTTCTTCCAGTAAGGTCTATGAAACCAGATAATCACTGAACACAAACACTTTATTAACAAGAACAGACAGGCATATGCACCTTGGAATATTTAATCAACTACAAAAGCAATCACTGAACCAGCAATGATTAGTTTAAACAAAATATGGAATACCATGGAAGACACTGGGGTGAACGAATATATACTATAATTCCCATCCATAAAAAGGGGAGCCTAATAAATTATAAATGCCTAGAAAGATAATGCTGTTACTAAATAAATCCTACAATACTACAGTGTTAATCACTTTGTGGACACTTTGAACATTTTTAAAGTGATAAAAAAGTGTTGTATTGATTTATCAAAAACAAATTATGTCATTTTTCTTTGACAGATTAATTGGCCAAGGAGCTAAGGATGAGGAGTAGACTTGTTAGATCTTGATTTTAAGAAAGTTTTCCACACAATCTTATACACTTTTCTGAAAAAGAAACTGGAAATATGCATGTAGATGAGTTCATCATAGCATACATGTGGACAGATGTCACTTGTTAATCTAGTTCTAATACTTATTTTCATGAATGGCTCGAAATATGAAGCAGTGGATCTTCAAGTTACATCAGCAGATGGGAAGTGCCAGCACTTCAGGGGACGCTGTTAGAGCCTGGAGAAGCAATCTGATATGAGTTGTACAAATGTACAATTCAGAAAAAATAACAAGTGTAGTTTGCCATAGATATCAACTGCATGAATACAATATGGGAGAAGTTTATGTGCTGTGCAGGACAATAAAGAAACCTGAAGACTATACAACCCCTATGCTAAGTGGGAGTGAGCTGCACTATATGGCTGAGGAAAGATGAATCTCACTGCAGAACATCCTCGTAATATTGCCTTATGTTCTGTGTTACTCTGCTGGTGCTGGGGAGTGAGTACTTTGTTCTCTTCTGGGTACCACACTAGAAAATTATAGATATATAGAAACAAACTGGAGATAGTTCAGAGGAGAAGAAGAATAATAAGTAGTATGGAAAACACACTGCATGAAGAAAGGTCAAGAGAACTGGTACTGTTTAGTCTAGAAAGAGAAGATGAGAACAATGTGCCAGAAGCTTTCCTGTATACAGAGCTAACTGTTCACCATGTCCACAACAGGCAGACAAGGAGCTGAGAATTTAATTTACAGCAAAATGTTTGGCTGCCCTGATAGGGAAAAGCTGTAAATTGGAAGGCAGTGATATGGTAGAGTAAGTAGGTCTCCAACAGAGCTTGCAGAATCCAGTTCACAGGATGGATTTGAGCAGGGGTGAGGTGTCTCTCCAGATGGTCCAAGGGAGTGAGGATACCTGAAAGCAGAGACAACATTTGTCTGACACTGTGTTCATGTTTTCTGTTATTCAGCTTTCTAACAAGAAAAGAAATTCCCAATGGATTTCAATTCGTGAAAAAGCATTTCAGAGTATTTCTCTTATCTTTAAGAGATATTTACTTGCCCACTTTCCATTATTTCATTGTCCTCTCTTCTTGCTCAGACTGCTCCCCAAAACTCATAAAAACATGTATGTTGCTATTACTATTTCACTTGGAGTTTATTGCTCACACTCCCATTTTGTGCAATGTGAAAAAACATTCTCACATTTAGGAGTATGCAATATACTGATAAGAGTTTAAAAGGAAAATATTGACATTAGTCTGGCTGTGATAATGTGAGTAAATATTTAGTTGACTATTTAGTAGCTAAGTAGTCAAGAAATGCTGTAAAACCCAAACCAAGAGGTATAACAAGAAGATGCAGTTCCCTTTACTCCTTTCCTGGCTCCAGAAATAGGTACTAGCACAGAAACAAAGACTTAGTTGCTTTACACATGTCTGGACAGGCCAGTGTCTCAACTCATCTTACTTCAAATGACACTTTAAAATACATCAGTGCTGTAATGCATAAAGGGAACCTGCTGTGCAATATCATTTTATGTAAATTGTGACTTGTGGTTGTTGCTACAGCTCCACTAAGCATTACAAGCATATTTCATCCCTACACTTTAACTGCCTGTCTTAAACACCTGCCTTGTATTTGAGATTGCAAACTTTTCAGGTCAGAGTTTACCTGATATCTGTACAGTGCCTCACACATTGCCTTCCTGCTTGTCATTCTCATTTGTATGCTAAGATTTATCCACACTATCTATTTTAGTTCTACAAATCCAAGCTGTGTCTTAACTCTTCTTTGTAACACCTATAAGTTGCCAATTCTGAGTTATCCTCTGGGACCTTTATTAATCCACCATGAACCTTTTTACTACAATATTAACTTCCTGTCCTTTGGCTAAAGCAATGCTGTTCTTCTCTTATCATTCCAAGAGTCTTTAGCAGTGCTTATTTTCCTGTTCCTATGGCCCTGTCTGCTATTCCACTAGCTCCTCCTTTACCACCACATCAATGAACTACCCCTTGCTCTTCTTAGGCTTGCTGCCATATTCCAAGCAGCCAGTTTTGTTCTCTCTCTTGCCAGCTTTCATCACCCACATCCTAGATTTTCAGACATGCACTTGCACATTCCCAACTCAAGGTTTCTCAGCAGAGTAGGCAAAATCAAATTTTGCTAGCCCAGCAAGTTGACTGCTGGTGTGTTGGCACTGTTGAAAATGCTTTTTAATAGCTTCTTTTACTCTCTTTAACACTGTCTGGCCATATCAATCTCCTCGCTCTCCTACTCTCCCAATGCCTTTTATGTTAGAAATTTATCAGGTAAGGAATCATTTATTTGTGTTCAGCACAATGAGGTCTTGGCCAATGCCTGGAACTCACAGATAAGCCTTTCAATCTTCATTAGCATTTCAAAGTTTCTGCTTTCCATTGCAACATACATGGATTTTAACAAGATCAACAGAGTTACTCCCAAACTATTGATCATTAGGCATTTCTTCATTTTATTTTAACACTGACAGATCCAGCTCTCATTTCCTTATCAGGAAAAAAACCACAAAATCTGTGATTTTTAAGAACTGCATAAGATTTTCTGGTTTTCCTTTTCTTTGCTGATTAATTTGTCTTCCTCAACAGATGATTCTTGATCCATAGTTTTTATCCTGCTTGGTCATTTTACCATTCTAAATTATATTACCAACATTTTTCAGCCCTATAAATCATATAATCAGTCACTACCGTCAAATTTGAAGAGCAGAGGAATGCTCAGAGGAATTGTCCACCTTTCATAGTGAAGCTCAGTGGAGTCTGTGGAGACCTCTAATGGTTGCAAAAATCCTGTACCTGGAGCAAGAACACAGGGATTTCTGGATTCCCCTTCCTTCTCTTCATATACAGAGAGCACATTTACTCAAACTTATGTCACTAGAATTAATCCAAGATACCTTTTACTGTTTCTTTTCTTTTCCAACTATTATTTGAATACCCTGGAGAAATAAACCATAAACCTCTGGAAGGTCAGTAGGACGCAGGTACCCTCAGCCATGCATCTTTTTCACTCTGATAATAGAGGCCTGAATACCTGGCAGAAATTAATAAATTCATAAAGGTCAGCTGGCTGAAATTCACAGAGAGCAAAATAGAAGCAATAGTTTCAGGAAATGGAAAATATTTGGTAGGATTAGCCACAGCACTCCTCACCATGGGGAGCACTTCTTTGTCAAATAGCCAATTGTAGTTATCATCTTTATGGATTTCCAGAAGCCTGTTGCTTTTTTTATTGAGTGGCAGAAGTGCTAGAGCTACATGTCTGGCAACTTGGTCACAGTGATTTCCCTGTTGGATGGGACTCCTGGCAACTTTCAGCATATTTACTGCAGCCTACTGTGCTTGGGAAGAAATTGCATCCACCCTGGAAAGAGCCACACAACAGCATTTGTGCCTGCAGCAAGACTGGAGATCTCATTGCTCTGCTTGTTCGGCTGGATGACTGCTGTATGACAGCCCACTTTGAAGTCCCAGGTCTCCATCTGGAATGAAGCATCTTCAGGCAAGGTGTACCTGCTATGTGCCACACAGCATGCAAGCTGTTAATAAGGGTTCTTAGTAAGAACTCTTTTCATTTATTAAAATATAACTACATGTACAGGCAGTGGCAAATGAAAAGGAGGACCAAGCAGAAAGTGCAGTTGGCATTTTACCACTATGGCACAAAGATGAAAAAAAACCCCACCTAACCAGAAGTCAGGAAAGACCATACTTGGTGAGTCACAGTCAAAGTTTGTGGTTAGGACAGAAAATGAGAATTATCGTTACCATTTATAAGTTGGACTTCATGGGAAATCATAAGGATTGCTTTGAAATTATAAAACTGAGGAACTTCTTGGTGTTTGGCCAAGTCCCAAAAGCCCGAGTTCAAGTTTCACTGTCTGAAGGCCAGTTTGATTAAGGAAGGAGTTTAAACTGAAATGATTTGGGTTAGGATTTGGACTCGTCTATCTTCTTGATCATTTTCCCATCCTGTAGAAAATTTTTGAAGCATATGAATGATTTCTTGAGGAAAATAAAGCAAAATAAAACAATTTTTTTTCTTCTGCTTTTGCTTTTTCTCAAATATTAGTACAATTGTTAAACTTGGTAAAATTCATCATTCATTGTTGGAAAAGCACTACAAAATATATCTGCAATGTTTTCCTCAACTATAAAGATTATTATTATTATTATTTTCCTCAACTATAAAGATTAGTCAGAAATTGATGTGTTTGGTTGCTACTTGGACTCAGTTTTGAGATCTCAAAAGCTCCTGGTCCAATCTCTTGGTTTGAAAGAAGGCTGCTTTACAAAAATAAGATTAGTAATCCCCTTTAGTAATGATTTTTTAGAGAGCCACAATGTGCTCATCAAATGAGACGACTCATCTTCTATCCTTTTCCAGACCACTTTTCCTAAGTATTCTAATGATCTAGTTTTGCTGCCAATAAAATTACTGGAAAAGAAACGCACTGGTGGTTGTTTCAATATATATTTGCAATTCTGGAAAAAGTTTCAAACAGCAATTTGAACTGTACAGGAAATCCACAGATGTGAGTGTTAGCTAAAAATGGCACTGCTTGGGATAGTGGTTTGGTGCAGAAGCACTGGGCAGATAGAAGATTTCATACTCAGGATAATGAAAAAAAGAAGTGAAAAAAGCTTTGAAGAAGCGGCAAAAAAGTCAGAGATGTAAACAGGTCATGAAAGTTTTATATTATACTTAATATAGAAAAAAACCAAAATTGTAAAGACTTGAAGATAATGAGGGCTTTTTAAATGACAGAAACCAATTAAAAAGCCATCTTTAGACCATTTTTAAAGAAGGTTATTCATTAAAAGGAACTGTACATAAGATTTGAGCTGTAAAAAATTGTCAAGAAAAGACTCATTATTGCCTGATTGGACTCTTCATTTATGTCATGTCAGGAAAAAAATTCAGAAAATTACAAGACTAAGGGTAAGAAATATGACAAACAAGTAGCAATTTATATGATGTGGCTGTCTACATGAAAACTTTTCATCATTAGATTCATTTGTGGAAACCCCTAATAAGCCAAATTTCATGACAATGTTGATTTCTCAAAGATATAAGCAGAATTGATGAGTTCAAAGACTTCAGTGTGGATGCTGGATGAAATTTTTTTGCATCAAATGGAACAAGAACTATATCAATTCACTAGTCCACTTGAAAAGGCTTATAGAGAAATGTTCCTAACCTGATTCAAAACACAGATTTAGAGATAAGAGAGAGAATAGGTTTAATCAGCAAAAAGACTGATGTTTTAAAGGCTGGAAAATGTCAATCATTGGATTAGTGGAGAAGTGGATGCTGCTAGATGCTAAGAGAAGTACAAATTTGCAAAGAAAACCAGATCAATAGCAAAAATAAATTTTTTTAGGTATATAAAGAACAAGGCTTCTCATTAAACAAGTGGCAGTTATTAGTAAGCCAGGGCAGAGAACATAGGTTTGGCCCTTAAAATAACTGAATAATTTGTCTCTGAGTTGGTGGGAAGGATAATGTTGGGTATGAAGGCTGAGGTGGAGGAGTTAATGAAAGCAGACTACAGAGGTGGGGAGGAAAAGGTGTGGAGGACTGGGTTTGTTCAGAGCCTCCTGAAAGGTCAAACAAATGTTAGGGAGCAAATCGCACTCTATCTGCAGTACAGCAGCCGTGCCTGTCAGTATATTAAGAATGCCTCCATAGCACTGAATTCGGCCATGGCAGGCACTTCTAGAGTCATGCTTGGGCTGTCAGGCAATTGCCTCATGCAAGATATTTGGTTCTCTTTATTCCTATTCTCTCCCACACAAAACCATATATCTTTCCAAAAGTACCTTTTCCACTGGCATCCTCCCTGCCGTGGCCAACGCCTTGTGTGAGCATGAAAGCTGGAGTCACTTACAACCCGTTGGTAAAACATTAAAATAAAATATCTGCTTGCTGCCTGCTATTTGTATTTCTTTAAATGATCAGAATAGCAGAAAACTGTGGACTGTAAAGGTACAAGCTTATTTGAATTGCACATTTTAGGAGTTCCCTTTAAGAGGAGTCATTCAAATGTTTTTTCAGAAGGAATAACCTGCATTTAAAATGCTTCAAAGCAACCATGCAACACAATACTGAAGAAATACTAAAAAGAACAGCAATTACAGTGGAGTAATTTTACCAAATAATAGAAACAATTAAGATAAAATAAATATAAGCAAAGCTGAAAAGAATTATGGCATAAAATACACACATGAATGCTATGATTAATGTAAAGGGAGATTGCATATTCTGTTATAAATGTTTAATGCCTTTATTTTTAACATTGTTGTTTACATTATGGATGTAATAGCCTTTCAGAAATGGCAGATAAATGACAATTTCAAGCTAAGAATTTTTCAACTACTTAAGGAAAGTTTGAATGCCAAGTTTTCTTATGATTTTTATTGCAGTATATTTACATTAAAAGCTAGAGATATATAAACTAGAGCAAAGAATCCTTTACTGGGAAATATAATTGTTTGGAATTCCTATGACTCTGGTCTCTTACAGGAATATGCATATATTTAAATGACAACAATAAATCTCAAGGATAAAATATCAATGCTAACAGATTAAGATACACAATATTTTAACATAACATTTTATTTTGAAAGTTAATTTTATAATTCAACCAATACAAAAAACTCATGCAAAAATTTCTAAGAGCTTATCTATTAAAAAAACCCTTTCTTATGATATTGTTTATGGTTACAAACTAATAGTCAGATTTGTACGTTTTTGCAAATGTATTTATCTATTGATGACCTTCTTTGTATTTTTGCATTACTATGGGTTTTATTTCACCTTTTTTCAAGACTGGAGTAAACGAACTGTTGATGATGATAAGGGAAAAAACACATTGATACATCACAGAAGATGGACATGAATCTGTTCAGATTGCTGGAAAATATTTGCTAGAAAATTAAATAGACATTTTTGGAGAGCACGTTATTGCTATGAAATTCAAAGCCCAGTTTGGGAGACTTTTTGCATAACAATACCAGCTCTTTCTTAGGACCATAGAAATGTAAAATGGGTGCCATTGTGATTACAGATATTGTGAAAGACACAGGTTAAACTTAATGGCCCCACTGAAGTAATTCAGTTTCACAGAGATCTTCAGCTGGAGTGAATTAATGTGATCACTGAACTGAATTTTTCTGTGGAATGAATTTTTCATGGACCAGCTGAACTGCTCTGTTATGATGGTGCTGCAGTGATAACATAAATTCAGAGCAAAGTATTGTACTGAACAACCAAATCCAAATGATAACAAACTGTTTTGTGTATCTGCAAGTGTTTGTGTGCTGCCTGGAGTTTAATATACCTTCTCAAATTTTATGTTTCCTCATAGTACTTAGGACAGATGCTATCATGTGCTGGAAATCTCCTAGTGTGTTATGAATGCTATTATTCACCCCTAATATGAAAGTTCATGGTGAGGAATAGAAAGCTACTCTGCTTTTGATCAGTCTGTTATGCTGTTGTCTAAGGCATTACATAAAGCTCTTGGGCAGAGTAATTAAACTAGTTAAAGCACTTGAACATGTCTGGTTTGCTGGAAGCGCTGTGAGGTGGCCTCATGGGGTCACACACTGGATTTATGATGATCTAATTCAAACTCGTGCAGCTGCAGGACTTTTTGTAACTTTACTTGCTTTGGGCTGCATTATGTGTGGTGCCATTTCTCTTGTAGTGGCTGATTAGCTTGGAGGAGGATCTGGTATTGTCTTTCCAGTGTTTTAAGTACTTTTTTTTGTATTTGGAAATTGCTGAGCTTACATTAGGATAAGAATGTCTAGAGTGAAAAAGCATTGAAAATGACAAGCAAAGTCGATAAATTTACCTACTGCTTCAGTGGTTTGGGTATCCAAGTGTTTATAAGCCTCTGGCCAGAGTCGTTATCCTAAACTGAGGCTGATGTTCCCTAATTAACTGTATCTATAGTGATGTCCTTCAGCCTCTCTTTAATGAGCATCTGTTATGCAAGTACTAGCAGTGGCAAGACAGCTGCATTGCTATGACATTGCACTTGCAGCAAGTGGGACTTGTTCAAAGAGCAGGAGGATGATACTGCAGATTTTCATCTAGAGTACACTGGGATTTATGACTAATGATGTGTGTTACTTCATCACTGATACCAATCTTGATGAGGGAATCTGATATTTACACACTTAGTGTTATGTTTTATATTCAGAGAGAGCTGTTGAATATTAAATTCAAAATAAGGCAAAAGTATTAAAAAGCACAAAACTCACTATTTTTCAGTAGATTGTTAGTCTGGACTTTTTTCTGGAGTGAAGGAGTCTGTGGAGTTGAAGGGGCAATCTGACACATGCAATAAGGAGCTAAGAGCAATACAAGCAGCCATCCTGCCACCCTCCACCCTGGGTGGGCATGGACTGAGAAAAGTGGGCTCCTTGTTGCCAAAGAAAATTGATTGCAGTTTGTAGACAAGGCTACATTTTCAATCAGTACACAATACTGTCATTGTCACTCTTTGTTTAATGTCTTTTAAGCAGTAGATAAACTGGTTAACTCTTTTCCAAATGAGTTCTGTTTGCAGAGGGTTCAGTGCACTTAAGGAAGCAGTCTGCAAAGATTTAATGGGACCTGTCAAAATAAGAGGCTGGCTTTGGTTTCTTTGTTCACTGATCTATGTATTTTTTGTCAGATAAATTTGAAGTGCTTACCTGTTTCTATTTTATTTCTTGAATTATTTCTTGCAGATGTGTGCTTTATGAAGTTTTCATCTGGAGTGATTAATTGGAGACTAGGTTACAGATAAGGTATGGGAGGCTGATTTGTTAATGAGATCTGCTTTCCCAAAACCCTCTCTCCTGCTCTCATAGATAGAGGATGTGCTGATAGGTTGTATAGCCCAGCTGTCATGATTCCTAAGGTGACATCAGAGCTGTTGACCAGAGATCAGCCACACCTGCCACCTCAGGGAAGGCTTAGTAGCTCTAAGATTACCTGTTTGCCCAGAAACCCAGTAATACTCCAACAGCCTGCTCCAGGCAGAAACTTGGTCTCAGCACATAGTGCACTAAGAAAATTACAATTCCTTGTTAATATAGTCTGTTTTCTAATTCTGTGCAGTATGAGGATGGCTGAGTCTCTTTTAGGTGAATGGAGTTAGTCATACATACAAAATTTTAATTGTAAATCTTTTCAAGAAACTGCTATGGGATTGAAATGTCCATTTCTGAGTTCAGCTCCGTTCACATATACTCATGCATAGCTGCTAACTTCAGTGGAATTTTCTGTGGCGTGGATGTTTTTTCCACCCTGCTTGCTTAAAAGGATGATAAGAATAGGTAAACACAAGTGTTTTGCTGAATAAGAGCAGTACTTAAATGATTGTGTTGATTGAGTACCTCCAAAATAAGACTTAAGTTTCCCATGACCTTGTCCATAATATTGAATTTTCACTTTCCTAGCAAGATAATGCTTCGAAGACTGGAGTAAACAAATCAAAGTCCTTGAACACAGATTTGTAGGATGGCTTTGTTTTTTCTTTTCTATTTCATGGGGTTTGCAATTTTCTCCACAGCTTCATGTGATGGAAAATGTTAGCAGAACTGCGCTCAGATGGTAATCTGTGTTCTCCACCGAATCAAGCAGTTTGAGTTTAGGCTGGAGAATCACAGTAGGAGCATCTTGAAATGAGCACTGAGTAACTTCAATCTATTTTGTCCCTCATTAATGGATTACTGGTACAGAGTGAGCTTGAGTCAGTTCTCTGAAACTATTGTAATAAAGGCAGAGGTATTGAGAGAATAAAGCCTAAAAGCTACGTACCATTAGCTCAGGAATAGTTTGGGGTAACAGGCTATCTTGATACCCAAAAAGTGTGGAATCCAGGGCTTTCTTGGCACTGTTACCCTCAAACTGGACACCCTTCACTTTCACATGCATACATTCCTACAGATCAATGCACTGTAGTCATAAAAGAAAGACTATTGTAAGGGAAATGTGATGGAACTAGACTTTTTCACACTCTGAAGAAGATTAAGATGAAATGTAATTATAGCAGAAATTAATCTTCTTTAAACAAAGCTCTGATGAAAATGGATGTAGTGAAAAACCTGAGCTGCTGCTCTTGACAGTGATCCACAGCCAGGCAGGCCTAAGTCAGCATGAAGACAGAAAGATGAGTTGAGTTGCCTGTAGTTCCCAAAAATTGTTTATTACCTGTGAAAATATATAATCCTTCTTTTTTTAAGGCTAGAGGAGCAAAATCTCCCAAAATAGTGCCCTGCTATCTTTTGTGGTAGAAAGAACCCAGACACATGGGAGAAATGCATTTTTGTAATGAATCATAAGTATGGACCTCTAATAAAACAGAACAATGAAATAGCTGGGTCTTTTGGACTGTTGGCTATGATTTAATGTAAATGATAAAAATGTTAGGTATTCCAGCAGCAGCTGAGAATGCTTAGAGATGTGAGTAAACATTATGTTAACACACTTGTGAAAGTCACTGATATCATTCCCAAACAGAAAGAGCACCTCTGGCTTAAACAGATACAACTCTCCTTGAAGCTAGTGGGAGCTGCTGTGATAGCTACAGCTGAATGTGGCCTGATGTGATAATCCCTGAGAACTGACCAGAAAACTTCTATTACCAGTCTCATTCTTTAATCACAAGAATATCCACTTTACCAGGAAAATGTATCCCCTTTCGTATAATTTGACAAATGTGTCTTATTCCAAAGAAAATGTTTCTTTGGGGAGAAAAAAAAAAGTGTGGAGAAATCCAATCAGTATTACTTAATCTTCCTCCCTTCATCTGGGTATTCTCAACTCATTGATATTGCACAGGCTGCAATAGAACAAACAAATCAATCACAGCATGGCACTGTTACTGGCTCAGCCTCTCTCAAGCCAATGATAAGTTACTTTTTTTCTCCCCCTTTTTAACAAATGCAATTCTTCCTAGTGGGAGAAGCACCATCAGTCTTACTAATGTCAGTGTGGGTAGAGGCACTCCACAGTGCCATCCTTCCCTCTCCAAATAACCCCATATACCTATAGAAAAGCTAAATACTAAGAAGTGTTTTCCCCTCTGTGCTGAGGTCCTTTCTTACAGGGCAATCAATCAATAAATAATAGTATTGGAATTGTATGGTATAATAAAGCAGGAGAAAAGAAGGAAAGAGGGCAAACTGAGGCTTTATTTTCAACCCAGGAAATCAAAGTCTATGCCAAGCCATGTTCTGCAACAGGATCCTAGCTTTTATCTACAATGCTAAATGGCTGCTGCATAATACTGCTTTTGGTGCTAACCAGTGATTTTTTTTTTTTTTTTTTTTGGTGGGATTCCCTTATTGTTCTGGTTAGCTCTGCCTGTGTAAGAACTGTACACTCCCCTCTGCTTCCCAACTAGAGAGTAAGTCTCTCCGGTGTGGTCTGAAACATAAAGCACGTGTTTGTGGATCTCTCCTTCTGTAGATCCGACCAAAATGTTCCTGCACTCACTTGTTCCATAGTTTCACATTTGCATGTGCTGCCACATGGCTGCTGGAGGTAAGCTTCATCTCGTGGCCCTGCAGGAAGAAGATATAAAATACAAAGTGGGAGTTAGGCTGTCTGAGGCAACCCTTGGCCATCACGTGCTATGAGCTAAGGTCTGGTCACAGAGCACTTCAGCTAATGTCTCCTGCAGCTCACCCTGCTCCAGTCTGGCCTGATTGTTCCTTGGAGCTTTCCACTGTACTTTGCTACCATGGGAGCAAATCACAGCAAAGTTTCAAATTTTTGCCATGAGGTTTTCTTTTCTGTTCTGCAGAATGTGTCTAGTCTAGAAATGGTTCTCTTTCTCAAGCAATGTTACAACTTATATTTGGATTCTAAATTTACATGTGTTTCAGAAATCCTGCTCTATAACTGGGTCCTGCATATCCCAAATTGATGTCGTTGGTTCTCAGATTTTCTTGTCTTGGACTGTTTTTCAATCAATATTTCTTGTAACATCTTTCACTTGGTGATTGTTTGCTGAGTGCCTTGGGAGTCACAGAAATTAAGGACCAGCATCCATCAGCTTTAATTAATGCATAATACCCCCCTAGACACCTTTGAAAGGAAAAGAGTAGAAATGAACAAATTTGAAGTGTAGTTTTTCAGTATTGGCCAACTAACACATGACAAAACAATGGAAAGACCTTGGACACAAATGATGTATTCTGCCTAAGATTCTGTTCTCACACATATCTTGCTACATCTTATCATTGCCCAGAGAAAAGGCATTCTTCATAACAAGCAAAAAGAGGGTTATAATCTGTGGTTGACCTTTGATGGAGATAATGATACATTTTCTTTCAAAATCTGTGTGAGGCAGAGTTATTCATAGCTTCATGAAAATGTCCTGTTTAAAAACAGTACATTGTTTTAAGTTAAAAAAAAAATCATCACATTTGATTATAGTTTACAAATGTCACAATCCTACCCTGTGCACAACAGGGGAGCTATGTTGATGTGGAGATTTGACAAGAACCCCTATAGAACAAGAAGTTGAAGAGGCTTGGATCAGTTTTAAATGTAAAATAAATACATAAAAATAAAGCCAGAAGGAAGTTCGTGTTTTTAAGTTTATAACTGGACCCATCAGATAAACATATGAGTGGAGAAAATGCGTCATAAGCCTTTGTATGCTCTGTAGTATTTCGACCGAAAAGCTTTCCCTGGATCATCTGGCATAAGTTTGGTGCATTCAAAATTCCAGTGGATCTTCATGTAATTTATTTTTATCAAGGTGTTTTTCTCATCATATGAGTCACATTGTCTACCTTTCATCTCAGGACAATATTTTACATAATAGCCCTGATCTGTACAATGATTCTGAAGGGCACAGCTGTGGTCAAACTCCTTCTGTAGAACCAGTCAATATTAAAAACAAGGTAGAGTTTACTTCAATATCCCATCATCAAACTCTTCATTAATTACTCCTGTTCAACCCAGAAACTTTTTATTGTATTCAAACATTTCTGTTGGCAATTAAAATACAAGTAAATCTTCTGGGAGACTGTTTTTATGGGCAAAAATTAGTTGTAATATCAATTTTCCTCAGTTGTTTAGACTTGGTAATTTCCCTGGTGTTCTGCAATAGTTAGCAGCCTTTTTTTTTTAGATGGCATGACAGGCACAAAAGAGTGCAAAAGGCAGTTTGTCTTCACAGTGTAGTAGAGCTTTATGTGTCTGGCAGCCAACAGTAGATTTCAATGTTTAAACATTTATTAAATGCTGTGTTTGCATATTGAAAGGGATGCTTGGAGAATGCAGGTTACCCATATGTAAATTTTCATCACAAACACTGATTAAAATGAATTTCATAGGGAAAGGTCTATTTATGAAAGAGTTTAGGAGCTTCTGCAGTATTAATGCTTCTTGTTAAGCTTCTGCTATGCTCCAAACATTTCGTTCTTGTGAATGCATTAAATATTCAGGGGATGAAGGAAAGAGGATGGAGGAAAGAAGAGTAGAGAACTGAAATTTTGTGTGCCTGGGCTGTTTAGGAGGTGGATTTTGAATTCTAGGATAAACAGTAGCCATAAATGACTGCAAAAACAATGAGCATTAAGATATCTGCTAAGACAAATTTTAGGAGTGATTAAAATGTCAGCACTATCACCCAGTCTATGTAAATAGGGCAGACTCTTCAGGCCTCTGGATTGCTGGATCTGATATTTTACTGTGACAGGATTTACAGTTGTTCTAAAGAAGTATAAACTAGGTATGAGATCTTACCACATCATTTTCTGGGAAATATGGCCTCTTGCTTGAAAACTAAGGCAGGAGTTATTTAGGTTTGTAGAAGCACTTACTTAACTACTTTATGAGCAGGGATAGATTTCTGAATCATTGTGCTAGGCAAAGACTAATTAGGCTTCTAATATACTGTGTGCAGTAGAAGTAATACAGACTTTTTGACACACAAACCAAGCTAGAAACTATTTTATTTCAACACATACGCCTCTGTTTATCAGGGATAAAGACAGCCAAAAAAGTTCATCATCTTGTATTTATTATAGTTTCATTTAGATATCAGGTTAAAAATAAAAAGCTGTCAAACACTGATGAAATATCCTATCTAAGTTTATACAGTCACACCACTTTGATGGTCCTGGAATCCATTTCCTATTCCTTTTCAAGACATACCTGAGAAATCTTTTGTTAAATAAAAAGTCATGGGTTTTTCCCTCTTTTTGTCAGGATGCAGTTCACAGACAAATATAGCATTTTAAAAAGATTTTGTCTGGACTGCAGTATAAACTCAGAAAAAAAGGGCAACCGAGAATGGATGGGAAATGATCCACCAAAATAATCATTATGTGGTGCCTTTTCATGTAACAGAAAATGAAGGGTTCAGTTTTCCCAAGCAAAGAAGAAAAACACATACATTTGTGCAGTTTCTCAGCTGCTGCAAATAGATTCATCTTCACTGACCTCACCAGCATAAGCAGCCCTGAATTTTACTTTATTATTCACATTACAGTATTACCATGAAGATATAACATGGTCCAAAGGTAGAAGAGAGATAGTAAGGGGGGAGCAAAGGCAAAAATTGGACAGAGGGGCAAAGAGTAGAGTGAGCAGATGCTTTCTGCTGACACTGTACCACAATGAATGGCTGTTCATCTCAGAGCTTAAGTGCCAGCACTGCAGGTGACAACTGTGGAAGCACCATCCAGAACAAACATGAAAATATGGAGTTGTGATCCTTCCAGCAGCAAAATCCTGGATGAACTTTCTCCCTTTAAATACAACTTTTAATTTCACCCTCTCTTGGGGCCCTGGGGCTGTACTTCTACAAATCAGAGCAGAGACTTTATACATGTCCTGAGCTGCCCCAGTCTTGACAGGAACAAGCAGCTCCAAGTTAATTCCTCCTGAATTTTTTTGCTGAGCTGCAGGTCATTTTTGGTGGGGGAGGGTGAAAAGTTTCATTCCTATCTCATAGGCTGATATGCACGCTGCTCTTCTGAGGGTCGTGGGTTTGAACCCCTCAGGCTAAGAAGGGAAATTAATTATTTTCTTTTACCTTTGGGATTGCATATTTGGGAAAAAAAGCCCCAAACCAGCCCTTACCCCTCAGATCAACCCAGCCAAAAAAACCCCAACAACTAAGAAATCAGTGTGATGAGCAGTTTTTTCTTGAAGATAGTTACGAGGAAAACTGTTTGGTTTTTGAAGGAGTTTCACTGCCTGGCTTCTCCAGGCTGGGAGAGCAGCCATGACAGAGATGGCATTCTGCAGCTCTCTTATCCTGTCCTTGGTGCTCCCTAAAAAGTAGGATTCAGCAGCTGCCTGCTGAGCCTACTGATCTCAGGCATGTCCAAGCTTACATGTCAATAGTTTTGTATTTTATTAGGAAGTACCTGACTCTCCTATGAAGAGATACAGTGGTAAAGATTTACCTCCAGGACCTAAGCTGGCAGCCTGTGCTTTCCTGGAGCTAACCTTTATGTGTGCCCTGGGAAAGAAGCTGGGATTAAAGCTGACACTTAAATAAACCTTCTTTTTAAAATACTTGTGAATTCTTGCAGGATAAAACAGGGGCAATCCACAAATTCAGTCTTCTTCTGCAAATATATCTTTTGTGAAAGAAGGCACAAAATGCTTAATCTATGTTCTTTTATGTGCAGCATGCATACAAGGTCTGAGTCTGCTATACTAGAAAAAGTCAAATATCAATCATATCAGGACGGGTTGTTGCTTAAAACTTACATCATACTCTAAAGCTGCTGTATATTTTTACCTGTGTCAAAAAAATCCTTCTTCCTCCATTAATAGTTACCACAGATTAATTCATTTGCAAAAGATGGCAAATATTTTGCCACTTTGTCTTTTACCAAGTGTACTTTTATACAACTGGTAGTCTGTATTCTAAACTAATTCAAGCCATCTCACCTTAATAGGTTTGTTGGTGTTTGCTTGCTTAAGTTCCTGCACCAAAGTATCTGCTGCCATTTCAGGTAAGACATGTTCTACAGTGCTCTGAAGGGAAAACAGCTCTGTTGAAAGGACCAGATAGAGTAATTTCTGGTGGAAATTTCATGAAAATTGAATTATTTTTAAAAGCAAAATCATAGTTCCTTAGGTGAAGTTTTTTTTCCAGTTGTCATTTCTAGTGTGTTCTTTCTCACACAAATACAGTGTTTCCCAAAATTAAAGCCACACGGTATTTCATCTTGGTATGATCTAACATTCATGCAGCCTTTCTACTTAATTCCACACAAAGCTTCCAGATGTTGCACTTGATGATCTGAGAGGCCTTTTCCAAACTTAATCCTCAAATTCCACTTCTCAAGGTGTGAGATTATGAAGGATGTTACAGAAATCTGTTGGTCTGTAATCTTACATGAAGAAGGGGGGCCATGATTTTAATCTGTCACTACCAAATCTAGTTTGTGAGTCAGTTTTATAAGAGCTACTTAATGTCAAACAAATAGAACAACAACAAACCTAGCTAAAACCTTATGAAGCACCACTTTCCTGTCAGTCCAGCTAGCTCATTTTATTAATGGAATAAAAGAAATATGGAATCACATAATGGTTTGTACTGGAAGGGACCTTTCAAGATCTTCTAGTTCTAACCAACCATGGGCAGGGACATCTTTCACCAGACCAGGTTGCTCAGAATCCCGTCCAACCTGATCTTGAGCAGTTTCAGGGATGGGGTATCCTCAGCTTCTCTGGACTGCCTGTTTCAAAGTCTCGCCAACCTCATTGTATAGAATTTCTTCCTTGTCTTCATCGTAAACTTCCCTCTTCCTGCTTAACCCTAACTCTTGTCCTCTAAGTATAGCCTTCATTAAAAAGTCTCTCCAAGTTTCTTATAAGCCCTGCTAAAGTATTGAAAGGCTGCAATAAAATTTCCCCAGAGCCTTCTCTTCTCCAGGCTGAACACATCCAACCCTCTCAACCTGTCTCCATAGGAGAGGTGTTCCAGCCCTCTGATCTTCTTCATGTCCCTCTTCTGGACTTGCTCCAATAGTTCCACATCTTTTTTGTGTTTGAAGTCCCAGAACTGGATGGGGTACTCCAGGTGGGATCACACAAGAGCCGAGTAGAGAGGGAAAATCAACTCCCTCAACTTGCTGGTCACACTGTTTTCTAAGCAGCCCAGAATATACCAAAAATATTTTCTAGGCAGTAGAAACAGTTGAAAACAATGGCCTCTCTGGCACTTTCTTTGTAGGGAGATTTCTCTTTCAACTGAAAAAGCCATTTACTGCTTTTATTATTGTCTCTAAGTATCAGCAAGGCCCTTTAACTTGAGGTGTGCAGGTGTTTGGTGCATAAAAATAACAAAAGCACAGCTGAGTAGTGTATAAAGGAGCTCAATTGCAAAAGCTTCATGCTTCATTCCAGCCACAGGCCTGGGCTATTTCAGGCCACGCTCTCCCCCTTAATGGGTCCTGCAAGGACAATGCTCTGCAGGGTTGGACATCTAGAAACAGGCTGGTCATGGTTCGCAGCTCTGAGGGGTTACTCAGCTACACAGGGCACTAGGAGTAAAGCAAGAGGAGCTGCAGACTGCTGGGGCTGATAGAAGCCTTGCCCAAGCTGAAATGCTCTAGAAGTGCAAAGGATCGCTGGAGGAGGAGTAAACAGCAATTCACTGTACATTCCAGCAGCACCTGCCAACTCAGGAGAAGATATGCAGAACATAGTCTTATTTCAACAATAGTTGATTCTGCAGCATTAAGCATTTAGAAAAATTTCAGTTCAGTTGTATAGAGGTGGCTAGCATAAAACTTTGGTAATGAAATGTGAAACATCTGTATCTGTAGAGCACTAAGTTCCCTCAGCTGCTTTTAAACAGGCTTTGATATTGGCAGCAACCTGGCCATAACAGCCCCAAGCTCAGCACAAGCTGATTTATCCTTGTCAGGGGAAGTATTTGGAAGTGGTTATAGTGTAGTCAACTTCTGTAACAGAAAGAAAGTCATAAACTCTGCAAACCACAGGAAAAACAAAACATGTATGACTATTGTACTCAGAGAATACTGAAGTTGGAGAGACAGCATTCTTCATAGTGAAAAGGGTTAAAATTAGATTAATATATACTTTATAAATTACCAAATCAAAATGAATTATACAAACTGTGTTACACAGTTATTTATGGGGTGAGTATGAATCTCTAGCATTAGAAATATACCCAGAACAGCTCTTAAGGTAGCTATGAATGATTGCCTCCAGCAAGGTCCAGCCCTTGTCCTCACCTGGTAAACTCCACAGGACGCACTCATAAACCTGTTTGTGCAGTGCCTGCCCTCTCAAGTACCAACCTCAGCTCTGTCACTACCCCTGTAAAAATTAATTCTCTGAGTGGGGCTAGTATTAAAGACTTCTTTCCTACCTGTTTCTGCCTGTCAGTTAACTTGTTTTAGTTACAGTTTCCATTGCTTTGGCACATCCCAAATGTGCTTCTGAGGAGAATGTTGGCAATGATATATATGTATTGTGTATCACATATTTCTCTACAGAAATCAGCTGGCAGACAACTTGTGAGTGCTCAGACCCATCTCTTTTGTCAAACCTGTATCCCTGTGTGGGGTTTGACAGTAGAAAAAAGAGGCAAAATGCACTGTGGATTGCAATGGATATGCAGATATTGATGTAGCAAGTTTTACTTTCACTGGAAATATGCCTAACGAAGTCAAAGAACACTGAAGATCAAGAATTAATCTTTGAACAATGTGCTTGGGGAGCCAAACAACTTACAAGGTATGAAGTCAGGTGGTGGTTTGGCTTTATGAGCCAAGGAATACAAGCTATCCCATGAAAATAGACACAAACTAAAGGGCACTTGAGTGTCACATATGTTTTCACTGCTAGAAACTGGAGAGTCATTGGAGACTTCCATCAGTCAAGGCCAAACAGAAAGCTCATTGTGAGCTTGGGTCCCAGAGGCTGCTACCACTTCATGAAAATTTTCCTGGGAAACAATGGTTGCTAGCAGAACTGGGCAGCCCTGGGCTGGAAGGGTTGTCACAGAGACAGATGCATATTATAAAGAAATATGCAACTTGTTCTCCAAAACCCCTGAAAGAAGAAATCCAGTTCAAGACTCTCCCCAAGCAATTTGTCAAACAGACAATAGCTTCACCAAACTGCAAGGGGCAGAGATCCTGGCCCTTGGGAAATGAGGACAAGCAGTGTCCATGCTTCTGCAGGAATATGGGGGGCCTGGTGGTCTCCCAGGGCGGGTGTAGCTATGGCAGTGTGTGGGACTGCAGGGCAATTGGGACGTGGAAGATGATAGATGTCATGTGTATTAGAAATGCTGCACTGTACTGCTGATTGTTGTTTGATGGTGTGCTCTTTTGCTACTCTTGGGAGAGGAGTTGTTGAGGAAACTCAGCCTTCACAAGGCCCTTGTGAGAGCCAGCCAGGAGCAGTAGCAATGGCACTCAGAAGCTCCAGCGGCAGTGAGGAGAAGTGACCATAGTCAGTGGGTTAAACTCACTGCTGCCACAATCCTCATCATTCCATTGAGAAGCATTGGAGAAACCCCTTCCCATATGTTCTTCAAAAAGACCAGTTATACATTTGACCTAGGCCACAATACCCAGAAACTCCTTAGGGGAAGGAAAGGGCATCGAAACCTCCTTTGCCTCCTCCCATGAGGACCATAACCCCTCAAAGGTTCATGCTCACTCATGTTCTCCACAGCCGTTGTGAAGCTGTGGTTTGCTCCTATGGGATGGAAGAGCTTCAAAGGGCAGGGTGGAGAGCACTTTCACCCAGAACAGCCACGGCCTTGTGGCAAGGGTGTGGGTTTTGATTTCCTCAGGCACAGGAGGGTGTAAACCCCAGCTTTCCCACATCTAGGGTAAAAGCCCTGACCACAGAGCTCTTGAATGCGGCAGAGGAGAGCAGCAACAGCTGCTGCTGCGCTTCTCAGAGCAGCAGCTCTCTGTGTTTTGGGAATGTTCATTGGCTCTACCCCTTGGGCAAGATGGGTGCAGGTGCAGGAAAGCTGAGTTCATTGGATCTGACGGAGCCAGAGTGTAAGTTAACTGGGTGCCATGACATGAGAGGCATTTCTGGACATGCCCACAACAGAATTTCAGGAGTCTGGAGAATTTTAATGTGAAAAGCTGGTGCCTCTGGAGCTTAGACGCTTCCAGGGTGTGGCAAAAAATAAGCAGGAATTTAGACTGCAGTTTTAGATGTTGGTGCTTCATCCTGGTAGAAATAAATACCTCCTTTCTTTCTGTCCAGTGGGATACAGTTCCCTGAATTTGCTGTGTAACTTCATGCTGAGTAAGAACAATTCTTCAATTCAAGGACCATTTGAGTAAAATGCAAAAGAGTAAAAACTGTCAGCAGAGATGAAGCCACAAAGTTCTGACTCTATAAGATTTATGGGGCTGTGAGAAGCTATTTTGGATGAATCATAAATAATTACATATAACATACTAATGTACCTGCAGAAGGGGAGTGAGTTTAGTTTTATCCACTAATTCAAAAGACTCTCCTTGTGAGTATTTGGTAAAAGTAATTTAGTAGTTTATTAGGAAAAAAATCTTCCTAAATGGCTAAAAATGAAATTAAAAAAAGAGGAAGAAATAAAATTAGGTGTCATAATCCAACAGCCTTGTTAAGGTTGTTGAGAAAAGGTAGAAACCTTTTTTCTCCATTAAACATTTCATAAAACATAATGCATGCCTCTTAATACATTACTGTAGAACAATTGTTTCTAGTTTTATAAGGATGACGTATCATTTTAACACTGATAACTTAACAATATGTGCAATACGTTCAATGATAAATGCTTTGGGTGCAGTGCTAGAGTCAACTGTCTTTGATACTAACATCACATCTACCAGACTCAGTGTTTTGAGAGGTAAATTTGACCTAATGCCCAAAGTCGATACAGCCAAGTGGAAAAAATTTAGCAGCAACAACCAACTTGTCAGCTACTACTGTTTCAAAGGTTTGATGTTTTGCACTGGAGGCTGATTTTATCTCATTGGCCTTAGCTTATGCTGGTATTCCTCTGTGACAACAAAGAATTTCTTTTGGTTGTAAACAGTAATAATATCAGTCCCTAACTAGAAAAGTTCCTGAAGATGAGGAAAGCCCCATACTTTTTCTTTCAAGGCTCTAAATTATTGCAAAGAGACAGAGAACTCCCTGAACGATGGAGATGAATAGGAGGGTTGCACCTAAAACAAGAGGCTGAGAGCTGTGCTGAAAGAAGCTCAGCCTGGTTTCCTACAATTGGCTTTTCAAAACATGTCCTAAGAAGATCACATTCCCACTGCTGCAGCATCTCTTCCTGCTTTTCCCTACTCAGATCTAGGCTGGGAGATCCCCTGAGCTTGCTGTTACTAATACACCAGTATTGATAGCATGGAGTGTCCCAGGTTCTATACAACAGCAACAGACCTTAAGGAAATGCTCTTTTGCCAAAGTTTTTGTAAGTTAAATGGACAAGACACATAAGGAATTCAAAAAGGCCAAGAATTGGAAAGTAAAACCTGAATCAGAGCCAGGACTAGAATATAAACATCCTGCTGCCATCTCAAAGACTGATTTTTTTGATATCTCTGTCTGTCATTACACATCTGGTTTTTTTCCCAGTAGAAGGATGCATATAGTATGTGATTTGCCCAATAAATATGGTTATATTTCCTCTCTTTCATTTTTCCCTGTACATAAAAAAACTTACAATTAGAAATGGCTGGGAAAAAAAAAAGGTTACCCGTGGGAGTTTAGCTGGTATGAAATTTATTGTCAAAATGAAAATGAATACTATAATATATATTATTTACCTAGAAAATAAGGCACCTGGCATCAAGCCTATAACCTATATGAGGAAGAACAAGGATTTGAATCCATTTTCTGGAATGCTCAATGAATGTGTATTCTATTGAGTGTTTTGATTTGCCTTTCTTAAAAAGAGAATACAATCTAATGTATAAGCCTAAGAGATTATTTGTGTAGCACCCTGTGTTCTTAGCAACTATACTTTTCCAGTTTGAAATTTACAAGTGGACACTTTCTCAAATACATGGATTTTAGAAATTATACCATATAAGTATCCTGAAAATAATTTTTGGCCTGCAGATTTCTGCAATTAGTGTGTTCTTACTGTTATGTATTCAAAAAGAGAAGTTTGGGGTGTTTTGATTATGTGAGGTGGAAGAAAGAGGTCATACAGAGCACTTCCATTCTGACTGGCTGGGGTCTACACTTAGATCCAGGTTTCTGTTTTGGAACTCATATTCTGTACACTGTTAATGACTACTAGCTTGTGCTTTAACTTTTCTGTTTGAAAATGTCTGAGATTAAATTATTTGCTTGGGCAGAAGAGGGTATAAGCAGAGTCTTTTTTTTTTTTTTTTTTCTAAATACTTGCCTGATTACTTTTGTAAATTCTTTTTGCAATGATTTCCCAGACTGTTTAATATCCAGATCAAGCACCTTGAACTTTAGGATGGGAATGGAGTGTGAGAAGATATTAAGGAAGTGAATGTAGATGCAGATGTAGAAATAGATTTGAAGCAATTAGATGGAAGCCAGTTTAACCAGATCCTCTATCTGCCTAGTGCATACTGCACAGAATTTGGTATTCTGGTTTTCTACCCTTCATCCCTAACTGCATGTCTTTCTGTGTAGACTTTAAGTAAGCTGCATGGCTGAGAGAGTGTGAAGAAAATCTAAAGCTACTCTAGTGTTTCTTTGGGACTGGACAGTGGCTCTTTGGGACTTTGGGGGGGTTTATGTCACTGCAAAAGGTCAGACATGAGCAGACTCCAGTCACATTCATGCCAGTCCCAGAGTGGGAAACCTGCTTCAAAGGCACTACAGTGCTTGAGCAGGAGCCACCTGACACCCTGAAAGAGGAGAGCTGGCTTTGCAGCACTCAAGCACTAAGTGAATTTGCTGAGCAGATTGACTGCTCCAGTGCTATTTATAGCACATTCCCCATCTGATGGTGCAGTTCTCCATCTCCTCTGGTTTGCCTTTCCTTGGAAAGGCATTGGGAAAGTGATAGTCCCAATAGACTGAAGATAACTATACATGTACAGAAGCTAAGTCAACATATGGTTTATGTAGTGCAGCCTTAGTGCAACATATTTTCTGCTCAGTGAGGCTTATCGACTCATGTTCAACCTGGCTTCTACTTGTGTTCACACAATTGCTTATCAGCATATAATGGAGTTAGCTGTTGCATTGTTGCAGTACAGGCAGATTAAACTAATTTCTGCCTGTTGGTTTTTCATGTTAAAATACACTCAGTGCATAATTAGGTCATTTTGTCCCAATTTTATTTTTTTTAAAGACCCAGATTTGAAAGCAATTGAAATGCACACCTGAATCTTCATCTATCAGAAACCGGAGATTTTATTCAAGAAAACAGTCCCTCTAGTGCTGGTGATGAAATGTCTTCTATTCTAAAGACTATTAGAATCACATAATTGTTTAAGTTGGAAAAGAACTCTGAGATCTCTGAGTACACCCATTAAGCTAACATTGACCACTCCACCACTAAAGCATGTCCCCATTAGAGTGTAATATTGAGATGCTACACCTGAATTCTTTTCCTTCACTATCTAATGCAAGAAATAAATGTCCTAAGAGACCACTACAATAAGTTTTCCCAGAAGTTGTGACTGTGCATTGGATAAAAAATGCAAAATCACTGTGTACTCCAACACACTGGAAAATACTGCTGCTAATCATTCTGAAACAAGCTGTGACTGGCTAAGACACACAAATAAAATATAATTTTAAAAGCAAATATTTCTTGAATTTACCGTTTCCCTTACTTTCTACTTTACATTGAAGGTGCTAAGGGCTCTTTCCTGGAAAAATTTCCCTCCTGATTGAGGAAACAATAGACATGCAAGTAAGCGTAGCCACAGAAGCTTTTTGTCAGGACTAGTTCTTGCTTACAAAAGCATTTTGCAGATTTTACATAAATTATAATTTATTAAGGGATCAGATTTTACATAAGAAACATTTATGCTGGCTAAGAGGAAAATGTTAGGTTTAGGATTTCAGGAGTAGTTTTTTCATTACATGGCTGCTGGTGAGCAGAAGTATGTCACTGCAATTTTGTGACAGCAGCAAAACTGCATTGAATTTTTTTGTTTGTTTGTTTTTAGTTCAGGGTCACTAAATATATGTCAGTCTGGTCAGCCATATTCATCAAATTCAGATTTAGATAATTTAGCAAGACATTGAAAGGGAATAAATGTTATTTTTACTTCTGTCATAAAATAAGTTATATTATTTTGACCAAAAACATAGTCTATGTAAAATATATAGATAAGTAGATTAATTTCTGTTTGTGCCTACTACATTTCCTAATAACACTTAAAAAAATGAGTTGTTAAACACCAAACATACTATTTTCCAAAGATCTCTATGCTGTAGCCATGAGTAATTACTGTACACTCAGAGCTCTGTATGTTTGACAAATTTAATTAATTTGTCAATTTCCTTAATCTGCTAAGCATTTACAAATTAAAAAAAAAACAAAACCCCTCTATTCTAAAATTATACCCTATGTTTTGCCTCAGAGCAACCCAAATTTCTTGGGAGGTCAACTAGTCATTATATTCATATGACTGGTTTTTGGAATAGTCTTTTAAAAATACACAAAATAGCAACATACATGAATTGGAAGCTTTGGAGCTTCATATTAGCTTTTAATAACATGCCAGTGCTATAAAAGTGTGAAACACTTCACACTGAACCCAAGTATCATAATGCATTAGTACTCAGAGAGGGTCATGGTCTCTTCTAAACCTCTAAAAACAAGGAATTATTTGCCTGGGAGTAGATTACTTGAAGGATGGGCATACTAACAACTGGATCCTCCAGGATCAGGAAAGATCCATGAGCTAACTCAAACGATGAAGGAACTCTGTAGATAGCTACAGATTCTTTGGGTTGTCCTTAGGCTGTAGAACTACTAGGAATCCTACTAATAAGCTTCATCATATCTCCTTGTGGCTGGTCTGCACCTCCCATTGCTGCCTTTCCCTGGGTATAAGAGGAGAGAAAAGGCAGAAGCACCAGTAAGACAAGTATGGTAAAGAGAAATGTTTCTTTTTGCAGAAGCTATCATTTGTGGAAGGCAATATGTTCCACCTCCTGAGCAGAGAAGTAAATACACAGGATTAATTATCTCTGTCTCACTGGTCTTTTTAATTGATCAAAATATTGTTAAATTTACAACAAAAACTGATAAGAACAAGACATACTTTTAGAGAAATGTCAGTCTTGAGAGCAGTCTTAATCAAGGCACTAAGGAGCACAAAATATAGAAATGTCTGAAATTGTCTGCCTGTGCTAGGATCCAATGTAATAAACAAGAGAACTGAGAACTGCTCAATTTATTGGCTTAATTTGACTTAGACGGTATTAATAAATTTGGAAATATATTAATGACTTATAGTTATAGAATTTAATACAGAAAGGGACCAGCTGAGTAAATGAAGAGAGTGGTACTTCATCAGAATGAAGTTATTCTTGGATCAGCATCAATTTGGAAATAAATTATATTGATTATATTAATCCTTATGGATTAATGTTCTAGTAAAGAATGCCAAAATCTGCTGCTGAATACCACACCAAACTAGTAAGCAGGACAATAATGTACTTAAGCATGTGTCCACACTATGCAAGAAGAATTGTCAGCACTGAAGCATCTTTGAAATTCCATAATGTTCTAGAAGCAAATTTCCCATCCCAAAAATTTCCAAATCCAATCACAGAAATTCTGTTTTAGGCCTTCACTCAAAAGGTGCAGTGTACTGGTAGCATGATTAACAATCATGTACTCATATGTATTATTTTACACATTATATTAAGCAAGTCTTCCTTTTCCATCAGGATTCAATGCCAACAAATGCAATAGAAAAATCTAATTGAATTCAGTGACCTTTATTGGTACTTTTTGTATTTATACTCTCCAATTCCGGAAAATATATTATTACTCATCATATATAGGCTGCTCTGACAGTTTGCTTTACTTACATTAATAGTTCCATATGGGTACTTTATTGCAAGGAATTTTGGGAGTCACTAATAGCTGCACAAGGGACACTGATTACTGAATTCCTGTCTCTGTTTTCAGTTTTGGACTGACTAGTATGTTTATATGATGCAGAAGTCAACCACAGGATGCCTAATTCATACTTACAGCAGTGCATGTTCCTATTATTTTGTGTAATAATATATCATTTACTTTATAAAGACTTTTCTCATTCTATTTTATCAGTGGTGCACAGACAAAGTTAGAAACAAGTTGAACATCAGGACTTGTAATTTTTCTAAACCTCATCTTCAAATCTTTCCCCTGTCCATCTTAATTATAAATTGCATTCATTACACTGAACACTATTTATTTGCTTCTTCTGTTTATCTGTTTTGCGTATCTGTAATACCACAGTGGGAATGGCATGTACAATGACAAGAAAACGACCTGTGTCAAACAAAATAGATGGTTTGCATGCAGATAAAAAAAGCAAAACCAAAATATTTGCAGCATGAATAATATTTTTTCCCATCTTTTGTTTTCCCATTGTTCAATATGAATTAAAGATCTAAACATCTAAACTGCTACCAGCAATAATTCTGCATCTATTCCTCTATCAAAAGATAATGTGATATTTAATAACTTTCCTCACTGCTTCTTCTCCAAGATATGAATAGAATTTTTATTTCTCCATAAGATGGGAAACTGTATTTTCATGTCCTAAAACCTTAATTCAGCTTAGTGTGATTGGATTTTTTTAATATGTAAATGTCTCATTCTTCCTGTTGTGCTTTTTATTAATGCATGATATTTCTCTTCATGAAAAAAGAAAAAAAAAAAACAGTGAAAGTACTAACAAAGGAAAATGCACTAAATATGAAGGAACAAATAATCTGCTAATGGCAGAGGTGAACAGGCCTAATAAGAGGCCCCATTTTAACAGTTCAGTCCTAACAGATTACCACAATGTCACCCCAGAAAAACACCTTAAATATAATGATAGCAAATTTTTCAGTGGTACTGGCAGGTATTTACTTTCAGGTTTTATTCAGCCATCTGGCTGAATAAAGCCACCAGCTTTTATTTTATTTTAAGGGACCAAGAGGTAACTGTAAATAAGACTGAAATTCCCAGAGTAATTCAGTTCCAGGAGAGAGGTTCATACAAGCTGTCCCTAATCCATCTGTGTCAATATATAGTTAAGCTCTGAATCTCCTTATCACAGCTTGTTTCAGATGCTGAAAGTTGGCATGATTTCCAAAGTCAGCTACACAAATTCATATAAGAAAAGTCCATTGAGAGTTATTGTATGCCAGACAACCAGTGCAAAAAGCCAGTGAGGCACAAATGGTTGTATGATGGATGAGTATTCTTCAGTGAAATCACTTACAATCTTCCATAGGCATCTGCTTTTTGACTTTTTTGATAATAGGACTCTGAGCTGAGGTGTGACCCAGTCAGATCACTCTCATGTTCTTATGCATCAAAATAATTGAGATGGCACATGTTACTTTCTGCGGAAAGCTCCCCAACACAAGTAGCTCTCTGAAAGTGTACATGTTCAGTAGAAAGGTTGCCCACCTGAGATACTTAAATTACTATTTCCCACTTAGCTGCATTTGAGAATTATCAACAAAACATTCTTAATTTTCATGTCCAGCTCTTCATGTCCATCCAGCTCTTCTGGGTGGATTTGATTTTACTAGCTGTAGGCACCTTCCCTGAAGAAACTGGTTGGTACCTACCTCTTGAGCAATGGCCTAATGATTAGAGTACATCCAGGAACTGTGTCACCAAGATTTGGATCAAAGCCCACAAGGTTGGGCAACACAGTTACCACTCCTACAAAGAGCATGCTAGTCTAGAATAGAAAGTTCCCATTTTGTAGGGTATTCAGGAGAGGTTTTCTTTTTTGTCTGAGTTGAAAGCTGGGATCCCAGGAGTACAGATTCTAGGAGGGAGAGAGATCTAGCAAAAGTGAAGTTCTCTTGAGAAGCAAAGGAGAGTACTCTGGCAAAATTCAGGGGTGTGATTTACTTCCAGGCCATTGCTGGCATGCACTTCATTGAAAAGCAAGAGAGGAAAAGTAATGAGGAGTCTAGACAGCAAACTCTTGTATCTGTGTGGCCTTGGGGATTTATGAAAAGTCTTTTAATGTCTTCTGTATACATGTCTACATTTAAGTCAAGGAAAAGAATAAATGGAAATCAAAGCCTTCTTTGCTGAATAATTTTTATATTAATTTAATAATTTCCTATCTAGAGCATGAGTTTTGAAAGGCTTCTCACATTGCTACATCAAGGAAGTCAAGGATGGTCTGTTTCCCAGAGCTTGACACCGCTGAAGTGGAAGCAACTGGAGGGAAGGGGTGAGGAGGCAGCAGGAGGACAGCTACTGATGACAGAGCAATCTGCATTTTCCTGTGGAAGGCAAATAAGAGATAACCACAGCAAATGAAGGATTAAACTGTGAACATGTTTGCTTAAAACTAGAGTAATTTCTAGTTACCATTGCTTGATTTCCAAGCAAATAGTTTGTTGCCAAATTAGAAAAGTTTGTATCAAACGACCTGAATATGATTACAGTTAGAGGTATATTATTATATTCATGTTTGTAATAATTAATAAGCTTGGTTTTTATGGCTGATTTGAAATACAAGTAATAACTTTTGCGTATTTTATTTCTGCTATGAACATCTATTTCAACCACAACTTTCACAAGGCTTTTCTTCACTCATTATCTGTGGAGGTGCTCAGGCAAAATGCTACAAACCTGGACAGGTCTGAGCTTTCTCTTTCCTGAATTTCAAACTGCTGAAGGCACCTTTTAAACAAAATGTGTCTCTCAAAATCATTCAACAGGATGTTCCTGTTACTTTGCACTAAGACGAGGTTCAATATTGTTTCAAATAAATATTATTTTACACTGTTTTGTTCCTCTTGTTAAATTCTGACAGTCAGTACAATCATTCATAAATATATGGCTGACGACAGATACAGGCAGGTTGTATATAAGTTGTACCTATTTTTTCCTATACACCAAGAAGTATTTTTTTATCTACTTTTGTATTTTCGAGGCCATTCATGCATCTTTCTTTTCTGTATCTTTTATAACTATTTGTGCATGTATACAGATGAACTCCTGGTTACCATCCTATTCATTTTTCTATTTATTATTGTCATCACCTATGCAGAGGAAGATAGAAAAGAAGATAGAAATTAATGCTCTCTTGCTGTGATGTGATTTCAAATTTATACCAGAATTAATTGAATATGGCTGCACTACTCACCAGTGGGTGACTGGTCATGAATGATGAATTGCAAGTGGAGAATATATATAATCCCAGAGTGACTCCAAGAAACTAAACAATTACTATTTGAGGTGTAGTTGAGAGGGTTAGACAGTTTCCAAACAGTTAAATGGATAATTTTGTATCCTTCCTATACACAAGCCAGAAGTAATTTTGACAATTACTTGTGCACCTCAAGATTCAGATAACCACCTGGTTCCTCCTAATTGGCCTATGATGGATGGCAGAAAAATCCTGCTGGGAGAGTTTTATCTGGTACAGAACTGAGGCCTGATATGAAACTCATTGAAGTCAAGAAGGGCCTTTCAAAAAAACACCAGATCAAAAGATGTCTTTTGTGGAACTACAGGGACACAGTGTTGCAAACAGAAAACAACAACAAAAAATTTCCCACAAAATTATCTTACTTCTTTAATATTTGCTGTGGGATGGTACTAAAAGCACATAATCCAAAAAAGAAAAGACTTTATGTCAGAGATATCTGTCACCAGGTGACACCAGCAATTAGATTTTTTCATTTAGCTTTCTTATGTGTTTTATAACATTTTAATACATATTTCATGCCTAGTGTTTTGTGATGCCTATTCTATGTACCAGGTGAATAAATAAAGCAATAAAACCATGTAATTTACATTTTCATAAGTATAGCAATGATAACAATGGAAGAGAACAATTAATCTTGCAAGCAGACTTTGGGGTTGCAATGATAAATGTTAACAGCCCTCAAAAATCATCTTCTGGAATATAGAGAAAAAAATTAATCAATTACCAAATACTTTTCATTTTATGGAGTTTTCAATCATGTTTTAACCGTACCAGCAGCTAACTTGCCAATTGGCCTTTGTGGATGAGTTAATAGACCAGATACAGTCATGAACTGCCAGGCAGAAACAACAAAGTTGCCATTTAAGGATTGTGTGGTGGAATAAATTTCTTGATATGATTATAAAATGAGACACATAGAAAATAGGTCTGCAGATAGATAGCCTGCAATTCTCAGGAGGAAAATTGGAAACAGAGGTCACAGTCCCTTACAACTAGCCCTTCTAGACATTACAATGTTATCCTGAAGGTAAAATAGGGTGAGTGTTGGTGGAGATTATTTGAATTTAAAACCAGCAGATTTTTGTCATATTTTTAACAGTATATTGATTTTAATTTATGTTGTTAGCCTGAATAATTTAGATTATATCAAGACTGAAGATTAAATTTCAGGAACTCTCCTTTTTCATTAAATGCTTCTCTTAACTGCAGGTCTGCACTTGGACCCCATTTAATGTTTTAGTTGGTTTAATATTACATTAGAGCATACAGGCCAGCCAAAACACAGCCTCACTTAACATCTGGCAAATAACTGAGCCAAATAATGAACCTGAAGCACTCCTTGTTGGAGTCTCTCTTTCAAGTATGTGAAAGGTGATGGACTTGTTTAATGAAAAAAAGCCAACACATATTTGCAAACAGAGAAATTACACGACAAATAGGTTTTAATGAAGAAATTTCCTTTAGGTGATGGATGACAGGTCCTCATAATTATTTGCAGGATGAAAAATGGCTTTCTTAAAAATGCCAGTTCTCTGTCATTGCTCCCAACCAAGTCTGTATCTCTTTGCAAACTCAGTTTATCATCTTTTAGGTTCCTATTTTTTACTTCTGCTAGGTCACTTATTGACAAATAAAACTTGGGACCTGTACCTGCAAACATACCAGACTTCCTTAATTTATTTTCCCATTTACTACAGCAAAATTTGGGGTAGTTTGGGATGGGGAGACAGAAGAAAAGATGGAATGGGAAAAAAAAGAGTTTGGTGACAGGAGGACAGCTCACACATAATGCAGTGGCTGTCTCAGGACTAGCTTTACACATTCTAGTCAACATTTCAACAACATTAAGTTACTTTCAGAAAATATTCTGTACTTTGGAGAATAATTCTGCCTGTAGGTGTAATATTAACTATTTTATACTTTTTGCATACCTCCCTCATTCCTTTCTAACAGCTTGGTTTCAAGTTTCCCAAACTTCCACAGATTCTTTCTGACTTACATATTTTGATTCTACCTCCTTATGTCTGTATTTTTTGGATTGAAAATTATATAATTTATGGTAAATCCAAGAAGCTGGAAGCAGCACAAATATCTCAAAAAATGGAACAGAATCTTCACCATGGCGCTAATTCTGACCCTATTCGGTTCATAAATCATTACGGAACCTCATCTTTTACTTAATAGTATTCTATGAAAAATGATGCCAGTAAATTGCTTCAGTCCTTAGATTTTGGGCCAGTTAGGAATAACAAATCACAAATTGTGAATGTTCAAATCTCCTTCAATTCTCATTATGGAAAGTTTTGCTCACTACTGAAAAAACTGTTAACTACACCTAAAGATATGATCTTCAGGGCCAGTACAGGACATTTTACCACTTGGTGAGAACACAAAAGTGGATTTTTTCCTAGATGTCAATGGGGTAGGTCTTTATATACAGGTCTGCCTCTGGCCATACACTGGGAGTGGCAGAGCTTACAGAACCAGTTTAGATTTGTGGTGGAGTATTTATTCTTCCTCAGATTCTGCCAGGAGATGTATGCACAGATAACAGAGGCAAGAAGGAGAACCCTAAGCAGATGTAGAGACAAAAAGGAAGCAAAACACCTTTGTGGGAATGGTCTTTGCCTCCAGCAGGTCTCAGAAGACCTGATGGTGCTCTGAGTGGAACCCTTCAGATGTTCCCATAGGGGAGCTGAAACCTACTAAAGCCTATTCTGAAAGGACGTTTGCCCTGCCCTGATCACAAGAATTACCTGTGGAACAGTCTGTGCAGTCTGGGAAAGTTGCATTTCCCTACTGTAGATCTCATAAGCCCTATACAAGCAGTCATGTGGATTTAGGAACCCTAAATGTTTGAATAAATGTCTTTTAATGATTAAATAATTGCCCCCTGAAGCACCCCAAAAGAAGCCAAATGAAAGAGGAATCACAGTCTACAAAAGATTAAAACAAAATTTTAAGTTCCTCAGCCAACACATTTTGTAGTTTCTATGAGCCAAAAAAAGGTTAGGAAAACTTTCAAGAGGTGAAACTGTTTCCTTTTTTGAGCCCTCCTGTCTCCCAGACATCTTGTTGAATTGACCTCAAACTTTCCATTAAATTTCTGCTTTGCCAGAATAACAAACTTCTGAAATTCCAAGCAGGTTGGTTTGGTCTGGTAAAAGGTAAAGAGCTAAAAAATCTGCCCAGGAGTAAAAACCTGCTGCCATCTTTAGTGGAGAGAATATAAAATGAGAAATCCAGCCCAGCAAACCAAGAGCATGGGTTGTGTACATAACGTTTATTTCTGAGCAGTAGTATCTAGTGCCATTTAGACTGATGTCAGAGCATTAAACCAAAGTTTTACTTAAATCACTCCTCTGGACTTTGAACTACCATCTGAAACAAGCATTCTAGCAAAAAATATGCCACCTTTCTGTTTCTTTAGTGCTGCTGTCAGAAGGACTTGATGCCCTCATGATTTGCATAATCACATGGAAATATTATTCTTAAAGTTTATCAATAAGTTTTATTCCTAAAATCAAGTAGCACCCTCTACTGGGCAGTAGATCTTCTTCTGGGCATATTGATCTGTCACTGAAAATAAAATGTCTTGCCTTAATTAAAATGCCTGCATAATTATCTGTGCTGGAAAATCAGAAAATGAGACATTAGTGTAGAAATGTCAGGGTGAGTGCAAGCACATAAAAGCATAGAACCATATGTGAAAAACTATATACTGTATTTTGGAGTTCAGCTCTATGAATTTCAATTGAGTTTGGCTATTTATCACCAAAACAGAGTTGGCCACAACTTTTTGGTTAGTTTCATATGTAGATTTCAACAGAAGCTGAAAGCCTGAGCAGAAACCCATGTGTTCCATTTGTTGGCATGGATATTTTCTGTTCAGATCAGTGAAGGTATACAGCTTTTTTAGAAATATTTGGAAGGTTAGCTCATGGTCCCTTCCAAGGTAATGCAAGAGATGCTTATGTTTATTCTGCAGCACTACTGAAGTGCTGTGGTTTTAGTTCAAGACATGCAACAGGCAAACCAGACAGATTGCCCTTCCTTTCACTCCACTTCAAAGCCCTTAGTGGGTTCTTTCAAGGTTAGAAGAAATTTGGTTCTTAATGTTTTAGCCTCTATAAATGCCTGATATCATTTGCTCACAGAACCTGGCAAAAACCTGTCTGATCTCTCCCAGTTGCACTCTCTCTCTCTCTCTCTCTCTCATTCTCTGTCTCTAATGAAGCTTCATCTAAATGTCTACTTTATTCCTTGTGTTCTGTCTCTTTTTCTGTCCCTTTCCAGGAGTGCTGTGACACAACTGACCAGAAGCACCATATTAGAGTCTAAGGACAGTTTGTTAGAAGAGCAGTTGTGCAGGAACGACCTAGCGATGTGGCACTTGGCTGAGAAACCAATCTTCTGAAAGTCAGCTCTGAACAGTGCTGAAATCAGTGTCTTCCTGTCAGTCTAGGGCATCTTGGATCAGGCCCATGTGCACATCTGGATGCAGTTTGTTCAAAAGTGTCTGCGCTACCCCACCTTTTATCTGGTATCACTTTTTATGGGATAAAGGAAAGCCTCAGCCTTACATCTGATGCTCCACTGTTTCAAGATTCTTTTACAGTAATGAGATTAATATGTGACTTATTCATCTGTTTAATTTATTGTTGCTGTTGGATTTAGATCTTTTTTCTCTGCTGTCAGTATATTAACCTCAAAGAATGTGCAGCCACTAATTTCAAATGCATGAGTTGCTTTTGGTGATTTTGGTGGGGGGCTTTTTGTTTTGTGTTTTGTGTGGGTTTTTTAAAAGTAGGAATATATGCTTTTTCCTGGGCTAAATATTCAAGCTCACAATATTGTCATTGAATCAGATAAAAGCATATCCGGGGGAAGTGAACTCCTTGGCACACCTGATAGAGAAAATGTTAGTAGGAAAAAAAATCTAACTTAAAACATTTATGTAAATCATAGCAAGAGTTAGTCTGTATTTGGTAAATTCTAATTACTTATTTCTTGCACCTATCACATGGAAATCCATGCAATTACTTTAGAAAGTTCAATTTCAAGTATTAAATAGTTTCTGTGAGAAGATTTTATTCTCACTAGTGCACGGTTATAGATGACAGAAGGAGCAGGACAATGTATTTGCTCTTCATGGCTGGAAATTCCTCAGATTTCAAAGCTGGAGACTTTTAGAAGCAGCTACTCAGATGTATCATGGAAGAGATAATACCCTCTCTGTTTGCCTTAAAAATGTGGCCCATGAGTAATGTCAGAACACTTTTCTTTTACTGAAATATGACCTGATTCTGTAACTCTAGCTTTACTTAGGAAAAAATTGGTTTGTTAAAGAATTCACACAAGCCTATTTTCAGTGGTTACAGAAATGGGTGTGGAATACAACTTAAAATAAGGTACAATTTTGTCCTTATGTAGAAGATTTTAGTAACATCCACAGTAGAATCAAGTTATATTTTTGTATTTAAAATGCAATACTGACATGTTTTTCAAGGCAGATGTTACATATAATTTTGTATTATCCTTTGATGTTAGTACACAGTGGTAAAGAATTTTCAAGAGTGCATAGATTTGGCATACTAAGAAGAAAGATTTAGAATATGATTGCTTTGAGTTGGAAAAAAAATTCAAATAATGAGATTTTCCTATGTTTGCAATTGGAAATTGGCTGGAATTCTTCACAAAACTCTTGGGTTGCACACCTAACCTGCTTGTACCTGTAAGAAAATCAGATTATTCTTGTAATACCTTAGCCATCCATCCCAAAGAGTTGTGAAATACAATTATGTCCAACATGTCCATATAATTCTTTTATCCTGGACTTTTGCAAGCATTTTTATGTCTACCATAAATTGTAGATTATTTTATTTAAAGCTGTACAGAGTAAGGACATTTGTAGTTTGTACTATGATTTCAAAGCTTTTGTTCCTTGTTATCCAAAGCAGCCCTTTTCAACCATTAATGAAGAGAAATTCAAAAGAAAATAGACCACCTTTTGAAACATATAATACATGTTATTTTCTGGGAAATGAGACAGTTTCAAATATTAATATTTTTGTACTGTAATAATGTATTTTTAAATTACAGCATTAAAAATTAATTTTAAAGAAAATTTTGAAAAGAAAATTTGTATTTATCAGCTCCTTAATTTTAATTAATATGATGTATATTTTTCATTTATTTTCCTAGATTTTCCTTTCAGGCAAAATTTCTTCTCTCCTTTACACAATCTCTGGACACATTTTAAATGGGAGAAATATAAGGAAATCTTATATAAGTCAGTATAAGGCTTACTGGGCAGGACACTTCTTTTTAATAGAATTATAAGGAAGTTATGGAAGGTCAGGAAACGCTGAGGACAGAATGTGAAGAAGATGGCTAAAAAATTTGCAGAGGGATGAAAGTTTAAAACTTGTATGTCCTAGACACAAAAAGGAGATGGTGATATAACTAGTAGAGAGGTGAATGAATTAAAAAATATGGTAAATAATTTAATTTTAAAGAAAACCTGCTATCAATAAAAGCTTATTTGTGTGAACTGAAGAGAGAAACTAGAATAAGAGAAAACTAAGATGACAGAAGAGGTTACAGTGGGTAGACCAGAGCAGCAGTTAGTGACTGAAATTATGCTGAGATAATATATGTATCCACAAATAATTTCCATATGTTTTAATGTCTTTTATTTTTCTCCCAAATGCCTACCCAAACATCCTTGCTTTAGTATTTCTCTTTTATACTACAGTTTTTTTCTCTGACATTTATTGCCCTGCTTGCTATTCTCCTTCCCTGATCAAAGTTCATGAGCTTTCCTCTCAGATCAGCATGGAAGAGACATGTTCACAGGAACATGGAGTAAGCTGTGTGAACCATTTCACCTGAATCTGTGACACACATCCCATGAAGAATCACATCTGTGTCCTTTTCATGGATGTGACCTGACACACAGCAGCACAGAGCTCATCATCGCTTGGCATGAGCAGTGGTCTCTTGTTTCAGCATCAACTTGTTCCCTAACTTTATCCTTCTTGCTTCCAAATATTAGATCGTCTCAGAAGATGTTGCTTAAATTAAGCCTATCACTTTTTCTTTAATAGAAGGAGAGATAATCCCAGCTGAATGTGGCTGAAGATCTATGCAGTCAAGAAAGTTTCACTTTCATGCGACAGTGCCCCTTGACACTCCCTTTAAGCATCCCTCACAGCTTTCAACCCACGCATTCATAACATTATTGCTCCAGAGACTCCTAGTCCAGTGAGTGGAGAGTTGGGAACTCCATCCCTGAAAATGCAGTTGGAGGTGCCCAGCCACTAACAAAAACAATGGTGGGAGGAGTTCTTAGGGACTAAGATCTGTAGGGGGATAATCACAGGCTCCACACACCACTGAAGCCAACTGCAAAGTTTTCAGTGTTTTCAGTGGGGGAGTGGATGGTGTCCTATGGGCAGGAATAGTATGACAATGGCACAAGCCAGCCAAAACAAGTCATCAAATGGCATAGGTAAGCTCTTTGTACAGGCAGAGTTTTATGGGCTTCTTGAGTCAGCTATTTTGGACAATTATTTTTAAAGGCAGCAATAGGCACTGAGTCACACCCGTACATCTGAGTTCATTGCAGAGCAAGTTGCTTTAGGCACCCTCTGTGCATTGTCAGCCTATTTTCACCCTACTCAAAGGACAGATGCATTAGCATTTGCCAAGGTTGTAGCTAATGTGCTAAATACATTAAGGAGTCATAGTTTATTAGCAAGGAAATTTGGGATCATAAAGTGCAACAGAAGAGCTGGTGTTCAGCAAGACAGCAACTTTAGCAGCTCGATATTAATATTATGAACAGTATCAAAAATAAACATAATAGCTTTTACTTTGGATACTTTACTAGCCAGGACCTGATACATTAAAAATCTTTATTAAAATTACCATGCAAGTCTGACATGTAAGAAAATATATATAAACTCTATCTGGATGATATGAAAGAAATAACCAACTGGCACTCAGTGCAGTTGGATCCAGACTGAAGAAGCAAGATTTGGCTAACTTAACATTCAGCCTTCAAAATTCAGGACAAATTTCCCAAACTGCAACTTGCAGCTGCAGAACATCCTCACAGTTGCCAAAAAACACCACTGCTTTCATGTTTATTCAAGTTCCCGTATTCTTTATACATATAATTTTTTAAGTATGAATCTTGCTGATCCACAAATACTGCTTCAGACAAAGCAGACAGGTGCAATATGAAATGCAACAGTGATTGCTCACATAGAAAGCAAAGGGATTTTTAAAACATCTGCATAATTGAAAGTCCATTAGGAAACACAGTAAGCAGAATGGCATGCTGTAGTGCATCCCCTCACCCCTGCAGAGCAAGGGGAAGACTCATGCAGGGGGAACAGCTGTTTGGAAAAGCCCTCTTGTCTCTACAACCGGGAAGGAAGTGCTCCTTTGGGAATCTTGTCCAGGTGTAGAAGCAGAGGAAAGTAAAAACAGGAGAAGGCAGCTGCTCACTATTCAGCAGCTGAGGTGGAAAACCCATGACATGAGCTAAAAATGAGGGCTCTCCTGAGACAGGAGAGTCAAGAGTCCAGCCAGGACACTCTTGCCTCTTTGCAAGAATATTTATGTCCATGGTGCAAAGAAGGAGATGGTGTAACATGGAAGACTCAGACAGACAAATCTTACTGAAAATAGATAACTCATTATATTTTACAGGTGTTAATTGTGACAGGAGAGCACTTCTAAACAAGGCTGTAAGTACAGAGGATTCCCAGGGGTGCCTGTGTGTGATGGAAGCATCCCAGTACAAATATATTCCCTTTTGCTGCTCAGTAAACACACACCTGCTTATACTACTTTGACATCAATAGCTCTTGAAGGAATATAGCTATATTGGCCTGCTAAGGCCATTTTAGTGCTTTTGTTGGGATGATACTACTAGTATAAGATAGTTAAAAGCTTCTTTTTTCAGAAAATTCTTTCCTGTAACATAGTATCTCTTACCAGGCACTGCATAAACCTGGGTTGTCAGGAGACCAAATAGAAACTTCCTCAATCCCTAAAAAGTTTCCAGACGGATTTTATGAATTGTTTGCGTGATTTGGGTACCTGTCTGCCTTTCAAAATACTTACAATTCAGCGGGAGGCCTGCTGGATATACATCTGTGGAAATACACATGTGGGAACCCAGCTGGGAGGGGAAATGGAGTTGCGGGAGGCTGCAGCTTAGCGCAGGGTGAGGGCACTGCTAAGCACGCAGCGTCCTGGCGCTGGCAGAATAGGTAACCCAAGTGTGTCTTCATGTGGTGCAATCCCAGCTCTGCCTGCAATGTGGACATGCCTTTGTAGTGTCTGCTTCCTACTCTTAACGCTAAAAAGCTAGAGTGGCGTCTACAAGTCTGCCTGTGGGAAGGAGAGAGAGAGAGGGATTCATTAAATGTTATTATCTTGTGAATAGACTTGGTCAGACAAAACAATAGGATAGCTGAAGCTTAGGGGAAAGCTCCTCTGTGACGCATTGGGGTCTACACCATTAGCATTTCTTCAGTGACAAAGCCAAAGAAAAAAAGGTCTGTTATAGCCCTTTGAAAACAGAAAGGCCGAAGAGATGAATGCAAGGATACACGTGGGGATGTGAAAGATGGGCATAAGGTAGGGAAGGGAAAAGCTGCTCTTCCAGCAGTGAAATGCTTCAATCAAATTATTTGTGACTGGAGAAGCAGAGAAGGAATCATATATTTGGACATTTGTAATGAAGGAAGAAAAAAAGCAGTGTGGAATAGGCCAGCTGCTCAAAAAAATATAAGAAACTCAAGAGAAGAAAATATGAGTAATTTCACTTGGACTGGTGTATTTCCCATGCTAATTAAAATAGAGGAATTTTTGGGATTTTTCTAAGTGTACCTATCTTCAAATATTGCATGCTCTTACAGAGTGAATGTAAAACGTGGCATGACAAGACTGGTGCTGTGGAATAAGATCCACTGGATAGTCAGGATGTGGGGACTTGTGGGTGGTACTGGGCTGAGGGTAACCTATGATTTAATTGCATGATGAGTAAGAGAGAGAGAAGTCTGATAAGGAGCTCAAAGATAACATTTGCTGCTTAGATCATGGAGTGCTGAAGATCATCACACTGATAGTACTGAAGATCTGGGACACAAAATATATTTAGTCAGAGTACAGTCATAGGAGCATGATGAAAGATCCATAAAATTTGAATAATAGTACTATTCAAACTTAAACTGTGTTCACAACAAATTTCAAAATAACACAACAGAATTACAAAGAATAGGAAACATGTATGTGTCTTACCTACTATTAACATTTGATCTATATTTGTTGATTTTGACACACTAACAATCTTTGAAGGGAGAAATAGAAAAAACTAAAATGCACTGCATAATTTCACAAGAGAAGGCATGTTAAGAAGACAAAGCCCACTGACTGTGTGAGTTTATCACACTCAGGGCTGTCTTTCATTTATATCTCTGACAGCTGAGAGACTGAGGCTATATGGAGACAAAACTTTCACCATTCAGATCTTTCCTCCTCAGATCTTCTGCCTCTCAAGGTATCTATCCACAAGTGCTGCTGAAGGACATTGCACCAGCACAAACTAAAATAAAGACTTTGTAATGAAACAACAGAAGACTGTTTGGGAAAAGATGTCTGCCTAGCATACCAAAGAGGAAGGAGGGAGGAAAAAAAGCAAAGCATGCTGGCAAGATGGACAACTGAGGGACGTGTCCATGCAAATTTTAGGGTTTGAGGGGAAAGGCCTCATCATGCTGCCAGCTACCATGCTCTGCACAGCCTTTGCAGAACAGGACTGTGCCTTCAGTTCAGCTGAAGTGGGCTGAAGGACCCTACTCACTGCCTTGCTAGTAGGGGTATTGTGTGCAAGGCAGTACAGCAGAACAAGGAGGCTAGGCACATCTCAAGTGTTTGGGCTGGTTTTCAGCAAGACTGCAGCGTCCTGATTCAATAGGTGGTTTCACTACATGATGAAGTGAAAGAACTTCAGCTTTTCCGCTTTGACAATAGAGCAAGGCCTCCTAAAATAGCAATAGTTTCAGGCACTTAATACAAACATGCCATTTGTCAAAATCCTTTTTGCTTCACAGAGATGATTGATGAGCGTGCTATTTTGTGCTAAATGTGTCAACATTCTGGAACATTCCTTGTTGATGACCATGAACTTTGCTCCTTGCAAGGCCAGCTGAGGTTGCAGTAGTGTAACGAGCATGTCCTTAGTGGCGACATTGGCATTATTACTTCTGGATAACCCTCTACTTCTAGATAAATATTTGCCTTTTAAAAATGGGAGGAAAGGCCTTGAATGTGCTTAGAACACTTTGTCAAATCAGTTGTCTGAAAGCCAACTTTGTTATATCAATTAATTTCTGTTTACATACAGGAAATTTTTAGCTGTGTCTGAGCCGACTATTTTGAAGGATTGGGAAGATCATTTGAATACTTGTGGCTGCATCAAAGATCCTTTATCAGTATCCTGAAATGGCCAAACAATATTTGAAAGAAAAGCTTTTCCCTGCTTTATATTGTCTGGAGACAGCTGACATCTGCAGCATGTGTAAACCCAGAGGACCTTCTGTTAAATACATTTGTAGAACCAAGAAAAGTGTTTTGGGTGAAAAAAATATTTCCAACCCCTTTTGCCACCTCTTTTTTTCCCCACTCTAGGACACTGCATCATGGCACATTGCAAAAGCAAAGTAGCAACAAAGCAACACCAGTTTTTGGTTATTCCAACCAGTTTTGGTTATTCCCAAGAAGAAGCAGGAGAAAGTCCATGAGACAGAACAGATGCAGTCATTCAGTGCATAACGCTGCCTCTGGTTCTTGCTTGTTTGATATACTTTCATGTAACTAATTTATTATCTGTCATTTCCTCACAAGCCTTCAAAGGTTTAAAATCTTTGAGTGGGCTGAAGCATTGCATGTCCTGCTGGTACTAAACTCACAAAGACTCTTGCATCCATTTTTTGATATAACTGCAAGGATCCAAACTCTTAGGTCTTTGTCATGAGTTGCAGTATAATTGGAATGATGCAGTGAGTTCAGTGTCAATGGAGAATGAATGAGATGGGTGTTGTTTGTAATATTAATACTGGTAATCTCAATATTCTTGGTCATTAAAATAATATAAGATCATTAAAATAAAAAAAAAAATTGCAGAACAGATGGAGAGATCAGACATTTCACAAAATCAACTCCTCTAAGCTGACAGTAATGGCATGTACTATTGTAATCTACATTTTTGTGTTATTCAGAATGTATTAAATGATCACTTTCTATTATACCAAGATTGTTATATCTAGTTGATCTAATAATATCTGTTCATAGCAGTGAAAAATGACTCACATGATTTTGAATCTTTGATTAAGCAAAACTTTCCTTGTTTTAATGAAAAAATGAAACCAAAATAGACTCACAGGAAGAAATAGTCTAGTAAATGCAGTTTTTATTCATGCCTGAGAAATCTCTTCAAACATTGAATGAGTGCAAATTTTTTTATCTGCTGTCTTGAAATATATAGTTTTCTCATTCTTTCTAATGGAGCATACGGTTAAATCTGACTCTTGGGTACTTTTAAAAAGTCAGTTTTCTGGGAAAATATTTCAAAATTAGTCAATTTGCTGGGAAGATATTCCATATTACCAAGAAATTAGAAAAAAATCCCAGCTCCTCTCAGACCTTCACTTCTAAATCTAAATGGATCACAGAGAGAAAATCTGCTTTCACCACAAGCAGAAAAAAATACTCAATGCTAAATTTTCAGCCCAGACAAAGTAACATTCCAAACATGGAACTGAACAGAAATGTGAGAGAAACAGAACCATTAGAACAACTGAGTGATTGGCCAGTTACCACCTGCCTGCTCTATATCCCTCCAACATTAAGTTACCCCTGGGCGCCTAAAAACTGACCATGCCAACAGGAAAGGTTCAGCAGCAACTACTCTGACCGTGTTCTCACATTTCTTTATAGGCTCTCTGGACTGCATTTTTTCTTCCTAGAATGGAAATGATGGAGTAGCATATGTTGCAGTGACTTAGTTTTCATAGAGCCTGGACTTACTCCCATGCTCTACAACTAAAGGGATCAGAGAACCTTTCTGCCCATCGTTGGCCAACAGAAGTTGTTAGTGATTTGCTCAAAGTAAGCTTTGTGCTCTTATTTGGCTGTGTCTAGACAGCCAAATACTTTGCTACTATCCAAGGAATGTGCAGCTAATGTCAGTTATGTATTCACAGGAAGGCATTGGTTCTGGAGCATAGGCTCAGCACAATCACTGCAAAGGGTAGAAGCCTAGAGGCAGGGTATTCTTCCTTGAGCAGGCTATTTATTATGGGGCTTACCTTATTTCCTCCAAGAGAAAAAAAATTTTGCATAAAGTTCTTTAAAATTTCATCAATTTAAAATTCAGCTAATATTCAGTTTGATAGTCATATGAGGGAGATTTAGTTAAGAGGCATTTTAGACATATAAACACACATAAAATTATTGTATGGTCCAAGAATTACAAGCAGAAGAAGTAGAACTATCTTGTGTTCTTTGCTAGCAAGTGGAACTGCCTTTGGATAAAAATTTATGATCTGTCTTGAGTAACTGTATTAACAGTTGACAAGTGTTTAGAAAAACAAAATGACAATCAAGAGGTCACTATGAAGAAAAACCCAAATCAAACAGCACTAACATATTTTGAAAAGGACAGTAACACCCCAGCAAAAGTTTAGTTTCTGTTAGCTCCAAGTGGAATTATGCCTGATTACAGAAATGACCCATTATACAGTGATGGGCTATTCTTTGACTACTTCTGAGGGAGAATAGTTGGCTACTAGCGTTGTTGACTACAACCAATCCTATGAAAGACCAGGCAACTGTCTCACAAAGAACTGAACAGATGTAATAATTTGTGCCCCTATTTATCAGCTGTGCAAGCAAAAGTACAGCAGAGGTAACTGAATTGTCCACAGCCGTGCAAGGAGAGTTAAACAAGGCAAACTTTCTAGGTGAAGGGTGGAGGCAGCAGACCAGAACATGAGGTACTTGATGGTAGATATAATCCTAACATTGCAGTAGCTTTGTTTTTAACTCAGCAATGTATCTGGCGTCTTGTCTCTCCTATACATCAAGTGCAGGAAGACAATATGAGCAGTTTCTAGCTCTACCTCATAAACTTCTCTGAACAGGCACTGTAGTTACAATAACATCTTTGTTGGCAAACATTTCCAGGCACTGTAAATCTGTCTGACTCTACAGGAGAGATGGCTGATGTGCAGATCTCTAAGTCACTGTTGTTAAAAAACAGAGCCCCCGTTCATCCATCTTGGGCCTTATTTTATAGCATACCATATAAATGAGAACTTAAAATAGTTCTTTATCCTTCCAAAGTGCACAGTCACTGGAAAGGATAACATAACAAATTTAGCCTTGGGAACCTGAATCAGCTGAGAAAAGAGCAGCTGAAGGACATATCTGTGTTTGCCTTTCCCCATTCAGGGGCAGCCCCTGCAGTCCATACCTATGCTGGCATGCTTTTACTCACTTAAGAAATTGAATCTTTTCACCCAAATGTTCACCAGACCAAGACAAGGAGTTCCAATTTTTATCACTTAGCATCAGGGAAGCAGTGCAGTATTGTACAAGAATTTTCCCAAGGAATGTAATAACATGAGCTGGAATCATCTGGCTTCTTACCACATGAGGCTGGGGAGAGAAAAATAGCTATTCTTCCCTTCCCATAAGCACACAGGAGGACAAGCATCTATCCTTTGTTATCCATGTTATAATGTGTTTATTAGTAATAGCACAAAGATATTTTCCTCATGGTTTTAACAGCATCTTTGACATGGGCTAGGTGGAGAGGATTTCCTTTTTTTTTGAAGAGGTTTAAGATTTTGAAAGACTTTAAGAAATACAAAACGAACACAATTCGATTTGACTGGTGATCTCAAAATGGTAAGAAAAATATCAGAGAATTACCGCTGTCGTTTACTAGAAAGGCTTTCAGCTCTTCACTCTGCAGTATTATTCTGAACCTTAAAAGCTTTTCAGGTGAGACATGCATGGAAAAAAAGTTTAACCTTTTTTTTCTTTCCCCCAGCAGCCTCACTGTAGAGCCATATTTAGAAATGCTTGATCTGAAGGTGTTTGGATTTGGCAGGGAATGGCTATGATGTACTTTCCCCAGGGCCTGGGAAAGAGAAACAGGCTGCAAAGACAGCTTTCACAAGTTCACTGCTTTGAAAGGCAGTGTATAATTATAGAGGCTGGCAATGAAAGACAGAGCAGCCTCCAGGGATACCCCTTTTCTATTCTGCCACTTACAAGGATTCTTGCCTTTGCAGTCAAGTTCTGTCGTGTCCTGAGTAAGAAGCTCGGTCAGCAGGGAATGAGACAGCTTGCATCATCTTCCTCCTTCAGCTAAACTATTAAAAGGAGGCAGATCTAAGGCTCTTTTTTTTTTTCCTTTTTTTTTCCTCTTGGCAGACCTGTGACTCATGAATGCTGCAGGAAAGGAGAAACCAATGAAAACTATTCTTACTCTTTAGGTTTTGAGCTTCCCTTTTAGGGATCACATAAGGTAGAGTGTTCGCCGCCTTTGTTAATACTGCTATTATGATTTATTATTATTACTAATACTATTACTACAATCTTGTGTTTAGGCACCTTGCATCCACTCTAAGAACAGGTTTAAGTATACAGCTGATTTGTGTGATGATGCCTGAAAGCTTTGTACATTTGAAAGCTCAGCGCTAGGGCCATCTGCGGAGCTTTCTGAGAAATGTACACCACCTCCAAAGAATGTTTTCAAAACCAATATTGGCTTCCCACAGCCAGGACCTGTTCTGCTGAGTGCCAGAAACTCCTTTTACCAGCCTCTTGTCTCCCTTGGTGCTGTCCAGTATTTCTGCTGTAGTTCTGGTGGCAGAGATGGGAGAGAAATGCTATGGAGCTTTCACAAACTGCATTTGTTTCTGGCAGCAGCCCCTTCTCCCTCAGGTTTACATCAAACCCAGTGCCAAGTCTGTGGCTTAAGCCCATCTCTGCACTGGACTCCCAAAGAAACCAAAACAAAAAAACTTAATTGCCCCCACATCTCTCTGCCTTACGCTAATTATTTCAGAGACAGATATTATGGGCTATATTCTCATTAAAGCAATTTTTAAAAACCCCCCACATACTAGGGGACATGAAGAATGAAGAAAAAAATGGGCTAGGAAATTGTAAAGTAAAAGAGAACATTCTGCAGTTTTAAAAGACTTTCTCATTTGTTATTTTTATTGTAATTTTCAAATTAATCCTGAAACAGTTCAGCTGAAATGTATGTCAATATGTAGCCATGAATTTTGTGTATGTTATTGGTTCTGATACATGTAAAGGCCATTTTCATTAGTGATTAAATAGACAGCAATAGCTAAAACTACAAATTGCTGCCAAATTTACTTCTGGTTCATTTTCTGGGATGCTACAGAAGACCCTCCAGAATTTAACTGTGCTGCAATGCCGATAAATGCAGCTGAATGGAAATGGAGTTTCTGTCACATTTATTCATTTCAGTACCTGTTTACTTTCCAAATTGGAACAAAAGGTCAAAGCACACTGTGCTTGACAGAAATTATAAAACATTTTGATTCAGAAATACTAAACCAATTCATTTTGCCATTTTTAACTAAGAGAAGCATTTTAATATTATATTAACTAGATGAATTAACCTAAATAAAATTATTTTGTTTCAGTTTCCAGAATTTTTTTTTTTGCTTGAAAATTAAACTGCTTCCATGAAAATACAGACATCTGAAAGGAATTTCAGATGTTCTTGTTCTGAAAAGAATTTTTGAACAGCTCAACAAAACCTCATACCATAGTATAGGATTCTGTCAAATTCTTCTTTCATTGTGCTGTACCATGTATATCCTTCATGTGTCTGTGAGGGATTGTTACTAATATTTCTATTTTCAGGGAAATTGTCTCCATTGCCAATATTAGAAGTTACCCATGAATGTGGGTGAATGTGTTAGGGTTCTGTCTTAATGAATGTGTTAGGATTCTGCACATCATGATGTCCTGCAGTCATGGACAGTCATGAGCAATTAGGACAGGACTTTCTGATGTCAGTATTGCTTTTTATTGCAGAAGGAATGGGAGAAATGGAAGTTGCTCATCAGGTTCTCCTTCTGGTAAGGAAAGTGAAACAGAAACTGCAATGCACCAGGTTTTCCTCCATCTAGTAGGTATGAAGGTATAGGTTTCCCTGCTAATAATATCAAATTACAAAATTTTATTAGAATTATATAAATACTGAAAAAAAGGAGAATTGGTTACTAAAAATTTAAAGAAAAAATTTGAATGTGATTTAGTTTCTTAGGGTCTGTTCATTGACTGTTGCATCAGCTTTCTTTAGAGCAGTGCCAAGTAGGTAAAACAAAGCAGTTTTCTTTAAAAGGTTCCTCAGATCAGACATAGGTAGTTTACATCACCTTTATCTCTTCTGCAACATTCCAAGAAATTCTTTGAATAAGTGTGTGGGATTTTAGATACTTTTGGAAACCTAGGTTTTACTTTGCTAGAACACATAGCTTGCAAACAGAAAGGTAAGCTGCACAGTCTTGGGTTACATATTATACTACAGGAGTACAGCTTTAGCTTAAAGGTCTTCCTCTAGCAGCCTGACCAACAGGAGAGTATCTGTACATTTTCAGAGAAGAGTTGGAAATGCTGCAAGGAAGGCTTACACTATGCACATGAGAAAATCCCTCACGATCTTCTTTTTCTTCAGCCCCTCCTACACTGCCCCTTTTCAAACCCAGCAACTGACTTGGATGAATAATTCAGTAACCAACTATAATCAGTGTACTAGTTATATGACAATCATTGCACAGATATAATAGGTGTTTTTTAATTCTTTATTCTAGGACTTGTAGACAAAATACATAAAAGGATGGCAAAACAATCTTATGTTCTTTTAAGACATGGCCCATTTTTCTCACCTGCAGTTTGTCACGTCTAGCAGGCATAAACCTGTATATTAGTCAACATGTCTACTGCAAATTATCCCACTAATGTGATGTTGAAATAGGTACCTCAGCATAAAGCAAAGAAATCCTGATGTTTGTCTTTTATCATCATAGGAGAGGTGTCTCTAAACATGCAGTGAAAGAAAAAAGACATGTTAAAATAACCACTCAAAATCAAAGCTAGTTAAAAAAGATAAGAATTTCTTCTTTGCTTTGGTTCTGCACCTTTTAATGAACTCATGCAGCTTAAATAGTGGAATAAATATACTCCTTCACATGAGTGAGAGCTAATAATATGTAGTTCTCAACTAGTTTAATTGACTTGAATCTGGGATACCTGAAATAATTTTAAATGTTTCACATTGCTTAATGTGTAAATCTGGCTAGCACTTTTAAACATTTGAAATTATAGAAAACCATAAGCCATTATAATGTATTTTAATCACTTGCGAGCTCTTATGTTATATCAATATTCAACAGATTGTCTAGTAGAAAAACAGCAATTTTATTGGGGAGAATGGTAGAGTTATAAGAATAGATACATGGTTAGCTTAGATGAAAATAGAACTGATATGGGTGGAGGATTAAAATAAGGATAGGATAACTAGAAGAGATTAAAATAACAGACATCTAAATTTAGGAGTGTTTGAATGCTCCAAACTTTATTTTCATTGGCTTTTGTGTGGTATTTCATGAAGTTATTTGGATGACGCTGAGAACCTATAGCAAGCACAGTCTTTGCACAACACTATTCTGTAGACTGTCTTAATTTTTTCCCTTAAAAATCATTAACAGAATAAGAATAAAGAGATTTTTATAACTTTTATTTCACTTGGACACGGCTGTCACAACAGTGTAGACTGCAAAAGTGGCACGTGAGTTTACAAATAGCTATTTAATTCAAAAGGAAAATTCTCCTCATACAATTTCAACCTCTTCTATTTAATTCCAAACTGGTGTCTCCTGCAGAACTGTCTGATGATCATTTCTCCTTCTGCAGCTTGTTCCTTAAAAGCTAACTGTGGGAAGTAAGTTCTGGAACTTTATGGCATTTTGATTGAACAAAGGAGGGAGAGCGCTTCTGTCCTCCTCACTGAAATACACCTTGATTCCTAAAACATGCAGGAGGGACATGTCTCTCAAAAGGAGTACAATGAGAGCAGGTTAGTGTGGGAGGAATGGTTCAAGATGATTCTGCCCTGTCATTCTGTGTCTGGGATACCACCTTGCAAGCTGGGGCTGCCCTGATGTCAGCCATGTGGAGGCTGTACATGTGGTCTGAACAAATCACATAAGCTCCCTCTGGAGTCAATGCAGGAAGATGAGCATGTCTGGAGAACTGCTCCAGACATTTTCATACCAGCCTTGCTAATTAAGACTTCTTTCTTGCAGTCCATAATACAACACTCAAGTATTCTCTCAGACTAGAGACCTGTGTTTCAGATGACTAGACCTAGGTGTGAGGAATCTTACTTTCCATGAAGAAATATCTTAAGGGTACACCAAACGATTTTTTAGATTCACACTAGGAAAAAAAAAAAAAAAAAAAATCAGAGAGATTCAAAACTGTGCACCAAATGAAGCTCACAGCTACTTTTCTTTATGGAAATTTTTTACTCCTCCCAATTCAACCACTTGATTAAGCATCATTGCAAAGCTTGTTCGGGGAGTGATGGAACACAAATACACAAATATATTTGACAGCAGCTTTAGAGAGAAGACTATTCACATTTATTTCTATACATCGTGTTATGCATCGCTCCTTATAAAAATCACAATCCGTCTCTAGCTTTTTGTACCTTTATACCTCATACCATCTATACCTTTATATAAAGGGAAGTTTTTCCTTTCTAAAGAGTAGAGATAAGTGTGAGTTACCTGACATAGTACTCTTTCTCAGTGATCAGTTTCTTCAAGATCCTAGAATCTCATATGTGTTCTCTAAAGAGAGACCTGAAGGCTGGAGAAGGAGATCAGTCAACTGCAGGCTGGAAACTGGAGTTTTTTTGTTCAAAGGACTTGAATAAATTTACCTCTCTATATTTTCATATTATGAAAGAGAACATACCTATTTGCTTTTATGGTGAGAGCACAAGAGATGGCAAATTGCTTCCTAAAGTGAAACAGAAAGGGAGAACTTTGCCTTGGAAGAATATTATGACAGCTCTTTCCCGAGAAGACATTCAGAACTGTTCAGAGAAAGCTCTCAAAACAGGTAAACGAAATGTGGGGGGAAAAAAGCAGGAAAAGAAGACATGAAAGGATTCAGGTAAACTCTGTGTGTTTACAGTCAAAATGAGTCACCACTTTCAAGTTTTGTTTATCTGTAACCTGGGCACCTGCGTTGTTGTAACACAGAGAAGGAATTGTGTGCAATCTAAAAATAATTTGCACAAGTGTTGGGTTGATATAAAGGAATTCAGATTTGATTCTTCTTTGCTTTTTACAAATCTTTTGATTGATTGTTCATTTTGTAGAAATAACACAAAAAAAACTCCAGATAGTTCTGGATATACTCTGTACATTAATGTACACACATGTACATGTATAGCAATATATTTAGTGATGCTGGTGGGTGGTCTGAAAATTTATTAAAATAATGGTATCTGGTCCACAAAATGCTAATAAAATGAGACATTTTTGGATTAGGAAGGATTTTCATTTTTCCTTGGTACCTGCTCGGACAATTTTAAAAACTCTTTGTACCTTTTGACAAAGATAGCAGGGTGTGTGGTTTAGAGAGGCAGATAAAATCCTGAAGACTTAAAAGAAAACATTTTTTTTTAACATTTCATGATCACTAACTAAATGAACTTTCCTACTCAGGAGGGAATGATAACTTGGCAGGGAGGTAGGGATTAAGAACACTTCATTTTCTATTTTCTAATATTTTTTAAATGAGTGGTGCTTTCCTTTCCAAAGCATGAGTCTTTGAATTAAAGGTGTACAGTTGTTTTAAAAAAAAAAATTTATCTACAAAATATGGAGCCATGAAAGGTAATGTTTGACTAGAACAGTTCTGTCCATTAATATTTCTTGCTCCTGCACATATCCTAGACAAAGAAGGGCAATAATTCATAGAGAACATCTCATCGGTAATTTTATTTTGCTGTTGTTGATTTAACTGATTTAATTCCTTACTAATTTTCTTCATTGTGGCATTTCAGATTTTTATTTTGGAGACTGTATGAGTTATTTGACCAGTTAAAAGATATGTGTTTCCAAATTCTCAAAACTGAGGATTGGGAATGGTAGTAGTCAACATGATCCCAGTTAAGGAAGTTTTTTCTCTTTGAAGGCAACTACATAGAATGGTTTGAGTAACTCTGTTGGTCCTAGTAGCACTTTGTTCATTTTATTAAATAAAATTTAACAACTAGTTTCTGTTCCAGTTCTCTCCCTCCAGAGTGCACTTGCTGATTCCTCAGCCTCTCTTTTTCTCTCAGCTGAGCTGAGGAACCACAGCATTAGCAAAGTGCCTTGGCTGGTTCCCTGTGCTTCACAGACTTCCAAAGTCTCTCTTCATCCAGTGAAGCCCCAGCAGTTTCCTTTTGCCCTTCTGGTGTGGTAAGACTATACACAGCAGCATAATGAATAGGGAGTTATATAGCTCCCAATAAACATTCATCTCCAGAAAAGTAGTGGTATCCATTTTCTTAAGTTTACTGGAATCAGGTTTTAAATTACATTATCCACAATACTTTAAAGATGTTTCATAATAATAGCACTTCAGATCTCAGATTCCTTTTGTAAGCTAAAATGCTTTGAAATGTCAAATATCCTTTTCTCAAATATTTCATTTTTATCACAAGTAAAATTGTATTTACATTACCTACCTTATAAATAACAAAGGCAAATTTCTGGCATTGAGTGACTCAGTGAATAAATTGCAGCATTATTCCTCAGAGCACAGTTTGGTTACATCAACCCATAGGGAAACAAAAGAATTCAAACTAATTCCTCCCTACAACTTCTTGCTTGGTGGCCCTTGTTCACCTCCCCCTGATTTCTGTGGGGTGGAAGTGTTTATGGTACATCTGCTGGGAACTGACTCACATCAAAAATAAGTAGAACCTTTGTGAATCCGAGAAAAGTCCTGGCCCCATTTCATCAGTGCCTACTGTATGTGAGCATGTTCCAGAAGCAAAGTGGGGAGGGCTGAAAATATTGAGACAAATTTGATAGAATCCTATTATTTTTTCTGGATGTTTTTCTTCTGGTCTCACATTGAGGCTTACAAAAATAACAGGAGTTATTAGGGCAATGTCTCCGCTGCCTGTACTGGATTCTCTGCTTGCAATGGAAGAATAAAGACAAAATGTTCAAAATTAAGATAACAAGGACAGAAGACAGGACAAAGCTTTTGGACATACTACTGCTCTGCATCTATCAGTTTTAATTATCATTGTTATAACCTACTGTACTGTGAGTCGAAGCTCTCTTTAACAACTTCTCTGTTGTCTTATTTCTATTCTCATATTCCTGTTTGAATATTGCTTCTCATGTTACGGGCAGTAATGATTGTCTCCCCTACCCCCATGGTTAATTCTTAATTCATCAATATTACAGCTGTAGTGACAGGAAAGATTTGTAAGAATAAAGCCTTTTTACTAACACACAATTATTTACACATTTTGTTCCCAAATGGAAAACATGATAATTATGTCAGGGTTTGCCCTTTGCTTAACAAGGCTTGAGGTAAGTGGACAAGCTAAGCCAGTTTCAAAGCTGACAGTAGCTTTTCCAGTTTTTTAGGATCCTACAGTTGATAGTATGACTGAGTACAAAGCACGAGTCTTACCTGTGCAGTTCCTATTAATTTAATTGCAATTTTGTAGCTAAATACCCTCAATAGCACTAAGTAGCTCAGCCTCCATTACCAAAAGTCAAAGATTAAAATCAATACCCTTTGACTTCAGACAGCTGATATTTTCTTTTCCATAAAATGAAATGTGCACTTAAGACCATAATAAGTAGGAACCCCCTCCTTTAATTTGAAACACATTTTTGTTCTGGTACTAGAGACAAATTCATCTGTTTCCAAGTGCAGCTATGCTATATCATTTTCTTATAGTGCAGTTAATTATATTTAAAATTATTTGTTAAGATGGAAGACAATAGCATACAGTAAAAAATTAATAAAAGAAGAATTACACCTTTAAACGAGACATAAAAGGAATGCTTAGCTGTTACCCTAAAGGTGGTAATTCTACTGAAAAGAAAAACACAGCATATTTTCAGCTGATGAAGCATTTTGAGCAGGTGAACATGCCTTCATGCTTTAGAATTTCAGTAATTTACAGCAAACTGCCATGGAACAAAATAATTGGACAGAGAAATTAGTGTCGAACTTCTGAAAGTCTAAATAGTTGAGCCAGAAGGAAGGCTATAATTTCCAGGAGAAGACAGTAGCAATTGCAGACATGTTTAAGGATTGGTTAAAAATCAATTAACATAAATAGCTAAAACATATTTTTATGGTATTGAGTCTCTCGAGACGTGTCGTCTCATGCAGGATTCATTTATTTAGATAATTTAATTCTCAGAAGCGTGCATCAGAGTAGAAAGTGTCATGTTGGAGATCTGTAATGAAACTATTTCAAAATCTTAAGTCTTTGAAACCTAGCTATAGAGGGAAAACTTTAATAGTAGCATTAAAAAAAGCTTAAGGTCTTTGGCAGAAGGTTGTGAAGTCATCCGGGTATAATCAGCTGCATAAACTGCACACGACAGCATGATCCTGTGATCTGAACACTGAGCAAGAATGTTTTTTTCTGCTTCTGAAGGGTCTTAGATGAGTTGTACTGCTATTCCATTTTTTAAAAGTAAGTCATTACATTGTGAGTGTTAGTGTGTGTGGAGCTAGGAAAAGAATATCACCTTGCCTAATACTACTGACAACCTAGTCTGTGTTTTGTGCTGAGAGCATGAAAAATATTCTTCCTACTTTAAATGATTAAATTTAAATGACAAAAAAAAAAGAAAAAAGCATTGAAAATTTCTGAACAGTTAAACATTTTGGTGTGTGCTCACACACATATGCATGCACAACATGATGTTTATACATTTGCACTCAAACATAGATGTACACAATTTAATTTAAATATTAACTGGATTCTCAGCTCAGCAAAACATTGAATCACAGATTTTTTTTTTTTTTAGTAAGTGTTTGGACATCATCTCTGCTTTCCAATCAAGAGAGCTTCTTGCCCTTACCCATTTACACCTCAGCAACTGAAATGTCAGCAAATGTCTTTGAGAAGATGGAGGACTTTAATCACTAGATCCATCCAGAGTGAAGTAGTGAGTTTCTGTCTTCTCACAATGTGAAAAAGAAATTCCTTGCAGCACCACATCCAGAGAAGTTCAACAGGGAAAGGTGTGACTGGGCAACTCTTTCAGACACATGTAAGCTCCTTACTCAGTAAATTCTTGTCCATAACTGATTCAATGTCAGTACAAATAAATTAATTCTATTAGTAGTCTTTACTCTGGGAAAGCTTAGATTCTTTTCTCTTCTGTTTTTCTTCTTTTCACCTTTTTTATTCTTTCTTTTGTCCTTTTTCTATAATCCTGTTTACTAGATTGTAAGAAAAACAAAGAAACAAAACAAAAAAAAAAAAAAAGAAACGGCAACAGCAACAACAACAACAAAAAAAAACATAGGAAAGATGTAAATGTGTGATACCAAAGCAGCTGAATTACTATCAGGAGCATGGGAGAGAGCTTTGATCATCCTGTCTCAGGAACGCAAGACTTCAAGAGAGGGTGCCAGCAAGGCTCTTGTTGGTGATGTCCTTCAGGTTCACTCAGGCTGTGCAGTTTCTGTGGTTTCCAGGAGGTTCGGCATCTCAAACTTACTTTAACTTGGCAGGCTGTGAATCAAGATAGCCATCAGTCTTCCCCCATAATAAGTGATATTTAAATAGTTCAATTTTAGACAGGTCTGCCTCCAAACATCATAAAATATAAAGAATGACTCCTCTAAAGAACAATATCTTTTAAAGTGAATGGTACATTAAACTGCATTAAACCATTTCCAATCCCAGGCATTTGATTTTTATCCATTTGAATTGTGGACATGAGCAGTTTTAAGCTTGCTTTGGACAGAAGAACCTGACAGGAATATAATCACATCAATTATGCTTTCCTTCCGGATTCTGAAGGTGCTTTCATGAGCCTACTTAATTAGTTACTGTACCCCTAGCATGGAGAGGATAATTGCTATCATGAGTCACGAATTAAGTGGGATCTAGAAATATCCCAGAAAGCATCAAGTTTTCTCAGATTTTCAATATTTGATGCTTTGTGACTGTTGTGGGGTTTTTAAGGATTTGGAATTTCCTCTAGGAGTGAAATGAGGCAAAATATATCACAGCTACTCACAACAAACTAAAGGCCTCACAGGCCCAGCACTAACTCCCCAGAGATGCATCTTAGCTTTCCTCTCTCTTCCTTCCAAACATTTTCAATTATGTTAATTTCTTTCTATACCCTCTGCTCTGGAGCACATTTTTATGCTATTGCACCAAGAAGTTCTTTCTCATTTCACACGTACTCAAGAACATTTAGTTCCTTTCCTTTGAATGAATGGTTGAATCAATGGATATTATGAGTTGACAGAAGGCACCACTTCTGCTTGTCACTTCACAGCTCAGTCATCCTTGGACCACCATCCATCTCTCCAATGGAAGGAAGTCTTATTAAACAAGAGTATTATTTGATCATCCATGTAAAACATTTTTTTTTATGCAGAACATATGCAACAAGGGTGAATTTATAAAAAATATACCATGATTAGCTTTTAATTTTTCAGGGCTTGACTTTGTTTCCGTAAATTTAAATAAAGAAATAAAAATCTATGCATTGACAAAGCTACTTCAGTGTCTACAAAATATTGTAATTATTATTTTCCCTTTCCTTTCTTTTTCCCCACTATGCAGATATCCCAGACCCTTTCCCTGAAAGACAGTAAGTCCTTGGAGTACAAAAGTGCTGGACGTTGCAAGCCGATGTTGCAACAAGGGTGGAGTGTCACATAGTTTGTACATTTAACAAAACTTAAATGTGCAGATGACTAATGTTAGCAGATACTAACACATATGAACTACCATCAAGGCAAACTTTTCTGATGTTTGCTTTGGTTTAAATATATGCATGCATGCTGGCATTCAATTTCCTATGAGGATGTAATACATATTGAAAGCACCTAAATATTTTGGAAAATCTAGGTAACTATTTTTTAAAGTACCAAGGAATTTTATTTTTTTTAATAATTTATCTGAATTTACATAAACATAGTAATTGTGTCACTTTTTGGCATGTGCTATTTGGATACACCTAAAAATAAATGAATAGAAGAAAAAACAGTGAAATAATGTATCTTTTCTAGGCCCAGAAATCTTTTGTTATTATATGGGGAGAGGCACTGATTACACAGCCTGAAACACCAATTGTGATGAGAAAACACATGCATTTAATGTACTGTCCCGCTCTTTGTATCTGCTGTAGTGTCCTACTGTTTCATTCCTTCATTTTAGCTTAATCCAAAAGCTATTGAATTCAATGGAAAACCACCCAGTGACCTCAGTGGGGAGTAAATAAATCTAAAAAGCTTTTAACAGTACAGGATAAAAATGATTTAGTACTTTGTGTTATACATCTCTCTTTCACACCAGAACTTGTAGCCCTCTCTCAATAGCATTAAACCAGAATGAGAAAGTAAAAAAGAGGCAAATTAACTTTCAGCTGGGGAGATCTTGGCTCTAAAATCTCACAATAGTACCTTTTTTTTTTTTTTTTCTGCATTGTATCCAGTATCCACACCATGGAGTTATGGGCAGAGGGGCTGAGTTGGAGGCATAGACAAGTCACAACACAATAGCTCTGTAAAAATTAAGCAGGTTAAAAGGTAGAGATTCGGACCACAGATAAAATTGCTCATCATGATTTTTGGGGGAAAATCATCACAGCTGGGTAGGTTTATGTTGCCTTTTCAATGTTGAATCATACAAGTTCGTGATATTGTTCTGAAATCAGTGTAGCTTGATTTACCAACTTCTCAGTTGTCCATCCCTCTATTCACATCTTCCACTGGGGTTTAAATTGTTAAAGAAACTGGGTCAGATTTCAAGTATTTTTCTGTATGATATATTTGATAACAAATTGGGGGAAAAAAAGATTATTATAAATATATGCTGGAAATGTTCCCTCAGCAGTCATGCAAAAAAAAGTAGCTGTCACAGGTTATGAGACATTAATAGAATCCTAAAATAGTTAACAAATTTAAATTTTTAACTTTAATACTGTCAATAACATGAGGGATTAGCAGGGCTTTCTCCTTAATGCTGTTAGATGAATCTAACATCCCCAATTTTTATGTGATCTCCATTCACAGATTCAGGGGAAAACAGCCACAACGCAACAAAACCTCAATGCAGCCTTTGCACTTCTAGGACCATTTAATTTCCAGAATTTCAGCAGAGATTGAGAAAGTAATATTATCAGCTATAAATCCTGAATTTACCTATCTTATTTTTTTCAGCATTTGCTGGTTACTCAGAACAGAAAACAGGGAAGAAAAGTTTGAAAAGTACATCAGCCTTTGGACAAGGTTAAGCTTCTGTTCATGCTATTCTAATCAAGAAAGAAACCAGATTCTCCAAGACAAACTGTATTATACTGGAGTCTGGAGCTCTGATGGATGGTGTTCTTCATGGGTTGAGCCCTTCCTTCATGGATGGTTATACTTTGCATGAGCGAACTCTCAGTACAGATGACAGAGACAAATTGTGTGCACTCATTCTACCTGGATATTCCAATTCCTTGATTTTCACTTCCATTCCCTGTTCTTAAATATGATAAATCAATATCTCTTTGTGATAGATATAAAGTTCCAATGGGAATTACAATGAAATACAAAGGAAATTAATGAGTAAACTAATCTGGATTAATCCCTCCCCTCTGCCAGGCTGTTGGAGAGCACCAGCACAGCTGTAGCTTGCTCCTCCTAGAGCTCACACTGCTCCCATCTGGTTAGTCTGGCTGATATCTGCTTGCGAGGCAGGGAAAGTTCAGGACAAGATTTTTGATTCACCTGCTTTCACACTTGGGACATTTTTTTGTCTCCCTAATCACAGCCTCTGGTCTTCAGGCAGTCTGTATGACAAATGTCTCACAGAGACTCCTTCACCTTGGGAGCTGCTGTCATGGAATTTTTATGAGCAATCTAGCACAGTCCTCAGCTAAACTTGCCTCAAGTATAGAAAGAGAGAGAAATAATAAATCACCAGTGTCCATTGACAAGTAGCAGGGACAATAGGCTGCCAGTATGATGTAACTTACCCCAGTAAAACACAAGATTTACAAATATCACATTTGTCTTGAGAGAAATTAGGAAGCTGCTGGAAATCACAAAAAACCAAAACCAACCAAACAAATCCAAGACAATTCAGATTCTCTCCTACCTAGTGATTCTGCAGTAAAGCAGTCTTAACTGAGGAGCAAAAATACTTAAAAATATGGTTATGATATTTATATTTTAAGTGTAGTCTCACTGTTATCTATAGAGAAGAGAATTGAATTAAACTTAATGTAGATGGTAACATGGTTTCTACAATCAGGAAAGAAGGAAAAGTTTCTGGAAATGAATTTCCATTATCTATATTCTGATGTGAAAGGACTGCACTAGAATCACAGAATCATGTACATTGAAAAAGACATCTAAGATCTTTTAGTCCAACCATTACCCAGCATAGTTAAATCCACCACTAACTTCGTATGAAACTGGTTAATTAATAAGAAACATTGTGGTTATCTACATTTTAGAGATTGTTGCCTATTTAATCACTTGATTCTAAAATATCATGAATGTTGTATATTGGATGTCCAGAATTTTCAACAAAACATGGTGTTTAATTCTGTAGGCTAGCATACAACTATGGTAAATGTACCAGTCAGAAAGTCCACAGACAGAATCTAAAACAGAATAAAATGCTTAGCAGAGATAGAGGAAATGTAAATCTGGATGTTGGCATTTATTTCCATATTCTTTAAATGAAAGTGACACATAGGCAAATAGCAGATGCGCAGACATGACCTTAGTCTGACAGCCATTCCCTAAAGACAGCACCTCTTCCAAGGGCGGTGCTTAAATAATGCTGCAGAGCACAAATAATGTTGCCCTGTTAGCCCTGGGCACATGCTGGTATGAAGCTTGCACTGTCAGCTGAAGGGGAAAAGGGTGGGTAGTCATGTGTAACTTCATTTCTACACATCTTTTTTTGTTTGTTTGTTAAAAGGGCCTCTTGAACACAATTTTTGTTGCTGAAAACTACAAAACCCATTGTTCCATTCCAGGGTATTTTTTTTTTTTTTTTTTTTTTTTACATAATGAAGACAGTGAACAGTCTCTGATATGTGCTAATGGACCATCCATGAAGTTCTTGGATAATTCAAACCCAAATAGTTTTATAGCTGATGTTGAAGTTACCTGTTGAAGTGTTTGTAACATTAATGAAGGAGTCAGGCAATTGGTACTGATGTGATTTAGAAAGACCAGCACCCAGCTGGGTGCAGTGTAGTCATTCCAGAACACGAGTAAATACAGCTGAGTTCACTTAGAGCCCTAACCCTGGGTCAAGCTGTGAAAATTGCCATGGTTCTTATGAAATTTTAGTTTGGGCTTTTGTCCCCACTAAAAATAAGGTAGTGGCTGAAGCATGGAAATATTGATGTCTAATGGTTAAGGCTTTGAAGTGGCCTGAGGACTCACAAGACAAGAGAGGATCGCAGAAATGGGTAGAGCAGCTGTTAGAGCAGCAAAGATGTCTTTTTTAATTCAAAGGACAGAACTTGAGATCTGGAGTGACAAACATGAAATAATCTGCCCTAACCTAGAGTCTGACCCACGGCAGTAAAAGTGAGGCTGTAGATGTCTATCAAAGTTTTGGTTTTGAGAGGTGACAAGCCTTCCCAAGGTGCCAATCTGCACCATCTTGTAGTCCTGCAGGTATCTATGCCACCCTTTATAAAGCCAAAGTGCAGTGATGCCTCTCTAAAGGGCTTGTTGTAGAAAGCTTCACAGAGCCCATAAAGTTTTGGATAGAGGAAGGAATATACTAATGAGATTTAGAAAGGGAAAGGAAGGTCACAGTGGCTTACAAGGCATCTGTGCTATGACAGAGTAAAACTAGCATGAGTTGAAATAGAAGGAAGGAAGAAAAAAAAGTGTGAAGGTTATTGAGACTGATAAGTTTATCTTGGCCTCATGCAATTTCCACTCAGGGTCAACCCTTTTGTTGACTCAGTGACAATCACACAATAGCTGTGGGATGCGGTTGGGCTGGACTTTTCCTGAATTACCTAGGGTACTCTGTCACAGAAAAATTCACAGGGAACTTGAGTCACCTTTGCTGTTACTGTGATCTAGCAACAAGATAATTCCACCCAGTTAAAGGAAATCACATAGCAGTTCTCACAGGAATAAATAAATAAATAAATAAATAAATAAATAAATAAATAAATAAATATACCTCAGCCACGCAGTTTGTCAAATTGTAAAGCAGAATATTCACCTGGCAATATTCACTCCAAGCACAAAGAAACATTGCCATCCAAAATAATTTCTGGAAGATAAGCCCTGTCTCGCCAGTGGTAATATCAAAGACCCAACTTTAAACAAGAAATATGACACTAAATCTATTCATTGATAGCAGCTTGATAACTATGGATGTAATATATCTGGATTTCTGGTCCCCAACAACATCCTACTCTCTAAATTGGAGAGATATGTATTGATAGATGGACTGCTTGGTGGATAAGGAGTTGGTTGGACAGTTTGGACAGTTTAATCCAGAGTGTAGTGGTCAATGGCTCAATGTCCTGATGCATGTTGGTGACAAGAGGTTTCCCTCAGGGGTCCATATTGGGATCACTACCATTCAATATTTTCATCAGTGATGTAGATGACAGGATCAAGTGCATCTTCAGCAAGTTTTCAAATGCACCAAGGTGAGTGGTGCAGCTAACATGCCAAAGGGGTGGAGTGCCATCCAGAAGGACCTGGACTAGTTTGAGCAGTGGATCCATGGGAACCTCATGAATTTCAACAAGACCAAGTACAGGGTCCTGCAGCTGGATCAGGGCAACACGTTGTATCAATGCAGCCTGGGGGGTGAAGGGATGGAGAGCACACCTGCTAAGAAGGACTTGGTACTAATGGTAGATTAAAAACTAGTCATGAAGCAGCAATGAAGTCTTGCAGCCCAGAAGGACAACCTTATGCTGGATTGCATCAAAAGAAGTGTGACCAAAAAGGTTGAGGAAGGTAACTCTCGTCCTTCACTTGTCTCTGGTGAGACCCCATCTGGAGTACTCAGTCTACCTCAGGTCATGAAGAAAGGCCAGAAGAGAATTACCATAGGGCTGGAACAGTTCTGCTATGAAAACAGGCTGAAAAAGTTGGAGTTGTTCAGCCTGGAGAAGACTCCTGGAAGAATTTATTGTGGCCTTTCAGTACTTGAAAGAGACTTCGTAGAAAGATGGGGAAAAACTTTGTAGCAGGGCCTGTTGTGATAGGATGAGGGGTAATGGTTTTAAACTAAGGGAAGGTAGATTCAGACCACATGTAAGCAAGAAGTTTTTCCCTTGAGGATAGTAAAACACTGGAACAGGTTGCCCTGAGCCATTATCCCTGGAAACACTGACGGTCAGTTTAGATGGAGCCCTGAGCAGCCTGGAACCTGGTCTAGTTGAAGATGCTCCTGCCTATGGCACAGGCATTACACTAAATGACCTTTAAAAGTCCCTTCCAGCTGCAGCTATTCTATGGTTCTATGATAGTGTGCCAGCACTCTAACAATCAACTAAATGAGGCTTTAAAGAGCAAAGTTTCTGGTTTTGTTCCTACAAAGTTCCTGCATACATACACTAATTCAAGAAAGATGCATTAAAATTGTGAGGCATGTACCAGGTTATTGCATTGCTCCTTTGGGTTTCTTTTTGTTTGACGTTATACATGTGTGTAAATAATTCTTCAGTAAGAAGGCCAAATGTGTATTCCAGTTTGATGGGGAAAAAATTAAGAAATGTGTACAGTAAATGAGTTTTGGCAACAGCTTCTCCCAAAGCCCTATTTCACACAAATTCTGTGTTCATTGCCTGTTTTTGACAATGCATGTAGGAAGGAAGATCTGTTTACTATTTGATTTATTACTGACTTTACTTGAGGAATAAGAAAACTAGGTTTTCAGCTAACTTGCAGTTCCATTCTTATTGCATTAATTTAAACTCTATTTTGAAGAATTTGTTTTCAGCTGTAGTTTTAGGGGCTATTCAACCTTTTTTGTAAAGCATTTAACTCTTTATATTTATATGAGAATATTTTTTTTCTCCAGTAGGGATAGTCTTTAAGGCTTTAGCAACTTTTTTTAATGTAAAATTCTACCCTTTGTTGTATCATTTCACATACTGGAAAGAATTTTTAAAGTATACCTTTTACTTAGTAGCATGCAATTATAGAACTAGTTTAAACTTGTCCTTTTCTTTTAATAATGTGTTATGCGTGGTTGTGGCTACTGCTGTTTTGACTTCAAGAACAATGGAAAAGTTGTGAGTGATCTATAATCCCAAATATGTTTGGAAAGGCTTAATTAGAGGTAATCTTTAAACAGAAGTAGTATGTATTCCAAACTTCATGCCATCTTAATACTACATGGCAAATCTAGATTTGCACACTGAGGCAAAATTCTGACCTTTATTTGTGAGATTTGTGTGGCACACCCACACAGGCATTGACACCTCAGCATTCTCCTATAGGCTGGACCAGGGATAGAACCAGAGCAGTTCCCAATCATCCCCATGAATGGAATGCTGCAGGAGGTGGCACAGGCCACTGCTCATGGCACCAGGTTTCTTCTTACTAAAAGTGGATGTAAGGCTGAGATCAGGTTCGAGCTCCACAGTCTGAAGATAACGTACTTCTTTAAAAAAAAAACCAAAAAAACATGCTTAATTAATTATTATTTTTTCTTTTTTCAATGGCCCAAAATATGCCTGTGTAGGCAGTCCTCAGCAAACAAAGGCATCCATGAACGCAATTTATTTTTCCTCACTAGGGAGGATTTCACTCTTCATGTTCCAATTTATCATTCCTGGTCATTCTCTCTTGAGTGCTATTAAGTAACCACTGAAGACAGCAGGAGTGCATTGTAGGGCAGAGGGAGAAATGAGAGGAACAAAGTCTTAATCTGGGCTCCTCTTTAGAGGGAGCTGGAGACTGGACATTTTTCTCCTTGAGGAGACAGCATTTCAGGTGGGAGCCAGACAATGTACATACCTTGGCTGTAACCACGAGGAGACAAATGGAGGAGATAAACTGTGCAGCTGCCAGGACTGTTTGGTACTGAGCTACCTTTGTGTCCCTGTCCAGCCTGTGAACTTTAAGCCATACAACATTCAGCTTCAAATGAAAAGGCACTGGGTTTTCTCCATGTAGGAAGTATGTTATCCACTATGATACACACTGAACTCAATATACAGAGGGAACAAAGGGCAAATGTTTTGTTGATTTTGTTTCCTTGTCTGCAAAGCCCAGTGGGTCCAGAGTACTCAACAGTCTGACACATCCAAAAGGTGATGAACAATTGTTAACAATCCTGTGAGCAACTTCTCCCGGCAGTTCTCAGAAAAAGCAGTGCTGTGAGACGGAAAGGCACAGGATGTTATGGGATCCGTCTATGGCTTCTGGGATGTGGGAAGCAGAGAGCACTCTGTTTTTGGAGGATGCATGGCTGTAAACAGGAAGCTTTGCAGGGCACAGCTGAATCCTTGGGCTCTGTGCAGGACAGAGGAAGAAATCTGCTGAAACAGGTAGTGCTAGCCAGCATGGAGTTATCAAGGCATAGAGTATTTGGATTTCCTGAAAGTACATTATTCAGCCTTGTCACTGACAACCAGCCCATCAGGCCAGTTTATGCACTGTTGTGTTTTCAAACCACTGAAAAAGAGCTGAGCTCTGAAATCTGGAGGATTTTGGAAGCACACTAAAGTTAAACATTTGCTCCCTTAAGACTTTCCATTTCGGAAAGCACCTAAGTTAACAGTGAGTTGTTAAACCAGTATTAAGCAGAACTACTGCCAAAATTTCATTGAATTAATTTACTACTAGTTCAGTTATTAGAGTCCAAATCATTTCAGCCAATCCCTAACATAAAAGCTTGATGACCTGCAGGAAAACTGTACAGAGAAGGGGAAGGAATGGGGTCCCTAGAGTGCTTGAGCAGATCTCCTCTGATCCAGCAGTCAAAAAATTCAAATAAAAATCACTTGTCAGAAGAACCTCATATTTTGGCTGTGCAGTGAAAAAGAGCCAGGGCGCTTGCATAGCACAGCTTTAACCTCCTGAACCCTTCCCCTCAGTCTTCTCAAAAATTGTGTTGCAAAATCCATTCCCCAAATTATTCTAGTTTTGCTGGCACCAAGATGTATGAATTTAATGGGTTGACAAAGGATCATGGGAAAAGATAAGTGTTCCAGCACGTCCACTATTGTGTTTTGTGGTTTAGGCAGTCACTGTTGCCAAATGACCACTAAAGAAAGCAGCACATCTGACAACAATGTTATTCTACAGCGTTAATGAGTAGAGAAAAACACATCAGTTTTGGAGTTTACATTTTAATCATTACCCCAAGGACAATTCCCTAAGACCAAGATAGGAGAATGCAGAAAGGAACTGCAAGGCTGTCTTATTATTTAAGTTTAATGCATTCACCACAATGCCCTGTGTTTTTACCTTCTGAGGCAAGCAGATAAAACTCAGGAGTCTAAAAGGATCTTCATCCTGAGCTGGCCACTTCCTACCAAATTCTCAGTAACAAAGTCTGGCTCAGGGAAGACGAATAGAGGTTCCTAGATATTCAGCAGGTTAGAGCTGAGTATGTAGCAATGCTCTGTTCTCTCACCTGCAGCTCTCACACTACTCTTACCATGGAGCCTCTAGAGGAGCCCTGGCAGAAGCTGGCACCCAACAACTTTCCCACAACTCAAACTTTGTATGTTTTGCTGTCCTTCAGTAAGACCTTGAAGAAATAAGCCAGCAGTCTTTTGTTCAACCTGTGTTATAAATAAAAAGCTTACATTATTTGGGAGAGGAAATAACAACTAAATTGTAAAGTATTTTTTTATATGGAAGGTAGTTATCCACTATGATTTATATACTTTCCACAATAGATTTTGAATTGGGAAATAGGAGGCAGAGAGGGGAGCAGCAGAGAGCATAGGAATGGGAATAATGATTAATAACACCCAGATTACTCTAGTAGAAACTGAGAAATATATTGTCTTTTTCAGGCAAGAAATATTTTACAAAAATAACGTGCTTCTTTATGAATGGACCATTTGGCCAGATCTGTCTCCTAAAAATTGTCATATCTCTTGAAACACAAGGGTGTTTCAAGAGATATGAAATATTTTTTGAAGTGTAACCCTCAAAGGCAAACAACAAATGGGGACAGGGGCATGAGATAAATCCTGGAACAGCAGGAAGTGCATGAAGTACATATTAACTCATGATCCTTTCTTCAGGCTTAAGCAAATATCTAGGCACTTACATGCTATTTTGGTATTTTCTGTAGAGGAGCTCTTAGTTGGTTAAGGCCCTGTCAGTATCTCATTACACACAGATGCAAGAAGAAAGGAGATTTTTGTCTACTGAAGGAGCCTATAAATCTCCCTCCATGACTTCAAACACCTGGCTCTGCTTACTGCACCCAACTACCCCAACTCTGTCTCTAGCTCATTCTCCCCTACACTATAAAACTTTCCTACTTTATCTCTCACCTGTCTCTCATAACTACTCCCTAATAGGTACCAGGTGGCTCCAGGGATAGTTGAGGCTGACTCTTCCTAGCATAGATATTAACTCCTTCCTTGCTTGACTCCACATTAACAGTTTACGGATTTGGGTATGCTGTCCTGTGATGAGACCTGAAACAATGTGAAAGAACTGGGAAGAGTCTTATGATCCCAAATATTATATGTTACCATCCACTTTCTTTCCACCAGACCAATGAACAGAGAAGTTGATTCAAAGGCATGACACCTCCATTCTGTTCTTTGTTCTGTCACTGAACTGCATACAACACTGTCATTATGGAAATGGAGAGATTTTATCAACAGAACATTAATAAATTAAATACTATTTTCACATAAATGAAATAAAATTCAATAAAGTAGTGGTATGGGAACCATAAAATATTCTGAATAAACATATCTTCATGGTCCACTACAACAACAAAAAATCACCAGTAACAGGAAACAAACAAGTACAACAAAAACCAAACCCAAAGCCACTTACTAAGATAAGATGAAAAAGCATGATGTGGACTACAAAAACACAGGGGATTTATTTTCAGATAATTGTAACAGTCACGTGCTGCATTCCTAACTCCCAGCTTCCATTTCCTTGTAAATTGAGAGTCAAATTAATTTTTAATTGTGATCTGCAGCTGACATATCCAGGACATAAGTGATTTCAGTCACACCTATACTGACTTTTGTCAGATTCAAGTGAATCCATCCTTGGCATCTTTTTCTTGCTATGTTTCTCCCTGTTTTATGTTTATGATGTTACAAATAATTTTATCCTCTGAAATCAAAGTGCTTCTCTCACTCTGCTATCTTTAATTGTGTTTAATGAGAATGAGGTCTTGGATACAAGATACACAAGAGATTTAGAAGACAAATATTCTTATATAATTAAATTGTTGTATATTTAAAATTTTTCAAAATAAATGACTGGGAAAAAAAACTCCCTAACACTAAAACAAATAGACCATAACTTGATTTAAATACTCAGCAAATCCCAAATTAGCTACAGTGAGCATTTATTCAATGTAGGTGAAGTACAGAAAGTCACTTGCTGAGGATGAACCTTTCTGCGAACACACAGGAGGAAGGAAGAGTTGCAGTGAGATTGCCACAGTCCCCAACAGCTGCCAGCCCATCAGCTGAGCAGGCTGGGTCATGTGGATAATGGGGTGCTTTCCTCTTCACACCAGATTCATTTCCTCCAGATGTGAAGAGGGTTGTAGAATTTTAGAGTCCTTGAACCCCAAGATTAAAAGTCACTGGTCTGATGGCTTGTGTTTTTTGGCTTTGGCTTAGTGGCATGAACCATCTGCTTGAATGACCACATTTCTTCTCCAGTGTGAATCTATCATCATGGCAATTAGACAAGGTTCACAGGCTGGAAATAGCATATGTGCTGCCCAGCATAGAAAGTATCAGACTGCTAGCAAACCACTGGCTAGGGTGGACACTTGTTTGGAATGTATTTCACCTTTCTTCTGAAGGCAACTACATAATTATCCCTCTCAAGAAAATAATGAAACTCTTAACAGTTTTCCCCTGGGTTTAGGGGAAAGAGCATGGGAGATGTGTGATGAGGCAAAGATTATTTTGATTTTTAGTTTGTTTTGGTTTGGGGTGGGGTTTTTTTGTTTGTTTGTTTTGTTTTGTTTTTTGTTTTATTTGTAGTACTTTATAACACCTTGTGGAAATTCAGTGGTTGAATTTAAAAGAAAAAAAATACACAGGTTCCTCTTATATGCCATTTGCTAGGACAGGAAATGTACCCATGCTAAAAAAAATGGAGAGATTTAAGGGAGGAGAAAATAGAATTCTAAAATCAGAAACAGTTTAGTTCAAATATGTAACTTGATACAGGAGGGTGTGTATGTCTGTGTGTGTGTGTATATGTACACAGGTATGGTTTTCTAATTTATGTCTTTCTATGTATTTAGCCACCACCCTTAGCTAGAATTTCCTTTGGTGGCATTGATGGAGTATGAGTATATTTGGGTGACTGAGTATTTCAAGCCACTTTTCCACTTTTTTTTTTTTTTTTTTTTTTTTTTTTTTCTTCTTTGGGCTGGAGATTTTCAGTTTTGTGTAGTTCCTTGCATACACTCTTGTTTCCTTGTTTCCTGTCTTTCCTTTCTAAGAGACAGAAAATCAAGGTTGTCCTTGCTGTATTCCAGACCTACATCTATTATTTACTGTCATGTGCTGTGCTCCAGGTATCCAGATATCTCATATAGCAATGAAGATGGAGGAATGGACGAAATCATACTATCCTGGCCAGCTGGCTTGCAAAATTGCGTATTTCAGGCCACACATTACTTTAGAAGTGACTAAAGAAGAAGTCTAGTGTTTTCTGTTAAAGTGCAAGGTTAGAACTATGGTTGGCTTGTAGGGTTAATTGATTCCATAGAAAGCACAAGAGCCTCCTCACAGATCTGAGACCAAATGACACAACATGAAAAAAAAATTGCATAATACATCTTAAATCATCATTCATTCTGAAATGACAATTGCTGTTTAACAAAACCATTTGCTTTTGCGTGTGGTTAAAGAAAGCTGGATTTAGATGTTCCTGTACAATCTTTATAATGCGTCTCAGATATTTCAACCAAAAAAAGCCCAGTTTTACAAAGAGAGGTAAAACATAAGGAGAATTTTGTGGCATTTGGTCTCACCAGTTCCAGCAGCTACCCTCCTAAACTACAATGTAAGTCATGCCTAGTATTTCAACATGCAAACAAGGTTAACTACTTAGTTAATTTTCTTTATACTTGGGTGAAATGCAACTATGTGATCAATGCAACTCAGTGATCCTTATGGGTCCCTTACAACTTGAGATATTCTATGAGTTTATATAGTTTGCCTTCCATTCTGAAGCTGTTCAGTGGCATATATGTTTATTATGTCCTTAATAAAGGGGACCAGAAGATATTATCTATTTTAGAGGAGTGGGGGGAAAAAAGTTGTATTTTTCTTTTATGTGTTTTATATTTTCACTAAAAAGCAAATCCTCAAAATGGGATTGTATGGATCATAATTTAATGTATATTTAATGTGAACAAAAACATAGAAGCAGCTCATTTTTCAATCCATAATTGAAAAATCAAGTGATGGGTCTTCCTAGAAGCTTGTCACAGAAATTGGGGAAAACCATGAAAACCATCACACTTACACCAGCAAGGAATGGGTGAAGAGGGCATCACTCTCCAGACAGTTTTTATAGTATCTCATGCTTCTCTCTGCTGCTCAAAGTTAAAGGATCTGCATAGTTGTGAAGTACCTGTTCCACTGTATCCTAAAATGGAACCACATGTAGGATTGTGCCGTTCTACAGTCATAAAATCTCTTCTGTTTTGAGGTCTTTTCATACATACACACAAAAATTTTATCCTTAAAAGCGTTCAGTTTAAAAGATTTTTTTTTCTTAAGAAAGTATATGAATAGCCTTACTTTTTAGAATAAGAAATATAATGAGAAATATAAAACAACAGCATACAACACCATAAATATTATCCTGTTTTCTTTGCAAAATAAAGGAATTTGGGTTTTCAGCTGGTTTCAAGAGCATAAATAACATTAATGATCTATTAGGGTAATTCATCATTATATACTCAGATGACCAAAAATAATGAAAAAAGATGAAAACAAATGGATTTTAAGAATTACAATTTTATAAAGTCCAGCTTGAAAAGGAAATCACCTAGTTTACACACGAAAACAATAATCAGTATTTTATACCATCTGAATATTATATAGTATATGTTACTACTGAGAATTAAGGGAACAAGAAAAACTGTCATCCAAAGTAAGGGAGCTAGGCAAGCAAAAACTGAAGGAAGTCCCATGCTCCTGACCACCGAGGAACTGATAACACGTAATTTGTGTGGTATTATGAAGTGCTGAACAAATCTCAGACCAAACAAAACCCTGCCTTTTATTTTTTGTGTGTGACTATCTCATGTCTACAAAGGACAAGTTATATTAACCTCTCACTTTGTATACCTATTAGGAAAACATACATCTCCCCTTGTTTCTGTGCATTTCTTATCCATTTATTTGAGAGGCTGCTTCTGTCCTCAATTCCTTGCTGCAGCAGTGGGATAAAATGAATGACCTTGCTGCCTTTTGCTGTGGTAGAGCTGCTCCTGTGCCTTTCGAGGAGTGAACTCCAGGGTTATGGGCTGTCCTTCAGGAAGCTTTGTTTCCTGCAGTCGCAATATTTACTTGAAGATGACAAGTCTGTCCTTCCAACAGGATGTAAGTGATGTGGGAGTCACACAGTATGAAATGCACTTGGTAATTGAAGCCAGTCCTGCTTAGGGCTTTGAAAGGAAGCACGTAGTTGTCAATGGGGCACCAGTGAAGAGAAAAAAGACAGACTCTCACATTCTCTGTGGTCTGTGTCACTGGGTAGATGGGCTGCTGTGATTTGAAACAGCCGTAAATGTGATCTGAGTGCTGCAGAATTCTGATTGCAGTTTCAGTCTCTGTCTGGCTTTTCTCTGCAGTCTTACATCAAGGCAAGATGGCGTGAAGCAGGAAAGAAATCCATGGACAATAATGAATGCAGGAACAGTGGTCTAATTCTCAGCTGACAGCTCTTATATGTTCCATGAGATATCTTGTCACCTGTTTTCAGACTTCTATACAGGCATTCTATAAAAATTTACACAGAGAAAAGAGTAATTCTTCTAGTGAAGATTCTTTTCTGAAAAAAAACGTGGTGCTGTTTTTAGTGCCAAATGTACACATGCTGTGTATCACCTAGATGATGTTTGCTGTTCCACTTATTGCCTGGCTGAAAGCACTAGCTGCTCAGAGTAATTCAGTACTAATGTAAAATCTTAATTACAATCTTATGCTTCTGAGAAGCCATAAAATGGATAGAGGACAGGTTATGTTTTTTCTTCACTCTGACTGGTCTTGACTCCTCCACTGAGATGAGCAGCCCTATGGACTTTCTATCAGAGCTTGGCCTGTCAGATCACTGAAGTAACTGTCCTTCATAAATATATTACAGTCTTCTTTCAGAAAAACACACTGGTGTAAACATTTATCCCATGGAACTGTCATTCACAGAAGGACTTTTACAGACTTGGAGCACTTGATGAATTCTAGGTAGTTCTGTAGACCATTCAGGTAAGCCTGAAATGAAGAGCTTTCCTGGATCAGGTGCTGCCTGGGTAAAGACAAGAAGTCAGATAAACTAATGCTGGCTCTGTGACACCTCTGTTTAAGGTGTGCCATAATGTTGGAGTAGTGGTTCTGCTAGCTGAGGCAGATGGATTTGAAAATGTCAGGGTTTCCAACCTGATTCCAGCCTCCACTCCTTGGCTCACTTTACCCTTTGTAGCATGTGTGAAATTCTCCACATCTACTCTGCAGATCCAGGAGGCCCCAAGATAGTCACCAAATGTGAGGGATCCATATTTCCCAACCCTGGGTACTGACGTGATTTAGGTCTTAATGCTTATAACAGAGGCATTCAGAAAACCCATCTGAAGTGATAATAAAAATGAAATCTACCACTGCAGAGTAATTATGTGGAGCTTTTCAGAAAGTGTGTTTCTTGCTATGATGAATCAACTCTCAGAGAAACTTACAGAAAGGGAAGAAAAAAACAAATACTTTTCCTTTTTCTACATACATCTTTGTTGTAATTAATCTCGATCAAATGTGTATCTGACATTTTTTCTGTGTTTTCTCTCCTATATTTCATAATGAGATCAGCTGTGACTTAGGTACATCTGCAGCTATTTCTTTTCTCTCAGATAGTATTTGTTTTGGCTAAATGGAAACCCACACTCTATCTGTTTTGCTGAGGCAGCTGCTCCCTTGTGATTGATAGCATTTGACTTTCATGTTTGCATACCTGATGCTGATCCTGTCTTGCATGACATCAAAGGGAGGCAGCACTGGCTGGCATCTTAATTCGTGGCTCATGTTCTCCATGCTTGGCTGGGCCTGGAGAGCTGCACTTGATGAGTTTATTTCCTGTCACTGTGTATGTGCCGAGCCACCTTGGCCACTGGCATCCTCCCACACAGGGAAGGTTGCCTGGTGTCAGGGCTGTTCCTCTCCTTTCATCTTCTGATGTCCATGAGATAAGGCTGGGCACATGAGAGAGCTTTATTTTCACCAAGCCTTTAATGATGTGCAACACTTTTCTTGGGAGTGGGCTGGTGTGGGGGTGAAGACCTCAGGTCGGTTCAAAGATTCAGGTCACACAACAATGACTGGGCTTGTCAAGGCTTGTACAAATCAGGCTATGCTGTGATATAAAGTGAATTGAGTGTTACTTGTGCACTCAGAGGTTGGGAAGAGATTTCCAGGAAATATCAGGATCACCTTTTTTTTACATTTTGGTAATGCCCCAGGCACCAGCAATGACTTAAGCTTCTTCTCAGAGAAGATGCAAAGAGTACTATGAAAAGTCCTTGAGAACCACAAAAAAGGTATGAAAGAAAGGGAATACTGTTTCTATGTTGACAAGCTATTCTAGGAACATAGGACTGGACAGGACTAACTCAGTCACTAAGCTGAGTGCACCACAGCCATGGACAACAGGATATTTTGGTGTTCACAGAGAGCATCTGCTTCAGAGTTCAGCACATGAATTTTCCGCCTAAATGTCCTTAGTGTGAGACCTCAGATCCAGAAAAGAGATTTAGGATAATCTTGTCTATCATTTCAGGGAAATGTTTCTCCAGGTAAGAAAAATCTCTACCTAATGTCCCGTCTACTGAATGAAGGTCCTGCACCTGCATGAGGGCAAACCCAGATATTAAATAGGCTGGGTGGAGAAGGAATTGAGATGAGCCCTGGAGAGAAGGACTTGGGGTATTGCTTGATGGGAAGCTCAACATGAGCTGGCAAGGAGCATTGGCAGTCCAGAAAGCCAGTGTCCTAGGCTCCACCTAAGTCTGCATGGTGAACAAGTGGAGGTGATTCTTCCCCTCTGCTTTGTGAGACCCCACCTGGAGTACTGCATCCAGCTTTGGGGCCTCCAGCATAAGACATGGATATGCTGGAGTAGGTCCAGAGAAGGGTCACAAAGATGATCAGAGGACTGGAGCACCTGTCCTGTGAAGACAGGATGACAGAGTTGAGGTTGTTTGAAGAAGAAAAGGTTCAGGGAAGACTTTGTAGCAGCCTTCCAGTATCTAAAGGGGGCTTACAAGAGAGGGAGAGGGACTTTTTATAAGGCACTGTAGTGGTAGGACAAGGATTAATGGATTTAAACTGAAAGAGTGTAGATTTAAGTTAGAAATTAGAGAGAAGTTCTTTCCTATAAAGGGTAGTGAGGCACTGGAACAGGTTGTACAGAGAAGCTGGGTGGACACCCCACCCTAGAAGTATTCAAGGTCGGTTTAGATGGAGCTCTGAGCAACTTGGTCTACCCATGACAGGGGGGCTGGAAAAAGATGATCTTTAAGGTCACTTCCAACTCAAACCATTATACAATCCTAAAATAATGGATGAATGGATCAGGAACATCTCTATTCTAGGCTGACTACCTGTATGGCTACTTACACTCAAGGCAGGGATGGTAGGTGGTAAGTGGAAAACACCTCCAGCACCTTGCATCTTTGGTCTCTGCCAGCTCCTTAGATTTAGGAGATCTGACTCCGAGTACAAGATACCAAAAGAGTAAATTCTATTAGATTTTCTGTGTGGAAATTACTGTTCCTATCTCCAAGGCAAGTCAGAACAAATTGAAATTAGAAAATCAGTATTTCTAGTCTCTGTGCGTGCAGATAGGGAAGATACTTTCTGGTCTGTAGAATACATTAGATTTTTCCAACAGTGATATGGTGCAGAATACACAAACAGTCTTGATGGAAAACTGTAGCTGAGGCAGAAAAACTGAAGACAGATAAACTTCAGACTGTGAAGGCCAAATCGTTATAAATCTTGCTTAACTATTGCATTGAAGCATGTACTCAAGTCAGTCTGTGCACTTCCTACTGCCTTTTTGAAACATCCCAGTTCCCAGCTGTGACTGCCGAGTGTCCCAGAGCAGAAGCCTGATTCCTTCCAGTAAGAGATGTTTCACACAACTGACTGCAAAAGTGAGGTAGCTCTGCATAATTTTTACTACTCTGGAGCTGAGAGGCTGCCTCATAGGTTCTACTATATAGTTACAGCATCGTATCTCCCTCTGTTAAAAGTTTGCTTCTGCAGTCAAATAACTAAAAAAGTTCAATTAGGAGAAACTTGAAATTTTGTGAGAGGATACCAGCCAATTACTTTAAGCATAGTATCAGTTTTCCTTAAAAAAGTAAAAAAAGTCTTGATCAAATTATTTTTTACTTCTACAGATGCTATTTGAGTGTAGCATTTAAAGCTTTTTAAAAGTTTTGCTTCCCTACAAAAGATCAAAAATATATGTGTGATATGCAGATCATAATGCATTTAAAACTAAAGGGACTTGGATGGCATTGTTAGTTTCTTATAATCTTGGAGTATAAAACTAGGAAATCAGTGGTCTGTGGATAAATATACGGTCTTCCTGTTTTCTCTGCTGCTAGAGTTTCATGGTTTTGGTTGCAGAGCATCAGGTTTTGGCTAGGAAATCAGTGAGGTTTGCCTAGTTGTAAGTGGAAAGATTTTGGCCTAGATTTTGTGTTTTGTGTAATTTGAGATTTTTGGTTGAAACCTTCTAGATGCAAATCTATGTGGAAAAGATATTACTTTTGGTAATATCTTCATATCTGGCCCAGACCACCACTGATTAAACATCTTCTCTCTCTTCTGATAGGTCTTGCATTTTATGAGAGAAATACAGATGGAATCTGCTGAATTCTAGCTGGAGAAAGCTGTCAAAGAGAGCTGGTGCACCTCACTGGTGATCCACCTCAAGGCTGACCACTGCAAAAACCAGAACTGCTCACTCTGCCAAAAGTGTGGGATTCTTCATGTTTACTCTCAGGAAAATGTTCATTTGTCCTCTCGGTGCCCTTACTGGACTTCTGAGATAAATATCTCTGGTTTCCAAGATTCTCTTCATAAACATACACTTCACTTTACATTTTGTAAAAATAGAGAAAAAAATGCCATATTCCAAGAAACCACAAAGAGAAACTGAGAGAGCATGTTACCAGAAGAAAAAACATAGCATCTCCACATGAATATTGGTCTTGGCATTGCAATGCAGTATCACTGATCTTGTTAAAATATCTAAAATTACTGCTCCATCAGTATTATAACCTGCAGGGGAGGAAAGAGAGAAGAAGTTCATGGCATAGTACAGAGAGACAAGCTGTCAGAAAAATTGTAATGGATAAGGGTAGAATTTTTAAAATTCAGATTATCTGATTCATTTCATCCCTTTTAAATCAGAAACTAAGTCCAATAAAATCACATCATCTGCCTTCTCACACAGTGATAAAAAACCCAGGTATTCGCACATTGTGATTTATCCCATCAGTCCTAAACATGATTTACTATTGGGAAAAGTTTGTTTCTACCACTTGAGTCTAGGTGGCTAATGCAGCCTGGATGGTCAGTTTTAATTAGGTTAAGTTTGACAGATGATTCTTACCCTGGATGATTCTGGAGAGTTCACATTTCTTCCCACCAGTGGCATTTAGCAGTCCAACTAACTTGATAAAGTAGGTTCAGTTCTACAATAAGCAGTTTAGCACAGAAAAATGCATAGTCATTCATTTAAATGTATATCTTATTTATAAGAAGAGGGATTATGAGCAGCATGGTAGTGATGCTGATATAGATTTCATGTTCCTGGTAGGTAACACATTAAATGTGAATTCCTTCCCGACAAAAACACTTAGGAAGTAAACATCAGTTTTAAATGTATATACAAATTAATTCTTTGAAAGTGTAGCAGATGATATTATCTCTTTATAGAATATTACTGAGACCATTACTGCTGTTTCCAGCTCTGTTACCTTTCCTTTAGAAAGGATAAACAAAACTAAGAAAAGAAGATAGCAATGTTTACATTACTGAGTAACAAATAGCATGCTGTAAGACTCAGGGGTTTTATTTTGAGTTGATCCAGAATATGATTAAAAGATTACTTCCTCACCTTCACTGAGAAACAAGGAGGAAAATTAAACAGTGGGTGAAGGTCAAAATGAAACTCTGTGACAGCAAAATATTTTTGCCATTTAACTTACCACTGCTTCTTTTGGGCTAGTTTATTTGAGATTTGGCAGCTTTCCAGTGGCTGGTTTTTCTTAAGAAAGGGCTGATAGTGTGACAGAGATGTTAGAAAAGACACAGATCATATCCCTTTACAAAACTGGGGAGACTGTTTTCCAGTCTAGCATTTGTATGCATTCATTTCTCCTGAAAAATAAGACTAGTTCCAGTTCTAAACTTCTAAAAAGCTTTGTTAACTAAAGGCTTACTTCAGATCTGAACTGTCTAAAGTTTTCTCACTTCTCTGTGCTGACCTCTCAAATCCCAGTCATCCTCACAGGAAATTTTTACTGTTTCTGAAATGTGTTATGCTGTCACAGTACTGAGAAATCCTCTTGTCCAGCTGTGCAGAAAGCAGATGCCAAAGAGCACTGCTCCCATCCCCTCTCTGCCCCATCATCTAGACTTCTGTCATGAACAGGGAGCACACCTGGAGGGAGTGTCCTTTCCATGGGGATTAGAGCATTGTGTTTTAACATCAAGAAACAAACAATTGTGTGCATGTATGCATACATATAGCAAGAGATACAAACATATATGTGTGTATGAACTTGCAGGTGTCAGTACCTCCTCACAGCCAAGAGAGGACAATAAATATTACTGTCATACTCATATACTTTGCATATTCTTCAATTAACTAAGGTAATGGCACTGTGAGACAGATATATTTTCATCATTGTAATCTATCTACAATGTCTTGGAGTAAATATTTAAAAGCAGAGAAAGGGGCAGGGATTACTTCTATTATTAGGGCTCTTTCTTAGCCAACTTTTCTGAGATCCTTTTCAACAAGATACATCTATCTTTGTTGGTAAAATTATGCCAGCATCAGCCATTTTAACTCATTTATCTAGCATACAATCATATTTTGTACAGTATTTCCTAATAAAGAATCTTTTATATAAATAATCCTAAATAAAACACAAATCAGCACATATCTCTGAACTAGTAAATGGGTAATAAGGAAAAGACATTTAAAGAGTCCTAATTCACTTGCAAGAGAAAAGGAAAAAGAAAGAAGGGAAAAAGAAAAAGAGAAGATTACTGTAAATTTTATTTTTTTAAGAATCTAATTTAATTCCAATGCATATCAGTCAGATTCTTTTTTATGGCTTTGAGATATGGACCACAGAAAAAACTTCCACAAAGATCGTACTGTAACAAGTATGATCACGGTAACAAGTTCACAGTAACAAGTTCCTTTCCGATTTATATCCTAAATTAACATCACCAACAAAAATAGCCCAGCATAACATCTGCAAAGGTCAGGGACAGAAATGCCCTCTATTGGGAAGGCTTGTGAGGCTGCCTGCACGTGGTGGACATCCTGAGCAGGCACAAGGGCAGTGAACATGTAGCTCAGCTTCCCATGTGCTTCATCAGCTATTGTTCTAAACACAATTAGCTAATAAAATGATTTATCCAGTAAAACAAGTAGAACATGTTGAGTGATGGGAGAGATGCAAAAGGTGAAAAAGTACCTTTTCTTACTTTTTCTCCTGCTAATAACAATTTCAGAAGCAAGATGCTTTTTAATTTATTTTCTTTTTAATCTGACTAAAGGAAAGTGGAACTTTTTTTTTTTTCCCCTCTCCATAACAACAATTACGCTTTCTAGAGGTCTGTTCCTTTATTATCAGCCAAGGACAGATAAGGCAAACATGTAACATCCACAATGCTACCGACATTTTCTGGGACTAAATGTTTATTTGAAGGACAATGCAAAGTTCCTTCTACTGCTCTGAGTACCCATGCTGAATTAAAATCCTAAGCACTTACAAAAATGAGGAGATTAATTTGCTCTACAATTCTTTGCTGCTTCAGGACAATAGCAACAATGTGATTAGTGTAGTTATATGTTGACATTAATGACAATAATGTTGATTATTAGACACTGACTTCTCAGCCAAATTCTAAAACTGTGAAGAACTAATAGAAATTCTTTACTGCCAAAGGATTGTCACTGACAAAAATATAGTCTTGGGCTTCAGAAAAGTCCTTTGGCTAAAAATACCTGAGAGTGTACAGGACTTCTCAGTCAGGAAAGCACAACATGAGGAGGGTAATATTTCTTTGACTTTAATAAGAAGCTACCAGAACCTATGCTTTGAAAACTAGTTTTCAAAGTTTTAGAAAGCTTGAGAACTTAAACATAGTTACTGTTATGATTTTTACTGCTTCCTGTTTAAGGGCAAGACAAGAAGTGGAAATTGCTCAAAAATAGCTTCTTGGAAGTTGCTTCCATACCAGACTGAGTGTGTTTTTGCAATATTTCCAGTTCCCTTTTCTGTATCAACAAGTTCTCATAGATAGTACTGAAACAGCATGTTGCTGATTAGAACCACACCAAACTTGTAAACCTTGGATCCACTTGCAAATGTGATTTTAGTGTTTGAACCTCAAAGTGTAGCTGACAAGTTAAAAGCAACAGATGAGTACAAGTCCTTGGAGGTATCAGGGTGGAAGATAAATTTTTTTCAACACAAAGAACGGTTGCTCACTTAGCCCTAGCCTGAAATATACATGGTTTTTTGTATTTTCTGAGTCTTTGATTTGTTGCTAAGAATGTTTTCTCCTGAATAATAGTATTTTATTTCCAGAGAATGATGTTTTAAAATATTTTTTTTTTCAATTATAAAACTATGTAATATGGTCCTAATTAATAGATGCATAAAAGTGAGTAATGAGATTTATATAAATCACCATCAATATCTGGCAAGATAATATAGGGAAGATAAATGCAGAGATGTAGGAAACCAATTGTCCTTTATGGCCTTTTTATGTTCACAGTTATCAGAGAAGCAGTGTAGCTCATGCAATCCATCTACACCTCACTGCACCACTGAGAATCAAACAGGACTTACTCAAAGACCTGTTCACCCCATACTATTATTTTCTTCATAGGCATAAAATCCCAATTGTTAATTTTTAAAGCATTTTCCTCTGTGCATCTCTTCAGGATATTGAGGCAAACTCAGTACAAAGCAAGTTGTAAAACAAGGAGAAGTAGAGAGAAACACAACACCAACATCGTTCTGGTGACTGCTGTATAAATGCTCTGACAAATAATGTCACTCATTCACCAGCCTTGTCCTAGAGCTCACTGCCTCTGGAGGTGCACAATATTTTAATGGACCTGACCAAAACCACTATTATCACATTATTCTCTGTCCTCAAATGCTCTTCTTTCCTTCTCTTCATTCTTATTTGTTTTGCTGCCTCCTCCACCAGAGCAAGGTATTTGGGGTTTAAGGTCCATGGCTGCTGTTTCATGCTATTTGTGGTAAAAAACAAGTATGGCAGCTGTCTTAATATTCAATCAGCTTGGGTTTTTTTTTCTTGAGATCCCGAGTTGAAGAGGGAGAGCACCCCAACAAAACATAAATTTCTGAAGTGAAATCTTTTGGCAGGCCGACTTTATTCAGCATTTGTTTGTTCAGCTCTGATGCTCAACCAGGCATAGTAATCACTAGTGTGACTTTGGAGGATTAAAGTCTTAAGGCCTAGTGGATTAGTATGTTCAAACCTACATCTTTCAGCTGTCAGATAGAAGAAGGGTTGCTTCAGGAGCAGAAATTTTTTGTAAGTACTTGCATGCAGAGAGCCCAATTTGTCAAAGTATTGAGCAGCTCCCAAGAATTAACGAATTTATCTTCCAGGCTGCCTGGAGAAGTGGAGAAGGATTATCTCCAGTTTATAGTTCTGGAAGAAAAGCACAGGAGGATTAAATTACTTGTTTCAGGTCACATACAGGGCACTCAGGCTGCAGGGGCACTTGATGATTTGGAGCAGAAACAAAAGAAAGAGGTCCTTTGAGTTTCTTCACTAAGAAAATAGCCCCATGAGCTTCTTCACTTCCCCACCTTTTACAAGGTGGGGGAAAACACCTTCTTTGTACCTTTGTCTACTAAAAGTTTTGGGAAGGTTTTGGTGAACTCCAGACCCCCGATCTCTCCATCAAGGACTTTCAGTAATGGCTCTGATATTAGCCATTAAAAACAGCAGACCAAGGCATTGGCTTGATGCCCTGGATGTAAAGAAGTGCATCTTGGCTGAAAGAGGTCAACTGGGCAATTCACCAGAAGGTTTTGATTACTGCCTCAGCCCACAGGTTTTCTTCAGTTAGACCTGTTAAGGGAAGGAATGATAAGTAATTGGTATAGACCAAAGCCTCTGGGAAAACTAAACTGGAGGAGTAAATCTCAGGAATTTTGCATGTCATAAGTGAATCACAGCACTTGTTTTTAGTGCTGCAAGTAAGGGGGATGTGCTGTAGTGCAGAAGATGTCTATTCTTCCAACTGCTTTTTTTATCATTGTCAGTCAAAATTATATCCTTCCAACTTTTGAAATAGTTGACAAGAACTGGTGATCATTCTGAAAACTCCAGAGATCAGGCACCTTTTTTCCATTGTCATTGTCTTGCTCTTTCTGGAGGTTGTTGAGATTACTTCCAAATATTTGGAAGATTTGTAATCTTCTTCTAGAAAAGAAGCATGGGAGATGTGCCAAATATACATGCTGTCGATAGTTACAAATTTATTATTTCAAATCTAAAATATGCAAGCATTCTTTAAAAAGATGCATTTAAAAATTAGATAAATTAGGTACTACATATTATGAAATGACAATAGAAAAGAAAAAAGAAGGAAATCCTGAGTTTGGATATTTACAACTTTTTGTTACCAGAGACTCCTGTGCTGACGGACACATACAGCCCTGTTGATATTGTAAAACTTCCTCTCCCATCTTTCTGTGAGACTGCCAAAAAGGAAACAAAATCATCTGGATTATCTGGAAGCCAATGGCCTTAGCATTTCTCTCTGAATTATTGAGTTAAAGCTTGAGAACACATTGATAACACTCTGCTAATGCTGCCCTTATCCAAGGATGTCCTGGTAGCATTAGAAAAAGTCACAAATGTTTCATTTCAGTTCCTACAAGTGATGGAAACATTGATGAGAGCACTGATCATCATTTGAATCTGAGGAGTCCTACATTTGTCTCCCCAATTCTTAATTCCCTTTCTTTTCTTTTAACTTCACCTAGCCTCACAGGCATGAAGTCATACATCTGGATGTGCAGTTCTCCTCCTAAAACAACCTCATACCTGGTTTTTCGTGACTATCACAATAGTAGAGGAAAGCAAAAAGCCATGATCAGTCCCTGTAGTGTGATGGTTGTCTAATCTTTAGGAAGAAACATCACTAGTCTGTATAAGAGGTGTATAAAGCAACTTGTGTTACATCAGATAAGATACACCCAGAGAAAGCACAGTCTTAGGAAGGCAATATATTCGCCTTGTCTTCTAATATGTTAATAACAGGAGAAGTGAAAACCATGTGTTCTGACCCATCCACACTTGTCTGGGTCATAAAACTCCTATGGTTGCTGAGATTGTTTTTGTAGCTTCCTTTAAAAAATCAGAGCTTTACTGCATGTACTGCAATGTAGCAGGGCTGAAACATTTTTCCTTCACATGTGCAGGTAAGAGGTGCTTTAAAATGTGGAAGGAGGTGAGCAATGGAAAAATTTCTTGTAACTTTGTGTCCTGCAGGGGTTAAAAATGTCCCCAGTAATACAGCACTTGATTGCTTTTAAGGATTTATCTTTGCTATGGGTAACCTACCTCTCTGCCTTTTACATGAAGCTGATTTTGGAAGGTGTTTGTAACGTTTTATATGGATGCTGGAGAGACAATGGAGCCATGCAGCTCTTCACTCACCCAGGCTCCAACTTTTTGACCTCACAGATGCCTTTAGAGACAAAATTCACTGCCTGCATGCAGACAGTTGTCCTGCATAGGCAGTCTGGATCCTACCCCTTGGACCACATGGCACTTGCTGCACTTAAGCACAGCATGGTACTCATTACATTTAAACATACCACACTGCACTGACAGTCTTTAGTCTGTCTGTAAATAAGTCATGCTGTAGGAATGAAGGCAGGCAGCAGAGCCCCTCTCTTCCACCCTCGATCAGATTTTTCCCAGATGTAGCCACAATTTTATCCCACAAATTGCTGATGTCTTTGATCAATACCGATGAACAGGGTGTATCTCTCAAATGCTGCTTAATAGCAAGTGCATCAGTTTCATTTTTTGTCTCAATATAAATCTACAAGTATGGAAGAAAAAATAGGAAGAAAACAAGTTTCCTCCTCCGTCAGCATATTCATTCATCACAAAGGTGATACTAGGAGGGTATTCTGGTATATATTTTATATTCTATACTATGTTGTGGTGCAGAGATAATTTTTAAAATAGAAAAGCAGTCCAAATAGTTATTTATTCCCATCTGTATATAACTTTTGGGTCTGACTGAAAATCACCTAATCTTCTTTATGGACTTAGGAATGATTCCAATGCATATCTAAAGGGATGCCGCTTAACTTTGGTATTGTCTCTTTTTCAAAAGGCTTTGCAATATCAAGCATTTTTTTTTCCATTAAAAGAGTGAAATCAATTTCCCTCTAAATGTGCCCCCCTTGGCAATACTGTGCTTTTGCCAATATTAAGATTATGTGAGCATGTCTGTTGCTTAGTGGTGTGCTTTCTGGACAAACATAAATAAGTTTGTGAGAAAGAGAAACATCTTTCTCACAGTTGATTCCTCTTTGTTGTTTCAAAGGGGCCTGTTGCTCTAAATAATAATATGTATGCATTATATATAAAGAAGTGTCCTCCCTCTCTCCAGATTTTAGACATCCAGTTTTTCATTGGAAATTTCATATGTGATGATGTGGCCTCAACCTATTCCAATTGCAGATAAATGCAACTGTCAAGTGAATCACAAAGGGCCAAATTTGAGATGAAATATGTTTCCAGGCTGGTTCCTCATTGAACTGCACCACATATCACTTAAGCATAAATTTTAATTCATGAGTTTTTATCAGACTCCAGCTATGAGGCAGTGCCATGTTGACAAATCTTTCTCTCAGTCCACAGAAATTATGTCAGTATACATATATCAGAAATTTTTTACTTATATTAGGAAGAAAAATATTTTAGTACTCACTGAAGGACTGTTTGGAAATATGTATTTATGCTACTATATTTTGGATTATATCCTCTTTTATCCTTCAATGAATCTCCAGAAAGACTAAGGCCCGTATCTGGGTATGAAAAAAAAAAACCCAGGTAAATCTTTGGACACTGATTTCACGGACTATAGAAGTGGAGGTCTGAAGATTAAGGTATATATCTGCTTGTTTTCTTCCACTTTTGTTTTCTTTTTCTACTGATCTTACCTGTCCCACTACTGTAATTCATCTTTCAGCAAAAGAGAACAGTGTGTGGCAATGTAACAATGTAGTTACAGTAAGAAGGATGAGAACAATTCCTTTTTAAAAGCACCTAAAAGTAAATATAAACATAAACTCCAAAAATCTCAGACTGTCTAGAGCCATTTTCAGCTCCAATTAACAGCTTCCCTGAGAGAATGGTTTCAGACTGGATCTCAAACCCAAGCTTTTCATGTAGGACAGTAGATGCAGGTGAAATTTCCACTCTGGCATGCTTCTAGGATGATAAATTATTGAATTATTTTCATCACTTCAGTCTCTCCTCATTTTTCACTAAGTACAGATATGCATGCATCATCAGGAATCCCAGTTGGGTGTAAACATAATTGATTAGCATAATTTGTTGTGCTATGTAATTAAACAAACACTGTAATTGTCTGGAATTAATGAAAGTAAGAGGAAATGGAGCCTAGCAGATAGAGTCATAGGTTTTCACTGCTGCCAAGGTAAAATTTTAAAGAATGCTAAATAGCCATGAAGGACTGAAGAGAAAAAATTGAGAGATGGATTCTGCTTCTGTCAGATTATCTGGTGTTTCATATATTGGATAGAGACTGGGGGAGAAGAAACTCAGTGGAGTAACATTCACCTGACTACTACAGTGCAATGCATGTTAACAGATCGTATCTATATTCATATCTATATGTATATACATACTATAAAACAATTTATTCTGGTCTATGTTAGATCTAACTATTATTAAATTGTCACTAGGAATGCAAATACACGTATTAGCAAACCACATATTTGCAAATTAACAGATACTTACAGATTATTTTTTTTTACAGGGTTTACCATATCTTAGAAAATACTATTCTCCTCATGTTTATAGGCTGGTACTTGAGGCTAGAGTTGGATATAGAGTGAAGAAAGAAGGGGAGGAGAGAGGGAAGGGGAAACAGGGTTGGACAGAAAAGTAGAACATCTCAATGCCCTATAGGCTGGATTTCTTTCTGCATCAAGTGATGTCAGTAGGGGCACATAGTCTCAGCAGTGACGCATCTATGTGGTTAGTAAGGATTTAAACAAATAGCCTCCTTATATTCATGTAGACTTTGGCTGTTCTGGTAATTTAACCCTGAAGCTTGGAGGTACCTGAATAACAAAAGCAGTATTCCTTATAAATTTAATTGCTTCCTCACTTGCCTTGCACTTTTCTTCATTTCCCCCCTTAATCTCTATATCTCTGCCTGGATTTCCTCATACTGCCTTTCAGTGCCTACAGCCATAACACTGAAATTCTAGAACTACAGTTTTGTGCTATGGAACACCTGGGCTGGTTCCCTATTAAAGTTTTTAGGAAAGATTTGTGTTTGTTATTTAGATCTAGCTTTCATGAAGACAGTTGTTTTATCCATATCACATGAAAACAGAAGAAACTACACAAGATGAGGGCCAAGGGAAAAAGATAAAGAAAAATAAGGATGGGAGAAAACTTTTTACACTATCTGTGTAAAAAGAAAATCCCAGCATGATCAGTCAGGTATACGAGTAAAAAAAAAAAAGAGAGATAAAGAGATGCAGAAATCCCACAAAAGGAAGACTACAGAATATATAAGAAGAAGAGGAATGAAGAGTCTAAAACATTGAGAAGGAGCTCTAGTATTTAAAAAGGAGATCCACATTAAGGCCAGACTAAGAATAAAGAAGAAGGGGAGTTTTATGAATGATAGGTGAAAAACAGAAATGAGAGGAAAAAAAATCAACTGGGAAGATTTTATGTGTTTGCGACTAAGGGGAAAAGGAAGACAGAATTGTCCAGATATCTGACTAAATGGTTTGGAACACAGGAACAATTGAAAGCATGAGCTGAACACAAACAAGTTGTAAAGAAAATATCGTATGTGGTGGCTAAAAAGCATTTCATAGACTTTTTGCTTTTTCTCACACATATTGTCACTTACTAATTCAAGACAGAAAGCTTGGAAATACAGTGAAAAAGAGGATTGTCACAATGTTTTCCAGGCAGCAACCAGGAAGGAATGGAAGGCCTCTGGGAAGTGTTGTATTTATAGAAATTCAGATGAAAAAGCTGAAGATACATAGAAAGCAGCTTTGAAATTCCACTTTCTGAGCCCAATTTGCCAACTTTTGAAGGATCAAAAAATATACATGAGAATAACAATACAGAAGAAAGAGAATTCACAGAGATAAAACTGCACTGATCTTAATAGAGAGTAATAGAATATGGAAGAGATTAATGTAATATAATATAAAGAGTGATAAAGTATAATTACTCCAGTTTGATTTGTTATGTATGTTTCAACACTGTGTGTACATATTCCAACCCCTGCATTGTGGTCCTTTGCTTTCATTTACTGTTGATTTTCTGAAGCAGGTGTAAAGGAAGAAATAACTGCATTCACTTATATAAAGGTGGCCTTAAGAGAAATTTTCTGAAATCTGAAATGACACTTTTTGATCACTAAACCATCTAAAGCAACAGAAAGACAGGATCGCAATGTTGAACTGAATTTATTTTCGAGGATCTCAAATAGAAAAGGAAGAAGAAACCGGGAAACTAAAACTGGATAACCTGAGTAGTAGGGGGGAAAATGTAGGAAAAATATATGATGTGTGTTTGAGAATATCCAGAATATTCTCTATTAAACTGCTGTCAAATTTTAAATTTAGAAAGAGAAGGAATTTCCTTGGATGAATACTTAAAAATAGAGCCACATATCATAGACTTAATAACTGTCAGGCTTCTGATTAAGAGCTATGACAGAGCCTTCCTTCCAAAGATAACCTGAGCCAAAGAAATGTAACTTTTTCTTTAGAAGCCAAGGAGAAAGTAAATGAGTCTTTCATAGCCTTGCAAACATAAATCCTAAGATATCAGGATCAAATGATATGACTCCTAATTGAGCAAAGCTCCCATGTATTTGCCTTGTGATCAATCATGAACCCAACACATGAGCAATCACCACTTAATGATGCAAAATCTGTTTCTGGACAACTTTGAACTCTGTAGGGGAATGGTACGGACACATCAACATTCCTCCCAAAAAGATGTTTTGGACAAACTCCAGCTTGGCAGATTTTGCACAACACTTGCTATCTGATGAATAAAATTAAGAGAAAGCAACCACTCTTTACAAAAGAACATTAAAGGTCAATGGGCAAGGATAGCCTGGATAGATAAGGATGAGTTTATCCACATGAATAATGTTAATTATTAAACTGCACAGAATAGGTGTTCTATGTAAATAGTCAACTAAAAATCAGGTTGCAATGACTCCTTTCTTTTGCTCCAGTTGCCTACTGAGTGGAGCAGTCTCCCTGAAATCTTTTGCTACAATAATTTAATCTAGTTAACTCATATTGCTTATTAATATTTCTATTCTGTATAATAGTATATTTATATGTTTTATTCAGATTTATAGCTTTGAGGAGTCATTGCTCTGTGATTTGCAGTAAATTATTCTGTAATAGGATTGGTTAAAACATACAAATGAACATGCAGAAACGACAGAATCAAACTCTAAAAATAAGGATGACTTTTCCATATTTAAAATTCTGGGCTTTTTCTCTTCATGAGTGACTACAGAGCTACAGGATTACTCACAGTGTGCCTGATACTCAGCTGTAAGTGGTTCTGGGACCTGTTAGTCATCTGCATGATGCATTTCCTAAAGAAGATGAAGGTGTCCTCTGTCGAGAACTGCACACTGACAGAAGTTGGTGAATTACTGAAGGGAAAGGCTACTTGCTGCTTCCAACAACACTTGATAAAGTGTTTGATAAAACTATATGCATATAATGATCTATCCACCCCAACACAATATCCACCTGCAATTAAACTTCTTGTGAGAAGTTATGTCTCTGATCAACATCCTGTACTCTCAGTAGTGAGTAGTTTCCTTTTGGCTTTTTACCAAAAATAATAACCAATCTACAAACTGAATGAAAGCTATTCCAAGTCAACTGCACCAAACTGAAAATGGTTATTAATCTCATTTCTCACATGGATTTCAGGAACTTTGCATCCCCTCTTTGAACTCTCAGAAAGGCAGAAACATTTTCCAGTAAATATTTCCCATAATTGTTCAGAAAATGGTACATTGAAATTCCAGACACCTTTACTCCTTGAAGCCAACAATGTTGCATTTGTGTTGCAAGTCTAACTGGAAATTAAAGAGAAAGATCCTGGTTACTATGTTCAGAGGTTAGCAGAGTGAGATGTTATATGACACTCATGACACACACTCTCCAGTGTCATGAATCTGGTTTATAGAAAATGAGATGTGGAATCATTTTAGAAGAGGCACCAATTTTCAAGACACAAGGACAAAGGACCACTTTATCTCCTGTGAGTCCCTTTCCTGCATTTGTCAAGGAAACTCATTCTGAGTTCTGCAAAAGCAGTTGAGTTGTGGTTTCTTGACATGTAGAGTAAGAAAATTCACTGGTGCTGTATATACTGAGAACACTTTGAATTAGATGATTCTAGATGTTCACTGAATGCAAAGACCCAAAGCATCAAAGCTGATGTTATATCAGACAGCCTTTGATCATATCCAAAGATGATTTCAAAAGGAGGGGCGTAAGACCCGCAGCAAGCACCAGAGTCCACAATAGATGGCAGGCCATAGTTACACATCAAGATGCACACCCCTGCTACAATTTAGAGCATAACTTTGCTGACTAGAAATTAAAAACTTCATCTTACTGGTTAGGGTGCAGTTTGGCCAGTCTCAAAGTCCAGTTTTTATGTAGGGAGTACAGTCTAGTCAATCTCTATCAATGGAGAAACAGAGGCTCCACTGGAATGAAATCCAGGGTTCATACTTGTCTACTTGTCCTTCTTTCCCTCCCTCTTTAAACAACAAGGGTTGGTATGGTATCAGGTATGGTATCAGTCTCTGGCATGATCAAGATATTTACACAAGATATTACAGAGAAGCAACATCTCCTGCTCTGCCCAAGCATCTCCTTATGTTTGATTGATCAGAGCAAGGCAGAGTAATGTCCATGAACCTGTCTGTTTCCATTCTGCAGCTATTTCTGCTCTGCAAATACAATAATTGCAAAATAATTGCAATTATTGTTCTGTTTAAGCCAATAGGAAATTGTGATAGCTATTTCAAGCTGAGGATCTGAGCTACTATCTAAGAAGACCTCCAAGAGTCTTCCAAGTTCTGACCCCAGAACTTTTCTTTCCTATCTGCAACTGGCACAATTTATGGCTCTAATAAGGGCTATGCAAAATCCATTCAACATCTATCCTTAAGGTTTCCATGTTTGTCATTGCAGTCTTACCTGGAGAGCTTTTATAATTTACCAAAGCATAAATATATGAAAACAATATGGCATAAAAAGTGACATACCTGGGCATTTATTTATAAGTTTTTCCTTTAAACCAGGTTCCTCTCACCATTTATGATATGTCATGGTCATCTCCAGCACAGATTTTCCCACATTTAAAACAGCAAAACATTCACTTCTGGTTGATATCAGGTTGCAGTCTCCCGGGATTATGTTGTCAGGAGACAACAGATGCACCATCCCATTTTCTTACTGCTTATGGGCAAAGTATCACAGACACCTGGAGGGACCTTTACTTTGAGATGACTAAACCAATATCAGTCATTTACAGACTGGACCTGACTTATGAGAATCTAGATTAAGTCTATGCTAACATTGTGGGGAGGACATGGAAATGGCTTAAATACATTTAAATAAATAGGAAGCTTCCTGCAAATCATTGACTGATTTCTGTATGTTTCATTGTAAAGGATAAAAAATATTATTAGAATAACTTCTACAGCAGGATTTCAGCCTTGTCAAAACTGAAAAATGAACTGACTTTTCATAAATAGACATTTTTGGTAGAAAAAGTGTTTTGCAAACCATGCAAACAATTGTACATGTAATCTTGTAAAATACTTCTTAAGCCCCAGTCCTCTCCCATATTAGGCAGTATTTTTTTATCATCGTGGCAGAGCTGGTAAAGTTGCCCTTCATGCACAAAATAAAAAGCCTTTTGAAAACTCACTAAAGTGCATGAACTTTACTTTTCTGATCTTGAGATGAAAGGCAGCAGCCCCTCATTTCTTAGGTAGTGTTATTTCTATTGCTGGCATTTCATCAACCACTGGAATGTGTGGCACACAAAGCAAATAAGTTACAAGCATATCTAAACATCACCTTCTGCCTCCCCTCATTGTTATGAGAATGGATTGTATTATACTCTGCTGCCCTTTGATGAGACAGATTTTGCTCTTCATGCCAAAAAACTTGTTTTGAACAGAAAAATATAAATAAAAGCACTTTTAAAATAAAAGCAAGATTCTGCATATTGGTGTTAGAAGTTACAGCAAAACAGAAAGCTCTCATATAACAAGTTAACACTAGATCCATAGAGGTGGAGGAGAGGGGATGAACTTCAGGGAGTTGGGACTTGACCCATCCTGTGAAGCTGTACCAAGAGCACCAGGATGAACTTCTGCTGGGACAACCCAGGCCTGATACTTCATGTATTGTCAAACTCTCAGCCACTACTAACAAAGCTGTTATTTTGGGACACTCTACCTTAAGACATAACTTGCATTCTGATCTCCTTCATAACAAGTGTATAAGGGAAACTATAGAGGTAAGTTCATCTCTGCGTGCAGATTACTCCGTATCCAACCAGATGATATGTTTAACTTGCAGCTTCCCTCTGGCTTGTGTTACACAATCTCAATTTGAGTCAACTTGAACATTTGGCTCAAGACAAGCACCCTGCATAGAAATATTGCTTTCTTACACTCCTACTGGGTAGAAAGAGAAATGGAAATATGACCAGACCCTTTTGAATATTTACTTTAAAGGGAGGAGTGAAAAACCTCAATCATCCAAGCACTGTGTGCACTTTAGGCAATAACATCCTCTTTCCAGGAATGCTTGGTACATTATGAAGAATTTTTCTTTCAGGCTCATTGAGAGAAACTTTATTTAACAGATGTTATCTGGTGGCTAAGAAGGTTAACAAAAGAATAGATATGAAGATGAAAAAGGTTTGCAAAACTTGAACACATGAGCAAAACAGGGTTAGCTACTATAACTGTTTCATAAGTTATGCCATGTTAAAAGGTGTAATGGCATAAAGAAAATAAAAGAGTGCCTCTGGAACCAGCTTTGCTGTTTATAAGGCTTACTACTCTATTTAGAGATAAAAGGTAGGAATATAATATTTTCTGAACGATAGCTCAGCTAAAATAAAGACTAAGTCTGTCCTGATTTTCACTCACTAATACTCTGGCCTGCTGGAATCTCATAGACACATGTGAAAGACAAACCAACCTGACAGTAGTACAAGAACATCTTGCAAGATATCTGACATGTGCTGAGCTTTCCTTAGCAGTCAGGTACCTAATGTAAATATTGTTGAGATACATGGTGACAACAGAATAGAACATTCCATGTGACAAAGTCTTCTTCTCTTGTGGTCAGTAAACCCAAATAGAAAAAAGAAAGGTGCATTTGTGTTTCAACAGCTGTAGTTTATAATACTAATTAATTGTATCACAAGTTCTTCCTCATTGAAGTTTTGAAGGACCATACATATTTTGAAATCTCCAACAATAATACTTCTCAAATACAATATTTATCTGCTCTAATGCATTGGATGATACTGTTATTTAACTCTGTGCCATTAACATGACACTTTTGTGCCTCTTGCCAGGAAGGTTAAAGAGAGTGGAAGAGGTAAAAATGTAAGGAAAAAGATAATACCTCTTCCATGCAATCAGAAATGAAGAACTACTTTGGGAGTTACCTTCTTACAGCTTCATTTCCAGTTCCAGTTGTTTGGGGAGTGGTACATACTACCGAATTAACTTCTGCACTAAGCATATGCCTAAATGTGACAAAATGCATTCAACTGCTGAGTTCATATGGTTCTGGGAGAAGAAAAGACAAGACATTTCACTAGTCCACCCTCTGCAACATATGCTACTAATGACAAAAAAAGAGCTCCCTGTCAGCTCTAAAACTTGATTTTAATGATATTCCTATCATGGCCCTCATACTTGGTCCTGCCCTATTGAAAAAAGGAAGGAAAATTTTCTTTTTGGCATAGAAGGTTATCTTTAGGCTGGAAGAAAGGCTTGAATTCAGGGAAAGCCACAAAAAAGGCCTTGTCCAGCCAATTAGGTTTGTCTTCAAGGTCAAAAAGTCTGATGGTTATGAGGTTATGCAAGTTACTATTGTTAAATTAATTAATGACTTACCTTTTACTGCTTATCCAAGCAGACAAAAGAAGAGATTCCATACAGAGAAGTCCAAACTTGTGACACTGCCAGCTTTATTTCACAGACTTGGTTATTTCAAGTGAATTTTAAGAAACCCTTGTGAAACTTTTCTCCACCTTCTGATATGTTTCTTAAAAGCTGTGTTAAGAATAGATTTTCATTGTAGAGCACATTGAAACATTGAGTGTACCTGTTAGTTATTATGTTCACAGATGCCTGATTTCTTTAGCATCTGGCAAATGCCAAAGTATTTCTTTACAGAACATTTTTTTTGCATCCTGTTCTTAATTGACTCATCTGCTCATGGAATTCTGTTTTTTGAGTGTACAGATCAAACCATGGGATTTAACAGACTTGAACAAAGAGGTAATTTTACTTGCTCCATGAAAATTATGAAGAGTTAAAAAATTTTTCACTTTCTGTCTCAGGACAAACACAACATTTAATGTCTGTCGGGTTTCTCCCAATCACCCATTACTGGAGGGAATGAAAAAATGCTATTAGCAAGTCAGATCTGCTTGGTCAGCCACTCACTACCCAGTAGATATTTACTTAACCAAAGTGCAAAAGCCACAGCAACAGGTGCTAGTCCTTATAAGGATGTGAAGGACCCTGTTCCAGTCTGAAAAGCAGAACAGCCACAGCAGGGGAGTAATGAGAGAGTCCACTCCTCACAGACATCCAGTAGCATTCAATATGTGTGTGACTGAGTCCAATCACCACTCTAAATCCACCACAAAAACCTTGACTACCGTTTACAGTATCTTAGTGAACATCTTAACTGTTGTGTATTAGATCTTCTCTGCTTTATATACTGCAGAAAATACATACATCTTGACAAGATATTTTGCCCCAGAAAAATCTGGCTACCTCCAGTTCAATTGACAAAAGTCCAGCTATTTATCATGAGTTCTTTTCAGTCCCATTTTCCTGAACTTTAACAATTCCTCTCTGACTGCAAGGTCCTCCATTTCCTTGTCTTTCTGCTATTATCTGATTCTGCAGGCTTCATTTTCATTATCCTCTCTATAAGCAACAGAGGACAATAGTTACTTCATAATTAACTGATTTTTTCCTCCCAGGATATTTCTAATTCTGTTTTTTCTAAAACAAAGCAGCTACATAAAAAACAAAATGTAACATTTAAATGTCCACTCTTTCTTTCAGAGGTCTTGACTAATTAATTATTTGCAGATTCCAAGTGTGACAGGATTCTTAGTCTCTTGTACATAAACTTTCTTAAAAGTTCAAACCCTCCTAATGATACCAACCAGTTTCTAGGAACTCATTAAAGGATTTTCAACAGATTTGAGATTTTCTTGGTGCTAAATCCTATCATGTGGTCCTGAGATAGTTTTCACTACCAGATTATGGCATGAGAGGGATCATATGACTTAGAGCCCACATTCTCAACACTATCCTAATTCTTCAAAGAAGACCTCCAAGAAAAATCTCTCCTGTCTCCTTGACTATAAGTTTTACTTTGCAGAATATTGTACTTTCCATGGGATATTTCTGGAAACGGTTGATTTTAGTTTAGCCAAATGCTGTATTTGCTTAAGGTTCAGTTCTTCATGATATATACATACCTTTAATGAAAATATAATTCAAGCATTTAATAACATGAGAGCAAGGAATGAAAGGCAGCAGAGTTCAGATTACTGCCTTTGCACATTTAGTAGATATGCCAGTCCTCTGGTTCTTCAGAAAGCTCTGTATATACCTTCCAGCTCTTTACACATTCTTTCCCATGACATTTACCCAAACTTAATAGTATAAAAATTGGTTAAAAAAAGCACGGTGTTCTGCCTACTTCACTTTATCTCCTGCATGTTCTTAGGCTCCTCCTGTAAATGTTCAAGTGCACAACTGGCAAGAGCCATTTTTCTGCCCTAGGTAGGGCAGAAAGGTAACAGAAATAGCTTTCAGTGAAACAATATCCTCTTAAACCACCCCAAAACTAATCTGTGACCACTATCCAACTTTTCCTGATAAGCTGAATCAAATCTCTTTGCCTAAACCCACAATTTTTCACATCTCCAAAAGTCTTATGGTGAGAAATCATTTATGAAGCAACACCTCTGAGACGTTAGAAGCCATTTCTTTATGTAGCCAGCAGGATAAATTCCAATCCCCACAGACACACACATATACAAACTTACATAATTTATAGAGGTAAATTTCCAAAAATTTGGGAACACTAGAAGATTTAACAAGCTCCAGAAGTCCACCTGGTCTGCCACTTGAAAACGGAGTCTCTAACAAATGCAGATATTTTCAGTGCATCATTCATTGATCAAAAGTATCTATTATGTCTATCTTAGGCCAAATTTATATTTTTCTGGATCATCTTGGCCTGTTTTCTATGTTGAAACAACAGCACAGCTTCTGCCCTTGCAGATACACATGCAGTTTCAGGAAAAGCCAATACAATTGTGGTTTGTGAATTTCAGAACAGTTTCTAAGCCTTAAATTGGGCTTTGGAGGGATTTGGGGAGGGGAGACATTTCTCTGGTGATACAATTATTTGTGATTTTTTTGTGTGTTCTTGCTGTGAAAACTTACTGGGTGCTAAATTTTAGACTGCTGAAGACAATAATGAAAAAAATATTTTAAAGTGCTATCTTTATTTAAGTGTATAGGAAATATTAAGCACAAGAAACACACACAGTATTTCAAATTCCTTTTAGGTTTTTGCAATGGTAAGGGGGAACAATCCATTCCAGACATCTGATAGCTTATCCTAATTATTTGGACACATAGTTCAGAACAAGTGCCTGGAAAATTATATAAGGTCTATAGAGTTTGGACTTAGGCATGTGATCTACTCAGTGTTCATGTCACAGAAAGAAGTCCTTCAGGGTTTAGCAGCATTTAGGTCATGTTCCATCTCACTCTAAGAATGCATGGAAGTTTTAATTAATCCTTTGCAGGCTCTTATGTTGGATTTTCTTTCTCAGTTAGATTTGTAACTTTGATCTCATCTTTTTTGAGCTCCCCAGTGAGAAAATCTCAAGCCACATTTTTTAAACAGAATGCAGGTAAAGTTTTTGCCAGTAAAAGATGCCATATCATTCCGTGTAGTTTTTCTTTTACTTTGGTTGAAAGTCTTACTGAGTGTAATCTGATTTCAATAAACATTCATTTATGGGGGAGATATATTTCACAGTGCCAGTTACCTGGGGTTAAGCAAGGTAGAAAGGAAAGAATTTACCAGCTGTGTTTAAGGTAAACATAATGCCTCAATGTGTTGTTTTTTAAAAAATAAAATATACTTCAAAGTGTAAGTTAGAATTATTTAACTGGCAAGTGAGAGTTTAAAAAGTCCTAAAAGGTCTGGGAGTTTGGGACTGTTTTTCTTGCCAAGAATGTAACAAAGACAAATAGGGAGGAGCAACCTCTAAGCATTCAAAGACAAGAATAGATAATAATATTTTGATATATACAAAGTAATAAATAGAATTATCAGCTTGCCATAGGCAATGTTAAATTTTCAGAGATAAAAATAATATTCATTACTTAATCAGGTTTTAAATAAAATCTAGAAGAGTTTCCTTTAAGTTTTACAGAGCCAATGAAGAATAATTAGAGAAAACAACTGCTACTAACAAACATAAACTGTGTTAATGACCTTGAACATATCTCAAAATCCCTGTGAAATATTAATATCAAGAACTAAGAACTCTGGCTCTCAGCCAACAATTCTGTGGTCATGCAAAATCATCGTGCTAAAATATTTGATGAATGCAAATTGTATTCCTTTGCAGAGCTGAAGACACTATTTTTCTTCCAGAAGCAGCATATTTCCTGCTACCTACTGTATTAAGGGCAACATCTGGTCCTACCAGGATATCAGGTCAAATTAAAAAAATTTTAAAGGATGAGACTTGGGACCTAAGATGAAATTTTAGAAGTGTATCATAAATTTTGTAAAGGAACCTAATACACAGGAAATAATTTCTCCTTTGAAGTATCTGGAATAATTGATAAATATATATCCTTTGTATTTCTTACTACACCAACTATCCTCAAAGTCATTCAACTGCATATTTTGTCTGTTTGTTTCAACTTAAACCTGGGACTTTTGACCCTTAATTCTTGTTGCACTTGAGCTATATCTGTCCACAAACACTGTGCCTGAGACTGATATTTGACATAATTCTGTATAAGTAGAGAGATATATTGTTGGCGCATAAATTTGGAGTGTTTTTATTCCAGAGCAAAAACGTGGTGCCAATATATGTTTTAAATGTCTTGTGAGGTACTTAAATTACTTAGCAATTGCCTGATTTTTGAAATTGTAGGAATTTAACTCTCAGCAAGAATAAATGTTTTTCCAGTCACTGAAGATATTTATATTTTAAGTAATGAAGTGTTTAAATATCTTATGACATACAGAATGATTATTGATACACTCATTTAGACACCATAGTTACTCTTGTTCTGTATTTTGGATTTTGGCAAATGGAAAGTTTACATGCAGTCCCGTGACTGTATGATTAAATACATAAAAATAAAACCATGAATTGTGTATATCTACATGTCTTGTAGATTTTCCTCCCTTGTATAGATGTGAATACAATTATGTCATATAAATTGTGATGTATGTAAGTTGGCTCCTTGGATTTAAAATTAACATTTTGCGCTTATATTGTCAGCTGCATTAGAAGTGTTTCAGAGGGACTCAATTTAATTTTTCTTTAATTGTTAAACATTTATAAATAGGTTATTTGATATCAATCTTTTTCTGACAAGGTTATTTAAATAAAGGTGGAAAAAAAGAACATTGCTTTTTTTTATTATATACCTGCTGAAAGCAGCCTCATTCTCGAGACGGTAAGGTCAGAACATGTTAATTTCCTTGAATTCAAATGCACACAGCCATTATTCTGAAATATAAATATGATGGAGTAACATGAACTTAATTGCAAAAACACTTCCTGGGGTATCTGTTTAATCCACAGCCAAATGATAAACAGCCCTCTCAGAAAGACCTGTCTCTTTGCCCAGTGGAGTCCATTAGCCACTCAGTTTTCACACCTTCCAAAACTCCTCCTTGTTTGTTCTTTAGTGGGAACTCAAGTATATGTTTGTTTGATCTTTACAATGAGAAAACAGCAAGATGCTTAGAACTCTCAAAGATAAATTCAATTAGAACAATCAAAGGGTTTGCTTGAGTTCAAAATTATTAATTTAGCCTACTTTCAAACAAAGAGTTTGAAATATTAAAAGCATGCCAGTCTACAACTCTATACAATAAGCATATGAAAATCAAAGCTTATGAAAATCAAAAGCCATTTATTTTTCTGACGACTTGCTGTGAAGATAGCAGAACATGCAGAACTGTTCCCATTGCTGGGCAGTTTCACTCCTGCAAAGGTTATTGCAAACATTTTCCTTGGTTTCATTCTTTGTGGATTTACACCCTTCCCTCTAAAACTTTTGTTTTGGTAATGTTCAATTTGACAAGAATGTTAAGCTGACCTTGATTTGATCTGAGGACCACTAAAAGATTATTCATGACCAGGGTTGACCTAAAAACTCGAGATCAAGGCATAACTGCTGAGTCTTAATGTTTTGCCACTTAAAACACAAATGTTTTATATGCTCAGAATTAAAATTTCCATTGGCTATAATCTTGTCTTAGAATGTTTTCTCATAACTAAACTATAATTTATGAAGGCTCATGTAGAATATTGAAATGTAAGATGGATATGTCTTTTATAATTCTAAAAATATTGATTTTATACATATATATAGTTGAACATGGGAAATAAAGGACATTGATAGTAATTCAGCAGAGCATTAAAAGAGATGCTTAAAGTGAGCCTTAATTATCAGTCTCTAAGCCTGAGACCTAAAGGTTTGTGACTTTCTATATTTATGACAAAGCAAGTACTTAGGTGCACTGTGAGAGGCAGTAGGGAATGCCCATGCAGTGCCAAACATATGCTTAGTTTACAACAGGAGCTGATTTACACTGAAATGAGATCTGGTGTCATTGCTACCTGCTCCAGATCAAATTTAGTATAAAAACATAGATAGTAATTCATCAACCTGAAAATTTGCCTCTGATGGGAAAAGAGATGTACAGCTACCTAAATGTAGGGGACAAGTATATCCTGCTTAATCTCCAGAACCTGTTCCAAAAATATACAGGTCTTCCTCCCATGAGATCATATGCCTGACCTTCATTAAATAACATAAGGCCTCAAAAAAAAGTATATGTTCAGGTGCCTGGATTTCTCCAACTGACAAAGTGCTAAGGCTTTTATGAACTGCTAGAGGTATTTTGCTACATGCCCTTTGGACATAGGTATCTAATCAATCCCATTCAGAAGAGCAGCATGGAGTTTTTGGGAGGTTGTTTGTTTAAATTATTATTCTAAAAAATTCTGGAAGAAGCAGGTTAAGTGGGCAACCCTGTCAGTCAATCTTGAAAGCAAGATCTACTTGCAATCCTTTGCTGTAAAGATATCGCTCTATATTTATAGCTATATCATCTATGTCTATCTATATATCTCAACCTTTACTATCTACTAGATTTCTAAAGCAGCTGTTCTCAACTGGAGAGTCAGATGGAAAGATCACCAACCTCATCTGCTCCATCAGTTCCTGTGTTTTATGTCCCATCGTTGAAGAGATGCAATGTAGGCTTAAATTGTAAGAATAAGATTACCCACAAATGACAATCTTATCTTATATGGGTCCTCATTAAAGTCCTTTTTATGCAAAATGAGAGTCAGATTTGTATTGCCCAAAGTAATATAAAATTCATCTATCCTAGGCTACATCACTTTCCCCTCAGGTTGAATGGTCTCCTTTATACAATTCATAGCCTTCTATCCTTCAAACAGTTTATTGCTGTTATGGGAACAAGGTTGGACAAAATAATTATGAAAACTCAAACAGGAGTGAGGACAAATCAAAAACCCTATCAAGAACAACTCTGGAATCATCCTGAAGGACAGCAAACAGAGGTTATTTGTTATTGTTAGCTGGCAAAAGCTGCTATTAGAAAAAAAAAACAAACAAAAAAAAAACAACCTTTTTTTTTCCCTCAGAAAACAAAACCATAATGAAGAATGTCCTGTCTGTATCATCTTTAGAAAACATCATCTTACCTCAGGCCAAAATCCATGTGTGAAATGGCATTACTAGTCAAGGCTCAGACCTAAGCAAACACTCATAAGACCTGGAGGTCCATGGCACCAATCTCATATGTGGATGTGAAAGGAGCTGTGGTAATTCAGGGGGGAATGTAGGGCAATGTCCACTGCCTCCAAACTCACAGTCTACATGAAGCGGCACAGAAATTAACTTGTTTACTTTTCATAACTCATGCTTTCTTTAGCCTTTTCTGTCTGTTATAGCCAGAGGCTTAATTCACCAAGAATGTGCTGATAGGCTAGACCAAGTAATAAAACATACAAGCATGCAGATTCTTCCCACCCAATGATCAAGAGGAAATGTAATTAACAAATGCATTAGAGAAGCCAAAGTTGCTGTCATGAGGATGGTGCTTGCTTCCACTGTGAACAAGGCAAATCCCACAGACAGTATGATCTCAGGTCTGTGGCTTCACAAAGCCTCATGGAGGGTGCTAGATGGAGTGTTAAATAACAAACTTATCCACAGGGACCTAATGATGAACTTACCCCACAGGGAATGAAAAATGATGAATTAAAGCATGGATCACTTGCTCACAACTTAAATCTTCAACGAGACCATATTTTAGGAATTATAAAAATAATTTCATCATGACAGGTGAAATTATTTTCTATGTAACTCCTTGCAGTTATGAAATGCAGAAACATGCAGATCACATTTTGAAATCCTGCCATTCAAGTGCCTTTTACTTCCAGAGAAATCTTGTCTTAAAATGTGCACCTGGAATTATATTACATGTGTGCAGCTCTGGATAAATGACAGTACTTCACAACTGACATTTGAGGAAATCCGAATGCTTGTTCTCCCAATTCCCTGAGTATCTGTATTTCTCAGAAGTATTTTTAACATTTTAAATATGGGGTTTTTTGTTGGTTTGGTTTGTTTGTTTGTTTGTGTTTTTGTGTTGGTGTGTTTTTGTGTTTGTGGTTTTTTGTTTACTTTTTTTTTTGTGTCCTGGGCCGACTTTCTCACCAGACCTCCCTGAAATTTTAGTCTACAGTCATACTGATGGTAAGAGAATAGACTTGATAAGTACTTGCAATTTCAGATGAGGGAGTTGCTGTCCTGGACCTGCTCCATTTTAGATCAGACTGCTTCTTTTACTGTAATACCTTATGATTAGAGGCTACAAAGACCAGTTATTGCCATTCTTATAGACATTTCCAGCAGGCTTTGCTTCTAAGTGTCCATTACAAAAAGTCAGACTACAGAGTGAGAGCTGTCATTTTAACTGAGTTATCACTGTTTTTCTATGCTTAACAGCAGGTTGAGTTCAGGACCAGAGTTCTCAGCTCTACTTGCTTTTATTTTACTTACATTTACCTCCAAATGAACAAAGCCATAGCCATAAAATATGATCTTGTGTGAGATCCTCTCATTGAGCCCACTTCGTATTTGCTAGCTCATTAAATTTATACCTTCTGCTCACATCTTAAATCCCTTCTATCAATTCTGTGACTTTTATATAGTTCTAACTGTTGCTGCAGAACTGTCAAAATTGTAAAAAAAAACTTCCTAATCATATTAGCAGGAAAAAATTATAGGCCTAGAGAATTTTTAATATTTTTGAAGAAGATGTGAGGAAACTACAAAGAAATAAAGAAATGTTTGAACATGATTTACAGTATAAAGCCTAAGAAGGATCAAAGAATAATGTCTATTTTAAAATTAATGTTTCTGAAATTGGAAACAAGCCTTCTGTCAAGAGGGTGGAAATTATAGTCCGTGTAAAGAAACTTTCAACCAACTATTCCCCTAAGGTACATAAACCCATATTTTATTTGAGGTTGGGTGTAATGAGTCCAATACTTTTTCTGTGACAAAGATCAGCGCTAAATACTGGCAAAAGTGTACAAGAGGCAGAAGAAACACTGCATGGTACTTCTTCCACTATGTCCTCCCAGCTTCTAGAAATCTTCTAGAAATCTTCCAGAAATCTTCTAGAAAGCTTCTAGAAATCTTGACTTCCTGAGTTCATAACATTTTTTTTTTTTTTTGTAAACTAAGCCTTGATGGGCAAAAAGTAACTATATAATTTTTAGGAATATTTGAACTACAATAAATTGAAGTAACAACTTCAATAATTACCTCCTCATCTTCTCTAAGCAACTCATAATTCAAAGATTGTCCTCAAATCCCTCCCTTTACATTGCTTACATTTATTGGATTTTATCTGCCTTTTTAGCTGCCAGTTTTACCTCTATCAGTTAGGAAAATGTCTGCTCATTTCCTGTTCTTTGCTTTCCATCTTTTAAGTATCATTCTATCTCTGCTTGTCTTTTAAATCCTTAAGAGGACTTAGTCTTTTTTTTTAACCTGTTAATAGCCTAATTGCTCTAAGGGTTTGTGGTGAGTAACCACCTGAGAACCTTCTGGAAACCTATGTCAGCTGTATTAACATGATGTAATAACCATGAGCAGCTTTTGAAGCAAAAAATTGCAAGTAATATGTTGGCTGTTTTATGGTGAGTTAATTTAGCTACATGCATAGTATGTCTACTGTGATGACAGATTTTTTCCAATGTTATGAGTACAGAAATAGGGCAATGATCTATATGAGACCCTGTTTAAGAAGAAACAATTTTCTGTTTTATACAGGTTGTGATTGAATGGATAGAATGTATACATTTAACAGTTTGAGAATGTCGTATTTCAGTCCTTTCAAAGATCTTAGATGTCTATTATCTTGGCCTTGAAGCTTATCACTCTTCATTTAATGAACATTTTTCTGAGCTTCTGTTGCTGCTGCTACTGCTCAAGATGACTAATCTGACTTATCCCACAAAATAACAGCACCAGAACGAAACTTCCTCAGGTTCCTCATATTTAGCAGTAATGCAAGGAATTAATCTAACTTTTCTCTTACAATCTTTTTTGAGTGGACTTTTCATATCTTGACTACTTGTTAACCCAGAAGACTCTGTCAAACTTCTAGTTTCTCGTATATTTGCTTACCATTTTGTTTGATTAATAATTTTATGCCTATAATACATTGATTCTAGAAATCTGGTTTAGTCTCTAGTATAATTGCTTGCATTTAATTCTTCAGAATTTATATTTTCTACTTTCCTTTTAATTTTAATAAGTTGGATTTTTGGAGAATAATTTTTGTCATAGCCTCTCCATCTCTGTTGCTTACTAACTTTTTTGTTGTTCTTTTAAAGTACTTTCTGATATGCATTACACACTCAATTTGAACTCCTGATAGAATGTCTTCAAAAGGTGTTATCTTCCATCTATAAACATTTGACTGCCTTCCCTGCTTGCTTACCTTAAAAAACCAAAATTGTTGGTCCTAATTTCTATTTTTATAATTTTTGAAAATTAAAAGTCATCAGATTCCTGTGGGTTATAAGGTTGAAGGAAACTTGCTTCCACAGAGAAGCTACAATAAAAATGTAATTTCAGTTGTATTTGTGTATCTTTATTATTAATTAACATCACAAAAATTACTTATCAGAGTGATATCTGTCAAAAGTATGTAGCAAAACACACATAATTTGGCTGGGAAAGTCTGTCTAGATGTCATTTGCAAAACATCTTCTAGCAAGCCACTATCCCTATGAGCAAGTTATTCCTTTCCAAGAGTTTCACATGGTAGCCTCATAACAAATATACTGCAATAATCTAATTTCAGTGACAAGGTTTCAAAGATGGGTGACAGTCTCTGTTCCTAAGAAGAAAAGTCAGCTTACCAGTCAACAGCATTGATAAATCCCAGCTGAGCTCTGAGCATGAATCAAGCAAAACTGGGTATTACACATCTTAGCTATGGAAGGCTTAGCTCTCTCACTAGAGAGGCTGAGGCTACTTTTTCCATCTCTGCCATCAATTTCTCCCAAATTTTCTTCTTCCTCTCATTATATCTGAGCTGAATTGCAGTCATGTTCATATGCACCATGTGTCCCTCAGTCAGATATTTGTATAGTGAGATTTTGGATTGAATTTCTTATCAGCATATCAGTGTAGGAAACCTTTGAGTACACAGGTTGCACATCGGACTAAATTGCTTTTAGGATTAAACTGGGTAAGAAATTCTATAAAATAAAGGGACAAACTAGCTCAGATTCATTGCCTGCAAGTTTTTGTGCCTGTTGCTCTTTGCCTACTACCTACAGAGATCAGTTTTATAAGAAATTCAGTGTCTAGCACCTGTGTTAAAGTCAATAAATCAAATTCAAAAATAGGAAAACTGCTTGAGGGGCACAGTGGATTAGTTCACTCTGGTGACTTTTTTGTTCTGGGAGTAGGTGGTAAGAAGGAGTAGAAATTTTGGAGTAGAAATTTTAAGTGGTAATAATGAACACAAACATAGGATATGGAAATTGGATAGTGCAAACTTTGTCCTTATAAATTTCCTACATGATTTCTTATGAAGTGTTTTTATCACTTTCTTTTCCACTTATACAACTCCTTCAGGAAGCTGTCAACCCTAGACATATAGGTCTTTTCACCTTATTTTCCATTATCATCAAATACTTTCTCTCTGTCCTGCATATAAGTGCACTTCTCTCTGTTTATGTTTGGACTTGACCAACTTGTTTCTCATTTAGGGCAATCCACCAACACATTTCTTGAAAAGTCCTTCTAGTGATCTCTATCCACAGCAGTTTTTGGGACCAGTTCCCGTTCGGAATCTCTTTGGTCTTCCTTTTGTCTGTCCTGCCATACGTTGACTTAGGGTTTTCCGTTCTTCCCTGGTTTTCACTCTAAACTTTTTATGAACTTTTTGTCTGTGTCCCATTCAGTGGCATTACTTTTCCTGCTATTCCTGCTGATGGTGGTCATGAATCTTGAGTCCTTGGTATACATTCTGTATACTTTCTCTAAATTACTAGCCAGTGAGATAGGTCTGAATTTTGAAGGATCATTGTAGAGGTCTACAGACTCGCAGAGAGTGAGAAAGACTGTGAAGATGAAATGTCAGGAATCCATTATAAAATTAACCCTATCTGTCCAACCCTGTAGAGCACTATAACCCTACTGCAAGTTTCTGAGCTTCTGCACGGTTGCTAGATAAATACTGAAAATATGTAGCTCTCTTTGTTCTTTCCTTTTGCCTACAGGTTTCTTTTGCTTCTTTATATATAAACTATTCTGGGTAATGAAAAGTATTTCTGGTTCAGTTTGTGCACTGAAGATCCTCCTCACGTGTTTTCAATATAAAATATAACAGATTACACTGCTCCCAAAAAGGATAAAGGACTTTATAAGGTACAATATATTTATAGAAAGAACTAAAATCACTTAAATTATATATATTTTTTTTGTGCTAAAATGAGATAAAATTGTGGGAAAAGATATATGTGTTCCTCTGAATCCTTCATATCCCCTGTGGGACAGTCAGAAATTTATTTGCAAATAGAAAACACATGCATTGTCAAGTAATGCCAGACAAGTTTGCTTACAAAGACTTTGGAGCATTTCAAATGTTCATGTTTATAGCAAACATAATGCTCTTCCAATAGTGAATCTATCCAGGCATGAAACTGTCATACACTTTTAAAGTCCTCAAGACATGAAGTATCACAGCCCTAAAATGTCAGGCTTTTATAAAAGTAGGCCCAGTATTTTGCTCTGGAGATCCAGGGACAGCTGGAAGGCCATGGCTAACTCAACCAGAGGAGGTCTGGAAGTCAGAGAGGGCTAGGAACCATTTCCCCAGGGACACTTTATATGTGCCCATCTGCTCCCAAGGTCTGACAGAGTCTAGCAGCATGGAAGTGGCCAGGCTGCTCGGTGGCCTCCCAGTCACTTGTCTACTGCCAGAGAGAGCATCAGTAGTCCTGCACTGATGGTCACTGTGCTGCCTGTGCCAACAGCTCCCTCAGGGCCATGAGGAGGGACCGGGGGTGCCAAGGCTGGCAGGACAGAGCCTGGCCACCAGGGTCTGGTTCCTCCCATCCATCCAGGATCAGAACAGCTGGGGGGATGAGGGCAGGCCAGGATGCAACATGAAAGGGTCCATGGTGGGTCAGGGCAGGGCTGTGACTGCTGGCGACTGACCCTGCTGCAGCATCACTGAGGCAGGGGCTGATGGCCCTGGGGGACTGAAATGGGGTCCAGGGCCATGGCTAGAGTGAACAGAGACTCCAAAGGGATGGGCAGGGACAATCAGGTGATGAGTGTCCTCATGACCATAATACTGAAGTTTTGCCTCCCTTCTTACATTTATTTAATTCTCTTGTACACTCACTGTAAAATAGCTTTTTGAGCTATTGCTTAAAAAAATCAGCACACAACCTTAAACACCTAAAATACAACTACAACAAACGGCCTCAGGTTACAGCAGCCATCTCTTCTCCTGTTCCAGACCCTCAGCAGGTGTCTGTCATCCTGCCCATCTCACCACCACATGTGGACACCGTGAGGCGCTGGGGAAAATGGGTAGAATATAAATGCAGAGCAGACTTCTGCTGTTTTCTGAACAGCTACTGAACAGAGGGACAGTATAATCACACCATACTGTACGGACACCCTTAAAACCCCAGAAAACTGCTTCTGTCTATAGCAAAATGTTGTATTAGGTAAAGAATCTAATTTTTCCCCCTGCTACCTAGAATATATGAAATTTGAACCTGTACCTGTTTTCATAGCCCTGAGTGCCTCACAGGAAAGTATTTCATAAGCAAGAGCTCAATTCTTTTTCTCTCCAAATATCTGCCTTAAACATCTGCTTTTAATCAAAGTGAAACCAATGCACTCCTTCAGTGGACAATGTGGTGCAGATAAAAAAGGCCGATGGTGTATTGACTGTAAAGCCCTCAGCTTTCTTATTCCCCACTTCAGATCCTTTGCCAAAGAACCTTTGGTGCCATTTCAGTTTTCCAGCAACAACCCAAATTTAATGGTCAAAATTTAAAGGAAAAACTATGTATAAATATATTATTTGAGATTCAGTTTTATCTTATTCTTTTTCTAAGCAATGCTTCTCTGAAATAAAAAAAAAAAAACAAAGCAACTAAATTTTGTTCATTCAAGAATAAAATATATTTTATCATCTCTGAGGGAATTGTAGATGATTATTTAGTGTGGTATGTACTGGGGGGAGCTAACCACATAATTCCTGTTAACAGTGAAAAATTAGTAAGCAGTTCAAAGTAGACCAATTTAAAAACTTCGAATGTCACAAATATACATGTACATGGTGTTTCCAAAGGACATATTATTGGGGGATATAAATAATTTTGCACACATATGTGGCAGCTCGTAAAATCCTCCTTTCTGCTTCAAGAAGCACTTTTTGCAGTAAACCCAGATTCTTTCAAATTCTGTTTAACATAAATTGCATATGCAGTTTGCATCATAGAATAAGCTATTTGAAAACATCAGATTTAAGTCAATGAAAATAAGAACATGGCCTGAATAATTAATTATTTTGAAATTAGATGCTGAGCTGGTAACTGAAATCAGTGAAAAAAGCTCCAATTAACATTAATGAACTTTAGTCCATCCGGTCAAACACTGGCCTCACTGTGCCTTTTTACCATTGTTGCCAAGTGAACCGAGAGTTCACACTCAAGCACTCCTTGCTCCCGTGGGATTACTGATGTCCTGCTAGCATGTGGTGGGAGCAGTTTTCTCTCAGCCAGGTCAGTCCAGCCCTGGTTACACATATGTATAGCTCATGTAACCACAGCATGTTTGTCAACTGAGCAGCCAGGGATATTGTAGAAACTATTCTAGATCAACAAACTAGGTAGTTGTGGCAGCTTTACAGAAGATATGTGTTTGTCCCACTACTCCAGCACTATTTTTAGATGTTTGCCCTTCCTTTTTAAAATTAATCTTTAGACTGGTTGGTTGACTGCTATGTTATTTTGACTGCTCTACCCTCTCGACTGCTGAGTTGTGAAGGCCAGCTGGAGAGGCAGTGCTGGTCTGACTGCAGCTCAGGATGTGATCAACTTGCTCTCAAATGAGTCAGCAATTTTGGCGATGGAGTGCTGGGCAAAACCACGTTGTTTTCCTTTTTCCATTTTCCTTGTTGCTACACAAGAAAGAAAAAGGAGAGCTGATTCATTTGCTCTGGTTTGAAAAGCTGACAATGACAAGAGAGAATGCAGGTTGCTTTTTATGTTGTAGCCTGTCCTGGAGCATGATTGCCATTAGGAAAAAGTTCTGTAAAAGTCTATAAAACTCAGTAGCTATAAATCTTTATTTTAAATTCTGCCTGGTTTTGGAAAATACTCCTGCAGAAATCTGTTTCAATTCTGTAGATCTTTATGCTTTATCCTTTTGAAATTTCATCCCTTTGAAATTTTATCCTTATCATAATTCTACAATAAGGCTCTAATATTTTTAATATCAACTGAAATATTCTGCAGATTCTTCCTATATCTTTTGTACAGATCAGTTTAGTGCAAAGAAAACAGTCCAAAATATGCATTTTCCAGTCACAGTGGAAACTGACAAGTGAAGTATATTTTCCATTTGACTTTGCAATTATTCACTCTGAATATATATATATATATATGTAGCTATGCATATATGTTTGTATGTATATATGTATATATTTAAACTCTGCTAAATGAAAGTGAGGTTAAAGGAAAATTAAGAAGAGTGTCCCAGAGGGAGTTCATACTTGTTTTAGTTCTTCTCAAGTTCCTTTTTCATTGTTTCAGCTGCTAAGAAAATATGCAAGAAGCACAGAGATATGAAATATCACCTTTCCTTCTCATCCCCTATTCCTGTATTCTTGTTCAGAGTACAAGCTTAGGGGAAGCCGTATACAGAGATTAGTTTTTTGTCTTAGGTCAGTTCCCAAAGGGCATATTATTTTGAAACAATAGCTCAATGGATAATTAGTGGCCCTAAGTCTGATCTCACTTATTTACATGTACAGCCAGAAAAATTCCCTAAAAGTCTATGTAGTTGCAGTGATGAAAATTTGCTTTATGCTGAAGGAAGATTTCTAAAAACTCCAGGCAACCTATTTTTAGGGAAAGCAGTGAGACATTATTTCTACTCACTTAAATGAGATTTTCTCATTTCTCCCTGCTGCACAATATCAAAATTTAGTTCTAGAATTAAAGCAGCTTTTTAATCCAGAGACAGTATGTGATATTATTGTTTTAAGCAGAAGATAGGCCAGCTAAAATTTGCCATTAGAGGATTGCACTGGAGACAGGTGTCCTTCTTTTCCAGTTATAAATTTCACCAAACTTTGAAGAAAATTCAAGTACAAATGCATTTAGCAATAGTGACAAGAGTACAGCAGGATAAATGCTTTCTTAACAACGTTTCAACTACATGCTTCTTGTTTATATCTTCAGCATCTTGTGTTGCATCACATTGGCCTCCCATCACATTCAGCCAATTTGCAACAGACTGCACTGCCACGTGTTGAACAGCAACAAACTGAATTGTGCAATACAGCCATTGCCACACACTGATGTTCGCTCCTTTTTCTGTCATCACATTTCTAATCCCACTTCAAAGGCCATGAAATGAGTAACCCAAGGAGGTATCCAGTGCCTTAGCATCTTTCAAGCTGCTGTATAGTTTAACAGACTGCTAACCCCCAAGCAGCCTCCTGGTTGCTGACCCTGCTCGGAGATTAGCAGTCTGTATTTTAGGGACTGGAATTACTTCCCTCTTTCATCGACACTGTGTTGGCTTTTGACATCTTTGGAATTTCTGATTTTCCCTGCTGTTTGTGCTGAACCTAGACAATTTTTTTTCTATTCTTTTAAAGTTAGGAGTGGATGAAAACAACAGGAAAAGTTCCATATAACAAGGTAATGAAGAGTCTGCGTATTTAGATTAAAGATTTCACTTCATTTGGATAAAGGCTGTGCAATACGCTTTTTTTTTTTTAGTGAGTTGCCAGTGATCAGATAAAACAGATGTACTCATGCTGTTTTCCTGTTTGAAATAAAGAAAGCAGAGCCATTTTACTGTATTCATTCAGAGAAGTTAAATTTTGACAGAAGAATTGCAAATGATGTCATCACGCTGAAGATTCCTGTCACAGGCAAGCACTTTATCCTTTTCCTCCTCACACCAGCAAAAACACCTGTACTTTTTATTGTTTTTGTAATAAAATATACCTGAAAAACTGGGAAAGATTTTCAGAAAATTGTTGACTCTTGTTGAAATAGTTAGCAGTAAGGAGAAGAGGCTTGATCTAAAGTGTTTTGAATTGGAAATTCAAAGCTCTTTTTTTAGGGCCTTACTTCGCATGGGATTTTCATACCTTCATATCCCAAGGTGGTGGAGAGGGAGTGGAACAAATAAAATTATTGAATAAAACAGTGTTATTTACATCCCCAACGTTTTCACAGAGAGAAGATAAGATTTTACTTCATTTAACCAAAGCAGGTGTAATATGCATCAGGGATGTGGCAGTTAAAGGATAGGTTACAGACGTTACTTGTGGCCTTAACTAAAGTTTCACACAGCATTGGAGGAAGTGAGTCAATTGTATTTAATTTATCATTCTTCATACTTGATTAATATGGATGTCTTCCTCTGAGTGGCATTTGTCTATGCTCAGAGCACAGCAAAATTTTCATAGAGCAGTCAGCTATTACAGAAATGCTTTAGCATGCATCAATTCTGAATTGTGGAAACCAGGTTTGATACAGACAAGGACTGTGAAGTTCCCATCTTCCTGATATGTGATCTCTGTGTAAATTCATTTCAGTCAGTTCTAAAAAGTATACAAAATTTGAAATTTACTTTTTCAGCCACTTCTCAGTCATAGTTAAGGTGAAAGATTTATTTACCCAAACTATAAAATATTGTTGCTGCTGTCTCACTAGATAGGTGGGGATAATTTATTTTATTTTATAGTGGAGATAGAACTTATAGAAATTTCAAGATAATTATATAGAAACATCTTTCTTAGAACATATATGTGTATAAAGATGTTTCACACATTCACACCATGCAAATAAATGACCATCTTTATCACTGCCTGCAAAAAATAAAAAGTTTCCAATTACAATTAAAAGGAATAAATCTCATTTATTCTAAGCAACGATTTTTTTTTTAAGAATTCATTTTTATTCTATCAATATGACTTATCTTTAGCTTATGTTGAAAAATTGGTTCTTATAGAGTTGTTAAAACAATAAATGTCTCATCAGCATTGCTTTTAAAATCATAAAACACTGCTCTTTTCTGAGCCATGAGCCACATGGATCTTTGAGAAAAAAAGTCCACATTTTTAAAGTTGCATTGACTCAGAATTATGGCAACTGCAGTTTTCCTTCAGAAGTACTCGTTTCTGAGTCAATACTTGTGGGAATATATTGTTTCAAAGTACTTCATGGGATATAATTTTCAAAGGGATATATGAAAACCATACACTTCCGATTAACATTAATGGGGAGTTGTGTGGCTGCACAGAGCTTTGAACATTCTGGTTAGAAGTTTATATCTTAGTGAGCTGCACATGGCTCCCCTGCCCTGAGCAGATGGTTTTTTATAGATTGCAGAAGAGCCTGCTGTGGATCAGCAGACACCATGTTGAATGTTTCTCTCAACTATATACTTCATAGGTGACTCCACTAGGAGACAGGAACCTTTTCTCTATCAACTATCATATTTCATAAGCTTAGCTCTTGAATTATATATACATTGCAGCTATCTATCATAATACAAGAAACTTCCTCATGCAAAATCAATATTTCCTTACTCACAGTAACTCCATCAGCCCAAATTGCTGCTGTGTTGCATTCTTATCAGACCCACAAACCACTGTGGAAAGTGCTCAGTTAGCCTTACTCACAATTTGCATGCTCTGTGAAAGATTTTACTGTTTATCTGTGCTCCAGGTGATACATGACAATAAAGCATTACGTAATTGCAGCACACACCACTTGGAACTGGGAATGGAATAATGGGAAGCCATGCAATGCTGAGTGGAAAGAGGTTAATGGCAATGTGATGAGACAGTATGGAAAATGATTGCATGAGTAAGTATATGCAATGAATTCCCATTCACATTTGCTAGTCAGGAGCTGGAAGCTGTTATGAGGAAACTCTAAACTACCTCGTATAACATGGCATATTAGAATTGATGGCATTAATTATCTATATTTGCCTGCTAGATATCTAAGCCAATGATCTTTTTGAAACATGGATTTATCAACCTTTCTTTTTCTCACTTCAGAACACTAAAATGCAACATGTGCAGAAAGCCAAGTTGCCTTCTGGTGCCGACCATTTGCATGATTAGGAAAATAATCAACACTAGCAGAGTTCCACAAAGTTTTTCAACCAAAAAAAAAAAATAAAAATCAAGAGCTCTCCTTTCTCCTCATATCTCTGCAGGTGTTCAAAGACTACTCCTTATATTATCCCAGATATTAACGTTGCCAGCTTATTGTTTCTATAACAATAGCTTCTGCAGAGCGTGGGAAACCAGGCTTTTATGTTTTCACTGCCTGTGTCCTGATTCAGGACTTAGCACAGAGATCTAATATGCGCAATAAACCTCTGGTATTATAATGACTAAACTACAAGCTCAGTAACACATGATAATACATAACATAGAGATTAATTTAATACCTCATATATTTACTGATGGGGACAATAGAGATATGGGCTTAAAAGAAGAAAACATGTTTAAAGAATAGAGTTTTCAGCTCTGACCATCTATTGCTCACTGATCCACAAGTTGATAGCCATTTTAAAGTGCTTATAAGCTCTACAAAAGTAATAGAGCTGAATGCAGTTTACCTCCAACTCCAAAACCAGGACAGTTTTTCTAATTTGCTGGAATGACAGAAAAGATGGATGGAATAGCTTCACCTGGCTTGTGTTACTCTTTCTTGGAAATCAGTGGAGTCTTGCATTAGAATCTGTGGCCTCTGGAGCAATTTCCAGAGATGGCATTTTTACAAATCATCCTGAGTGAACTGAATCATGACTCTTGACCAGAGTACCACTGAAATCAGAAGGATTTAAAATACGTGTTTCTAGTGGAACCTCAACCTGTATCTCATCATATATCCCATCATAAAATGTTGCCTTTATTAGTAAATAATTTCTATTAGTCACTTCAGGAAAAAGAACCAAAATTTTCACTCACTTAGCAGTGCTGGTATTAGGATTTTATGCAATATATCAAATTGAAAAGGTGTCATTTCTTTAAGAATCTTTTGTTGTAAAACTGTAATCCTTCTTTTAAAGCATCAATGAAAATTATGACAACTGAAATATGCTTTTTAAAATGTTCTCAATTTTTATAGGTCAGAAGATGTTATTGGAAATATAGTTTTAGCAAAACTTAAATTTTATTACATATTTTGCTTATAAACATTGCTGAGAATTATCTTGAGCAGATAAGTAGCAAAAGTTTCTATTTTTAATTACATTCTTTCTCTAGAAATCAGGTAACTTGGAAGACCACTGTAAAATGACACCTTCAGTTTCTGAAAAGTAGAAGGAATATTACACTGCAAAATCAAAATAGTTAATTCGATAGACAAAACATTAATTTGCATTTTTAATTCTTAGCTCTTGCATAATGTAAAAGAAAAGAACAACATCAAATAGCAAGATTGTGTTTAAATATTTGCAATTTGGAGAGCTTAAAATATATTTTTAGCTTAAATTCATGTATACTCATAGTCCAAAGAAGAATAGACTCTAATGTGCATTCAAAAAATAATCAGAAAATATTCAGCTTTTTTCTATATTTTTTCAATCAGTTTGTTGTAGGTGTCACTGGTAGCCAAAAACATGTGAGCTGGTACAAAGTCTTTCTTGGCTATTAATGTGATATTTATGTACATAACACCTTTTTTAAATAATATAAAACTAATTTATGCTTATGAAGGTAGTTAATAATCCAGGTCAACATAATTTTATTTTTTTATAAAGAAAGTCTCAGAAATCAGGCAATACAATCCTAATATAACAAGATAATCAGTTCCAGTCTTATTTAGTAATTTGTTCAGTTCAGTTTATCTGGATAAATCTCATAAGACAAGAGTGTGCATATTTTTGTAACTCATTTCTAATGAAATGAACCTTGCACTTCTGCTTTGTTCATTAATATAAGTTAGCTTTCCAAATTAATTTTTAGTTTTGGCACCTAGGAATGAACAGATTTCTTTGTGGTAGGAAGTATTTCTGATAAACAATTAAAAAACATGGACAAGAAGAGGTCAATATCAAATTCTGAATATGAACTAGCATCTAGAGATCTCAAATCTGGAGAGGTTTAGCTTATTATGTTGATTAAAACACATCTAACAAAACCACTGTCACCGATGTATGCAGATCTTTGCTCCTTTGGGAGTATCTGACTTTCAGAAGAATATCATAACAAGTAAAAACTCCCAATTAATTCTTCTCCATATATTCATATTATAAGCTCTCCTACAACTCTAAGAGAACTTTTCTAATTATTTCCCAGAGCTACCCTATTGTTCCTTCTTTAGCCAAATATCTTTCTTTTATTGTTGGTTAATGGGGCATTTCCTACATGCACATTATAAAAGATCAGACAAAATTATGTATCCTGCACAGAGTATTGACCTGATTTGTTAGGCTGAGCATGAATAAAGTTCAATACAAACAAAGACTTGAAAACTGAAATAGCTAAGATGCCATTGGGAAACTCTTGGCCATCAGTGGAAAAATTTTAGATGCCAAAAGTTTATCTATTAATCTTGCAACATACAAACACGCAGTTGGAGCAGTACGAAATATTTTCATTCTATTATTTAGAATAAGATCAGACAGAGTTCAGTGATTGAGTGGTTTGTCTGACTGGACAAGAGAAATTTATATTATTTGTTGTGGACCTGCTTTCCTCAATTCTACCTGATAAGTCAGTGGTCCCAAATCATATTTCCAATATGAGACCAAGCAATTTACAGGTAAGCTATGCAGAACAGGTGACGTATACTCTACTCTCAGTCCCTTTGTATTTATTTGCATATACAGCTGAAAAAAAATATTTGTATATAAAGCTGAAAATAAATTTTTGACATTATGATAAGTCTGCATCTTAGTATGATACCGTTCAATAGTTATTTTTATGACTGCTGTATGATTTGGACATGACTATCAACTTTGTTTAATGTATTTATACATTAATTTAATGTACAAGAAATAGCAACTTCTAACAGTGGATGAATTTGACTGAGTCATTTAAGGCCCAAGTTCCAGCTGATTAGTGCACTGGCCAGTACATTTTGTAGTCATACATAAAAGGGAAATTATAGCGAGATTCTAAAAATATCACATCTATAAAAATCATTCCAAGAATTAGTGCCATCTTAGAGTTTTACCTGGAAATGTTGTAGCATGGTGGCCTAAAACACTGCTTAGGGGAGAAGACATTTCATTACTGGTTTTATGAAAAGTTTCAATAAAAATATTGTGGCTTTCCATTTAAACATTTCATGCAGAGCAGTGAAACCAAAGATAACCATGGTGAGTTCCCAGTGAGAGGCAGGAAGATAAAAATCAACATTAAATAGAATTGGAAGAAAAGTGGTTTTATTGTTCAGACAGACACAAAACGTAAACAAAAAGTTCAAATACTGGAGGGCATATTGGATTGTAGAACATGGTTTTAGTCGACATTTTTCGGTACTGATTAACACAGTGATCTTTTGAGATACTTTTAATAGTATTTCTTTTTACAACCATTAACCTCTCAGGGTTAAGAAATCATTTTATCAAATGTCACTTTTGTGTTATGGCAGATGATGGAGCTGATGCAATCCCATAAAGATTTTACCTTCTGACCTTTAGAACAGTGATTTTATTGTCTCAGGCAAACCTTAAAGTTATGCCTTAGCATTAGAGAGTAGTACAGATCTATCCCATCCTAGAAAGCTGGTGCCTGGAGGTACACATTCCTTATTAACTAGTAGAAGAAAATTTTGTGAAATTAATAATCTTTACCTATAATATTCACATAACAAAGCGCCATATTTTTTCAAATACTGGTACCATGGTGTTTAGAAAATAACAAGATTTTAGGCATTCTTCATGACTCAGAAGTGAGAAGACAAAGTGTCACAGAAGCCTTGTTTTATTTCCTAGCAAATTAATTCCTTCCAGTTTCTCAAATTAATTACTTCCAGTTTCTGTCGGACGCAGCTTCAGTGGATTTTAGTGGAAGGGTAATCAGCAAAATTGGCAGCTCTGACAGACTATTTCTTGGCAAGAAGTACCAGTTTTGGGGGCCTGAAGTTTTTTTGTATTAGGGACACACCTCTAGATTTAACATGAGGTCTAATCTAGACGTTCGACTTTCCTATCCTGTGATCAGGTCGGTTTGTAGCCTGTCCCCTTCAGATGTAGGTGATTTTTATACAGTAAAACAGCTCCATCAGAAAGGAGTGCAAAAATTACACCATGGTACAACCAAGTTCTTGTCATTTTGTACAGCTGTCAGGGAGGCAGAAAACAGCTCAAGGTCTCTTTGAAACAGGTGAAGTAGAAGTCATGCCTTTCACTTTTGAGATGAGGGCTTCCAGGTAGCTTGAAACCTTCAGCTCTGTGGTTCTAATGAAAGACTTCAGCTTGCCTAAGGTTCTTCATGCAAACCTTCTGCTCTCCTCAGCAGAAATTGACACCGCTTGCTATATTTTATTCTCTACTTACTGTTCTGCTACAAGAATGACAAGCAGGCAGTCTTACTGCACCCAATCTTCTCCTTCATATCTGCTCCCAAACAACCTCTTTTAGCATACTTGTGTATTATCAGCTTTTATTTTTAATTTGTTCTGAAGCTATGCAGCATCACTCCAGAACAATGAAGTTCTCCTGGAACTGGAGTAGTGGGGACTGCTATGTATTGTCATCTCACCTAGTTGTTATCTCTACACAAGAGCTGTGCTATGAAAGTGCTTATACCTTGTTCAGGCACTAAAATAGCAAAGTTCCTGTCTGGCTCACATAGTTACTCTGCACATTCCATATTATCTTTATGTATTTTAACTCAGAAAATCCTGATTCAACCTCAGCAGAAATTCGGTCAACTCTTGTCTTTCAAAAAATGAAGATAACAAATATTCCTTTATATATCCAGGTTTTTGGTGCGTTTTGCTCAGTACAGGCAATGAGAGGCAGACACTGAGTTTACCTGGGTTTTTTCTTTCAAAGAGGAAAACTGAGCAGAAGGTACTGAAATTCTTTGCTTTTTAATGTCTGCTAGAATATGGGGGGATAGCAGGTTTTTGTTGGTGGTAGTGAACCCAAGAAGACAGGAGCAATCTACACAAATAAGTTTTAGAGTGCTTAGGAAATCTTCCCTGCATTAAAATAATATAACTTGTGCTTGCAACTCTAAATTCTTCAGTGACACAAATCTGTCCTCTTCCCCTTAGTCCTTTCCCTGTACAGTTCCCTTTGTCTGAACTAAGGATTGTAGAATCCAGAGGCTGTTCCCAGTAGGAAACGTATACAACACCCTGTTTTGGAAGCTTATATAGCCTCCACTAGCAGAAATCCTGGTCTGCTGGTCTCACTCCTTTGCAAGTCTCATTGTCTTTATTAGGACACATGTAGCCATATTTACTGACAACAGCTGTGAGAGTGCTTTAAATACATACATTTTAAGTTATCTGTAGCTTAATTAGAAAATTTTGGTACCACCTTACCTTCTAAGTGCATAAAGTAGGGGTAAAATCTGTGGTTTTTTAGCATCACAAAAATTTTGGATTTTTGGAGTTTTTTTGGATCACAAAAATTTAACATTTCAGTTATGAAAATGACACAGTGTTGGGTATGCTTGAAATTAAGGGTATATCTTTCCTTGACTAAAGATAGAAGAAATAAACACTTGCTCATGGATCTTGAGCCTTTTCATGTTTAAATAAGTCAACCTGAATTATTTTAGTATACAATGTTGCTATTTTCTACTGAAAAAAGTCCAGAAAACAGATAGAAAATAATTATATGGGACTTTTTTTTTCCTTTTTTTTTTCACTGAGAGTCTCTAAGTAGGGCTACGTAATCAGAGAACAGCTGAGGTTCTAAGTCTCCTCTGGAGATTGTCTATTCAAACCCTTTGCTCAGAGTAAGAGCACCTAGACCAGGTTCCTCAGGCCATGTCCAGTCAGGTTTTAAATAACTCTTAGGATGGAGACACCACAGCCTTTCTTAGCAATCTGTCCTAGTGGTTGATGATAGTATAAAAGGTTTTTCTTCTGTTTAAGTGGAATTTTTTGTAATTTAATTGGTGCCAACTGCCTCTTTACCTTTCATTGGTGCTACTGGAAAGAATATTTCTCTTTACCACTGAGTGCTCATACACATAGATCAGATCCATCAGAGCCTTCCCTTCCCCATCCTAAACTTTCAGTGTCTCTTCATATATCAGGTGCTCCATCAGTATGTCCATGTCACTTTTGTACTGGAGGGCCAGAACTGGACCCAGGATTCCTGATATCTTTTACCAGTGAACAGTGAAGGGGAAGGATCAATTCATTTGTTGTTGAAGAACTTAATCAGCCCAATGCACTGTTGGCTGCCTTTGCAACAATGATGCATTGATGGTCAACTTGTTGTCCTCTAGAACCCTGAGGGCCTTTTCTGCAAAGCTGCTTTCTAATCTGACTGTCCTCAGACCTCTGTCATATCAGGTTATTTTGGTCCAGTGGCAGGACTTTCCACTTCCCATTGTTAAATATAATTTAATTCCTACTGGTCCATTTCTCCAGCATGCTTGTGATTCCTCTGAGGTGCAGACCTCCCCTCCTGTGCCCTATTTCCCCCATTTGATATAACCTGTGATTGCTCTGAGGGCACGTATCAAGCAATCTGCAAATACTGGAAGTAACCACTCCCTCTCTTAGCAGTCTAGTTTTATATTGTGTTTAGTTATCAAGGGCCACAGGCTACACAGTTGGGTCATAACAGTAAATAAAGTATAGGTAAGGGCTTAATCACCTTTGTCACTTCCCACTTTAATGCTCCTCAAGAGATTAGCATTACAGATTTGCCCCTGCACATGCTGACAATGTTCCAGTGCTGACAGTCTGGGATTGCAGACTCAGCACCAAAGCTTGATCAGTATCTACATCTACGTGCTCCTCTGCCACATCCCTTGTAGGATTTGATCCAATGTAATCTTCCAGAGGAGACTTCTTAAAGATACCCTTGCTCCAATTTATATGGGCATGTCAGAAGAAGACAGCAATGTTACCAGTCTTATTAAAAGTTGAATGGACAGGCCAGTCATGTCTGAGTAAGGGTCTGGCAGTCCACGTCCACATTACCCCTAAGGCATCAAGTCCATCTCAAGCTGAGTGTTCAGTCTCACCTATTATTCAGAAACAAGTATTCAAAAGTTGGTGAGTTGGACACAAAACAAAAAAATAATACAAACCAGTGATTTCCTGTTTGCCAAAGAAACTGAGATTGTGAAAATCACTCTGGAGGCAACTGAAGTTTCTAAGCCCAGGATGAACAGAAAGGTTTCTAAATATTGTGCAGGAAAGGTACAGCATGAATTCTGGCTGTAGCTAAAGAAACATGACTACTCTAAGCTGCTGCTTCAGATTGTAGAGGATCTCTTTGACTCCCTAGTGCAAGATTCTCTATGGAAGGAGGAAAAAAATTCTTTGCACTGCTCAGGTCTAAATGTGATGGAGGAATGTGGGTTTCTAAGTCAGAAGAAAGAGTCATCAAAGAAGAACCTCTGGCGATAGAACCAGTAGGACAAGGAAAAAATACACAAAATAACCAGCTCAATTTTTTTTTTTATTGAATCTGGTGATTTTCTTTGTTTTTACCAATAGCATTGCAACCAGAATTTCTGAACAGTACATTAGAATCACAATCAGCGTAACAAGAGGGAAGAACTAAATGCTGAAAATTGTTATCTGCAGACACATGTGGAAAAAAAAAAAAAGACTAAAGAAACAACGGCCACAGACAGTGAAAAGTAGATCCACACATATAACATTGTTTATGCATAATAGCTTGATTTTTATATCCCCAATCATACTTATGGCCGAGAAAAGACAAAAAAGGATAATAGATCTCAGGGGGCTTATGTCTGGAAGACCTGAGGTACCTACACAAAGGCAATGAGTAAACCTAGAAATCCACTGAAGTTGTTAAAGAAATGATGTAATCATTTACAGGTCAGTCATGTGTAAAAAACAACAATTTTAAAAAAGTGGTGCATGGCAGAAGACAATGAAATTAAAAATAGCAGAATTAAAGTGTCAGTCTCCCATGCTACACAGACCAGGCAATTATTTTTACTCTCAGAAAAAGAGGGATTCAAAGGTCAGCTGGTGTTAAACCTGAACACTAATGATATTACTGTTTATGTCATGTGGGCTGATGACTGGGAATGTGGCCAGAGCATCTTAGCTAGCAAATTATTTCAATTAGCTGCAAACTCTTTGCCAAGTTGCTCAGACACATAAAATGGCTCTCTTATCTCATCCAGTCAAATACTTTTTAGAATTCAACAAATGGGACTAGACAAAGGCAACTGGAGGCAAGAAATGATGGTAGAAAATTTTTGTTTTCTGAGGAGGTAAGAGAGTTTTCCTCTACAAACGCTTCCACAAGGTACTGATCATAAGTATAATTTAAATTCAGACAATTTTTAAAAGCTCTTACATTTTGCTTTATTGTAGGCCAAACCCTCTCCAATCATTGCATGTCTTTGATGCTTCTAACTGTAAATTTTACCCTGCAGCTTGATGGTTCAGATCCTGGGTCTGTTTGATTATTAAAAATCCCAGTTCCTTTCATATTATGCCAAGTAAATCTGAACTTCATTCTTTTATCTTGTATCTGACACTGTAGCTACAAAGCTATAGTTCCTTTATATTCATCTTCTGCTTTTCTAGTTCTGGCACAAGAATCTGTCCTATTGTGTCTTCACAAAATATTTTGGATTTACTAAAACAGCAGACTTTTGCAAAACAAAAATTCTTCCAGGTCTAATAAACAAAACTATTTTCATATGGGTACTTACATGTACATACATGAATATATTTCTACTGTGCCTTGAATAACTGGTATTTATCTTCAAGCATTTTCTTAGATCAGCTTTACAAATATCTTTTAATAATTTATTATAGGCCGTATGTTTCAGATTTTCTCATAGATTATATAAAAGGAGTGTCAAAAGTCATACTAAAGTCAAGCTATCTCATGTCTTTAAATTCTTCATCTGATGGGTCAATCCCTGCAGCAGAAGGATTTTAAACTAATCTAACGTAATTTGGTCTTGAGAAATTTAAATCTGCTGTTTTCACTCACCTTTAAGCATGTACAAATTGATTGTTCAATGTCATGATTTCAATATCTCCCAAGGTACTATCATTCTTCTGACTAATGTGCTGGATCTTTATTCTTCCTTTTTAACCTACAAGACCTAAATTTGCTTTCTTCAGCCCCCTCGAGTACCAATTGCATTGAAAGTCAATCTTCATTCCCAGACCTTGTTGAAGGATTTTGGATCATTAAGCTGTGTCTTCATAAAGTGATTTTTTTCATGCAAAGCTATACTGGATAGTCACAGTCCCTCTCCATGATGAGAAAGTGGCTTGTCTGGCCTTTGGGTAGATGGTACAAAAGAGACATTTACTGATATAGTTTTGTTTATTTATTTAAAGGGGATCCTTGGACCAGTTATGCTGCTGAAACTGAAGACAAAATATCATGAAGCCCATATGTAGATTGGCCTTAATCTCAGCACCACCTTCTTTATGTGTATATATATATATGTGTGTGTGTGTGTGTATATATATGTATATACATATATATATATATCTATATATATAGAGAGAGAGAGAGAGAGAGAGAGAGAGAAACATGAGCTCACTTGTGCGTTTTTTGTTCTTTTTTTTTGTAGACAAAATATTTTTAAACTGATTTTTATATTCTACATATCAGGTAATTCTTTTTGTGGGTGCATTTCCTCTGTGCCATGCCCTCTCTTGAATGATAATTTTTTTTATTATTATTTCGTGGGGAAGATATGCAGTCGTATCTTAAAAGACTTTTCTCAGTTTGGAGACAACTGGTAGATTTCTTTGTGTGCATGTGTCTGGTTTTTATTTAAAGGGATGTCTATGATGATATCTATCCATTCATTTAATTGTAGTGCACTAACTTCTATATCTGAGGATATTTCATGTGAGTTCTTGACAATTTATGAGCTGTACTGTACCTAGCAAGCAACGAACAGTTTGCTAATCCCCCAATTTTTCTTCCCAGTCATTACAATTTTTGCCTTTTTCTGTGCATGTGTGGCCTGCAATAGATTTGTCTTGGATCCAGCTGGCACTGGCTTTATCAGACATAGGGGAAGTTTCTAGAAGCTTCTCAAAGAATCACATGCATGTGAATGTGAAATAAACACATAATCTTTCCACTAAAGCATGTCAAGTGATCACTTGCAGTGGAATTTTTCCCCTCTAGCAGGAGTTTTTCCTCAAAATTACTGGGCTATGTTTGAAGATGAACAAGCAATGAGAGAATAGAGCTGAGATATTTTCAGGTTTTTTTTTTTTTTTCTTTTGGCAATAGTACACTTTTCACATGGGCAAGAACATGACTGGTTGACTGCTTACAAAAATGCAGGGAAACTTTTTTGAAGTAGAGATAAAAGGAAATTATGATGCTATGATATCAAGGTCTGCATTCCATTGTCATCTGGACCCTCACCTCTATTTGCTACAGAAATGCAAGGTTGTTTAGATGTAGAGTTTGGGTTTGGTAGGTCTGGTTTTACAAGGCAAACGTGTGACTGGAACTGCAATCCTTTTTAAAAACTAACTTCTACTTGGAGCTCATATTTGGCCCTAAAAACACATTATTTGCTTCAAGAAGACTTTTCTTTAGAACAAAAATATTATTATTCTAAACAGTATTGCTTATTACTAGGTAGAGTGATGAAAACATACTCAGAAACTAGAGTTCATAAAGTCTATACCAGGTAAATCTGTAAGAGTGGAGCAGTATCTTGAGCTTCAGAGTAATTTTTTTCACTGTTTTAAGTGGGCTGTTATAAGTACATATAATGGACTCATGAGTTTGTTTAGTTCCAAAGTGTATAGAGAGGTGAAAAATTTCAGAAAGCTTTGTAATACAAAATGCACATTACTATTTCTAGGTAGCATGCATTATAAGACCTTTTAAAATATTTTGCAACTGTGTTATGTGTTTCCATTCCCAGGCTATGCTAAACATCAATTAAGTTTATGTAAGTAAATGAAATTATGTTAGTGCTGAAGTAGTAAGAACTGTATTTGAATCCAAGCCTTTTCTTGATCTTTGAAGCTTTTTGTGTACAAAACTGTTCCTTCATGTGCTTATGGCTACAGCTTTGACTGACTCCACACCTGTGCAAACATGTGGTAATATATGTGAGGATTATCTAATGTTTGAGTGCCAGATCTCCCATTTGTGTACACGTAGTATTGAAGAGCGAGTCAAGTGTGGAGGCAAGTGTTTGCACTGCTGGATCTGGGAAGGTATAATTGTTGGTGCAACTTCACAAGTACATAAAGGAACCAGCAGGTTAAGTATCTGGTCTGTGAAGCTGAGTGGCAATGACTGCACTGGCATGGGCATCTCAACTCACAGCTGAAATCTCAAACACACACTGATTTATTGTGTATCTACGCCTAAAAAACCTCACCCATGTAAAATGTGAGCCTGGGAAGTCACATTTAGGTCCCTGGAAGTGGCAGTGAATGGGAACAATTTTCTGTCTCCCCACAGTGTGCCCTCTGCATGACAAGATTCATGGTGTAAAGCAAATGTAGGAAAAAGCAAACAAAGAAAAAAAAATACCACCCCCAACAAACCAACAAAAAAGAACCCACCTCTCCCACATGTTTTTCTTCAGCTGCTTACCCATCTCACACACTTCCGTAAGCTCCCAGAGTTGCTTCCAGAAAGTTTTCAGAGCTGATAGTTTTCTGCCTTTTCCTCTCTCTTCAGTGTTTTGTGATTTTTGTCTCCTCATTTAGCTGCTTGGAACCATTTTCAACAGAGAGAGAGCAATTTTAAAAAAAGTACTTTTTTCCAAAGGATAAAACCACCTGTAGATGAGAGGTGGCTACTGCACAGGTCTTTCTTTCAAAACTCTATTTAATAATGAGGATTGAGTTAGCAGTAAGCTGTACCTTCAGCAGAAGCATCTTTAAAATAAGTTGATAAGTATATAAGATGGGACATGTTGAAGTGCATTGTCAGACTCAGTATGCAGTGTCTGAAGAAGGTTAACAAAAGGACCCAGTTAGTTTAAGATGAAGTGAATAATAAGTTGAAATACCATGATTCCTTGATTGAGGAAAAAGAGACAATTGCAGAAACTTACGCTGCTTGACAATGGTGAGATTAGGAGGTGTAGGTCACATTCTTGCAGAAAACAGACAAAGATAATTCTAATAAAAGTTTCTGTGCTTCGAAAGCAAACTATGAAAAAAAATACTGAATGGAAAACACAGTAAGAAGCAATTATACCACTGGTCTTTAGCCCATTCAGACTTCTGAAAATGTCTAACATATTAGAAGACAGCTTGGAAAACATCATCTACCACAATGCTGTCAGTATGCCCTGCTGCCGTACCTCATTTGCACTGACACTTCTTGTTGGCTTCTTCTGACTGGGGTCACTGCCATCCTTTGGGAGGAGATGTCTCCTTGCACAGTGTTGATGGCATAGTTAGGGTCTACTTAGATCTACTGTGTTCAGAAAAATTCATTACCTTAATTTTCCCACTTACTCCCTTTTATTTTCTTTATGTGTGAGGACTCTGCCCTTTCTGCACTAATTCCCATCTTCCTTGTTGATGGACTAGCATGACAAGTATGACAGCAAATGGTAGGAAAGCCCAGCATTTCTTAACCTGTGGACTGGAAAACAGATATATTTTCTTAGAGCAGTGGACTTTCAAGTAAACAGCTCTCCGAGGAGATGGGAAGGGTCATTTCACAGTGACAGGGGACAGCTAGAAATACTCCCAGCTAGTGTGTTTTGGTTTTGATTAAGGTGTTTTTAATCTAAAAATATTTTGTAATCTTACAGTTTAAAGTTATTTTATATGTGTTTTCTCACATGCAAATAATTCACTTAAGTGCTAATACACGCCAACTCTTGCAACTTCTCCATATTGTTTAAGAAAATTACTTTAATGAAAACTCTTATCAGTGTCATGATTACATTTTTTTCTACTTAAAATTCACATAAATTAGATTGCTGTAATAATTTGTTCCGGGCATAAAACTTAAGGTCTGGAAATAATTAACTCAAAAATTATCTAGTTACCATACATATTAAATCAGTAGGAGAGAAAATATATTTGCATACATTCATCAAAAAAGTCAAGCACTTTTTTGAATGAGTGATAGTCAAAGGTACAATTTGACCACAGGTTTTCTAAACCTGTATCTAAATGAACTTTCAGCAAATGCAATTTTAACTTCTAATGTTGAGTGCCATATATCATGCATATCTGAAGAATGTTGATTTTGTAAGGTTTGCATTTTCCTGTTGAATTGACTCTTAATCTGTCACTTACGGATATAAAAGGGCTTTGTGCCAGACCTCATCCAATTTGGTGACACCAACAGACATGATAAATCCCATAACTGTACTTTCTCCTTTCCTCTTGTCTATTTTTATAGGAATCTGTAACAAGAAATGCCAACATTGCTTTTGCTTGAGCCAGTTTTAACACTTGAACTTTAAATAACTTAGATGGTAAGAATTTTTGTGTGGTGTCAAACTGATGATCTCTTTATTATTCCTTTATTTCTAAATTGTAAAGAATGAAACAGATGTGAATTTATGAGACAACTTCTTAGAATAAATTAAGAACTGGCTTCCAAAAGTTATGAGCAGCTTTGATTTCTTGTCTAGACATTTTTTAAATTGGAAAAGAGAAAAAGAATGTTTATTGTTTTAATATTATGACAATGTTTTGATTAACATTTTATTAAAAAAAAAAAACAAAACAGAAACCCACCTACTTGAGGCAAGCAAAGTTGCATTCTGCAACACAAGTGAGGCAAGCAAAGTTGCATTCTGTTTTATCTCTCATTGCAGCAACCTGTTATTTAAGTGAAGTTCACACTCTGCTGACTGATCCTGTCAGAGATCTGTCCTGGTGAAATAAGCCAGAAGGGAGTGGTCAATATTTTTGTCAATACATACACAAAAAACGCTTTCTGTCTGAAGTTTAATGGTCTCCCTTGCATAAAATAATTTTACTGGAGAAAATCTGATATCCAGGTTTCTCTTGAAAAATCTTTCCATGTGCAGTGACTCTCAATTAATTTCCACTGTCTTTCTTCACATATAGAAAGGAGTTCAGTTCAGGCTGTTTTCCTGGACATGGTGTTTCGCTTCAACTGATACTTTAAAAACCAAACAAGGAAAATACAGTGAGACATGATGAGAAAATCTCGAAAGATTTAGAACATGGGTTCCAAAAGTTTTGTCCAGATGTAAATTGTCGCAGACATATAGACCTTAATGGAATTGTTCTGATACATGCCAGCTGAAGGTCTAACCCAGAATATTCATAGGAAGACTTGAATGTGTGAAAGATTCAATTGAGAATAAATTAACTTTCTTGGACAAACAAGACCACATTCATTTCGAAAGGAGCCCCACCAGTTCGCATTGATTTTTAAAACCATTTTTTAAGCACCTTCAAGAGTGCCTGATTCAGACCCAATGAAGTCAGTGAAACAGCTCCCTTTAATGGGTCTGGAATCAGGCACATCATGAAAACTCTTTCACCATATGTTTCAATGACATTTAAGTTCACTCATCTTGTTTGAAGAATTCTTTATTCAGCTTCTCACAGCTTGAGATTCTCAGTTCTTTGGACATTTTTGGTCGATTTAGTTTTTGTTTGGAAGAAACTGGAATGGGAAGAACTCAGGGAACTTTTTAGGTTAGGAAAAATAAGAAGAATTCTGAGGTTGGCTTGAGGCATTGAGGTTTTTTTTTAATGCCAATTTAATTCTGACTGCTTGAACTATGATACAAAAGAGAATATTACTGGTATGCCAGAGATAGAGAAAGCTTCAAAAATTCTTTTTCCAAATTTATTTTGTTTTGAAAGGAGGAACAAAATAGAAGCAAGATCCTATATTTTGAAAGATCATGGAAGACCATGTAACATCACTTTTGGTGTTCTTGGTAGCTTTACTGATGAGATACATTAATTGTGGGATGGTTATCCTTCAAAACTGGAATAATGCACCACCAGAAATATGGCTGTCATTGCTCTCAATACTGTTACTAGTGACAGCAATTTGAGATACGCCTCCAACAAGATCACTATGATCCTGTAGGGAAGAAGACATATTTATGCATACATTTTCATAGAATTGTCCCATCTTTAAGAGCTTAAAATCTCCTGTGAACTGATGGACATCTAAGAATAAAAACTGGTTATTACTAGAAAGAGCAAATATGAATGGAAAATAAGAAAAATATGTGTACAAGATTCATGTCTGGAATTCGTTTTTCTGAGTTACGAGGCACTAGTTAGTCTAAAACTAAAAATAAAGACAAACTGAAAAGAATCCTAATAGTATGGCTTCTTTTGAACTGCAAATGGACAGACATTTTATGGGGAGGAAATAAAAAAAAAAAAGTGAAGCAAGTCATCTACCAGTGTGAAATAGTGAATGTATGCTGCAAGGAATCTGAATTCCCTTACAGTGGTGATAACTTCCATATTCAGCTGAGGTGGATTTAAAATGTGGTCAAGTCATGCTAGTTTTTTCCTGTCAAATCATTGCAATTTCAAAGCCATGACCAAGGAGTTATGCACATGGAATATATTACCGTGAAATGAGGAACAGGGCCTGTGGTAATAAAAATATTTACATCTACATATACTTTCTTGGAAAAAAAAAAACCACCAGATAAGCTTCCCCCTTCTTCAATTCCCCATCCCCTATTAGAGCAGCCAGAATAAAAACAAAAAAGAAAAAAACATTATGGTTAAGGAAAATTTTGCACTTATTGGTTAGTCTCCCAGTGTTCCAGGGGTTTATCTGCCCTTATAAAAAATAAATACATAAGACAAATTTTTGAAAAAAAAAAAAGTCTGCACTATACTATCACCCTAGATTTTTGCACTGAGGAGAGCAGCATGAGGAGATTTCTGGATAATTGTTCTTTATTCATTTTATTTTGTCTGTCAAAGAATCTTCATGATTCTTCACAAAATTATTTAAACATCCTAGCATAGTCCCATTGAAGGAAGTATTTGGCTCTGAACACAAAATTTTAATTGCAATAATTTATGTAAATATGAATGTGATAGGATTTCTAAAACTGTTTTATATCTAAAAGGTATTCATAATCTCTTAGATATCTTCTGTCTCCATAGTCAGTAGTTGCACTAGAACACTACCTCCCTGAGGCAGTTGGTCCATGTTTCCCTTTAGAAAAACCCCATTTTCACCTGTGCTGCGTTTTTGAAAGCCCTATGAAGTGTTCCAAGAACATTAAATATATTCGTTTAATCAACAGGTCTTTGCTAACCTAACTCATTTGGCTAAAATGGATTAGGAAACCACTGCAAGTGAAAAGTTGACAAGTTCCAGCAGAGAGGGCCCATGAGAATTAGAGCTGTCAAATCTCTCAGCCCTTTTGTTGAAGCCGGCAGAATGTGGATAAAGCCTAAACCTCTTACCAAATGCACCCAAAGGTGTCCTCCAGATAGAAATTGAATTCAAATCTACTTAAATCTTGTGGGAAAGCACATAAAGGGAGAAGTTGGTAGATATAAGCCTGTTGGTTTGCTCTGTTTTGTGTTGCAGTTAGAAGTCATCTTGATACGATACAGCTCAGCATAAGCACATATGGGATGAAATGTGACATGCAATAAACAAAGCATTTTAAATGAAACTTTTTATAGTCTTAAGAAATAGAAGAAACAGTCACACGCTGCTCATTAGCTTGTAAAAGTAGACACAATGGCTTGTTTTGTAGGAAATTTCAATTCATGCCCATAAATCAAGAAACAACGTAAGCAGTTCTGATTCTAGTTTGTGGGAAAATGTTTAATTGCTTATTTATTTGAGTTGTTGCTCTAAAATGTATTCTTATACAATGTATTCTTACATCTTGTGTCTGCAAAGAGTAGAGACATGTTTTTTAAAAGCATTTTTTAGGATGACTTGGTATCGGTCCAGTGCTCTGATGTCACTGGAACAGAAACAGGACTCTGTCTGGATTTATTAGAAGGGGAAAGACTCTTTTTACTTTTCTCTGTTTTATTGCATCTTTCTTGACATTAAACCCCGGTACTCAGTACAGCCTATTCCAGATGTAAAGTTTTTCTTCAAGTACTATGCCAATTACTGACACATAATGTCATATAAATTATTGTAAACTATTAGCTAAAATGTAGTAATAAAATCAGGCCTATTAAACACTTGCAATTTGATTTCTCCTTTTAAACCACCACATTAAAATTATGAAATGTAATATATTTATTACATATAGCATATGTTTGCATAGTAAAAAATAACAAAATATAAACTTTACTCTCCTTATTGCTGATTGTCAAATAAATTTTCTGATAGAGAGACTTTTAGTAGCTTCTGTAGGCTTTATTGCAAAATTACATGCTTTCTCTGTAGTACAGCTGCAAGACAAAGGACAGATGTCATAGATCTCTCCCCAAAAAAACCTACCTTCCCTAAAATGTCTCATTTTTATCTGTAAGATGTAAACTCCAACTCCAACTTGTAATCTACATCTTTGACTACAACGCCTCACAATATGCATTTTTTGTCTTTTTCAGTTAGATTATGTTAACTTGCCATAATGTTATCCACCATCATAGTGCTCTTGGAGATTGCTTTTGCACATATTGGAGAATGTCACCTTATTTCCACTCTTCCGTACTTAAAAGCTAAAATGTCCACATTAGTTTATTTGCAAATATTTAGACTAAATGCTCAAATAGAGTATGAGGCTAATTATGCTTATTCACCTGTAGTAGCAATCATAAAATCTTGTGCTCAAATAAACCCTTATATACTTATTTAACTCTTCTGTTCAAGAGGAAATACTTTTATGCCTCTTGGAGAAATAAATAAATTTTTAAAAAAAATTAAATTAGGTCTCTCCAAAGCATTGATTTTTGGATTTGCAAAACCATTTTTTCAAGAATTATCTGTATAAGCCAAAAGTCATACATTTAACATCAGACAAAATACCATATGGGATCTCAGACATTAGAGAGAAATAGTAATTTAAACTATATATATAAAGTTTTGGTTTCTTTACAGAAGGGTTTGGATATGTTTTTCAAAATTTATGAAATAATTTTTTGAATGATCATGCACAAAATATATATGTACCTTTGAGTAAATAGCTGTTATGGTTTAAGTTCTGAGCACTTCTCTAAAGTCAAGAATTAGTTTGAGGTCAATGCCAGACAATTTAACATAAAATAAAATAAAATAAATTAAAAAAAAAACCCATGTAGATCACCATAACAGAAATCTTCATGAAGTAAGGAATCTATTTGATAACTTTTTAAAAATTTTAAAATCTCTTTTGAATTATTAGTCAGCCATGCAGTGCGGTTGCTCCATGATTTGTGGTTAAATTGGCAGATCTAATTTTGAGCAATATGTCATAATCAGGGTACTGTAACCTTCATGATTCCTTCAAGGTAACAATTAAGAACACGAATTTGATTTAGAGCTGTCTGAAGAATGTGGAGAGAATAAGTTTCTCTGCTGAATTTTTTACAACTCTTTAGGTAGTGAATTTGAGCTCATATAATAACATTTCTACAGCTACTGGGGTAAAAGGCATTGCAGGTAAAGGAAGAACAACACAGACTGGTAAGAGATGTGATAACCTTTAGTTTGATCAGATTAGGAATATCTGGGAGTATCTGGATGAATCACTGTTTCACAATTTCCCAAACTCTTGCACAACAGTAGATAAGATATTAGCAGGTAGGAATATTTAGGAGGAAAACAGTTACTCCATTCCTAGTGCACTGTAAGTTTGAAAAAAATATAAATTGCATGGTTTCTCATGAAATATTTTTACAGTAAACATAATAAAGGAATTTTTGGTTTAGGATGAGTAAGGAAAGAGTAAACCTATAATATGAAAAAGACGTTGGCTTATTTAATATAATAAAACAAAAGTTAAAAGGGGCGTGACTCTTCCTCATAAAATATGAACAGCTCAATAGTAGAGCAGGAAACACAATTCTGGCACAGGAATAAATAGAAAAAAAGCTGACCATTAATAAATAAAAGCTGAAAATTTGAAGTCTGTTTCTTGCTTTCTCTCTAAAAGCCCAAAAATATACAAGAAAGGATAAACAAAAAATGTGAGTAGTTTGAGGGAGAAAAGCTTTCATACATTGTATTTAAATTTAAGATTTATATTCTTGTATTGAGGAAGATTGATTCATTATACTGACTATTGTGGGGAAAAAAGGTGCAGAATTCAAGCAGAAAAGTATATTTTGGTCTCTTTTGAATTTGAAGTTAAATTACTTAAACCTTAATTTAAATAAAAAGTAATTGTTTCATGTTAAAGTGTTTCATAGACAGTACATAATTACATTTCATTTCAAACTCGATCCATTGCTTCGTATGGTCAGAATATAATTATATTCTTGCACAAATTCCCTCCCTAAAAGGGTAAGAACTCCACTCTACCATTTGTCTTACTGAGACTGAGCAGCTTTAACCAGGAGAGAAGAGCATTTGGGACTTTGGGACTAGGTTTTTCATTTAAGTTCTGTGTTTGCCTGGGGCTACATAAACATAAGTGACTCATCATTTGAGGGAAGAAAACAAAAGAAAAAAAAGGAGAAATGAACTTACCATGTTCACTATGTAATGAACTATCACTATGTAATGAACTTACTATGAACCATTAATTGCAATATAAACAATTTTGGATTTGAAGTAACCAGAGACCTTCCACAGATTCCAATGGAAACCTTATAGTCAAAAATACTTTAATGACCCATAAATATGCTAGCAAGATGTTTTAAAAAGAAGATGTTTCCATCCTTTCTTTAGAATGGAAAGAGAAAATATTGCAGCATCTTACTAATGAAAATTCAGGAGTTACACTGCACTTTCTCCCTGCCAAGACAAACATCCCACAGGGAATACTCAGGGTTTTCCCAGGATAAGATGAAAAGCTCCAAAGAGTGGAGAGCAATATCTTTACATCCAGGAGCATTATACCAGGTCTGGATCGTTCTTTCCCCATACTCTATCCATATTTGACAGTGCACAGTGCCTTCAAGTGTGCAATTTAAGTTTCACTGCATTATTCCTTAGAAAGAGCTATGGTTTATATTTCAGAGACTGCTATAAGTCTTGATTAATAAACAGCCTAGGAGGTTGCTGGGGTGTCTGAAAGATAATTTCTTGGCACAGCTGGTGAGTGAGTCATCTAGGGAAAGTGTCCCCCTGCACCCGGTGTTTGTGAGCAGAAGAGGGCTGATAGGTCATATGGGCTGGAGACCATGAGATCACAGCATTCTCTCAAACACGCACCTGCTCCAGGGGGGGTTTCTCCACAGGCTGCAGGTGGATCGCTGCATCCCCATGGTCCTTCACGGGCTGCAGGTTCTTCATGGTTTGCACCATGGGCTGTGGGAGAATCTAGCTCTGGTGCCTGAAGCACCTCCTTCTCCTCCTCCACTGACCTTGGTGTTTCCAGGGCTGTTCCTCTCACATATTGTCATCCTGTTCTTCTCTGGCCACAATTACATCTGTCAAATAACCTTTTTTTCTTCTTCTTCTTAAACAGGTTATCACCATTTCAAATTGGCCCAGCCTTGACCAGAGGCATGTCTATCCTAGGAACTGCTAGAGATTGGCCCTGCAGGACATGGAGGAAGGTTCTAGCAGGTTCACACAGGATCCCCACCTGTAGCTCCTCCTGTTACCAAAGCTTGGCATAAAAACTCAACACACAGCCCCCTGCAGCACTAAAGGCAAGGGGCAGAGTGGCTGGAAAGCTGCCCAGCAGAAAAGGATCTGGCTGTGCTGGTCAACAGCAGGTGAATGTGAGCCAGCATGCGCCCAGGCTGCCCAACAATATCCTGGCCTGTACCGGACATAGTGGAGCCAGCAGGAGCAGGGCAGTGATCATTCTCATGTAATTAGCACTGGTGAGTCTGCACCTCAAGTTTTGGGTCCCTCATTATGAGGAAGGCATTGAGGGGCCTGTTCTGAGGAACTGGTGAAGCATCTAGAGCGCAAGTTTTGTGAAGAGTGGCTGAGGGAGCTAGAGCTGTTTAGCCTGGAGAAAAGAGGTTGTAATGAGGTGAGGGTCAGTCTCTTCTCCCAACTAACAAGAAGTATGACAACAGGGAATGGCCTCAAGTTGTACTAGAGGAGGTTTAGTTTGGATATCAGGAAAAAAAATTGTTCACAGAAAGGGCTGCAAGCATTGAAATAGGCTGTTAAGGGAAGTGGTTAAATCACGATTGCTGAAGGTGGTGCAGGTGTGGTGCTTAGGAACATGGTTTAATGATGGGCTTGGCAGTGATGGACAGTTGGACTCAATGGTCTCAGAAGTTTTTTCTAGCCTAAATGGTACTAGGATTTTCATCTATTCTCAATATTGTATGAAAATCATTTACCCATTGGCCGTATAGTGGCTTATTGTCTGTGCTATTCATGTCAACCAAGTATGTATTAGACCCCATGGGTTTTCCTAGTTTCTATTATGTGTTGCTGTTCTTATGAAAACTGGTGTAATTAAGGCCTTTCAGTTACATATGTGAAAATATTAACTTGATAAAATGCTAAGCATGAAAAAAAATCTGAGGAAGGTAAAAGGAAAATGCATTCTCTTCATAAGAATAGAAGGCATAGGTCATTAAAAGCACATGGGCTTTACATTATAAAAACACTGAACAAAGGTGAAAGTATTTAATTAGGATAGACGATCAATTCCTATGTAATTTGGATTTATATGTCACAATTTCTCTTTATTTTTTAACATTTGAACTGAGTATGTAGGGTAGTGAAAGTAATAGTTAAACCCTTTTAATTTTCTTCTTTTTTTTTTTTCTTCTTTTTGTTTAGGGGCTTTTTGAAATTCACCACATGTATAGTTAAAAATTAGCAGTACCAGTTAGTAAAAACAGAATCCAATAGACAGCAGAGGCGAATGGAACTTCGACTGATTCTCCAAAGATACTGTTGCCTTCTTGAGAAAAACATGGGAAACAGTTTGGTAAAAAGAGGCAGCAAGCCTCATCCTAACTACCCAGCTTTTACTTTGATCACCTTCTCCATAGCACTGGTGTTCCAGGATTTTTCCTTAGCTGGGACTCCTGAAAATCTTTTTGGAATGTCAGGATAGCAGAATGCAGTATATTTTGTGCTTCACCCTCCCTCTCCCTTCACTTTTCACAAGTGAAAAAGTTGCACTTGAGAAAACATATTCCCCTCTTGTCTTCTTTTTGGGAACTACTTAAAAGAGAAATCTCAAGTAGCCAATGAAGTAACAAAAGCATTTTTGGTGTACTGGCTCTTTGAGAGGTTTATAAATCTGACCTTTTCCAAAGAAGACTTCCTTTAAGAAATAGAAAAAAAACTTCCTTTAAAGTTCATTCTTTTAAAGAAGCTATTTGTCAACCTCTCAAATCTAGTTAAAAAAATTTCCAAAACTATTTAATAACAAACATGGCTTTTTTCTTAAGCAGTAAAAGTATGTACTCCTAGCATATTCTCTGAAGCCAATAAATACCAACTGATCAGCCTTGAATCCTTTTAGGAAGTTTAAAACAGCTGTGCTGCAAAATGAAGTGAGAAAAGCAGCAGGAACAGGCTTTGGCAAGTCTGGATTTGTTCATAATGAAACAAAGGTTCTAAATTATTTCAGTGCTGGTAACCTGCAAACTGTAACTCCAGCTATTCACTTCTGTGAGTGAATAGCACGCACGAATGACCCAACAGACAAATTAATTCAGCTGCAATTGGGACACAAAAAAAAAGTTACGCCTTTATAAAATTTATTTATAAAATGCGTGTTCAGATACCTTGCAGACTTGCAAAATATGTCAGTTAGATCCATATGAACCATTTGCAGAGTCAGAATACTGGAAGGAAATGAACCCCTGATAGATGAAGTGTGCTTATTTAATTAGCCTAATATCAGAGAAAAACCTGTTATAAGTACTCAAGGCATAGTGCAACAAGAAGCATTTAGTCCATTATTCCATTATTGGGTTTTTTAATCAACTTTACTAATGGCGTGTGTTGTTTCAATAAATTGGTTGCAACCCAGTGTGCCATTAGGTTTGCCTTCATAGGCAGTCAATCTTTCTGCAGTGCTCTCATTCCATTGCTAGGCATATTCAGTGGACAGCCTTACTTAATGGTTTATTTCTTTTGATGGTAACAATTGATAATTGTTTCTTGTTTAACTACTGCTTACAGATTCAGCAAAATGTGGGACTGTTGACTTGAATATTAACTGTGGCTCTGGCACTTTCTTTTTTTCCTGGATGGATTTTGGTCAGCATACATGGATAGTCTTATTTATGGAGATAATAACCTTTACTTTGTTAAATCTCAGTTTCAGATTCAACTTCCTCAATAGCTCTTTGAGAGAAAAAGAGGACATAACCTTATTTGATGTTCAGAGGAATAAAAGTCTACCAGATTCTTACAATTGTGGAAAAAAAATAGACAAGTGTTTGTTGTAATTCTAGCTCCTTTCTTTGATCTTATTGAATAAAATTTAAGAGTCATTTCTCACACAAATAATTTGCATAAGAAATTTACTTCCAAGCACTGGCCAAAATGTCAAATCACCAAATTTAGGGGGTTTAATCTTCTTTGTTAACTAACAGACTTTCTTACATATGAGGTTCTAAATGCAGATTACATAGTCTTTCCACCAAAGAAAATTATAATTAGCCTATTCACAATTTTGTGCCAGTCTCAAAGTGATGCATCAACTCAAAATGCCAGTAACACTACATTGTTTATTTCAAGAAAGCAGTTGGTAAAATTTGTTACTGAACAGCTCTTAATACAACCATATACACTCTGTCCAGTTTATCCAAGTCATATATTATACCATCTATCCTTCCAGTGAAAATGTACTCTTTTTCTTTAGGCTGTTTGCATATGAAAGACTTTTGACTTTTGGTTTTGATTCTCTCTTTCTGCTAATATTCCAAAGTATCAAGTGAAATGATGCCATATGTATATAATCATTCAAGAAACTCTGGACAGACATTTAAGGAAATGTTTCTTGGCACTTTCTGACCTCCTCCCCAAAACATTCCTGCTCCTATTGAGGGTTTTGGTGAAATGTCCTTAGAAAATAATGGATTCCAGGACAATACCTCAGCCTTTGACAAGAACTATCCAGTAAAAACATCATCCTGAGAATCAGGAAGCTTGTCCTCTCAAACTTACACCCCACCCTTTTCTGTTCACACTTGCTTTTGTGAGCTACTTTAGGCAGAATTAGATTTCTGGAGACCAGAAGTTCTTAAATATTGCTGCCTTGTGCTCTCTCTCTCTCACACACACACACCTTACACACCCTGTAAGAATTAAGGATCAGAGGTTGGCTTCTCACAGTCCAGTTCAATAAGGCACATTAGGAGATTAGAAGACACTGAGAATCAGAGGAGACAGAGGTGAGCATGTGAAGGTAGAATGAGTGATCCCAGAGCTGCAGCAGAAAAATATTCACCAGACAACAACAAAGTTAAGAGCACAGAAAACTTTTGTTTACTGGGTGCCTTTTAAGAACTCAGTGCTTCAGGCTTGATAACAACAGCGTATCTAAGCAGCAGTTTCCTCACACGCAAGGTACTCCTTATTTGCTCCACAGCTGGAGTCATCTTGTTATAACTTTGTGCTTTTTCTCTGACCCAGACACCTCTTTCCTGTTGAAATCCTTAATTTCACACCCACAGCCACTGGAACAACACATCTTCTGTCAAACCATGACATTTCCCAAGCTTCATATCTCACTCATCTATTCTACAGCGGGGACAACTTCCCCACACACATCTCCCTGTGTAAGGATGGCTATTCTTATAGGTTTAGTTTATTGGCAAACAGGAGAAATAGAAAAAAAATCCTATAAGGAATAAGAAACTGGCAGTAAGACAAATAACAACTCCTGTTTGAAATAAAAAAAGAATTAAGTAAAACTTCTAGATGCCCAAAGATGATATAGCCTGACAAGATTTCTACTTAATCAACTATATATGCACCTGATTTTTATTCTTAACAAGGTAAACTGTATATAAGATAAGATATATATTAATCTCTTTGAGTTTACAGTAAAAAATAGTCAGCACCTATGGAGATTCAGCTGGGAGAAACACGTCTTGAAAATGCAATACCTTGGCATACACAGGATTCAGCATCTGACACTGCATTTTGAATGCACAGCCCAAGGAACCCAGATGGTGACATCTGTAGCCAGCAGATCCAAATTATACTAAATTCCTCATCTCTGATCTAACATACTGCGGTAGATTCAGAGATAAGAAATTGCTAATATGCACCATTAGCATTTCCAGACTGGTGCCTGTTGCCTGGGAGATGCTCTCACCTATTCTTGAGGTTGTGCAAAGATTTTGACAGCTGTAAAAGACTGTAGCACTGATCTTTTTCACAAAAAAACTTGAGGAAGGAATTGGAGGTCAGAAAGAGTTCAGGCCATTTTGTTCTTAAATCAGTATCAGTGATAGGAGGAACAGAGAGTAATAGAAATATGCAAGGAGATTATGAAAAAAAAAAATCCAAGGTAAAAACATGTGAGATACATCTCAGGTTAGAACAAAAAATTTGTTGCCAGCTTTAGATCAGTGAAAATAATAGTTATTAAAGTTCAGAGTTTTCTGATTTTCTTTTAATGTTCTGTTCATATAAAATCAATCATTTCCAAAGGATCAAGATGGCAGTACAATTGGATGGTTTCTGAAGGACCCATCACATTTGTTTGGCTTCTGCCTTTGCAAATCTCTAGCAGAGTAGCTAATATAGACAACAACAGCCTGACCTACAATAGGCCTTCACAGAAAATAATCAGGGAAATGCTTTCTCCATTAGCTATATTTATGCCTCTTAAGGAGCTCCTTTCAATTTAAAAGTTTCCTAATGTGACAGAGTCAAGCTTTAAACAATTCAGATGGTGTCTTTTTCTCTCCCAGATGGGGTTTTCAGTAAAATTCCCGGTAATCAGTCTTCAATTTTCGTCCGTCAACTATTCTGGAATAAAAAATCAGAATTTTTAACCATTACATATCATCATGTTGAAAAGAAGTCCAAGCTTATGGTCTTGGTAACTCTAAGTGATAGATAGCTTAACAGTAACACACTTGGTTACTGATAAGGAGGAAGGAAGTTCCACCGAAGGAACTTGTGGTATCAAGTATAAAATATTATATTTCACAGCATTTTAAATCTCATCACATCTTACCTCAGTAAGGTATTTGGATTGTCTTTTTCCCGCTCTTTCATTTTTCTTTTTTTTCCAGCAAATTCAATATATTTGTATAATTTATGATGGTTGATTCTTATTGGGAAAAAAGTTAACAATTAGTAAACTTGCATCTATATTGCACATGCTGGTACTAGGGGCACTAAGGCATTGCATTAAAAAATAAAGAAAATTTACTCTATGCTATCCCAACACAGCTCTGTTTGAAATAGCCAAGAAACATTTGCACTGGGATGCTTGGTAAAAAATATGTTGTTTGGATCCTTTCATGCACTCTTACTACAGCACTAGGTTAGACCTTGGAATTACTGAAACAAGGAGCAAAAATCCAGGCACCTTCAGAGGAGGTGTCCCAGTTTTCCTGTGAATGTCAAATTAGTCATCTAAGAACCAGGTGTGTTCCAAGACAGCTGCCGGTGTTAGGGCATGAAGAATGGATGTAAAAGGCATGGAATGAGTCATGCTCTGAAGATGCTGGCTTTTCTCTCTGTCTCTCCTTGGACTACAGAATGTGCTCAGCAAAGAGTAAGCACCTAACACACAGAGAGGGTCATCTCTATGTGCACTGTAATCCATCCTAACTCTAGCCTTGCCCCCACCAGGATAACTGATGGAAATAAACTACTTCATTCATTAACCAAAGCTACCTCTGAGCAGGCAGAGTTTTTCACTGAGCCACCTCTTTTCTGCTCCATTTTATTTTGTAGAAAGCAACAGTTCAAGGAAATATTTTGCTGCATGATTTCTGTGCTCAGCAAAGGAAAGTCATGTCTATATTGTAAAGAATTGCACATGCAATTAACTTATTGTAATTTCCTTGGGAAAAAGAAATAAATTACTTTGATACAAATTAATTGTTATCTTCAGCAGGCTTACATATTTTGGTCATTCATTGTGTGTGCCTGTTGTTTTTTGCTGCTTCATGACCTTTGTGACATCAAAAGACACTCTTTTGTCTTTTGGCCACATTAGCAATCCCAAAACTTATGTCTTGATCACAGGTTCCTATTGTTCATCAGTGCCCTGTGTTATAAATTCCTCAGTAAAAAAAAACCCACAGTCAAAACCCTTGTGGGAAGAAAGTGCATGTCTTAATTTTAACTCATACAATGCATAGGCAACTGCTCTTTAAAATGTAATTGTCAGGCCTGAACAAGCATCCATTGAAGACCTCTACATTGTTGGTACCCTGGTGAGATCACTTGGAAAGCCAGTAGTTAGTGCTGCACAATATGCTAAAATGCCCAGAGGAATTAGGACGCTTTCTTAGCGTTGCCTGTAAACTTTTCTTATTGGCTTGTCTTTTCTTGTATATGCCACTCATAATTAACTACAGCAAAAGAGGGCCCAGCACGGAAAAGCAACTTATCTGAAGGCCCCTATTCTTTTCTCAAAATGTATGAAGGCTTATTTTGTACTTCCAGTTGACCAGCATTTCCTTTTTGTTTGCTGAATAACGATCTGATTGTCTCAAATAATAGAACAGCTTCTAGAGAAGCTCAAATATTATATAAATTTGCACTCATCTTTGCTGTAGTAGCTTCTATACTGGTAAGGAGTCAATGCCCTTCCTGCCTAGAAGTGACAAACATGTATGAATACAGAATGAATAAGTAGATATTTCAGCAGCTATCTCACATGATGAAAAAAAAAATTGGGAAGTTTGGGTCTTTAGCCAACAAAATAGCCAGTATGTGTTATCATCCATGTAATGCCATTTATGCTAGCATGCCTTCATCTGTAGGAATGTAATTTTTTTCTTCATCTGTTAGAAACAACTTGTTGGTTGCAGTCTCATGAGGAGAGTTCTTAATGTTGTGGAAGATTCTGCCTTTTTCCAGCTTCTACATCAGGCAGAGTGTTTAACACGGTAATCTTGTCTAAAAGAATCATGTATACAACGAGTAAAACACATTAAAGAATCAAAAGGCTGTGAAAGAGACAAATATGCAGATCAAAAGCTCTTCCACAGAAATTATGATCCTTCAGAACAAGTTTGAAAGGCCTGTGCATGGCTGATTTTCCATGTGAACCCTTAGGAGCTGGTCAAACACAGATGCTTTGCATTGGCCTGAGGAGGAATCCAAGTGTTACATCATGGCTGAGACTCAGGCTTGCAGGAATTTGTATTTTCCCCTTTATATTTTGCTTTTAAATGTTAGTATCAAGTTGCTTTTAAGAAAAGGACAAATACTCCCATAGATGCAAACATAAAATGACTACATTGCTCTCTTCTCTTAACTGCACCTTCCCCAAAGTGTCTAAATGTTTGGTCTGGACTGTTTCATCAGTGCCTTGTCCTGTATGCCAAAAGTCAAAGACACATCAAGGCTGAAAAAAAGTCCACTAAATTTGGTAAAAATCCCTTCGGTATCTTTAGTGAGCACTGGATGCAGCTGTCAACTTACAGGTTGCTGCCAAGAAGAGGTATCTACTGCCACCAGTTATATACTGACATGCTAAAGGCTTGCATGTTTATTAAAAAAAAACCAACAAAACAAACAAAAAAAACCCCATTGTGTTTCCCAAGCAGCACACAGAGAAATAAAGGGAAATTTTCAGAAAGGAAAGAAAAAACCCTGTAAAATAATAATTTTTGAAAATAGGAAGTATTTTTTTAAATATTTCTGTTATTGCACTGATGAATCGTTTTCCCAGTTTGTGCTTGCCAAATGAGGGAAATGCATACTCAAATCTATTCTGAAGTTAAACAAACCAAAGGTGTTTGTAAATCTGCAAGCAGTTTCACCTCCTGTGCCCTAAAGTCAGCCGAAGCAAGGTTATTTAAACTGAATTTCAAGTGACTGTTTCTGGCTTAATATCTCCGTCTAATTTTTAATGGTTCAGAGCACTGTTTTGGCAGAAATTATAAAACAATGGAAATAGACCTTTTATAGAGGAAAGCAAGAAACTCTTCTGAACTCACAGGACTGACAGTGAGCACTGCTCAAATACTGTCTGTTACAGAGGTTAAAAAGCTTCTTCTTATCTTTGGGCTTACAAAATAACCTGCATTATCTTGATTGCTTCTCCTCAGTGAAACAATCATTCAAATGTCTTACATGTCATTAAAGGTAGGGGAAAATTGTTTAGTGAACTGTTAGCAGGTACAAAATGTTTGTTTTTCTTAAAAAACATTCCCACATAAAGGATGTTTGGAGTGTCTATTTCAGAAAAGGAAGAAAACATTTGACTTTAAAAAGGCAAGACTTTCAGCAAAGCTGAAAAAAGGTCATTGATTAGCTGTGTGTTGAATTCAGTAGCTGTAACTGGCAAAGACAGAGCTCCAAACATCTAAGTGATGAAAGAAGATTTTTTTCCCAAGTTAAAGATTTAAGAGATTTCGCCATGCATATATTAAACAGTATTCATCATCTATTTCTCATGGGCTGCTAACCAGGTATCCTACCATCCTGGTTTATCTGCTGACTCAGACTGCCATTAATTCTTTTCAAGTAAATTTCTTGGAGAAATTAATACAGTTAGTTAATTATTTTAAACAAAATCCCAAACTTGCTCATATTCTTACTCCATATAGGCCAAAGGTGTTGTCTTCCTTGTCCTCTCAAATAAGCCATGTAAGGGATGGTGATAAATCCAAATGCTGCATCCAAGGATGCAGTTTTATGGGTACCTTTTACATCTTTACTCTTATGCTGGTGATAGTGTAGGAGAAAAGGCACTAATGGAAGCAAATTGCCCGCCTATCCATCACTGCAGCTAATCTCATACTGCACATGCTGTCTTTGCTGTGTTAGACTCTGTATTTCTCTGAATTATATTCAGTTCTTAAACTGACAAACCTTCCTGTCTGCTTTACTTGCATATTTCCCCTCAAAGCATTTTGTTAGACTTGTTCTCTGTTTCTTGAGATGTCAAAGCTTTCTTGACTAGTAGTTATTCAGCATTTTCCAGCCTTTCTCACCTTTCCTGACCCACGCTGGGGTCAGCACACTCCTTAGATGTAAGACTTTTGGCACTGGAATTACATTTCATCACTCAGGGAAACACTACGAAGCGGTATATCTGGAGTCACTCCAAAGTGAGTAGAACAATTAAAAAATTGCTTTGATTGCCAGTTTGACTGTCACACAGATTAGGTGAGAGCCTATATGTGCTTGTATTTGGCAGAATTCCAGGCAGAATACAGACGCTGGACACAAGACAACTGGAGAAAAGATCATCAAAGACATCAGTGTACCAGCCTCTATGAAATTAGTCGTGGTTGGTGCATAATGAGCTTTAGCTTCCATCTTAATCTTGCACTTATATTTAGTGGTGCAACACCATGGTAAATGCAGCTGAGTGTTGATACGTGTCTTTCTGTACTTCTGTGAGGTTCACATTTCTTTCCACCTTACCTACTTGTATCCTAGTTTAAAACCAGCACAATACCCTCTTGTGAAAGCCTTCAGTGTCAACCTCTGAATCTGAGAGCATACAAACAATCCATAATTGTGTGCATAGTTGAACTGCAGCCATTTGTACAAAATTCATGCCTGGGCAAAGTTTTACATAATTTCTTCTTGATGGTACTGGAAACTACCTCCTGTCTTGTGTTAATAAGATTTGTACCTATGGAAGTCCTTAAAAGACAGATGAGATCTTCAGTCAGAGTATACAGGGAACTCTTAACACTCTGCAGTTTCATTCTTCATTACTCATTTATCATTTTTTATCAGCCTAGCAATACAAGCCAGATTGTGGTGGTTTGAAGTCAGAATAATGAAAACTAAAGAAAGTGAGTACATGGTTGTGAACTTTGGAGAAGTTAGCTAAGATTAGCTATACCAAATTTTTTGGTATTGTTCCTGAATTTTGCATAATATATTAATTGGATCTTGAATGCACTTAAGGGAAGAAATAAATAAGGATCTGCTCACCAGTGAGGCCACTGGCACTGCTCGTTCATTTCCACTGCTTCACTGTCCAACAGGTCTAATTGATCTGCACTTGATGGAGGCCTCTGGTTTATGTGTTCATCAGTATGAACAAAAGTCACAAAGCACCATGAGTGTTTCTTTCTGGTTGCAATACTAGAGGGATATTTTTTTAAAATATTAGTAGCTGATTAAGTTAGAGTAAGATAAAACATACAAATCCTAAAAGCCCACATCCCAGTCAAAAAACTGAGCTATTCAAAGTTGGTTCATCATAAACTCAATCAAACCTGTGATCAGCTGCTGGTGCCTTCAGGTGTCCTCTATTGCCCTGATAAGGACTATGGTGAACGTAAAATGAAGGATCACCACATGAACCCTTTTTCTTCACCTTTGAATGTAACATCAGTTTGAGAAGCTGCACTGCACTTTCATCCATTATCTTGCAGAGTTATGCCACCTCCCTTAGGCTTTTGGAGAATATTATAGTGTTCACAAATGCTTTGCACACTCATACTTAAAAAAAGCCAGGGGGACCATATGGGTGCTCTTTTCTGACCTCTCACATAATACAGGTCATAGAATAATTTACCTTGGTACTTTACATCAAATCCAATAAGTTGTGGCAGAAATTCAGCATATATTTTTGACACCTATCTCAATTTAAAGTTGTCAAGGAGCTACATGATTCACTCTGACTTTAAGTAACCAGTTCAAAATGTTAAATTTATTCACTTTTCAAAAACTGTGTCTTATTTCTAGTTTAAATTGTTTTCATTTCAACCCCTAGCTACAGACTTTCCTACACTTTTATCTGATAAGGAGTCCTTTACTATCACAGTCAGGTTTCCTGGGCAAGAATTTTGGGATCCTACTCAGATGAAGTCTCACCTTTCTATACTTAACTCTTCAAGCATAATTGCCATTATTCAAAAAGAAACTGATTATTTAGTGGAGTGGTAATACTTCTAAGTGGCTAAGACACAAACAGCTAATAAACATTTGTGAGATAGCAGCATGCCAAATATACAGAGGAGATTGAAAGTTCTCCAGAGCTAATTTAGAAAGGTCTCTTCTTGATATCTACATCCTGATCCTGAAATAGCACTGGAAGTTATTCTGCTAACACCTACCTCTAAAGATTTCTGGTTATGTCCTATTCCAGATCACAGCCAAGAGTGGCTTGGCTTTATTTGTATTTTTGTCTTCCAGATAAACCATTTTCATTCCTTGTATCCGTTATTGCATTGCTAGAATTGCATTGCTTTGATTAAACTGAGAGGGTCAAAAGATGAGTCTGGATAAGAGAGTAGATAGCTCTACTTATACCAATTCTACTGAGCCAGCCATAAGTCTCAGCTTGACAACTCTTTAATGTAGTTGATTCATGAAAGCACACACTTCCTGATTTTCATACATTTGTCTTTGTCAGGAAGAAGACAGCTGCCAAGCCGAGCATCAGGGTGTCAAGCTGCAGGATAAACAAATTTTATCTGTCTCTGAAGCTGTAGATCTGAAGATTTCTCAACAAATTCCATCACTAATAAGCACCAGTTTTCTGTCAACTCATACCTACCTTAGTATACCTCCTTACTTATCCGTGATAGACCACACAGTGCTGATCAAATGTAACCACACAGGAATATGCTATGCCAACCCTGCCTTTTTTTTTTTTTTTTTAATTATCTAAGGCTTTAGACAGAAATGTGAATTTCATGACTAAAGGTAAAGTTCCTGCACAGGAAGAAAGAAGTTTTGTGTGTAATTTTGTGTGTCTAAATCACTTCTCCCTGTGACTAGGTGCCTCTTCATTATTAAAAAAATAGCAAAAAAGTTCTCTTTATATCAGCTGTAGATAATGTTGTACTGCTATGGAAAAGATAATAAGTCATAAAACCTTCACTTCTGGAAAATACTTCACATTTTGAACATGATTAGTCATGAACCAGAACAAAGCAGTAATGTGTATTCCATTTCCCTGCCTGCTTTGAGGCAGTGCTTGGAAAAAATTATGATAAACCAGATTAGAACTGCGAAATCACTTTGCCACTTTTATATGCTGTCACTGCCTTGGTGGATGAATAGCTATGAAGATAAGTGCAGCTCTGCCACGTAGCTCCATTCCCTTCTCCACCCTGCCACCCACACTCAAGTTCTGATGCAAGTGCAGCCCAACTCCATCAGGGCTGTCCAGGAAATTGCCACCCAGTGATTTCCGTAGTAGTGTTTGCAGGCAGCTCCACCAAAGGAGGAAATAAAGGTTTGTTCAGAGCGAATGTCTTGAACTACTATTTACACAATAGTTGCCTTAAGCCAGCTTGCAATCTGCCATCTCATCTTTGTCAAAGTTTCTGGCATTATACACAATTCTTCTTTGCTCAAGAACAGTTGATGTGTGTGTACAAATGCATATAGCACTTCCCAGAGTGAAAAAAATAACCTGCAGAAGTGAAAATTCGTTTTAAGAGAAAGAAGAAGTAACACCATGCAATAGCCTGACTAGGATTTCTGCAGCTCATGAAATCTGCCTGATGTTACAGGAATCACTTTGCAATGAGTTTTACTATGTGAGACACTGAGGCCCTTCCTTGTAATTTACTTCTCAATATATTTATCCATAAAACTTCTTAGGAAGTGGCTTTTTGAAAGCAAGTGAATGAGAAGTGGCCCTAGAATTTAGCTCAGTAATTAGTTGTTATTTTTTCTATGATTACTAGAAGAAAAGTTTACTTTTCCAGAGGATGTATGATGTACGATGTACAATGTACGATGGCAAGTCCAAACATTGTAAGCATAATACAGTCACAAGCCTTCTAGAAAATCTTCCTTTAGCAAGAGATAGTTATCAAACCACTCAGTCATTGGCTGCACTGTACACATTGCTAGAAATCTTGGCTAGAGGCAGAAGTGATCACTTTCAAATGGGAAAAAAAAAAAGGGAAGTAAACAGAAGAACAAACTTTCAAACACAGAATTTCCAGCCTGATGAGAGGGGAATCCAGGAGGTTAGAACGAAGAGTCCATGAAGGAGCCAAGATGCATCACACATGCTTTTGGAACTGAAAAGTTAGGCTGGCTCAGAGATGAAGTTTTAGGTAGAAGAATTAGGAAAATTGCCATTAAACATGTCAATTTCACGCACCAGCTGTGGAGATGATGTTACTGATAAGTGTGGAAGATGCTTCAGGGAGCTGTGGCAATACCATAGCAGCAACCTATATGCTGAGCCGCTTCTGAGCAGTCAGATTTATGTTCCTGCTTCCACTCTTCAATGAGAAACTTGGTCATCTTAGGCTCCTCAGAGAACCACTGACATGTCCACTTAGGCAGAGGTCTTTGCACCTTTTCTATCTAAAGAATAACTGGTGCCTCAGTGCTCTCAGGGGAGTGGGAAGGGTAGGGAACAAGCAGCACCTTCTGCTCTCCCTGTCTATGAAGGACAGAGGTGGATACAATAAAGATGTAAAGTGGAAAATATCTGATACAGATAACTAATATTTTATTGCTCAAATGAGAATTTCAAAGTTTGGACAAAACAAAGTGGGATTTCCTTAATTTTACTCAGATTTGTTGGAGGGCACTCTTTAATGGCAGCTGGGACAGGTTATTCTTTCAGAAAGCACAAACATGAGAACAAAAGTAGTTCAAGTCCCTGACATTACTGAGAACGCGTGTGCTCCTTACGAAGGACTGTAAGGAATCTGGGACAGGCTGCAGCAGGAGCAAGAGCAGATGACGTTGGCTCGTCCAAGAACATGCATCCTTGCCAGGAGGCCTTTCCAGGTCTCAGACACAGAATGCTCTGTGCTTGCATAAGAGTCAATGTTTTTCTGTCCTACACGTGGCAGCACTGAGGTAGTACTTTGCCGAGCATTTGCTACTGGATTTGTGCCCTTATGTGAAGAGGGATGACTCGGTACAAATGCAATGGTGGTGGTTGGGGAGTACTGAGAAAGCTAATGGTTTTTTAATTCCTTCCTCAACATTAACCAAAAACCAGACTGTGTGACCTCTGGTTTTCTGAAGAGTCCCCCAGCTTCAGTACCAGAAGCAGGAAGACAGGCAGTGACTGATAGCTCTTCCCTGAGGAAGTTATAGGGTGTCCCCAATGAATCATGGTCCTGATCAAAGTATAGCAGCAGTAATCATAAATTCAATTCCCTGTTCTTCTAATATTAGCATTTATTCATAGAGGACATATCCCTATTTACATATATAATTTGTTGCATTATTAATGATTTCAAAATCCTTGTCATATATTGTTTCCTTTGCATTGTGGTGGGAAGTTAGGTTAGGGAGGTTGTGGCAGCAAACATTTCTGGTGTTTATCTTTTATTTTGAATTCAATTAGACTTTAATTTCTCTTATACTTTAATTAAAAAAAAAAACAAAACCCACAAACAAACAAACATCTGGCTCCTGCTACTACTGAAGAAGAGGTGGTCATACACTTCTTGTCTCCAGCCTTGGAAAAGCCCAGGAACAAGATGGCCCTGGGTTCCAACCACAAAAGTACTTAAAGTAAGTCTTTTGGCTCAAGTCACAGTCAGAAAGAAAAAGGAAGAAAAAGTATTTGCAATTGCAACAGCATTTTCAAGTAAATTGAAAATCTTGAGTATAAATAATTAAATCTCTCATGAATGTGAAATTACATAGTATAAGATAGGAATTTCTTACTATTCCAGTACTCTTTAATGCATTCATTTTAATGTCTTTCTTGACAACAATTATCTATAAAACTCCATCACTTTCCATTCTTTGTAGTGTTCACATAATGTATAAACTTTTCCAACTGTTCATGGTTTATAGTTTTGTTTAAAACACTTAACAGAAGTTACACAGAGGTCCAATACACCAGCAAATGTACTCTGTTCTACATGCTTAAATATATAAAAACCACAATTATGCTTCCTAAGTGCCTAAACCTTTTAGTCCAGAATAGTTGTTTTTCTATGTTGCTTCCTACCATTCTTAAGTGGCAGGAAAATGAAAAAAATATGTGAGTTGATCTGCCCAAAATAACCAAGAGATGGCAGCACTCCATTCAACCCAAACTTGACTTGTCATATAATCTATATGGCTGCAGTACAGCAGCCGATGCAAGTGGGAAACGCGAGGGAAACGGAGCAGTCAGCCGTAGAGTAAGCTAGGACATGCATCATTTCATCAGTCACTCTCCCTGCTTGTCATGGTGAGGCTGAGAATCACTGCAGGCATGGAAAGCTCTTGACTAAATGGGGCAAAGGAGGAAGCTAGTGACAATTGGTTTCTTCCTGGTGCCCTGTATATTGATGACAGCAACATTCTCTGAGCTCCTGAGGCCGTCCCTTGCATTTGAAAGCATAAGGAAAAATATTGTCATCAGGAGGAAATGTATTAAGATAGGGCGCGTAGTGAACACATTCCAAATTGTATTAATCATTTTTTTCTTTTTTAAAAGACCACTGAAATTTTTGAACATATTATAGTGGATTAAATTTCTTGCAGCATTCTTTCCTTCCTCTTTTAAATGCTGGAGTGAACTCCCTCTAATTCTCCTCAGTCTTCATACACTACTCCCTGACAGTGCTAGCTACAAATTACGAGGAATTTTTTCTCAGTTTGCCAAGGTGAAAATGGGCATAGGGTGAGAACTTATTTGATATCAGGTGCTGTGAGTTCTTTGGGAAGAGAGTTACTGTTTGGAGAACAGAGCGATAAGGATTTTGAAATTAACCTTGAAGCAGCTGTGACTGATATAGTGGTACAATTTACATTTTTTGGTCTCCAGAAACCTTCGGATATTTTTTAAGCTTCCTTACAAAAGGCCAGGCACTCTGATACCAATGATCACTGCTGGAGCTAAACTCAAATATTCTTCCTTGCATGACAAACATAGATGCATTCGCAAAAAGTAAACTGTCTTTGCACTTAAATGGCTATGTTTATCTTGCATGTTCAGTAGGTGGATTTCAGTCTGGATTTTGCTGTACATGTTAGGGCAATCACTCCATTTGGTTTTATACTTTTTCCCATACATTCTTTCACTGCCAAAGGTGGGAGGTTTTAAATTAGCGTGCAATAATTATTATGTTGCAAAATCCCAGCAGAGATAAAGCACCTGACATTTACACCAAGTCAGCTCTGTAAAATCGCTGCTAATGTTTGACTGAGTTGGGCTCCATGACAGCAAAATTACAAAGGTGTATGACCACTAGGGTGTTAAGAGTAGGAGCTTACACTCATATACAAAATCCATACTTTGCTGGTTAAATGTCAGCTTTTGAACACATCAAGAATTCAAAGGATTAAGGTTCTCACCTTTCCCACATTCCTAGCTGCTCTTTTAGAAGGACATTTTGTAGCTTTCTCTCTCCTAACCCACTCTTTCAACACAGAGTTTGTGTCATACTTTAACACAATCATTAATTACTTTAGTTAACACTGAGAATGCTAAAGAAGACAGATGGTTTTTCAGATAAGGCTAAAGTAAATATTTAGGTTTACCTGCATTGAAATTGATGCAACTTCTGGGATATTGTAAATTAATCCCTAATTTATGTATATTTAACATGGATGGAGTAGCTGATGATTCTTTCCCATTATAGTAGGCTCTATCTCTTATAATCCATTAATTTTACCAAGAAAACATTCCTTTCATCTCACTTTTGAACAAAAACTTCATATCAGAGACCACTCTCTAGCGATCCTCTTTCCACTAAAAAGTCACTGTTTAAATCAAGCAGAAAATAGTTGGCAGCACTCTGTGAGGAGCTACTCTGTCACACTGTGTGGCTCCGTCAGGATCTTTGATTGTCCCAGGCTGTGGGGGCTCTGCTGTGAGGTGTCATCTGCAAGGCAGCCCCCAAAAAACAATACATCCTTAATGCCACGTCAGACAAGTGCCTGCTGGACCTGTCTCAGACTTTGCACATACATAGGCTCAGAGAAGTCCAGGAATGTTTTACAGCTTTACCATTCAGGATAAAGCAGAGTTTCTGTAAGAGGAAAATGTAGGCTCCCACATGCTGAGACAGGGGAAAAGGGAAAAGGAAACATTTTTGACAGGACAGAGGAGAAGATGCCTTCAGAGGAAAGAAGCTGAGCTTCAGGGTGTGCTTGGAGAGCACAAATAAAGCCATGCTTTGGCAGGCTGCAGCACGCTTTCCCCCAGGGCAGCAGCACATGCCAGTAGGAGCTGTGCCTCCCCATACATTGTCTCTCCTAATGTTACTGCTGGATCTTTTATGGACTTCTCTGGAGTGACTGCTACCCCCACACACCTCCTCCACAATTTTCTCTGTAGTCTCCACCTTCAACTTCTATTCTTTATAAACTTAACCTGCACATGATACAGTGACCTGATGTGATGTTCACTATCTAAAGTCCTGATTTATTTACTTTGGAGTATATGGGGCAAACAGAGGTATTTCAGGCAACCTGAAAAGTTCAAGAAAGCTCTTGATTAATATTCTGCTGGACAGGATAAAATTATATTGCCAATGAAAACATAATCAGGCCAAGTGCAAATGAAGGCTTATAGTGGGCTGGGAGGGTCTGCATGGGCAAAGAAAGGCTTTTGAATTAACTCAGGGGATCAGGAAAAAACATAGGAATGACTGTAAGAAGAGCAACGGGAAAGAAGGAGTGTGTTGGCCCACGTGTCAATGAATCGGCTGTTGGCAGCACATAAATGTTAAGGAGCAGCTTGCAGTCTCTGACTATTTGTAGCCTGATTCCTAAACCAAAGAAGAAATCCAGAGCAGTACTGGATACCAGACTATACCTCTGAGCCATCAGAGCCTTTCACTTGCACTAAGGAAAATAGATTATTGATGCTGGCAGGAACATGTACTCTAAAAGCAGACAAGGAGATTGCAGCCTAATCCAAATCCAAACAGAAGCAAGTTGTCTAAAGCCAAATTCTTTTTACAGTCTTTTAATTTCACTACAAAATTGCTTTCCTTTAAGTTTTAAATTGTGTAGTATCCGAGCCAATCTAGCTAACCCTTGCTTACAAGAGGAGTCTGTCTGTGCAGAAGTGGACCCATTAAAAACTCAAAAGCCTAATGGCTTACAGGACTCAGGGTAAAATCTTGGCCCCACTGAAGGTAGTAGGAGGCTTGCCAAGGACTTCAGTGGGGCCAGTGTTTTACCTCAGTTCTTTACAAGCAGCAGTGTTGCTCATTTAGAAGCACAAAAACACCACTGTGAATTTCCTGAGGTCCAATCACCAGCTTTTGCTGGTGCTTCCGTCGTCATCACGTGGCTTCACTTTCAAACCCAAAAGGAAGAGGCTGAGAAGTGAAGCCATATTCCCCCACTAAAAGCCCTTTCCTTTTACATGATCTATGCATGATGTTCAGTTGCAGGGAAAAGAGGAAGAAACTCATTACTTGTGTGTTTTTCTTTTCCCCCTTCCTCTCATTCTCTTGAAAAAACCGCCTTACCCTGGAGGTTAGCATAAAGAGACTGCTAGAAATGACAGGGCTCAGGGCTGCCACTCCAGCTGGGGATACCTGGGACATGATGTGTCTGGAGAGCCGGTGGGAGGCACCCCAGCCTGGGGCTGCTCGTGGGGCCCCCACCCAGCAGATGCCCAGGCTCTGACACGGCCCCATCGGCCGGACACGCCGCCAGGCCGGCACAGTAATTGAAAACAGCGGGACTTGTGCCTGCAGTCTCCAGTGTGAGTGGTCGGGAGTGTGTGATCATGATCAATAACGCTCCATGGGAATCTTTTAAAGTCCTCCCAGCCACATCACTCCAGTAAAGGATTTGTCAGCTTTTCCATAAACCCCAGTTTTGAAAAGTTTATAGCGCAGCTTGTTTTCATTACCTTGAGGTGAAAGTTGCCATATAAAATTTCAGACCAGAAACTTTTTTTCCCTTGCTAATACAAAATACCATTTAAAACAAATTTTAGTCTCCAAATTTAGAGTCCTAGTAGGAACCATGTAATTCCCTGAGTGCTTTGAGTGTGCTGCTCAGAACTCCTGTGTGAAAATCTAGTGAAGTCAAGAATTAAGAAACAAATGGCAAACTCTTCTGTTGGATTTTTAAACCACTGACTAATACGTCCAGAACTGCCGAGTTATTTTGCTCACCCCCAAGAAATGCTGTAAGTCTGCGTCAGGGACTTCTGTGGAAGAACAACAGACAATGTGCCTCTTCTCTTCCCTTTCCAGCAGCTGGAATTATGATTTTGCACCACTTTGTTTTTTTTTAAGGAGTAAAATTTCAGCTCATATAAAGTTGCTGTAGCTCCATTCACTGCAATCTACATTGCATCTTCTCTCTGTTAAACAGTTTCTATGCTGCAGCCTAGGAATAATTGAACTTCCACAAACAGGACTTTTCCTGTTACAGGCATGAGTCACATTCCAGCTACCTGTACTTACAGAGCACAGTGGGAGAAGAACCAAAGCTCAGCTGACATCAGATGCCTGTGCCTCACACAGACAGGCAGAGCATTTCTCATCACCTGAGCAGTAATATCTGACCTCTTCATCGCCAACAGCTGCCCCCACTGCTGAACTAGGCCTTTGCCCCTCACAGTACATTGGCATCCCCTCTCTGCTGCTTTCTGACCTTACCAGCAGGAACAGACTAAAGTTGCTGCCTCTCCTGGGAAGAAGAGAATTGTAAGAGCAGCTGTTTCCAGGCCTGCAAGCCTAGTGCTGCTGTTTACAGCAATAGATGCCAGCAACCTAAACAGCAAACAAGCACCAAAGGAATTTTGTACCTGTTCATACCTTTGTGTATCTATGGTTGGAAGGATTAAGGCTTCTTTAATTTCACGAAGTTAATTTCACACAATGTTCTTACAAAACAGAATACAGAGTGTTGCAGTCTACTATCTTTGGGGACTGACCCAGAAGGACAAGAACTACTGTCATGTAGATGAGTTCATCCATGGAAACCAAATGGACTTATATTTGCTAGATGTCCAGTCCCTGAAAAGTCCATCCAAATGTCATATGACCATGTTACTCCTGGTGGAATTAACATATTCTGGATATTTTCTTGATAAGAAAGCATATTTAACTTATTTTTTTGGCATGGCCTATGCCTAGGCTAATTTCTTCTTAACAATGGATTTTTGCTGGTGAAAAAAAGCTTGGAAATGTCAGAAGAGAAAAAGATTTCTTTTTTTCCCTAAGCAGTGCTTAGAAAAAAGTATCTATGTGGGTATTGAACTGATTAGTCATGGGGGTGTTTTTTGGATGAAAGTAAATAATACTAAATATCTGGAAATGGACAACAGATGGAAGGAGTCTTCAACAAAATTTAAAATGTATTAATATTGTCATTACAACAGAAAGGTGAAAGCGTATTGCCAAGTATGGAATACCAAGTATAAATACAGCACAATTTAATCTTGTTTCTTAAGAAAATGAGGCTTATTTGATTGTGTGATTGTGTACTTATAAATCACATGTCTTTATTCTTCTTCAATCCTTTTTTATTCTCTGGAGTGAATCAGGAGAACAATAGAGGTTTCAAGGTCGAAATATTTCAGTGAGGGTCCTAAAATCTTGAAGCCCATCAGGAAAATAAAGTTAAAACTAAACCAAAACAAAACCAACCCCCCAAAACTATTAGCACTTCCACTAAGGTAAGTTATACTGTAAAAGTTCATCTGCTTTTGAACACCAGAAAATCCACAGATGGTAATAGACAGTCAGAGATCCCCAACAGCTGGAAAGGTTTTACTTAAAGCTGTTACCTTATAAGACATCTGAAAACCTATTGCAAAGTAAAACATTTCTGGCTCTCACACTAGATGCATTGACAGTCAAAGGTGACAAGCATGTACTCTGACTCCAAAATTTCCTACAAGTTTTCAGTGTTATAGATCTTGTAGTCTTCACAGGATGCTGGCCAATAGACAGTATCAACAGAAAGCTAAGCCCAAGCTAACTGAAGGATATATAGAACCTTATTGAAAGGATTTCCTTGGCATTAATTTCATGCTGTAGCCAATAGACCATATTCCATTTTCATTTCTTTTAAATTGAGCCTATTTAGAGAGCTATAAATTCTTTGTACAAAGCAGATTTTCCTCTGCTATTATCCTATTCAAAGGCTGTATTTCTTAAGGCTTTTCTCTAAGTAAATCTCATGGAGAGTAAGTCACCTGTTAAAATTATATAAGCCATTTGCAAATGCCTTTCCAAGCCCTGGGAGTCACAGGTAGAGTGAGAATAGATTTTAAGCAACCTTCCAAAGGAGGCAAGAAGACAAGCTTCTGCTTGTTTCATATCTTTTCAAGCTTTTCACAAGATAGTCCAGCAAAAGACAACAGTAAACAATTCCCAAATTTCTTCATTGTGGTAGAACATTTTCCAGCTGCCCCACTTTTCTATTTCCAGCTAACAGTTTTATGCCCAAAGGTATGTTTGTACTACCATCAGTGTCCTGCGTGAGACAGAGTGGGCAGAAGACTGGGACATGTTTTAAATTGTTTTCTGCTGTAATGGGAAAGTCTGTGATGCCGCAGGATTCTCAGCCTACTTGAGCTGGAGGAAGGGCACAGTCCACACAGCCTCTTGCAGGGCCAGTGCCTTTTTACATGGCCAAGGCCTATCAGCCACCCTGATGCTCTGCTGGTGAGCAGAGAAGCAGCAAAAGAAAGACGGTTTCGCTGAATGAAAGGGGAAGATCATGTAGTCCAAATGAACAGCAATTTAGACTTCTTATGTACGTAACCTCTGCCTTCTTTGTGCTGTCAAGAATAGCAAACAAGTGCTAGTAGTGAGCAAATCCATCTGGTGTCCATTCCATCCCCCTCAAACACAGATTCTTAGATTAATGTAGCCCCACTCCAAGTACTTTGACTGGCATAGAAATTAGAATTTATTTTCTTTGTTGATGAATAGCCAGAGCAATATTCCTGTCTTTCTGAAGCTGATGGAAATCCCTCTGAAAGCACTTGAAAATACCACAAGATTCCTGCCCAGCCTGAAAAATAGAAGGGTAGGAGGAAGTAAAATTGTGTGTTAGGTTTATCTCCTTGCAGTTTTTTCAGTGAATTTTATGGGTATTAATAGAAGGCATGCTGAGAAGAAGGAAACCACTCACTCTGCAGCATTCCTGCTGCTACTGCTTCTAATGAATAGATGAAGAAACCTTCATGGTGTTCATGATCTTGTGCCAAATCCCAAATATTAAATCACTGTATGTTGTTGGGCTTCCAGTCATGAAAACTTAAAACAAAACAAAACAACAAAAATGCCTTTACAGGTTTTTTTTCTGCATGGCAGTAGGCCTGGACATTCTTGTTTCAGATCCACCATAAATATTTGATTGTCAAGTACTCATATTCATGATTCATATTATTAACAGACTAGTAGGCACACTTTGGCAGAGGACTCACCATGTGCCAGCTATTTGGAAACATGAACACATTGGAAACTGCCTTTTTTGACCATCTAATATTCTATCTTATCAAATTATAAGCACAGGAGAGGGACTTAGGGACAGACTGTTCTTGGCCCACAACAAACAGAGTAAAAGCAGGGATTTTGTCTGATCAGTAAACAAAGTTCTTGTAAAGCAGTAAAATCTCTTGGAATACTTGCCACCTTGCAATGTGCACATGGGGCTGACACTGCAACCACTGAGGACAGGAAGAGATGGGCTGCTCAATTTATCAGAATTTTATTACACCCCATGCAGAAAAAGGTGTAGGAGGGGACAAAGGCAGCAGCAGCATCTGTCCTCTGTTGAAGTGATGTACTGTGAACTGCTAGGTACAATCCATATGAGTGAATATGGTGACAGGAGCGGGGACTAAGCACAGCATGCATCTGCCAGTGCTGACATTGAAGAAATAGAGGCAAATCAGAAGGAAACAAAGCTTTATCTATATTTCAAAGTCAACATCGGTGCAGTGCCAAAACTGAGGAGAACAGCTGAGAGCAGCTGGAGACCTTCATTTCTCTTGACCACACTTGGACTTCTCTAGAGTGCCTTACTATGATCTGAGTCTTTTCCTGGAGCAGAGTGAGAGCAGCAGTGGATGGGAGAGGTGCTGAAGAATGAGTTGTGCATTGCAGGAAGAGGTCAATTTTAAAAAAGAGTGTGGATGAAGGAGGAGAAGAATGAAAAATTACCTTCCTTGAGTGTCTGTGATTTTATCTTCCTGTGACCAAAAAGAGGAAGCCAAATTCAGAACAAAAAGTGTTTTTTCACTCCACAGAGAACCAATAAGGTTTAAGCCTGGTCCTTCCACAAGGTACTTTATATGCCAGCTGTGAAATATCACAAACACTTGACAAATGTTTAACAATCCAGCCTTGCTATGTTTATCCCTTTCAAACAATACCTTGTTGGGGGCCTGGTTCTGAGAAGCAACTGTGCAAAGAATGTGGATGGGAGGAAAAGCAGCTTGTCAGAAAAGAGAAGAACAGTGTTGACAGAAGCTGCAAAATTTTTGTGAACTCTATTCTTCTGCCAACATACAGATGTCACTGCCTGGCAGGTGGAATCATCAGCAGAGAGTGCTCCCTAAGCATTGCTTAAATGAGCAAATGCTTCATTTTCCAAGCTCAGTTGTGATAGCAAATTGCTGGGGTAGTTAATTGGTGAGTCTAGATACATCTAAAGCATGAAGAGCTTGAAATCACCTCTCAGCATCCATTTCTTCACAAACGGCTGTGTTGAGCAGGAAAGACGACCTACCACAGCTCCATGTCACAGCCAGTGTCTTTGCAAGGAAATACTTTGATGCTTGCTTTTTCTGAGTGGCCTGTTGTCCTGTATAAGGCATACTTAGAGTTTTATTTGGTCTCTGTTGTGCAATGAAAGAGGTATCAGAATTTCTTTCTCCAGGCAATGAACCACTAGAGACTCCCTTGTTACCTTTAACTCTGAAATCGTCATTCAGAAATTTACAGGCTGACCTATAGCTCCCCAGAGAAACTCTGCATTACTTTTCTTTGCCTTTCTCCCATATGCCTGCTTTTTACTCTGTTGCCTTTTCCCCCATCACAACTTCCTTTTTATCCTGATGGCCCCAGCTCTGTTTAGGCAGTGAAAAGAGTGAATGTATTAAAACAGTTTTGGATGACTTAAGCCCTTTTGAACATTTTCCACATGCATCAGGTATTCTCCCATCAGCACATCCTTGCCTTTGTTGGAGCCAGGTTACAGTCTAGTCTTTGAGGAACAAGGCATAACATTCATAGGGACTTGTATTCAAGGTAAGAACTCATTACCCAGCTGTTGTGTGTGAACTTTGGCAGCCAGCTAAGGGAGATAGAATCAGAAAGGTAAAAGTGAGAAAACACATGGATTGAGATAAAGCCATTTTAATGTGTTCAAAAAAAATTTTAAAAATTAAAACCAAGGGATGAAAAAGCAACTATTCACCACCTCACTCAAATGGCACTGATAAACTCTCTCCCAGTTTTGTTCCTGAACATGGTGTTACATGGTAGAGAATATTCCCTTGGAGACAGCTGTCTGTGTCTCTTCCCAATCTCTTGCCCACCTCTAGCCTACTCTCCTACTGGCAGGAGAAGACCTTGGCACTGTGCAAGCATTGTTCAGTAACAACAGAAAATGTATGTTAAAAATGTTCTTTGAGTCACAAATCAAAAACTTGGCACCATACAGGCTGCTGTGAAGAAAATTAACTCTCAGCTCATATGGTGCAATAGTTTGGTTACCCTAAGTAAAGCACAATCTCCTTGCTTCATGAGGACTTACACCATCCAAAGATAATCCAGAAATCTCGTCCCTTCCAATTACATCTGTTGCTCTAAAACAAAGTAGGACCTTTTCTGCACATCTTAAATTCTCTCTTCTATACTTAGGCCATAAAAAGAGCTTAAGAATCACTGTTCCTTTAGCTATCATCCATGAGCTGACAGACCAGACTAGGTCCTGCTGCCATTCAAGCTCTGCACAGCCTCATCTGGATGTATTTTGGCTGAATGAAAGTCCCTGTCTTATCATGTTCACAATATTCTCCCAACTCTTTCCTAGCTGTGAGAACTAAGAATATAAAGGAGATGGCAAGCAGGGACATTGGGCATTATCCTTAGAAGGCTAGGGTTAGGAAGAAGCCAGAAACCTCTTCTGGAGAAAGGACTGGATGCTTCAGTCCAGTCAGACTCCTGTCCAGCGAGGCCCTGCATCTGGGAGAGTAGAAGTTGGGGCTGCCCATGCCCAGCTGGTCAGTTGCAGAGGTCTGGTCAGAAATTGGGAAAGAAAGAGATGTTCATAGCCTGGGAGCAGGAAAAGGCTATGATCTCATTTATGAGAACCTTCCTAAACCCTTTCCAGACAAGGGAGATTGCGTACTTGGAAGACAGATACCAGCAGTGCTACAGCATCCAAACCGCCAGCCTTGGGAGAGAGAGAGATGTTGTGAGAAGGACAAAAAGGGAGAGATCCTGTAGGTATCTAAGCTAGAGAAAGTTGTATGTCCATACTGAACCACTGAGCCAAAGTGGCTCAGTACTGAGCCAAAAGGCTCTTCAACAGTAACAGTGGAGAGTAAGTGGTGGTACCTGTGCTGCTTCTGCTGGGTGCTGTCACTGGCACATCTGTGCTGGCAGGAGCCACCAGCACCAGCAGTGGTGGAGGTTTGCTCTGTAACAGCAAAACAGCTCCCTGCCTTCCCTGCCTTTGTGAACCCTGAGCTATGCCATGGCTGGGGGGGAAGCCGTAATCCTTGTTCTCATGTCATGCAATCTCAGCCAATCTCCCAAGAGGAAAAGCTGCCCAGTTTAGGATGTCAATCTACTGGTAGTATCTGTTTATGAGTAAAATAACCCATTTTGCTTGAGAACAGAAAATTAATATGGAAGAGTAAGAAAGGTTAAACTAAAAAGTAAAGTGCTATATAAAATTTTGTGTTAGTAATGCCAAATGACTCATGGAAAACTTAATAATCACCTCACTTCAGTTTCAAAACAATGTGAAAATGTTTTTAGTCCCACGTCTTCACTTGCTTCCTTCCCCCACCCCTTTACAGAGACCCTGTCTGGTGGCTGGGTACAGTTTTTCTGTGCCAGAGCTCAGGGCCAGAAGGTCTCAGACAACACCAGTTTGAATTTAATAAAACACGCACCACTGAGAATCTCTTCAGACAGATCAGTTTTTTTATTTTTGTATTAGACTACAGGTAAATCTGGAGATTGGATTAACTTTTTTTTTAATCAAATTTTTTTGAGTATAGACATTCACTGCAAGCAGCCAAAATTCACAGAAATGCAGTCATGAGTTTCATACCCATCATTACATACTTGTATCACATCCAGTACAGAGAGGGATTGGTCCTGAGGGGTTTGTCCAAGTTACCATGCTACAGAGAAGCATCAGAAAAGCCAAATCTTTCAGCTGACCAATTTCATTGGAGTCATTTTGGATTTATACAGTCAGTCAAGATCAGCAGATACTTAGGCTCTGTTTTATCTGGAAAGAGACTAGCTCTTAGCTGGACTTCATAAGCTAGCCTTCATCCAGGACCCAGCATCATATTCCAATGAATCAGTTGAGAGAGAACAGCAGAGGAGAGGAAAGTAAATGTTACAAAGATCTTGAAATCCCCTGCATCACCCTGCAATTTCTTTGCAATCTCACATGCACACATACCAGATGATGCATTTAAGCTCAAATATTAACTTTCTTGAGGATATTTCATTTGAAACTCTGTGTTCGTTTAATTCAAAAATAAAAACTTAAAAATCATTTCAGAAAAAAAAAAAGTCTCTCTCATGTAAAAGAATGATTTTGAGAGATCTGACTTTAATAATTTGTCTTGGTGCAAAAGCCATACATAAGCAAAAACTGGGGTTTGGATGAGCCAAAATGAAACGTAGTTCTGATTGCTTTGTGCTGTAAGGTTATGATTTCTCTAAATAGCCAAAGTAGAATTCATGGTTCTGCACCACAGAAGGGGAGGAAACCCTTCTTCCCTGTTATCAATCTACTCTGTTCATTCCCATCTTCTCAGATCCCCTCTACCCAGCTGCCAGCTTTAGCACTTCTCTGCCCGCCGAGGAAGATCATTCACTTCACTAAAAGGGCCAAAAAAAAAAAAAAAAATTAAAAAAAAGGGTAAAAAAGCAGTGTCCTCCCCTTCCCAAAGAAAAACAAGATTTTTTTTTGGCAAGGATTAAGCTAGTTCGCCTTCTGGTCAGAGAGATGCCAGCACTGTCTGCAGGGTTGGCTGAATGGTGGCTAAGGAAAAAAAGGCTCAGGCAGAGAAGTGCAGAGAGCAAGACTTCCCCCTTTTGGCAGCTGCAAGCTGTTAGTTCAGCTCACAGTGGTAACTTTAATCCAAACCCTAAGTGAACTGAAAAAGCTCATGAACAGGTTTTCATGCAGTTTTCTCTTTCCCTATCTGGTGAAACTTTGTGTTTTATTTTTGCATCTCTAGCAAGGGAATTGAAATTATCAGATTAAGTAAATTATTGATTGACTCTTAAAATATAATTTGGTACTCACATTTTATATTTCATGTTTATTTGTACCTCTAAAAAGGGATCAACAACAGTAGTGCTAGCTGTATGTAATTTGTATTCCTAAGCACAAACTAATGTGCAAGTTCAGCTAAGTACATATTTAAAATATGTTCTAAAGAGTTCCTAAAAAAGCAAAGGGATATTTATATGTGGTCCCTTCTGTAAAGACAAATTCACATCTACTGCTACACGTACATGTACAAAGATGTGGACAGTTACACATGTGGAGTGGGTCTTTCTGACCTGACCTTTTCAACACTGTGTGAAATCAGGACAGAGACTAACTGCAGCAAACCAGAAACTATAGTAATTACTCTAATTCAGAAGCTACCAGCCTTCTAAGAAGGGAAGAAGAGGAATAGAATCATTCTTAAATATAGCCCATTTTGCTTTGTTCTTCAACACAGTCCCATTCAAAATACTTTGGAATTTATGAGTCTACTGAAAGTGAGGTCTCATAATGTGCACAGCATGTTGCCAGTTAACTTGAATGAGCTTCTCCTCTGTTTTCTGTCTGATTACTATAATAGATCACTTGAAAATGGGCCCCTCCTTCTAAAACATATGTATTATGATGAAGAAAAAAGCCAGTCCCTAAGATGTCCAGGTAGGTTTGCGCAGCTCACCTAAACATCTGCCTTCCAAAACGTGATCTGGTGTCCCTTGAAGCAATTTGGAGTGAAGCATCCTTGCGGTGCTCTGGCCCCAGCCCTGCAGCAGCACGATTCCTTGTCAGCCTTCCAGTGTTTCCTTGCGCAGTTCAAGAGACAAATACTCGCCTGCCTGTAGGACTGCAGTGCTTTGATCTCCACTTCCAGATGGAACCAGAAGTGCCGAGGCACGTAGAGAAAACAAAAGCAAATTTTTGCAATCCGGAGGAAAGATTCCTAAGAATAATAGAAATGTATTTCTATATGCCTTTCTGCCTTTTTTTTTTTTTTTTGACAGCATCATAACCTCAATCAAATAAAAATCTATAAAACAACAGACGGAAAATAAGGATTGCAGATTTTTTTTTTTAATTTTTGACATTCACTTCTTCCAAAGACATAGACAAAGCTTCTTCTGATCTCAGTGGTGGAGGATTCGACTCTAAAAGTTCAAACCACAAACAATGAAGCTATTACTCCTATGATTCATCTGATCCTCCATAGGAAAAAACGAGTACCCTGTTCCTATAGCTGCAGTGCTTACTGTAATTATTTATTAACAGATATGCAGTACTGCAATATCCAGCATGTTTTAGATGCAGATTAGCTGGTATATTGAAAGCACGTAGCTGTAAAAATTACTTTAAAAATCATTTATGCAATCTTTTGCATGTTGATCTAAAGATCATCTGCAGTGTTTGAAAACTGTAGAGCTTTGAATACCCTTTTCAATTGATTTCTCAATATGAATTCAAATTACAATATCTTGCATTAGTCACATTTGTAAGTATGCAAAACTAGTTTGAGAAATGCATTTGCTCTCAATATCCTTTCATTGCACCCTGCTCAGAAGTACTGGAATGATTTTTCTCCTCATTAGAGCTATTCAAACCCTTTAAGACATAGTGGCACTAACATTTTGAACTTCTTATGCAAATAATCTGATATTTTTTCTGAAACTGACAGAAAAGTGAAAAAAGTTACATTTATAGGAAAAAGATTGCTTGATACTTTATAGTTACAAAATGTGTTCTTTTTGCTCTCCTTGAGGTCACTGAGAATGAATTCATGTCACCACCATGGTACAAATCTTATTATGGTTACTTAATAATCTGCACAACATATACTGGTCTCTGTTTGTAGAGAAGAGGTACACAGAGTGCTTCATCTGAGAAGTTGTACCTTGCTTTCACCATGAGCTTAGCCCTGAGACAGATAGGAGAGAGCTCCAAAGCTCAGCGCACTTTGGAGCTGCTGGCTTGAGATGCATGAGTGGCATAGACATCTTCTGATGTCTGTGTCCTGGGTGCAGAGCTGCAACCAGGGCAGATGCTTCATGTAATTGAATGCCCTTTTCATACTTAGAGAAAATCTCAATTTTCCACTCTGTCTTCTAGCTGCCAGAGCTGCAAGAGAAGCATTTCACTTTAGGAAGTTCCTATTCAGCTGCTCCGATTCCTGGGAGCTTTCCAGTCTCCCCCCACAGCCAGTTGACCACCATTCTCCCCATAGTAGGTCACCAAAGGCTGATGAGACCAATCTTGCCTTTCTCTGCTACAGTCCTATTGGAGGAAAAAGATTTCATCAAAGAGATCAACTAGGATCACTGCTTCTCTTAACCATGTCATCAGCAGGCAGCCAAGGACCAGATGAGGACTGAGCCTGCCTTTCACACCCTGTGACCTGCCCTGGCTTTGAGACAGTGAAGGAGGAGCAGCTACACCAATGTGGTACCAAGTCTTGTGTCCCATGCCAGCATTAGCAGGGCTGTGTGGCTCAGTGGCAAACCCCACCTGTCCTCACCACACAGTCTGACTGGACATATCCTACCCCATGTATGGGAAGAGGGGGTCATTGAGGGCAAGGATGTCGAGCGTGATGTGTCTGTTCTCTGGAGAGGAAGAGATGTTCATTGTCCAGCACTGCTGGGTTTTATGATTGAGGGTTTTCTTCTTCATTCTTTTATTTTTATCTTTTAATTAAATTGCAAGCTCTTATTTTCCTGGTAAATTCCAGTTTTAAATAAACTACGAGATATTTATCACTATTTTACTAGACATACTTCAGATTTGAAGAGCTGATGATGGCAAGAGGATCTGATATAATGCACACCAAGTCCTTTGACAGCTGTTTCAAAGAGACAGTATTTGAAAGGAACCTACACATGCACTCAGAAGCTATTAGGAAGCCAAAGAAAGAGACACGTTAGGATCCAGGAGCAGGATATTTAAAAATTTCATCCAATTTCAAGGCAAGATCTTGCTAATTTAGTGTACTATGTGCTATAGTTCAGAAGCACCAAATAAATGGAGAGTCACTCACTTTTGAACTGATTTTAAGGCAGTTTAGGAGTATAACTTTTCCTTATCACTTGCCTACATTATGCCAGTAGACCAGGATAATTATAGCAGTATTATAAAAAACTGCAGAGATGTTGACATAAATTCATATAGGGGACCTATGGGGGAATGAATTTACTATATTTTCTGTGTAATTAATTCTTTTCCAAACAAAAACATTCTGCTTCTGTCAATAAACCTGTATTTTAAAAAATCTCCATCTAGTTCCTCTTTTTGAAATGAAGGTTTACACACTGTGACATTTAAAATCCCATTTATTCAAATGGTCAAAATTTTTCAGGCTACATAAATAATTGCCTCTTTTGGAATAACAGACATGTTTGGAATTACTTAGAGGATTTTTATTTAGTCTCTTGATTATTTTTTCAAAGGGAAAACAATAAAAAAAGGGGAGTTAGAAATCCTAAGATAGATTCTTTCATAAAACAGAAGATCATACCTTTTCCCTCAAGAATTTTAAACATTGGGATTTTGCTCTTTTGTTTACTTCCTTTCATAGTGACCCTAATGACAGAAGAGTGATGATTATAGTATTAAATGAAAGTAACTTTACCATTGTCACTATCACTTTAAGATTTGTGTCCATATTTGTCTGCCTAATTACCGTTCTTCATAACTGAGATGCAAAAATACAAATGCTACACATGGCACTGACAGAAATAAACTAGGGTTTTTTTCTCAATTATTTTTCCTTATATCAGTCTGCCTTGAAAACAGTGCACTCTATGCTCTGTGCTTTATTCCAGGGGGATGCAGTTATGATCACACTGAAAAAGGAGGCTCTACAAACCACAAACATTTGCCAGCTTTGCCAGCATATCATTATTACACCACCCAGTATGCTGTTTTTCTTCTGTTTTATGCAAACAAAATTCACACTCAGTGGGAAAAAAGTACATTACCAAGGCATGACTTAAATCCCTCCCAGATTCAAACCCTCCATCCCATAATTTTAGAGTTTCAGATATGCATATTTCTCTCATGTCAATGTCTTAGTTTCAGCTGATAAAGGAACAGTGTCAGAGGAAATTTTACTTTTTGCCTGCCCTGCCTTGACATGGTAGGTCAATTTGAGTGGAGCTATTTGATCTGCCAGCAGTCAGCTACTTCCCATATTCAAGTGACCTTAATTAAAGTCTAGCTGAAGATGAATACAAAGTACATGAGAATTATACACATGGACCTGGTTAAAAAATTGTTGTAATTCAACCACTGAACAACCAAGAAAAACCAGAATGAATGTGCAGCAGTGCAAACATGCGTGTAGGCATGTTAAATTAGAAAAACATGAAAATTATCATTAATGCCCCTTAACCAATGCATTACTAGAGCAAAACATTAAATATCTGGGAACTATGCCATATACAAGACGTATAAAGAAATTTCAAACGAAAATAAAGTTCAGACCATCTTTTCATTATAATTTCTTTCTTTTCTCTGAATAGATAAAACAAGCCATTTGTTAAATTGAAATCAAAAAATCTGAGCGCAATTATCATAAATGTGTTACTTGTTAATATGTGAGGCTCTGTGTGGATATTGTCTCTGGAAACGCTCTTTTCAGATCTGGAAGGAAGCTCTGCATTCCAACTCCTTGCAGCCCTTCTGGGGAGGCATGAGATTTTTACTTGTCCTAGCAAGCTGGATGGTATTTATCCATTCCAGTTATTCTAGCTAGTTCATGCCACCCTTGATGGGTTGCAGAAACTAAGAGAAAGAATACAAAGCAGCATGGATATTCGAGGCACAGGGGTAAGGTGATAATGACTTTGTCTGCTTATGTACAGACTTATCTTTTATTCTTCCACATGGGCATCCATCAGAATTCAGTCCTGATGTGAGAGATTTTAGGACACAGAATGCAACAAGTCCAAAGGACAGTATGAGAATAATTATACTGCCGTATCTTTTATGTTTGTGGAAGCAAAAGGCCAGGTGATGCAAACTTCTGATTCATCTGGCTGCCAGGATCTCTCAAAGCCTCACCCTTTTACTCACACAATTCTGGCTAGAATTAACTTCATTAAAGTTAGTCCTATTAAGGCTCATAAATTTGTTTTGGGAATGCTGACAACTTTCTTTTGGAATGGTAGTTTGTGAACAGTTTTCTTCCCATTCCACACACCAGCAATGAGGCAATCAGGGCAGGACAAGGTGGTGTCACATGCTGAAAACATAATATGCATTGCAAATTATAACATCCACAAGTGGGTAAGAAATCTTTCTGCCTCAACTTGTGGACCCTTGGGACATTCCTGTTTTTGTTCTATGAAAATCAGCTAGCTGTGAGAACTCTTTTGGTTTTTTAGGGTAACTTTTATTGAGCTCAGATGAAAACCAAATGAACAACAATCAAAAAATCTGTTTTCCCTTTACACAACCCCCCTGTTATTTATCCAGTTTTTGGCCTTGAAACTGATGCCTGATACCCCCAGGTGCTGGGGTAGTAGGTGAAAGAATTCCACTGTGGTATTTTCAGTGCTATCTATTGGGAAGAATACATACAGAGATGTCTTCAAACTGAGCAGGGGTTCCCAAACTTAATAATTCAATAACTAAAGTGATTTCAGCTACTAATTTCCAATTATTTCAGCAGTTAAAGTCTTTGAGGGTGAAAAGTCTGTAGAACCAAATGAGGAACTACCCATAGGTGCAACCCCGTTCCCAGCAATGCTTTTGGCCTCTTTCCCCTTCTGGTACAGGGAGGCAAATGCTGCTGAATTCCTTCTCTGGGGAGACTGTGACACTTCACACAATACTGCATCAATCAGCCTATTCAGCGTGCACAAAGAGGAAAGATCTTTGGGTAATTCACTGTGAATGGACAGAAATAAGACTGAAATCCTCTAAGGCTCTTTAGTTTCCTATCTCTAGCATAATAGGTCAAGCATAATACACTGCATTTTTTTTATCATGCTTTCAGCATTCACATACCCACAATTACTATTTTTGCATTTAGGTCTTATTGGAAAATATTCATTTTGTATAAAAATTTGAAACTCTCTTATTTTCTTGTTACAATTACAGGCATAATTTTTTCTTTCCATCCTTGAAATATTCAGGAGAGTCCAAATTATGCCAATAACAGAGTAATTTTCCCATACGCTGTGGAAGAGAAAATGTTATGTCTTTGCAGGAGCGAAGACAAAACAGAAGAGCAGCTGTTTCATACATAAAGGTATTGAACTAGGTCAGGTCCACTGAATGATGATAAAAAAATGATATGTATTGAGGCAGAATCTTGAAAGCAAAGTTTTGGAACTGTAAATTGTATCTATTAGGGTGTTCCAGAGTAACTTGTTATCTCATTTATTGAAAATAGCTAAGTGTAATTGCTTTTTAAAAGATCCTTATTCAATAGTTTAGAAATCAAGTATGTTTTGGGCTATCCAGCCTTTTTAAATTTCTAAAACTGATGGTCATTTTTACATCTAAAATGAAGAATATGGTGTTCAGATGTAGAAGTGCAAATCAACTAATTAATTTCATTTATTCAAAAGTTTATTAATTACTTTTATTTAATGGATTCAAAAGTTAATCAATTACTTAAAAAATCATTACATCCTATTAATCCAGAATTTAATAAATAAAAGCAGATGTAGGTTTTAAGCCAAAGCAGTTGTGTTTGGAAATGTTGAGGTCATTGGAAACAACACAGGCTGTTGCAACATGGAACAAAAAGAACCCAACATGGATATGATCTTGTACATAAACCTCCTACAAACTTCAGAGATGAATTTGGTTGCCTAATTGCACAGGATAGTTCTTCAGGTCTGTTTTTCAAAACATGGTGGGGAGAGGGGATATCTATTTGTCTCTAAGATGCAAATAGATAGCAAATGAGGGTTTTTTTTAATTTAGAACAGGAGAAAGCAAGTATCTAATGTTCTTTGTGTTAATAACTGCATAGAAAATCTCATTAAACATTACTCATTTGGGCATTGTTTATTTCCTTGGAGACAGCATCAAATTCTGAAGTACAATTGAAATCAATGACAAAACCTTCATCAAATTCCAGGAAAAACAGTTCAAGTCTACAGTGAGGTAACAAGTTTTTTGTTTAAAAACCCAACAAAACCAATACAAAACACATTTTTCAATGCCTGAAACATGTAGTCCACTAGGAGCTTTGAGTATTTCAATGTCTCTACTCCTTTGACAGATAAATCAACTAACTCACATAGATTTTAGTTTTGAAGAAGAGTGGTAACTGAGTAATTGCTAAAAGGGCAACAACAACAAAAGACATGGAATAAGGCCTTCAGCTGAAAGAAGGATTCTGACATCACCTTGTGTTTATTTGGAACACACACACATACAAACACAGACACACACCTTAATGTATTTTTGTCCCAGACAGAATAGAAAGAAGTGTAGAGATGAAAATTTCTGTTTAAACCTGTTGAGCTCACTAATTTGGGACAGACCAGGAAGACAAACCAGAATAACTTGTGGACATGACATTGTAGCAGAATGAAGTTTGGCAGACGGAATTGTGGGAGCTGCCATCATGAACTTGTCCCATAATTGACGTGTTCATCAACTGGAAACAAGCACTGAGATGAAAAGATCTGGGTCTTCAAGTTGGTGTCAGTGTAACAATGAACTTACAGAGAGATGCTTCCATAAAAAAAGAGATGTGATATTGAGACACATTACCTTGCACGATTCCCTTGTAGAAAACTACAGAGTGTGAAATAAAGCACTCAGTTCTCTGAGAACAATGAGTTTGAATTGGAATCAACATACTGAAGGAATAATGAAAGACCGCTGAAAATAAAAAAGGTGATTAAAAGAATTTTGCATGGTCATGTTAAGCAAATCTAAGGCCTGGACAGAAAATGCCATATTTTAATCGACACTGCTGAGACAAAAACAAGCTATTAATAAATTTAGGATGGAGATGAGATTAATTATCCTTCCAGAACTAGGTTTTTGGAACAACTTGTTTTTTGATTAGTCGTTATAAATTTGTGCAAGGATTGCATGACAGAGGAGCCACAAGTAGCATAAAGGAATGGCACAGAATGTTCCTTTCTTGGGAGTTTGTGTTGCTTGGTTTTAGAAACAGGATTACAGCAAGTGCTGGGGAAAAAATATCAAAACAAACACAAAACCAAAAACAACCCCAAAAAATTAACAACAACAACAACAAAAAAAACTTTGCAAAGAAGTCTAAAACTCACTGAGCAGCCAAGAATTGTCTTCTAGAAATATATATTTTTATTGTTCAAAATAGGAACATTTCCTTCAGATTGTACATTGCATAAATCTGATAATAATTTCAAGGAAGGCATATAGATAGACATAAATTTTGAAATTCATTTAGGTTTCAACACAGCACCACCTATTGGAATGAAAATAACAATGAGTCTGAAACAGTGAAAACATAGCTGCAGTCAACTATGATGAATCTACAAGCTTAAAGTGTGGAGGGCTCTGTAACTTGCTCTTCCTTGCAAACTATCCCTGTTAATATAAATTTGACAGCAAATTCTCTGTTCTTTTTTCATGTTATTAAAAAGGAAGACTTTACCACAGTAAAGGTGAGGTAAAGTTTTTCTTGGAGTCATTAGACATGGCACAAAGTGAAGCTATTTACACAGAGTTAAATGAGATAATAATATCTCTCCTAGTAAAGAGACCATTGTGTATGGCAATTTAAATGAGCTGCAGATAGATAGATATAAGTGATAAAAAGTAGGTGCTCAGCTGTCATTAGAGAACATATCAGCCACTTTAAAATACACTTACTTAGACTAATCACCATATTATTGCTATTCCAAATGATGTGTGCAGGTGTAAAACTGGAATAGAACAGTCCCTTCTGCTTGATAAATGAGGAGATTATAATGTGTTGAAGATCAGGGTTTCAGGGGAGAAGAAAGTACAGGCACTGAACAGCATCCAGAGAGTAAGATGGGACATGTGTTGTTCAAAGGCATGTTCTTGGGGATTTCTCTCTTTTGAGTTCCCTCTGTCCTCCTTGTGGGGAATAAAAAGTCCTCCAACTTCCTATTCCCAGGAATTTTTTTCTTCTCACAGCTCTAGAAAGAGAGTTACGGGGAAAATAGCTGCTTTGCATGGACATTGCAATGGCAAAGTTTGAAATACCAGTGTCCCCATACGCACCCCACCCTCCGTGGCTGCTTTCCCACTCAACCTGTGGCTGCAAAAGCAATCCAGAGAACACTTGTAAGATGTGTGGGGAAAAAAAAAAAAAAGAAAAAAAAAAAGAAAAAAAAATCCCCACTCTATGTCTCCCTGAAATGTTAGGATGCAGAAAGAGGGGTGATGTAAATAACATGTTAAAGTTCCTTTGGAATAAACAGCTTGCCTTCTGTTGGCCAGGAGTGCTCAGAAATGCTGCCTGTCCCAGCTTTCACAGCCATGGAGGAAACTGAACTCTGCTGAGCTGGTGTGTGGCCCCATCACAGTGGTCTACCCCATCAGGTACAGCTCTGGTGTGCTTGTGTCAGGCCAGGAAAACAGTAATTCTGGAACAGGCAGCAGGAGCTTCCCCAAGCAGGATGCACACAGAGAACAACACTGACAGCCATGCAGAGCTGCTAAGGGGCACAATAGATAGAATCATAGAATGGCTTGGCTTGGAAGGGATCCTAAAAGTCTTCTAGTTCCAATCCTCCTGCCATGGGCAAGGACATGGTCCACTAGATCAGATTGCTCAAAACTCCATCCAACCTGGCCTTGAATGCTTCCAGGGATCGGGCACCCAAAACTTCTCTGATGCCAGGCAGAGGCAAACAGCTCAGCCCTCCCTACCTCCCTCAAAAAAATATCTCTTTTTTATTTCTCACAAGAGTGCCAGGACAGATGCCACTTAAAGAAAAAAAAAGATGCTGGGGAGAGTGGGGGTTGGAAGGGTGATGGTACAGCAGTAAACTGTTGCATTTATTGATGGCCAAAGGATCTTTCGGGATTCCCAGCCACAGATCTTGGTTTGCCAGGAAAACACAGCCCAGCACCAACTCCCCCTACTACTCACTGTACCCTCAGCTGGATAAGCTGATAGGGTTTGGTTAGGACTTTGGATAAGATAACTGCCACCTGGCATGAAGGACCTCACAGTTGTACTATGTGCTTGGAGTTTAGAATGTCTCTGGAAGCACTGAGATGGAACTACTCTCTCCAGGGTAAGACTGATGCCAGAGCTGCTTAAAGAGAAAGAGTGGAATCATCATCTGCATGCCTTCCCTGTTTTCTTGAGCTAGCCTCAAGTTAGCTGAATCCCAACCAGGAAACATGATAATATTATAATTTTAATGCTGCAGTTCCTTAGATTATTAATTGCTTTTTAAAAAAATAAAGGCAGGTACACCCAGCACCGTAGCAGAAGTATGCATAAACAATTGCAAACACCACACTCCCATTTAGCAAGAGCATCCATGTCAAATAAGCTTATTCTTTTGAAATTCCTGAATGTGAAAACAACAGTGTTCAAAAACAAAAGCAGAACTCTTGCATTTCAGTAGTGTGGCTGTACTATAGAAAATGGATATAAAGTTATGATTCACACTAATTAGAGGATACCAGTTCATGATTTAGTTCAAATTTACACAATTTCTTTTGTGTAGAGTTTGACATTTGAAAGTCTCATACCTTATTTATTGCCAAGCAGCCACAAAGATTCACATTCTGTAAATATTTTTCTTATTTAGTTGTTTGAAATCTTCACTTGCCCTCTGTTCTCACCCCTAGATAGAGTTTACACAACAAGAAGGAGATTTCAAATGTGTGAATTTTTTTTTTTTTAAAGAGACAAAAGCCTAGAACAAAGCTAGTAACAACTTGCGGGGTTTCAAAGTTGTCTTATTTTAGACATCTTAGTCATCTACTTCTCATAGTTTTGCTGCAGGACATGAGCTCAAAATCAAAACCCAGAATACTTTTAAAATAGTGATAAAATTGGGATTGACGGAAATTATCCTCTTTTTAAAATCCTTTTAAAATTCTTCATAATCACAAATGTATGGTTTTTTTCTTCTTTTCCACCTAATGAACAGCATTATGTTTCCAAATGGCCACCAAGGAGCTTTCAAGGGAAATATATTTCTGATTCTTCTGTGGCCTACTATTACTGCAAATTTGTTCATTTGTTTCCCTATAGGAGCAAATAAAATAAAAAATTAAGATGGCAAATATATTTTCATGCACAAATAATAAGCATGATGATTTTTTATTGTATTTGAATTGGTTAGTTGTGACTTAGACTTGTTTTTAAAATCTTTATCATTGTGTCTCCAAGCATTTTCATGTTCATATACATATCTCAAGGTCAATGCCAATCTAAAGCAGTGCATTTGCACTAACTTAGACTAAAAATGAACATTCTCCTATTTCTTTTTATTCCTCTCATAAGTTTTCCAAACTTTCTGAAATAAATATTCCCCAGAAATATACATTGCCATTTACCATAGTGTAGCAGGTAGATTTAAGCTGTATGTGTGCCTTCATTTTTGTAATGAGTGATTTCAGAAATAATGTAAATTAAGTTTTACCTCATTCTCTTAGAAAGACACATAGCTTACGCTACAATAAGTATGAAAAATATAACAGTATTCTTACCTTGTACAGACCACACATTTGTTGATATGCATTCATCTGATAAAAGTAAAAAAAAAAATTCTACAGACTCCTGAAAAATCTTTTGCTGCAATTTTACAATACTATGTGCTGTTAACCATAAACTGGTAAAATAAAGAAAATATCTTCATGCTTGCACCCTGACATCTGAAAATTTACTCTTTTATTCTCATGATCTGAAGAACCACCACATTAGTGATGTATTTTTGCATTAAGCTGGATTCTTTGGATTGTTACACTCAACAATACTTTTTCAAATTTTTTTTGCCCCTTACTGGTTAAAAAAAATTCCATGCCTTTGTCTCCTCATTTCTCCCTGTAGTATTTTGAGGCTAACTCATGCAAGTTACCCAGCTAGAAATAAAGCCTGACTTTCAAATTGACTGAGTATTAGCCACTCCTACATCATGGATATTGGTGAGCACTCAAATTTTTACAAATTGGGCCATTTATGGTAAAAGCCTTAAGCAGTCTTAGTTCAAAAATTGACCAATCTATATTTTGAAAGACCTGACAAAACGCCAACCATTCCTAAGTTCCAATCATTGTACTTTCTAAGGGAGAAAGGGAAGTGGGAAGCAAACGGTTGATTTTCCAGCTGCAAAAACCTCTGGTCACACCAGCAGGAAAATCCTGGCTATGAGATGTTATCCTGTGTTACTGAGCCATAGCACTGCTAGTGTTGCTTAAAGACTTTTCCAGGGCTGTGAGAAATCACTGCACCATGGGGGCTGTTAACTTTATTTCTGACCTTTGATTTATTTTTGGAAATGTTTTCATTGAAATTACATTCACCCCTGAGCATATTGTATTTACAGTGTGTATGTATGTATGTATCATTGAAACAGGTGCCCAGAGACACTACAGAGTCTTCATCCTCTGGAACGTTTACAGCCCAGCTGGCCAACACCCTGAGCAAGCCAACACAGCTGCAAAGTTGACCCTGTTCTGACTGGGGGCTGGGACCAGATGCCCTCCAGACAGCCCCTGCAGACAGAAAAGATTACTGGATGATTCTGTTGTTCACTGTCATGGTAGCAAACAATGCAGGTGCTTCCTTTTTCTGCCATGTATTTAACATTTTTCTCATTATGTTATTACTAAATCCCAGTGTAATGAGATCTCAATGCTTTTTGGTATTTTAAGTAGGTACAGGAAATAGAGGGGATCATTTGTTAAGAAGCAATATAATCCCTAATTAACTTTGTATACTATTTAGATGCTAATTTGTTTTAAGTGTTTTTAAATACAAGCAGAATATGAATTGAAATGCCAAAGTACTGGGTGTAGCTATTTATCAGATATCTAGAGCTTCATTAGATCAGAGAGTATACCTATCAGTTCTTATAACAGTTTTACATTAATCATTGCTATTGCTCAGCCTTTACTACAGCAGGTAATTGTCAAAGTTCATTTCTAGTTCCAATGGTTTTTGTCTGGAATATAATCTGATAGAAAATGAGATCTCCTAGGCAGTACAATGAACAAGACATGGGAGTCAAAGGCTTTGGTATATTCATATCTCTGCCACTGAATAAGCTCATTCTTAAACCGGGCTGGGGCCTGATTCAAGGTTTATCACAACAAGGAAGAAGCTTTATGTTAACTTCAGTGAACTTTTTCCTAGTGACCACTCATCTCTGTTCTGATTCTGAAAGTCTCATGCAAGCGAAAATGTCCATTTTTAATCTTGAAGATAATAGTAGGATCTAAATGCAATCTCAGTGACGATGAGCAATAGGGTTATATAAAAGAACAGTGATCCCTATTCATGCATTGTGCAATATGTGATACCTAATGGATGAGGAGGGAGGAGAACCTTTTCTCTCCAGATAAGTTTTCTCATTAAATACTCACCAATTTGGGTCAGAAAGTTCTCATGAACATTAATTGTTTACTGTCATCATTGTTGTGGTATTAATTGCTGTTAATTACAATACTGTTGTAATAATGCCTTCAGCAAGACTTTCTAGTTCAGGGAAATGGGAAAATGATGTTCAGTTCCTACCTGTAGGAGCTGGATTGTTAGGAGCAGGATTGTTTCTTAGTTGTTAAGAACATTTAAATGCCTTCATTTTGCTTAAGTCTCAGAGAGTTCTAATTCCACCTGTCTTGCAGACAGAGAAGCATTTCTGTTTTGCTTTGAGTTGGGCTGGTTTGGGCTGTTGCTTTTGTAAGAACTCAGTGTTAATAAAATTCACCCTGCAGGTCAGGAAGTCCTCCTGCAGGCAGATAGAATTTAAAGATTATTCAGAATTATCATCCAAAACTGCCTGTATCTGGCAGGGATCACAGTGGGAAAAGAAGATCCTGTTTACGTCTTCCTTGCTGCAAGGGCATAAATTATGGGATGTATATGAAGCAAACCTCAATTTCTGCACATCTCTTACAAGAGGTCTGTGTTTATAAACACATAAACCATCTGTTAAGTGCTTGCAAATTAAACACCCGGGGTTTTTTATAGTACAATTTAATATCTAGTTTCAAAAAGCCTGTGACATCTAATGAAGTTGCACAGGCTGTTGCTTGACTCTTTGTAAGAAATGCAAAATAATTACATAATTACAGAAAATACCTGCATATGCAGATTGCATTTTCCCATTTTAGTTTAATTCCTATGTTGAAGTAATTAATTGGACCTTTGCAATGAAAACTTTGCAAACACTGCATTTTTTTCAAGTCTTGTATGAATTTTTGTGATGTGTCTGTCTTCACTGAGGAATAACTGGAACAACTGTACATAAAAGAAAATCAGTTTTACAAATAAGTAAATGTGTTATGCACTCTGGATGTTCTCTTGGCATGTGAATGTCAAGTTGACATATCTGCTTTTTCATTCACAGAAAACATCTCCAAATCACTGTTCACATCAGCAAACACTTTCCAGCACTGAGGTGGTTACTAGCATACAATAAATACACTGCTTGGCTTGGAAAGGATGTTCATCTCACAGTTGACAAAGATACTCAGAAAGCCAAGACAACTCAATCTCCAAACTTTGAAGAGGTTAAAATAGATTTTGATGTCCTCAGGGTACCTGGACACAACAAAATCTCACAAGAGCATCTATTTGCATTTTTGATTGCCTAAACACATTCTCCAGATTGGCCTTAAACAGATTTCTCTGTAAAAAATGCTAAGTCTTTTTTTCAGAGTGAAATCAGCCATGAAAATTCTGGCACATTTCCAACTATCTTGCATTGAATTATTTTTGTAGCAGTAAGTCCAGCTTTAACAGGTGCCATTAAAGCTTGTGCTGCTTTATGAGGAACATGTTGGTCAACTCCACTGAAAATTCATGACCAACCAAGAGTCTGTCAATCTTCAGTCTATTTGGTCTCTGACAGAATGGAAACCAACATCTTTATCAGTGAGGCCATCCTGCAGACATATAACAAAATTAAACGAAACCCCCATTTTATTTGAGAATACAAAGTAAAATTTTCTTATGACTTAGCTTATTTTACTTTGTCCAGGCAATGCAACAAAAATGTGTCATCATCCAGCTGCACCAGATCTTTACTAACAAATGGCTGTAACTGCCTGATGGTGCATGCAAGAAGTTTTGTTCTGTTCCTACTGAAGTCAAGGGGAGTTTTACTACTGACTACAACCAAGTATCTTGTCCTTGTGTGAACTTAATAAGTGTGTCATTTCCGTGATTACTATGCATCATGTTTCATGATGACTATGTGGTCTACTCATATTTGATTATTGGTTATTTGAAACTTACATATTAGACATTGGGATACAGTTTCTCCTCTGAACTAAGTACTTTGTGCAGCCAAAGTAAGAAAAATGAGAAAGATATTGGCACAGTAGGATATAGGCACCATTAAGAATTCATCTGTCAAAGAGGATTCCCCAGCTGGTGAAGAAAAAATAGCTGACTCTCATGCTTTGCAAACATCAAACCCAGGACAGAGTGTTAAAAAGCCAAAATCAAGGTGGTTCCACTGATTTTTTAGCTTTTAAATGGCCATAAGAAGAAGTGCCAGTCAGTTCAGAGCAGTGTCTGCACATCTCATCTTTTATTGCAGAAACAGAAAGCTGTTATCTGTCTTGTAATCTGTGGTATCTCTCTCAAGCTGAGTGGCTGGCTCCTGAGTTTGAACACCAGGATATCAATTTTTCACTGTATTAATAGAAAATGCCTTTTGAATAATCTCTGTAATGCTTTATACAGATGAGTCTCTCTGACATCTCAGAGAACATCCTCTGATTTTCCATGCAACAAGGAGCAAGGACATTTTCTGATCCTTTCCTGATGAATAAAGAAAAGCTTGTCTGTCTCTGGAACACAAAGAGGGAGCACTTGAGGACTGGAGATACTCAGATATGTTTGCCCAGGTGTTGGAGTAAGACAGGCTGAAGAGGAAGGAGTGCCAACTACTCATATTGTTTCACTGAAGACCCTAGGCACAGAGCTGCAAGCCACAGTCCCTGTGTTATGCGCTTCTCATTGGTGCCTACTTCCATTCAACATCTTTTAGCCCATGAGTGCTTTTCCCAGACTACCTCTGGCCACTTACAGCAGCAGTGTTTTCTTTCCCTATGACTTATAGCTCCTTCCAAACTCTCTAAGTGCTAGTAAATGGTGCGATGGTGATGATGGCTCTGGGCAGTGAGAGGAGGTTGTTCAGAATGGGAAGGTGATAAAGAGCAGCAGGCACAGCAGCACCAGTGCAGGAACAAGAACAGGCTCCTGTTCCCTTTCCCATGTTCCGCTGGTGCATGACCCTGCTCACTTGGGTCCCGAGAGTTCCCCTGAGCCTGGGTGCTTGGAGACAATCTCAGCTTTGCAGAGGTTGGCGATTGACTGAAGCATAATTCCGTGTTTCTGTTCTTACTCATTTGTCACTATGGGGCCATTTTCTTATTCACAGGAAAATGTGTTTCCTGCTTAAGAAATCACATGGACATTGGTCAGCCACATTGATATGGCCACTGTGATTTATGGAAGCAAAGTAAAAAAGCATTGTCTTCTGGAGCGTTGTTCCACCTTGCCCACACACCCCACAGGAGTTCCCATGAACTCCTGCAACAGTATCCTTATATCCAGGGTATTCAGGTGGAGGGAATGTTCTCTGGTGAGTTCAAAAATTGTCAATTACCAATATAACTTGCAGTACATAGCAGAAAACTGCAACAGATTAAATCAAATATAAATTATCTGCTTCAACTACATTGCCTGTGCAGCACCACCATTCCTTGCCTTCTGTTTCACTGTCCTTTTACAGAAGCCTCCTCACACTCATGGACATGTGTTTCTAATCACAAAATGTTGAAGGAAAGACCACCTGCCTACAAAGGATACTTTTTTCCCAGCTTGAGTGGGCGTCTCACAGACAGGTTTTAGTGCACAGCAAAAAAACAAGCAGAACAATGAAGTGAAAGGGCAGCTTTCTTCTAATGAAAGCCTACACTGTTATCTGAATGTAAAAACTAGGAGAGAAGGCATTTCTTCATGATTATTCCTGGTGAAAATATAATAAATAAATAACTTAATGGGACAACACAGTAATAAGAAACTTGTTTGCTTTGGTGCTTTAGTTTACTTTGGCTTGTCTAACCAAGATATTTTTTAAGGAAAAAAGTCTGAATGCACTCAAACAGAAAAATAAAAGTTTTTCATGGCTGCTGATTTCTGATCAGAGTTTTCTGAGCCATCCTTAAACAGTAAGCTGTTAAAAAAATCAATACTTTTGTTTCTGGAACTCTTCAAAAGTTAACCAAAGAGACTGTTGGACAAGGAAGGTAATCATCTTTGTGGTTTATCATACTGTTATCAGGTAAGCCAGATGTTAAAGTCTTCTAAGTGGGAATCTCAAAGAGTAGGGGTCCAATCCCTTGCATTTGAAGCTGGATCCAAAATGGACTGGGTTTAATTATTTCAGTTGACTTAAATGGACACCGGGTCAGTCTGATCTGCTCTAGTACTTTCAATTTCACACAGTCATGCCTTCAAGAATAGTATGATTGTACTGTGAGAGTGACGGAAGCTTTACTTGGCTGGACCATCAGTGAAAAAAAAAAAAAAATTGAGGCCATTTAGACCCAGCAAGGACTTGGCACTATATGTTTTAGTGCTAAATAAATAAATAAGTAAAACTATTAGGAATAGGCTTTGTAATCGGTAGGGAAAAACCTTATAAATTAAGTGATGGTCAGAGTCAATGACACAGTAGTAGGTATCTATAGCAATATCAATCAGCACCTAAATAAATGGGAAAACAGCCCCTTCTCTCACAGTGCTTTTCACTGTATGTTCTTTTATTCTAACAACAGAAACTGGGGATGACAATTTCTTCCCATCCAAAGGGAATGGCAGTCTGAGCCTGCCCTAGGCAGCTGCAGACAGCTCTCATTGCTCTACAGGCTGCATGCCACACGAGAGGACAGCAAGAGACCCAGAAGCAAGCCTGTCTGCTGCTGCTGCTGCTGCCAGACCTCAGCCTGGAAGGTGACGGCTCAGTGGCCTGCAGCTGCCACGCACATCCTGTGTGTGCACAGAGGTGCCTGAGGGTCACTCTGCACAGCCAAGTGAGTGTGGGAGGAAGGCAAGGAGTGACATCACTGTCAGACCGCCAGCCATAGGAGGGGGTGGCTGCAGAGCAGGGGCTCGTTCTTGCACATACACCACATACACACACAGACTTTTGAGCCAAATTGCTTTCTAACAGCTCTGCTATGTAGTAGATACAAAATCCATGGCTTAGGAAAACATCCCTCTCTGTGCAGAACTTCACTGTTTTTACAGTGTTACCTTATCCAATTCTTGCTGATGGGAAGTCTGATGAAAGCTCAAGGCTGGGGACACAAAATAAAAGAGAAAGCTGAGCAGAATCATGTAATCAACAAGTAGCAGGACTCTGTTGCCTTTTTAATAAGGAGAAAAAAGGCAACCTAAATACTAAATAGTCTTATATTTGCAAAACTGATATCTATACTACACTTTTCTCTTTTCAAAAGTTCAACACACACACATACCTTTCTTCTATGAAACTTTTTATACTTAATCACTTTCTACTATACTTGCAGGCCTGAGATAATAATAAAAAAAGGGGATAACAAAAAAAGTAGCTCCAAACCCAAAGATAATAGTAATCTAATGGCTGTCTATGTGTTTCCACCCAACAGTTCTGAAAAGATGGAATTTAAACAGGCACTTGGGCATTCCTGTGAGTCATGCAGTGCCCACCAGAGTCCTCAAGAACTTCCAGTCTAGCTCTTCTACATGCAGGAAAAGGCAAGAAAATAACGTGCATGGGGGCACATACAAACGTGTTTGCTTCTTAATCATCCGCACAGTAGGGATAAGCAGATCAAGCAATACTTTATAAATGGAAAATGATGTGTACTTAGTGATGTACAAAATCTCAAGTAGCTTAGTTTGTTTAGAACCAGCTGGGACTTCCTGTTCATCCAGGTCTTATCTGAGCAAATCAGACCTCTCAACTTCTCCTCAAGAAAACAGGACTGGAAAATTAAGGGTTATTTGTTTATTCACAATACTTCACGTTGGACTAGGTGACTTTATTTCAGACAGATATGGGGAAAATTCCTGCACAGTAAATGAGACAAAAGGAAGAGATGGAAAATGTCTGTAGTAAAAATATTCTAAATCACCCAGATAACACCATTTTGAGCACTTAAAGTCATCCAGCCACTTTTTGTGTACATTACTGATGAATACAAATAACTAAATTTGCATTTTTTTTTTAGGGTAAAAGCGGAAATCTGCTGCCAGACACTGGAAATTATGGTATAAACAAGTTCTTATGTCCAGTTCTCTCTTTGGAATGACACTTGCAGCTTTGGGTTTTGCAGTGCTTTCTGGAATAAAAGTTCTATTCCTTGCAGGCTGGATTAAGTAAAAATGAGTATTTTCCTCCCATCTTCTGCATTTCAGGAAAGTATTAGCCAAATCTCCTAACCTGTCATTAATTATATACTTTACATCTTCTTCACAAGTTCTAATAGAAGTCAGCTCAGCTGCAGTTGGGAAATAGAGGTGAAAGTAAATAAATTTATACTCAAGACTTGGCATCCTTCAGCAAACTCGCATATAGTTGCAATCTGTCTCTGCTTTTCACCAATAGCTGTGGTGGTCCCTCAGCGTCTGTTTCTGGCCATGCAGCACCATCACTGTTCAGCCACTAAAAACTGACCCAAGCCAAGGATTTATGCAAGGATTAACAGGCTGAGCTCCTGGTAATGCTACCAGGATTTGATTTCTTTCTTGACAGATATAGGGATGTTTCTGTTAAACTATAAATCCACTCCCAGCAATTTTTCTCATCCTTTGCTCCTAAATCTCCCAAACTCAATCCACTTGAGGTGTTTTTAAATTGCTTACCTTAAGCCAGGAGACAACATGATTTTCCCTCAGAAAGAGTAGCCATTGTCAAGGTTTCTTCAGGAAGACTCCCTTATTTCGAAAGATTTCCTCAGCATCTACCTCAGGTATTTAGTAAATAACATAGGCACTCTAAAATTTCCATATTGTGATAAAGCAGTGGTTGATGGCACTCCAATAAATTTTTTTAGTTCTTTGGTCAAAGCCCAATGCTGCAACCAGACAACTGCTACAGCTGGCATTGAGTTTCACTAGCAAAACCCACAAGTGGTTTGTGATCTGTCCAAATGCTAAAGAAACTTCCCATGCAATTATGGAAGCACATGAAAGTCCAGTGATAAAAGTTAGACTTTCTGTCTCCAATTGGCAGTAAATCTATCGTGCCATTTGACTATTCTCCAGACTGTCACTGTATGGATCAGAACTATCCCTTCTCTTAAATTACAGATAAATTCTTGCTCAATATAAATAAGCAGCATGGAGGGCCGGGATAACTCTGAAATACTTGGTTCTCTCTCCCAGTATCAGACACAGCTCTTATTCTTAGCAAGCTATGTAAACAATTTGAAACTGATAAAGAACAAAGAGAAATAATGTTGTTCAAAGGTAAATGAAAGCACTTTTAGAGGTTATGTTCAGAAAATCTGACTCCTTTCACTGTTCATCCTATGTTTTATGCAAGACAGACATCCTTTCTCTGTTCTGCCACCATCAAAATCCCTATCTGTAGTTTAAGCATGCACTTTCTTTTACAGAAGGACTGTGATGTTTTGTTTGATGTGCCTTTGTTGGCTTATCAGTATTACCTGTACAAGAGGTGAGGCTGTAAATAGCAGTTGCTAAATAATCTGTCTAGAAAATTTTGAAAGATTATTAAAGTTCATTTTAACAATTACTACATCAACATAAACAAACATTTTTTAATGTCTAAAACATGTATTTATTACAACCATCTTCCAACTAACTCCATTGCCCACATGCACGCATAAATTATCTAACATTTAGACATTAGTCACTAGCTTTTATATATGTTTTTCAGATGTGGATAGTTTTGTCTGGCTTAATGAAAGAGGAGGTTCATTCAAAATATTACAATGGTGAAATGATGTTGGCCTATCATCTAGACTCTCTAATTTAACCTCAAGTTTTTCTCTGAGGATCTTAGAAACTCACTTTGTATTCTTATGTTTTGGTCTAGATACAAATCTTGCTCTTTACAACTCATTAACCTCTTTCAACAATATCATTATGTCAGTCTTCAGTGTCTGCTAGATTGTCATTTAAATGTTTGCCCCAGTCTCCATTTCATTACATGCAATTTTCTGCCCAAGAAATTCACATTCGTCCCTTGAACACAAGGACTAAAAAAACCTCTGCTCTCCATATTCTTCAGTTTTTTATCTTATTATCTATTTTAAGGTCAATACTACAGTTGTGACCAGGATCAGCTGAGCTATGCACAGCTGATACATACACCCCATATAAACTGATAAACAAATCTATGGAAATGGAAGTCTTTCTCTTCACATCTTGATTATATAATTATTTATGTATATCACTAGTTGGCAAGGCTCTACTTTCTTTCCTTTCAGGCATATATGTCTTTCTGCATGATAAGAAAGTTCTTTACTCCTTCCTTTTCATACTCTCTTTTGGTCTTCATATCACTAATTTTAGAAGATGATTGATAGACTGCTTTGTATTTTCGGGCTTAATGCCTAATCTTGATGCATTTCTTGCAAGAGGCCACTTGTAAGTGGGTATAGACATACTCATCTAGAGTGGGCTAGCTCTTTCAAAACAAAAAAATCTTTTGTGAGCTTGAGACTCTTCCAGCATGCCTTTTATTTTGTTTACTGGGGCAGTTTGTTTTCCTCTAGGTCCTAAGAACAAGTCTTGCAGTATTCTTCAGTTCTTCTTCTATCCCTAATACTAATTCCATTACTTATGGAAATGTTAAATTCACTTTTGCCTGAACTTTGAAAGCTGTCATTATTCATAAAAGTCAATCTGTCCCAGAGTATATAATTAAAAACATTTTTAGAAAAGTAATACATAAGCTTTGTTGCATACACAGTTATAGATTCCTTTTGCATCACTATACAAGATTGAAATGTGAATCAGTTTCCAATAGCTACATGGAAATGGTACATAGCTTTCTGTTAAGTTTTACAAATCTTCATAAGTCCTTCTCATCTCTAAGAATTCTGTAAGTGAACAGGGACTTTACAAACAAGTAGCCCTGTGGGAGTCATTTGCTACTCCTGTCTACCATGTCTGTCACAAGAAATTAAGTGCCTACATTTAAAAATAAAATTGCAATTTTCACTGGTTGCACTGACTTCCTTAATTGGACATAAATTTTAATGATTTTTAAGTGTTCCTTGTCAGCAATGCTGTTAATTCTCTACCAGGATATTTCAAGCTGGAAACGTCTGCCTAACTTAAGTATGGCATGACTGGAATGAGAGTGAGGGGAAAATCACTACCACTCAATTACAGGGAGTAAGATTTCATATCTTCTGCTTGCTGAATTCTAAAGTGAGAAGCTCATGAGGCAGATAACTGTTTTATATGAAAAACAAACTTGCACAGTAGTCTTCCATCTTAATTTGGAGTAAATCGACTGTTTAGAGCTTATGAATGCTACAAACAGCGTGATTTCAAACTTAAATGAATAAGAGGGTTTCCCATAGCAGGTTTTTTCACACGCTTGTACCAGACATATCTAGATTCAAGCAACTGCAGGCAACTGTTAAAAATTACATAGTGCTTTGCGTCCATATTTCTGTGCATTTGAAAACAGCTGTCCACTGCTGTGTGGAAATGGGACCAGTGACCAGCTGCCACTACTTTATTTTTTCACAATTCTAAATTTCTCTCAAGGTCAAATCCTGGGAATAGAGGAAATGACCTCTGAATTTATCTAAACATTTCTCTACCCTCACATCTTTGACTCACATTTCCATACAACTAGGAGGATAGTGATGTTACATGAATATCTGGGGGCCAATTGCACTTACATGTCTGATGTTTATTAACAGCAATGTGTCAACATACTCACTCAAAATTAAATAGACAATCCTTGTTCATTTCCTGCCTTATCTAATAAACATTATTCCAGCCCAAAGCTGGACTTTGTCGGGATATCCGCATGTAAGTCAAAATCCATGACTCAAAAAATTTCACCTTACCTTTTAGGTATGCATTAGGATTTAAACTTCCTCTCCTCTTTGGCCAGCTAGAAGTACCTCAGTCCTGTAAGGCCTGGAATGTTACATATTTATCCTCCTTCCCTTGCATAATGTCGGGTCAAAAGTCACAAGGATGTGGCATGACAACTGCTTGAATATCATGGGAAGGAGCACTGCTATTTTTTTCGGAAGGAGCTCTCAAACCAGATTGGCAGTAAAGCAGTCAATGATGTATAAAGGTCCTTAGAGATGTATGAAGCAGGGCAGACAAATTTGTGCAGATTCAGGAAAACTGTGGCATAAAACAGGCAGGAGAATTTGCAAAATTATCAGAGACAATTTTGTTCATGCTTAGTTTCCAATGATTTGGAAGAATGAGAACACTGGGCCTAGACAATTTGGATCAAATGCATTGCCAGCCAGAGAATGGAGCACATATGGCTGAGGGAAATTAAAAGTGGAAGAAAATACTCTGGAGGGATTAAGAATTGATGAAACAAGATGGATACATGTCAACAGATGCATATTTTGCCGGAACCATCTTCAAGTAAGGTACTGCAATACATAACTTTTTTTTAAATTTAGTCAATTTTCTCAAGACTGCCTAACTAGAAAATACATTTTTTCAGCCAAGAAACTGGAACAATATCACACAATTTATCTATTAAAGCACATCTAACTACCCCACATACTTACAATATTATCTGCCAAAGTGATCAAGCTATTGTATAAAAGCAAAACATGTACAAAAATAATAATATAAATTTATATGTAATTTTAAAATATTTACATTTTGATGATAGGCAGCAAGAAAGATTGATTAATTCAGTTTACTTTTTTTTTCTTATCAGAATAATCAACAGAAATTCAACTATAGCCAGTTAGAAAAACATGGGATATTGCACATTTTCCTTCTGCTGCATTCTATTTAATGGAAATTAAACCCTCTGCATCTGACAGTGTAAAAAAGAACGAACCACGTTATGTTTGTTTATCAATATACCCTATACTATAAATAAATAGTCAACTAAATCCCCAAGATGGTGCAAGTTTTTTGTTTAACTATATCAATGGACTTAGAAGAAACTTAGCTTGAATTTCTGATTATTGCATGTCATGCTAGGGCCAGATTATGACTTTAGAAAAGATTTAGGTAATCTGATAATCTTATATATATTTATTAAATTTCTATGCAAAATATGGCCAATAGTTATCCCTCAAAAATTGCCCCAAGATCTCTCTTTGGTCTTAAGTTTAAAGACCTTTCAGGTTTACCCTTTTGCATTAGAAAAAAAATTTCAACAATGTGGATCTAATCGGTTACCTAGGTCTAGCAGACAAACTGACAAGTAGTGAAGTAAGACAGATGCTCTTTTATTTTATTAGCTTTTATGTTCATTAAACCTTTTATGTTGGTTCTAAAATAACGTGGCAGTATCACAAATGACCACCTTGCAATATGAAATACAGCAAATGTTCCACAGCAAATAATTCAGCAGCCAAATCCCAACTCTTTTCTTGTTGGTAAATTTTGTATTAAGAGAAAATGTTTATCATTTTAATTAAACAGGAAAATTGTTTTGCAATATTCTGTAGTTTATTCAAGAGCATCTGGTTTAATTATCCTAAGCTGGGAAACAGAACTGCTTTGATTGGATGCATTAGTTACAAGATATGGGTAAGAATGCTTACACTTGGCAAGTATTTCTCCTGTTACTTTAAAATGTGCTCTTTCAGTAAACACTCCTGAAAAAAGCTCCCCAACTAACAATGGCCCCATGAGGCCAACATTTAAAGTCACAAACTAGCATACTTCAGAGGTGACTGCACCAGAGTCCCTGTCCGACTAATTCATTCTCCTTTTCTTTGATACACAGCAGATGGAAGAAAAGATGGTACACTGTGGACCATTGCAAGATTTGCCTCTGCAACAAAGTCTTCTCTGAACATTAAAGTAAAATCCAGGGGGGTTTTGCTGCTGAGAGCTAGCAACAAGGTCGAACTGAGGGTAATTAGCCCAACTAAATGGCTTCCTTTTCCTGATAATCCCCAAGTTTCACCAAGGTCAACAACATCCTGATTTTCTTTAAAGCACATTAATAAGGCATCTCCAAAATTCCCTCACTCAGACCTCCTAGGAAACCATTTGTGATGTTCCAATCTGTCTAGGCTTCTCTAACACCAGAGGTAGATTTGCTGTGTATGGATTTGTGGTGCTCCATGCTTGTACAGTTTCATGCTTTTCAGAGGAACTGAGTGCAAATCTATTGTTGCCTGGTTGCCACAGAGCCTGCAGATCTGTGTGGATCTTAGTTTACTTGTCAATTTACTAAGATTTACTAAGAATCTGTAAGGCAAAATTTGCATAACTTTCCTCAGCAGTCCACTCCAAGGATTTAGGATGACCTTAAGATCATGTGTAACTACTGGTGTGGACACAGAGAAAGGGATGTGCAGACAACGCGACATCCTGAAGGATCTGGCCTTCTTTGGATTTGTTTTCTGACTGCACTTTGGTCTTAATGAAAAAAGAAAATAGCAGACATTGAGGAGACTTGGTTTTTAACTCCAGTTAAGGACTCTTAACTGAATTGAGAGGTCAGTATCTAGCAAAGAAAAAAAATTTTCTGGTTTTTTACACCAATTTTACCCTCTGATTTTCTGTTTGTTTTATTTCTTTGGCTAAATATTTGCAGAAAAAAATGAAGATGAAAATCTTGGAAGGAACTTTTAAAAACAAGAAATGTACTCCACCCTTATTACAACATTTTTCTTATTTAGCCAAACATTTTTCCTTTAACAAATGATCTGATATAGACACATACAGAAAAGCATAAAAGACCTACAACAGCCAAATCTTTTCAGATTAAAAAAAATAATTAGGAGGGGTGAATTATGTGAATAGATGAGAGAAGGCAAAGAGTGCAAAATAAACAAGAAAGTAATAATCTTTCTGTGACTAAACTAAGCTCTTGCATAATAATTCCTTGACTCCATGAAGAAGAAATTAGACTGAAATAAAAATCACATGGGTCTTATGGTTGCTTCCCATTGTGAGTGGATCGTGGGGCTCATGTGATTAAGCAGATGAAGAAGGGAATAAGCACATGAAGAGTGGAGGGGGGGAAAGTGAGTAAATAGCCACAGCAAAATAAGTGTCAGAAGGGTTAAACATGTTAAAAGTGAAAGTCACAGTAACCTGCTTTCTGAGATGCATAAGTGAGAGGAAGGCTTAAAAAAGAAACTTGCAATCATTTCAGGAAGCTATCAAAGATGTGGCCTTTCCCTGTGTTTATAGCTGGATTTTATTGCCTGGATGGTGTGCTGTTCACTCAAGGTTAGTGATTTATGCTTCCAGTCTCTTTCTGAGAGCTAGGCTGCTTGCTGCAGGAGCCCCTTGGGGCAGCAGAGTTTTCAACAGAAAGTAGTCACATACATCACCAGTTCCCTAAAGTGTATATAATTGCCTTTGCTGACCTACAGACAGACATTTAGACCATATTCCTTCCAAGAATTTCCAGAAGGACTTAAAGCAGGGATTATTACTTTTTCTGACACCTTTCACATCTCCCAATACAGTTTTCTTCTAAACCTGATTCAACATAATCTAAGTCCTATGCCAAGAATGCTTTGGTTTGCATTGATTGTTTCCTCATTATAAGCCTTGCTAAAGGAGAGACCATTGAATCAAGCTTGTTTTCAAAGACAGCTTTGGCTACTGTGTGCAGTCACTGGCTGCATAGCAGAGTTCTTTCAAGCAGCACAGGGAGTGCCAATATCTCTCAAAAGAGCCTGTTAAAAACTCATTTTGGAGTAATCCCTGATTTGAGTGCAAGGCTTTGCATGAAATCTACAGAAGTCCTTCATGATATAACATTTTCTGTGACTCTGTAATCCTATCTGTCACAATATTGGCACAGCAGTGACAAGTGAGAAGGGGGAAGAGAATGTGTTTCTGTCACCAGTATGCATTTAATCACACCAGGAATATGCATGCTCAAACATTACAAGTTAATTTCTGTACGAAATCCAGAGACAGATGCTTAAATATTTTTACAGCTGTCATATATTTCATTTTTCAAAGAAAAATATCACTAACAGCATTACTGCAGAATTTTCCTTATTAAGAATTACTACTTTTTACACCTTTTTTTTCTTTTGTCTGAAATAGTTCATTTCTGACAAAGTATCAATATCAATGTCAATATCTCTCCCTTAGTTTTAAGACTTACCATATCAGTCTTCATCACTATATAAGTAGCCAACCACAATTAGTCTTACAATGGAAACTGGCTTACTACATTTTTTAGTTTATGTCTGCATGACAATAAGTGAATGCAACATAACCAAAGGAAGTTTACATGAGTTGTAAATGTAGCTATGACTTTGAGAGAATCACAGATTCACAATAAAGTTACAACATTTGTATTTACACTATATTAATGATCTGTGAATAAGATTGAATACCATGGTTTTAGCTGGTTGAAGCTAAAAGCTTCTCTTGTTTAGCAGCAGAAGGTAGTGAGTCATAATAAAGCTGAATAACCCTATCTGAAATCTTTGCACTATTTTCTGTGCTGTAAAGTTAGTAGTAGTGCCTAACAAGGAAAATATAGTCACAGGGTGAGAAATTATGCCTTATTGACTTTATAGTCCAACAGGGTAAGAATCATGCCCCAGCATGAAGTATTTGCTGAATGGCCTCATGCTCAGTAAGCTAAATAAAATTTTAAACCTAAAAAAACTATTGCAGTTTTATGCTTTAAGAAGTTGCACCTGGCAGGCACCTCAGACTGCAAAATAAAACTTCAGTTGTTTCCTATGACTCTAGTTTTCCTGCCACAACTGGCTTGCTCAGGCCTCTTCCCAAAGTTAGAATATCATTACAAGGTGCAAGAAAGAGTTTCTCCTTGTCCTGTTCAAGCTCGCCTCTGTGATCTACTGAGTATACTACATATAAACTTCTTTGGCATGTTAGGAAAAAGAAATTATATTTGTACACAAATCTAAAATAGTATCTTTGTATTCCTTTAAATGCAACCCATGAAACAATATACTTACACCTAGTAATTGATAATACAACACTCTCAAATGTTTACTGTTAAATCTCCACAACTCCATTACAAACTTCAATGTGATTTTCCTCTAAAATAAGGAAACCAACAGATTTTAGAAAAGAGGGCAAGAAGAAGTCAAATAAAGAGCTAGGTCAAATAAAATCTCCTTTTATATATTAAGTGATGTAGAGAACTTTCCTCAAAATTCAGGTACAGGTCACTTGCTGTTTTCCTTCTTCTGTTATCAAGAAATAAGGAAACCAAACATATACTTGATTTCTGAGGTATCCTAAAACACAGACCATCTGACAGTGTCTCTAGTGATACTGCAGGAAAAAACATTTCCAAATCCATCACTCAGTCATCTTGGTTCAACCAGAAATACAGTTTTTCCAAGCAACACATAGGGCTACATCAATCTTAAGTAACAGAATATCAGTCTGGTGAGCACTCTACTTTTCTCAATATTGCTGCTTGTATCTGTTCAGTTTGAACTCATTTGCATATATATTTGCTATAACTTTTATAAAAAATAACTGTTCCTCTGGGCATTCCCCTAATATTTTTATGTGTGCTTCCCTCAAAGTATCAGGCTTACTCACTGACAGTTCAAATGTATCCTTTCAATTCCCAATGTTGTTTTAGTAACTTCAAACTAAATAAATAAAAGGCACCTGAATTTGAGAGACAAAGGTCTTCACCACTGAATATTTAAAAGGAAAATAATTTATTCAGCTCAGAACATACAGTTCTCCATTCCTCAAACCGGAGACTTTCTAAATTTTCACTCCATACTGAGATCAAATCTATTCTCAATATAGCAAAAATTCTTCATGACATGGGATGACCACTTCCACTAATTTCTAGCTAAGTACCAATTTCCCATAACTATTCTATTTGGCTAATTGTTCCTTTCTTCCAGCATGATGTTTTCCAGTTTGATTCCTAAAAATGTTCATCTCTGGTGTGGTGCAAGGCAGTCTTTTTTTACTACTGAAATATGAAAGTAAAAACATGAGTGAATTTACCTAAATTATATTTCCCTGCCAGTTGAAGTTCACCCAAACAGTGCAGCATTCAGTGTAAATTCATTTTTAGGGTAATTGTATTCAGGAGTAGATTCATTTTCTCATGCAGCAAAGGTTGTCCAAGCTGGAATACTTGAGAAATAAGCCTGCCATAAATTTTACCGGTTTGACATAGTAATACCCAAAACATATAAATTATCTCCAGGTATAGTTATGTAGAAAAAGCTCCATGAATATTTTAGCTCTTTTTTTGACTTCTCTTTCTTTCCTTTTGATTAGTCTCACTAGGGAAAACAGGTTGGTGCTTTTCTTTTCTTGCCATATAAAGATGTCTTGGCAAAAAAAAATTTCACCAAACTGTATCTGTGAGCCTTGTGGCAGAGTTAGAAACATCTTCAGACTACTTCAGATTTTTTAAAAGCCCCATTACTCCATATCCATGTGTTCTCCCTTGGGGAGCACAAGATCATTTCAGGTGGAATTTTCAGTGCTACTGAGTTCTGCCACCAACCTAACCTATTTTTTCTTAGAGAGGGGGCATAGGTCTAGCTTTGAACATCTCTTTCCTCCTTCCTCTCTCCTTCCTGAAAGGCTCCAACTAATATTGGCCACAGAAAATTTTACTGACACATCCTGTATGAAGACCATAGAAAATTTTACTGATATATCCTGTATGTGCACCCTTGTACATTAACACACAAATGTCTGTGCGTACCTGCATTACATTCTGTAGAATATAGCTGTACTTTCTGACACCTTTCCCACTCCTCTAAATGAAATGCCCATTTTCAGTTGGTTTGCTTGAAACCAACTCCAGGATCAAACACAATATCAGGGTAAAAAAACTGTTAATTCTATAAAGATAGAGATAGAAAACACAAAACAAAATATTTGCTGCCTTTCTTCTCATATGTGTTTTTACATGCACTCTTGATGACTAATACAAGATAAAAAAAACAGGGAGAAACCCCTAAAAAGAAACTGAAAAGCAGGAGATTATCTCCTGGATTACTTTATTTGAGGACATTAAATCTTTATGCCCTACAAGTCTGAGCAAACATCAGTTGCTTCACTGAGATGTCTGCATTTCTGATTCACAAAGTTGCTTCCACAGCTAGGAAATCACAGCTTCAGTCTCCTAGTAAGTCATGTATTCTTATGAAAGAAGTTTTTATTCATATAAAAAAGAACACATGTAATTTATTTTTCTAATAAGTTAAGTCTCCCAAGAGTATTTGCCAGGGAACTGTTATTCTAATACTTTGCTTGTCTTTGCAAGATGATCATCTTGATAATTTAAAATGTCATAGGATGTTTGCAGGAACAATAGACCAAATTCCTGAGCTGGTGTAAATTGGCGCGACTCCACGAACATCAAAGAAGCAATGCCATTTTCCACCACATCATCAATGTTCACAAATTAAATGGATGTTTTGTGGTTTACTACATGCCAGAAAACTTGTAGTGCATCTCAAGCCCTCATAAGCTATGCTGTAAAACTATTTGATTTTTAATAGATATACAAAACCAAACTTTTCCATCAGAATACTGACCTCAAATTGTTCTTTAACATCAGGGTTAAACCTCACATCTTTAATGGTTCAGGGAATGACTGTGCAAAAGATGCTAATGGCAAATTCTCTGAACCACAGGCCAGATTTCTTCCAAATGCAATGCTTTACAACACCTTGATAATGAGACTGTATCTTCAAAAGTTTTTGGGTAAAGTTTAATTGGTTTTATTCTGAACGACTTCCCTCTTTCTGTCAGTAAAGGATTACCTTAAGAAGCACATTTGAGGGTTCAGAGTAGAGATTCCATCATTCATTTCCTAAAGCATATGAACACTCTTCAGCAAAAGCAACATCTCAACTTGTTCCAAAGTTTTGTTTTAATCCTTTTTTGGCTCATAGAAAATCAACAGCTTTTAAATGTAATATATGTGTAGGTACAAACTCTAGATAGAATGTTTATATATTTTAAAATAAAAATTACATAATCAGGAACTATGAAGAATGAGCATTTCTAACAGTAATTGTACATTAAATACATCACACATTTACATGAAAATAATAAAAAATGCTTAAATAAATATCTTTCATCAAGTGGTCCAAAATCACTTAACAAATGTCTTGTGATCCTCAAAATGTTCCTATGAGACAATTGCATATGAATAGATCCATTAACAGAGCACTCAGCCACGTTAAATTACTTTTTCCATTCAGCCTTGTTAGGAATAGAACCAGTAAAAAATAGTTCATAGCATTTCCAGCAGGAAAGAGAGGCATAGAGTAGAAGGGTGAGAGGACACTATGGGACGTGGCAGAAAAGCAAGGGTCTGAGTTTGAAGAGAGAACATGGCAGTCCTATTCATGGCAGCACAAGAAAGAGGAAGGTATGTCCATACAGCAAGCTGACTCCTCAGAACCCAGAGTTGCTTGTGCCCAGAAGCATTTCATCTTCTTCTGAGAAATTCCAGGTATCCTAATTATCCCAAAAAAATCTTGAAATTCACTTTGTTTATATTCCACTCCCTCTGTCTTTACTCAGGCAGTGTGCCTAACAGTCCTTCCTCATTTTTCTTTCCACACTTTGACTGCTAACTGATAACCACTGCAGATCCTCTGTAGACCACTTGCAGTTGGTGGAGCTGGAAGACCCACTTGAGGTTTCTATGTTGGGGTTTTTTGAGAGGAAAAAATCCTGGCTGCTGCTCCAGTAGAAATTTAAAGACATGAGTTGCATATGCCAAAAATCCATCTGTCTCAAATGCTAAAGTCAGAGAAGTAGCCATCCATGTCTGATGAAACACATGGCAGCCCAAATCAAGGATCCTGGATGACCTTAACCATTACCTCTTGCAGTCCCTTTCCATCATTGCTACATGGAATGAAATAAGGATGGCATTAAATCTTATTTTTCTTTAGCATATTTATTATGATTGAAAAATTGTGCATAAGCTGCTTTTGTATTAATGCATCACTTGTTGGCTTTCACAAACGTTTCAAAACCTGCCAACTAAAAAGGGATTGCTACTACAGCAGGATATAATATGGTCTGAAATATACTAATCAAAACACTTTCCAAGTGTACACTTTCATTTACCCTGATATAAACAAAGAAAGGAGAATTTCTTATCCCTTTTTCTCTCTGGGGAAAGTAAAAAATCACACTCATAAATTTACAGCAGAATGGTAGTCACATTCCATAGCTCTAGCAACAGTATTCTCTATAATCAATAGAAATTGAGTTGATAAAGTACTTGCAGAAAACCATCAGTCTGCTTGGCACTTAAGACAAAGCTAAAAACTGAAGTTGTCCTCTGGAATAGCACACCCCAAGAGATAACAAGTAGTAGCATGGATAAGAGGCTGCAGAACAGCCACAGTCAGGAAAAGTCACAGTCTGCCACAACTCAGTGAACAGGGTAGATGATGCTTTTTTGATGCTGGTCAGATAAAAGCAAATAGGGTTGTTTTTTCTTTCTTAAAGCAGTTTTCCCCAAAGTGCACTAAAGAACTGTCAAAGCTAGTAGCTCTAGTAATGCACATTAATAGAAAACTGGAATATTTACAGGCAGAAATACAAAAAGTCTCATAGATATTTTTTCTATATAATTGCCACTAAAAAAGTCTGCCAAGGCAATTTATGTCTCTGCAAATACTACTTTTCCTTGTAAATGTTTCTTTCTTATGTTTTTCTTTTACATACATTTGCAGTGAAAGAAAAGGGTAAGCAAAACTCTTCGTTTTCTGTACAATAACAAATCATTCCTAACAGACTAATGAACAAAGACAACAAAACTCTGGGCCATTTTTCACAACCACTACAGTTAAAATGTATCTGCCATCTCTAGGAAGAATATTGGTCTAAAATACATGCATGGGGTCTCAAAGTACATGTATTACCAAAAGATGTATGTGTTCTGTTGGAATATACTAAAACATTTGAATTAATTATATTCAACAGGACCTTCCAATAAATTAGTAACACATTTTGAACACTGTTTGCACTGTTCCTCCTTCCCTTGGAGGAAACTCATTGTGTTTAACTGAGGAAAACATCTGAGATGCCAAAAAAATGGTAGTGATTTATGGTTTCACAGTAAAGTCAAACACTCCTCTGAAATTTGAATAAAGAAATAATGCATGAGTACTGAGAATATATTCCAAAGATGTCGTTCAGCTTGGTTCTGCGCTTGGAAGACATTTCCTGTCAGTGGAGTGCTCTTCAACATGGAGAACTCTGCAGAGCGATGGACTTAAACACTGACTCCTTTTAGACTGCTTTTATATTTCATCTTAGCTAGAAAATGCACCTAGGACATGTTCTACACTGTCTAATCCAAGCGAAAGAGCATCAGGACTGACTGCATCATTTGACCTCTGGTGCTACTTTAATACAGAATAAAATTATTATAATTGAAAACACCACTTGGCAAGTTGCTATTAATTATGTATTGGATTATTGCCTTAGACCCATGTTGCATTTAATTCTCATGTTCAAAGGTTCTGGTTTCTATTGTGTTTTAATTTTTTGACTGCAGACCAAACATGAGTTGCAGCATTATCTGCAGGATCCTCTTCAATGGCTCCTTTCAGCAAGGCTGCTGGCTGCAGACAGCCATGGCCTGGCATATTTTGCATGAGGAACTACAAAATACAATGCAGAATTACGTTAGATTCTGCCTTAGAGCAGACAGGGATTAAAGCCTCCTGACAAACACTTTCAAGCACGGCATGGCTCTCCTGATCCTGACTCAGTTAGCAGTGCAGAAGCCCTACTTTGCCACATGTGCATTTACTGGATCAGGCGATTGCTACACTTCCCACTTGACATCCTGCCGTATTCCCATCTCACCTCGAGTTTTCAGCAATGGGTCTGTTATCCTTAAACTACGTTTGTCCATCCAGCAATAGAAATGTGGTTGGGATCCATCTTGGGCACATCACTTCTTGGCTGTTGAATTAGCCCAGGGTATCTGATACAGAGATCATGCTGTAGTTAAAATTTTCTTGCTGGGCATGATAGAGCTAATACCTGAAGGGGCATAGTATTTCAAACAGATGATATATGATCCAGCACAGAAGCTACTTATAGTAGGATGGTCCCTCACAAAATAGAAGCAGTAAATTGAGTTTATATTGGTTCATCCATTTCTTTCTTACAGTTACACCTGTTTTAATCTGGTTCATGAAGACATTGAGCATGATTTACTGTATTGTAGAACCATGGTCTCAGTTTCACCCGCTTGCTTCTTCTTTGCTTGAAAATCCCTGAGCACTAATAAAAGGCAATTTATGTTTTGCAGAAATCCTTCAAAGTAAGTGACATTTCTGTGTCATCAGCTGTTGTAGGCCCATTGAAACCAAAGGAGATGGTTCACAGTTTGCCCCTGGTGAGGATCTGACTGTATTATACCCTTTCACAAACCACCACTCTTTCACTTATCTTTCTGTTAAAAACTTCTGTCAGGGGAACAATAATATCAAAACCTACAATCCACATTCAAGCAAAACTTTTTATTACAGAACTGAAAACAAGCTCAATAGTTGTTTGAACTACAGAACTAAGGAAGTGTAATGTTTTCCAGAAAGTAAATTATGTAATTAATTCAGTGCAGTGAAACTCCTCACAATAATTAGGTTTAAATTAAGCTAATTTTTAATGGCATACTAGCTGCTTTTTTTGAAGGAGCAGTTGGTTTATTCTCTCATTTTCATCCACCATTGTGTCACTTCAGGACAAAGACAACTTTATATAGAAGCACTGCCTCTGCATTTTCATACTTTTAAATGCTTGATGATTTTTTTTTTTTAAATATAGACTTATCTCTAAATTTCCTGGAATTTAATATTTGAGAATGATTATAAGATCCTTTTAATGTAACTCTCTCCCTGTAAGGGACTTTACAATTCTAGGCCTTTTTTATTTTTCTGTCCTAATATTTAGTGATATTTCTTTAGAATCTCTATGACAGTGATTGTATCAGAGCTGCAATCCTAACATATACTAATAATTTTAATGTAACAATGAGAATTACAATAATGGGATTGTTAAGTGACATGATCACTTCAACTTAATGAGTTGTTTATGATGGAGAAGGTGCAAATTTACTTGTAAATTAGATAATTTTTTCTTGTCTTCTTTAAGACCATTCTTTATTTAATGTTGTGCAGAACTCATGTAAGGTTGGTGTTTGGTGACTGTTACTGTTAGCAGCAGGGCATTCATTATCCCATCAGTTTTACCATTAACTGTGCACATACCTACAGAACATAACAATTCTAACTCTGCTGGGTCATTAAAAGTTTGAATGGTTGATTATGTTCCCAGGACTGCTGAAACCAATAGAACCAACTATTCTACTTAATATGGATAACTGATGCTATTAAAATCAGTGGCAGATGAGCCAATACTATTGTTCCCAAAAACATATTTTCAGATGGGAGTATCTAATAATTTAAAACCAGGCCAGTATGCCTTTAACCAGAATATTCTGTAACTCCATGTAGCATTATTTCATTTATTAAAAGTCTGTGACTTTTACTTATTGCCTTTTCAGCTTTCAGAGGTGAAAAAAAAAAAAAAAAATCCGTTTTCTTAAAATCATGCATTGTGTACTACTCCAGGCATTGTTTTATTTAAACATCATTCAGGCCTTGACAATGCCAGGTGACTTCCTCTGAAACCTTGTTTTATTTCAATGGAAATGCAGGCAAAAACCTTGCATTTGAGAGTTCTGGTGCTCTACCACAACAATCAGCTGGGACTGCTTGCTGTGACTCTTGACCACCATTTTTAATGTTGTGAGACTTTTAATATCTTTATTTTAACTTTATAACAGCTCTTAGTGTTGCACAGAGAATTATGCTGATTTAGACTTAGTTATGGCATATGAGAGGCTATGACTTTGCTATTTTTGATAATTCTTCTATATGCAAAAAAAAAAAAAGGTTTTGACTGCTGCTTCACACAAGGCACACTTTACACATCCCTGTTCTGTGGCTTCTGATCTGCGATGCTGACATCCTTGGCTTTTCTACAGAGTAGCCAGTCTGTTCACACTCTCAGAAGTCAGCATTTCTCATAATCAGAGTTGTGTTAGTCTTTGGGTGCTAGCCTTATGGTCAGTGTACAATTTAATGCATTCATCCTACAGTTTGGTTATCTTTTTACCAATGGAGAACCATCCCACCACAGTTCTCAGTCTTTTACAAACAACTTTCCAGCACCTTGCAGATACATTTTTTCAATCTAGGCTCTTGCCTGCTTGTGTACTAAAAAGCATTTTTGTAGTTCTTACCAACATTCACAGGAGGCATCAAATGCATGTTCACAGTCTTGAACCATTAGTTATTACAGTCAAATTGGCACTGGCCTGGTCATTTGCACTTATGACCTTGCACAATCTTTCAACAGTTAACATCAATTTCTCCTGAAATTGTGAATAATTCCCTACAGAGTAAGCAGCTCAATCCCTTTTGTCTTTGGTGTGTACCCATATAAGGGTGCTGTTAGAGTAGGAAAAAGCAGACAGGGCTTTGTTTATTTACATCTACTGTTATCCAGGCTCTAAGAGTATCTAGGAAAAAGTAATCCAAAAATTTTAAAATTAAAACAAAACAAAACAACTCCCATGTCCTATAATAAACTCCAATTTTTCTTAGTCTCAGGAGCAGAATTTGTTTGTAAGGTAACTTCTGTAACTACCTCTGGGTCAGCTTTGTTAAACTGGGAGGGACTGTCAACTCCCTCAAAGGCAGGGAGGCCCTTCAGAGAGACCCCTAATACATTAGAAGACTGGGAAATCACCAACGATTTGAAGTTCAACAAAGGAAAGTGCCTGATTCAGCACCTGGGATGGGGCAGCCCTGGTTGTGTTTATAGACTGGGGAATGAGAGCCTGGAAAGCAGTGCTGTGGAAAGGGACCTGGGGGTCCTGCTCAGTGGCAAGTAGAACATGAGCCAGCAGTGCCCTGGCAGCCAGGAGGGCCAAGTGTGTCCTGGGGTGCATCAGGCACAGCATGGCCAGCCGGGCAAGGGAGGGGATTGTCCTGCTCTGCTCTGAGCTGGGGCAGCCTCACCTCGAGTGCTGGGGGCAGTTTGGGTGCCACAACATAAAAAGACATTAAGCTGTTAGAGAGTGTCCAAAGGTGGGCAACAAAGATGATGAAGGGTCTGGAGGGGAAGCTGCATGAGGAGTGGTCGAGGTCACTCGGTCTGTTCAGCCTGGAGAAAAGGAGACTGAGGAGAGACCTTATTGCAGTTACAACTTCCTTGTGAGTGGAAGAGGAGGGGCAAGCACTGATCTCTGCTCTGTGGTGACCAGTGACAGGACCTGAGGGAATGGCCTGAAGCTGTGTTGGGGAAGTTTAGGTTAGATATCAGGAAATGGTTCTTCACCCAGAGGACTGGAACAGGCTCCTCAGGGAACTGATAACAGCACCAAGCCTGACAGAGTTCAAGAAGCACTTGGACAATGCTCTCTGGCACATGTTGTGACTCTTTTGGGAGTCCTGTGCAGGACCGGGAGCTGCACTCATGATTCTTGCGGGTTCCTTCCAACTCAGCTTATTCTATGATTCTGTGCTTCTGTGATCTCAGCATGTGCCCAGGTAGGCTCAAATCTTTTCTACGGCCTGGATCTCCTCTTTCTTCTTATCACAAGGAAGACCCTTCAGTTGACAAGACTTATGTGATCTCTAGGACATCAAAAGAGACCTGTTTGTGATAGAGATAAAGCCTGCAGCTGTATCTGTACAGGTCTTTCAGCGTTGCAATGATGCAAGCTTGGCATCTGGACAACTCATAATGCCCATTTGAACAAATCACATTAATTGGTTACTGTTACATTTAAAAAAATAAAAAAGCGTCCTTTTACTAAATGGTGCCTAACCTTTGCAAACTAAAAATTGGGAACATAGAACACTTACGTTCCTTCCGCTGAGCACTTTTTCTGTTTATTGGTCTTATCTTTCAAATGACAGTACTAAAGGTCTATAATGATCTGTACAGAAGATACTCGGCAAAGGGCTCATTAAAAACTGAGATGAGCTGTAAAAGAAGCACATAAAATGTCAAGCTAATTTAAAAAAATCATGTTACTCTGTGGAATGGGCAATTAAACAATAACACACAGCACAGTAACTTCTGAAAATGAAAATACAGGTCCCATAGTCCATAACAGGAATTAAAGGCTTGGAAATGTAAGGAGATATCCAGCATGAAAACTCAGTAACTAAAGTCTCTCTTCAGGTGTACCATATAGCAGGTGTAAGATGAACTCTATCTTCTAATGGTCAGTATGGGGTGCCAGCCTTTATTCCCAATGTCAGCCTGTCCAAAGAGACCTGCAGTAGTAGAGCAGGGACTGCTGTAAACCATTGTGGTATCACTGCCAGCTGTGTGGGGAAAACCTGTGACAGAGCAGGAGGGGACAGCATACACACAGTCTTGAGCTGAGCTCCTGAAATAAATTCTGACTTAGGTACCTGGTGTGCACTCAGATTTTAAGCACCTACCAAAGCATTTCTAATGTAAACATCTACATCCCCTATATGAAATAATGGAGATCTCCAGGTGGGTGACCCTGCACCTGCTGAAGCTCCCATAAGTAGGTCAGGCAAAATGGATGCTTTACCACAGTTTTTCGCTTGCCCTCCTTGAACTATTCATCATAAAGCTTTAATTATTTTCTGAAAAAGCAAGAAGCATCATAGAAAGGTTGTGAACTATAGAATCACTGAAAAGGGAGGCTTAAAAATGTTGATACTTATTCCTTGCAATTTGACCATTAGCTCACATTGTACTCCCAAGTGATCTTTCTGTTTCTGTGTTCATAATCCTTTGCCATGGGAATTTATTCTTAATCACAATGAAATGGAGTTCAGAGTGCTTCTATCTCTTACTTCATTACTGAATTTCTCATATGACTGAGCTGCTTCACAGATGCTTTGAAGAAGTATTTGAAAATTCAGTTAAAAACTTTTAAAAATGCAGTTCATATCCCTAACTTCCACCAAAAGCATGGATTCTGATCTGGTGTTCCACAGATGCATGTTGGTTTTCAGCCCTAATTCAGTTAAAGACAATGATTATGTACTTCTGTGGAGCTATTGAAAAGTTAAGATGTGCACAATTGGGCTTCTTGTCAACAAAATATCAACCATCTACTGCTAAAATATTAAAAAGTGTGCAGTGAGCCCTCCCTGTGACTTCTTTAGCTACCAAATTTAGAAACAGTGAAGTAGGAGTATTAAATTTTTCATCGTTTGTTGACTTATTTACTGTTTAGAGGTTGTTTAGGATTTTATTTAATATGTTTCTTTGCTCAGTTATTTGTAGGATTGGTCTGTTTCTTTTGTTTAGTTGTTTGGTTGTGTTTTAGTGTTTTTTTTTTTTTTTCCATTTGAGAAAGTAGCACTTAAACAGAAAAGCAATATCTAAACTCCTCAGTCCATTTTCGAGTTTTGAGGAAAATTATGTCACTCTTGAAGTCCTATTGATACCAAGGGGCCATATGTCATGTCACAAAAGTATTTTTTAAAGTCACTTAAGAAAGACAAACTCATGATGGGATATGACACTGTAGAAATAAATTTTAAAAATTCACTGAATATGACAGAGAAGGCAGATCAGAAAATGAAGACAAGATGGCAGAAGAAAAATAAAGGAAAATAAATTAGTTTTAAAACCAGAGTAGAATTAGAAGCATGGAATTGGACCACTGAGAATAATAAGGGAGTTCACCACTTAAGTTGCACCTAGTCGTATTGATCTCACACAGCTGGGGAACAATCAGGTAATTATGGCAGACATTTTATGTATTTTCATTCCATTTCCATTCACATCCCAGAAGCCTTCAGTCACTTAACACAATAGTGGTGGTGGAAAGGGGAAAAGAAAATTATATTTACTAAAAAAGAAGCCAGACTTATGAAGACATGGATTTTTTTTTAGTTCAAGAATGGATTGGACAGTTTTGGGAAGCCAATATTCTAAAACAAGGAAAACAATAATGATATGTCAACTGTTCTAAGAAAAATTATTCTGACAAAAAAGTTTGAGTCATGGGAAATAGTCTTGAAACCAGATTCTGTTGTTAGCTTTACTAAAGGTTTTGGTTTTTTCACTTTTTTGACAGCTATGTGGAAACTCAAATCCAGCATTAAAACTGCAAAACTTGCACACAAAAATAAATATCAGTGCTGCTGAAGAAAGATATTTTTTAAATAATTGTATGTCTCAGGCAGACAAAAGCTCATCCCGAGCCCATTCTTAAACATTTGCAACATATGGGATACATTTGAGATTTCTTCATAAAGTACAACCAGCATGTTAAAGTGCACTCAAAGTTTGAGCCAACCCCAAAAGCTTTTCTTTTTATGAGCTTCCTTCCAGTTAAAATAATATGTTCTACCCCCCACACACACATATACATCTATACAGTGCATGTATATGGAATTAGTTTTATATGTCAAAGTATGGTTTTGCCTAAATTCTTTTATTATTTTAAGGCACACTTTTAAAATTCCTAATATTGGAGTGAAGGTACCCTAGTGGTACATAAAGTTTGTTTAATTCATTGATTTGCTCTCTACCTTCATTAAAAAAAAATTAGTATTCTCTTTGGACAATTCACAAGTTGTGCCTTCATTTCTGGCTTCACCATTACACTTCACATATAGCACTTGGCAGAATACCAAATCGTTTTGCTTTATGAAATAGGAATAAGATTTTCCTGTAACAGGAGGAGTATCCAAAGGACTGAGACAGATCATATATATTAAAGCAAGACAAATTTTGTAGGCAGCTTCTGGCTGCATACAGTGACATCTTTCTGCTGACACATCTTCCCACTCACCAGACAACTGTTTTGTCTTAACCCCCTCCTTGCTGTCAAGCTCTGCTCCCAGTGGTGGGAGGGATGCAAAAAGCCATTTGGGCTGTGTTGCTTGGGGTATATGTAACTTACGTCTATAGGTTAGAAGACCAGGCTTCCTTAGGTGATAAATTCCATGAGTGGTAGCCACATAAATTTCTTTATAAATCCTTAGGGTATGAGTACAACCTCACCAGATGTGTGCATGGTGCTTAAGGTACTAGGACTGCAAGGCAATAATGGAACAGGAGAGAAATAAAGTAACAAACTTGATAATCAGACTAATTAAATGTCATTCTCAGCAGTGCCCATGGGCCCAAAGAGCATAATTTTCATCTGCTTTAGGATCTGGTTGGCTCTTCCCTGCTTTTTTCCCTGGTCAGAGAGGAGACTTGTTGAGACTCAAAATGTCACTGAGTGAATTAAAACCAAGCTTTTAAAAAGGTATATTCTTGCAGAGTATGTAGGCTTCCTCTTTCTGATCCATCTGTCCTAATTACTTTGAGATTGTCGATCTACAAAGCTAACAATTCTATTGGATATTATAATAAAAATTGCTTCTTTAGTCATCTTCAATTAGGTTTTCATAAACAGAAGGTACACACAGAACTAAGCTCTGGCCAGCTTGTCCCACTGCACACTCCTTTTGGATTTTTATTGTAGGTTTTTCTTTTCAGTTTGGTACTGAGGCCTCAAACAATTTTCAATAGTGATTTAGGCAGTATTATCACTGAAATGTAGTCACTCTTGGTAAAATGTGATTAAAATGTAGCACTAGATTCTCCTCTTAGTTTCACCAGTCAATTTGAACTCATAATTTAGTGGCTCAGAGAAAAGCCCTATTGATTTTTCATATCCCAGAGGATGTCCACTGCAATGTAGAGGCCTTGGAAGTTCTTGTCTGGTTTCTGATGTAGGTGGCTTAGGAATATTGAGTCCCCTGCAGCTGTGGACTCTCACTTATGCCCTGCTGGAGAGTTACAAACTACTGCTTACCAGGGAATATTCTCTTTCAACACTTTCCCCGTTAAGTACACCCAGTTTTCCCCAGCAGCTGAAGTTCTGAAGGTGCCCTCCTGAGGTTCATCAGGAATTCTGATCTGCTCTGTGTTTTTCAGGTTTTGGGAAATTTAAGCCTTTCCATAGTGAGACTGTATTTTTTTTAAACTATACTAGTTTAAGAATGAAGCAGAAATTTTTTTCTAGTAAAGAGATTTTTGTTCTTATTCTCACTTGTTATTTGGTTTTCAATCAATTAGTAGCATAAATATTTATGGTTACAGACTTTTCTATTCCAAAATATTTGTAACAATAAATCATCCTTGGTTACCCATTGGGGAGGTGGACAATATATTCTCATTTCCTCAAAAAAACTGCAGATATTCTGTGCCCTTTTGTTCTAGCAGGAACTTTCTCCTCTTTCATATGTTTTTACTTTCACACTGAATTTTCTACAAATGCAGCTAATTAAGGCCTTAATCTCTGCCTGGAGTCCTATGACCTTCTAGGTGGTCAGAGTACTTTTAAGACTATTTAAATATTTCATGAAATCATGTGGGATTAACAGCGCTTGCTATGGTTTCAGCTCCAGACCCTGAGCTCCCATTTGGTTAAGCTTGCCTGTACTGCAGTGTGACATGTCATACACTTTCTGACTCCTTACCAAGGATCATGGAAAGTGAACCTTCCTACCCACATGTTTGGATTTTCATTGCAAAACAACCAAAACATGGTTCTTCCAGCCAGACCCTGTGTGGCCCACATTGGAATCTGAGAATTCGGGAAAAAAATATTAATAATAAGAATAATATCACAACACCTAGGTGATGTGAGTAAAGTAGAATTACATAATGGAGAATCTGAAAATGCCAATGGACTGGGCATCTCAAGATGCAGTGGCATTAGCCTTTATATTCTACTGCAGCATGTTTATACCATGCCAGCTATCTCACCTTTTGATCTTAACAGTAATGTTTATTTGGAAATACGGAGGTTTTTTTGCATTTCACGATCAATGATAAAATCAGTGGGGCTTTTATGGCCACCACAAGAGCATATTATAACCATTTGCATTGCCATTGTCCCTATTCTACCTTAAATACTATATTATAGAATTCAACTACCTTGTCAAAATCTGATCTGACCAAGATGGGCTTCCCTCCAAGAGTCTTTAATCCTTCTAATTAATTTAATTTTGCTTTTTGATTTCTTGTTTCCATTTGGGTTGCTAATCTGCCAGTTCAGTTTATAGATCATTCTACCACCTCAAGGTTTCTATCCTTTCTATGGCCTTTTTGTGAGTCTTTCCTGTCCAAGACTCTGAATTTTCCAGTGTTTCAACAGTAACATAGTCATTATGGACACCTCTGTCAACTGCAGCGCCTAAGTTCTTTCTTTTGGGCAAGAATTTCTTCTCACTCTGTCAAATACTCGCTTTTCTTCCCCCTCTTCTGCCATGTAATTTAATTTATTTTACAACACTTTTTTCCCCATAGCAATTCTATTTCTGTAGTCTCTTCCTCACCCTAAACACAGCAAGACAAAGTGTAGTTCAGGACAGGCTTCTGTTTTGAACTTTTTTTTTTTTTTTAATTTTCTGGAAATAAATCAGAAAAGTAACACCAGAAAAACCTCTTTACCCTCCATCTGCAGAAAATGAAATGCAAACAGCTTCTAAGACTGTGCTGTGCTGTACTGTTGGCACAGATCTTCCTGGTAGCTGGTTCTTGGCTGAAGAAAAGTTACACTCCAGGTCTGCTTCCGTTGCCTAAATATAGGCATCTAGTGCTGTTTCAGACACCACAGGAACCCAGTTTCCAGCTACTGAATGCCCAGAAAGCCAAGGTTTCTCATAAGTCCTGTGTCATGCCTGCCAGCCCCATGATGATGTTTTGGATAATCTAGGGTACCTCAAAAGCTACTGAGCTCCTATATTTAGGAATCTGGATCATTTCCCCGGCAGCACAATTGTTCTGGGATTAAATAAATCACTCTCTGGAAGAAACATCCTCTCCATTGACTAAAGAGGGAATCTAAAGTACTTGTTTATGTGCTCAGCCTTCAGACAGTTATGCATGGGTGAGAAGTTGAAACTATGCCTGCCCAGAAACGGTCCATGACAGTGGCAGATGCCTTCCTTAGCAATCTGAACCTTGACCAGGTAAGAACAGACAGAGAAGACAACATTCCATGGAGCTAGGATCTGAAACTACCTATGCCACTGGCCTAGATCCTCCTAGAGAGCTCATAGGCTGCTACCGTGTTCTAGAGCTGATACTGCCACGTCTATACAGCTACCATCGAAGGGCTGCTCGGCAGGCTTGGATTAGGTTAACCAAAGTATGATAGCACAGGTTGCCTTCGTTTTCCTTATTGATCCATTGTAATGATTTAACTTCTTCCAGCATAGTGTGGTTTAATTGAATGTCTACAGCCATCTTTTTCTCCATTATTGTCTCCCAAATTGTTTTTGCATTTGTTTTTATTGTGCTGATTTGCTTTCCCAGACTACCCATTCCACTTTACTCTCATTCATTCCCTGTGAAATCACAGTCTAAAACTTTCTGCAATAACATTCTCAAAGCATAGTTGTTCAAAAGGTTTTACTACCAGAGTCATTGTAACTACCCTATCAATATAGGGTAATTTTCCAGAGAAGCTGTGGATGCCCCATGTCTGGGAGTGTGTAAGGCCGGATTGGATGGGGCTCTGAGCAATTTGATCTAGTGTAAGGTGTCCATGGCAGAGGGATTGGAACATGATCTCTTAAGATCCCATCCAACCCAAACCATTCTATGGTTCTGTGATATGACAATTGTACACTGCAGTGTTTGGGATGATAATTGAGGAATTCTGTAGCAATTTTCAATAACAGTGGTTGGTTTGTTTGTCAGTTTATTATGTCTCTTTATTGCCACAATCACATCTGCAAACAATAATTCTTCTATTTTGTCCTCTGAGTGTTCAGCTATGGATCATGAAAAGATGCCATTTTATTTCTCTTTTCCCACTGCTCACATCTTATAAACTGCTCCATTATTGAGATGGTCTTTGCCTTGTTTCCACATGTGCACCCCAATATTATACACAACAGTGATTTCTCTAAAAAAAGCTATTCCTCTTGCATGAATGTCAAGTGTTACTACAGGATTTTAGTCAGAACCCTTCAATGTTATGTTCATAAGATCTTTTTTCATTTACAAAAAGACTCGCTGCATTACCAGAGTCACAATCTGTGTACCAAGGCATACAAGGGTAAAGAGGACATGCTGGAGATTGGGCTATACCCCCAAAAATGTCAGTGGTAAGGCCATGTGGGCTGGAACCCACTCAATCTCAGGCAGAATTGCTTGTTTCCACTGAACTGCAAATTCTTCCCTCATCTGATACACAAGTGAATATTATATAATCAGGGTATGTTTACATCCTACACAGAGATGTCATAGTTTAAGTATAAATCCAAAGGTACTTGAACAAAGGCATATAGAGCCTATGATCCAGTACTGCTGTTTGTCAGATGTTATGCTTTAATTATGTCCCAAATAATAAGCTGAAACTGAAAACAATTCAGAAATGTGGAAAAACAGAAATGGACTGAAATGAAGTTAGGCTCAATAATTTTCTTCTGACTTTCTATTATTATTTTCTGAGTAAATTCTGAACAAATTGTAGAGTAGCATCAATAGGAAAGTATTTATGATTTACTGACAAGAATATGGTTGCGTTGATGGAAACTCTGACTTAACCATATAAAATAACTCATTTCCAGAAGCCAGTATTTTCAGCTGATGCATACCTTTGCTCTGCTAAAGCCCATTTTCCTCGCTATAGTTACTGAATTCATTCTTCTGACTAGGGAAAAAAAAAATCAAAAAGTAAGGAAAAAACCTCAGGAGATAAAAAAATGTATCTCTGACTGCTTAGCTGTGCTTCCTGTACCTTTAGTTTATGATGTTCAATACCTGTAAACTGTCCTGAACCTGAATTAACAATTCTGAAATGTTATTAACACTTAAGCCATAGTTGACAGTGTAATGGATAAGTATAATTCAGGTACTGTTCAGGTACTGAAAGCAAAAGAGCTGTCAGTGTTGTACTGTATTTACTGAGAAAGTGCTTGACCACCTTACTCAGTTGGCCCAGCAACTCTGACTGGCACTCCAGTAAAGTGAGACCAGCCACATTCGGAGTTTGATTAAAGATAGACTTAAAGATAGACTTCACAGCAGTGAAAAGAGTCCCTGAAAGACATGAAGGTTAGAAGTGAAATGTGCATGAAACTAAATTTAGTCTCCAGCTTTATTAATAACAAATCTTTCAGTACCCAAAGTTTAATTCAATCAGAAAATAAGAAATGGTGTTGTTCTTTCTAGGGTGACTTTAAATATGGACAGTAGTTTGCAAAAAAGTTTTGTTTTTCTTGGGAAGCCTTGAGCCTCAAACACATCAACCCTTTGCTGGCAGATGACTCAAGAGGTGAAATCTCCACAACTGGACTTGATGGAGAAGCTTTTTAGCTGCCACAGCATACTGAAGCATACTTCTAAGTAACTCTGTTTAAAGATCACCTGTGGAGCTAAAAGAGGCCACTCTGAAGTACAGGCTTAAAGGAGGTGAACAGATATTTTCTGAAACAAACAAGCTGCCAAGTGTTTGCTCCGTCTTCATACCAGTCTTTATAAGTAGTCTCTAATAGCCTAGTTGCATTGCAGAAATACATCAGGTTTAGACTGATTTTGCAGGTTAATAAAACTGATACAGACTTTACTAAATTCCTTCAAGATTTTAGATTTTACAAGGACAGGAGAAAAAAAATAAAGATTTCTTCATCCTCCTTTATGACTTCCTTCATATCTCTTGGAGGGAGGGAAGGAAAGAGGAAGGGAGGGAGGGAGGAAGGGAGGAAGGGAAGAAAGAAAATTACTTCCAGGAACTGCATTTTAAATTGGTTTGCCTGTTCTCAGTAACCCTCCAAGAGGAATGTACCTGTGTAATCTACTGAGTGGTACAAGTTTTGTGGTTTGGGATTTTTTGGGGTTTTTTGGGTTTTTTGGGTTTGTTTTTTTGTTTGTTTGTTTTTGTTTGTTTGTTTGTTTGTTTGGGTTTTTTTGTTTGGTTGTTTTTTTTTTTTTTTCAGGGGATGGGAGGGTTGAGGAGGAAGAAGGCAGAGGGCTTGGTTTCAAAAGATGTGACCGCAATTGTTTATCTGATATCTGCCTGCAAACCCTATTTTCAAATGTGTTTTAAATATTTTGAAAATTATATTTAAAAGAGGCATGTAAGACTCAAAAATTCTGCAAACTAAATGTGATGTTAGGGAGAAAGATCCAAATTTCCTTTTCTCTAGCAAGAAAAGGCACTCAGAATTAGTTTTATTCAGACACATTTTCATGGTCAGGGACTGTACACATTTGCCAGGAGCCAGACCACATATGAATAGTTTCACATGCTGTTTCTGACCACTGGAGTGTCCACAGGACAAAAGACAGTTCATAGGAAACTGAACTTCAGTAACTTTGCTGCTCACAGAATATCTTGCTGTTATAAACTGGGAGACAAATTTTAGAGAATGGGGAAAAAAACAATAAGAGAAGGAATTATATGGTCTGGCTTCAGAACAATGGTCCAGTTACTAATTTAAAACAGATGTTCTTTTCTCAATAGTTCATAAACAGATGAAGAAGGAAAAGGGAAACTTGTACTTGAAAAGTAGTAGAACTCTGTCCTAACACATTTGTTCAGATGCACACTTGAAAATTTGGATATCAATCCATTGGATTCACAGCGCTGGTCTGAAAGTCTAATAAAAGCACCCTCCTCTTGCTGTATTTCAAAAGTTGTCCATTTCTGGTATCAGCTGAACTGCAGAATTGCTAAGGCTTGATCACAAAACACAGGAGGAATTCAATTAATCACACTTAGACTCTATTTATTTACACATTTAAGATTTTAAATTGCCCTATATACAGAATCAAATTTTCCTTAAAACAAGGAGTTTCAGCTATGCACTGATGCAACCAAGGTACCATGGATTTGTTTTGGAAGTATTCTTCCACTAAGTTCACTGGAAGTGGAGGATGGGCAAAATGCTTTTCTACAACTATTTCAACTAAGTATTAGGATTGTCTCTCACTTTAAGGCAGAAGATTTTTGAGTGGATAAATTATTAATTTGGAGTGTACAAGATAAATCTGTTGAGACTTGAAGTCAAGTGATTTTCTTGAGTCCAATGTTCTGATAATTGAGCACACACTTCCTCCTTCTCAGAAAGAGGGACTACATTAAGCTGCTTCAGCAACTTTCAGATTTTCTTCTCAGTAGAAAAGAAGGAATGCAAGGAGGCCTCCAGAGCAGACAGGGAATCAAAATTCTCAGGCTGCACTGTGTCTCGTCTCAGAGGACTTCACTCCAGACTCTTGCCAAACAGATCTATTTGGAAATGTTACTGTCTTAAAGAAAACTGTAGTCCTATGACACCAGGCACATAGGTGAGATGAACCACCCCTTACATAATTATTTGTTTCATTTGAATTCCTCTAATTATTTCATTCACAGATATATTTTTATCTGTTACTATATTTTTGTTGGGCATCTTGTGGCAGATTTTCAGCTTTTCCATGTGAATCTACTACATTACACAGCTCAAATAGTTCATCTATGAAGAGCAGATGATGAATTTAATTATTCAGCTTGGAATACACTTGACCCACAAAACCATGTTTCACATTTGGTCTGTGAACTATAGGATCTATGGGATTATTCACAAGATTGAAATTAAACCTCTGCTTTCACATAATGTTGGACCAGAAACTGGAGTTATGGTTTATCTGCACCAAGATTCATATTTTTTCTCTTGAGGAAATAGAATAAACTACAAACCTTATATCTAGAGGCTAATTTGAACTTCCTTCATATCCAGGAAACAAGTAGGGGATTTTAATGAATCCTTATTCACTATTATAGGAATCTGCTGTCTATTAAAGGTCATATAATAGTTTCCCATCTTTCCCATACCACTTCAATTGGTAAAATTTATCCACTGTGTTTATGACAATATTAACCATAATAAGATATTGTCAGTAAGAGCAGTAGACAGAGGTATTTAGAATTTAAATTAGCAATCAGAACTTTTAAAAGAAAAATGTCCTTTTTTTCATAGTTATAAAGCTAAACAGTTGTGAAGAAGAGATTTCATTTTCTTTCATTTAGTCCAGAAACACTTAAATAATTCTGGTTTTAATCAGCTTTTACAGAGAATTCAGGGAAACAATATCAACTAAGATGGTAAGAAGCAAATATTAATAAGTGTTGTGACTAAACATCCATTGTATTATGAAAAAAATACTGAAGGATATTTAGTCTTCCCTTCCCTTGCCCTTCCCCTTGCCCTTCCCCTTGCCCTTGCCCTTCCCCTTCCCCTTCCTCTTCCCCTTCCCCTTCCCTTTCCCCTTTCCATTTTATGTACCTTATATGTTTTTGTATATGTCAGCATGCTATTGATTATGAAGTAGTTAGCACTGACTGGTTTAAGGAATTTCTTTTATGCATTCCATGTTTTTTTACAATTAAAAGAAAAATGCAAGGAGAAAAGGACTTTTTCATGCAGCACATAACAAAGTACCTGCAGTTGGAGCATTCACTTAGAATAGGACCATAATCATGGTATGGCTACCATTCAATGTAGAATCAGTTTTATGTGCTTTTAAGACATTCTGAGCTCTGTTCCTCACTCCTGAAAATTCAGAACATGTACGTGGATCCTACAAGTTCATCTGTCTTAGTCTGAGGAAGAATTAGTCTACTTCTGGTTTGGGGCTAGTAATGGATGTAAAAGTTAAATATAATTTCACTTATACAATTAAAATGAATCTTGAGTCACTTATTTAGGAGAAGGAAAAAGGGAATGGAGCTCTCAAACTGATTCAGGGAGTTGCATATAAACAATGAAGAAAAATCATCATGGAATGAAGAATGTAATGCAGCAACATCAGCAACAACAATGTAAGAGTGGGGTTATGATTGCTTAATGTTGAGTTAAATGTAATGCACACAAGAAAGCCTTCTGAATTCAGCAGCACAGATCTAGAAAGAGGAAAAGGAAAAGCAAAACAAATTGCAAAGAATTTGCGTCAAGGGTGACAACCACATTGCTACTAAGTATGCCTCACATCTGCTCTTCTGTTAAGATATTTAAGAAACAATTTTCCATGTGTTAAGTGCAACAATACTTGTTCAGTAGCTAATATTTGCATGCATTTTTTTTCAGTGGGTCCATAGCCCTCAGTGCAGTTAAGAACTGTGCCTTTGCAGCAAAGACTGCCAGGATTGTTCTGTAATGTAGACCAGAGCCAGACCTGTGTTGAGCAGGAAATGTTATAAATAAAACACGATCAAGATGTTGGCTGATTATTACTGAATACATTTGAATGTAAAATCTGCTAGAGTGAGTGTTCCCTTCATCAATTTATTTTATTTCTCATTCTTTAAGCCTTGTCTGGACTTGATCATGAACAATAGAATTATTGATTCTGCACTTACAAATGAGAGCCTAGGGGCCTGACTCTGCCAGAATGACCAGTCTCAGAAGAGAGCTGGGAGCATCACTGTGATTTCTCACATGGTTGTACTTAGAATGTCCATATTTTAACTTCTGGAGTAAACATCATCTGGTTGTCAAGAAGCAGATATGACTGTAACTGCCCCCACGAATGTTCTATTTTCACAAGGTTCAGCTGTGAAGGACTGGAGGTGGCCTGAAAAATCTTGTCCAATACTTTCTGACCAATATTTTCCTTTTTTTACATGCTGCAGATCTTATTTCAGGGCTCAAGATTTAGGGGTCCAGTTATCATAAGTTACAACATATCAACAGTAAACACCTGGGTGCATTGTCTTAGAAGAAACACGAAACTTTAGACTATGATCTCACTAGCAACTAAATCAGTTTTAATTGATGAGTAAAGCACAGGGACTTGTCTTATTCTCTTCCCACTTAGTCTTCCATCTTTTTGCCTTTGTCCTTCTCCCATCTTGTCCATTGTCTCATGACTGTCATAAAAATCCAACAAAACTCAACATCACTAAGTTGACAGAAAGCCATTCATCTCTTTTTATAAAAAGTTTTGTTGGTTTGGGATCTTTTTTGCAATGTTAGTGAACTAAATCTGCTTGTGGTGGGAAGTGTGTACATCAGGGTCCAATACACTCTGACTAAGCTCTGTTACATCTTCTACATAAAGAGAGTTTAATTTTTAATACAAATTTATATATTTGCATGTGCTTGACATTACATGGGATTTTGATTCAGCACAGTGATACCACAATGTACTGAAATCACAATACAAACACAATTTAGCAGTGGCCACATAGAATTAAATTGCAATACAGAAGTGATTCCCATTTATCAGAGCCTGTGGGCTCAATGTTGTGACAGGGGCGACCCCCATCTACAGGAAAGAACACATGGAATGTATGGAATATGTGTCTCCCCCAAGCCTTTCATCATAGGCTCTTTAGTGGACTTCCAGTGGTGTAGCTGATGCATAATAGGCACAGACAGCCGAAAGCAGGGAGCAAGGAAAGAAGCAGAAGGGATTGGGAAGTAAAGGATGCTGAGTCAATTGATCTGGCCTCATGAAATTGCAGCTCTAGTTTAATTCACCGTACTTGTGGACTAAAAAGCTCCTGCCTAGTACTGAGAGGTATGCAGAATTGTAATCACATACAAATTCTACATTCTCTGGTCTTTGACATCTCTTCTGCCGTCTAGCATCTATAGTCTCCCTACTATACTAGACATCCCCAATTTCTGGAAAAATTATCATGAAAATCAGTTTCTCTTGGAAAAGAAGGACGGAAATGAATTCTTATTGCCTATTACTGATCTCTGCTGCTCAAATCAATCAGAGATGGTCCTAAACCTGACTTTTGGAATACATTCTCATTAAAGATTTCACAACTACATGGAGGCCTCCATGCCTGTATGTAAGTAGACAAGTAGATTACACTACTTCCCCAAAAAATTACTTCAAGTAGGAGTGATCACTGAAAGACATTATTCACTCTGCTTTACAGGTGATTCTCTGTGCAGACGTGAATCTGCAACTTCAGCAGCACTGCCAATTGTGGCCAGTCCAAAGAGTAACATCTTAAGCAGAACAGCAGTGCAAAAAGCACAAACACATTGTCAAGCTGGCTCTGACAGAAGTTTTCCATGTTTTCTGACTTCAAAGCAATACCACTAATATCAGTTTGCAGCAGCAATTCTAGAGAAACTATGCAGATTTTTGTTAGTTATGGAAAAAATATTTTAAAACAAGAAGCTGTTGGCTCAGCTCACCCTCATAAGGACAATCAGAATGGCAGCCTAGAGCCCAAACTCACTGTTTTATAGAACAAAAAAAATCTTTACAGTTGCCTGTAGCCAGAGCTTCATTTACTGCAGGCTTCTGGCAAACAATTTCTGTTCAACCCATTTCCATCGCTTGCGTTTCTTTCAAAAAGAAGGAATGTGAAACTTGCCAAACCCTCAGCATGCTGGGACCCCTTTCTCCACCTACTGCAGCTACCTGGCATAAGAACTGTCAGTGATTGTAAAGAAAAATGTGTCAACTTCTTGATTTGCTATATTTTCACATTTTACTATATATGGACTACTCTCTATAAGGGTTTTATTTTATATGTCTTAATGGCATACATTCAAAGCATTTCTGAAAGGAGCTGTTTATCATTCTCATTAAATGAAAGGGGAAATGAAGCTCACAGTTGAAAACCAGTTTGGACTTTGTCACATAGAAAATGAATAGTAGATAAATGCTTTGGATGCCTCTCTCAGGTCAAATACCAATGCCTTCATCAGTCTGAACATTCTTTCTCTCTGCTTTGTGACTTTTGCCATTCTGTAAAAAGATACAAGAAGTCACAAATGGAACAAAAATGATTTGCTATGGAAACTTCAGTGAATATTTCATTGAAATGACAACAAATTACTGTGTATATCCAGATCCATAAAGTGTGACAAAGTTCTGCCAACAGATATGTCTGGTGCCATAGGTTACCCATGACATCTACAGTGGGGTGACAAAGGACCAGGATGCATGGGAGACCTGTTCCATTCTGGGCTAACCTCTGAAGGCCATGCAAGGTAACTTGGGACATCAAAAAAGGCAAACTAACTAACTGCATGGAGCTCCTGACATCTGCCTTTATGTGTCAAGTTCTGAAAAAAGAAGGGGACATAAAAAAATTCTCATATCTGTGATTAAATACAGTCCACATGTTACATTTACGATATGTGCTTTGAATAGCCAACATTTGCCAAGAATTACCTCAGAGAAAAGACAGCAAGTGTCCTGAGTTAGCTCTAGGCAAAATTTTACTTTACAATGAGACCCACTGCAACTGTACTGCCTTGGGGCTAGGGACTTTTTTGGATTTGGGGTTAGGGGGGATTTCTTGGTTTTTTATTATTGTTTTAATTATCAGGCATCTTTTGTACAATACTGGGAAAAACATTGTTAGGAAAAGCCAGTTTGTGAGTTACCCATGAAATCCTAAATCATCTTCTTCATTTTAAAATGAAAGATTTAATTCCACAACCATGGAACACTTATGTCACAAATCCTTTTCCTGACTGAAGAAAAACTGCATGTAACAAACAAGCAGGGCATGTTTTTTATGTTTTCAAAACATTTGCTGATATGCTTTCTTAAAAATATTGGGTAAGAACCAGTAAGAACCCAGCCTTTCTCTGCCACACCTGTCTTCAGTCACATTGAAGGACATGATTTTCCAGAGCAGGGTATCAGAGTAGAACTAGATTAAGATGGTTTTGAGAATCTGAATTATTACATCTCCTGCCCCTGGCTCTTCAGTTTGAATTTGATCACTGTGGGTCTTTTTTGTTTGTTTGTTTGGTTTTTTTTTGCTTTAGCTCTTTTCTTGCAAAAAAAGCAAAACAATTGCAGTAAAGATCTGTGTCAAATTTATGCAAGAATGCAGCGTCACTGAATAGCTGAGTGAATCTAAGAGTTTAAAAACATATATTTTTAAATATCTGCTTAGCAAGGTATAGAAATTGATCTGCTTTAATGACAAATTAAAGCCTAAAAGCCCTTTTATGTGGAGCTGGTATTAGGATGAATCCTCTTTACACATAGCAATGTGTGAAGAGGATTGCAAAAGTTTTTCTTTAAAGTAATGGAACTGGAATTCTGATGCATGTAATTCTTTTAGGTCATTAAGCTGTATGGTAGCATTAGGCTTGTACAAGCATTGTCCCATTATCACCCTGTGATTCTTTACCAGTCCTTGTGTTTAGCCAATCTTATGTTTAGCCAATAATTATTGGTTCTCCAATGGATCATGTCACTGCTGCTTCCCATACTCTAAAAGACAAATTATGCTGAGCATCTAGAAGAATTACATAGCTACAAAAGACTGTTTACTAAAGGGCTAATTAGTGTAAAAGCACCAACCACATCTACAAGCACTGGAAAAGGAATTCATAGAAAGGATTTTTATTCATCTATTCTAGATAAAAGCAGGTGTAGTGATTATATTGGGACTGATGGCATTTGGCTTGTACAAAGCATAAGAAGCCTTTCATTGTGATACTGCTAGTTCTGGCATGGGGAGGGCTGCTTATTTAGTGAGACCAAGTCTTCTAAAACTGTGAGAGATTTGCTTCTCCAATTAGATATGCTTAATTTGCTCTCAGTGTACTCATTGTCTGTAAGAAATGACCCATCCATCCTGAAAAACTGTTTCTGTTTTGTAGCGTGAAACTTGACTGAATTTATAATAGGAGATGTTCTGCATCAGTTATCCAGTTAAAAATGAACCAAAGAACTGTATCGTTTGCCAAGACCCGAGTTCAACGAGCTTGTGTCTCCCATACAATTGTTGATGGTGATTTTAGCAACCAACCAGAGTGGGAAGCTCTATCCTTTGTTTTTCTGCAGAGCGCCAAATGTGGAGATGCATGTTTACTGATGCAATTTGCATGCGTATGGACAAAGCTGAGGGACAAACCTTCCTGCTCTCAGAAGGACTAAAAGGCAGTTCCTGAACTATTTCATCTATATGACATAGCTGCATGTATTATCAGCACCAGCTGTGCTGCAAAGGGTCTGCAGTAATTGGCACCTCTAAGAGATAAGAGCAAAGCAGCTTCTAGTTACTGGTCATAACTTACTGCAATTGTCAGCTGTGGTCAGACTTAGGACAGCTTCTTTCAGAGATGTAAAAACAAATGCTCCAAACCTTTCTTTCCTTTTCTTCCACTAACCTAATGCTGTTTCATAGGCTGAGGCTTCTCTGGACTCCTGGAATTTGTCCAGGAGAGTTATATATCAGGGAAGCAAGGTTTAAATAAGATATCATGTAATATAATCCAAGAACTGGAGATTCGGTTCCCATAAAATTATATTTTTCCATTTGTAAATCCAAGTTTTTGACTGGTGAGGCTGAGAAGAATCACAGCTATCTTTTATGACATATCTTGGTCTGGGTTGCTAACACACCTTTCTCAGCATGCATCTGTCTCTGCTTCTGGTATTTTCTATTCAGAAATGATGATGTGAGCCATTTTCTCTGGCTGATAATTGCTATATGTCTTTCAAACCCCTGTCTGTATAACATTTGAATGATCTGTCTTCCTTAGGCATTTTTAGGGGTGATTCCATTCCAGAGCCTTTGGTGTGGAATACAAGTATACTTGTGCATCTCCTAAAGAGTCTGCCCAGTAGAGAGCAACTTATTTGTTAGCCCATTCCAGAGCTGAAGCATGGAGTAGTCACTATGTCATCATGAGATGAGCAATTAATGAGTATCCTCCTGTTCCCCATTAATTTCACATGGAAACAGGCATCTTTTTTTCTTGACTCCCTTTACCACATTGATCTCCTATTGAACTATGCAAGTTAAAGCATCTTCAAGGAATTTCACACTTAATTTTTAAACTTCAGAGGTTTAAATCACAAAAACTTTGACGTTGCAAACATCCTTGTTATACAGTTTATTGCCCAATTAAAAATTATCTACATACAAAAAAGTGCCAAACTTCAAAATAATTTAATATTTGAAGTGTTTCTTCTGCTACTTGGATTGGACAAGGAATAATTAACATAGGCCCCAATTCCCTCCTCTGTGACAAAAAGATGTAATGAGGTTGTTTCTATGCATTCTATTTATTTACTAATTTTTAACAGTGTCTCTAATTACAAAATCAATGAAATCTGGTCACATTGTGAAACCATAAGGTAGGATCTTTAATCTGCACTTGATATCAAACCACAACTTTTTCTGAGTTATTGTTTGACACTTTCTCTCTCCCCATTCTTTCCTGAAGTCTTTTTCTGTCATAAAAAATCCATTGAGAATGCATTTTAATACCAATAAACTTTTCAGCATGCATCTTAGTGATCTGCAGTACATCCAAGAATTTCAGAACAGTCTAGGAATCTCCTCGCTGAACCAGCTGAGTTAAGCACACTAGGGAAAACATATGTATTTCTGCTTAATATGTATGTTCTGCTGAACAAATGGCATTTTAGATTTAATGTTAAAAAATAATATTAAATCAGAGGTCTTCATACAGGGAGATGATCTCTGAGGTCTTCATTATGGCTGTGACCTTGATCATGTTCATATAGGCACAAAAGTAAATTTTTCCTGTCTGTGCTTAGCCGGAGCTGGTTGTCAAATTAGAGTTGGAATATATGATGGAGTATATGATGCAAGATATCACAAAAGCCAGGAATTAGCTTCAAAGCTGAGTGAATGCACCTAGAAGAACAATATATCTGGTCCTGACATCAGAGCAGATGCTTAGGCCTTTCACAACTCGAAGCTGTGTTTAAAGGAGAGCAGCATCTCAGCATAGTGTCAGCAGCTTTGTGTACTTGTCCTTGTTACTATTTTCTTTTTTTTTTCTTTTTTTTCTTTTTTGTTTTCTGTTCTTTTGCAAGAACCAGCCCACCAATCTGTAGGAATACTGGAGATGAAATATCTTAATCTGATGCTGATTTTGGAGTTTATATGGGAATTCAGGATTACACCACTCCCCCAGATTGTATTTCTGAAGACAAAGGGACATGACATAGGTTTTGGTTTTGGCTTTATCTCAATTACAATGGAAAAGTCTATAAACTGTTCTTTTGCAGAAAATCTGTTTTTGCTGTCAAAATATAACAGCGAAAACATTCTTGCCCTGAGGAGAACACATGACAATATGGAGAAATTACAATATGTCCAAAATTTCCTCATTTATACTCTGTGGAACTGCAATCCTGATGTGTAAGTGCTGATGTTCAGAAATACTGCTTCTTCATGTACTCAAAAATAAAACTGCACTCCCACAGCTTGCTTCTCTGTTCCTTTGTCTTCCCACCCTTCTCACAGCATGTGAGCAGCTCTGGAGAGCTCCTCACTGTCAAGTTATAAGAACAACCTCAAAGAAGTGAAACAGGCCAAAACATATTGCCACATCTGCCATGGTATTTGTTCTGGTTTTCTGTGTGATGTTTTTTTTACAATAACTTCTCTCAGACCTTCTTTTACTCTTTATAGCACACTGCTCAGTCAAGTCATAACTGTTTGTGTTGAAGGATGACAGAACACCCATCTTCTCTACTGAAATGGTGAAAAGTGACACGTTTTTCTAACAGTCTTCTCTTAAAGTGCTTGAACTCACCTGCAGGCAAACAGTATTAAGGTGGCAGAAGAGAAAGGCAGGAAGGCTGTTGGTTTAGAACTTGGAACAAAAAAAAGTGTATAAAAATTATTGTCTTGCAAACAATAACTCATGCTTTTCCATGCTAAAGAGACACTGCTTTGTGAATAATCATTCCTATCTAAATAAAATTACCTACATTGATTTAGTTTAAAACTCTTCATTGTCTCAGCTCAAGTAAATCAAATACATCTGATACAGCTCAGATTTACCACATCATCAGAGCATTAATTTCCTAAATGACTGCATCCTGGAATTACATTAAAAAGTTAATTTCATCAGTTTTAAAAATAGGACAATTAAAAAATATCTTTATTCCAGCAAAGAATTTCTAGAATTTTGCACCACTGTCTAAATATCAAATTGAAACAAGGACTTCAGAGGATAAGTTCTATTTTTGACAAACCTGCCATCTAAAATGAAATTTTGACTGTACTTAGCTTTAGAAGGATTTGACCAAAATTTGTTTCTTATGCATCAAGAAAAGAACAAACCAGAATTGCAAATCTTTCAGGAGTAGCACTGAGCAGAAAATACAACACTGTTGGAATTGGACCATCTGTTCTGCTTGCAGTTTGGAGGTAGCTTAGTTATATTTTTCTGCCTCTCTTTTATCAATGCATCAATGAGCATGTTTAACTTCTCATCAACATAGCAGAAAAGGTATTTCTTCCACAGGCAAACTGCATGGCAGGCTTCACACTTGACTCTTGGCATATAAGACATATGTGGCTCTCTTTCAATACATGAACACAAGGTCTGATGCCTCCTAGTTGCCTCATACTCCCTGCAGGATAGGCAGACATACATATTTTGATAGAGAAATCTCAGTCTTGGCACATGGTGCTAATTAATCACATATCAACTGTACTTACTTCCAAACAATCACTAAAACTAAGTTATATTTCCCGAAAGGGAGCTTGTTTAAAGAGGAGATGATTCCTCCAGATTAGAAAGAATATGCTTGACCCAGTGAATTTGATCCAAAGCTTATGAAGCCAAAAGGAGGTCTTGTATCAAGTTCAGAGGCTTTAAATCAGGGTCCCAACAAATGCCAGAGGGAAAATTTGACCTAGTAGTTTACAGACCTTAACAAAGAACTTGTTCGCTTGTGGGATCCTAACAAGAACATTGCTAGATAAAATCATAAGCAGTCTCTTTTCAAGTACCATGTAGAATGACCATCAGTTAAAAAAAAAATATTGATGCATTTTCAAGGGGTTTGGGTGAGTTTTGAACAAAAAAGAAGTTGCTAAATTACTCTTTCACTGAAATGTTTTCCTGTGAGAATGTGAGTATGTAGAGGTATGGCATCATCAATGTTTTCTCTTATGAGTCTACCATACTGCTCACATTTCATTGGTCTTTTAATGATGTTTCTTTTTTCAGCCCTTAAGAGAACTAGAAAGTTTTAAGGATGGTCTATTAATGCTTCATAGCTTTATTTTGCCTTTCTGTGGTCCAGTAAATGTTATCAACTTTTGTGTGCTAAATTCATTTACTGGCCAATTTAAAAATTCACTCTCATAAACATTTCACCTTTATTTCTTTTCATATCAGCACCACATGGGATGAATAATAGTGTTAGCATGCCCAAGCCTGACTTCAAGGGCCAGTAACTGTGCAGTACTAATCTGGAAAACCATGTGCTCCACAGGAAGGATTGACTTCACAGCAGTAAATGGAGCTTGAGCTTTGCCAGAAATTCAGAACAGCTTTTTGTCCAGCAAGAATTTTTTATAATGTACCATTTGTATAATGTATAATGTAAAAAAAAAAAGAAAATCAACTGACCTCAAAGAGCATTGGATTTCTTTTTCATTTTTTGTTATGTGTAGTTCTTTCCTAAGACCTTTACTTGATGCAGCAGTTTCCTATTAACTTAAGAGTAAATATTAAAAATCCTTTAGAAATATTGAACTTTGTATCACATAAAAAATTCTCACAATAAACACTGTTCTGGGATATAATATAGAGGAGTTCCAAACAGATATTTCGTTTTCTCTGCAGTGCCTGATGTTGAGGTATATATCAGCTTATTTGGAAATATTAGGGCTCTGTACATTCAATTATTGGTATCCTTTGCTTTTCTCTTTAATTCTTGCTCCAGCTGTCATTATCTTTACATTTTCTGAGTGTGGGTGTTGCTGGGGCCCAGGAACAAAATGATGGTCCACTAAAGTGGAACTGGAGCTTTGAGAGGCAGAGCTTTCACAAAATGAGGTAGTGGTAAAAATAACAAACTAATTGCCTATCCCTTAATGACTACAGATGTAAGAAGAATCAAAACTCAAACAGCATAATAACAAAATTTTAAAAGAATTTTTTCTTTTCATATAGCATACAATTCAACTCTAGAAATATGAAACATCTGTAGAAAACCCCTGTGGGAACAGCAGTCTGTTAATGTCCTGGCCCCCTTGTTGTTTGCAATACATCTCCAGCTCTCTTTTTCCTATGTATGTTTCATGATCTCTTACACTAATTATTTGGGATTCACTTATTATAAATGCCTTCTGTTTCTTTGCAGCATGGCATGCCCACTGAATGTGCACTAATTTCATGTGCCATAGAATGACTATTATAATGGACTTCCAGACAGAGAAAGATAAACTTTTTTGTTGAGGAGCATTTACTTAAACAAGCCCAAATATACTTCTGTCAGGGTTGTTTTCCTTTCCTATTTTGACTATGACAAGAAACAAATCAAAAAATGTTATTGGCACAACTTAAATTATCTTTAGTTGTGTTTCTGCAAGCATTTCAATGTTTTTAAAATTATTTTATGCTATAGAAAAAAGAAATTTTCAAATTCTAGTCCACACAGCTTTTGTTGGAAAAATACTCAGTATTATTGTGGTTGATATTTTTGCTCCTTGTAGAATGGTAAAAGAGCAGAGCCTGTCTAAACCAGACACAGAAGACTCCTGTAGACTGGCCTGATGCATCTCTCTCGGAGGCTGAACATCTCACGAGCTACATGCCCTTTCATCCCAGAAGAATGAGATCTGTCAGCATCTCATCTATAACTTTACCTTAAAATAATATATGCTTTCATCAAAAGAACTGTAATGTGACATAGCTAAGAGATTAGGGACTCCATGCATGACATCGGGCTTTGCCGAGGTCAGAGCTTCTCATTTGTCCCAGAGAGTTAGGGCAAATAATCTGAGCCTTCTCTTAGCTTGATACCCATGCAGTCCTTCTGAGGCTATTAAGTTATCAGAGTTCTTGTCAATATTTTCCATGTAAACATCAGTGACTGTGGTTTCTTCTTGGAAGACAAATTTAGGAGATTAATCCTACCCACTGACTCTTACCTGTTATCCGGCCTTCCATCTCTGAGATTCCTTATGCCCCAAGAGAGCACCACTATCATATAACCAGAAAGTATGTTGTCATTAACTTTCTGTTCCTATGGGGGAGACCAGGAGGATCCACTGGAGCTAGACATGATAATTTACTTATCAAGGGGACCAGAATTTGCAGAGCCTTCTGACTTAAAAAGTTTTCCCTTCTGTCCTGCAGTGTGGATGTTTAAATTAGCATTCCTCTACTATGAAGGAACAAGGTTGTCTGCAACTAGGTGATGAGTGAATCTAAGCCAGCTGCTCAAACTATCAAACTTATCTTCCAAAACATGAGCACTTGAAGTTTATTCCTTGTTTTAAATAAAATCCAGAATTTCTAATCTAATTCCAATACTGTCTGGAAGTACTAGGAACCCTGGCACAGGCCTTGAGTGACTATTTGTCCATTCGGTGTGAACTACATGGGATCACATCCAGCCAAATTGAGTGAAAAATTGTGAGGGCTTCTGCCTGAGTTACTTGCATGGAAAATTCTGCTGCTATCACTTTAATTCAGATTTACATCTGAATGAATGTGAAAGCCAAGGATAGAATGTGCCAGTTGCCGCTTTTAGTTCCTAATGCAATAGGATGTAATTCATATCAGTGTTTGACAAGCTGGGATCTTTAAAGGAAATTGCTTAGTCCTATATTATTGGAAGTGGCATTTATATATTCTGGATGTTTTCTTGTGGTACTCTTTTTCTCTGTAGTTTAGCTTTCTGGTACTAATAAGTTTTCCAGAACAGAAATGCAATAAAGTCAAGCAGTGATTTATGTGCTGAAGCAGAGGTAATTCTAATGTTGAAAACTGATGTCTATTTTTTTCTTACCTTCTTTGCTATAAACAATGAGGTATGAAGTAGACCAAATTTCTTAATCTTTGAAGCCTATATGCAGTTTGCACCTATACCAGTCAAATGCCAAATGGATTTCAGATCAGACCTTTAACAGTCAAATAATAGTATAGTATGAAATAAGGAGAAATACATACATTTTTCTCTCGAATTATGAAACTCCTGCTCTGGAAGTGCTGTTTCTACCATCCAGTGCCATTATTTGTGCATGTCCACTTTATTGTTCTTATTCCCTCAAGATTTTTTACCAGTACCCACTTTGTTTTTAGGCATTTCTTCCATTACTTGGTGTATCCGTGTTACCAATAGGTGTGGCTTTATAAAGGCAAGGCCTTGTAACATGGCTCCAGCCTGTGACTTAGGCTAAGTAGAAGGGAACTATGGGAGAGTGCTCAGCTGGAAAAAGGGTAGAGAAACATGAGAGATGTGAGAGACGTGAGACACGCTGCATGACTGCCGCATGTCCGCAGCATGTCCACATCATGGTGTACAGTGGTTGGTTGACTTGGGCTTGCTGTGCCTTAAAACTATGAACTTTAAACTGGTAACAGGCTAACTGCTTAAAAAGGCTGGGTTTTTGGCAATAAAGAGCATTCCTTTGTACCTGCCTGGGGTCCCTGCGTCGCTCATTACTGCAACATAGCTGATATTATGCTGTGGCACAAGGTTAACTTGTTTATGATTCTGTACAATGTGCTCTAGAATGATCTTGCTTGAGCAGGGGGTTTGGGGCCACTGTGGTGCCTTCAAACCTTACCCATTCTGTGATACTATGATCTCTGTGTGTGTTCTTTCTGCCAGCCCAAAACTTGTTTCCCTTTCCTGATCTGCAGCTACACCCATGCCCAGACCACAGTGTTTAATTCCCCAGCCCTGCTTTCACCCAGTGCTCACTCTCCCCTCTCATCCCAGGTCCCTGTTCTCTCCAGATCCCATCGCAAACCCTCCCACTTGCTCCCACCTCCTTAGCACCCTCTTCCAGGGCCTATGCCCTACTTAGAGCTCCCCCATATCCCTTCTTCTGAGCTCTCTTCTGAGAGATCCCCGCTTCATCTACCATTCATAATTGTATTTTCCTTGACTTTTCTTTCTCTTCAACTGTATACTTGAAAAGCCACAGTGAACAGCTAAAACAAGGGACATTGTTTTACTGGAATGTCATAGTAGTCTTCCGAGACTTTCTGAGACTAGAAGTTTAGTCTATAGAGAATTAAAGAGCTGCTGTGTCAACTAACCAAATGCCAGGGACTCTGCATGTCTCCCTTTTGATTCTTTAACATTCTGATTTCTACCCAAACCCCTAGGTTTCTGCCCATTGACACAAGGACATTCCACAGAAGTGGCTAAATATGGAGTTCCAAAGTTACTGTGTCAATTCCAAACATTCAGAGATGCCAGTCTGCGAGGTCTTATAAGCTCAGACAATAAATGTCACCACAAGTGCCCCATATTTACTGTCTCTCAAGAAGCAAATGTACTTTCTACACAAGCAAAAATATGGTTTCATTTTTCTAATTCTCACCTTTGTCATCATAGGCTGGACCCTGGCACTCACATCTGAGTTGATTCCTTCTTATACATCAACAGGAGTACCAGCAGTCCGGCAGATCAAATAAGTCCCTGTTCAGCCTTGCAAAAAAACAATTTTGTCCCTGCTGTGTCCTCAATAACTCCAAGGCTCCCCTGTTCTTAACAATAATGCCTCTTTCAAGCATTCAGCCATTACCAGGGGGTCTTAAAAATCAATATCAAGAGCTTGGCTTTACACTAACCTGTGTGTTCCTCCAGATTTAAAATGTGTGGGGGTTGCCCTCTCAACCTTTTGTTTATCACTGTGAAAACTAGAGTAGAATGTAAATGTTACTACCTGCAAACATTTGATTCAAAGGGGAATCTTTTAGAGCAACACTAAATACTGTCAGGGGCTCATGTAGTGTTGCATAGAAGTTATTGCAACTGTCCACATTAATCTGTCATTCTGCCATTGACAGACTGGGTGGGTGAAATAAAATCCTTGGCTTACTCTGGTTATAGGTCTGTGATCACTCTACACTGACGCAAGAAGTAGCTGTTGCCAAAAGGGGGTGGTCTCATTCCCGCTACATTTCTTGCTCTGATTCTTCTTTTCAGTGGCTGCATCATGAAAATGGATCAGCAAGCTAATTGGTATTCTGACAGGATAATTGTAAGATGCATCAGGCCCTGACACAAAAAATTATGTGTGTGCTTGAATTTTACTAGTTACTAGCATTTCAGGAAAAAACGGAACGTGAAATTGAGGAAAAGTACCTAAATAAGAAAATTAATTTTTAGCCATTTTTCAGGATATAAATCTACATTCTCCAAACAATATTGCTGCAATTTACACACCAATCAGCTGCATTTCCTATGCAGCTCCACCAAAGGTATCCTCCTCTAAATGTCAGGTTCCTGTTGCTCTACTGCTGTGTGGACTATGACTAATGGATGCTGGGTGATATCATCTGCCTGTTTTGTGGGCCATGAGAGCACTTACGCTATAGTTACACAGGAGATGAAGATCAGGAAATACTTCACAAGTCTTCTCACCACCAGCTTTTACTTATAGCAAATACAGATTGTGTATAAGTTCCACCATAAATATATACAGTGATGAACACATTATAATAATATGGTCCTTCTCCTTCAGGCTAAGGGATTTAAGATGCAATATTCTATAAATCTTCCTTGGTTAAAGTATGAAAACCAGGAATTTTGTGAAGTATTTTGAAGATACCTGCATATGTTTTACTCATATAGTAATGATTTGTTTAGGCTATAGAGTTGTAATATTATGTTCAATACTTTTAAAATAGTATATTTACTATACTTTTGAAGGAATTTCTAGATAAATGTTATTTCCCAGGCTGGAAGATCTCAAAACTTTTTTAAGATTCCAATATTTGTTTTTCTATGGACTGATCTCAACAAAGATTACTGTAATATCTAAGAATTTTTTCTGGTATGGTCACTTTTCATATAGACACATAAAAGAGCTTGGACATTCATAATTTAAATTTCATACCAAAATAACTCTTCTTGAAGCAAAGATTATTTTCTACCATTGAAAACATGAACAGTCTGTCCATGCTGACAAAGAACTTGGCTCTTCCTATTTCTGAGTATTTCAGACAGCTTTTTGGAATTTGCTTAATTATATCCTTTAGCAAATATCTGACTCATACTTCCTGATGTCCTTAATTAAGTGTTGTAAGATTTCCCTCAGTTACGAACCCTTTGATGTACGCAGATTTATTAAAAACCAAAGAGAGAGTGACTCCTGAGCTGAATTGTCTAAACTTCACTTTCTGCAGAATCCAACAGCGTAAGCCCCTTCTAGAAAAAGTTGGAAATGATTATAAATGGTATTAAAAGACTCTGCTGTGCTCCCTTATTCATCTTCACAGAACTGGCAAAAATGGATTTTCTAGGTTTCCAAAGAAATTTAGCCTGAAATTAAAAGCAAATATGGAAAATTCCAGCTTCCATAATTAGTGTGCCATTATAATCAACTAATTTGAGGCACTCAGAATATACCAACCTACCTTAGTTATAGCTTTTATTATCACTGTTTCCTACAAAGATTAGAAGGGATGACAGAAAACCTTACCTAAAATGATATGCAATATCAGAGTATATCTGAGTCAGACAGGGTTTGTAAATAAGGAACTTTATCACTATGGACACTTGTGACATGCTGCAGTGAGGGTCAAAGGATACACTGGACTTCTTGGTCAAGCAGCAAGACTGAATTCATTCTTATTCAAATCAAGCACATTCTGCACAGTCTTCCAAGGAACCCTGTTAAATTTGACAGGATTTAGTTCAGTCACTTTAGTTAAAAAACAGGGTGTAATATTACCTTATTCTGACACATCCTTGAAACTAAAAAAATACAAGTATTAATCCATTCCAATCCCTGACAGATAAAAAAATATTTCAAGTGTTGTACTCCAATACCACACAAATTGACATTTAACAGTCCCTTTAAGTATAGGTACTCCGTGGGGACACACAGCTAAAGAAACACAACAATCAAACCAAACCAGTGGCTTTCTCAACACTTAAATCCAGTTATACTTACTCTGGTGCAAGCAGATTCGAGACAAGCAGCAATTAATCAAAGTATTAAGGGGCAATTTTGCGATGTTTAAATGGTTTGAGCATTATAATGTGACTGAAAGTTTAGAATTGTTCCAGATGTTGAAAACATCATTTCATAAAAATGAATAGAAATTCAGATCTCTATTGTATCCCATCAGCTTCTCTTCAGGCCAGCTGTTCTAGCACTGACTCTAAATCACTGATTTTTGGAGACATGCCAAGAAAACAAACCAGTCCCTTGCTAACATCTCCTTGTCTATACAAAGTTATTTACAATTAGACAGTGTCCAAGAATGACGCCAATGCACCATTTACAAATTGAAAGAAGCAAAATGGCTTTCAAACGAATATTCAGAACCCAGATGAGGAGAATTTATAAACATAAATGTAAACATAGATGTGAATATTAAAATATACATGCACATAAAATGTATACCTATATAGCTATATTTACCTATCCACCCCCCAGTGCAATCTAAATTTGTTAGAGCCTGTACATCATATACAGACTACTTCTGAGGCAAGAAAGCACATCCATGTGGAATACACTTAGAAGTAAGATTTAAGTAAAAGGATAAGATAGAAGCTTGTTCTTCCTCAATCCATTCTGATCATTCCCTTTTCCTTTAGTCCTTCCTTAAAAATCTGTAAGTTTTGCACCTTCCTACAATCCTATTAAAAGATCTAACAGCAAGTTTTACCCAGTCCCACAACTATCTATCCCCAGAGCCCACAACAAGTCTTGTGCCCCTGAGGGCAGTAATCCAGGCCAGTTTGTGCAGTGTTTTTCATGTGTTTCCTCCTGAAGACCATGGTCTGATCCTTTTTAAAGAACCCTGGGAGTGGCCAGATTAGGGTATTCTGTTTGAATATAATAGATAATGGGGGTTCCACCACCCATCATTGTTTTTCTTTGCTCAATATGATTAAACTTCAGTAACATAACCTAATATACAGATATTCTACTTTTAACTCACTTGTGTGCATTCTCACAAGTTTGTCTCGCCTTTCCTCCTATACTGTGCATATATCACTGACCTGTAACAAAAAACAAAAATGTACCTACATCTTATATTAATAAAAATCCAGCTGTGGCAGCATGGTATCCAGCACAAGATAATTTATCTCCATTTGTTAGGCTTCACACATTCCATTAGACTTTGACCTGTGTCTACTAAACACTCTGAAAAAGCTTCATATTCCTCAGCATTGCAAAATGTTATGTCTAGTATTTTCCCCTTTTTCCTCTGCACTATTATCCTTTGTCCAAATGTCCTGTATGTGCTTCTTCAGTCAGGCAAACATTTGCATATTTCTTTGCTTACATCCTCTGACCTACCTAACTCGTACTGTGAAAACCAAATTCCTTCCCAACCGGTCTCCTTCTGTTTCCTGGCAATGAATCTCCTCCCCTGTCCTGGTCATTTTACAGTTTCAGTGACATTTTTTTGTTCTCTCCCTGTTTCCTCTCCTCAGCATCTTTACACTTTGTGCTTGTCCATGTCCATGTCTTTCTCCTCTCTGCTTGAGCTTATTCTAGTTCTTATTATTTGTTCCTTTTGTGGTATCAACCTTTTCTCCAGCAGCTTATCATGGATTCTGTTTCATTACTTTATACAGCCTCCCTGCTGTCTGAAAAATCATTCATGTTTTCCAAAATCACTCCCTATCCGTGTCTCCCTTTGTCTTTTGCACAAAGCTGCATTTCTTTCAGCAGCTACATAATAATCCAGTCATTGTCAACAAGTCTGATGTGATTCATAGAATGCTTACTAAAGTCTTCCCTTAGAAGAATTCATTGGCTTCTTCTCAGCAAAAAGTCATTATTTTTTTCTCACATTTGAGATGGGAGGTAAACTTACATCCCTATTGAATGCAAAATCAAATATCATATTAAAAAAAAAAAAACCAACCAAAAAAAAACAATCAAACCCTCTACTGAACAAAACCCCCACCTAATAACAGCTGCTGGATCGAGACATCATTCCAGTCTTTGCTACTAAATAGTTTTGGCTTTATTTTCCTTTCATCTTTAGTTATTCTTTCCCAGAATCTCTTGCATCAAGACAAATTCTGTATCCATTTTCCTCTCTTCTACCTGACTCTCTGCCTGCCATTGACATTGCCATTTCTCAATGTAAACCTAAACTTAGTAACATCCTAATCATTCCTACATCATCCTTTCCTTTAAATAACACTTCAGCCCTTATTTTCATAAAATTGGGCATTCCTTCAAGGATTTCAAAATGAGGCAGGAGCTTAGTATTTTAGGGCAGAGCAAGAAATTAGGAAAAAAGTGGATGGCAGTTAATTTTGAAGTTTTCTTTTGAAAATTTAATCCTTTTTCTTGTGTCTAGCTGTGTCAATGGAGAAGTCAGCAGCTAATGAAAATAATATTAATTTTGTAAAAGATGCTGGGACTTAAATTGTGTATGAGAGGAAATATGCCCTATGTTAGCTGATGTATTCATACACCTCTTAGCAAACATTCATAAACATTCATGACCCACTGTGTGGTTTGTTTTCTGCTGATATTCAGCAAGAGGCGCATGTAGAGACAAAGATTCATAACCAGACTTGGCAGCTTTGTATAGCTGAGTGAATGAAGCCAGTGCAGTAAAGAAGGAGGTGGGCAAGCTTAAATTATTTCCATATGGGAGAAGAATTTTGACATCTTAAGGGGATTTTAAGCCTAGAGGCTGAGCCTTCAAAACTTTCCAAAATTATAAATGCACCTTTGCACAAAAGCCTGAGAGTTAGGGCTGGAGTCCCCCCAGAAGCCTGAAAATCAGTACAGTGCTGGTGTCACATATCTCTAGATCTGCAATATCTGAGGTGAGAAATCTAAAAAAGAATTTAGTAATAAGATAAATGGTCTGATAAAGGAGGAGTAGCTAAAATGTCATTTTGTACATAGTCAAACGTCTTTGTGGCAATTCAATATGGCACAGAAACTTCAGAGTCAAAATGTGGTCACACACTAGTGTTTCGTTATTTTATTACCTCCAAAAACTGGTAAGATGCTGGTTTTCCAGATATAACTCTAGTGTTAGAAGTTTACTTGTGTAAGATGGCACTTTCTCAGTTGTGTAAGGGGATATTAATATCATAGAGATCTTCATATGGAAGAAGAACCATTGCTTATACTGAGCACCATCTGAGGCCTGAAAAGCTGAAAATCTACCAGCCAAGCAATTTTAGAAATTGGGAATAATAGCATACAATATTATTTTTGATATCCACCCACCCAGACGCATTTGTAGCATCTGGGGTCACTGCAACTCACGCTGCAATTATTATGCTTCGTTTGTACACCTTTTCATGTTTAGTGAGAATTCCAGCTTGCATACAATAATTGCTTCTTCATCTTGATGCTATAATTTGTTGATTGTGATAGTTTCATCTTTGCACCATTCAGCTGAATATGTCTGTAGATTCAGCCTTTTACTGTGATAGATTTATAACCTGCATTGATTGACTTAAAAAACTCTATCAATAGAAGAAAGGGGAAAATCCTCATTGTTTTTGGACAGATTTAGAAAATTTTTAAGGAGAAAATCCATTTTGTATGAAACTTGTGTATGAAACTTATAGGCTTCTTTTCTTTCACTTTTTCTTGCTTAACTTGTCTTGTTTTACTTTCTGATTTCTGGAGGAAAGGGAGAAAGAATATGAGACTGTCTATCTATTTTTATTGATAAAGTATTAATGCAGAATGGCATATGCAGAAATAAAACGCAATTATTTCCTCCTGAATAAAATTCATTTCAGGCTGTTGGAGGAAGACAGAAATTGCAGAAGAAAATTTCAAGACAAGACAAGGCAAATGTAACATTTAGCCTAGCACTTATTTTGAAGAGGGTATCTTCATGTAAAGTTAATCTAGACAATTTGGGACGTCTTTCTCTTCAATAAATTCTGATTTCTTGCATACCTGTTGCTAATAACAGGTATGCACCCTAATTTTTCTTTGGCCATGCATTACCTTTTATTTTTAGGAAATTATCATTTCTGCTGCCTCCCATCATTCGACCAAGAGTAATCAGCCTATACCTGTACAGCTATATACCATAGGAAAATGGTACATAATAGGAAGACTAAAAACATTCCCATAATTAGTCTGGTGCCTCATAGTTATACAGTGATTCTGTATTTTTTCAGTAAAGGTACAACAGTCAGGTGTATCACTGGCTGCTCATTCTGATCATGTGAAATTTAAATTAATTTGAACACATGAAAAAGCATAATGCAAGCTACTTGCTGTGGGCAAATGTACTATTTGCACTCATTATCCTTCTTTTTTTGAAGCTAACATAAGTACATTACAGCCTGGATTTGGAGCAGATGTAAATTTTCCCAATACTCAAAGACTGGCCAAGAGAGAAGCTGTAAATTTCTAACAAATCCAAATACAGCCTTCCATGTTTCTTACCACAGTGGGTTTGTCAAAATGACTCAGGGAAAGAACTGCTTTCAGTAAACTGGAATATAAATTATGACCTTTATACCTGCCTGAGCTTACAGTAAATATCCCACTGATATAACTGAGATGTTTGGATAGAGTAAAGGCAGATTTTGTATGACTTAGGTGTCAGTTGTTTATGATTTGTGCTGTAGTTGCCACCTAACAATGGGGGACAGGTTGTGCTTGAGCAGAAGTACTTTGCCTGAGGAGTGCCTCTCTCTCCCTCTCCTCTCACCCTTATTTTGTTCTTTTCTCTGTTTTTCCTCCTTTTTTTCTCTCTGTGATTTTTTACTTCCCTAGAGCATTGTGAACTATTATAGTCACAGATTTTCCTTCTGTGTTGGTCTCTACATTTAGTACTGAGATTAGCTTTACAGAAAAAATAGATGTGACATTTGCAATATCGCTGTAAAACTATGTAACTGATATATGACTGTGTTTATTAAATCGCTACCTCAGGCTGATGAAGACTACTGCATTTTTAAAGGTTTTGTTTATGTATACATTGTAGCTGTGTGGTCTAACAAAACATTTCTTAAACTAAAAAGAAATTACATAAAAATACAGAACTTGCAGAGGTTTTGTAGATGAAATAGAACAATACATTTTGTTAAGTTGGGCAGTACACAGATTGCAGCTTGAATGCTTGATATCTGCAAGTTAAAACAGAAGGCAGTCAGGAAAGGTTCTCTTCAAACCCCAGAAATTGCATCCCTCCAGTTTAGATCTCACATGCTGAGATCTAAATATATGACTTTAGTCAGAATTTTCATCTCATAGGAGTCCAGTAGTGCATAAGGACTGATCCCTGACATTTAGCAAATTCTAGCATATCTTTCTCTACCAAGTTACATTTTTTAACATTCAGTTTATATTCTCAAAAGGGATCTTCATGCTCAGTAACAAGGCTTATAGGTGGTAAAAGAGGTACACATACTAGCAGGGCCAGAGAATGACCAAAAAAAAAAAAAAAAAAGGCTTGAAGTGCCCTTGTGCTTTTGGCAGCGAAGTTTGAAATATGGAAGCACCTTTCTTAGGCCAGATGAATACTACTGCTGCAAGTCTCCATCTGGGGACACCTGAGTAGTGTTGGATAAGACTGACTTACACAGGTACAAGCACACAGTTCACATACAAAACAAGGAAATATTAAAAACAGGAAAAAATATAACACCTGCTTGAAAATACATAGCATGAATACCTTCATTGGTTTCTGTCTCCATCAAAATTTTGGATATATTTATTCCCTTGTCCTATCAAGTTAACCAAAAGACATATATATAAAAATTACAGGTTCAGGAAAATTTCCTACCAGTGACTAAGTACATGACTTTAAATAGGCTTTAATTTGCTCTCTGACATATTTTTTATGGCACAAGATGATATTTTATGATACTTTATCAGTTTTATGGCTACTTCCAGACTTTTTTAATCTGTTGTATATTTAAAGGTCAATAAACTCTCTCAGTTTAGGTCTTAGCAATATTATAGGACAGAGAAATTTGCAATATTTTTATCCTCTCAAAAGCTCATATGTCAGACAGCAATGCCTATAAATCCCATGGGTAAGTGCTGGAAGAGCTGAGAGCACCCTGTATAAGTGACACTGGCCTTTCAGCAATGCAGAGTATCTGTATGACAAAATATCAATATTTGTTTAAAACTACAAGTTTAACAATTATAAAAATAGCTGAGGCTTCCCTTTAAGGCCAGAGAGCTGCTTCTAAATGAGCAATGTTTATATCCATGCCAGAAAAGCCACTTGAAGGTCAGTGTAGGCAGAAGCCAATTTTTTGTCAAAAATTCGTAGCAAGTTCCAAAGTTGTTCCAAAATATAGTCCACTACAGGGCTATATCCATTACTGTGGCCAACCATTCAGTTTACAGTGTTCTTGAGCCACGTAAAATCTAAATATACAAATGCCATCACTGTGTCTTTTCAATGAGGTAGGTATATCAAAAGATTCAACAATGTTGCTATGATAGTCTAAAAAAAAAAAAAAACCCTTAAATGTTCAGTGTATATAACTTCAATTTATGTATATAGATATCTCTATATATACACACACATCTATTTATTCAATTTTAACTTAACTGTTATATATGATATTAAATAGATGAAATGACTTCTTGGAGGAGCACAGGTCAGCCATTAAAAGGAACTTTGAGGAAGGGTTCAATTACATTTATTATTGTGATAAAGATTATTGTTCTAAAAAGAAATAACTTTTGAATATCACTAACTTCATGGTGCTAAGCCTCCAGATAGTTTCATTTAACACCTGCAATATTAGTTAGGAAAGTCTTTTTAAGTACTACTTTTTTACATCTCAGATTACTCCTCCTGCAGTTTTTGTAAAGAATTAACCCAGTTCCTACCCTGTCAGTAATATGCATCACTTGAACCTTTAGTGCTAGAGAAAACAGAAAACAAAATATTGGCACTGAAAACTGTTGAAAATGTTAATGCATTCTAGACTGAATTGGGGTTTGTTAACATTAACATGTAAGGAATTGGTAAAACTGCATGGCTACGGCCAACCGTGCTCAAGATAGTACGTGTCAGATGTAAATCAGAAAACACTTCTGGGATGCTTTGAAATTTGGACCATCTCTGAAAAGACTATGTAAAAAGCTCAACTTCTTGATCATATTTATGGTCACATTGAGAAGGATGTAAACATCTGGTTGAAAATTGAGTTGTTCATGGTAGCAGTCAAAATTTATTTAACCTGAAAGCTTTTTTCAAGATTTAAAAAAAAAAAAAAAAAAAAAAAAAAAAAAAAAGAATGTTTGGGTGTGAAAAGTTGGGCAACTCCCTGGGGGCTCCCCCAGCAGGGAAGAAAATTTGGGGGTGAAAATTAGTTCAAGTTCATCAGGATAATTTAAGTGTATGTTCCCTTCCATTATATGAGCCACCAGGACCACAGAATAATCTCTAGAACAGTCAGAAAATCTAGATAGTTTTAAATGAGCTGAGGCAGTTTAGGAATTCTGTCTGACAGCCATTAAGGGAGGAACTCGGTTGCCCTACAAGTAGTAAATGCCATTGTTGACATGCTAGACTTATCTGAGACATCCTCATAAGACCAGCATGGACATATTACCTGCAGAAAACCTTCTGGGATGTAAGACAGAGACCAGGAAAGATTCTCAAAGCTTCTAGGACATTCTAGCATCTCTGTCTAAGCACTTAAACTGATCCAAAGAGTTCCATTCCAGTGTTTTGTTCTTATTGAATAAATCTATTCTTGATGTCCTGGACTAACTCTGGCTCTGCCTTGCATCAGAGTGCCAGAAAATACAAAGTCAAGCCTAGGTGTTTTCTCCAGCTGGATTCCCATATGTCAGTATTGACCAGGCTGCTCCACAACTGGCTAAATCAGCAGCCTAAGCATTCCTCTGACCTGGGAATGGGTCTAAAAAGCTATTAGATATTTATGTTGACATAATTTTTACTGGATTACCGCAGCTTGGATTTACATCAATCTGATACCTAGATTCCTTTCCAAAATTATTGTATCCAATTATTTTACTTCATTACTATGTGGGATTTGACTGTCTACAAAGCATTTGGCTCACACAAGCACTTATTTGGGGATGAACATTGTTTTTGTAAAAAACAAAAAAGGGCCTGAGAAGAAGTGGTCAAAACCACAGAAAATTACTGCAGGATGAGTATTCTGTTTCTTGTTCAAAAATCTCTCCATGGTTTCATGATCTCAGAGAATGCAAATTCATTGTTGCTAATGACAAATTTACCCTTATTCTGGCTTTAAATGATTTCCCAAGGAAGAAGAAAATAAGGAAGGTCCCAAGCAAGCAGGTTGAGGGTTAACAGGGAATGAATGCATTGCTTTCCCCAAGCTGCCCTTGGAAGAATGCCACATTATAAATAACACCTGGACTTCATACAAAAGTGTAAAAAGTGAAAATTTTTGTAACAGTTAAGAATCTCTATTTTCTGCACATTATTTGGAAGATTATCACCAGGCCTGTCAGCAGAAGTCAACAGAAGACTGTGTTTTGAGCACACAGGACAGCACAGGAAACAGAAAGTTGGGACTTTCAAAAAATACACTTTAGAAACAACAGAAAAGCTTTACCAGTAAATATAGATCTGTAAGGTCATTTTCATGTCAAATTTTTATACAACATTTTGTTCAAATAAACCAAATATTTTTAACAAAAACTCCGCTTATGTTAAGGGATTACAATGTGAAATGCAAAATCTTTCTGACAGGCTAAAAAATCCTACACTTTAAAGTGTTTTTAAATATAACTGCTTTCTACTTCTTATCAAAAATGTAAATGGTTTGAGTGAATTTAGACTAAGGGAGCCCTGAATAGCCTATTTTGTAGGTGTAAAGTCAATGAAATAATTTTCTATGGCTTCATCCACACTGCTCATTAAACCTCTTTGAATGCAATTACGTCTTTGGCTATGTATTCATTTCAAGTTTCCCTTTCCTCTGTGTCCTCCACTGACCCTTTTCAAGGAACCCCAGAGTCATTGTTTCCAGCTGGGATTGTCAAAGGCAAAAGACTAGGATAACACAGAGGGATGGTATAAAACCATTTATTACTTTCTTTTGTTTCCAAAATTTCAACATGGAAAAATTAGCTGGTGGACCAACACACCCACAGGAATGGTGCTTGTAGAAACTTATTCCAAAGGCACCTCCCTATAGATTCTGTAACTCGTGTCTGTGCTGTCCCTCTTCAACCCTGTCTGCCAGGAGTCACCAGCACTGGGGCTGAAGATGTGTAACAATACAGCTTCTTTCAAACTACTTGATCTATTTTCTCCTCATATTCCAGTGTGAATCCTTCAAACCATGGTTGATAGGATATGTTTTCCTGGAAAAGTTTTTCATTTTTTTTTTAAATATTCAAGAATCATGGAAATAGCCTACCAAGTCTCGTTGATACTACCAGTGAGGAGGAAAAAAATTAGGAGCAATAAATAGATCGTGTGGAACAGTAACTCACTCATTTCACAGCTATTATTGGCAACAGGGATTCCTTTTTTTTATGACTATTCCATTTTTATGACTCTTTGAAGGCTGAGGAAGAGACAGGATCCACCTGATCAAGTGAGGCAAAGCATTTTTGCCAACAAGCTGGCCAAACTGATAAGACATTTAAACTAGGAATGAGAGGGATGAAAATGATAACCCTCAGTCAAGTGAGGAAATTGTGGACAGGGTTGGCAAGCAAATGGAGTCAGCCAATGTGTCTCGAAGACATCTCATAATCACAAAAAAAAAAAAAAAAAAAAAACCAACAAAAACATGCAAACAAACAAAACAAAACAAAAACCGCAAAGGGAGCCGATCCCAAATGTCAACAGACAAATAAAAAACTGCTTATAGAGCTGGGGTAGTTCTCACACTTTCTCTGCAAAATCAGCACTTTCGGGTGCTTCTCTGAAGTCCCCATACATAACTCATACACAAAAGGGAACAAATAAGAGAAATTTGAGATTTGTGAATAGTCACAGGGCTGCTATCAGGAACAAGTAGGGAGGTAGCTTACATGGCTGGACCACTGCACAGGATCAGACAGGGACTTCAGGAAGCAATGGGAAATGCGTGGGGGACAGAGTTGCTGTTTACATGAAAAGAGAAATTCATGGAGCTCTGCTTGGGGCTGGGTAATGAGCCAGATGACAGCTCTTGGGTCAGGACTAGTGCACAAGTGAGGTCATGGTAGGCATCTACTACAACCTGATCAGGAAGAAAGAAGTAGATGAGGCCTTCTTCAGAAATACTGAAGCAGTCTCACACTCACAGATCCTGCAAGGAAGGAGTCCCTGTTGAAAGGTCAGCACAGTGGACACAAACAATCCAAGACGTTTCTGGAGTGCATTGATGACAATACTCTAAGCGAGTGTTTGAGGCCTTAGTGAGGAGAGCTGTTCTTCTGGGCTTCATACAAACAAGAAAGAACTTTTTGGGAATGTCAAGGTTGAGGTAGCCTTGGCTGCAGTAACCACAAGATAGCAGAATTCAGCATTCTGAGAGGAAACTGCAAATATAAAAGCAGGATGACCACCCTTGAGTCCAGGAGAGCAAATCTTAGCCTTTTTACGGATCTGCCTAGAATAATCACATAGGATTCAACCCTGAAGAGAAGAAGCATCCAATAAACCAGTGTTGGAGTGTGGTTTTAGTTCCCCCATATTATGGTTTCTCCCTCTCCTCCTCCTTATTACATGGTCTGTTCCTCCTTCTCCTCCTCCCCCTTTCGCCTGTCAATCCTCCCTTTCCCCACCCCAGTTATATAACTTTCCTCTGAGTCATTCCCCAGACCCCACCCTGGGGCCTGTCTGTCACCCTGAGGCCTCTCCCTTCTATCTAGAACCTTCCAGCCCCTGCCTCAGGTGATAGGCTGATCCCCGGGGACCCCTCCTTCCCCCTCACCTCTTTGGATCCCTCCCTTGATTGTCATTCCCTTCACCACTCCCTGGTTATTCCCCATTGGCCCACAGTTGTTCCCTCCCCATGTTGCCACCCCCTGTTATAACCCCTTGATAGCTGTATCCCTTTGCCTTTTGGGGCATACCCTGGTCAGGTTGAGGTGGGTCATGCTGACCACCAATAAACTTGGAGTTTGGTACCCCCTCAAGGATGACTCCCGCGTCTTTGTCTACGTCACAGAGGGTCTCTCTCTCTCGAGTCTGTGCTGCAGGACTCACGGGTCACACCCCTCGCTTGTGGTGGCCATAGGGGGTGGCCTTTGTTGTCCAGTGTGCCTGACATCTGGTTAGCTGGGGACCACCGGAGGCACTGTGGCAGACCAGTTATTAATTTCAAGAATCACTTCCTCTATGCTCAAGTCATTCCCATGATGAGGAAATAAAACGCAGGCAGCAGGGGGCCTGCACAGCAGTATCCTGTCAATATGAACGGATACCTGGTGAGCATCTAAAGGAGTTGGAGCCAGGCCTTTCTCTGTTGTATCCACTGACAGGACAAAAAACAATGGGTGCAAACAGAAACACAGGAAATTCCATTCAAAATAAGAAACTCCCTTTTTTTATTGAGAGTGGTCAAGCACTGCCGTAGGTCACCCAGAGAGGTCATAGTGACTCCAGTCTCAGAGATATTCAAAACCCAGCGGTATACAGTCTGTGGCAGCCTGCTCTGGACAAGCAGGGATTTGGACTGGATAACTGCCAAGGGGCCTTTCCTCTTCAACTGTCCTGTGATTCTGAATACTTCCCCAAGGCTGGACAGTCCTTCACTGCAAAAGCCAGTAAGCAAAACAAACCCACAGCCCTCCTGGGCTGCAAAATGTTATTTGCAATGTTTTGTTTTTCTTTAACGAGATCAGTCTACTGAAATACTCTTCTTTTAAAATTTGTCACAACAGATGTTATTTTTAGACAATACTTATACACATCCTTTTTAAAGTTTAGCCATAATATTTGACTGGAACTATTTCCTGAGCTAATGGATTCTGCAGGTGAAGTCCACACAATGCTGAGGAGAGAAGCTTCCTTCACTTTTGTCTAAATATAGTGGTCAAGAATGCAACCAACTCCACCTAATCTCATGTTGTTTCAGTTTCATGACAACCCCAAAATGTGTAGATGTTGATGCTAACAAGCACTTTTTAACTTATCTCTTTGCTTTCTGTTTTTTTAAATTGAAGAAAAATTACTTCAACATATGAGAGAAAACAAATCAGAGTGAAATTATGAAATTCTAGGAAGTACATTTGGCAAAGGTTGCCTATTTTCTGACAAAACAGGCCACATAGGAATGTAAACAACTGAGACAGAGAATTATTTGCTAATAAAACCTGTATATGAACAAACCCATGAGAAGACCCTTGTGTCTGATAGTAAAAAACAGTTCAAAATTAAATGGATCCTATTCGGCTGAACACATTCAGGTTTGAAGCTCCTGGGAACAACACCTGAGTTTTCATTTTAAAGCTTTCCAATGAGGAATGGAAGAGGAACTCCTAATTATTTGTAATCACTGCATAATTACTTGTGCTTTGTGTACATTTGGACTACATATCTGGCTAGACCAGGCGAGGGAAAAAGCAGGATCAGGAGCAGGATGTTGAATAAACTAAACAAAATAAGCTAAACTAAATCTAAATGCATATAAACTAAATCTAGTTCCAATATGAATTGAAACTTCTCGTTTCAAAAGCTACTCAACCTCTCCTCTTCCCCTGGAATAGGTTGAAGGCTTTCAGGCTCTTAATCCTCTACAAATCCTGCTGCATAAAGTATGTCAATTTAGCAGCCCAAATTTAGACTTTGAGAAGAGGAGAGGCCCATGAGGTTGTTTCAAAAGTGTTCAGTAAAGTAACAAATAGACAACATCTGTGAAACAGCAAAGCTAGGTAATATTTTAATGGTGAAAGCAAACATCAACTGTTTCTTTCAAATGTGGCCAAGAGTACCCAGGACTAAGGGAGCCATGAGGCCAGAACAACAGTAAACAAGAGGGAGCATGGTGTTAAGAGCGTACTGCTGGGAATAGGGAATCCTTGTGCTCTGGATCGTTTCTGGGCCTCGTCCAGTGCCTGTCTAAAGTAAGCTTCCTTAAAAATTCAGGGAACCTGCAGCTCTTTCCTAGTGTTTTTATTTGCAACAGAATGAGTAACAGCAGCTCTGCCACCAATCTTTCCTCTTTGACCCTGCTTCTGTAAGAAGGCATTCACAACCACTGAACCCAACTCTGGCCTGGAATCCTTGGATCCTTAGCAGATTTCTAAACATCAAAATGTGCAAGGCAGAAAATATGCATATAGATGCTAAGTTCATGGGCAGATGAACTAATTCCATCCAAGTGTACATAAAGATCTCAAACACCCACCTGCATAGTTTAGACAGGGAGAGGGTAGCCACACTGAAATCAAATATGCAAATTTCATCTAATCTTTGCTTTAGTTTTCTAAAAATTGTTTTTTGAAAGTTATTCTTCAGCCTGATTAAAATTGCTGCTAGAATGTCCACAGTTAGAAAAATAAATCAACATTTAGCCTCTGGAAAAACTGACTTGATTTCCAGAGATGCTAAGGAGACAAAGTCAAGTTTGCTCCTGCTGAGAGCAGAGCCTAGCTATATGTTTACATGTTAGGTTGAGGATGGCATCAGTATTTAGCATTGCACATAAACCACTGGGCTTCCAGTAATAAGGTTTTTAGGAAAATAAGGTGTATAACATGTGGTAATGGTCTAAGAAGATGGGGAAAGTAGCAAAAGAGAACATGAAAAATAAAATCAGCTATATGCTACTCGTAAGCACCTGTGTAGTAAAACTATGATCTTTTTCTTATATAGAATTACGCTAATCTTTTTTAAAGGTGTATTTTTTATTATTTATTTGTAATATATATCTTGCATTAAGCAGTAGGCAGGTACAATAGTAGACATTCCCCAAAAGTTCCGTATTATTTCCTTTAACCCTTGAGTCTCCCTCCACTTTTCTTTATCATGTAGCAGTAGTCCCATTACTCTGTTGCATTTTGAAAACATCACATATAACACAACTTAGATCATCAGCTGTAACCACCATCTTTCACCTTTTCAGCTTCATCTCAATGTCACTGTCTGGAGAATTTCTTCAATCCTAGATACTTCCCAGTCCAGTAGTTTCTCAAAATTTTGCTACCAAACCTCTCTTAAAAACCAAAGAATCATGCATAGTTCTTCTCTCTTCCTGACCTGCCAATATTGCTGCTAACATCAGCAGTTCTTCTGTCCTAGCTCCTCTTCTTTCTTGGATTTCATGCTTCTTTCCTGTTTAGCTGCCCTTCTACTCTGTTTTTCCTTACATTTCTTGGTGTTACTCCTCTTTTCGCTCATCTTTTGCTGTCTATGTCTTCTCCTGTCCTTCATCACTTCCTCTTCTGCTATGTGGTAATCGCTTCCACCAAACAAAATTCAGGTAGTGTCTCAACTGAATATTTCACAAAACTATATTTTTACTTGAATTTCTTTGATCCCACGCAACCACAAATTTTAGCCTCTGACATTTTCTGAGAAATGTCTAGCTGTCAGCTCCATTGTCTAGCTGTCATTATTAAAAGAGTGCGCATAACATTCTTCACAATGTTCCTTTTCCAAGTTTCTATGTAAAATATCCCCATTTAGTCTTTCATTTTGGCATGTCATCATGCACAGTCTTCAAGTGCATCCATGAGCAGAGCTTGATGTAGGGATAACCATAGTGAGAATTCTTATATAACCTCTTGGAAGCATTTTGGTTCATGTTGTAACCTCTTGGAAGCATTTTGGTTCATGTTGTGCCTTGGCTAGCACAGTATCTCTTTTTCTGCTTTAAATTAAAGCAGTTTTTACTTGCACATCTAATTAATCATTTCACTTGCTGTCTTTTTTGACTGTCTCTCCTCTCCTTTACTATGATATCAAACATAAACATCTTCCTTTTCAAATCATGTTATGCCTTAGTCTTGCTATTTCTGCTCCACATTGATATAAATCACTTATCTCAGAACTCATGATATCTCAAGTTGGGGAGGAAGATATCCATATAAAAATATAGGATCGCATTTTTCCAAAAGCAGCTTAAAATATCATGTTTGTTAAGAGGGATTACACATTTTTACACATACATTTCAGATATGCAAACCCCTTCTTCAAAAAGTAGAATAACACAGCTATAGGTAATAATATATATGCAATAACTAATAATGTATATTTGTTTTTATGCCAAGTCATTATTCAAATGAGAAATTATTTGTTTTTGAAAAAAAGAAAATTAAAATAAATCCATTCTGACATCATAATTCTGTGTTCACTATAATTTTTGTCAGATTTCCAGACTCTCTTCTACAGACATGCTCCTGCATCTGGTATTTTTTTCTAGAATTCAATCTATTGGAGGAGATCTTCATCTCACCTGGAAATCAAGATCAATGAAAACACAGGTATGTCCAAGATTCACAGTATGCTCCATATCTCACTGTAAGAGTCTAAATTCCCTTCTCATGATGCTCATTCTCCTCAAAAGACCTTATGAATCTAATGCTTAAATTCAATCTCTAGTCTACAAATAAACTATGTGATAAAGTACCTTGCACTTTTTGGATTAGAATGATTAAAACCTTCTAAAAGACAACTAAGGGCTTACTGAGAAACCAGAATAAACTGATGGACAGGGACAATTGCCACTGGATGTTGAAATATCTCTACTCCTTTTCTGTCATAAGCTTCAAAAACCTACCAAAGAAATTTCCTATAAAGGACACGTGAAAACACACTCCCTCTTCGGGCCTTTTGTTGGTCTCTGTTAATATTTTCTTGGCTCCTTCTCAGTAAGGTTTTTAAACAGTTTTTAGACCTTGAGTGCCCATATAAAGTGCCTTAGTATTGGATTTAGGAGAATGATGGTTCAGCGGTTGGTTTTGTCATAGCGTTACCCTTGTAGTTTTCCTAACAAGTTCAACATTGCAAAAATAACAACAATGTGCTTTTTCTAATTTGGCACAAGTTACTTTCATGACTATAAACCAGTTACTGCACTGCTTTTCAGATTGAAATTGGATTAAAGAAGTGATGTGGGGACATCAAAATAAATGATGGAAAATAAGAACAAATAAGAATTCCAATAAAGTAACAGAACAAGAATGTTATGTCTTGTCTTGAGTGGATTAGTGGTAAATAAAAATATTATCATTGAAAAACAGCTGATGCTGCATGGAAAAGTTTGAAAAGAATTCTGTTTAGAAGCAGACCTACACAAACAATTCTTCTCCCTCATTCCTTAGTGACATCACCATTTGCATGGGGTCAGGAGAGGACAAACAAACAAATTCTGACTTTGGACCCTTTGGTAATGACTGTAAAGTCTGTTGTTAAGCTATCCTAGAATAATCGTCCCAGCTGGACTGGATGTGAGTTACCCGGTTTTCATCCCAATGCTAGGTTTTCAGTGCTGTCACTTTGATCCTTAAGTTCACTTCATGACCAGTCTTCTTAGGTCACTTCTTAGGCCTTGAAGACAAATACGTGTTTTGAAGTTCTGAGCTGATAAATGTGCATTCTGCTAGCTATGCAGCACTAGTAATAACTTGCAATCACTTATAATCAATGAAGCAAATGCATGTGGGTGGATTATTTAAAAATCAGCATTTTAATAAATGTCAGTGAAATGCAGATACTGAGCTGCAAAGCACAATGTGCAGGACTGAATACAAAATACACTTTCAAAAATAAAGATACCTAAATGCACACTATGTTCCTGCAACACACCCATTTTATGGAAGTAACCGTGCGGGCACTCAGCATATGATTACATGTTAAGAATATGCGGCTATTTAAGATAAATGGGAACATACCACAGGCAACTCATGACAAGTGAATATAAAAATCACAGTGTGCTGATAATTACAGTGCTCTGCAAAGAAACTCCCTGGCTTTTAACAGAGATAAAATAACACAGGATTCAGTTACCTGATGCTCAGGTTGGTTTGTTAATTTCTCAGTATTATATTAATTACATTCAAAGTCTAGTAATAATTATACTGTGTATACTCTCTCATTGGAAGAGAATCTGAACATCTTCTATGTTCAATAAAGCTGAAATAAGAGATATTTTCATACCCTGCCTATGATAAGTAACTACAACTATTGAATCATACTTCTATCACAAAAGGTTTCAGCTTAAATTGACCAGAGCTGAACCCAAAAATAAATTTAACTATTAAATTGCTCTTTTAACATATGTGTTGTGTCTTGGTGCATGCTATTCTGCAAATCTCAGTAAATTTGTGCCAAAAAAAACTTAGCTACTGGAAAATATCTGACTGAAAAAGTCTGACTTTATCTCCTATCAGAACCTCATAAGCTGTTACCCACAAGATACATGTGAAAATTAACCGGGAGTTCTAAAAAGCACATAAAAATACAAACAAGATGTCATGTTATGAAAATCAGCAACCAAGAGCTTGGGGTTTTGTTTGGTTTTTTTATATTTGGAGTTTTAAGTATAATAAATAAAAATATAATAAAAGGTACATCTGAGTAGTATTAGGAGTGTGACCGACCCTGATCTCAAAGACATTGCTCACACCTAAGTCCCATTCCAGACAAAAGTAAAAGCAGATGATACGATATGATATGATATGATATGATATGATATGATATGATATGATAGATATGATTATTGCAGAGGCAGTCTAATGAAGAGGAAAGTGATGCTAGCTTTTTTCCTAACAATCCACCAGGGTATCTCCACACAGGCACAAAGGAACCATTTTTAGGCATCAACAGGTAGTCTTTGTGCTCACTCAGCCTATGATTTTTCTGCAGAGAGTGCTGGAATAAGTATATTTCCAAGAGCTTCTAACCTTTGAATAGAACTTTTGAAACAACAAGTAATTTCTCAGAGTTGCACTCTAAGTTGGAAGGGGGACAAAGCACCCTTAGGGAGTCAGAGCTAAGAAAAATGCACCATAGTAGTACTTTGGCAAATGTTCCATAACACGACAGCCAAAATAACTCACTGTTTTCTGTGCTTTCTTTCAATACAGTGCTGCTGGACATAATTCCAGACTGTTTCTTCTACTACTTTTATACATGTTGAGTCATTTCTTGAAGGACTGATGCACAGAGACAGACAATCTTGTTCTACTTTTTATAATCTTGAAGAAATGCTTTAAATCCCCATAACATGTCTTACTTGCAAATGAGTTTCCAGATTTTATTTTCCTTTCACCTTTCTTGTACGCCTCCCCAGATGAGTTCACCCTTCATTCTTTGCCAAAGCCTCTTTGCCCAGAGACTGTGCTCCCATGATCACACTGCTAACACTGTGACCAAAAGCTAAGCATCAGCAAAAGCTGTCATTCAGCTCAGTCCTCTCCACTGGAGTGAAGTTTTCTTTGGCTGTCCAAAAATGAAATCCCTATTTCCTTAAAGTGAAATTGCAGCAGAGGAAATTGTGCACTCCATCAGTCTGCACACAAGTGACTGAAAGAAAAAGCAATGGGCATCTTGAATGTTGTGTCCCACCCTACAATAAGACAAATAGAACATGGAACTTCAATTGGCAGAGGTGAAGTTACATTAATCATGGAAATTAAGATATTTATTATAAAATGTGCATATACCTATGGCTTTCTCTTCTTGATCATTTTGGGAAAAGCTATGTCATACCATATTTGTCATGAGGAACTATTTTTATCCACCCTTCCATTCACTCTCTTTGCCCTCTCTTCCTTTTATTTTGACTGATTGCTGAAGTGTCAGGGTTAATAAATCTTCTCTTCAGTTCACACAGTTCTCTTGTTGTCCAGTATACAGGAAGTAGCACAAAACATGATTTGCCAAGTCACAATATCCTCACTTCGTGTGAGTGGAAGAGTTTCCTGGGAAGAAGGATAAGCAAAATTGCATTACTAGATCTCCCAAACTTTAAGCTTAGCAACAGCTTTGTCCCAGAGAAAATTATTCAACTTGAGCTTCTCTAATGAATAATGCAGGGGGACTTGGAGTACCAGAACAGTCTTCTTGCCATTTATGGATGCTAAGTTACCCAAGACAAAAAGATGCTAGGTTTGTAAACAGCCATTCTTTGGTAAGCATTTTGGAATGCTTCCTTTTTCCACCCAGAAGTGAAGCAATATTCATTGTGCCTGTAAAACTAAAACAGCCTTAGCACAGAAAATCTGTATTAACCTCCTTCACAGAAAGAGCCAGAACAACTTTGAAATGTGCTTTGAATTGGGAAATAAAAGAAAAAAGAGATTCTTGGATTTCATCTCCAGGTCAATATTTTGTTATCATCCAAAGTTCTTGCGTACCTGACTACAGTTTTCCTGATCAAATGGTGATAATGCAAGGAGAGAGCACAAATCATGATATGACATTTGCTGAAATTAATCAGACTCTGGATATAAGGTCTTGCTTTAAATAGTATGAGATTTTTTTCTGGGATCTGCCGCATGAGGAGCTGTGTCCTGAAATCATACTTTACTTGCTGTTCTTGCTTTCAGCCTCCATTGAATCTCAGAGTAGCCCAGTCTCCTTGGCAATAGGAGAACAGAGATAGGGAGAGTGTGTCACTAAGAAAAGATATTCACCCTTGCCTCAGAGAATCAAGATCATCTCAGAAAGAGATGAAATCATGTAGGCCATGTTTTTTCACCCAGACTTCTATTTAGCTGGAGTGTATTTCTGAGTGTGGAGTAGGGCACACTGCAGGGGTGTTTCATGGTTTAGCATTCACTGTTTCTAATGCTGAATAAAAAGCTTACTTTGAACAGCCCTCGTACTAAAATTTCATGCACCACTTCCAGAGCATTGGCAAAGCTACACTGGTTTTTAGGGAACTGATGCCAGCATTCCTGTCTAGAAACATCCTGAGCCATAAGTTAACTAACAAGTTCATATTGTTGCCTGTACAATTTCTTTTCTCTACTGATTTTGGCTGTGCCACCAAATTGCTGGAATGTGCTGACAGGACGTCCAGTACACAGCAAGTGTAACATTCAACACAGTGCAAGAACTGGTCTCAAGAGATGTCAGAGCAGCTGTTACAGCCCAGCACTGTTTCAGTTTATAAGAAAACTTATATCTGGCAGGGCATTCTGAACACATTCAGGACACGTGCTAAGCACTTAGAAAACTCCAAACCCTGGGCAGTGTGGCACATGTGCTTTATTGCTTGTGACTCAGTGGATGGAGTTAAGCCTGACCTACAACTTGATTCTGTACCCATGTTTTTTTGTTTGTATATTTGATTTTCACAAGCTGGTCATTCAAGTCAGAGGAGAAAAAGACACAATATTATCCTTGATAGGCATTTTTGAAAGAGATTGTCCTTTTGCTAGTATATTTTCTAGGCATAGAGATATTTTTCAACTTTGCCACCTACAGTGATGTTCACCCAGGATTTTGTGGGTTCTCAGGCTTCTCTCAGATGATTGAATGATTCAAGTTAACTTATAGGCAGCTCTGTATAATTATTATAGCTAGAAAAACCTGGTTTAAACTCATTTGCACCAGAGTTAATCCAAAAGGATTTTAAAGAACTGGGAATGGGAGCTCTTTTACAAATTAAAGAAAAGATAGAAAGTTCTAGGAATGGATTTTCTTAATTTTTCTATTCCTTTTGGCAAATGTAAGACTTACCTAAAGCAATCCATCAAGAATTTCAAGCTTCAGTGCTGTTTTTCTAGACACAGCACAAAGGAAACTTGTTCCTCAAATAGCATTGAACATCTTTTCCCATGATACTTTTCAAGTATCTCAAACTACTACTCCAAAACTAATACGCCAAAAACAGCTAAATGCCTAGAAAAATTCTGAATAGTTGGAAATTCTAGTTGTATACTTTTTGTTGCTTTTTGTTGGATTTTTAAATTGCATATTGATAGTGTGAGTTCAGAAACTCTAGATGTGTGGGTCTTTGAGTATTGGGGTATAAACTCCAAGGCTTACCCCAATAAATATCTCGGGTCTATAATATGCAGTCTAGCATCAGATTATGTGGAAGAACTCCTATCAGTGATCACTGAATCAAGAACTTATAATGGATCAAAAACTTACTGTCTCTGTCTGGGCCCAAGATCAATAAAATCTATCTAGGAAATTCACCTTTAAGGACAAAATTGGCAGCATCACTTCCTTTTAAACCTGAAAAAAATACAGCATACAAGGTGTCAGTACATGTTGTACATGGCCATGTTGTAAATGGCAGTACAAACAGAAAAAAAGTTTAATATTCAAAAGGAAAAAATATTTCAAATTACTATATTTTATGGACAAGGAGATATTTCAAGGCACATGTGTCCTTGCTATTACTTGTGTTACAAAATGTTCAATTTGTAGACCCACAATTGTTCAACTCTTCCTACAGCAAGCACAGAAAACTCCTCCTGTTCTGAAGCAATACCATCAACCAGTTTCATTCAGTTGAGCTGACCAAACAGAAGAGTATAGTCATGTGAACAGTGAACTAAAAGAATAATTCCATCACAGTAAATTAATGAAAATCATACTTCAATATGCAGAGTAACTCATATTCCACAGCAGAGATGCTGGGTGATGTTGGTTAATCCTTGTGGGTGGCTCAGCCCCATACAGCCACTCAGTTTCCAGGAAAGCAGAGCATTTTCATGGGTAATGGATACCTGGTAAGGCAAACCCCAAATATCACCTCCTCCATCTTTCCCCAGCTTTATATGCTGAGCATGACACCATATGTTATGGGATGTCCCTGTGGTCAGTTGAGCTCAGTTTTCCCAGCTGTGCTCCACCCCAACTCCTTGTGCACCCCCAGCCTCCTGGCTGGTAGGGTGGGTGGAGAGGCAGAACAGGGAGCTCTCTGCCAGCACTGCTCAGAGATAGCTAATACAGCCCTCTATTACCAGCACTGTTCTCAGCATAAATCAGAAAACACAACCCTGTACTAGCTCCTATAAAGAAAATAACCCTGTTTCAGCCAAAATCAGTACAGACGAGCAATCAACACTCCTAGCTATTGAACTACTGCATCACTAAAAGCCTGTTGAAAGGGCTGGGAAGGGAAAAATCACTACCTCTAAAAGTATTCTGTAGAATCAAAATATTTGATGATCATTTATTTGGTTTTGCATGGGAGCTTGGAAAATATGCTTACACATGTAGCGAATGAGACTTCAATCAAATGTAGTCACTTCAACTTTTGGAGGACTACCAGTTCAACTTTGAAGAGCCAAATGTAAGAAATCATATGATGAAGGTTTCTGTAGGAGGTTTTTGTTGGAATCTTGGGTTGTCAAATTCTTCAGGAGAGTTCTTTGGTTTGAAACAAGTATATAGAAGAGATAATCAAAATAGTTGGATAAGATGCAAAATTCAACATCTTTCCTTCATTTGCAAAGTTGACATCTATTCAAAATGGTCAGGTTACCTGATTATAATATTTACTTTCCTATATTCATAAACTGGTGTCTGTATTAGTTATACCTGAAAATCATGTTTGCAGCTTAGACTTGTAATTTATACATTTACCAGAAAAAGCCAGTAGATTTACACCACAGAAAAAGGATATGTGAGAAGGGAACTGTCTATATAATATATGCAATAAATGTAGTGCTGTTCCTCTAAAGTGAGCTGAAGGTGCTAAGCAAGCTAAACAACTGGGTCAGAACCTGTTTACCCTGCATTATCCCACTAATCTCAGTGAACAAAGACAACCCTGAACAGCACATAAAAGAGAGAATTATAATAAAATCCCATCAAGCCTATTAATAAATTCAGGTCTATAAGAAAAACTGATTCTTCCAGTTTTGAAGAAGTAAATAACTTTCCATATCCAAGATTTTTATTATTTTGTAAAACTGACAGCAGCCTGTGTCAATTATTAAGATCAAATATTTTCTAGTTTCTCATATGTCATGCAATGTCATGCAGAATTTTCCCAGTTGACACATAGAAGACTTACATATGCTTCTACCAAACTTGTTACCTCAGCAAATACTTCTGAATAATGGTGTATAAAAAAGGATCACAAATATTTATGAAAAAATCAAATTACTATTCCCACACACAAAAAAAAAACCCAACAAAACAAAACAAAACAAAAAAAAAAAACCAAAAAAAAAATCACCCTGAAGGGTTTTTCTGAAGCCTGATCAAGATTGAGTAAAATACCATCAGTGAAAAGATCAAAATACTCATATAAGCAGAGATTTGGATGACTGGATGATTAGAAAAGCAAAGAGCTAAGCAGATCTTCTGGTCACAATTCAATTTTTTTTTAGGATATTGGTTGCGGTTAAACAGATTATGGTGTGCAATATAGCTGATTTGCAGGCTTAATCACTTGGATGCCTCCAGTGTTCAAATTTTGCTCTTTGGCCACTTCCCTACTGACTGAACTTTGACAACAAATGTGTAGCGTTCAGCATTCTTGGTGTTCTTTTTCCCACTGTCTCTGTTAAATGAATAAGGACTCAGTATTTCACTTAATTTCTGAGACTATCAGCCCACAAGTCAGAGGAATTTTTTTAAGTCCTGCAAAATTAGTATCTCATGGCTCCTGTAGCAAGTTATCACAACAATAAACCTGCCTTTCCATCATTCTGACTTACTGTGATATTATCCAAGGCTAGTTAACAAGTCTCCAGTGAATGAGTTCTGAAGTGGGGCCAATTTGTCTAAAGTCTCAAGCTCTTTTTTCTACTCTCAGAAAAGAAGGTAGACCTATGGACATCTGGTCTTTCCGGTTTTTAGAAATCACCTTGAGTTTTAGATAATTTTTGATTTTTGGCATTAGCTCTTGTGAATGAAGCTGGTTCCCAGGAACATAAAGTCCAGATAGCTCAATTCAGTCAGACTGATATTGTCCAAAAAAATAAACAAATCAACATGAAAAGCCTTCTGGGGATACAGCTCAATTTTAGCACATCTGTTTAGCTTCTCAGAACAGCCACATCCCTTGGTATCCCTTATCTCTTATTAGATTCTTCAGACACTGAATATCCCATCTGTGCTCCTCACTGGAAGTCAGAAAAGCTAAATAGCAGCTGAGGTGAATTACACCACCCAGCACGTGGGAAGCGCTGCTGATGAGCCCCAGCGGCTCTCGCAGGAGTTGCTGCATGGCAGCCTGAACTCCTGTGCCTGGTACTGGTAGGGCAAGTACCAAGGTGATGGGGGAACAGGCAAAGGAAGTTCACTTCACACCTGGTGCAGCTGGTGCACTGTGCTGGGCTGCTGCTGTCCCATGGCCAGGCTGAGCGAGGCTTTCCTGCTGGAAACTTGTTGGAGCTTGACTCACGATTTTCCTTGGCTATGCAACACATTTCTGTTGCAGTCTCCAGGGAATTCCCACACCCAAAACAAACACCAGCAGATTTCCTTCCCAGATTAGATTGTGACTTTTCCCTACATGTTTTGTTAGTTTGCATGTTGTCTCTTCCCGTTTAACAACTGTGCTTGTGGAAACTGCTCTCATTTCATCTGAGGTCACCTACACTTAAATTTGCCTGAATGGATATGATTCAGTAGAACAGGCTTCCAAGAGACAGTTCTTCTGCCATTAAAATTCAAAGGAAAGATACAGTTTACACTTGACCCCTGTGTTCACTGAAAAACGAAAAGACTATATGCTTGGATGTAAAAACATCCCAGGACCATGATGAATATGATATTGGGAAACAACACATCTTTTCCTATATTTGCTTGTAGCATTTGAAAATGAATGAAACCCTAAGTTTAATAAGAGATCTATCAATGACCCATATAAAACTTTTAAAAATATATCAACTTTGCATGTGGGAATAGATAACATGACACAGCCAGTTGAAATTGAGGAGGTTACTGGAATTGTGTCCTGCTAGAGGTTTTATCTGTCCTATAAGTTTTGTGCAGTTCCCACTTTGTTCAAAGTCTGCAGGTGAGAGGGGAATACACAGATCCTTCCACAGAAAGAAGCAGGATGCATTTGAGAGGAGGGTTTGGTCACCCAGTGTCCACCAACAGGCAGCATAGGTGTGTGTGCAAAATACTGCCTTCCAGCACATGGTCAGCAGGTTACATGCTCTCCTCAGACCTTCAGTATCCTCACACCAACATCAGCCCCTTGACACAATCATCTCACAGAGGGACCAGGACTTTGGTTATTCACAAGTCTGTCAGACTTCAGCCAGTTCTTCACCTGAGCTCAGAGTCCATCCTTCCATACCTGGTATTCTCATGGTAGTCTGCTACCATTTCTTTCCCAATTCTCAGATAGAGCATTGCCTTGGTTCCGTACATCTGCCTCTCATTTCTCATTCCAGACTCCTTGATAATGGAAAAACCAATGGAAAGCATTGGGCTTGCCTCAGGCTGCTATAAATTCGTTTTCCAAACAACATTTTCCAAAAGCTAAATTATTGGGGAACAGTTTGTTCCAGCTCTTGACATCTTCATTTTGTAACTCTTTAACTCCTCCATGGTTGAAATTGTAACTTGTAAGGGCAGCATGGTCCCTCTGCCTGGGAAGACATAATTCATGTCTTTACAAAAATCTGCCTAACCATGTTCACGTCTCTCATAAATTCTTCTGCTGACCACACTGAAGAAAAAAGAAGGCATCAACCCAGAAAAACTAAAAACTGTTTGAGCAACATGCTGTTGTTCATGAAGGGTTGTTAGCTCCCTTGACGCAGGGTGAAAACAGAATGCCAGACTCTTGATCTTGCAGTAATTTTCTGCTGGCATATAGCTTAAATCTAGGAGAGAGTTGCCTGATTTGAAAAATTATAGTTGCTAGTAATGACATCATGAAGATGAGGGAAATGAGTTGGTGAGTACACATAGTGAGAGTGAGACCAGATAAAAAAAGGAGATATAGTGGAGGGCAGAGGTGAGAGTGGGGTAAAGGAATCCACCAACCCAGAGTTTGAATGAAGAACTATTATAGAAGAATAGTTTGGGAACAGAAGATTAAGACATCAGGAGAAGACAAAGGAAGACTGGTTTGGGTTTGCATGACAAGGTTTTGGTAGTGAGGGCACTGCAGGGGTGGCTTCTGAGAAGAAACACAAGAAGTTGCTGCAATGTCAAACAGACCCAGGTCTAGATAGCTCAAAGACAGACCAAAGAAAAGCCCATCAGCAGTGTTGGTACCACCTCTGGGACAGCACATTTAAGAAGTGGTAAAACATAGGACAGAAGAGTGAGAATATGTGAGTAACAACTCTGCAGACACTAACCTCCGCAAAGGAGGGGGAGGACATGCTCCAGCTGCCAGAGCAGAGATTTCCCTGTAGCCCGGGATAAAGACCATGGTGAGGAAACTATGCCCCTGCTCTCTCCATGGAGATCAGCAGTGGAGCAGAGATCCACCTTGTGGCCCATGGAGGGGCACACCCACCAGAGCAGGTGGATGTGCCCTGAAGGAAACTGCAGCCTGTGGAGAACCTCTGTTGGAGCAGCTTTTCCCCACACTGAAGTGAAGGAAGTGTGATGAAGGTGCAGCAAGTGTTATGAGTTAACTGTAAAACCCATTCCCCATCCTTTCTGCACCTCTTGGGGGAGGCAGTTGAAAAGTCGGGAGTACAGATGAGCCTGGGAAGAAGGGAGGAATGAGGGGAAGGTATTTTTAGGTTTGTTCCTATTTGTCATTACTCTGCTTTGTCTGTAAATACAATTAGTTTCCCCAAGTCAATTTTGTTTTTCCCATGATGGTAATTACTGGAATGATCTCCCTATCTCTCTGCTGACCCACAAGCATTTAGTTATATTTTCTTTCCCCTGTCCAGTTGAGGCTAGGAGTGGCACAGAGGCTTGCTGGGCTCCTGGCAGCCAGCCAGGGTCAACCCATCATAAATACTAACATTGTATTTGAAATCTGGCAACATTTTCAAATAAAGATGATCATAAGAGAAGAATCCACATGAAAATCTGGCAAGTATGTTGTTAATCAGATTTTTTAAATACTATAAATGAATTAACTAATTAGAATAGAATGAAAGCATGAGTAGTCAGAGTAAATAAGCAAGTATAAGCACTGAGTGAGCCAAAGCTCTCTGAATAATTTGTGTCATCATGCATCTTGAGTCTTAATTTAAACCACACAAAACATGTTGTTAATTCATAGAATCATTAAGGTTTGAAAAGACCTCTAAAATCATTGGGTCCAACCTTTGACTGAACACCACCATGCCAACTAAACCATGGCACTAAGCCCCTAATACTCATCAGATTTTTGAATATCCAAGTAGTTTCTTGAACACTAGCAGAGTTGGTGACTCCATCACTGCCCTGGGCAGCCCATTCCAATTCTTAATCAACCTTTCAGTGAAGTAATTCTTCCTGATGTCCAGCCTGAAGCTTTACTCTTCAGAAATGAGCTTTACAAAAGGTATTGTATTTATATTATTACTTAAAAGTTAACTTAAAGTGCATGTACATGGATGTAGCAGCTACATAGAAGAGCTGGGAGAAAAGACTAAATGACAAAATGGATCATAAAGTAATATTGTCTCAACTGTCTTAATTGCATCCCAGATGGACGTCAGCTATAGGCTATCAGCTTTTGTTGTCTTTACAGCAAGGCAGGACATTACTTATGGTTCATGATTAGGATAATCTTAATGCCCATTCAAAACATTATACTGGCACAGTCAGTCCTTGAAACAAAACTAAAATCTGTATAGAAGTTTAACGCCCTCACAGAATCACAGTGGGTCAGATTGGGTGGGTCAGGTTGGAAGGAACCGCAGTGGATCATCTGGTCCAGCCTCCTTTATCAGGTAGGATGATCCTAGAGAGCACAGGCTTGTATCCAGGCGGACAGTTCTTGAGTATCTCCAATGAAAGAGATCCCACAACCTCTCTGGGCAACCTGTTCCAGTATGCAGTCACCTGCACAATAAAGTTCTTAACTTATATTGAAATGGAACTTCCTGTGAATCGCTTTCTGTGCCCCTGTCCTTTCCCTATCCTAACATGTTGTGGTTCTAATATGGAATCTCATATTTGATTAGAAAATTACTTCATTAGAAGTTAGCTTTTTAAACAGCTACTGAAAGCAATATCTTTCCCTGATTTACATACTGTTTTTAATCAATCAAGTTAGACAAAAAGTGAAATTCATTTACGAAATAGGCATCATGCCACCAGAGTGCCTTTTGATACTACTCTGCCTCATATACCAAATCTCCTCTCCTCTCCTCTCCTCTCCTCTCCTCTCCTCTCCTCTCCTCTCCTCTCCTCTCCTCTCCTCTCCTCTCCTCTCCTCTCCTCTCCTCTCGATTCATGTTTGATGTTTGATTGCCTGTTCAAATTTAAAATTTCCATTTGGTTATATAACAGCTTCTGTTTCTTCTACTCTATCAAATGATCTGAGCTTACATTTAAGTTTTTCCTTCAGATGATGGTCTCAGAGCAACTCTCCTTTCTTGGCCATCCTAGTGCCAAGAAACTTTTATGATTTACTCCTTAGGTGTATTTATTTGAATTTATTATGGACAATTAGGAAGTTTGACATATACAAGTTCAGAGAATAAGAAAAAATGAAAGCAAGTTGGAAAAAAATTAAATCTGCCTCCACTCTAGATCCCTACATTGGTTTATCTGTGATACTAACTTTAGATGACTATCTGTTCTTACTAGACTTACTCCAGGAATGCTTTAAAATCATACTCAGAAAGATGATAGTGAGTAAGAAGAGGTTTCTGCAAGAGAGGTAAGATGACAAAGGTAATGGAAAAAATCAAGAAACTAGGGCATGACAGAAAGGAGAAGCACAGTAGACTGAAGCACCAGGAGCAAGGCAGGGATCTTGGAGAGTAGTAACTGTCCCTAAACTGGTGCAGCCTCCTCATTAAAGCTGCTCTGTTCCCTGAAGGCTCCTCTGCGTTTTCAGAGGCTCTTTCTGAGCTCAAGGTGCAAATCACTATGCCACAATAGAGCACAGGATTGTAGCCAGCAGCACTCACAACAGAGCACTTCTGCAGAACTAGTAGGGTTCATTATTCGGCCCCATAAATCTGAGAAGAGTTCAAATGCCTAGAAATGGCTCTTATACCACCTGAGCCTTGCACGATGCTGGCACTTGTCATTAGCAGTCTGCACGAAGGGACTCATTCTGCCAATGACTAAAACATCTCTGATACAGCTGTGTACTAGGTGGCAAAGATGATGCATGTTTAATCTCTTCTTCTGGACAGACTTTGCCAAAGGGTGAAACTAGCCACATCAGTTCCAGCATTTCAGAGAAACCACGTGACAATGCCTCTACCTTCGGCTGCTCTGCTCTGTATTCCTTGTCCCAAGGAACGGACACTGTGCTTCAAGCTGTTGATTGCTCAGCAGCCAGATAGCATGCTGCTGACAAGCTTGTGAGTTAGTTATTAACAGTTCTTCCACTCATTTTTATTTAACACATGCCGCACAACATCATTTTTATTAATCCTTCTGATTATCCCCTAGAAATGCAAAATGAGATTAAACCATGAGAATTTTCTATCTTAAGAGCTATGGTACTCAGCTATTGCAGACATACTGTGGTTTTTATTGGGTTTTGAAATGACTCAGAAGAGGTCTCATTCAACAGAAGGTTCCACATGTCTGAGGAAATAGTTCAGGTAGCATAGCAGTTTGTAGCTGCTATTGTGGTGCCTTTGGTGATTCTTTTTTCTTAAAATGTATAATTCATTGTACTAATGATAAGCATCAGTTACGAGGCCCAACTTGTGTTTCTAGTTTGAGGCCGATTTATCTTTAGATCCAAGCATCCAGCAGTTTCAACCTAGAGTGTCTCAACCAAGTGGTGCAAAGATTTACAAAACAGCAATTCTGGGTCTGCACTGTTACTCAGTGTAACAATCTCTATATCAAACTCCTTGGTGACCTTGCACCATGATCATACCACTGCTCCTCAGTTTCCCCACAGAGAAAAAACAAAATGAGCTTCCCAACTGCCTTTGTTGGGAAGGGATGATGACCCCATAGATGTTGTATGAGCACCACAAGCTGAAGTCCAGATCTACAGAGTAGAAGTTTGCACATGAGGTAATTGTTTGGGCTCTCTTTGTAGTCAATGAAGAGAAATAGGAAACTGCAGGGGATGATTTATGCCACCCTAAAATAGTAACTTTAACTAGGGCAAATGAATCCCATCTTGGAAGTGACTGTTTGGCTGCAATGACTATAAAAGGAGTCAAGGAAATTATCTCTCAAGTAAATGTCAACACTACAAACACATGAAGTTCATTAAAATTATTCCATCTGAAGGTCTCTGCTGGTCACAGCAGGGATCTCAGGATCCTGTTATTAGCCTCTGACCTTTTCCTGCTCAAAGAGCCTTTAAACTTAGAGGACCCTCTAACTCCTGCAAAAGGGCAACCAAGAGAGCAAAAGAAAACTTGTAAACTGCTGTTAGTCTGCTCTCTACAGAGATGGTGAGAGAGAATCTCTATCATACCAGTACTATGGATCTCTAAAACTCCAGACTCTGCCTGTCTGGCTAAAAAATATGTGCTCTGCCATGATGAAGACAAATACATGCCATACTTATTGCAAAAATCCCTAGGGAAAAATGTTTTGGTCTTAGCTCTAGTGTACTAAGTGCTGTGCTTTTAAACTAGAGACAGTCTGCACCGCAAACACTCTCACAAACTGCCTCATCAAGAGTACTGTGGTCCATCCCTTAAAGATGGGAAACTGAGAGAGAGATTAAACAGTGACTTGCCAAAATTATATAGGAAGTCTGTGGTGGGACCTTGTTTCTCCCAAAACATTCTATATAGCCACATGCTTGCAACAATATTGCTAGTCTGGGGACAGAGAGACTTTTTTATCAGGGCTGTGTTTAGTGATGCTATGTGATTTGCTTTTCTGTAATTTGGCTTAATTTTTTGTAAGTGAAATGTTTTGCAATGAAGTGCATGACTGTACAGTATCAAACCACATCATCAAGTCAATCTGGCTAGGGAAAGGAGTCTTTTGAAACATCTTGAAAGTCACTCAAGGGATTTCTTCCATCCCCTCTTCACCAAACAATGTGGAGACAATCAAGGCTGTAATAATGATAGCTTGAAAAGCTAGCAGGTTGCTGGCTTATATTCTCAGCATGAAGCTAAATGTCTAAGTTTATTCATATGTAGGATCAAGCGTCAGCTGCTGCTAAAAAAAGTGTTCAGTTTCCAAGCACTGAAAATTTGCTCAACGTCTACTTGCAAATTCATAAAGTTTCCAAAATGGTGGGTTTGCATTTACAATTAAAATCCAGCCTTACAAATAAGAATTTTTGGCTTCTGATGGAAACCAGATGAGAAAGATTCTCAAGAGGCATGGAATTTTTTCTCCTCTATAACATAAAAGAGAGAAACATAAGAGTTGTCAAATACAAATGAAAAAAAGTTCAAGAGTAAATTGTGAGGTTTTGAGAAATGCTTAGTACAGGCATGATTCAATATTATTATGCTATTGTGATCATATAGAGTCACTGGAAAAAAGTCTCTGCTTCCATTATAAAGGATTAATCTTACTCTTTTGATAGAAACTCCATTAGCTAGATCCCTGGCTTTCATGCTTTTTAATTATGGTTTAAGATTAGCAATGAAATCAGCTGCTAAATCCTCATGAGTTTATGATTCATGATTTCTAATGGCTGTCAGAATTCCCATGATTACCTATTATTCCTTCTGCAGATTGCAGTTTCCAGTTCTGAATGCTCTTCATACACAGAAGTCTTGTATTTGTCATCAGAATTTACAGTAAAAACATTGTTTCAGGACAGATTTATACTGTGACCACACCATAGTTTTCTGCATCTTCCTTTCCCTTTCCATAAAAGGTATTTTTAAATATGGTTTTTAAAAAATACAAAATATATGTCTTCTTTATTACACAAATAATGGACTCAGCCACATATCAGGATCTAATGTGTTGTATATCAACAATTTTATTTGAAATCTTGGAGATAATATCAAGCAATGAATGGCAAAGTCAACATATTTTCAATTTCTATTACCAGAAAAGAAGAAGGAACATGAAAGGCACTGATTTAAGGCTGATAGAAGGCAGCAGTTGCATGTAATCTCCTTTATTCACTAAGATAATCTGTTTTATTCAGTATCATGAGCTTTATGTGAGGCAAAGAACTTAGCAGAATTCAGATGGGAAAGTGACTTTTATTTGGAAAATGAGACTTTCAGTAGTTAGATATTACTACAATAATTTAAAATTGAAACAAAAGGTAGTGATTCCACTAAGAGGCCTAAATTTCATTTCCTCCTTGATAAGAAACTTTCAGCAGTTAATTTGCTAAATACTTTTGGGAATTTGACTAAGTCTGCATCAGACACCAGCCTGCTCTTCTGATCCAATGCTGGAGTAAGATCTAGATAGGAAGGCTTACATGAGGTAATACTTTATCCAGAAGTGATGGTATATTCAGCCAGATTGATTTATTTAGAAGACCTTCTGTTGAAAAACAGCTGTTGAATCCCTGGGATGGGTCTAGGGAACCCCTACCTGAATGCCAAAGCCTGACAATGACTTCTCTGTTCAATGGCAGGCCAGCAGCCTGCATTTGGTCTCAAGTAAAAGGTGTCAAAAGTAAATATAGTGGAAAATTTTTAAATAAAATATAGGCATGTCCAAAGCAAAACAGATTTTCCAAAACCTTAAGTTCTAGCGGAATTTGGAATTATATGCTCTGAATTGCTCTTTGTTTGTTTTGTTTGATGTTTTTTATTTCCTGACTTTTATCAGTACTGTAAAACATTTGACTGAATGGCAGAATAAAAATAGGGCCAAGAACAGAGAAGATTTTATGCCCTTCCATTGCACCCTGTCTAGTCTCAGTTTACTGGGTCCATGAATTCTTGAACACTTCTCAATCTACATTCAACTGTCCATCGGGTAAATCCCTCAATTAATAAAGAGTCAATGGAGGTGTCATGTGGATTTTGCTACAGAAATACTTAACAGTCTCTCGTGTGATTATTAAATAGAGTAAAATCACTTCAAGGGAACTTCATGCAGCTTCCCTATATTAATTTAAGAAATTATCCTTCTCTGCTGCCAGTGCCAGCAGCAGTAACTCGTCTGAACTCCCCTAGTGATCAGACACAGGTGCCTTGGGCCTTCTGAGCTCTAGGAGCAAAACTCCAGGTTTTCCCTATGCCTGCTTTATTCTCCTTCTCACAGCAAATCTCTCCAAGGATGGCTTCATGCCCTGCCCTATGGCATGCTCTTTGAAGATACAATGCTCCACACCCTTTTTCCCAATCATTTCCTCTCCTTCACTAAAGACCTCCACCTCACAAAAGCTGTTTCCCTTGTACTTGCAGATTTACTGCCCTGGAAAGACAAGGATATAAGCTCTTTAATTACCAAAACTTTGCCCCTGGGAAGTCAGCCTACAGCATTCATGTACAGATATTTTAGACAAGCATTGTCATGCCTGTCTCCTGTCCTCTCTTTCCCTATATTCAAAAGCATCCACAGAGATACCTCACTGACTTTCTTCCGAAACTAAAGGGCTAAATCCTTTGTAATTGAAGGCAGTGAAGTATTTCACATTTCACACAGACCCAGAGAGCTCTATGCTACATGATCCCATAGATCAGAAACCACACATAAAGAGAAAAAAAAAAAAACAAAACCACACACACAAAAAAATGAAACAAACAAAAAAATCAAACAAAAAACAAAAAAACCACCCTGAAATCTTTGGAGCACTATTAGAAGCTTCACATAAAGCGCCAGTATCTAGACCCTCTCAAAGGAACAGACCAGGGAAAAAAGAGGGAAATGAAGTATCTGAGGTCCATGTCATAAGCAAGGGGTTTCTTAGATGAAAATAGAATCGAGGAAGGAAATTTCCCCCATAAAAATCCAAATACCATTAGTGGTTTTATAGAAAAAAGAGTACATATTCTGAAATATAATGGGTTTAGCCCTGAGGACATGATCAAAGCACATGAGCCAAAATTATGTTAAGTACCTCAAGGACTTCCCACTGGCCACTGGCATATGAAAGGAAAGTAAAACTCCATCATTCTCAGAAGCAATATTTTGCAATGAAGGGTGGAAAAAAGGACACTTTTCCTTGTTCCTGCACCTACCTAGCAGAGATTTTGAAGCACAAAGCTAATTAAGTTCAATGTGATTGGAATGCAAATATACAGGATCATCGAATATCAATCAAGTTTTCATCCATCCTTTCTTGCAGATATCAGCAAGTTGAAGAGCCAAGTTGTAGATCCTAAATCAAGGATCCTCCCTATCTTGCTGTAAATGCCTCATGCTCTAAAAGCAATTGCATTTCTTTCCTCTCACTTCACATGTTGAAAGGACATTTCTGCGCTTCCAAGAGATACAGTTCTTTGTGCATTCTGTTTTGTGCTATCAGTAGTTCAAATAGCTCAATATTTCAATAGCTCTTCACTCTCCCTGATATTTACTTATCTCCAAAATGTATCTTTGAATGCTACTTTCAACCTTGACTTTGACAGACAAAATAAGTGTAGCTCTTTTCACTTTTGTCTCTCTCACAAAACAGGTTTCTCTATTATCTCTTTTGACATTGCAAAAAACCTGATTACCAGTTACCTTGTACTCTCCTCTTTCTGATTCTATCTGTATGCTATTTGATTTTCCATTCAGGTTGTAAACTCCTTAGGACACAAAATACTTTTCTGTTTGCCTCTATGAGCTTCAGAGTGTGCTCTGAACTGTGGCTGAGGTTCCTAGGTAGCATATTGCATCAATCCAAATTTTCATAACCAAATGCAGCAAATTTATCTGGAATCCCACTAGAAAATGAATAATGGAATTGTGAACCTAATTTTCTTAATATTCCAAACATGTCCATTCATATTCCTCTTGAGGAATTGCTTTTTTTTCCTTTTTTTTTTTTTTAATCCAACAGAATGCCTGGAAAAGAGATCAAACAAATTCACCAGGTTCTTACCTTCTCTACTATATACTGAATGCCCTGACATGCTTGCTTTTTTAGAGGAAAGAAGATGAGTAATATAGATGAAAGCATACAAGATAGGGAGGTGGTCGAGAACACTAGAGAATGCATCAGATAAAATATAATACTTTTTTTTTTTATTACACTGAGCGAGTCATTTGGGAGGCACTGGATATGGAAATGGAACAGGCAATAATCTGAAGCAATATGTATACACTTCATGCCTTTTCCCAGGGAATTAGTGGTATTCATCATTCCCAGCACAGGAACCATATTGCACCATTCCTAAGGTCTGCTTCCCCCTTCAGACTTTTGACACTCATGTATTGGATTGATTCCTGGCTGGCATAGCTATGCTGACAGAAATTCTTAATCTTCAGACAGTTATACCATCAAACTGTCCATTTTTTAGGGAAGGGTGTGTTTCTATGGCAGAACAATGCCAGGCTAACTGCACCCATATGAGGAATGCTTTACATATCCATCAGCTTACAAGTAATGTGATCCAAGAATAAACTTGGCCTTAGTTACCACACCCCTGGAGTGAAGTGTGTATTATCAAAATGAATATACTATTAAGATAGCGATAAGTATTGAAATTTTGGTCTACATGCCTTATCTGAAGCTCATTAATCCTGTTCGATTTGTATCAACCTGGTTGTGCACAGAGCTCTGTAAGGGAATCTAAGTTACATCAACCACTACATTTGCATTTTCTTTTAAGCATTTTCCCTGCACCAAGTGGTGGAAAACCCCTGAAGTTCTGATGAGAAATAATCCCTGTTTTTACTTTGTTGCAAGAGATGATAATTGCAGAATGAGGAGGCATTTGCACATACCAAAAAAAAAAAAAAAAAACAAAACAAAAACCTTACACCTTATCTTGTGCTTTTCCTTTACCTTGTTTGGAAAAAAAGTGGAGCAATTGCTTTAAGTGCTTTTTTATGTAACCTGAAAAGAAATATACTTTTCAAGTGCACATAAACTCTGCCTTAGTACCTCTAAACACTTTGATGAAGAAAATTCCAAACAATAAAGATACATAATAAAATGAAAATAAATATTTTGTTTCTTTCAGTTTTACGAACCATCTATCCCTGAGTAAACTCTCTGTAGTTACATGAAAACTCAGTAATGACATGCTCCATGACTTATAGGGTGAAAATTATATCCAAATCCTTCAAACAGTTCAAAGAGTGATTACCATCCAACTCATAATTCTTAGATCATAAGAATTCCATTTCAAAGCTAAAGAATTCCATTAATTATCCCATTGTTTTTGGTCAGCAGATTAACTAGATTTGAATCATTGTAGGATCTCTGATTCTTCAAAGGAAACTGGTTAAAAACTATGCTGTGAGACTATTATTTGTTTCCCAAGATGGCAGAACAACCCTTTATCACAGTTCTTTAATGACTACATACAGGACTTGCTGCTTTGGGATAGATTAATGCCCAAATAGAAGTAGAAAGATGAAAAACCTTCAAATTCTTACATAATTATAGTGTGTCTCATAGTACACATATCAGTCTTACCATAAAAGAGGGAAAAGACAAGAGTGGGTTTGTGCTGCATATGAAGTGCATATGAGATGCTATGATTATCTTCATGAACCTTTATTTGTGTTACTGACATTTGCAAAGTCTCGTGCTCTTTACTCCCACAGTGGTATCTGGCACAGGGATGTAGAGTGCCCTGAGAATTTAAGAAAAGGAATGATTAAAAATATAAGAAAGCAAGATTTTGGTGAATAAACATGTGTGAAACGTTTTTGTAAATATAAATGAAGCAGCTACAAATGTTAAAAAGTCAGTCCTACATGATATAACTGTGTCAGCAAAATACCTGCTAAACTATGGCTACCATTGCAGCAAGAAATCTTTCTGCTAGTATAGATAATTCTCTTTGAGGATGCCAACAAAAGGACTCCTTCAGGCCACTAGAATGCCCGCTCTAAGGACAGTGTTTAGCATAGTTATTGTACTGCAGCCTTCCCAAACAAGTCTTGTCAAAGGAATGCCCAAACAACTTCTTGTAGCCAAGCTATCAGGACATTAGGGGAGAGCAGGAAATAAGCTTCCTGAGTATAATGGCTAAGATAGATTAAATATGGATACAAAAGTGTCTGTCTCTGGGTATAAAAATATATGTTCAGCCTCTCTACCATAACTTGGTTGACAGTTGAAATACCTGTGAAAGAGCTTCTGAGCCATCACAGCTACAGCAAAACCAGCTCTAACTTTGAATTCACTTTATATGGTGGAGTATAAACTAGTGAAAGACTAAATATTATAACCAAGGAACAGGCACTATTTATGTTATTTTCATGAGCCAGTCTTTTGAGGAGACAGATTTTGACTCTTTCTAGTATACCCAATAGGAAGACTCTTGATGTAAGATCTCATTAAAACATACTCATCCAGATTTTGAATCTCTTGCTGGTGAAACCAACCATACCAAACTTGTTTAGTGAAAAAAATAGCCACGGCATTAGCTCATGCAATACTAGAGAAAACCTGGTTCAAGTGGGAATGGGCTGATTTTTGAGCCATTCGCCCATTTTTGCCATATTTTTTTTAACTCTAACAGTAATGTAAGCCGATTTTTAAATAAGAGTAGGTGTTTTGCTTCCAATAGACTACTAGCTTCCAAAAACTAGACCTTAACCTGAGCAAAATAGCTTTTGGTTTTAATTGATGTTTAGCTTTCTATTAGTTATTTTATGCTTTCTAGAGCAAAATGCAAATAGCACAATACTCAGAACTTAGAAGAAACAGAAAGACTGTAACTTTCCTGGTACTGAGTAACTTTTTCAAAATCACCTTGATTACATTTTGAAGTTGTTTGACTGCATTTGGAAATGTTGCCCACTGATACTAAAAATGCATTCATGTTTCCATCTTGAGAGGGTTTCCCTCATTTTTTTATTACTTTTAGAATATACATTCACTTTACTTCCCTTTACAGTCCGGCGGAATTATCTAGGCCTGGCTGGGGCTAGTTTTGGCAAGGAGTGCCTACACATTGATAAGATGTAGAAATGAACTATTGTTCCAGTGCTGATGATGCAGTATTCCCAGGCCAAACTAAAGCAGAAATAGACTGGAAACTTGTTTTTCAGCCCAGTTTTGAAAACTCAAAGCATTTAGGTATTTTGGTGCTCATCTGACGCTAAAGCACTTCCCCAACCCAAGGTTTTGATATATGCTATGAAGTAGTTAAATGGAAAACTATTCAAAATGTATTATATATTCAATTAATTTCATAATAGTAATGTTTGGAAAGTAGAGCTCTGTCAGTGCAGAAACATGAAATAATTTTCAAGATTTTTGTTTTCAACCCTAAATTCAATATAGAGTGTGGATGGATGTGATACCAAATAGGAACAAAGATATTAAAAACATGAATCTGTGAAAGATTAGTGAAGCTAAACTAGAGAAAGAAGTTGAAGGTAAAAACAAACAAATGAAAGTAGGTAAAAGTTCTCCTTTACAAGAGCAGAAAGTGCAATTTCCCACTTCTGGACTAAGAAAAAGTAGACATTGTGCCCTTTTGAAGAAAGTATGAAACAAATACACGAAGTTGTGATATAACTCCAGTATGTCCATCAACTTTGTCTTCATTGAGCCTGACAGGCAGCCTCCAAGGAATGCTGAATTTAAAGCAGAAAGAATTCAGCTGAATATTTTGTTTTCTTTTACTTTAATATGTCTTAGTAAAATGTTTAATGCATTTGTAATGTCTCCAGGTATGAGTTTCAACTAGAAAGTCCTATTGGAGACAGGAACAGTCTTTGCTCTGCCCCAGAGAGAACCAGAAAGCTGGTAACCCTATGAAAGATCAACACTTCCTGAGATAAAAAGGCCCTGCAAAATCCTGATCTCCAGTATAATGTTCTCTGCTGCTAGAAATCACATTAGCAGTTTTAGAGGTCAATAAGCAGTAAACCTTAAATGGACCCAAATTCCTTTTTATGCATATCATAAATCTGATCTGATAGCAGGCATCAGGAAGTAATGGGCCTCAGGAGAAGTCCATACTGCAGCATCCATACATCCTGCTAAACTATACAATGAGCTTAACCACCAGCCTGGAAGGGTTCATTATCTACTCAAACATTAAAAAAAAAAAAAAAAAAAAAAAAACCCAAAAAAAAAACCCACTAACTTTGCTAAACATCATTTACAGTCTGCATTAACTCTGCAAGCCTTCTGAAAATTCAATTTTAATTCCATCTTCTTTTTGTCTGCAGTGCTTGGAGGAGGTAACAGGCTACAGTGTTTGGAAGTTGCATACTAAAAACATATTCAAAAACAGTTAGTAGCTGAATTAAAATTTTTACACTAACTTTTCTTTTACCTGGTTTTCAGAGTAAGGAAACAGAAATATTTAGATGAGCTGGGATTATTTGTAATTGTTTTAACTGTAAATTCCAGGCATCATACAAATTATGCTGAATAGGCTTTCTGCGTGGACTTGCTGCTCTGCCTTAATCTCCTTGTGGATATCCTCCTGCTGAACTTCTGACTTGAATATGATTCTTTGAATTTGGCTTGGAAGTGACTCAAGTTAAATTGAATGATGGCTATCTTAATTACCAGATCAAGTGTCCACATAATCATGTAATATGGTTTGAATTCACATATTTAACTTGCTTATGTTAGTTTTTCCAAATGTCCCTTAATAGAGGATAGGTACCATAATTTGTAAGGATCAAGAATTTTTGGAGAAGTTTAAACAATAAGGAGTATGCCATAAGCAATGAAAAAACCCTGTGAAAATTTGAATGGTCAATAAAGCAGACTGCAACACAGCAGAGGACTTAAGTAGATCATCTGCATCTTTAATCAACCTTTTCTTCTTAAATAAAAATGTCACGGCTATGTTACTGCTCTATATGTAGTTACATACTTAGTTGGGCCATATCAAGATCAAAACATTATGCTACCAAAAGTCCAAAGACCAAAGCTACATAGTTATTTTTGCATAAAACCACAAAAGCACAGGCTTACACACAAGGAGGTGGAGAGGGTCATGGTTTGGGTCACTTTTAGCCATTCCTCACTGCATTCAGTTTCTCTTGTTCATCTCAAGCCTGCTAAGAGTTTCATCAGTAAACGTTTAAATCCATTTCCATGTTCACAGCTGTGCCCAGATTTCTATTTTGGCCAAATTAACTTCTGACATAATTCTGCTTGCCAGGAAGAATTAGATCTTAAGTTTGTTTTATATTAATGTTTTTCAGAACAATATATTTAGATTACATTTTTCATAAATACCATCTCTATCTTAAAAATTAAATAGATTATGTTGTGACACTTCTTATTTAGGAACATTCAAGAACGTTCCATCAGCAAAGAGTTGTTCAAAGCTTTTCACACAATATAAACATTCAATAGAGAGCAATTAACCAGCAAAATATAAAAAAATTAAAGAATTAGTCTAAACTTAGAAATAAAAAAAAATACAATTTGTGTGTCAGTACTGCAGATAATTTGCTACCTTCTTGGTTTTCATCAGGAAAAGCAAACGTATGGGCCACATTACAAAATTGTTCAGGGACATATGGTATTGCATTGAAATGGTAAAATAAGTGACACAGAGAAATCCATGATCCAGTGTATCAAAATGTTTTAGAAATCCTTGTGCTCTTAAAAAGAAAAGTCAACTTTTCTTTTTAAGCATGGCAGAATGTTTTGAGTTATATAGATGACTAGATTTATTGGCAGCAGTTCTATAGTGGTTCAATCAAACCCCTGAGAGATACATTATCCTGACCATATAGATCTTCTCTGTGCCACCATGAAGGCAAAAAGAAATATAGATCAAAAGATTTTGCCCTGAAATTTTTGTAACTACAGTTTATTTGCTTCAAAATAGAGTTAGAGGGATCAGGGAAATCTATTTCTTGATAGGGAGATTCTATATTTAATAAAACTTTATAAGTTGGATCCTGTTTATAACTACAATGTACAAATACAATAGAATTGTAATCATCCATCCATGGCAGTTATCATCCATCTGCCACTGTTTCTGTATGTACGTACATAGCCTGAAAGAGCAAGCTCTTATTTGTCTAGGTTTATACTTCAAAGATGCTACAAGCTATGCAAGCTTTCTTTTCTTCCCACCAGGTGGAGAAGCTAATGCTCCTATCTAAGAATAAAAGGTCTTGACTAAAGTAGTAGTTTGGTAGAACTTTCCTTATTTAGAAACTTCCTCTTTTAAGAATGGATGGTAAGGTAAACATTGATAAAATTTTTCTTCAGTCTCTGGAGAACAATTTCATCAGATATTATGTATTGAATATCAGCAAGATTCTTATAAGGTAGAGGACCAAACCAAAACCCCTGAATATTCCACAGAGCAGAAATAACCTTTGCATCTAAGTCCTCAGATCTATTGCCTCAGTCATCTCATTTATTTCTAGAGATAATCATTGCACTGCACTCTGAAATTTTGTTCTCATACAGATAATCAGATAATAATGCAATCACAGAAACATAGACAGTTGTGCTGGAAGGAATTTTAAAGATTATTTAGTATCAAGCCCCATACTATGAACAGGGACACCTTCTACTAGAGCAGGTTTCACAAAGCCCCATCCAACCTGGCCTTGAACATTGCCAGGGATGGGGTATCCACAACTTCTCTGGGCAGCCCGTTCCAGTGCCTCACCACCCTCACAGGAAAGAACGTCTTCATTATATCTAATCTAAACCTGCTCTCAATTTGCAGCCATTAAATAGACCTCTTGCCCCATCACTACCTGCCCTTATGAATGTACCTCTCCAATTCTCTTGCAAGCCCCCTTTACACACTGGCAGGCTGCTACAAGAGCTTCTTGGAGTCTTCTCTTCTCCAGACTGAACAACCCCAACACTCCAACTGGTCCACAACCTTTTTAAGCTGGGTGTCCCAGAGCTGGATGCAGCACTGGTGGGAGACTCACAAGAGTGGAGTAGAGGGGGAGAATCACCTCCCTCAATCTGCTGGTCACATTTTGAGGAGGAGCTACTCCATGGTTTTGCCAGGCACCAAGTTGAGACTGACCAACCTGTAATCTTTTTGGGTTTCCCTTATTTCTTTTTTTTAAAATTGGAGATTGTTTTCCCTTTTCAGTGGAACTTCACTGTACTGCCATGAGTTTTCAAACATGATAGTGGCTTAACCACTTCATTTGCCAGATCCTTCAGAACCCACAGATGCATGTCATCATCTCCCATAGACTTGTGCATGGGACATGTTCAGGTTCCTTGTATGTTCTTGAATCTGATTTTCTCCTACTGTGGATAGTTCTTCATTCTCCTAGTCCCTGACTTTGTTGCTGTGACTTGGGCAGTGGACTGGAGTACATGCTAGGGAAAACTGAAGCAAAAATATGATTAAGCACCTCAGAATTCTTCAAATCCTGGGTAATCAGGTTTCCTGTTTCCTTTCAGAGAGGGTTCATGTTTTGCAAAGTCTGAGCTGAAAATGCCTTTTGAATTAGATTCATCCTGGTTAAGGCTTGCAACAATACAGACTGTTCTTATCGTTGATGGACACACCTCTAGAAATCAAATTGCTTCACCTAAAATTAACCTCTGGAAATGTCTCTCATGCTTCACTATGTAGAGGGAGCAAGCATTGAACTGAAGGCCCAAGAAAAAGTGCCTTTTAGGAATAGGGAATATCAACCCTTTGGGTGTGTAGTCTGGCACAGTGTTCAACTGTGTACTTATGTATCAATAATTTTAAAGAGTGCCATTATTCTACTAACACACTATATTGTTACAATGATAATGCATTCTCTAAAACAGATTATTTCATCCACAGATGTTGTGTCACAAGCACAAGGAGAAAGATAAAAAGATATATTAACCTGAAGCAAAAGAGAGAGTTCTGTGCCCTGCCTCTGTATGCACAGTTTGCCAAGTGGCTTGGCACAATTAACAAAAAAGCACTGCTGAAACCTTAATCTAAAAGCAGATCCAGTTCAGCAGCAGATACTAGCTTAGCTTAAAGCCACTAGATTAGAATTTGGATAGAAACTGAAACATATACCTTGGCCTGAAATAAGAGGTGATTTAGCAGCTTAGTGGAAACAGACACTAGCTGCTTTAAAGTTCTTTTTGTCTACACTTTTCTTAAAGTCTCTCATGTCTCAGATATGCTGTCATTACAACAACTATATTACCAGATGAAACAGAAAACTTTTGCCTAAATGGTTACTTTTATGAATGCTTAGTTTTATGCAGTAGCTTATCACAGCACAAAGACTACAGGGCATTTCAGTGATATACAATGATGTTCATGTGAAGGAATTGTCAGTGTATCAAAAGTTTCAATATTTCTTTCCATTTTTAAGCATGTTAGGGTCTCCTACAAGTAGCAGCTTTTATTTAATAAAATAACCCCCCTCTGTGATTTTTTTTTCCTAAGAAGCAATTCCCAAAAAAAAGTAGAAAAAAAGACATCTTTGTTAGCTGCCTAAAAAAACAAATGGTGTTTTCAAACTAATTCCTTTCATGTATTAGAAAGTTTTGATGAAAAAATACTCAGAGCCAACAAAGAATTCAACTTTCCCCTGTACAGCGTCTGAATTAGCTGGATGGGAAAAAGAAAGCATGAAAGCATCACTGAAGCAATGGAAAAGTTATTGGTAGTTTCTGAAAAAAAGCATTATAGGCAAGGGTTGGGGGTTGTTTGCACGGGGTTCTTTCCCTCATCTCCTCAGAACAGAAATAAACTACATGTCTAACAAGTCTGGAGAAGTCAGGTTTCTCCAAACATTAGGCTAGTTCTTTCATTATGTGTTACAAGAAAACATTGTGAATCACCATAATTGAGCCAGCCTGGCATTAGACACCTAACATTAAATTTAGGCCTGGTATGAATCTACTCAATACCACTGGTCCATTTCATAGCTTAGTCATCTCCAGAATATTTTAGACATCTATTGTCAAACGGCTTTAATTCCCTGAAACAAGAACTGCCTTTTTCTTATTTACAGCTAGAATGACAAGATGCACAAGGCCCAGAACTGTAATTCTTGGTGGCCTGAATGTGTATTTAGCAAAATGTGGCTTGCAAAGCTCTGTATAAACATAAATGAAGAGCAGTGATATAATTCCCTTTTGTGTGTGTTTTATATTGACCCCCTGGGAAAAGGCAGCAAGGTTAATTATACCAAACAAGGAGAACAAAAACGTAAGACACGCCCTGTTCTCTGGCCAGGCTTGGAGAGAGTATCACGCTCGTTGTGTTCACAGATACTGCAGCTATTTCTGTAGGCATTGCATGTCAAGTGTTGGCTGTGGACAATGTATCTTGAGATGGGAATGCCTTGCCTAGATAAAAAATTTTTGGAGGGGTTCCTCTTACCCAACCTCTGCTACCAGAAAGTTACAGTCATCATCTAAGCTGGTCATCTAGACTCCTCCACAGTCAACAGGAAGAGATGGCTGCCTACAGAAAATGAACCACTGCAGACACAAGCCAGGACAAGCCATTCTCTAGACATGGCTATACCCCTCCAGTGACTGTTTACTAGTTCAACTTGCTGCCTAAATATTAAATAGCTAAAATTAGGTGAGATGAATCCCACACAATGATGCAGTCAGGAGTAGATTAAACTCCCTTAGGACAGGTCTGAGCAACAAAGCACCTTTGTTTTGCCATTCTTGGCAACTCTATTATGGAGTTTTAATCAAACTCCCAGAGATAATGATAGCAATGAAGACATCCTAGGCTAGATGTGAACACTGGCTGCAGATGATATGTGGTGCCTTTGGTGCTCTGAGGGCTTATGGTCTAGTTGGTGCTGCAATCATGTCTTTGTTTTGCTGTGTAAACAAAGAGTAAGTTAAGTCTAGGTATACAAAACTAGCGCAAGTTAGCTTTTCTGCACTGAGCCAATCAAAACCTGTGGAGTATCAAAACAGAATTAAAGCGCCAAAATTTCAGTACTTAGCCCTGTGTTTACTTGTGCTCCCATGGAACTCAGGGAGCAGCTTATTTCAGGATTTTTGCTGTTTTCTAATATTGTGGTATGTAATGCCATGCCCACCTCTTCTACAGTCACTTCTCATGCAGGAACTACTGAACTGCAATGAATTTTAGCCTGGAAAAGTGAACTCCATGTTGTTTTGTTCTGACAAATTGCAACATGTCCTGTCTTCCTGGGAAGCTGAGATCATGGGATGACAGAATAGAGAGAATAGTGGCAGGAAAAACTTGGTGCCAAATTAAGCCAGTTTCGGCTTCTGAATCAGAATTCTTAATGGAGAAGGGGAAAAAAAAGGCTTCCTGTGGAGTCATACCCATGTGTAATTGTGATACATTTTTTTGAATACAGTTGCATAGCAATTCACAGAGTTTGGAAAGGTTAGATTACACTGAGAGATAGTTTCATTCAGCCACCAGAAATCCATCAGATGTGTTTTAGGAAGGATTTCCTGCTTCTACTGTTCAACATGTGCAGGACCTTAATGTGAACATTTGTGTCACACTAGCAAGTACTGTTGGAATTCAGGCAGTTCTGGTACTTTGCTGATTTCTCCTTTTTACGAATCAAAACAAACAAAAAACCCAGATGTTTGCTTCAAGCTAAAAAATTCATTATTCAAGGAATTTCTGAAAAGTAAATGCCATTTAACTGACTAGGGTGCTCCCTCTTCCTGCAGCAGATGAGGGAGGATTCATGATAGAAATATAGTATTTGTATGTCTGGAGAATTTTATACACTGTAGCAATTTAAGATGATAAAGCCCCTAGCTGTTTCCTCTGCCACCCTACCAGAATTTATCATCCTACTGTCAAATAAGGAGTAGGAAAACCATGAAGTGGCATCCATCTGTTCAGCCAACAAAAAGAAGAATAATTTAATTGTTTTTGCCATAAGCATGAAGTGGAGAGCTGGAGGCAGACACACTATAAAAACCGTCCAGAGTAAGGTTACCCAAGCTGATCTGTTAGCTTCCCAATTGAAGGGCTTTCCAAACATATTTTTTGTAAGTTTTTAAAGCACAGCAATGGAAACAGGCTTCATTTGAGGTGCCTACCATTAGGCTTTGTGATGATAAATTGGATCTCTGAGTTCATCCTTAATTAAAAAAAAAAAAAAAAGAAAGAAAGAAACCTGAGTAAAGCAGAGATTGCACAGAAAACCTTCAGCCCTTCTATGAATGCTGTACTCAGAAACATTTGACTATTAAAGTAGTTTAATTATTTACAGCAAGAAATAATCATTTACAGTGAGGGATCACCTCAATATTGCATGGAGTCCTACTGGTAACATTACTGTGGCAACAGTCAATATCACCAAATAAGATGCTAGATTTCATCCATTTTTATGCTGAAGACATGGTAGAGAAGAATTGCATTTTATAGCATTTACCAAGGGTACAAAATTGCAAAAACATAGACAAATCTTTTGGTGACTCTTCAGACAGAAGTTGGAGCTAATTATTCTTGAACAAGCCGATAGGCCTTTGGCTCTGAAGTCAAACAGTGGTTACAGAGCAAAATTAAAGAACTAAAAGAAACCCAGAATTTCTAGAATGTATGCCAAGTCCACAAAGTTGACTGGGGCCAAGACTCTGAAAAGAACTTTCTTTTTAAATTTTAATAGCTATTTAATAAAGCTTTTTTGGCAGTCATATCACTTCTCTACAGTTCCAAAATATTTTTGAGAAAATATTTTACTTTGCTCTTCTTTTCTTATTTCCTTTTTCAAGTTAATCATGTGTGGGTCATGTGGCAACCAGCCTGAGTTAGAAAAGTAAGGCTTGATGTCCATAGACAAGCTCAAACACTCCTTAATTGCAGGCCAGATGCTATTGATGCTTCCAGGATGCTCAAACCCACTTACAACTCAGGTCTGCTTGTACCAGCATATTCTTCAGCTGAAAAATCAACTGAAAGGTAAGGTAGTAAAAGAGGAAAAACTGGAAGGGCACACCAGATCTGGCTACAAACAATGCACTAGACTCTGGAAATGAAAACAAAAATATCAAGACAATCTACATTGAATGCAAGACTAAGATGATGAATAGAGGTATATAAATGTGTAGACTGATATCAGCTGAGAATCTGGCCCTCTGCAATGTTTGTACACATAAAAAGTTATGAGTAGGCTGTCAGATTGTCATGTAATCTTCTGCTAGTTATGGACCTGCTGTGCCTGGGAAAACCAGCTGCTGCCATTCACCTCACACATTTTCACAAGAGCCATTCAGAAAAACATCTTCTTCACTTTCTTGGGACATGACTCACCCAGATTTACATGTGCCAGGGAAGCTGGACCACCAAGTCACAAGAGAAACTCTTGTACCAGTCTTCCCAGCCAGGGAGAAATGCCCTCAGGAGCTGCGCTTAGAGAAATTTTGCAGATGCTCCTCTTTAGGTGATGTAATTCTGCCCTGCCCCTCATCTGGGGGTATGTTGTTAAAGCAATAACTTATCCTTAATTGTCTTGGGTGAACTTGTCAACACCAGACTTTTTTTTGCTTCTTGTGTGCTTAGCAGATGCTCCTCTCATTCTGTAACAGCATGAAAATATTATCAGGAGAAACATGCACAGACATATGCTCAGAAGTTATCTTAATAGTTCCTTATATTTTCCACTCATCTCAGAGCGAAAATTTTCTTTTGAACCTTTATTTATGCAGTTATGCTGAATTCCTAGAAAAAATTTAATATGTATTACAAAGAGGTCTCTAATGCCAAAACATACTTTTCCTCAGCCAACTACTTTTGTCACAAATGGCAGCATGAGTAGCTTTTTTGGTATCACAGTCCTTTTAATTACTGAATCATCTATACCCTTCCAACTGCATTCCAAATTGTCATCCTCCTTTTCAGAGACAAGAATAATTTCCTGAATATAAGAGCACATATATTTATTGTTGCCAATTTTTTTTCACAACACTATATTTCATCTCTCCAAACTGAAAAATACTTAAGCTAGAGACTAAGAATATATTTTTTAGATTAACTACTTCCTAAGGAAAGAACTGATCTAAGTTGGTGCAGAAGGTGTAATTTCAGCAGAAGAGTGGTTTTAATGAGATTTCCCCAAATAATTCTAACCAAGACCTTAAAGAGGTCTTAATTTTTATGAGCCTCAATTAATTGGCCAGTGTTGTGGCCAGGCTACAAAATAAAAATTAAAGGCAGAAATTTCTCTAAGCACTCCCATAAGCCTTATAGTCACAGGCAGTAAGGTCTCAGAAACAGCCCCTGATAGTTGTAATGTTTCAAGCATTCACTACAGACAGATGTTAATTGACATTTAAGAGTATTTTAATTATGTACCAATGCATGGGCTAAACAAGCCAAAGGGGATGGGAAAATTACCAGCTGAAAACCAATTAGTGACCAGAACTAATTTTTCATTTTTTAGTATTGCCAATCTGTTGAATCCTGAGGAATATTTTCTAAAATCAGATATTTTAAATATCTAAAGTATCTTACAGTGTTTATCTTTCTGTTGAAGTCTAAATATTTTCTAATATCTATAGGAAATAATGAAGTGAGAGGGTTTCTTTTTTTGTTTGGGTTGGTTTTGTCTTTATATTATTGTCTTACTGTGTTAGCAAATTAGAATATTCTTTGCCTGGTTTTGGTATGGTTTTCCCTCTCAGAGTATTGCTGAGAGGGGCACAGAAAATTCTCTCACTTCTTTGCAACCAGCACTGTCCAAACACTCACCAGAGCAGCCGAGACAATGAGTTAGGCACAAATGTAGCAAGATCATTTTTTCCATCAGGGATGTGTCCATGACACTGCTTCATTAGTCAGAGATAAAGCTATAGTGATTTACAGGACAAGACAATTGCATTTCTTTCATATTCCCATAAAGCACAGAGATTGGTATTGAGCTATCTAAATCCATAGCCAGAGACATAGAAATAGAGATGTAAAAATGGCATGTTCCTATCCATTATTAAATATGTCAATTATAGCTTACCTAAATCTTAAGGGCATAGCTATATGTTTGGATATGTCTTCCTTTCATCCATGATCTTGATATTTTGTTTCAATTTTTACATTTCATCTTCTATTCTAACACAACATTGGAAATTAAATTAAGGGAGGGGAAATTATATTACACAAAAGGAAATTAAGTTAAGCACAATTGTTACAAGGCTGTGAAAGGTTTGACTGAAACCAGCCTTCCGAAATTAATGTCTTCAGACATCTCCTGGCACAGGGATAGCTCTCAAGTAGCCGCCATAATGTTCAGGAGAGGCTGTTCTTTCTCTGGTAACCAGAGGCACTCTTGGATACTGATCTGCATTTGTCATGGATCTCTGCTTCAAACACAATGTAAATAAAATATACATGGATGTCACCATGACTTGACTCTTCTTGATCTTCATGGATTTGGTCATTCTAACCACGGTGTCACAGTCAGGTTAGTGTTTCATTGTACCTGACAACAACTTACTTCCACCATCATGAGATTCAAGTCAAGAAAGGAATAAAACAACAAGGATATTACACAAGCAAGAAGAGATTGTGATGAACATCCTGATCTAAGAGTGGTTGGTGAGGTGAAAGTGTGCTTTACACTTAGCTAATTTTTCAGAATCTTTCCCTAGTCATCCACTACTGGACCTTCATTCCATCAGGTATTCCCTGAAAAGAAGGGACACTAAAAATCCTCTCCATCTTTGAGGGTGGGAAAAGAAGAACACAGATGTAGGAATCCAAATGAATGATGGCATGACAGTGCCTCTGTAGATGTTGCCAGCTGAAGGGCTTAGAGAAAAGAAGACACAACAAAGAGAATTCAGGGCTGATGGTCACTGAAGGTCACTCTCCTCCACTCACTTCTCCCCAAGTTTCCACAGCATACTTTCACAACCACTAATGAAATCTAATTTTAAATTCCATGCAGATGGAAAAGACTAGTTATTATTTCACTGTGTGTAATCAGAACCTTCAAAAAAAGAAAAAAAAAAAAACAAAAAGGAGCACAGCAGGGTTGGGAAACCAACAAGATACCATCTGTCAGAAGTCTTAGGACTGAAAAACATTAATGATATGACATCTACTTCCTGCCTAACAGAACTGGTACAAATTCATTGAGTGCCATCCATAAAATTAGCTCATTCTCACAATTGGATTGGAACTTTTTTTTTTTTTTCCTGAAACACATCCAGTTTAATTTAAACACTCATGTGCACAAGAATAGCCTTGTAGCTTCTGTGGTATGTAGACATGGTCACAAAGGAATTGAGGCATTTTGAAGAGGTACAAAATACTCCTCTACCCGAAACTGTATAAAAGAGAGAACTGCTGTTGCTAGGGATATTACAGTTACATCTCATTTGATTTGTTATACTGGGTGAATGGAAGAAGGGAAGGAGGGAGAAAAAGAAAGGAAAATAAAGAAAAGGTGGAAAAACAGTCTAATGTCCAAAGGAAATAGAGATTTTTTTCAGCATTTTCTGAGTACAAAAATCAGTGCATGACAAGGGTTTACAAGGTTCAAAAAAGACACAGTGAACATGCAAATTCCATACAAGCATGGTATTGTTTTTTGTCCTTTTCATCCTTTAAATCATGCAGGGCCATAACTTGTGCAGCTAAGTATAATGAAATTTATAAACCTATCACTTACAATAAGAAATTTATGATTAGCATATTTTACTCTCCATAACATTAAGTTAAAGAGTTTGATAATACTTCAGTGAAAAATACAATTACTCTTTCATAAACTATCTTCAAAAAAGATATGTCTGGATTTTCATAAATCGGATGCTCAGAAACTTAACATTGCAAATGAATGTTAAAACATTAAACATTGCAGTGCATCTTCTGGTCTGACATCTACCTGCTCTATTTACCTACAAGCTGGGTTGTGGGGAGTCTTGTTTCATTTTAGTAGTTGAGATAATCACTGTGATCAGATACTCTAATGCATATAAAATCATGTAATGGTACCATTAGTTTCACATACCATGATAAATATGGTACCAATCAGAAAGTTTTTCTGAACCTTACCTTTGTGATTTCAATTAAAGGAAGTAAAAAACACAAAACAAAACAAAAATAGAAATCTGTTGAATAATACAAATTTTCTCCAAATGATTTTTCCATATTTGCTGCCAAAATAAACACATGGTACACGTTAGTCTGTCGGGTCTGCATTAATTTGTCGGCTGTAGGAACTGCCGTGATCCATTTGCCAAAACCTGCTGCACTAAATCCCACTGTTTTTAAATTGTAACTCCAAACATCCTTTTAGGCTTGCAAAGGATTTTAAGTGCAACTTACATATATAGCATTTCTAAAATGATTCTCCGGACATCTTGAAAGTCTTGGCAAGGAGCAATATAACCAGTCTGGTCACAAGTTGATTTTCAGTTCCTTTTCTATCTAATTGCACAAGTTTTAAAATAGTGTCACTGTCATCTGTGACACAGAAGGCAAGGATGTGCTAAAGTGGTTTGAGTCACTTCTTCCGATCTGTGCAAGTAGTCCGGAGACCAGCTGTGACTTGACACAGTAAAGGATGTGGGATCCTGAGATTTCACTGCTTTCTATGGAAACAGAGATCTCATCATGGTCTCTTAATATGCAAGTGGAATTTTTGACATTCTTTAAACATACCAAATTTTTTTTAAGGATCCTTGATGTTGTCATCCAACTCATAGTTTCTTTACTAGGTTATGTTATGATGGGAATCCTCAATATGTCACTCTAAAGCAATCCACAGGAAATTAAAGAGGAACTCACAAGCTGTCCACCAATGCAAAAAATTTAGTGTTTGTGCATGTGTATTGCGAGAACAACTTATACAAAATTCCTGGGTTAAAAAATGGTTTGTTTTTTACCATTGAATTAGAATAGTCCTCAATGCCTTCCCAGATATCTACCAAATGTTTAGGAGACATAATAAACAAAAAAGTCTTAGTGTGATCATTACTAAACTTTTCTTTGTGGCACATAAAGGCTGCACAGTATTGACAAACATTTCAAACCCTTACGAACTCAGATCCTTGTTGAATTACAGGTTGTTTTATCTTGCTATATTTTCACCTGGAAGTCTTTGGTCTCACATTATTAAAAATTTAAGTAAGACAACCTTGATGGCTGAGAAGATGGAAACTATTGGGCACTCTATTACTTGTCACAATTTTTCTATAGTCTTTTGATGTAGAGGTGACCTAAATAATTTCATATAGCTCCTAGCTCAGGATAGAAGCCTGCAATAGACTATACTTTTCCTTGATTTGTTTGCCATTATGCCTGAAATTTGTACAAGAGAAAGGCATTGAACATCTCTTGTGCCCAAGACTCTCTACATGATGAATAAGGAGTCTCTTCTAGACTTTTGTTTCCAGTCATGTTGGGTGGTCTTCTCAGAATGAGTGATTTTCAGATGAACCATAACCAAAAAATTAAAATATCCTTCAACAGCATATTTCTCCTCAATTTCCTAAAATATTTTTCATCCTGTTTGTAATTATCATATTAATTTACAAAATCCTTTCCAGAAACTGACAGAATATGAAAACACAAATACATATGCAGATGATACAGATACAGACACAAAGTGATGCAATTTTAGGAAATATTAAAAGCCACAGAAAAATGCAGATGGGAAATATGTGCTGAGAATGGAGCAGGACAAAGTCTTTGCAGGGAAGTCTGGGCCATAAACCATAGAGAGTCTTCAGAGTATCTCAAATTTTGGATGGCATACAGACACAGAGGGTAAGACCCTCGCTAGATCTCAGCCAGTAGCATGATGCCCATTCGCGTCAGTGCGGTCATGATTTGATCCACAATGCATGACAAAGACTGCTAGCTCTTCTGCACTCCTGGGAAGAAGAAAAGGGCTGCACCACTTTATACCTACCCTAAGTGATGCTTAGCTCTCACATACAAGAACATTCCAACCTTTGAGACTCTTCTCAGGACAACTGCATTTGGTTTTGGTGCATGTGGAAATCTGTGCTGTTACACAGTTTCCAAAGCCTGTATGTGTCGCCAGCTAACCACAGAAGACGTGGATTCCAGCATTTCCTGTGACATTTAGGAGGAAATTCAGGCCAGCTCTGCATGGTTTTCAAAATCCCAGTCTTCACATAAAAGTTGTTATGGGGGAAGGAGAGGAACGCTTGAGTGTCACAAGTACAACCAGTTTCTCAAGAAGTTGTTCTGCTCCCTGCAGTTGGCCAAGACAGAAAACTTCTAAATTACTATCTTCACCACAGGCACACATAAACTTTACTGGTTCAGAGGAAATAGCAAACCATGCCTGTGTTTCAGAGATTAAGCCAAACTTTTTGTTCTGTCTCTAAACAGAAGACGATTTTGTTTCATAGCCCCTTTTTTACACTTTTCTGTTTTCCTCCTGGAACTTGTGCTTCCCTGTGAATTGAGCAGTCAGCTCCCATATAAGGCCAAATGTGCTTTACAACTCACAGTCTGTCTTCAGTGTTGACAAAACTTACCCTATTTCAACTTCATCTTCGAGATGATAAAATTTGATTCAGAGACCAGAGGTTTTTCTGAGATCATAAGGGATCAGTAATGTTCAGGGAAATCTCAGGGAAAGAAGGCCATCTAGCCGTGGGGACAAAGGAATGAGATCTTGCCCTGGGCAGCCCTGAGGTGCCTCAGTGATGTTTGCAGAATATGGGGCAGTAAGGGTGGCAGCTGGACCCCCTGGCAAAACACATAGAAGGGGCTTAGGGATATATTCCACTGAGTAACAAAGGGACAAAGGATTTAGTGGTGTTGTGCACAGGTGAGACTGTTTCAAATGCAGTGGTTAATCTCCATACTTTGGGTGGGTGACCTTGCAGAAACATATTTTAATAATCCCTAACAGATAATTCTTTCACAGATCTACAGGTTTTTCTCCTGTTTAAACCATGTTTTCAAATTCAAAATGTCTAAAAATCACACTGCAAACCTGTACACCTGTAATTCAAATACAAACCCAAATACAACCCTTGTTCAGCTCCATCAAGGCCTGTCACTGCAATGTCTTTCAGCAGATGCTAAACGTTTCCTACTTACCAGATTCTGCAATACCCATGTAACATTCTGCTTGCAAGTGGGCATCCACTTATTAATTTAGCATTTGGAGCCATGCTATGGCTCAATTTAGTGCTGTTTGATAAGGCTTAAGAGGGTCAGAGGAAAATTGTACCTGTATGCCACCACTTCTGCATATGGTTATAGCAAAGAAACTGAGAAAAATAGCTTGGAGAAATATGTTGTATGCTTTGGTAGAACATTAAGCCATGATAAATCGAGTATAACATTTTCTTTTAACTGGTATTGGGTGAAAAAAGCATGTTGTTTAACAGGGCTGATCCAGGACTATTAGTCAGCTAAATAGTCAGCTACTATTTAGATGTCCTGAGAGCTGCTTTGCACAACTTTAGATTCAAGATTTCTTATTGTAATTGTGTCATTTCTTATTGTAATCATTGTATTTTTGCCTTCCATAGGTGAGGACCGAAGGCTGCCTACTCTTGCACTTTGAAAGAAGAGATGGAGTAAATGTAGGCTGTGTAGCTGGAAATACAAAGACAGACACTGATGCCATTTCTGCCATACATAGTGGGAAGGATAGAGGTACCAACTACTGGTTTGAGAGGTTTGTTCTGTGTTTGTCTGTTGTGTAAGAGAAATAGAAATCTCCACAGCTGGTATCCACTGTAGTCCCACTAGTGTTCTGCACCACTCCAAGGACTGACACCAGGATGGAGCCACAGCTCAACACATTCAGAGCTGGGAACAGCTGCCCCTTACAGTTCTGCCCAAACCACAGCTGCTACCCCTCCCCAGCTGGGCAGTGGTTTGTGAGGAAAGAAGCACAAGGAGAACACCTGGTGAGCAGTGCGAAAGTTAAATGCCCAGGCAGGGATCAAGGGGCACACAAGGGAAAAAAAAGCACCATGTCCTGAGCAGCATCCATTTCTACCAGCAGAGAACTAGAGACAAGAGAATGGACTCATGGCAGCTGGGATTCCCATCAGTGGTGAGTCTAATTCTATCCATCATTTTCTTCAGGTTTCTCACTTGGAAACACAGAAGTAGCCCAAGAAATACCTCAGAACACAAGAAAAAGGGCATGGATGCTTTGAGAAGAAAAAAAGAAAAACCAAAACTGATAGAGCAGATTTCTTGAAAAGCAACAAAGTAACACACCAAGAGCCTCACTTTGATCAAAAAAATTAACAGGTGCATTAAATAGTTATTGTAAACAAAAAGAGATTGGATTTACTCTGTCTAGGTTTAATATCTGTAACCCTTCAGACTCAGCTGTTTAGCATAGCCCACTTGGCCTGTAACTGACTTAAATGCCTTTCAAGGGGAGGATCAAGGAATAAATGCATAAAATCATATGGTGTGTTGAAGGATTTACCACTATTTTCAGTGTACCCTTCTCAAAGGAAAGTTGTCTTGTTCAAAATATATGGTGGGGGGAGTTACTCATTGAGCCATAGGAACAGGTACTGGTTTGGGGTAGCACACACTTAGTAACAGTACAATTCCATATACATTTCTATAAACTAAACCTGGCTGGAGCCATGTACTGATATGAGGTGATAGTGTATATATTGATTTAATAAGTGTAGATATTACAAAAAATTTTCACAGGTGTATGTTGTTAGATATGTGTCTGAGGAAAACGAAAATGGGCAAGATCAGATTGAGCAGGATATTTGACCAAACTAAATTACCTAGAGCCAGACTAGCTACATTTGGAATTATTATTGACATAAATTCAGTACACTATCCTGAGGAGAAAACATCTTTCATTGTTCAGCCACATAGAGTCTTTAAATCAGACTGCAGCTTTGTTCCCTGTCGCGTAAAAAATCATTGCCTTACCATGAACTGTTACTTAGGAATTTCTTTCAAATAGATTAAGTTCCATTACTGTCTGTATCATGTTTATAATTTTTTATTAACAGTTAAAATAATCATATTGATATTAATCAGTTACCTATAACTCTGATGAATCAATCATCTGCTTTGTAGTGGTTTTATAAGTGTCTTATCCTTCTTTATTGGTCTGATTTGTAAATACTGAGGTGACTGACCTCTATTCAAAATGTGCCCTGTTAAATTCATGATCATACATCATGTACTTCTGTTTCCCATTTTTTGTCAGCAAAAGGGTTGTGGATAAACTGGAACCAACTATTAAAATGTCCATTAATCAGTTTTGAATATTTTCAAAATTGTCAAATGTTCTACTGAATGTGGTTGTTACAAACTAATGTAAAATAATTAAATGAGCATATTCAAACATCATTTTTCTTTCATTCCCTGATTCCAGAATTAAATATGTTTTTTGTAAAAGGTACCTGGTTTTTTACTTGCTTTCAAAGATGGCACTTTTTCTTAACAAGGAACTGAATTAAAACTATTTCATATACTAAACCACAAAGAAATGACCCTTCATTTTGCTTACAGCTCTATAAATTCCTATTTTTTTATAAAGGGCAATGATAAAGCTATTGAAATTACTCAGAATGAACACAAATAAATCAGATTTCATTTCATACACCAAATGTTTCTGGTAGGAAAATTTAGGGAGGAGACAAACAAAACCGGGAAGCAGATAAAATTTCCTGTTTGGTTCAGAGAAGCAATTGGTCTTTAGCTGCATATTTCTGAAACAAATATTTAGTAAAATAAAGTCTCTGAAAAAAACTGGGAGCTTATTGCTGAAATCAGCTATGAATTTTTGTCTTGCTTCTTGACAGTGGCCGAACTGTGTCCTTTTCTGCATGACAGGAATTTTTCTGCCTTGAACTGGCAGAACTTTTCATCCAAAATAATAGATAAATTCCTAAAATTAATTCTTAAAAAACACATATTTGGTTATCAGGCAAAGTAATCTTACCAAGCAATAACACTTTGTTAACAGAAGGGTATAAATGATTGCAGACCAAGCTCAGTGAATGCATATTTTACATGTACAACTTAAATTTTTGTTGTATGAGCATATATAGGAAGGAAATGTTTCATTTTTTTCAAAGAAGGTATTAATTTACTATCTGTGTATTTTAAACTAGGCATGCTATCTCTTCTAGTGGATTACCATATACCGTGTGCCCGATACAAAATGGGACACCGGAATCTAAAATTTAAATTAGGCAAGAAAGTAATGCCTCAGTCTATGTAGAAGGTCTGCAGAGGCATGAGAAGCTCTTGGGGATGGTGCTGTGCAGGGCCAGGATCTGGACTCAATGATCCTTGTGAGTGCCTTCCAAATCAGCTCATTCTGTGATATTTGTGCAATGCTGTGATTAGACACATCTCCTATTCCAAGGCTGCTGTGCTTTCATGAGAAAAACATTTAGCCTGAATTTCTGATGTCTTAGCTAATGCCTTGACCATTGGAGTATTATCACAAAAGTGGTGACAATATCGTCTCCCCTCTTTCTCTAAGTGCAGTTTTCTTCTCCAAAGTGATAAGTCAACAGGAACAACTGCTCCAGTGACTTGTTGGAGGTACCATCACTGAAGGTTTTTGAGATTAAGCTGGACAAGGTGCTAGATAATCTTATCTAGGCTTTCTTTCCTACAAAACGTGGGACCAGATGATTTTTTGAGGTCCCTCACAAGCTGGGCTGTTCTATGATTCTATGAGCCCTCTCGTTTCCACTGAGGTGCCTAACTCAGGATTACAAGTCATTACTGAGGCACACCCAGGAACACATCCTCATCAATTAGCTTCAGCTGTTTGCTGCCTTTAATGAACCTTATTGTTAAGGAATATTCAGGGTATGCAGTGCAGCTCTGTCTGCACCTCAAGAAGATCTTTAATCTCCAATGTGTCCCTGCTGGTGAGGAACAACCTGCTGTGCCCATGTGCAGTGATAAGTGAGATCATAAGACCTCCACTTTATTTTTAATAGATTAAGCCTCATATCATTACTTGCCATTCTTTGACTCATTTTTTGCTATGACTTCAGAACCCTATTTGCAGGGCCCTCTCCTTCATCATTCAGGTACCTACATCTCACTGCCTTCAAATGTATTGTCTAAATTAGGTTAGACCTACACCTACAGGCTATAGAAAAAAAAGAATATTCCATCAGAAATTACATCACATGTTTTTAAAATAACAGATTTGCAGGGGAGGAGAGTGATGGACAGGGTTTGGGGGGAATTGCTGCTGTTTAATGTTATTCTTACCATCCTCTCAGCTTTTACTGGAAGGTTCCTAAAATATTTTATTGAGGCAAGCATGCTAACCAGTCGATAGCTGTACAGAAGACAAAAGGTGGATCTTTTGTCGTGTCATGTTGGCACAAAAGTCTTAGCTATGACAGTGCAGATAAAGCCACCTTAAAGGTACGCATTTTGCTTGACCCTTTAATTAAGCCGAGGCCTGTCATTTGTAAAGCTTTTTCATCTGCTCAAAAGATCAGTCATGTTGCAAATGAAGAAGTGTTTATAACACAAATGCCCAAGGCTGGACCTCATTTAAATGAATTCTGACCTGAAATGAAAACCATTCAGAGTTTTGCTTTCAGCCGATAAAACTGGGCTTTGACTCTTAACTGCCGTCTTAGATACTGAGGTAGAAATATGGATTCAGGATGACTCTTACAACTGTTCTTAAATATTGCTTTAGAAAGCCAGCTTCCCAAAAGGAAAGTCCCAGCATATTAAGGAGGAATTGCTCGAGACTTCCAGAATAAAACTGTGGAAACATTAAACATGTGCAAAATTATTCCATATCCTGAACTCCTGGAGTCTCAGAGCAGACTAAAATTAGCATAACATTTCTAAGGTAAGACCTCTGTTAAATGCTTCCCAGACATTTCTCCACTGGAAAACTTCTCCAGTAAGCAGAAGCAAATGGAGAAAAGTAAACAGGATTTGAGCATCCAAGTCCTTTAGGCATCTTTGGATAACCTAACTGTGATGAAAACATTTTTCAGAACAAACAGGTTCTAGAAAATAAATGCAATGTGTATTTGTATGTGTAAAATGTAATGAAGCAGACCAACGCTAATTGCATTACTTCCCTTTTCCTGACTGGATTTTATTCTGGTTAAAGGAAACACAGATTAGGTGTACCATGTACCATTAGCCTTCAACTAAATAAAATGCACCAAAGTGAAATATAATAGTTTGTTTGCATGAATGATAGTTATGAGATAATTTTAGAAAAAGAGACACCAAGAAATATTTAATAAATATGCAAGTGTCAACTTCCAAAATTGCCCTTAAAAAAATTTTAAAGAAAGGCTCCTGTAGTACAGGCAGCAGTTGCAGAATTTAAACTTTTTGTGTATGACTGTAGCAGTTATCTCCCATATCATCAGGTTATATATTGTCTTGCAATATCCAGGAATGGTAACTCAGATCCTCCAGTCTTTCTGCTCTTTACTTTGTTTGACTACCCATAAAACATGAAGATTTTTAACTTTAAGGCAGTAAGTGAAACCAGACAATTATTTATTAACAACATCCAGCTGGGAAGCACTTTGATGGCAGAAAGCAAACCTTTTTCAATATAAGTGTGGCCAGATTCTTTTCACATTAATCGAGATTGACTGCTCTTCTCTAGGACTCCCCCAGAGCACGCAGAAAAATACACTTTTCATTTAAGAGCTCAACATGCCAACATGTCTTGAAGCACACTTCCACAAATTCACAACAAGCCGGGCAGCTCTCATCTAAGTCACACAACTCCCATTCAACCCTAAAATTACAACCTTTTGTTGTTGGAGTGTGCAAAGGGTGAAACTGGAGCAGGAATCTATTCCTCCATGGATCTGTACTGCTGGGGATACCCAGAAACTCCAAATGTTGCCTGCTGCTGGGTTTTGTGAGGTGTCAGACAATTTTTCATCCTCCAAAGGAGTAAATGTACTGTGGCAATACTTACTAAACTGTGAAAGATCTTGAAATACATGCAAACTGATCCTGGTTTATATATCAGGATAAATTCTACCACCATCATGCTGTTCAGAATGAGAACTGGTTTGTCCTCAATGGAAAGCTAATTTTTTTTTTGTTAATTGGAGTATATTGCTATGTTGACACTAGTGAATCAAATGTTCCTTGGACCTTTTTTTTTTGGCATCTCAACACAGCAGACCCCTCACCCATATGAACAAACCCTCCTGTGCCAAAAGCAGAGCTGGTTTCAATGAATAGAAATACTCCTTGGTGCTGTGCAACTTACTAGCACAAAGGTATTTTAGGGGAGGTGGATTGAACCCCTCCATTGAATGTGCATTGTAAGAAACTTCGGTGACATCCATCACTGAAGTTTCAGTCAGGATAGAACTTGGAGCTTATTCATTTTCAGCTATGAACATAGTTGGCTTCCTATGAGAGGGTTGAAGGACTTGACTGCAACTGCTTTGCAGACCTGCAGACTGGAAATTGTCTACTCAGGGCAATTGCAAACATGAAAAACACTTTCATTCAGCTTTGCACAGAGCTACCAAGTTCAGACAGAGAGAGAAATATGCTTTTGGATTCACTAGCTGCTCTCCGACTCCATTGTTGATGACTTCCTTGCACTTGGAGCTCAAAGCACATTTACATGGAGCTGAGCTTAGAGAAATGTCTTTGCTGCATCTGTACAACACCATGCTGTTGCACAGATGGTCTCCAGTCACTGCATTTTTCAGTATAAGTGTGCATATATCAGCCCACAGTCCCAGTTTCTCAGCCTTCTTGCCCTACAGACCTTTGTGTCCTTGCCAAGACATTGGACATCTCTATGAGAACTTAGATCCTATTCAACTAAATAAAAAAAACCCTCAACACATAGTAATCAGCTACAAATGTTCAGGATAGAAAAACAAGCCAAAACGCACTTTTCTAATTTATTTTCTATATTTTTTAAAAAATGCACTGAACACTTGTAGTTAATTTGTGATATTATGACTTCCTTTACTGCATAGTTTTAATTTGTTTGTATTATACTTTTATCATTGTTGGCTGTTATTGTCTCCCACTTTTATCCAGATTCAGAGCAGACCTTGAAGTCTGCCTCACTGTTTTAGGAGAGAATTTATTATGATAGCTGCTATGGATATTCTCTGCTAGATGTTGATCTGTTTTAAGAAGAGATCAAGATTAGGCAAAATAAATGAGATAATGCCTGTCTTTGTTTAAAGAGATCTAACTGTCAAAGCACATTCCTATTACAAGTACACACATTTACACATTTTTGTGCCCAGCCTTGGTGTAATTGTGTGGAAGAGTGCAGCCTTTTGGTCAGATAATGAATGTAACACATGATAGAGCACTATAGTACAATGTTTTTTCTGGCAGGAGCTCAGGATGACTGCAGTCATTAAGGGTGAAGCCATATTATAAAAGGACACACTCCCAGATTAAGCAGAAGAAATCAAAATAAGCAGTCTAGTTCATAAGTGTAGTGATACTGAAGTTAATTTAAAGGTTAGAAATTATATATATATAGCAAATATTCTATGCATATTTAAAAGAACACCAGGATACACATGTGATGCATACATACATACACACACATACACACACACAGATATATATATATATATATATATATATATATATGAAATGTGCCTGAACTCACAGTGGGGTGGCAAATGAATGAGAAGCCAGAAAATACACCAAGACTTGTGTTGGCTCTGTCTTAAGAATCTTTCTGCATCCAGTTTGCCAGCAGGAGAACGTTTGTCCTAATCCGGCCACCCTTGACGACATCTCAGACCATAGGGAGGATCCACAGACCCTTCCCAGGCTAGGAAGGAGCCTGGCCAAGGTAACTGGCAGGTACTGAATAACAACATCTGGAGATGTTTGTCAGAAGAACTGGGGAGGTGCAGGTTTGGGTGTGCAGCAACCTCTATAAAAAATCAGCTTCCAGCGTACAGGTTTGTCCAACACTGGTGTCTGAAACAAATGGGGCTCAATTACAGACCTGAACACACACTCTAAGACAAAATAGGTCGATTTTTAGGGAGCAGCAGATATAGAGTAATTGACATTACACTTAAAAATCTGTTGCCAGATGAGAAAAGCCAATGGAAGCTTTTCCCATAGCAAACTGTGTCCCACATATCTCATGTAGGATGTTCTAACCTTAAAAGCAAGCATTTGTCAAGTACAGGCAGAGTACACAAAAGAGTCATTTAGTTAAATTATACTGATAATTTAGTAACAGATTGAAAACATCAATGTTTGCCTTATTCTTAGACAAGGAGTCTATTGATTTTTACCTTTCTGTCTTGATCCCATTGGGCATCAGTTTCCTCACAGAGGAGGTTACTTTCCATTGCTACATTATGTGCATACACTTAAATGCATAACATTTTAATTCAAGTTTATATGCATGTAGTTGTATACACCCCTATGGTACATACTCCCTATGCAGTATTTGATATTTCTGCAGAGATATGTGAAAATCCCTATGGATTTCATCAAGGCTCCTCAGAAAGTACAGTAGTCATCCCACAGAAATCTGATTAGTAGCTCTGTCTTTCATCCTGCAGAGACCTTCACTACCTTTACAAATGCAAAATATTTGCTGCAATCCAGCACAAGTTATGTCCCTTTGGGAGGAGGAAGGAACAGTTCAGCCATTCCTCAGTGAAACAAAACCAAAAATTTATTTTAAAGCTGAGCAAACAACCTTTTCTCAAAGATCCATTTCCAATGCAATTATTTCTACTGGGAAGTAATTTCTCTCTCTCTCCTAGGATTAGAGAAGATCTAAAGAGGAGTTTAAAAGCAATTCCTCTTTTGAGAAGACCAACAGTAAGGAGTACAATTTCAACTTTATTTTCCTGTGATGACAGTAGAGAAATTTTTCTTCTATCTTTTCAAGATGTTCCATGATAGGTTAAGACATGGAAATCTTACTTCCAATTCCAGTTCCAGTCAATAAATAAATATTGGTCCACTGTCATGAAACAACTACCAAACAAGTTAATGTTCTGAAATTTGATTTCCAGCACCCAGGATCCTGAACACAATTATGGAAGCCTGAGAAGAAACACAGAGTCCACCATCAGACAGTTTTGTTGGCATTGATTATTTTCTTTCATACCCTTCATTATATACATCTTCTTTTAGCCACAAGTATCAAGCAGATTTTTTATATCAGTTTTTCGTTAATGACTATTCCATTTGCTTTAGAAGGAACTTTGGAGTTTCATGAAGGCCGCCAAAGCAGGTCAACAGACTGACTGAAAAAATAGAAAAATCCAATGGGGAAAAAAAGAAAAGGCTTTTGCAACTTTGCAAAATTCAAATATAAAGCATAGAAAAGTCGGAATGGTGGGTGTTGGAGGTGTGGAAACACAACACAGTGATTTTGTCTTCTAACAGTCACTTTCCAAAGTTTTTTACTGCCTAATTGGGCATTTTTGGAGAGGTCCTGAGCTCTCTTTCCTCCTAGAGCTATGAGAACATGACTGAACTTCTAGAGCACTTTACATTGGTCTTGAGTGACTCAGATCTACCCATGCTAATGGCTGACCCATAAAACCTGTCAATTTAATTAACTACAGCTCTTCTCTATTTTACTTCTAGATTTGGGAAATTGAAACAAAATCTCTTTAATGTTACCAGAAACTTATTATTTATTTGTATTTTCTCATAACTGATGATCAGGAATGCATTCCTGCTTTTCAAATGTCAGTGAGACCTCTCACTATTTTTGACATCCCTGTTAATCATGGCGACAGATCACCAAAGACATGCACCAGATTCTCTGTTTTCAGTCTGGGGATAACATGTAGCACCATATTATATAGCCTTTCACTCATTCCAGAATTTAAGTCATTCTACCATGATATGCTAATAAAAAACCTAAAGGTTGTGCTTACTGAAGATTTTACTCAGGACCAAGAGTTTCTAGGAAAACATTGTGTTCAATCTCCCACATCTGATGCAGAAATCTGATGAGACACTGTAAGCACTTCATATGATTCAGTTCTCCAGGTTGCCAGTACCTTGTGACTGCAGTATCTAAAGACAAGGAAACTAGAAACTTAGAATATTTGGTTCTAGAAATCACTGATAAAAAATTTAAAAGCAGAATTACAGAATCATGGGGCATCAGAAGTTAGGTCTGACAATCATCTGGTTTAACATCACACACAAAGTAGGGCCAGATTCAAAGCTACAGAAGGTTGCTCAATGACATCTCTGGTCAAGTTTTCAACATCTGTAAAGGTGGAGGAGACTCCACAGTTTCTGTGAAGAATCTGTCTCCACGTTCCAGCAATCTCTTCATACCCCCAAGAACTTAGTTTTAATTTCAATGGAGATTTTTTGAGATTTCTGAAAGTGTGAAGGAAATTTCTAACAGAAGAACCTATGGAAAGCTCTTGCTCAGAAAGATACTGGGAATGAATGAATGGTGAAACTTTGCCTAATTGCAACTGGATGGGGATTTAATTCTTGAATTCCACTTGCCAGTCAGTCTAAACCTTAGTCTGAACATGCCACTTAATCCTCATTTTCCTCCATACCACGAGGTATGAAACAAACACTAAAAAATGTTTAAAAATTAACTCATATTAGACCTCCAAAATTTCATGACACAGGCAGTAAAAATCATTCCTCTGTACTAGGTGAGCCTGGAACCTGCTCCAACAATGACCTGCTTTAATATGGCAACTCCATGAGTTTCAGTTTCAGTTTCTTCAGAGATTTACATCTCCCTTTCACCATTACAGCTCAGAGGAATTAGTGCAGTGATAGGAGTAGAAAGGCAGAAATAAACTACTTTAAAAACTTCAAAAGAGCAGGAATAGTGAGTATAGGTTGCAAAGATTTGCACACACAAAAAATCTGTAATTCTAGTATAACAAGTATAGTGGCTAATTTGTAACTTCAGTTTGTAAGGACACAAAGAATGTGGAACAAAACAGAAAAAAAATCTGTATCTGTTACTAGTGGTGCAATGTAGCTAGAAAGTGAAGCCAAATACACATTCAAAAGAAAAAAAATAATAAACTGCAATGTTTCACCAAATTAGCAGTTGGGTGTCCATCTCTTGAAAGCAGTTTGACTAAATCAGAAATAAATTCAGAAAGTTCTGAGGGCAGTATTAGGGCAAAAATATGATTAGACTATCACAATGGTCATTTGTGCTCATTTCCAAATGTGGAAAACACTGAATTGCAATTAGAATAAAACAGTCTTGTTAAACTGGGAAATAGTCTCTCTGGGCATATACAAGAGTCCTTTTCATTTGACTATTTAAAACAGAACTGAATTATCTAAATGTACTAAAGATATATCCTGTCTTTGTCATGTTTGGGTGGGTGGAGTAAGTGCTTTCCAGTTCTAATGTTAAGGTACAAAGCTATTAGGGGGGGTACACAGCTTCCAGTAATGGGGACAGGGAGGGAGGAGGAAGGCTGGATGTTCCTTATCTCTAAATGCTGTGTCCCAGATAAAGCTTGAACATAATATGATGCTTCTGAGCTCCACAGGCAAAATATTTCTATTGCTTACATAGAGTTGTCAAAAAACAGCACCGACAGAATAAAGCAATTGGAGACAGAAGGAAAACAAAACTGAAATTTTGTTTCCATTCCAGAGTTTTTAGTGTTGCAACCATGATCTATGGCTCCTAACAATATTCCAGGCAGTAGCTGTTAAATAATGTTGCATAAATCCATTTATACCCTTGGCAGACCAGTATTCCCAAGAGGCTCCTGTTCCATGTTTCTTCTTTCCAGGACAGGACAGAGTTTTATAATGTTATTTCCAGGGCATTTAAAATCACAAATCTAACAGTGAAATAAATATTTGTTTTGCAACCAAACCTTGATCTCTGCAGCAGATACCTTCCAGTTCTAATGTTTTTCTTCCAATCAGAAGCTGACTGTAGGCAACTGATCCAAATCCAAGATTCAGTGATGGAGTATAAGCCTCTGTGACCTGCCGAGTATTTTGCCTTCCACTTCTTTAAACCCCAAATTATTTAATACTCATTGCTGCTTCCCAGCAGAATGGTGTGTGGCCAGCTGTCCACCAAATGAGACAAGAAAATCATCACTTTCTGTGTCGACTGGGGTCACACAGTGGTTTCTCAGAAGCAGCATGATGTCCATCAACTGACCTCCCACTTGGATGGAACATAACTATGTATTCAGATCACTTTATAAGTGCTACTCACTTAGGAACAGTGTTTGAGCATTGGCACCTGCAGATATAATATCTCACTCCACCCCCACTCAAAGGCCCCCACTTTCTGCAGGAACTCTGCCCAAGGACAGATGGATGCTGCATAGTCCAACAGCTGTGCTGCCAGAACACAGATTATTACGCTGGTGACTCTCAACAGGACACCTGAAGCACTATTAATCCTTGACACCTATTATTTTATTTTCCTATGCTGAATTTTTACAATTACATCTCATGAATACTAATATCTGCTTGGTAATTAAAAACAAACAAAAAAAAATCATAACATAATGATACTAAATTGTCTAAATAAGCACAGAAAGGAGTTGTGTCCTAGAAGTGCTACTTGTCTCTATTCAGTAAAATTGAATTGTTGAATTGTGAATGTTGTGATATATAAAATTTGCTGCTGAACTTTCTAACATAACAGTACTATTTAATGCGACGGAAATACACATAAAGTTCACAACAGTATTCTGATCTGTGGACTAAGAGAGGAAAGGATAGGAACCTTTCTAAGATGACCCCAAACAGATTTCCTTCTGCAGCAGGAAAAGCAAAAAGAAGCAGGGAGGAAACATAGTGTCCAGATACGGGCAATGTTGGTTTGGTTTTATTTTCAAAGGAATTTTTATTTTGCCTTTCCCCTGGAATATAAACTTTAGAGTATTTCAAGAATTTCTTGATTATATTTAAATATGACTGGATGAGCCAGATGCCTGAGGTAAAATGCTGAGTATTTAAATCTGGTTTATATCCCCTATTCTGAATCATTACTTTGTCATGGCTCTTGCAAGATACAGTAAAAGGAAAAAATAACTGACAATGGTAAGTAACACATTCAGAAACTTTCAAAGGCTAAGCATCAGAGTCTTCAAATCATAAAAAAGAATATTTTTAAGCACAATCAGTTTTCTTAGACTATAAAAAGATATAAGGTTGTTGCGTAGAAATTAAATATAACTTACAAGCAAAATAAGACAAACATCATTTAATGACCACCATTGTCTTCTAACATGAGGGGTTTTATTCACTATGAAGAGGAGAAAAGAAATGAGTCTATACATAGCAGTGGTCTTGTACCTGTTATTTTAAAGCAAAAAGCATTATGAAGTTTGCAGGGAAAGCAAATATAAGAAAACTTTCAGGCACCTGAGAACTGAAGAAGAGCACATGCACACCAAATATTTTATGTTTCTTCCAACTCCATCTCTTGTGGTGGGTATTACCACCCCCTTCAAACATTGTGATTTAGACATTAACTTTACTTTTAAGTGTTCTAAAATAGAAAGTATGCTTTTGTCAAGACAGAAAGTTAATTTGTACTGGGGTAAGACGTGTGTAATAGCTACCACATTCAAAATTATTTCCACATATTTCCTATAACAGCACCTACACAGGAAGCTAATTGAAAACAATTAATCAAAGTAGTTATTTAAGGATAAATTTCCATCTGTATAAATTCTGCAGGATAATTCTAATGCTGACAGAAATTTTCGTAGCACTTTAGTGCAATGAAATACAACCAGAAATTGATCATACACTGCACAAAACTTCAATTTTGAACAAACAGTGTTCAATTTTTGTTCAATTTTCAACAAAAATGTCCTTAATTCAAGCCTTTTTTCTTTGGTGAAATTCACCATCTTCCTACTTTCAACACTCTCCAGCTGCAACTTGGCAGGTTAGTTTAATCCATTAATATTTACATTTTCTCAGTTCAAATATTTTGACATTTCAGTGATGATGTGATATCTGCTATTTTAGAATGGAGTTATTATTTTCTTGACACAGGTTCCCTGGATATAGCGAGTTTGATGTTGTTTGTGGCAACTCTGTTATATGCTGCAAGAAGCTGGTTAATATGAATTCCTATATATTTATCTCTGATTTTGGTACCCAAGACCACATTTACTAGAAATAGAACACCCATTGTTTGCAATATTGTCCCTGTTTCATTAAAGACAAAGATATTTTGAAGTAAAATGCAGTCTGCAACATTTCTGATGAAAAAGTTGTCCTGAGTTCTTGGTAGTACCTGGGATTTGCCTATTAATGGTTCTATCAAGCTGGCCATTAGAAGGCAGCTACTGCTGCAAAGTCCTGTCAAACAAGGTGATTTATCCTTGGACTACTGTTGCCAAACTTTTGGACTTATTTGTTTCTAGAAGGAAGATAAGAAAAGATGTGCAGAGCTGCATTTATTCATTCTCTTCTAAGAGCACATTGTAAAACAAAAGTGAGAAGCAGGTCATGCATAAACAGGCAATCAGGCAAGGAAAAATCTGGAAAACTCCACTAGCTCTGAAAAGGAGAAGTAAATTAAAATAAATAAATCCTAATATGGTGACAGACAGAAACACAGCACCATGTATGAAAATCCACTTTCAACCTCAACCACATGTTAAAATGAAGACCATTTCATTTTACCTCACATCTGCATCACAGAACCTTTTGAAAAGTATCTAGTAAAAGAGTGTTTGTTTACCCTCCCTTTCTCTTTTCCACTTCTTTCCTCTTTTCTGCCCACATTTACTGCATTCTCTGAGAAGATGCTAAATAATATCTTCTCTTCTATGACTGAGATGGCAAGTCCAAAGTCAGAATACATCTAGAAGAACGAAATCAATTTTGCAGACCTAGAACGACATAATTAATTTTCTGGCACTATAATTAGTGTCAGAAAACAGATTGTTAATAAAACGAGAGGAAGCATGGTTTCTAGTTTTGTTCCTTAAATCAAAATGAACCATATGGTAGGGCTCTTCTGAAAATCCAGGAGGTTTCTCACTCACTCACCTGACCTGGATGTTTTTCACGGAGATGAACGATTGTTGCAGCAACTGCCAGGATGTTGTGTGTGACACTTCTCTCAAGAAATATTGCAGTGCATGGGGTCATACTGCATGGAATCTCTTGGTAAAGTATGTGTTTTTACTATCAGAAGTATTTATTGTTGTAAAACAATAGTGGAAGTTGTTATATCGTTAACATGGAGTGTGCCAAGTCTCCAGCTTGAACATTTCTATAATAAACACTAGGGAACAGAAATGAATTGTTGTGTGTCTGTACAATTTCCAGTCCTTCCTTATTACCTCAAGGCATCTGTGTCTTTGTAAGCAGGCACACCCACCCTTCTAGCATCACTTCCTGGTGTGGACTCAGTCTCCATTCCAACTACTGATTTTGATACTGGAGCCTGAAAAAACTCAATATGTCAGCCATAAAACATAACAGGAATACATGCTTTTTAAAGAAAGAAATTACCTTCAGCCGGAACTTTAGCTTTTTAATTTTTATGCGTTTTTACACAACTGATGCCTTATTATTGTTAAACCCATGTGTTACCCTGTATTCAATTCTGTGTGAGCTTGATCTGGTTCAAAAATGAAATGAGAATGGACAACAGCATTGTGCGACTCTCAATGGAAAATGTCTGAGACAACCATGAGTATTCAAACAACATTTTTACTATTTATCAGTATTGTAAGTTATGTACCTCAAACCTCAAGTGTAGAGATATAGACCATTAAAAGCAGTGGAATTATGATTTCTAGGTCAAAAGCTCAACCCAAAAAGTTAAGCATGAAGCAAATGAACTAGAAACTGAATGGTACATGTGATAAGCACAAATGCTAGTCTAAACAAATGTTCAAATTCCAGCCTGCATGGTATTCTTCTGTACCTCCATCCAAAAATGGGTTTCATTTTACTCTGGATTGCAATGAGGATCAAGTTCAATAGGACTTGACCAAAACTATTCACCAAAACCAGATGCTTTTGGCATCACAACTTATTAGAATGCTATCTTTTTTATCTTGGTATAACTTTTCATGTCTTTGGGGGAAAAAATTTAGCAAATTCTCACTATATGCATTATTAAAGTTAACTCAGGACTCCTTGGCATCAAAAGATCTTGCTTTTGAATTGAACATGCACCTTGGACCACTTACAGAAAGGGAAATCTCTGATTTAAATCTAAGCAAAATAATAAAGCTCTTAAGCCAATATTACCTTATTAAAAAAAAAATTGGAGCACTTACTTTTTGAGAGTTCCCATGCCCCAGAGGATCTAATGAACCCAATCACTGTCTCTTCTGCACAGCTTGTTCACCCACAGCAAAACTCACCTAACAGAAAACACCACAAAAACATGGGACAGATACAACTTTGTAATAAATCTGATAGCTAAGCAATAAAATAGATAGGAAGAGCTAAGAGATTGTGTCCTGCGAAAAAGCAGAAAACAGCAGCAATTTAGAGTCAAGACTAAGGGAGCAAAGCTGCTACTTTTATTCTTGAAGGGAAGGAATAAAAGTCAAATGATAGATGGGAGTTGTAAGTCTCAAAGGCATACTGAAGTTTTAAAATTTTTTTAAGGGATCTGGAACTTCAGCATCCACTGTACTTTGTGCATGAATCACATTATATATCTGATCTTCATTAGTATCAGATATGGAAAACTACAAAGTTTGTTTTACTTTATTGACTTTCTGGGACAAGTTGTTAGTAGCAGGTTTCATTTTGAAAGATTTAGCAGCTTGAAATTCTTAAACAAACTAATAAAATTATTTGCTTTTAATGAGAGGGGTGCAAATAACATAATAGGAACAAATAGTTACATGCAGTCTCAGACTAAATTCTTGACACTTCAACTCCTTTATATTGTTTAGATATGACAAAATCCTAACAACCTTTGACTTAACTTTATTTCCATTAGCTTGTGGTTCAAAATAAATTTAGCATAGGAATCATGAGATTACAATATGTTTCAGGAAATTTGAGGAGAAGCATCTGAGACCAACTGTTAAAATTTTCAATATAATTTTTTTCATTTAAGCATAGGGGTCACAAATACAACTGAAAATATTTCATGTAGAACAAACACATACAGTATAAAACACAATATTTTTTTCACAGGATTTTTTCTGTATGTGTTAAGATTTGTATATGTGCTTATATTTGCAAATTATTTTCACATATCTAAAAATATACAGAGCTGCACACAATTTTATTACATGGAAATAACCACTAATAGCAGCTCTCCTTACTGGCCTTAGTACAGATATAGCACATGTAGTTCATTTCAATAAATAGGATGGATATTTATTGCAATAAAGATGTTTTATAAAGTCCCAGTTCCAAATATGATAGCTTTTGCTGTTTTTTAACTGGCCTTTTGAGGCAGCAGCTATGTTTTTGCTTTGATTTAAATATTTATGCTTTCTCAAATTCAAGGCAAATACTTTTTTGGTCACTGTTGTTAGTTATGTTTGATGGCATTGAGGGTGTCTACTGAACAAGCACATGCTGCTCTTAAAACAATGGTTTGTCCTAGAAACCATCTGAGTCATCAACAATCTCTGCAAACATTTCTTCACTTTAAGAAGTAATTTAACCATTATCATGCCACAAGAAGAAGCAAGAACTTGCTTTCATGTAATATAAAAATAATATGAAAGCTAATCATGAAGGCTACTGCATTTTTCATTCCATGAAAGTTCAAACCTCAGCAATAGAATTCTGAAAGACAGAAACCAGCCCTAATGCAGAAAAATGTGCCCTTGGGAGTCTCTTGCAGGAAGAGATCAAAACCAGCTGTTGTGTCAGACCTGTGCTGTGCTGTTGTTAGCGGAAGCAGAGAACCCAGTCAGGCACACCTGAGTGGCCTGGCTCTGAGCAACCATGGACTGATGCAACCAGTTGATCTGTTCCTATGGAAGTCTTTCCGCATAGGAATGTAGGTTTTTACCCTTAGAAAGTCAAGCTAGCAGAGCCTGTCAAGTAAACAAATCTGCCTGCAGCCTCCCGGTGCCAGCGCTGCATTAAACATTAGACATAACAACATTCTTTCCCTAGACAGCAAAATTCCCAAACCCTCACCAGCACCGGGCAGAGCTGGCCTGGTTCTCTGCACCACTGCCACAGAGCTGGAGCTGTGAGAAGCAAGGAGCCAAGTGAGGAGGCAGGTGGCCACCCAGGCAAGCAGTGGCCTCAGAAGCTTCCATCTCTTCAGCCATTCTCTGGGTCCTATCTCAGGAAAATGGACAGAACAGAAAGACTCTTACTGGTTCAGTGGGCTGCAGTGCTGCTTTGAGCTGCAGTAACTTGATATTGTGGCATGAAGACTGCAATCCTTTTATCTTTCCAATTGCTTTGCATCTAGCAACAATAATGTTTTAGACTGTAAACTCCAGGATGCAATCAGTATATTCCTCCCTTTCTGGGCACCACTGAGCTCCCTGCCTGTATTTAGCACATAATACATTGTTCTAAAGTACTTAGCAATGATTGATAGGATAATAATTTCTAAGAATAGGCATACTGTCCACACTGTGCTCTGCCAAAAGGATTTCAGTGTTAGAAAAATTGCTCCTCTGATCTGTCAGCACTTGCCATAGTTGCAAAAAAAAAAAAAATAGAAATTTTCAAGTTCAGTTATTCCTAGAACAATATCTGTATGGAAGGACGCGATAGCCAAATTCCAGTTTGTCTAGAATATGTGTCACCTTTATGGAGTGGGAGACCCAGCCAATAGTGCTGATTCAGTGCCTTCATCCCTTCCCCTGGACACCCCCTTGCAGAAGACCACAGTGCCCTCCCCTCCTCCCTTCCTCCCTTCCACTCTCCCATCCTCTCCAGCAGTGACCACGCCAGCTCAGCTCCCCTTTCACAAATGTGAACAAGCTAATGAGCATTTTGTTGGCTTGAAAAGCCAGCACTACTTCAGCAGCACTCAAAGACTCCGCTCAAATCTCTGCTGCTTGGTCAGAGGCACACTGGCATTTATTCAGCTGCTTTTGGGAAAGGGAGATGTCTCCAACCATCCAGCTGACCTTCTTTGCTCATCTTTTGCCCCAGGTTATTGTTTTAAATTCAGGAATGACAAGCTGGACAGTCAGACCCTATTTCTTCATTGCTTTGTGTTTTCTTTGTATTTTGAGCACTGCACAAAATGCTGGAGGAACCTGCTGTGTTGACACACTTTGTATATTTTCTGTACTTTTCTTCTCCCACTCTTTGAAATAAGTCTCTTGGCATGCAGAAGGAAAAGCTGAAGTAAAAACTTGTATTCTTCAAAAAAATAAGCATCTATTTAATGAACTATTTTTCTTTTTTGCCCCTCTTGCTCAAACCAGAGTTACTGTAATTTCTAAGCAAAGGTTATTTTTCTGGCCAAAACCCATGTCACGCAGAGATATGCATACCAGCTAACCCATCTCTTTTAGAAATAATACAGCCATGTTAGGGCAGTGCTGCCAGCCCTGTTCTCTAAGTTTTTCAGTTTCACAGCTTTAGTGTTTGATTGCTTTTATTCAAACTGACAGTCAATAACAGTTGATAGATCAAATCTCAGTGTTGCTGTTGTGAAATTTTATAAGATGGGGTAATGGTCAGATAATGATTTAATGGATAGTAAATTGGTGTGTTAGTTTTACCTGTTTTTTTTTTTTTCCCCTAGAATTAGCTGTTTTTCTCACCCTTGACTTCAAACTTGCCCATGAATCTATACCCTATTTCCAGTGACTGCCACCTCAGACATTCTAAAATTCACAAAAATAATTTTATATGTACAATCCAGCATGGCAAGATTAGTTGAGACCAATGGAGCAAAATAGTACAGAACAGCAACACACATTTTTCCAGCTAACAAAACAAAGCTATGAACACTTGCTCCATGAGAACTGGATTTTTTCTAGGTTAATATCATGGGTTTGGATCAACTTGGCCTTTATTGCAATATCTCACTTTAACACTTCTCAAAATCACTGTTCATTGAGGTCAACAGGAAATATCTCTGGACCTATTCAGATTTTTGTTTCCCCCTCATTTCTCCTTCTAAATACCTTTTCCTGTTCACCTTGCCAAACACAAAGCATGCCTTCAACAACTTTTCCCTCAAACTGGGAATACAGGTAGCAAAACAGGGTCCAAGTCATCTGTGCTCACAGACTCAGTGTTTTTACCCATTAGGTTTTGTCTGAGCAGTAGCTGTGGCACCTCGCTTGGCTGCACCCTGAGTGTGAACAGGACTTTGAGATCAGAGTGACACAGGCATAATCTAGAGCTGATCTTAGCTCCACTGACCTTTTATTAAATGGCCAAAAGAACACATGTACACACACACACACATCTACCAAACTTTACCACATTCATATGAAATTTAAAATTTCATACTGCCAGAGGATTAATATTCTTCACAGACATATCTTTTAGCTGGATATGGTTTTTGCCAAATTCTAATTTTGCCAGGGGTTATTTATGGAAACCCAGTAGTCCCTCTTTTGGGGAGCATCTTACCATCTTGTCCTATTTTGTCCCCACAGAGCGTAATTACAAAATAGGCCTGTCAAACTTAATTTAGTTAGGCTTTTCTCATGTATCAGATAACTTCTTTCGCTGTTACATGATGGGACTCCAGATCACTATGGGTTGTTCTGCAGTGTGATTTCATGCTTATCTTTAAAATGCAAAACCATCCAGGCACTAGAAGCAATCATTTTTACAAATAAACAATCTTTTGTCAGAAAGCCTTTTACTTACATGCAAAATTAACTCTCAGGCATATTAAATGTTCTCTAGAGTTTCAGCTAACTGTATTTTGTATTACTTTATGGGGAGAAGGGTTCTTGTTTTCAACAAGTCAGTGTATAGATGTTATGTTTACAAAGAAAGCCTCGAAAATGTAGCCAACAGCCTGTTTGAATTTGTAGGGAGCAAGAAATGACAAGCCCAAGTGTGAAAGAGTTTTATTTCTGCTTATACTAGACCTGATGGCAACAAAGACCCTTTAAATGTCAACAGTTCCATTGCTCATCAAAGCATAGAGGAAATGCAGAAACATCTCATACAAAAATAGGTACTTACTGCATTTGAATGATTACCCCTTGAAGCAGATCTTCAGTCACAGACTAATTAAGTGTCTACCGAGTAGTACTGCAAAAGGGATACAAGGATTCAAGACTAAAATAATCGACTAGTAAGTTTTTCTTTTATGCTTAATCTTTCTCCAGTTAGGCAAACGTTCGAGAAATGAGCACAAGATTGCAGTTTGAAGTGAGTTTGTTTCAGCACACTTTTAAAGTGTGTAAAATCTGACATTTCTCTGACATTAGTTTTATTTTATTTTAAGAAAATTTGCTTAATAATTAATTTCTGCATGAACATTTTTCCACGCCATTTTTCACCATTACATCATATATCAGGTTGATTAAGGCCACTGAAATTTTATTATTAGTTTCTGCACATAAAGTCTTGCAAAAATAAGTGCTTGTAAAAGCTTTTTTAAATTACCTATATTATTGAACCTTAAGCAAAATTTGGTACTACGGCAAACTTTTAAAATCAAAAGATTTGATGATGTACAACAGAGCTGCATTCAATATGCAATTCATCTATATGTATGGTACTTTGTATTCTTCCTGCTCCACCGAGTTTGTGATTACTTGAGTGTATAAGAAATGGAAATCAAGCATCTCTCTGCTGTGCCAAAAAATGACAGTTCTGCTGAAACATGGGGAACATGTATGACAATATTAACAACAACAGGAGGAGACCTCTCCAGCAGCCATTAAACATCACAGAAAAAATGCAGCTTTGCACCTCTGGAGGTTGCCAAACACTGCAGAGGTATTCAGGTAATGCATCTGGAAGGGAAACCACATATCTTTCAGTTAAGCCAATACAGAACTGCAAAAGCTTTGTGCCAGCACAAGCCTTGGAACAAGGAATGTGGTTGTGTTTCAGTTATGATCAGTCACATGTGGCATACAGAGAAATTAAACTAATGTGGGTGTGAAGTTTGGCCAGTACAATTCACCACTTCATGAAACAACAAGAGCTAAATAGGCGCCCCATCAATAAAGAGAGAAACATTCCCCTCCAACAGGTTACAGAGCGTCTTTAGACGGCTGCTGCTCATTTGTTGTGCCCAGTTATGAGCAAATGTGTTACCCCACAGACTGCTTTTCTGGAAAAAGGTAGGGAAGTCTGCTGAACATTTTTAATATATTGTTATTAAAGTTGACTTTGCAGACCTAGTGTTTTATATGCTAATGGCTGCATGCCAGATAAGTGATTACTGTAAATGTGTCAGTTAAATAGTCCAGCGACAGGTCCATATGTGCTCTATAAAGAAACTAGTTAAGCTGACCCTGATCAAAACCAGAATGATTGACTCAAAGCTTCAGGAGCTCAGAAATACAAAGAGTGGTTAGAGATCTGAAACAGGTCTGATCATATTTCTATACCTGCTGTGATTCCACTCTCCCCCTCTGGACCACATCTACATATACGTCCTCCAAACTTATACAATACCTGTCCCCAGATGCAAAAGCTCCTATTTGTTTTGTAGACCACCAGAACATTTGAAGATGCTGCTGCCACTGCAGTTGCCACTGGTGCAGCAATGGTCAGAGACCCTTCTGCAAGCTTAGTGAAAACCCAGGCACCTCCACAGAGGTGATGCTGTCACCAGCTACTCCAGGGAGATGCCAAAAGGGCCTGCCCTGGTGTCACATTGCTTCCTCAAAGAGCAGCACAGCACGAGAGGAGGGACTCCTCAAAGCAATGTGCCATAAACACTATGAACACATCAGTCAGACCACCAACATCCCTGCAAAATTCTCAAATAGCAAACTCTGATGGCACTCAGTTCAGACAGATTGTGCATGTATCTTAAGTCTGTTGTGTTTCCTCCAACAGAAATGAGAAATTCTACAAAGACGACCTTGCTATATATGCTGAGTCAGTTTGGGATTCAGTCTTTGAAGCGTAGTAGGAGATAATATTAACTGAAAATGTTTGGGTATTGTTTCCAGATTTAATTAGTTTACGTCATATCATCATCTTCAGGAGCTTCAAGATGTTACTAGTTTTCAGCCACAGAGCATGGCCTTTTTAAGCAGTCAAATGATCAAAGAACCTGCGCATGTTGCTTTTGTTGAACAGCAGAACTGACTTTGATAGACTTGATGCCATTTGTACTGCAGCACTTATTTTCACAATTTTCAGACTTTCACTTTAAGGTTAAAGTGATCACCTTCTGAAAACTGATGATTTTTCTTTCATCTCAGCATAGAAATGAATGAACACAGACTGAATCTATACTATTTAGCATTACTGTGTGTCCAAAACATGCCACAATGGCCACAAAGCACTACTACAAGACGCAGACTTTTGACTAAGCAATTCAAGTTAAGTTTCCACAGACACTGAGGTTCCACCCTGACCAGTCACCATCAACTGGTGAGAGACGCTTTCACTGTGACCATCTTAACAGGAAGCTTCCATCAATCTTTTAGAGGCTATTTTTATCAGCTTGATAAGCTCTTTTAAGAACCAATCTTCAACTTTCTTACTCTTTTATGCAGAAAATACAGAGTGCAGAAGAAATAGAAGTCAGGAAAAGAGTCATGATGGAATTATTATTAGCGCATCTTTAAGGGTTTAAATGTTTCAGTGCAAGAGGAGAAAGGGTGAGTTAGAAGCTGACTTAATGCTACCACCTCAGTTGCTACTACAGGCATATACAAAATGTCTTCTGTCCATTGGAGTAGTTCCCTAACCAAAAAAGTGAAAAACTAATTAAAATTCCATGTATCCCCAGCTACTAAGAAAATGTAAGTGAGAAATCTTCTCCTGTGTCATAGCAGTACCTACTGAAACAGTGACCTGAAGAAGCACACAGCAGGTAGGTGTGGTTCTTTGCTGGCCTGTAGTCTGTTTGAATTAAAGTTTTTTGAACCATTATGCATCCTAAATTAGCTGAAGCAATCAATTAAAAAGTTTCAATGTGATTCACTTCATTAGAAAAATAACATTATGCAGCAGTATTTACAAAGCACATTCTGCCAGTGTGCTTGAATACCCAGAGCCTAAATAAATGTCATTTCTCCCTTGTACCATTTTACAGTGAGTAAGTATTGCTCTTAAAAAAAAAAAAAAATTATTAGAGTAGATACACACTTGAATTTTGTACTTTGTTGGCATACATTCAAGAGCCATGTCTTTTGTGGCTGTGAAATTAGCAGCTCCTACAACTCTAGACTTGTGGCTTGGCTTATTAAGATTTCGTGGAACTGCAAAGTTTTTCCAGCAATGTCTCTCTTTGTGTTCATTGATCATTGTTTCCTTTGAGGTACCTCCACATTTTTATGTCCATTTCTTTAGTGTCTAGTCTTTCTTTCCATGTATTTACTTAGCTGTGGTCTCTGAAATTTTTTCTTTTTTCTGAAAACTGACTTCTCACCCTCGCTAAGCAGCATTTTTTTGTGTTTTAAAGCAAGTTCAGGTGGTGTTTAAGTTCCGGAATGTATAAATTGTGGAGTTCTTTCTTTTGCTTGCTGAATTCTAGCTAAGATCAGTCCTCTGTTTCCAACACTGTTGAAAAAACAACAGCAGCAAAGATCTGTGTTACCTTCCACGTTTACTTGCTGAACTGTTTGGGGGTTTGCATAGTGCTATCGTAGTACTGAAAGGCCTCAACAAAAAGGTGGTTCCTGAATTGAGGAGGATATAAGTGATTGTGTCAGAATACATTAAGTAATGTCAAAACATGTAACAGAAACTGTAAGATGACAGTACCATGAAAATTTATGTAAAGGCAGTGGCTGAAACCTTGATTCTGTGTATCATCCCTAGCCACAATGAAGGCTGCAGTTCCCTTTTAAGGAGAACAGCATCACTGAAGCAATGTGCTCGTAAAATTGCTAACATGATCCTTAAAATTATTCTAAACAGATACTTTTAGATAAGATATGGAAGCATTAAGGCTGTTGTGCATAACAGTGGTGACACTTTATCTAGAGTACTGATACAGTTCTGTTTACAAGAAAAGAACTAAATTATTTTAGCTTGTTTAGGTGAGCAGAGACAAAGTTTAGAGGCACTATGCGTGCTGCCTGAAATGTACATTCTTATGAGGACAGACATAAAGGAGAAGATAACTATTCAACCAGACAGCAGTAGATTATGGGTGAATGTAAAAACAGGACAAGCTGCAGGTCAGCAGAGATTCTCCAGCCAGCACAGTGGGCAGATTCTGCAATCACATTGGCAGGACCAAACCCAGAGTACTGCTAGGATGAAGCTGGGTAAGTTTATGAGGGTCATTGTAAAACATAGTGCTGCAGCAGCAGACAGAATTGCAGCCCTGATTTAGAAAATGAGACAATAGGATGTCTTCCAAAATCTTTTTTTGTTCTATATATAAATTTTGCTTTCAGGAGCTCCAAATACAATGTCTCCGCACATCTCTTCTAGTCTTGTCACTAGTTTGTGCAGAAATCCTCCAGTGCTTGAGGGGTGGTGAGACAAAGGACAAAAGCATTTGAAGAAAAAAATTTCCACTGATAAGCAACAAAGAATAGTATCAACAATTCCTAAATGGAAATAAAAGTCAGTTTTTCCTAATTCTGTAAGCAACTGAGAAACAAGGTACTCAGTATATCACATAACTTTTCCGTATTTTGAAGATTTAGCATTTCCTAAATAAATAGATTATTTCTGTGGTTTACAGTCCAGTCCAGGTTTGCTGACATGAAAGACAGTGTTTTCATGGATATCAGCAACACAGGAACAGGATGGTTTTCTAAGTGAATTATGTACCTAATGAATCAAGCGGTTTGTCCCCATCATTCATTACAATTTTAAGCCAGATACAATATTTCATGCAAAAATATGATTTCTTCTCCCATGATAAATGCCTCACATCAAAACCCTGAACTTTTTCATTGAAAACCTTGTATTTTTGCTTTTAATCTTCAAGATTTCCATGGAGAAAAAAAATCCTGAATTCTCTCTTTGGTTTTCCCTATCATTTTCTTTTTGTCACTGAACATATTGCAAAACATTTACTCAGTATCCTTCCTCAGAAAACTAAAGTGCCCCTCAAGCCCATTTTCCTCTTATATCTATTTACATGGAATAGATTATGTTATACAGAGTGCATTAGAATTCTGCAAAAGAACATGCATTTTCCTGTCCCCAGTTTTTGTACAAATGGAGTGTCACTGTCATCATTCTTCAAGTGAGCTTATAGAGCTCCACTGATTGTTGTGAGATACAGAAATCTCCTCATATAACATTAATAACTTTAAAGTAAAACACCCTGGAAAATAAAAAGGCCAAAAGTTTGGCAAAAGCAATTTTTTGGGCTACACTGGCCTAACACACAGACTGGTTTGCAGACTTTGATCATGTATGCTGATGCCCCAGGTTTCCTCAGAAGACCCCAGAATACTTGTGCAATTATACTGCAGAAAATATTTTTTAGGATTTCTTAAGACTTAAAAAAAGTTTTTGTTGTGTCATATCCACCTACGCATCTGATTTCCTTCTTTTGATTTGAAGTGCTCTCTATGAATGGTGATACTATGAAGGGACACCTCTCAGACTCGCAATTACCTAAACACTTATTACCCCAAGAAAAAGCATATCAATTATCAATGAGTAGTAAGAGAGACAGTCAGTAACATGGACAGAGATATATTTTAGAAAATTGCTAAATTAGGCCTTCAATTACTTCTACCTGGACCACTGTATGCTTATAATGAGGAAATTTAACAACTATATGAAGGCCTTGACATTAAAAACTTGGTACAGTGGAATTTCCTTGAAATTAAGAAACTGTGCTTAGAATTTTTGTTCAGGCCCATCTCTGCTAGTTACTAAGGGTCCTGGGGGCCAGTATCCATCAGGAAAAGGCCTTTGCAGAAGTGGGGGCAGAATAGCTGAGATGCTGCTGCTATAGTTGTACCACTCTGAAATGGTTTCCTTTCTCATCTCAAAAGATCCTCCCAGAAGAGTGCATGATCAAAGACACTAACCAAGAACTACAGTGGATATTTCTGGCCTGCTTGCATCCTGCCAGAGAGCACTGGCACCTATTAGAATACTTGTTTCAAGCAGCACCAATATTTCAACCTTCTACCCAACTAATGATTAATAAGGTTATACCAAGCACACCAGAGGCAGTATGTGCTTTTTGAAAAATGGTTAACCTTTACAGTATTTGTAATAGCCTAAAGGCTGCAAGTAGGGCAGTAAAGTTCTCAATACACATTCAAAGGAATAAAGACTACATTCACACAACAGTAATAAATAGTGGCTGAGGGGGAAAGCATATCTGAAAACCATAAAAAATATCTTTTAGAAGCTAGGAATTGTTTAAATTGTTTAATTTAGTTATTTAATTGTTAAATTCATTTGAAGACCTAGAACAGTGTTTTTCAAAGCAGTGTTTTCAGAAGTTTCCATTACTGCTGGATTAATGGCCTTTTTTACCCGGAATGATCTGTATTTTGTGCTTTGGAATTTTACAACACTGACAGCGCTTCTCATATGAATGGACAGAAGGACAGAAAACCATTTTTGTGATGAGCATGGTCATCTCAGCTAAGGGCATTACTGACTTAGTTCTTTAAACTACAGGTTTAGGATATGGAAGCCCTACAGCACAGAAGATATGCTACCATAAATCAATATCTCCTTAGCATGGTGGGAATAGCCTGACCAAGACATGGAAAACATAGGAGACCTCACATCTGAGGCAGTAAGGTTTTTCCCAGGAAACAATGTTTGTTCTAGTCTCCCCTTTTAGTTTCTTTAATCTTCTTCCTTCCTGAAGCAGGGAGAGAGTCCGTACCACTTCTTTTTTGAGTTAGTGGAATTCAAGAGGAATCCTGGTCTCCTTGAAACATAAGGCTTTCTTCAGAAGTTGTTAGCTGCTCAACAGCACTTTTCTGCATCTCTTTCACCTCTAAAATACACTGCAGCTTAAACAGCCCCCTACTCCTCCGCCTTTTCTGGTGTTTCTTCAACCTTCTCACAATACCCTTCACCATGTCCACCTTCAGATTTCTGTATCTCCAGGGTGTAGGCTTCTCATCCACCCAATATTTTAACAAGCTTGTACTCTCTTTCCTGATGTTTCTTTACAGCTGTTCTTACTTTAAACTTACAAAGAACTTCTTGGTCACGGGCTCCATCTGGATATTAAAACAACCCTACAGAATTATCTTCAATAGAGATGTATTCCTCATGAAAAGTAAAACAGCAGACAGAAATTATGCCTTATAAGCCCAGAAAATATCATTATACCACCCACATAACCCACACCTTACCAGCCTCACTCACTAACTCACAAAATTACCACTAATTACTAGTTAAACAAGAGTGTAGCTTCTAGAAGGCTTTTTTTTTTTTGGGGGGGGGGGGGGCTGCCTTTTGTAACTGTACTTTCCTTCTCCCACAGAAACTTTCATTCTAATCAGCACAGAGCCACAAGTAAAATTGATTCATACCAAGCCATATGAAGAACAGTGCATCAAAGTGCTTTTTAGCAAACATAATAGTGAAATTCCATTTATATGAGGAAAGGAAACAAAAACATTGTTTTCTTGTCTCCGATAATTCTAGACTTACCATTTCGACTTTGGTTAGACTTACCTCCTGCTGTATTCTGAAGAGACAATTCATGCCAGCAATGAAGCCCAATATTCATAAGCACAGTGGGGTCCTTCAGGTTGAAAGGCATTTCTGTAGATGTAAAACACACAACACAAACAAGGAAAACCCTGTGTATATAGCCAGCTACGAGCAGAGAGATTTAGATGCAAAACAATTTCTATTAAACTCAGTAAACTCCTATAAGTTAAAAATTAACTACTTTATCTCCTAAATATAGATTAAATTGGCATTTTCAGAACAAGGCAGACCACTTCCTGAATTTTTTAAGAACAACAGCAGTTTTCCCAGGAGGAAGTCATCCTGGCTCATATTGATTTCATCTGAATAGACTGCTCTGTTCTGAAATTTCTCCTTCTTTTTTTTTTTTTTTCCAGGAAGGCAAGGAGTTTGGTTCTAGGTTTATAGGACTAAGCTCTTGATAGTACATACATGTACTGGGGATGGGCAGCTTCCAGAAAGCCGCTTAATAAAATTACTCCTCCTAACAGCATACTGGTTTATAACACTGAGTGTTGGGTTCCTGACTGCAGTCTTGTTATTTAAAACACTTAAAAGCAACAGTGAAGATGAATGACCATAAGCTTATGGGTTAACTAGAAAATTATAATATCATTAATTAGAACAACAGAAATTTAAACTGTTGTGACTGACATAATCTGTGATTGCAATAGAGAAAGCCTTGTGCCTCACTGTCAAATCACAGCCTAACAGCTACATAAATAAGATAAAAATTTTGACAGAAACTATTTATAAAGAATGTACCTACAGATCATAGTTCAGAAATATAATAAGCTATCACAAATATCATTAGAAGGTTAAGGTAAATGTACATCTTTTAAAAATTAAGTAGAATACACCTTAGAAATCTTTCCCATTGTTAAAGAGTTTAACTTGAGTTACAGGATTGTTTGCACATAATTGAAAGAATGTAATTGACATTAAAAGAGATAAAGATGTGAACTGATTGTGAGTAACAGCTTTACCAAAAATTAAAATGTAAGTGAGGAAAATAAGTTGTGGGGCTTCAGCAAAGGAAAGTAAGATAAATGTCTCTTGAAAAGCTCTTAAGAAGCTCTTAAGAAGAGAAAAAATCTGTTATGTCTCTTCATTTTTTCTGATTGCCCTATAAATCCAGCAGTGAAACTCCACCAACAAGAACATCCAGAAAAACAGCCATCACCCCTCCAAAGGGTTGATGACATGTGAGAAGGAATTCTTACATTAATGCTTTTTAACTAATGTTAGAATTATAAATTATTTCCTTGAAATACTCTGTTTATTGCTGCTCTTCTATGCTCTACAGTATCTGGTGAAGCATGGCCCTTCTACTGATTGGGTTTGTATGACCCCTGAGAAGACATAATGGTGAGGAACCCACTAGATTCATATATATCTTACTGGTGATTTAGAAAGAAGTAGATAAAAATTCAAGAAATTGAGGATGAAAACCAGAGTAGAGAAGGAATTTTTCTATTTTAGGCTCAGCTCAACACCCAGAAAAAAAATCAAAAAAATTTGCCAAAGGAACTTCACATTTCTATTTGCTACAAATCTTGCATGGGAGTAGTTAGTTTAAAGCATGCGACTCTGCACAGCACAATTCAAACAGCACAAAACACTTAAGCTGAGAGCTAGCTTGCCATTCAGAAGACGTATGCCTAAACCTCAGTCTTGATATTATTTTCCTTGTCTCAAGACACAGCGAACTACAAGAAAAATTGTGTTTATATGTTGCATTTTTATTAAAGTAGATTTGCAAACCCACAGAGAATAGAAGTAGCAAGGAGTGCACTTTCAGTGATAAACCAGACACATCTAGGATACAGGGTTAATCTAAGAGACAATCTGTAAATGAAATTGTATTCATATTAATTCAGGGAAAGGTAATGAAGGATTGTGCTGTCTCAAATGAAAATCAGTGATCTCTCAAGTAGAGAAATATTCTGCAAATCCTACATCATAAATTTTTAAGACATCTGGAGATTCTTTGTTCTTTGCAATTCCCACTTCTCTCCTAAAGACATTATTAAAGTGTCAAATAAAAATTGCTGGCAAGTTCTAAGTATTTCATAACAGTTTGCATTATCATATATGATAATATCTTGCTAGGGTGTGAGAAGACAAAAACCAATATATAGAAAAACATTCAAATCAGAAAAATCAATTTAAAGTAAAATAAAAAAAGGAAAATTACTCTCTTTGCTCATTTGCAGCATCCAGACAAGTTCACATTGCTCAGAGGAAATAGCAGGAGCCTCTTTGTGCTGAACAAAGCACCAAGGCATGCCCTCAGAGGAAGGAACAATCATGAACTGAAAGGAAGATAAACAGATGCCCAAGAGAAAAAATGTCCAGAACTGAGTTTTTGTTAACTTTTATGGCAACTCCCAATACATGAGCATTCATGACTTGGAATTAAAAAAAAAATAAAATTAAATGCCACAAAGCTGCCAAACAGCTTCCCAGATTTCGTAAGGTTTTTAAATAGTTGATATGTTTCTGCTGCTATGTTTCACTCCATGGTCCTTTAAATCATTTCAACACCAGCATGACTCTGTTGAAACCAGCAGGGTTGCAACATAACAGAGCAGAGAATTAGGCCCACTAGTGTGATTTCTGGTTGCTAGACTGAAGGGAAAACAACTTTGAGCTTCACATAAGTTCTTTTAATCACTACATGGGCTGAGCTAATCCAAAAGACATTAGGCAATTACCGTACTTGTAGGGCATCAAGTGAACTGGATTTCTTTTATTTCCAGCCTGGGACATCACTGTACTAACATAACAAATAGTCTGGGCATTGTAAATCTCTGAAGACCCTTCTAATGCCGCAGATATTATTAGAAAATTAATTAGCAGAATTTATTAGCAGAATGAGAAGTCATGATGAATCAGTGGAAGTTCAGGAAGAAGTTCAGGATGGACTCATCCTGCCTCCCCTTTCACCAGCAAATTTCTACCATTCTTTGAGGCCAGTAACTTGTGTGTGATTAAAGCATTCGCTGTGTTTCAGTTTGAGCATATTTTCCCAAATTATAAACAGATCTGAAAGCTTTGAAATAAATTCACTATTTCCCCAATGGTTAACTTCATGTTTTAAGTAATTATTTTCTAAAAAAAATATATAAAAATAAAGGCTTTCCAAGAACCTCAGTAGGCAGAGCAAAGATATAGCTGGAAAATATGTCACATCACAGATGACAGTTGCATCTGCCATTAATAGGAATTAAAGCCAGTAACATCTATTAAACTTAACAAATAGCTTTTATTCTTAGCAAGCAATGTTCTGATGGAGGTGGGGCTCAAGATGTCTTCTCAGGACAGGACCAGGAGGCTTCCTGAACTGCAACAGCAAAAAATCCCTATTCTACTACATTCTCTGAAGAAGCATCTCACTTCCAGGCAAAATAACTTTCTGCAGCTGCTTGGGCTTCATGACACTAAACAGTAACTTGCAGTTCCCAGAATTAAGTCATTTGCTACAGCTGCTAATAGCCATTTGCAGGAACAGCCTGAAAGATCCCCAGCTTTTAAATTTGTATGTAGAAGTTGTATCGTTATGTTGCTTGACTCAATTGCTCCTAAAAATGAGAATTTACTCTTCTGTTTAGCTCACTATCTATCTAAAGACACTAAGTTAGTCCCAATGACAATAGAATTTTGTGCTTTTTCCAGGCACTCTGTCTCCAGATATCAAAAAGTGTACCTGAAGAATCTGAAATTATTCAACTAGCAGTGCATTTGTAGTGCCCTGCAAGTCATTTGAAGAGGTTGGGGTATCTCTTTTTCTCCAGAACAGACACTATAAAGTGTTTATCTGTTTGACAAAACTGTTTACATTTCATAAACTCCATTAAGCTGAAGTTGGACTGTTAATAAAGACTATGTGATAGAAAGATAGGAAATGGCCATTCTCCACAACTGATCTGAACACTCACTGAACAAAGACAGGTTTATCTTCTTCAGTTTGTACTTAATAATTGTGTAAAGCAATATCACAGTATCCTTTGCATTACCCCAAAACTCACTGGAGACTCACTAGTTCTACAAGCAGATCTGAGGATTTGTGGCTATGGGATGGTGACAAATGGCTGAATGGGACTCACATCTCTAAACTACTTAGCAAACCCCACTCCTCAACTTCTGGTACTAGTCATAATGCCACTATGCTCTGTTTTGACTAAACATTATCTGTGAGGCTATATAAAAGATAGTCTAAGGCTTTGCCAGGACTAAAGCAAATCTTCAGATAAAGGTTTTAAGTAACCAACTCACGTGGCCTTTTTAGGGACCACGTTCATTTTAAGTCTCCTAAAAGAAGTTCAGCCTCAAATTTGCCCCTTGTTGAATAATGTGGATTGGACAGTGCATAGGTGGAAAGGGACCAGGGGGTACTGGTCAAGAACCGACTGAACATGAGCCAGCAGTGTGCCCTGGTGGCCAAAAAGGCCAAGGGCATCCTGGCCTGTACCAGGAATATTGTGGCCAGCAGGAACAGGGAGGTCGTTCTTCCCCTGTACCTGGCACTGGTGAGGCCAAACCTTGAGTGCTGTGTCCAGTCCTGGGCCCCTCATTTTGGGAATGACGTTGAGACACTTGAGTGCTTCCAGAAGAGGGCAATGAGGCTGATGAGGGGCTTGGAACACAAACCCTCTGAGGAGTGACTGAGGGAGCTGGGGTTGTTTAGCCTGGAGAAAAGGAGACTCAGGGGTGACCTCATCACTCTCTACAACTCCCTGAAAGGTCGTTGTAGTCAGGTGAGGGTTGGCTTCTTTCTCCAGGCAGCACTGACAGAACCAGAGGACACTGTCTCAAGCTGTGTCAAGGGAGATACAGGTTGGACATTAAGAAAAAGTTTTTTACAGAAGGGTGATAAAAGTATTGGAATGGTTTGCCCAGGGAGGTGGTGGAGTCACCATCTCTGGATGTGTCTAAAAAAAAAGATTGGATGTGGCACTCAGTGCCATGATCTAGTTGAGGTGTTAGGGCATGGGTTGGATTTGATGATCTTGAAGGTCTCTTCCATCCTAATGATTTTGTGATTCTGGGTTTAGGAAGGTCTTGAGAAAAAATTACCACCAAAAACCACCTCAGGTAATACTGGTATTTCACAAGTCATTACAATGCAAGTGTATGTGCCCACGTCTGGTATTTCTGACCAAGAAGTGTGAAAAGACAGATCTCCTACAAAATCAGATTTAAAAGCTGGGCCCTGGCTTGTAACCCTCTGAGAAAAATCCCACACAGACAGCCACTGCTGGCTCCTCCTGTGAATCAAGGATGAACCCAGCAGTGGCTGCCTATACAGGACACCTTTATATTTGATAGATCTGGAAACAGAGAAGGCCTTTAGTATCTTTTCCTGCTTTCGTCCTGACATTCAGCCATGGATATAGCTGTAGTTGAGAAGAAGAGGCTCTGTTTCCTGGAAGATGGCTTATCATAGTGTTTTCTGGAAGCCAATTATGAAGGAACAGATGAAATTATTAAACTATGCTAAGGATCCTTTCATATTTTTGAAAGCTGAGAAGCTTTGGGGATCAGTATTGCTTGGGTGAGGTTTGTTGGGGCAGAAAATGGGCAACAGTAGAAGCTTGCTGGATTTGCAGCAGCAAGAGGTGGCAGCTGGGAAGGAAGCAAGGCCAGCTCAGACCTTCCCTGCCTTGCAGAGCAGAGACCAAATGCCTTACTGACTTTCTGACACAGTCCTTCATTCTCAGCTCCCAGTGTCTTTTCTAGTCCAAATTTTGGGTCTGGATCATAGAATCACAGAACGGCTGAGGTTGGAAAGAACCTTTGGGAATCATTCAGAGGACTACCACATGCAGCTGTTTGCCCAAGATCGCATTCAGGTGGTTTCCAGGGATGAAGATTCTACAACCTCTCTGGGAAACTGGTGTGAATACTTGGTCAACCTCTCGGTGAAAAAATGTTTCTTGATATTCAGAGGGAATCCTGAGTTTTTATATGTACACATTGCCTCTAGGCCTTTCACCAGGCATCCCTGAAAAGAGCCTGTCTCCATCCTTTTTTTATCCTCCCTTCAGGTATTTATTAATATGCATTGATGCAATCCCACTGAGCCTTCTCTTCTCCATGCTGAATCCGAGGTTTCAGCCTCTCATCATAGGGCAAGCACATCAGTCCCCTCATCATCTCTTTGGGTCTTTTCTGGAGTCTGTGCAGTACACCTCTTTTTGTCCTCAATGGGGGAGCCCAGAATTGGACCTGGCACTTCAGATGTATCTCAGCAGCACTGAGTAGAGGGAAAAGATCACCTCCCTTGACCTGCTGGTGGCACTCCTCTTAATGAAGGATAAGGGAGGAAATGCCAAGGGGCCTTATCTTCACACACAGAGAAAAAATGATGTGTGCATTATTGTTCAAAACTCCTCCAGATTCTTCCTGCACATTTCAGTACATGTTTCATCAAAATATCTAACAAAAGATTGCAGTCAATAGCCTAAACCTCACAAAGTCAGGGCATCTTTTGTGTTCAAAAGACAATTCTCACTCTGCAAAATTAGCAACTTGAATTTACTTTCCTGGTAGCTGAAGGAGTCATATGGCTCAATGATAGTATCAGTGCCCCAGTAATGCCAACCTACAGCTCAGAACGTTTTTATTTCATTCCTTAAAAAAAAATTAAAAAAATCTGAAGAATAGAAAAAGATTGGAAATTACATGAGGAAAAATAGTAATAATTATGAAAACAATCCTCCTCACTGAAGCCTTAAAGAGTCTTTGTTCTTTTTTGGACAGTGACCCAGTTGATGAATTGGAAATGTTGTGTTATTTTTCTATTCCTCAAGACTTCTGGAAAAGAAACTACATTTAAGCACCCTTCTAAAATTCAGAGTTATATTGCAAACATTTACCTGTTAATATCATTGTATACCATCCCAGGATGACTTATTTTTACTAAGGATCCTGTACAAAATCATCATAATGTAATCCACAGAACTACCTAAAGGATGTTTTTATCTTTGTCCCTTAAATAACAGTAGAAGATTAGTGACTAATCTAATTTGAGTGAAATCAATACTCATTCACTTACAAAAGTGTCTCAGAGGGTTTTGTGGGTTTTCAGCCAATGAAGGCCTTGAAATGAGAAAAAATCCAATAAAGAGAGAAACCTCAGGTCTCTGTTACCAGCATCAGCAGAAAAGGCCCCGGTGATGACCATTCAAAAAGTAAGGAAAAGCAGGAAGAAAAAAGTGAAAGATACTCTAAAGCTTTAATACCTTCCGAAATTATCAACTTTGATGGATCAACATACCTGAAGTTTCTGGATTTAGAAATTCCATGTCTTTGGAGATCAGCATCTTATATCAGTTTTCTAAATAAAAATTAGTTCAGATTGCAATCTCAAAAAGAAACAAATTTCTAGAAGGCTGCTAGCCAGGTGAATGTGTTTGTACTGGTTCCTGTGATATGTTTCCTTTTTTTTCCAAAGATTAGAAAGAAAGTACAGACAGATTGTGGCATGTGCAGTATCAGTTCACAGCAGGACCTAAAGATGAAAATCTCTAGAGTCAGAGTTCATGAGGAGTTCTAAGAATCCTTCCATGTGTTTTCATGGAAATTGATATAATGGAGCACAGAGATGAAAGAGCAAATATATATTATTTTAAATCACAGCTTCAGGACTTAAAGCTAAGCTCAGCAGGTACAAGGAGACTCAGCATAGATTTCAAAGCAAATGTACATCTCTGAAAGCCATTTTTCATTGGAGTAATATTTTATACTTAATTTGCTTTTTTTCCTTTCTTTTTGTTCACAGTTTTCCTACACTATTGAGAAATATTCTTCTGCTACTTTTTGTTTAAAAAAATCAGAAAATGAGAAATGTGTTTCTGCTTGTGCTTGTGGCCTATTCATTTATTGTTTCCTGACTATATGCAGAATTAAGCCACAATTCAGTGTACAACTAGGCAAGACAACATCTCATACTTGGCATTTACAAAGGTAATAGCAATGTAACAGTAAAAATTAATGCAACATTTTCTATGACATTGCATGGTATGAAAAAAAGAGTGAAGAGCCAAGTCCCTTTTACATCTAAAACCTGTTTCACTAAAGAAAACAGCATTGTGAATGCATCAGTTCAAAGGTAACAAAAGGACAAGACTTCTGTCATATTCTGATAGCCATATATATAAAAATAATGGGTTCATCCAGATTTTTTGTGAGAATATGTGGTTACTTTTACATAATGGTCTGCTTCCTACTATCTTAAAAAAGCAAATGGAATCTGTGAGCTACTTGCATCACTTTTCACACTTCTAATAACACTTCACACAAAACCAAATATATTTGTACAAAATTCTCTGGAAGCACAGTATGCATTTTACGTTGTCAGAGAGGTGACCATCATGTTTGGGTGGTTAAACTCTTGTTTGTGTGTGCAGGCAAAGATTTTATAGACAAGTATCTGGAAAAATGTAATTATGGTTCAATTTGATTTTAGAGAGCATTTTATTGATATTTTTGGAAAACCCACTATATGTCTTAGATCTCTGTAAAGACTTCCAAGATACTTGGTGGTTTTCATAAGGATGGATACTATCTGTAGGTATCTATATGATATTACCTGTATTACAGACCTTTATATTACACAGAGGAGACACACAGTCTCTAGCACTGTTTACAAATAAATATACAAAATTCATTTTCAAAAAATTAGCTCTTTATTCTTTAAAAGGGAAAAAATAACATTAATTTCACCTAAATAACTTAATGCAGTCCAGTCCTTTGTTCAGTTATGAGCAGACCTACTTTACAACAGTTCCCTGGAATTTATAGATTTTTCCACTCACAAGTAAACTGTTTTAAAGTTGTTAAAAAACTGTTAAATAATTAGGGATTGAATTACCAAAAGAAAAACTTATTTGAAAACACATTGAGGACAGAAACCATGATTTTATTTGACTCTTCCCTGGGTTTCTGTTACCCTGGATGCCAGAACTACAGCCACGGAAAGAGGAATATCAGGAAACATCAGCTTTGCAATAAGGAACTCAGAGCAGTTCTTTCCAATTCCAGTTTTATATGAGTAGAGCACTGAAAGAGGGTATTTTTATTTGTGAGCAGGACTCAACAAGGGAATAAATTCTTTTGTTCTAATAGAATCTAAGGGTACCTCCACTGCCACATTCTGCTTCAGATAATTGCAAAGCTATGATATACATAAAAGAGTCCTTGGATATAAGCAAAGAAATCTATATAAACAATATCAGCAAACAAATGTACAGAAACACATTGATTACCCCCAGATGGATAGTAACTTTGTAGTGGCAAACCATAATCCTGCACACTGATTATCAAATGCATCTAGGTGCCAGGTGAATTCCATATAGGAATGTTTGAGAAATTGTAGAATAAAAGTAGAATGCATGCTGTACTTCTATGAGCAATAGAGATAGTGGCATTTTGGATGATAGGGGGTGAGACAGAGCTTGAGAAGAAAGGAAAAGAGAAAAGGGAAAAATGTGAAAGTGGTTTGGTTTAGGTTCAGAAAGAAACCAAGAAATCAAAGACAAATATAAAAGCATGAACTAGATATTTATTATCATTATTTTTCCATACTACAATGGTACACATTTCTTAAAATCTTCCAGACAAAGATTCTAAATTGTTAATGGTCTTTCAGGAGCTAACAGAGGTGAATGGCAAGGCCACTGGTCAGCAGATTGAGTTGCACAGCCATTGTGGGACTGATCAAAGGTCAGGCACAGAAAAGGTGACATGTGGAAATTAAAGCATGAAGTTTCCATTCCAGCACCCTCATCTCACTACTATGCTTCATATAAAAGTTTCTCTGCTTCTCGTGGACATGCTGGAAGAAGGTGAAAAATGTAATAGAGCAAAGCAGTACAATCTGTTGGGGTATTTTAAGTCATATTTTTCCATCTCACTATTTTTTTAGGAAGATTGGGTAAAATTGCCTGTACAAACATTCTTGCTTCTTGTAATGTCAGATGGACAGCAACAACTGTGGATCCTTTAGACATGCAATCAATATGACCAAGCAAAGTAGATTCTACCAAAATCAGATACTTTTGCTCCCCTTGTAATTCTGACTTCAATATATATACACAGAAACTTAGATACATATTTAGATAGAAATAGATCTAGTTTTAAATTCAACATTAGTTAAATTATCCTCTATCTCCACCAAGCATGTCTCACTGGGCACCCTCCCACGGATGATCTCTATAGTCCTGAGCTGAACGTAAAAACAAGAACGAGTTAGTCACACAAACCGAGGCTACCAGTGATGCCATGTAACATGAGCACCACTGCAGCCACACTTAACACAACAAACAAGCTTTGCTGAAATGTAGTGCTGAGCAATGCAACCACATTAACCATTTCTGCTGACTGCTGCTGGCTGAGAGCACTGGACCACAGAGCTATCCCATGAGTGTGAGCAAGAGAAGCTGCATTCACACACTGAGAACAGTGGATTGCTGTAGCTAGCAGATAGAGAGTTCACTGCTAAGGGACAGGAATAAAAACCTCAAAATGTTCCATATATCTTAAGAGGTTTACAGAATCATCAAAACTTTTTCATTATTAAGTGAGCTAGATCAGTTCCCTGATATGCTGTGGTTTGTCTGTCATCATTTTCACATGTGCCATGATTACTCTGTGAAAAAGTTGCCCATCTGAAAAGCTAACCCCTTTATTTGGGGGCAAGCTGACACCACATACTATAAAAGCACAGGGAACAAACAGAATCAGTTTTCATCCTTCCAATGAAAAACCTAAATGGCCTTCCCCTCTTGAACTGCTCATGTGAAACAGCGGGCACAAGGGACTGTCAGTTGCTCTCTGTATGTTGCCAGGGAAATCTCCAGAAATTTCTTCCAGTTTATCAAAGACCTTTGTTTCCTGTGCTATCCTATATCTGAACTTAAATTTTAAAAAATGTAAAGGCTAATTATCATCAAGACTAATACATTGCATTTAATTTAAACACCCAATGCCTGCTGGATCCCCATTAGAAGACATGCCATAATTGTAACAGATAATATTGGCTGCAATTTCCACACCCATGACTGTGGCTGAATCTAATTTGCTGTGTGCTTTTACAACTATAAGTGGTCAAATTGTAGTGAGACTGACATATCCATCAGGTGTATCATGAGCAGTCTTGCATTCAGCCACCAGTAGTATGCGTTAGTATACTTTGTATCCTCAATTTTACTGCTATTTAAATAGGTCTTGGACGTGTGGTTATAATGCTTAACTGCCTTCATAAAGTGTTTGAAGGTCTACAGGAGGAAAAGCTGTATGTCTCCAGGACTACTCTGCACAAGCAAAAGGCCCATTGCATGGTCACCTGTGATTGCAAGGGGTAATTTCTGTGACTTAAAGTATTCCTGGGACTTCCTCATACTTTTGAAGAAATATAATCTTTTCTAATAGTTTCAACAGGTAATCTGTGGATCCTGTTACTAAAAGGTAGTGCAAAGTGGGGGTGGATAGCTTAGCCACAGTCCTAGATTTTTAGAATAAGAAGATACTGCTATAAAACTATGCTTCAGAAATCAGCAATGGGTAGTCAGCCAAATTCTGAGCACACTGATATTCCAAGTAACTCCAGTGGAGTAATGAATTTATACTTGTCCCAGCAAATGAGATCAGCAATAGTCCCTCTCTCAACAGAGCAGACCCCAGCTGGTGTTATTGTCACAGCATTGTAAAAATTATCAGTGTAGTTTATGTTCTGTCTATAGCTTGAGTTACAATGACAGTGTGCTGACAATTCTTTACCACCCAAGTAATTTAGATGATCATGACAAACCATTGATCCTCTCATACTTGTCTTTATTGTTTCTAAAGGGGCAATCCTGATTTAGAATGGTGAGTGGGAACCAGTGGCATATTCCTATCAGTGACATTGCCACTGATGTCACGGTTAGGAATACACGTGGTATGCAACAAACTCCTAGCTCAGCAAAGAACTATTTCTTATAAACACTCCCTTCTCTCAGCTGGATTTTCAAGTTGCAAAGATGGAGCTTCACACAATCAGGAATATACTGTGGTTTGTCATCTCTGCAAGCTTACAGACAAGGTGTCCTGTTTCAAAAAAAAAAAATATTTATTTTGGTTACTTGGATTACTGCCTGGAAAGGAAATGATAAAGCAGATGTCAGGGAGCCAGATGAGTAATAGAATAATTTCAAAGAGCGATCTGAGCTGCTAAGAAGATGACACTTGAAAGGCCAGAGGCACAAAACATTCTCCACTTTCTCTCCTTCTGCATTCCGAGCTTGAAGCATAAGCTGTGTGTGCTTCAGCCTTGTTGAGCTGACATGATCAGTGCAGATATTGTTTAGGTATATTCAACTATTACAAAGGTCTTCAATGGAGCCATTTTGATGAGGCAGGGGGTGAGAAGATTTTTTAAAGATGAGAAAATCAAAAGCAGGAATGTGTATTTGCAGCTAGAGAAAATGTTTCATTTGCTGTTGGGCTGTTGCAGACACAGAGTTACTGGAGTGGCTGAGAAACCATTAGCTACCTAGCTTGTCTCCTGTGCACAGCCTGCACCACACAGCTGTGCAAACTTCCCCTCCCTCCTCCCTGCCTCCCACTTAGTGGAAAGCTGCAGCCAGGGCTGTACTGGTGCTAAGAGGATGTTGAATCATTATTTATGCTTCAGCGATAATGACAGCCCTTCTCTGTCCTGATGGGGAACCTTGCTCCTGTCCCAGTGCTAGCCTCTGGCCAAATGACAGGATGATGCTTCCTGTCTCCAGAGTCTCCAGCCTAAGATAGCAGGGCAGAAAAAAGGTGTGTGAGTGAAAAAAACAGGTATGTGCTGTCACCTCTCCTCCAAACTGGGTAAGTGGGGCACCCAGTCCTGAAGGAAGCAGCCTGAATTCACAAGGAAAGTTTATGACAGGGCTGGGAGCCAGTGTTGTCTCAGTCCCCAAAAAAACAGCTTCAAAGAGAAGTTCCCAAAACTGATAGCTCTTTACCCAAGTATGACTGGCCTAGGTAGCTGGCCTAGATTACCTTGTCCAGGGCAATGGGGGCACATACAGACCCCCACGCTGAGCAGCCAAAACTCAAGAGCTTTGGAGGGTATGCTGCAGCTGAAAGTAGACCCCAAAAGACCATCCCACTCCCAGGGTTTGTCACAGCAGGCATGCCACAACACTGCTGGGGACGAGTGAGAGCTGCTGTTAGAGGGCTTCTGTAACAGCATTGCCACAGCGTTAAAATGCAAATAGCAAAGTATTCAGTGACTGTGCTTTTACTACCATACATTGCAAGTTGTCTGTGGACAACTAGCAGTCTTTCTGGGGACACAGGATCTCACACTGAAAACTTTCTTCCTCAGAAAGCAAGCACAGAATATGTCTTCATTTGCTTTGCTAAAAGGTGTGTCTGATGTACAGAAACTACACAGTATCAGGGTCAAGCCACCGCACAGTCAAAGGAGACTGAAACTCTGTACGGAAGTAAGATGCTGCCACCTTCGGACCAAACAGAGGGTTAGCGGAGCGCCCATAAAGGGAAATATCGCTCCGAGAAACGGAGGGGCAGGAAAAGGGCAAGAAACAATAGAGGTGTTGATAACGTGCTAATAATACTTATTTACACTCAACATTCACCTTTGAGTTGTAAGGAAAAGAGCAGAATAAATGGTGACCATGCTTCTTCGAAAGCTTAATAACTACTAGTATTTACTATCCCGTAAAATGCTCTTTTCATATAAATAAAGGCTTAGGAAAAGCACATGTAGGTTCTGTGTATTGCCACTTTCTGTTGCAGTGAAAGACAATAGAAATGAGCAGGAGAATTGCAGGAAACTAGAAATTAGTTGCTCAGGTCAGATTTGGGCCAACACATGGAGCTCAACATGTTATATTGCTCATTACAAAAACAGCATAGATTTCTTAATGGATATAAATTACATTAGCGTGATTAAGGAGAAGAAAAACATAAAGGGTATTTTCTCCCAAATAAATAATGGGAAAAGCTGTTTTTTCTTTTCCCCGTCACCTCAGAGGAACTCCCTGAAATCCTCTGGTATTTGTATGGTTTTTAGGGAATTGGAAGAAACTTGGAAGTACTCATGAGAATGTCTTTTCTCTCACCTTTGAGATTTGACTGCCCTTCTCTGCCAGCTTTGTGCAATGTGACTCCATTGGAGTCAGGACCTCCAGCTGACCAGTCAAAAGGGGCTTACAGAACCATGTCTGAGACAAGATTCTGAAAAGTAGATAGGGCATGCAGCAAGATTATGGAAGCCTCTGACTATATCTACTTTGCTAAGTATTTGCAAAGAGGTGGGATTTCTGTATACATTCTGGTTGTAGCCCAGACAAGTCTCTCTTGTGGTTGAGGGCAGCAGAAATATGGCTGTTAACCTGTGCAAATCAAGCAAAAATTAAGTAATTATTGGTGTAGATGAGGTCAGCTGATGCCACAGGTGTTCAGGAGCTCAGAGTCCACAAGATGGTACTCACAGCACTGTCCAAAAAGGACCTGCTACCTCAGTCCCAAGCACTGTTTCCCAGCAGGGTCACAGCATGGTGCTTAGCTGTAAGATCAAAGCACACTGTCCTGCGGCTCAGCACAGCCTCTCCCTTCCAAAGAAACACAGCCAAGTTCCAATACTGGGTTTCCTTCAGAAAATCAGAAAAGTATCTGCAGCTTCACAAGCAAGGCCTTCCAAAAAACCCCATTTTTATGTGGACACAAATACCTTTATAAAAGTCAGTAATTTTTGTTAGCAGAGTTTCTTAATGATGACTGTAACTTGTTCTCAAACTTCAGTTATGCTGAAAAAAGTTAGCATTGCAAAGATCAGGCTGCATGGGAGTCTGCACCAGTCTTTTTATGTGCAAGAACTTCAAAGGGCTTCAAGGGGTTTAATAATGGAACTATGACAGCCTGAAGAATAAACAGAATTTGAGTGGACAGATGCACAGGACTTAGAGCTTAACCTAGAAGTCTGCAACTTGCTGAAAGGAGCCAATATTAAAGTAATTATGCACTTAAAACAATTACTATTTATTCTTCAAAGAGTCATAGTCAAGTGAAGTAACCCATTTTAAATTATTTCTGGTAATTGCATTGCATCCCCAGATTATATGCCTGCATACTCTTTGAACTAGGATTAAAAAAAAAAAAAAAAAAAAAAAAAAAAAAAGAGAAACCAACCTGTCCCTGCATTTTTGCTTAAAGATTACCCCATATCTTGAGTAATTCCACAGTAGCTTATTATTTCCTGCAGGAAAAATATAGGGTGTTAAACCTGAGTGAATCCATGTAATTTTAGTTTCTATATCTAGGCCAGAAGTCAGTTTAACAGTAACAATTGCAAATGCCTAAATTGTTCACTTACCATTAACTTCTGATAATCTGGGGAATTCTATAAGAGTATCAAGGCATTTCATTTAAAACTGTGGTAGCTCACCAGCACATAGTTGTACCTAGCAAAATGACTGAACACAAAATTAGGAAGGATCACTGTTCTGCTTTAGATAGCATAAAATAGCTTTCCATTCAGTAACCTCAACATGTAAAATCTGATTTAAAATAGTTCCCAGGGCACTCACAAATTCTACTAAGATGTAATCACATTATTCTTGTGTAACAGCATATAGGAAGCAAATTCCATCATCTAAACCTTCTACTCATTTGCTGGGACAGTGGTGGGAATTTTACTTCTAAATATACTTAACATAGTTTATGATCAGTCTGTGGGGAGATTTCCACTTAAGAATACGTCCTGCCCATATTTATGGACAGTGGCTAATTTTGAACTTGCTTGCTGCAACACTGCTGGCAGTACATTTGCAGCAGAGAAAGCTCAGTACAAAACATGGGAATGACCTCTAAATATTTACCGGATCATCTTAGAAGCTGCTTCTTCATTAATTCTAGGTTTTTACAGAATTTCATCAATACGGCATAAAGCTTAAATATCTGATAGCACCTAGACATCTTTAGGGTCTGGTATATTCTTATTAGGACTTCATTTCTTAAGTAATTTCCTAACATAAAATCCTTCAAGATCAACCTATTTCCAAATGTATAAGCAAATGTAGACTGAAATAAGTTCATAAATATGGACTGGAAACTTGCAGACAAGGCTATAAGGGTGGGTAATAGACAAAGGATTTTTTGTGAAAACTAAAACTTCTATCTCTACTGTAAATAAATTCATTGAGATTCTTCTTGCCACAGGAAATAATTAACATATTATTGCAGTGATTTCCAAAAAATGAAGCCATGTAACATCAGGTGTGCAGTTTAGGAACAGTTCCTTCTGTTATATCTTTGACTTTAGACATGGAAGGATTGCTTTCTCCAAATGCAAAAATATGCAGTGATGTCGTGCTCTAGAGCACGTGTTTATAATTGATAAATATAATTGCTTTGCTCTGACTACATGCACTTAGTAAGAATATTGTGTTCTTATTGCCACAATTTCAGCCCTGATATTTAGTCATTTATTAAGCATCCTTTGGGCTCATTTCCATAATTACATAACAAGAAGAAATCTGTGTGAGTATGAATCCCCTCTCAAGTAAAGATAACATTATTTGTAGACCATTCCAATATCCTTTCCACACAATCAAGAAATATGCATTTGGCTGTCAGCTGAAGAGGATGGCTTCTGCCTGAAGGAAAACAAAGACAAAAATGTGAGTCTTGAGATGCACAGTTCAGCATTTCTGAACTGTCAACTGATATCTTGAGCTGTCTCAACCAAATGTGTGCATTAGGATTCAATCAAGTTTATTTTGTATGTAAAGTGTGGTTCATAACAACCGATGTGCAAAAAAACCCCTTTGCTCCAAGGCCAGTAACTGATGCAGCTCAGTTGTTATCATTACCTCTAAAATATTTTAAAGAAAGCTGACAAATATCCTTGTTCTGTGAACCATGTAACAAAATCTTCACCTACCTCAGGTAGGTGAAGACAAGACACATCCCACACCCTTTGAAGTGGAGAAGAGAAGGAACTCCTGGAATAGCTCACAAATGGGACAGGGTAATGGTTCCAAAGGGTATTGCTGCCAGATTGGGTTGGGAGGCTGGGAATGCCACTACATCCCCATAGTGCCCACAGAGTCTTTGCTGAATAGCACTTGACTAATTTCTTCCATTTGTAAAAAGAGATGTCCTGGATGTGCACTTGAACTTTGCATGAAACATGCTGCACTTCAAAATCATGCAAGTGGACAACCTCTGTTTTAAAATAAGGGAAAGACCTAGGTTTAGAGTCAACTTTTTCAGTGCTTATAAAATTTTAGAAGTTTTAATATAAACTACTTGAAAGACAGAGATTCCTTTTTATCTTTTGAACAAAAAAAAAAAGAACAATTTTTGAAATATAGTCTCAACTCCCATTTAAAAAATTTATTTTTCTGCAGAATTTTTCTGGAAAAAATATTTTAATGGACACGTGCTAACAGACAAAAACATGCATTCTAGTAATTTTACAGCAGCAATTTTAATGTTTTTATACACATATATTTTTGAAATTAACACATTGTGATGACTGTGGGTGGAATACAAACATGTTGGTTATAAAAAATGCATTGTGAAAAGTGTTTTATCAGAAGGCTAATGGTTCATGGTGCCCATACCCAGTGGTATTTTGCCTGCATTTATACAGCAGATATATAAGAATTATTTATGAATAGAACCTTTCATTTTTTCCTACTCCTATGTGATATATGCTCATGCTTGTGTCACATCCAACCTGAGAAGTCAAACATCATCCCAGGCTTGAGTTATCTTTTCAGTTTCTTATCAAAAACTGAACCTAATCAGCTGGAACTGAGTTGCTTGGAATAGTACCTCTAGCCTTGGTAGGTAAGAGGTGAGACAGGTTTGTCAGGGAACTCCAGGAAAATGAGCTTGTGATCCTGCTTTTCCTGGCTGGAGAATAATAAATGTTTCCATGAGTAGCTGCTTTCTCACACATTTTGTCACACTGTCTGACACCAGCAAACTTGGTCTTCCCTGTCTCTAACACAGATAAACTGAATTAGGGATTCGGAGCCATTTTGTCAAGGGCTTGCTGTCATAGGTGATTCACTGCTTTTCCTCCATCCAGAACTGGCCTTGCCTCTCCTTAACACAGGAGGTAGAAAAAGAGCTCCATTCCCTGGAAGCCAAGCTGTGCCCTCTGTCCCTTATCTATTCTTACAGTAAAAGCAAAACAAAACAAAACATTGCCTGTCTTTTATGGGAAGTTTCCTACAGTAAATCACAATAAAAGCCCATTAGTTTGCAGATTCTGAGTTTGTTGTCATATATTCTGAAACAGTTTGCCACCATATTGCCATAGTATACATACACCAAATTTACTTATTGGCAAATATTGGTGGGGATCAAAGCAGTTTTAGAGTAAGGAAAAAAGATCCAGTCCACTAATTTGAATGTAGGAATATTTATTGATTCTTAATTTATTGATTCATTGATTCAGAACCACTCACTCCAAGCTGGCTGCTCTGTCACAATGCAAGTATTAGGAAAAGCATGTGCCATACCAGACACTGCAGAAGTATCTTCACTCAGCTTGGAGATTCTTTTTCTACTTTGCTTGTAGAAATAATCCAAATGTTAAGAGAGAAGCTGTCAATTACAGTACTTTTCTCTGGGGCATGGCTTATGAAGATCTTGTCAGTAAAAAGCAGAAAGCAGTTTTTACGTGCAGTAGCTACAATGCAAGCATATTCCAGTCCCTTGTCGGTACCAGTGCCTCCACGGCCACCATGAGATAGGTGACACCCAGAATTTGGGTAGGTTATAGAAGTATCATTAAATGAACTGTGTAGAAAACAGACCTTCAGTCACATAGCCAGCTGTATCCATTCTCAAGCATACTGAAATTACAACTCCCAGGAGCTTTCCAAAGTCCCAAACATATTGCTTTGGAAAGAGATTGGAGCTGCGTTCTGCCACATGTGTAATGAAACAACCAAACAACAGAAATAACAAAACTGCTATTTGAAACATTAATGAATGTAAGTGCTTCAACACTATCCAGTCATTCCATAAAAATTTTTAGCTGCAGTATTATCTAAAGAGCATAATTTAGGAAAGAATTTTGATTTTTCCTTGCTGTTTGCTTACTGAGAGCATACTTTAAGATAAGATTTACTCATGAAATTTCAGAGCAAAGAATGAATACCAACACTGTCAGGAACAGGATTTATTTTTTTATCTAATTCAGTGTATTAATTACAGATTGATATTATGCTGTTATCTTAGCTGAACAGAACAGAGTTCAGCCCATGAGCATGTGTCTACCAACCCAGTAAATATACATAGTTACTGAAAGCACGTTCTAGATCAATGACATTGATCAACAAACCAAAAACTGAGTAATTAAATTGTTATTTACCTGAGGCTGCAGTTATGCAGCAGACTCATCCCTGAGTCTGCTCTGAGAGAGCAGACTTATCCCTGTGAAAGGCATCAGCAAGGAAACATACAGATGATAACTCTGGATGCCTTTTTACACCTGTATCAAAACACTCCAGTCAGAGTCACTGCTTTCACTTGAATTTATCTCACACTCTCAGAGCTGAAGCTACACACACAGCAATTAGAGTCTTTCACAGGATGTGTGCTTTTCATGATTGCTTTAACGGTTGATTTTTTTAACAATTAAATGCCTTGACTTTCTAAGTGGATTCTCAGTTTTATTTCAGTTTCTTACAACAAATTAATCAAATCACTGACAAATTCACAGATCTTTTTACTCCTCATTGGGCTTTATTTGACTTACTGAGTTTTAGTTGCTCTTACCAAATAAGCAAAGGTACTTTTTTATTTTGATTCTATCCAGGAAAACTTAAAAGTAAGCTCCATTTGTTTCATTTCCTTACAGTCAGTTTAAAAAGTGAAGTTGGTGGGCCCAATGCCTTCTTCCAAATGTATTAGGGGTGCCACACACTGCAGTTGTAGGAATGCTGGATGAAAGCTCTTTGAAAGCTTTTACTCTGAATCTGTAACAAGGCACATCAATGGCTCCTTTCCAGCAACTCCCTATCATACTCCATTCTGACAGCCATTTTCCAGCTATATCTACAGCTAGGATCTAACAAGAGGGAACAAGAACAAAAAGGATACTAGAAGATTAATGATCTTTGGCACTACACCACCACAATCCCAGCATCAGTCACCATAAACAGAAACACATGAACAAAATCAATATATCATGTTGGCCCAGTCACTGAATATGCTTTCTATAAACTTCAGAGGAATAGCATTAGGCTAACTTGGACCTCTAAGAACCACCCTGTTACAGTGAGCTCATGGGCACTCTGTTCCCCCTTCCCCGGAACCCTGTGACTCTGATCAAGATAACCCTTGGAGCCCTCCTTCCTGCCCCAACGGGGTTGGCGGAGAGCCAGGAAAGCCCACCCTGTCCAAAACCTATATAGACCCCTGAGATTTCCTGTTCTTTCTCTTTTGCCCCGCTCTCTCAAGGACATCACAGAATAAAGAGAGCTGTACCAGCATACCCTGGGGTGAGAGCCTCTTTTGAATATCTTTCCCCTCTCCTGATATTCCTCCCCTCACAGCCCCCTATCTCTGAGCTAGTCGGATTATTCGGGGGGCTGCATGAGGCGGGGGGGAACAACACCACCCTGAAAATCAACTACAGCATATTTCAAGAGTCTTTTCAGAGTACCTCTTATGATGAAGAACTTCCTTCCTGATGATCTGTTCCCACAAGGAGTAGTAAATTCTCTTCCCTTGAACAAAGAACAATTGCAAATGTTTTCTAGTAGAGCTGACGTGTCTGCTGCACTAGAAAACCCATTTTGTCCCATTTTCCATCCAGTCTGCCCTCACAGAGAAGCTGTGGGTGTGCAGTACCTAATAATGCTCCATATCTCAAGCTCCTCTGAGTAGCCAACAACCAGCCCCACAAATGTCTACACAGACCTCAACCTCTGCACTTCTGAGATGTCATGAAAGTTACCAAGATAAAGTCTGGACACACAGCAGGTGACTCTGAAATCTTAGTAAAAGCAAAGACTTTTCTCCAAATTTCTGGTCTGTTGGGCTCAGAGGTACGAATGATGCCAGGATTGAAAGCCATTTATCAACCGCTAACACTAAAAGACTTGAAAATAGTAATGGCTACATACAAATATAGCTCTGTGCTGTGTAGCTGCTCAAACCCAGGCTAAAGACCCTTTTTTAGTAAATGGGATAAAATTGCACTGCTGGAATGAACACACTAGAAAATTCCAAAGTATGCCGTAGCAAGCACAGATTTTTTTTTTCTTGCATCAAAGGACCTAGACCATAAAAGGCTTCTGACATAGAAGAAAAAAAGAAAACCTAATTAAATTGTATGGGAAGTCAGAACGATAGGTGGCCTAATTATTTCCAATTAACCCTGCCTAGGAACTCACACACAAGATGAACATATACAAACAAATCAGTGTTGTGGACAGCTTATTCTACTTAAGAGAGAGGCAAACAGTACAATAGAATTAGTGGCACTCTCCTCCTGCTACAAATGAAAAAAAAAAAATTACATATGTTGCAAATCCTCCAAACACTCTTCTTCCTGTGGTTCACCTTCTCTGTTAAGCACTAAAACAGACTTTTTCCCAAAGCTTCATGGTTGCTAGACCTGTCCTATAAGATTTCCTCCTTTGCTATGCTTGATCCTCTTTGCCCTTGAACCCCATTTAGCTCCAAAACTGGAGTTACACAAACACAGTGGTTTGATTTCATTCAGACAGAAAAAATATGAGTATTTTCTATCAGCGCATTCTGGGCAAGTGCAACCTTTATCATGTGCTAATTCTGTGTTGTTGAAGATGAACCAAACTGCAAAGTCAAATTTCATAAGGAGTTCATAAGGAGGTGATACAGTCGAGTTAAGCAAAACCAGTAAGGCTGCCTTGTAACAGATCAGCTTCTGAGCTGCGTCCTCTTTGTCCACCTCTCACTGGAAAAGGACGAGTGTACACCAAGGATGGAAAGTGGGATTAGGTGGTGCTCTACTCTGCTTAGTCAGGAGTTCCTTATCTGTCTTGGAATCAGGAATTTTTACCAAGTAAAGCTCATGATGACAGAGAATTAAATCCATCTAATTATATATTGGCATCCTGCCTCGTGCGTGTCCCAGAAAGATTATAAATTAATCTTGTAATGGCATGCCAGGCTTCAACAAAAATTAATGGCCTAGAAAGAAGGGTGGTTTTCTTATGATGCAGTAAAGCGTACCCCAGGGGAAGTGTGCCCCTTTTTGCTGTGGGATGATAACTCAATTCTGTCTGCCTGTACTATCGGTGCAGAAAGAACATAAAGCACCCTGTACTTTACAGTAAACCATATTTTGCTGTCAGTTGTTACCTGTTACATAGAAAAATCCTATGTGATTTTAATTTATATAGAAATGAAAATACGCAAGTGGTCTGTGCATCTAGGTATCTTATTTTAGTTTCATGTGTCTGAGACTAGGCAAATTGGAATTAAGCTAGAGGAAATTTCCACGAAGCAGAATAATCCCACAAGTGCTATCATCAAGAATACCTGACAAGCACTTAGCTGGAAACTGCACTTAATGTAGAAAGAGACATGAAGCAGTAATTTCTCAGAGGGAAAAAAAATCTAGTTATCAAGTAAGTTAGAAATATTTATAGAGCTTCTTTCAATGTTACACAACTGCTCACAATACCAGTTCAGTAGGCAGACCACATAAAGGAAAACCTAATTTGATTTATTTCCCTACCAGAGTTAATTCTCAAACATTTTTAGTGTTTTTGCTGTGATTGGTCTAAAGTATTAAGCATTTAAGCGTTTCCAGCAGTGATACCTTTTAATGATTTTAAAAGTGGGCTAGATTACAGGCAGTTTAGAGGTATATGTAGGGTTTATCAACACACCTGCTCAAGAAACAGTAAAAGAACCTTCATATATTGTTTCCAGGTTTGGCTGCCCAGTGTCAGTACCTTCTCTCTAACCCCGGCATGTCTCAGATTGCTGCCTGCTGGGCCCTTCCTCCAAGCACGTCCTCAGAGCCAAGTTGTGGAAGACACTTTGCTGGTGACAAACAGCTCCAATGAAGTTCTTTCTCTTTTTCCCCTTGTTTATTAAGAGGAAAATGAAGAAGGGTACCAGTGACCTAACACCTTCATAGGACACCTTGCCTTCTTTCTCTTCGAAAATAAAATTACCACTGACTATAATTGACGCACACAGGACAAATGACAACTTTTTACAAGAGTTAATGCACTGACCTTTTACCATTACTGTTATTTTTAAAAATTACCACAATGATATTTCAATAAAATCAAGGTCCTAGGAGCAAGACTCAAGTTACATGTAATAGCTCTGATTTGCCATTCTTTAGAGAATAGTGGATTGCTTCAAAGCAAAGCGAGGAAAGTATTTGACCAGGATGCTGAAAGAAGGTACTGTGATTATAAGTTAGTGAAAACACTTTTTTTTTTTTTTTTTTTTTAATCCTGGCAGCATTACCTGTGCTAAATCTTATGGGAAAGCCACAGATACACAGAATTTGAAGGATCTATATAGTACTAATTTCCTGGGATATAATCATAGTAGTTTTCCCTTCTTTTTATCTCAGAAATTCCCGATACCTATAAATTCTTCCAGTTTTCCAAGTGTTTATGAGACTACTACCAGCCAACCCATGGTACAATTAAGTAAAATTGTGGCTGGAAAAATCAAATACACAGTTCAAAGAAGACAGTGTGAACACCAAAATGAACACATCAATAAATAAATTAATGTAATCAAACTGGTACTAGGAATACTTTCTCCTTTCTTTCCATTAAAAAAAATCTGTGCCTCCAAATTCATGTAAATGAAGTCTAAAAATACTACATTTTTCCTATAACAATGATTAACAGTATTTTTTTCTGTACTCAAAATGGCCATAACTTAAAAGGTTAGCTTTTTGCTTTGTAAGAAAGACTTATCCCACTTGTAAAGAAACATTCAGGATTTTTTTTTGCATTGGACCAACAAAGTTTCTTATATCTAACCTGTAAACTGTCACATTTTCAAATATTACTGAATTATTCTGAGTTATATGAGGGGAAGAAGGAGGAGGACATATGATCATCTTCAAATTTTTATATCTAGAACCACCCTAGCAAGGATCAGCTTTATAAAAAGTTTGCAAATTGTTTTGAATACTCCTTCAATCATGCTTTGCTATCGTCATGGTATATATTTAAAAAAAAAGGACGTTGATGCAGAACTTAAAGTATTTATTGGTGGGTTTAGGCTACCTAATCTAATTCAAGTGTAATTTTTTTCTTTTTGAGTCATATGATAGTACCTCCCAGAAAAGTGTGACTAGCACAATCAAGGTGTACCAAGCAGGTCACTGACTTGGTCTTTTCATCCCGTAAATGAGGTGATGGAGATAGAAAAATGAGAAGCATCTAAATAATCCTGAAGCATGGCAGCAAGACAGTGAACAGGGAACAATTTTTCAGTGTGCCGCATATGACAGGAGCTAATAAACATCAAGCAGCTGGTACAAACAAGTAAAGGCAGATCTTTTCTCACACACAATATAAAACTGAAATTCATTGCCAGGGGATATTGTGGGTGGGAAGAAAAATCCATCAAGGGCTATTAAACACTAAGATATCACCTCTGGCGTAGGAAATCTCTGAGCCATAGATCACTAGAACCTGAAAACTGTGAAGGAGGGAGACATAACAAAATAAAATGGCTGTATTGATGATTATTCTTCCATAGCCATCTGCTACAGCCACTGTCAAAGAGCAGATGCTCCTTGATACAAAAGACAGATCCTTAATCTGAACAAGTGAAACCATCTTTATGCCATTATATATGAGGAAAATTGAAAAACTGTGTTCGTCGTATTTCCCCTTTCTGCATGTAGGTATATATACACACACATAAACATATGCACGTGTACCTATGTCTGTATATGCATGTACACATTCCTGCAAAAGTGATAGCCATGGTTTTCTTTGCTTCCAGGGACCCATTCAGCAGCAAGTAATGACACAAACTGCTTTCTTGGGAAAGCCTAAGCAGTCCCTTGGTATAGGGACCGTGCCACTGAGACTCATGTTACAGAGACTCACGTTCCAGAGACCCCTGAGCTAGTGGAAACTGCAACTTCCATAATGCTTTTTGACAGTTTATTTTTATGTAATGCACCAGATTAAAAGAAAAGAAAAACAACACACCAGAAACAAAAACCAAAAAAAGAAACCAGCTCAAATTCCAGCGTGCAGCTCCATAATCAGACCCACATGTGACTTGTTCAGGGCTGGAACCTCTTGCTCTTCCACACAGACATCCACCACTAACCAGCTCTGCAAGGCATAATCTGGAACATCCTTTTCATTATTGCTCCAGTTTTCTCAGGTCTCCTTACCGCTGTCTCTTCAACCAGGGAGCCTCATCCTCTCTGGCTCTAAACCTTGTTCCAACAAATGTGCCTTTCCCCTTTCCTTTGCTAAATATTTTCTGGTCTGAATGTCATCTGACAGATTTCAGAATTCCAGTTACAGATATCCTTCCTCAAACTCCCAAATCCATAATCTTTTTCCAAAATATGCCTCAACTGTGATCTTACTTGCCCTTTCTCCTCAATCCCTAGCCTGTCCCAGTCAGTTTTTGTGCTCCACTTATTCTTAATCAGGCTTTTGCCTAATCCCATCAGTCTTTCTTGTGTCTTCTCTACATAAGATTTTTTCCCCCTATTTTGCACTTAAATCAGGTAATGTCCTTCTGCAGATTTACTCAGTTGGCCAATGCAGCTATAATTTCCCTCTCCTTTCTCAATGAACCAACCGGGAAAATAATTTTCTTCCCTAAAACAAATTTCTGCTAAAGAGGGAATACTTGTTCAAAATAATTATGAACATTATTACACAGCAGTTTTATGACCTAACACTGAATATCTGGGTAGGGTATTGCTTTTTGTTTCCTTTGTTGATGGCTTTTTGTCTGAGACTTTGTTCTTGTTTTGCTTGGGTCACCAAAAGTGTGTCATCTTGGCCTACTGCTCATAAGGCTTGTGCTTCTTGTCTTTGCAAAATTTCCTGAGTTCTCCTTCTGGTTCTGACTGCTAACAGTCCCAGCACTGAGAAGGTATTTTCAGATCACATGTGTCTTTGCCGAGTTTGAAATAATTTACCCCCAGGAATCCCACCATGAGCCTCTGGCTCAAGTTGCAGCTCCTGGCCATCCATCTGCACCAGCAGCTCCTGCTAGCTGAGATATTTCAATGGTATGTTCCACACATGTACACACAGCATCTATCTGCCACTGATATCTTGTCTAGCAAAATTTTCCTTGTAAGAAAGTTTTATCTGATGGGCAATTGACAACTCTAGTGGTTGCATCAATAGTAAAATTAACTGCCAATTTTTCCTCTGCTGAACTACACAGCACAGCATTACAATGAAAAGGACATTAATAGACATCTAACAGCTCTGCACACCTAAATAGATATTTTAAAACCATCCTATTAGTCACGCGTAAAACAATAATCACAAAGAGGAACATTTTTTGCATTGCTCTGCAGGCTGTACATCCATTGGGGCTTCTTCATAATGAGTTATTTAGGTTCAGTGTTATAAATATTTTCCTTCACCAGCTGCACCCCTAGAAGAGGCAAGGCTCTTCTGCTTTCTCTTCAGGTTTCCCCATGCATGCAAAGGGATGAGTGAAGCCATGGGAAGGAAGCAACTATACACAAGGAGGTTTAGGACAGCAACTGGGTCTGGGTGAATGAATGTCATCTCTTTTCCTGTTCTGGGGAGCTTCCCAGAACAGAAGGATGCTCTATAACTTCAGAATGGACTTTTCAGCTAAGAGAGTATCTAAACTTGGCTCTGCTGAGAAGAGTGACACAAACCACAGACTGCCAAAACTCCCACAGAAAACTCTCTACCATAGAGACAGTTTGCTGTCCAAACATTTTTTCAGCTGAGGAAAAAAGAAGTTTTACTGGTTTTCTCCTTTATTTTTTTTTTTTAGGAGTGAGTGTTATGTTTAATAAAAGTGACCAACATTACAGAACTAATATCTGTCTCACCATGTTTTTAATTTAATGAAAACTAAATCAACTTTTAATCTTTGCACTATCTTCAGATTTACTAAAGGTCATGAGCTACGAACAGCTAAAAAGCATCACAGCAAGTGAAACTATCATCACAGCTATTTCACAATAAGATGGAGGATTTTTTCCTTCCTTTTTTTCCCTCTTACTCCACGTTACTAGAAAATATGAAACTGTTAAGAGAAACATAAAAAGGGCAGCCAGGACATCCTGTTCACTTGTTTTTTAATCTTTCTGCTGTAAGGTTAGTGTGATAATTGACACCAATTGATTTCATATTTCTGTCTGCAATTCTGTACGTATTAAGCAGATTCATCTAGTCCTTAGGAAAAATTAGTGCTGCACTTGATAATCTCTAAAGAGCCATTTTTTCATTGGTGTTTTTTCAAGATTTCTATCCTTGGCTTGGGAAACAAGTTAAAACACTGCAAAAAAAGGGTAAAGTCCTATCTACAGAAAATGAGTTCTACATTAAAAAACTGAACAAGTAAAATTTATTTATTAATACAATCACAGAAACACTGAATTATCATTTCCAACCTGAAACTAAGGAGTTCTGGCACGGCATGGAGATATATAATTGCAATAATTTAAGAATGCTTTCAGTCTCAATCCCACATCATCTTTCTCAAAATAAGCCTTTGCTTGCAAAGACTTATAAAATTTGTACCCACAGTTTTATGGGATTAACAACTTGCCTAAATGAATTATCTTTAACAGATTCCAGTTATTAAAGAATATTAAGAGGACATAACAGGGAATACATAATACAAAATCAAGGTTGAATATATGTCTCTGCTCTTTTTTACTTTTTCATTGCATTCCTATCTTTAATTACAATGACAAACAATGATATATCTGTTGCACCCTCTTGCAATTAGCTGCACATGAGTAATCTATTTTAGCATGCATATTGCTTTGTATATGCCACGCTAGACCACAAAAGTTATTTATATGATATGTAAATATAAATTGCATTTACACAATATGCTACAAATTAAGGACAGCAATGACAAAAGTAGTAAATATCTATGAGCATATTCAACCAACTAAATAGTCAGCCAAGAGTTGTCTAGATGGAAAGTTATATGCTTTTATTTAAGTTTTGCATTTAGTTGTTAGTTGCAACTGATAACAAAAAAAAAAGTTATTCAAAAGTTAATTTAAGTTTACATAAGTTTATCTCTTTGTTTTATATTATTTAGAAATAAACCTAAAGAGAATTTGATCTTAAGGTAAAGAGAGTTTAGCTCTTAGCTTGTTAGCTTCTTTATTTTAGACAGTGAGTTCTGTATATGAACTTTATAGCCACAGCCTTCATTATACAAAATAACTGTAAAAAGTCTTTCCTATATAGTATGCTAAACATTATTGAATAAAGTAAGAAAAAAATGCATGCATTTTACAATTACTGTCCAGTAAATGCAGTGATGAATGCAAAAAGGTGCAAAAGAAGCAGAGATATTAAGGAATTAATTTAATTTTAAAAATTTACAGCACAGTTTACAATCCAAGTTATTTTTTGTAACCTGGGTACCAGTTCAAACAGTTTCTTTCATTTATTCTTCTGAATTATGAGTTTTCTAAAAAGCACCATCTAGTAGGCACTATATAATCTACAGTATCATTTTCAGTTACCTCAGATTTAAGTGTATTGAAACAAAAAATGTTGAAATAAAATCTTTCACAATGTACTCAACTAACAAGAAAGTGACTTTAAATAACTATAAATTAGGAACAGTTCATTACCACTTTCAGAATTCACAGCTATTTACATTTTAAAATTAATAAACACACACAAACACCATATACACATAAAGCATGACAAATATTTGAAAGGATGCTCTATGAAATTCTATCTACATACAAAAAGGGGGAGAAATGCTGTGCAGTTAAAATCTTCAACTCGTTATTTTTTTAATAAAGATGTTAACTTAGTTAATTCTCAGCCTCTTAATTTGTCTTGCTTGATAAAATAAATACAGGCCTCACTTAATTTTTTGTTAACTTTTTTTAAACTCCAGCTTCCATGTGAGAAGAGAGTTCCTCAGTGAAGTAGAAAAAGTATAATACAATGAGGCTGATATAGAAACTCTTGCAAATATTCTGACTTATCCCTCTGTTAAGCATGCAAATATGCTGCTTAAAGCCTTCCCCTTCCAGCCTTGATTCTCCTAAGAAAACATGTAAACTCAAGTATGTGGCTACCACAATCAGATGATAGATTTCATAAGGGCCACTCTCACCTGCTAAGTACTGGTGAAGCATTTTCTTAGAAAGAAACCTCCATAGAGCAAGTATAAAGGAAAAAAAGAGAACCATTTATTCCCAGAGTAAATCTATTTGCCTATTAATGCTCCCTATTTCTCAGGATATTCTCTCAGGAGTTATTCCAGGCTTGCTGCCCATCCAGGTAGAGAGCTTTGTTTCTTACTGAGTCATGTGCCACAAACTCAGAACTGCAAAGTGAATTTGATGCCACATAGCTGAAAATCAAAGGTTTACTTCAGATCCTCTGCTGGGGAGCCCTTGGTCTCATTTGCTCTCAAAAAGCACGCTCCTGTGAGAATCAAGGGAATGCTCAGGTATTTAAAACATCTTTCCAGCTTCAGCTCTGTGGTGTCAGACTTGGCTGAGGTTGGTGAGTTCTCACTCAGACTCAGATCTAAATGTAGAAAAGGTTCAGCATTAATAGCACTGAATATTCAAGTTTCCCAGTGCTGATTTCTGAGATACAAAATGGATATCTAAATAAGGATCTAGCTATAAATCTCAGGTTTTATCTACAAAATAGCAAAATAAAGGCATCTTAATTGCCATGCAGGTCCAATGATCTCAGTTTTTAAAAACTGAGAAAATAATATCAAAAGAAGTTATAAAGATCTGTGGTTGTATGAATTACTTCAGATTTCTTTCTTGTCAGATCTTGAAACTGGAACGGGATCATCAAAGGAAACATAACTGAAATCACCAGCAACATTCTTTCCTCGCATTCAAGATAAACCAAACATGTGCTGTACAAGCTTGGGCCCAGTGTTGCCTAATGGACACAGTATTGCACTGAAACAATTTTTCTTAGTGGTCATAAAAATATCCCACTGCACAGATGTCAAGTCTAGTGCCCTGGTAAGATTCAAATTTGGAAAATTGCGGTATTCTGTTTTCCTGAAACTTTGTTTCCTTCACAGTAGTACTGTTTATTTATTGTCCTATGATGCTGTATGGTGTCACTCCATGTCCTTTAACATTTTTTAGCAGTACCTTCACTTTAATAATGTACAGATTACTTCCAAAAATATTTATAGATCTTAATGTTATACCAACACAGCTTTTTATGAACTCCTGCATCCAGAGTCACCTTTCCACAATACCAAAACCTATGACAAAATAATCCAGACTTGGATATTTCCTCTCTTGAAAAGGGTTTTGGGCTGCAATCGTTCTTCTCCCAAAACTGCTTCTCTCAAGCCCTAGGAAATCTGCTCATCAAAATTCAGCACAAGGTTGGAACTAGAATTCTCCAAGTACCTCATGATCCTTACTGGTGATCGGCACTATATACAGGGTAATATGTACCATGGGACGTAGGCTTTGGGATAGGCCAGAAGTTACAGGCTCCATGCTCTTCATTTTTACTTTTGACAGTAACAACACGAGTGCAGACATTTTCTGTTGCAGAGTAAACAAATTTTATCAGTGCTGTTTTAAAGGACACAGTCTTCAAAATGTTTCATGGCACAGGCAGTCTACCAGCCTGCTGGTTTCAGTGTGACTGCCACCCACAGAGACGCTCTGCTGTTGCAGTAGTGGGAGAAGAAGAGTAAATAAGAAAGTTGCACAGCCAAGCTGCTTCTGCCAGAACCAAAGCCAACCACTCACTTTGATAAGCAATCAGTCAGGACTTTTGTGTTTGCACTGTACTTTCGTTCTGCTGCACTGTTGAGGGATAATTGTGTTTGTATTTGCCCTAATGATGTGATTATGCATTGTGTTTGCCCTTTCCATGTGATGGCAAAGGAACTAATGGCATCCCCTCAGAATTCAACAAAGCAGTAAACAAATCTCAAACCAAGCTACTTCTCTGGGAATAAATATATCCGAAAGAGATGGGGAGAAAAACTCAAAAGGCCTGGCATACTGCTTTACCTAGCCAAAATTGAATTTTATGCATGTAGGGTCAGGTGAAGAGAGTTTGAGGGCAGAGGGGTTCCAATCCTATGTAAATACTTAAAAACTAGTTTACATATGTATTTAGGTAATAAAATAGTCATGTTTTGATGTGCCGAACAGCTTTAATTTTAATAAAATGAATCCATTATCTCTAGATATACTTGCAAATTCTGAAAGTTTATTACAAATCTTTATTTGAAAAAGCACTTCTTAAACAGCACCAGTCTTCCTTAGCTTGGGAAACCTAAATTCAAATCTAAATATGCACAAAGCTGACTAAGTAACATTGACCAGACTCCTGTCTTTCTTTCCCATATCAAATGAACTGGACTCTGTATTTTTATAATAAAGGATAACAGGAGTGCCTATTAAGAGGATTTTCATTGCCTTGCCTTCACATCAAGGCAGTACAGCATAAATGAACAGCTTCACAATTGAAAGGCTTGGGTTTTTTTAAATTAGTGGCTATTCTATTTTTTAATTTTTTCAAGTGAACGGAAATTGACCTTCATTGTCTCTTTAGTCATTCCAGCTCAGAATCAAAGAGCAAGTTAATTATAACCATTTAAAACTTAACAGTTGAAGCCTTTTGATGTAATATCACATTCATTTCTAATTAACTGTACATATGTCTTGCTGAGTTATCCAATAACTCTTGAGATCTGTCAGCATAAAACCTTAATAAAAGCACGAACACTTCAGGATGAAGATCAGACAATTCTTATATAAGAAGAAACAGAAGGTGACAGGGAACAAGACTGCCTATAGGAAGAAATCTCTGCCTTACTGCTTTTCCCTTATGTTCTTTAAAATATGGCTGCTCCTCCTGCTGCTGCTGTATAGCAGCTCAGTGTCCTGAGAGTCTGGGTTGTCACTTTTGGTTTTAGAAGAAAAACAAAAATACATGTAAAAAAAAAAAAATTAAACCAAGCACAAACATTTTCTTTCTGTGGCTATTTATGGCTGGTTTCCTAAATCTGGCCCTTCAAAACCAGTGAAAGCTATCCCAGAAACTCAGTGGAGGAAGTTAAAGGCAAGAATATACTGTCCCTCTCCCAGTGAAACTCTTCTCTCCAATGACCAGATTTACTGGGTGCTTGAGTTGGGTTATGGGCTTGGCAGTCAGGATCCAGCAATGTGCTGGGCCTGTTTGGGATCTTAATTTTGTTTTTCTGAAAATGAAACTACTAATTCATAAAGATTAGCATTACCATCATTAGTCGTAACACAGAGCTCTGTTCACCCCATTTAACCCAGCTGCCCACAGCCAAGAAATGTAAAATGGAGAGCAATATCTTTGCTCTGAGTAGTGACACAGAGGGTGGAGGTTGTCTTTGTCTACAGTGGTAACCGTAAGCCAGGGTAACAGTGATAGCCATGTGGAGGAATATAGAGACCAGAACCAAATGGCTGGAAACCTTTTTGAAACAGGAGATGATGCTAGAAAGACCAGAGCATCAAGATCAGAAGAAGAATAAGCTGTGCTGGTTTTTCTTGATTATAAATTGAATGCTGTGTGGGGGTTACTCTGGGAGAAAGGTTTACAACACAGCTCTGAGGAAGGTCCAGGATAACTGAAAAAACATTGTGGATCCACATGATTATGAGGGATGTAATTTATTATGGGTTAGTGCTACCATGGGAAGGATGAAAATCACTACGTATTGGATAATTAGAGCAGTCAGGAAAAGAACCAAGGAGCAATAGTAGGCACCATTGGAGGAAGTCCATATATTACATTTTCATGGATGAAAGGGTGACACATACTGCACATTCTGTTCTGCTCATCTCCATTGAAATCAGTGAGCAGACAGGAGTGAAGAAATGCCAATCAAACTCAAAGTATGTTTTCCATAATTTTCCCACAAGGAGAAACTTTTATTCCCACAAGGAGAACTTTATTTTATTAATTGGAAATCCATTGTACTTAGTAGATAAGTGCATTATTTAGTTTTCAATTCACTGGGTATTTTGTCCCACTGAAAAGTGGTAAGCAGAAAGCTTATTGCTGCCAAAGTCTGGGAAGAATCAGACAGAGGAACTTGCGTTGCATAATTCTGTATCCACTTAGACTTAAAATAAAAGTATATAATTGACCACAAAAATTAGTTTTGTCCTCATAAAATCTTTCCAAAAAATACTGAGAGGAAATAATGTCACTGAGAATATTTTGTATTCAAATGTTTTTATTTAACTTCCTGTCATAGCCAACTAGCTGTCATGAAAGCACTTTCATATTTACAATGTTTCTCAGCATGAATGAACCCAAAATGTTTTGGGTTTGGTTTCTTTTGGTTTCTTTTGGTTTATTTGCTTTTTCAAATGAGAAAAAAAAAAATCACCACTGAAATGCAGTCCTTTTGGCCTGGAAGAGGGCAGGCAACTAAACAAAAGGGATATGGAAAGGCCATATAATTATAAAATGCATTAAATTATGGCTAGTGCTTTAAAGCAAAACTATGCACCATAAAAGTGTGTCCAGAATTAATTTAATATCCATACAATGTTTTTATTTTGAGGGTCTACACTGAAACTAAACTTTATAATAGAAATTCACTTAAGAAACAAGATGCTGTTGGTCAATATAGCTCTGGGAGATAGGAAACCTAATTTATCAGCCTTTAAGTTCTCATTGCTCTTGCCCTAACCAAACATAAGTTGAACTTGGGATAAATTCAAATGCAATTCTCCAATTTGAGCTACCTGTAGTGCAAGAAATTAGTATAATTAATTTATCAGCATGCTGGCCATTTCCTCAGTATATCTATACCCAGTGTCTGGTAAATGTATAGTGTAATTTACCTTTCATGGGTCTGAGAAATTAATAGTGGAATCTGCAGGAACTTTAGCTTTATTCCCCTTTTTTAGCTCTAACAACAGCAGCCAAAATACAATTTATTAATGTATTACATATAGCTGTTCAAAAACCTCTTCTTGCTTCTAATCTCCACTGGAAATTGTCCTCTCAACATCAGCAGAAAAACAGTCCTTATTATTTACAATGTCCAGGTTTAGTCCAGTCTACTTTAAAGGATTGACTGTAGATACATCAATCACTTTTGAAGTGTGATGGCCAGTTTAATAAGTAACTAAAAATTTTTTCTAATAAATCTTTCCTACATGAAATGCCATTCAGAGATTCCTTGCCGATGCCAAGCAGAGGTCAGCAGCTTGCATGATGATAAAATCATCACAGAGTCATTAAGGTTGAAGAAACTTCCTGCACAAAAACAAGTTCTAGACAAAAATGCAACAGCTGCTCATTATGAAAACCTGGAAGATTGTGATGACAGGACTGAAAATCAAGAAAAGAAACTTGCATTGGAAAGGAGTTATCTAGACAGTCACTTATATTTAATGAATATGAAAACCCCATTTGGGGGGGGGGGGGGGGAGAAAGCCATGGGATGCTCGTTTAACTCACTTTTTCAAGCCAATAAAAGACAAAGCTGGGAAAGGAAGCCTGGGAAGCAAACATCTGCTATCACACCCTGCCATGTCTTTCTTTTCAGAAATTCCATCTGAAGCAGTTTGGGTTTTGATCTACACTACTTGTCCTAGCAGGTTATTCCAGAGCATCCAGACTGGCGGTCAGAGACCACATTCTCCATTCCTGGATGAGTCTATCTGTGCTTCTTCACAGACCTTAGTGCTCACCTTACACAGGTTTCCCCCTTTTTAATATTTAACAATTTGTTGTCTTTACAGACAACATAACCCTCCCCTCTCACCCTTTTTCTCCCTGAATATAGTGAACATCACTTTTTGCATGATGAGTTACTTCTCCCAGTTTTGACCAGTGCAGCCGCAGCTGTCACCCCTAAAGAGATGACGATCACTACACTTCAGAACTGAGAAGAAACAGAAGGTTTTGGTCTCCCAAAAAGTCCATGCAGAGTTTTTCAAAACAACCCAAACAAATATGATGACATGAAATTGATGCTGTGACCTTCCAGGAGTCAGTTAGCCTGGGTGTTGAAATAAGGTGTTTTAAATATCTGTGTTTTTCATCTATGTTTCCCAATACAGAAATCTGTATCCAAATACTTAAATTCATTTTTAAATCATTTCCTTGCCTATATTTTGACCAACAGTGTCCTCACTCTTGTTCTCCTTCTGTCCTGCTGCCAGCAGCGAATGGCTGCAGGACCCAGTGTGGGTCCTTGGCCAAGTGCTGAGGCAAACCCTACACATATAAATAGGGTGCACTTCTGAGGTAAAATAAATTTCTCCAGTCATCTTTCAGGAACTCCAGCTGAAAACTTAAACATTTCAAGTTTACCTTCTTATTTGTGTTTGTCTGTAAAGAGCCTGAAAGATTTTTCTGCCTTCTACAGAAGTAAAAGGAGATGATGTCCAGGAATCAGAATTTATCAAATACTGTCTGTTTTGGGCACTGAACACTGCCCAGCTAGCAAGGGAGTCTCCTTATCCAGGTATCAAAAAGAAAGAAAAGGTCTGAAAACAGAAGAATGTAAAGGTAATATTATTTACTCCATCTGTAAGCAGAAAATATCAAGTTTAGTAATACTACTTTAGACAGACTCCCAGTGAAATGTCCATCATCAGATCAAAGACATCACAAAATCAGCAGGTCTGGTATATAAGATGAGAAATTTCAAAGCCTGCAATTCCCAGAACAAGAAAAAGGAAGAAAAGGGGATGGGGAGAATAGCCTTGAAATTATGATCACATAAGCTAGATGTTTTCAAATCTGCTTGACCTTATAGATTTGCTTGTGAGATGCCAGAGTTCTCTATTCCTGAGAACTCCTGGAGGAAGGGAGAGGCATCAGAGGCTTAAGAAATGAAAAAACAGTGCCACTCATTAAAAGGAGATAAAGGGTTGAGTTGAATTAAAATTACTATGTAGAAGAAAAAGAGGAGACTGGGAATTTTTCAATAATTCATTGTTTGAAACCATTCTGTCTTTCTTTTAGGGTAATGTAATAACTGACTTTAGCAAAGCATCTATTTCCTACTTGTTCCTACCAAATAAATTCTAAATATCTATAAGGGTCTTCCCTGGATGCAATATGTTCAATATTCATATTAGCCAGCTCAGGGATACAGTACAGAGTACACTTAATACAAACACTGGCAACACTAAACTGGAAGAGATTAAAATCATGTTAGGTAAAAAATAAATTATTTTGTCCAGGAAAAGTAAAGTGTTATTCAGGTATGAAATATTTTATTAAATAATTTATTTGAAACAGAATTATAAGCTGCTGAAAACATTGCAGTTCTGCAGGAGCTGATTGGAAAGTTATAAAGGATAACAAATACAAATTAATAACTTCATGCTGTTGCTACAATAAATTTTTAAAAAGGATAAACAACACACTAGATTTCTATTTAGGGTTACAGATTGCAAGATTTACAAAGGGATCTTTCTGTTCCATCCAACATGAAGAGATTTACTATAAAATGTATCTGTTGACCAAAATTCAAGGAAGAATCAGAACCAGACAAGTGTAGAGCAGAGCCATAATAACAATGAGAACTAGAAAACACCTTTGATTAAAGAAGCTAGACAAAATTAGAAGAGAGGGTGAGGTAAGATATAGTAAATTTTTCAAAAGCAGAATAAGCTGAAATAAACAGAAAAGGATTAGTTTATTCTCTTATGTCATTTTAGATGTCGTAATGTATCCCACTTGGACTCAGTTTCCTGTACAGGACATCATCCTGTAGGATTTGTTCCACATGGGCCAAGCCTTCAGAGATTCCATAGTGCATTTGGAATGCCATTGGGCACCTCTGACAGCAATCTCCTTTTCTAAGGGAAGATGATTGCCATAGAGATTATGCTGTGGGCAATAGACCTTGATGCTAAGTGTGAGCAGTGTGCCTTCTACCTATACCCCAATGCTTCCAAAAGTCTGAAATAAATCAGATTACTTGCACTCTAAGTATTTACTCGTCTCCATTCTCCACAAGGGCTGACCAACTAAGGCAGGTGTAGATATGTGTACTGTAAAAAAAACCAGTAATATGGTGTTAGTTTCCTCCATAGTACAAATATTAACTCCTAGGTCATCCAATATTTTCACTCCATCACAAGTAATGATGCAAGAAATACAGACTGAAGTATTACAAGCTATGCTAAAAAGGTCAGATAGTAAATTCTTTGATTATTCTTTTAACCTCTTCTGTTTTCTACTCTTCTGCACAGAGTGCCATTAAACTTCCTGAACTCTGGTAAGACTCACCATTATAGACTACAGAAGTCATAAATCATGAAAACAGCATGACTACTCTGAAGGTAATATCACTCCTCCAAACAAAAGGAAAGGAAATTTTAGCTGTTATGCATTCAACAGAGAAGTCAGTAGGTGCACTGTAATACGGCTGTGCTTGACATTTTATCTCTATATTGTGTTTTAAACTTCATTGTCAGATGCCATTAAGAAGATCAAATGAAGACCATATTTTGGCCTCAGTAAAAGATGAAATGCTTTCCATCTCTGAAAACACTCATTCACAGTAATTGGCCATCCACCTAGCAAGATATAACCCAAAGCATTCCAAATTGGTATATTTTAGTTTCATCTGTGTTTTAAAGGAGGAAAAAAAATACCAAAAAGAAAACAACCCAACAAAACAAAACCATTGCTTCTCTGGAGAAATTAATTTCCAGCTTTCCCATCCTGCCTATTTACTCTGTGCCAAATAGTGTGTAAATGAAAGAATGGTGAGACCATTGGTGTGACTTTTTTCTCATCATCTAGCAATTCAATAAAATAGAACCCAGTACATCTGGCAATTGCAAACTGCTACTGGTAACAACTTCTTCAAAGAAGTTCTCAAAGTAGTCTATACAATAAACAAATCTTCTATGACTCTGATTTACTTAAGCAGGACTGTGGTAATATTTTCCAGAAAATTTTGCCCTCGTTTAGTAGCATGGTGAAAAGCATGTCTAGGGTGAAATGCATGACAGACTAGTCCTGGGTATATGTGTGTAAGCTATGAGCTGACTTGGCTTTTTGATTCCTTGTGATGTCTTTGATTGACTCACTTATAAACTATTGCTGAGCTTCACCATCAGCTTCTTGCTAAATGGTGAAGTTTACAGTATTTCTTATGATCTTTGTGGCATGAATACAAGCAAAGGATACAATCAAAGAAATTAAGTGAAACAGAATGGATTAGTATTGAAAACCCTTACCAAATACGAAGCAAAAAGATCTTTTCGACATTTGGATTCCAGCTTGTATTTTGCTTCAGCACCATCCTACAGGCAGTATGATATTCCAGGATAAATTGTTTCTAACACAGAAAGCAGCTGAAAAATTTACACCAGTGTTTACAAAGCTCACATTGTATGTAGGGGAAATTAATTAACAAGTAATTGCATAATACTTTCTGTTCTTCATTTACCTCTTGGATATCTACAGATCTGAGCACAGCCACAAAATAGGCTTTTTGCAATACTCTTGTTCGAACAAGCTCAGCATGCAACTTCATAATAACCAATGGTAACTGACACAAAATTGATTTCACTCACATGGATTCTCCACACCCCCATTCTCATGTTCAAACAGTCTGGCTGGGGACACTTCAGTGACAAGACAAGGGACACTGGCTACTTGTGATATCACCTGTCTTAGACTGGCAAGCATGTGCTGGTTCCTTTATTTGCCTTTTGTGCCTGCTAGAGCTTGATAGGAATGCTGGTGCTTTGCCTTTTCCACCAAGTAGCACTCCTGTAAGTCATCAGGTAACGCTGATGATTTTCACATTATTCTTTGGATTTGATTTCCATGTGTAGCCTGTCCTTTATCTTAGCCTGTCCTTTATCTTAGCCTTCATCTTCCTTCTTGCGATGTCTTGAGAATATGGAAGTAAATGTACTTACCAACTGCTAATCTGGATGTCATCAACATGTGCCTTCTCTTATTCCTTCTTGAATTTGTTGGGGTTTTTTTTTAATTAATTGCATTGGTACTTTTATATATAGACACTCTCATTCATGTCAGTCTTAACATTTCTATTGTGAATCTCTACATTCTTGATACTGAAATCCAGTAGGGAATGGTAAACATCAGTTATTTTATTAGCCCCTTCCCTGTTTATTCATGAAAACACTAGGCCAAAATCCTGTTATTACCTGAATGCATAATACAAAGAGCAAAGCACAGCATTAAAAACAAGTATACAAAAGACCTGCTAAAAACCAGTTCCATTTCATATATGGAAATTCTTTTGGCAATAAGAAGAAAACATAGAGGTAGTAATTCTGAAATGTTCAGGATAATCACTAATTGAAGAGCAATTATAAATTTAGGATAAAGGAAAGTGCTCTAAAAAAATATGTTTTCATAAAAGGCAATTTTCACTCAACCAGTATGACTTTAACTATATGATCTCCATCACTTGCCTGATATACCAAAACACCATAAGGCAGGCACATACTTCCAATTACTTCAGGATACTTTGTCTAATTGTAGTACTTTTTACACTGCCACAAGAAACATAATGAGCACAGGGTCTTGGAAGATATTTTTTTCTCCCTGTGGCTGGCAATTGCAACTCACAGCTGCTCAAGGGCATTATAATATGAGTGCTGCTACTCCTGCATGTCAGAACAACAGCCATTTTCAAAAGCAACAAAAGAATGATGGACAAATTGTATAGTATGAGCTAACAAACCTTAAAAGGCTTTTGCTGTGTCCTCCACCTGCCCTTTTGGAAAGGAGCTTTTTTGTTATCCTTATAGTTTAGTTGCAGTGCATACACCATTTCAGTGTCTAGAAATCTTCAAAGATATTCACATTCTGTCATTTAAGGGAAAGAATGGAGTTTTTCAGAGCACAGCTATTTTTCAAGGGATAGCTGTCATATTTGAGATAATAATGCCATCTATTTTATAAACCTAAAGGTGGGAGTTTCAAAACAGCTCATAGTATCACTGCTCCTTTCTTTTAAAATGCTACAACATGACTAGAGAAAGTGCTACATATTGGAGCACTGTAGGGAGAAAACATGGCAATTCTGGGAAAGTAATGGAAAATGTCTGGTGGGTTAGGGTGCTCTTAATTTAAAAAAAAAAAAAAGCTACCAGGGAGCTTTGTTTTAAGTGTTTGTATCCCAGCAGAGAGGAGAAGGGAGATGGTTATGATGGACAGAAGTCTATCTCCTCTTGAGATGGACAAAAATGAAGCCCCAGCAAGTACCACTGCAAGCAGCTGTCTCTGCCATAGTCTGAAGTCCTAAGAAAACAAGACCTGACTGCCCAAACTGCCTCAAAGACACCACACCCAGGAACAGGTATAGCTCACAATATTTGGTGCAGTTGTATACTTACCTTGTTCATTACTACAGAAGATTCAGTTACTCATCATCAGTTTTGTACTGAGAATGCACTAAGAAGGCCTACGGGTTACCCTTTATAGAATATTATGAGCAAAAAGTCTAGAGAAAATACAAACATTAAGAAACCCTCTCATTTAACAACAGCAACAACAACAAATTAAATGTTAAGGATTAAAACGTTAGAATCACAATTTAAGATTCTGGTATTATCTAAGAGAGAGCTTATCTAAAATTTATCCAAATAATAAAATCTGAAATAGGAATAGGTAAAGGGTATTCAAAGGCACATTCTTTGTATCCCTTTATTCCTCACATAGACGGGTATCTCTGGTTACTTGAAATGACAGCTGGCATTCATGTGGAAGGAAGGAGTTTCTTTTTTCACTATTACCTCATTGTATATACAAAAAAGTTCTTCTGAGAGATGATGTGATTTGACATGAAGTGAGGCAATGGTAAAAAGATTTTTTAAAGGTTTCCTTCAGCTTGGGTGATTCCTGTCAACTTACAAGACTGCCACAGAGCAAAATGTTTTGTGAATAATTAGCAGGTTAATTACCCATAAGCAGTGAGTAATTTGTATTACCTATGTGGTTAGCTCACCACACTCAGATCCATGCTGGTTGCACATGTCTGTGTTGCACTACAAATTAAAGGATCAACCCTGCAAGGCACTGTCTGTCCTTGAGTCCTATTGTTGTTCCAACAGTGCAGAACACCTAATCCAAAAGAGATTCCTAATGGATGACAAATGTGTGGTGGAATGGATTTGATGCCCTAGGTTAACATACTTTTGAAAATAATAGAGTCAGGAAAAGCGAGGAAAGGCAAGTTTAAGTGAATGAGCCCCACCACAGCAAAACTAAATACTTGTTCTTCTGGTTATAATAATTTTGCTTAATTGTCTATTCAGTATTCATGGAATCACAGGAATCATCTGCTGTAGGAAATGAGACAAACACTACTGCTGGAGTGGCCTCAGCTGCTTACTATAAGCATGCCAACATCCCCTGCCTGCACCCACCCCATCCTGGGGCTTCAGGAAAACAAGAAATTACTTATTTTACCCAGAAACACATACACAGAGTTTCTCTGAATTTTCTTTAGTTCATATCAGTTTTCAGTCATACAAACACTTACACGTGCAATCTGTAGGTCAACAGAATTGGTAACCCATGGTTAAATAAACCTTATTGATTAAATTTGGAGAAATTTGTGGAATTTTACTACATTGACCACAGTGAACCCAAAACGTCCCCTGACAACACTGCACTGCCAAGTTCCCTGGTGAATCCATAAGGTCATTTTGTGACCTGACCTGCAACAGATGTGTGGCAGGAAGGGAGTGGGTTCACAGACTGTTCATGCTGAACTCCACCGGGCACATCCCCAAGCACAAAGCACTTCCTGGCTGGCACTGGATCAGGGTGAGTTTAAGGCACATTGCTGCCACCCAGCTGTCTCCTCTCCCACCAGGCTGTGCAGCCCACCTGCATCTCACAAATGAGACACTGCTTTGAATAGATTTAATTTCATAAAGCACTGAGGTGAGTTACAGGACAACCTGTCTCTGAACGTTGCCTCAACTGGAAACTGCAATGCTAAAAAAGAAAATTATCAGTCAACAACAGTGACTCAGAAGTGACTTCCCACTTTTTGGTATCCAAAAGCCATTAAGTAAGCATCAGAATGCCAAGTATCCTAGGCTGCCAAGGAAAGTATGTGTGAATGAGGCAGGAGGATAAAAAAGTAACCTGAACTATGTAGAAATTTTACAGTACAGTCCAAAGGAAACATGTCTGAATGAATAATCATGTCTTATTTAGTATGAAAGAACAGAGTCTGTTTTACTGTATGTATAAAAGGCTTCTTCATTTTCTGCATATTGTGCACAAATCTCATCCAAAAAGAAGAGAAAGTTAGTTTTGCTTTGCTTTTTCACCAAAATACTTAAAGGCCTACAAGGGCTTGCTTTCTCAAAGGCCTTAAAAATGTTGGTAGACAGAGCTGTGACTCCAGTGCCACAGATCCTACAACATGAGAATTACTCTATCCTACTTTCAGGCCAAATCAAAACTGCAAGCTGCAATATGGTATAAACATGAGCTCAGTCATTAGATTAGTGCTTGTGTAAGATGGTGCTCCAAATAGCAAGCAAACTAATATCCAGCATGCCACAGCTCTTTAATTTGACATATGCTTAAAGATGGGCTTTTAACTCCATTTCTGAAACGATAAGCTTCTGTGGGTTCGAACAAGACCTTTAAATTATTTAAACTCATTTATCAGAAATTAATTGTGGGAATTCTCCTTAGTTGCAAGGCATCAATATGCAGTCTGTTGCAGTGATGGACTTCCCTCTACTCAAAAGCTGCGGCCAGAAGTTTTTCGCTGGTGCTTGAAATGTTTCCTAAAAACTGTGATTTTAACCACTGGAATAGCGTTAGCACCACCTAGAGGCACACGTAAAAACCACGCTTACGTTTTCCTCAGAAAGACTAATTTGAGTATGTCCGTCTGTCACCCAAAAAGTCTTTCATTTGAAATTGCCTTTATGTCATATCTCTCTAGTTTAAGGAGGGTCCCTTGGGCCAGTTTTTTTGAGGGCTATTTCATATACAAAACTGTACTCCAACATCTTCACCAAACATTATACTTTTAATTACAAAAAAAAAAAAAAAAAAAAGAGGAATGTTTGCTTTGCTTTTATCTTCTGCCTCGAAAGAAAGAAACCTAGAAAGAAAATTAATTCTGATTTCTTTTCATATAATTTGCATGGAAAAAATCTCCACAACAATGAGAGCCAAAACCCACAAATGGTTGTTTTAAACAAATTAACAAATTGTACTAAAACTGAAGTCTTAGTATATGTGATGTTGAACACAGCTGATCAGATCTGTCTTTTAAGTAAGTTCAGCCACCTTCAGCATCTCCTTAAGGCTCAGATATACTTTGCCTGCTGTCTTTTTCTTGGATCATATCAATTCAGTGACTTCAAGGCATCACAGAGTGTCCCTGGTAAAGACAGTGATTCTGACTGAGGGTCACAAAAACAGTTTGGGAAAGCTGTATGCCAAGTTTTCTTGTTAATTTTATTCTGCTTTTGAAAAAGTATTAACAGAACAAAATTAATTAATACGGGAAAGTGACAGTCTTTTTTTGGTCAGTTTGACTAATGATGTCACATTGATGATTCTTTTTAAACAACGTATTGTTTTCTAAAATAGCTAAAGACTCTGTGTGTTTTCAGGTGAAAAGATAGTAGCCAAAGCACTCAATGCTTCTACACTATCATTCTTAATCAGAGTACTAAATCAAAGTGGAAGTAATCATCCAGAATTAGGTTAAAATGTCAAGAAGACTGAAAGCACAGTCTAGTAATTTAACCTCCACATTGAAAAGGTGAGAATTCGTTTGCTTTTTGTCTTCTAAGGCAAGAGATAGGAATGAAAAATTGAGTGCAATTGTATGGGCAGATTACTGGACTGAATGGTGCTTTTTTGGTTTTTGATTTGGGTTTTTGTTTTTCTGGGTTATTAAAAAAAAAAAAACAACTAGACTGTACAAACCTAAAGTCATCCTTTTTACACAAAAGACTGAAAACAGAATATATTTATTAAACCAGATCTCAAATATGAAGCCCAAGTTGTTAGATTAGCAATGTGCCATTTGGGGCATTTGTACTACTAGCTCAGCAATTCCACTGGCAGGAAAGGCCAGTATGAGGTTCTGAAAGTTGTGCTAAGCTTTCTGACAAGTGCAGAGCAATAATGAAATCACATAATGAGCTCAATTTTTTAAACTGATTAATATTATTTAAACTGTTACATTACTTTGGTCATTTCAAATAATTGCTAGTAATGAAGAGTTACTAAAAATTTGTCTTCTCTCTTCCATATAGGTTAGCCTTCACCAAACTAATTACTCTCCATCTCTGTTCCTCTGAGATGGTGCTGACTGTTTTCCTGTGCAAAAAATCTGGCATTTTGAAGTTTGTCAAAGACTGTTACCATAGCCCTAAAAATATGTTAGTTTGTCCTAGTCACATTCCTATAGATTTACTATAGATATATCTGCTTGATTGTCTTGTCCAATGTAGTATATCAGAGCCTAGGCACAGAGGACAATTATTAGTTGCATAGGCAGGATTAATCTTTACAGCTTCAAAGCCCAGTACTTAAAGCCATGCCTTAAAGCTTTACATACCCTTGAGACAAAAAGTACTTGCTTTGGTCTAAAGGCTTCTGTTGTTAACCTGTCAGTCAAATGACTGTTCCTCTTATTTTTTCTGCAGAAAAATGCAGTGTTTCTACTTACAGGACATCATGTATACTGTCTAATTTAATAATGTATTACAGGTTACTTTGCATTCGATGAGATCTCATTGATCTGCCAAATCTATTTTTACTTTGGTGTTCTCCTCTCACAAGATTGTAACATCATCTTTTTATGTTAACTTCTGGCAGTGTTCTTTCACATTAGTTTTACTACCTAGTTTCTCTTTGGTGGTTACAGTAAAATTAAGGAGCATGTCATACACATGTAAGCTGCAAGTCAACACAGCAAAAATTTTTTACTAGCATTTTACAGATAGATTTGAAGAACCTGCTGTGATGCTATTTTCTTTTTGCATAAATTGTCTCAGTAATCAGTGTCACATCATAATGCAAGAAAACAGCTCCAAATATTCTGACAAGTTTCATAAATATTTTTATTTACCCTAAGACAGCATAAATTTTTTTGTCTTTGGGTTTTGGTGTTGGCTTTTTTTTTTTTTTCATTGTTGCTAGTTTTTCCTGGGGGTTTTTTTGTCACTTGACTAGTTCTGACCTTAATTTTTGCATTCATCTTAGCTTAACAGGCAAAAAATATTCTTTAGGTGAGGCTTGGTAATTCAGTGGCAGAATTCAGAAACAGATATAAACCAAATTTAAAATAAATTGAAAAGGACTTTGTCCCTACTAAAAGATAAGATTTTGGAGAGGAAAAAGAATGAATTTGCATGTTTGCATTATGTAACAGAAGCCCTTCTGATTTGGCAGAGTACAATTGTCATATGTTCATCTTTCAGTTCCTTTGTTAACTTTCTCCTCTAACTGTTTTCTGCCCCCAAATAATATTCTGTAAGTTTTCTTTGCTGTGAACTCTGTCCTCTTCAGTTCCTCAGTTGTTCAGTTTGGGGTCCTTGGCTGGAATAAAGGTGTATCATTTTTTCTAAGCACTAAGTTATTTAGTCTAATGCTGAAGAACTTTTATATATTAGAGTTTAAAGTAGTTCCTCAGGGGTATCAGGATCCACAATGCAGTTTACTTGAACTGAGAATCTGGGTACTAGCTTTGTATAGAAGCTAAGAACATAGGCCAAAGACTTTATTAGGGCATGTTTTTGTGGTGAGTGGGAGATTCCAAAGGGAGGTTTCTTTCTCTCCTTCTCTCTCTCCCCCATTTGTAGTCCCATTCTGGGGAAAAAAAACTTCAGTCTGTTTTGTTGCTTTTTGTTTGTTTTTTTTTTTCATTTTTCACAAAAATTCAAAAAACTTTGGCCACATCTGTGTCCAGTTTCAGCAGCTGAATGTGCTGTTCTCCTTGATAATGAAAGTCTTAACTGGGTTTTTTTTGCCTTTTTATTTGCCCACAAAGCCATGTAATTTACCTTAAACTCTGTGTTTGTTTTTCATTACTTTTAAATTACTTTCAACGATTTATACAATATGAGTGGGGTTTTGCCAAGCAAGCACAATATGCTTCTGGAAAGCAGCAACACCTCCTTTTTCAATAAAGGTCTGGAAAATTTGCTGTGAAAGATAAAAAGAAAAGTAACTTCAAGTTAAGCTTCTAGGTAATAATAGCTTAAGTTTGTTCCTTGGTTTGAAATATTACACATCTGCTTGGTTTTAGGGCATCTCACAGATCATATACAATTATTTTCTAGCCTTGGACTCTTGGTCAGTCATATGTATATTGCAAGGTATGAGGGGCCTTTATGGGTGTTGCTGGAGCGTGTCAGTATTACTACTATGACGTTATTCTGGTTGCACACAGTGTGGCTACAGCCTCTGTAGTCCTCCGTTGACACTGTGGTACAAAAATCTTTTCATGGTGAGCCACCTAACATATTATCTTCAGTTTAAAATGTAAAGACTCAAAGGCACAGACTGCTGTCTCAGAAGGCACAATTTGTGTCTGATCCTGAAATGCTGACAGTTAATGCAAATCTAACTGCTGTGTCTAAAGAGCTGTATAAACAGTGTTCTTATTTTGGAATTTAAAGACCTCAATTCAGTTAATGTGAATGTTAGGAGTGCACAAACTTGTTTGTTCTGGTTCTTCAAGCTCATTTTCCTTCTGCCCTTTCAAATGACACAAAGGGGACAGACAGGTTCTTTTAAGGATCCTGGGCATAACAATGATGACACTAACCTGTAGTTACAATTAAAACTTTATTTTCTTTGCAGTCTACTATGATTCATATAGAATGGAATTTACAATTAGTATGGCACAGGATTTCTAGAAGAAGAATCAATGCAGTACAATTTATAATTGCATAATACAGCACTTGCAATGCAACTAATCTTAAAATTTATAGTCACTTGGACCCTCTGCAGGTCAAGTCCGGTCTTAATATGTGGTTTGCTATATCAATATAACAATCATGATCTAGACTCGCATTCATATACAAGAATACAAGTGACTCCTTCAAACCTCCAGCAGTGGAGGCATCTTTGGTCATGGGGAGGTGTTGAGTCTCACAGTGCAGCAGCAGTTTGGGTCCAAGTTCTCCACTTAGGACTTGCTGACTTTACAGACAGCCAGCTCTGTGTGCTGTTAAGCTTCCCTCAGAGTCAACAACAGCATCTCCCCAGCCGGGTGCCTGCAGCCTCCAGGGCTGGCAGGCAAGGCAGTAATTTTCATGGTGCCCAGCAACCTTGAGACAGATTGGAAGGGGAAGAAGAAATCTCTTTGCTTTGTCTGCTTGGTTCACTGGTCCTTTGGGACCTGATAATGGGGGGAAGGGAATGAATTCTCTGCTCAGACACAGAGTATGGTAGCTTGACTTACCAAATGCTGTTAGTTAGGCTAACCACAGTCGGGGATACTGGTCACAGACATGTGCCTTCCTTTCCATGAACCTTTTGAGACTGTGAGGGAAATGTGGATGCTGAGAACTGGTCAGAGAAGAAAGTCAGATAAACTTTCCCAGGCATTGCTCTGTGAAGTTTTGGGAAATTTCAGAGAAGGAATTAAAACAATTCTTAATCTTTGCAGCTGGTGTTTTTTTCTCGTAAGAATGTTTACAAAATTAGGCAGTGGTGTGAGGGATATTGATTGAGGACCAATCAGGTCCACCTGTATCGTAACTGTCTATAAAAGTGTGTGGCTTTTAATAAACTTGGCTTTTTTTGCCTTATGTGTTGCTTCATTTAGCTGTCCTAAATACACTAACAACAAGATACTGAATAAAATAAGTAGTTAAGTTTGTTTTGTCTCTTTCCCACTGCTTTTATTCAGTGGGAACAACCATTTTGGTTGTTTTAGGGACTTTTACCTTGCATAGAAATTGGTAAGCACGATCTAGAGGAAAATGACAAGGTGTTAGTTCATCGGGTTCAAGGAAAGCATGCTGTAATGGATTCCACATCATTAAAACAGTATGTTAAAACCTCCTAAAGTTGCTATTTACCAGAGCTGAGCATATCCATTCTTTCTTGGTTTGTAGGTGGGAGGTTGCTTGTTTTCTTTTCTCTACCATCATCCTCCACAGTCAAAATCCTTGCATGTTTAGGTACTGCTGGGAAACAGTAATTCCAATTTTTCTCTGGAGAACAATCCCATTATAAAACTGCACCTCTGTTGGTTGCCACAGGGGTCTGGTCTGCTTAATGGGATTGGACTGATTTACTAATGAAATGTGGTAGCTAACAGCTTACTGGTACTGCATTTCATAGGCTTGGACCACTGCATCTGATTTATGTAAAGCATTACCCTTTTTAACAATGTTGATCCACTTTACTAAATAGCATCTTTAGGATCCCAATACTAACCAAGTTAGTAATAATTTTCTTTTTGACACAATATCAAGCAGGGTAGACAAGAAATAATCTAATTACTAAACTGAGGAATTCTAACTTGAAAATTAGATCTCTAAAGTCACCTTTTTCCAGCATGCAATAAATTACTTTTTAGATGTTCATGGCTCCCTGAATCTGGATTCATTAGCTTAGATGTCACCTTTTGAGATGCCTGAAGGTGGCTGAAATGTAGCATGCATGAAGTGCCTTATGCCTGTTGCAGTTACTCAGTTAAGTCTGATGTCCAACTGATTTATGAGAATGCCTTTCTTAAGCAGAATTTAAAATCTTGCATTGTAAAAGAAAGTCAGGGAACCTAAACTGCCTAGCATATTCTTCTACAGCTTTTTTTCTTGGAGAACCCCTAGTGGTGAAAGCCCAGGAGCCAGCTGAGGACTGGTACCTCACTGAGACCTTTTCACAGCTTTTGAACACTTCCCTGAAGAGTTGATCTTTAAAGCTAATTCAGGAGACAGTGCCAGTACCTTGGATGTACATAATTTCTGCTTTAGGTGAATCATCTGTTCTTGATGATTGTTGGCTAACTTCCTCTCCCATGTTGCTTCTTGTTTTCTAAGAGAAACAGCTTCTGTAATACAAGAATTTCTTTTATTAAACACCATTGCAATAATGAAGTTCTTTCTGTCCCTAGGGATTCAGTTTCTTCTTGCTGCCTTTTTCCACAGAATTGTATTACAAAATAAACATAAGAGTGTAAGGGTGCTGCCTTCTCAATCTAGGGAGTTCCCAAAGATTTAATGCTTTCTGATATATCAAGGCTTTTTTTTTTTGTTTTGCCTAGATTTTTTGCTGTGCATGACATTTTGATGAAGCTCTGTAACAGTCTTGAAAGATTATGAAAGTACGTGAATCTTGCTAAACCTGATTTTTCACTATCATCTCTTTGCAGAGACTAAGTGCGGTAAAATGATATATATCAGCTGAGGTTTGTGGAGGGAGGTAGTTGTCTTTTATTACACTGGTTTATAGTCAGCTTTTGGTCACATGGTGACCACACAAGCTTTTGGTCACATGGTGACCTCAGAAGGCTTATGTGCCCAGACACTCATCAGATTTTTTTTCCAGCTATATTAGTTAATCTAATAAAAGAAATTACCTCTCCATAGAAACACTGCCTGACTTGCAGCCTTCAAGGTCTAAATGTACAGCAACATGGCAACCATTATCAAGTCTGAACAACATGCTTTTCTATGTAATCACACCAGTTCCCTCCTGTCTTGTTTGCCATATGCACCTTTCTTTCCAGGTCTAGGGGGTTTTATACTCAAGATGTAAAGTTCTCTTTCATCAATGTGAATTTTAAGTAAATTGGGAAACAAAATGTATCTAAATTGAAATGGAAAATTTTGCTTTGCAGTGCCTCTAGCATGTTTCACCACCAATTTAGAGCATGTTTTTAGTAAGTGAGACCCATATTTATAGCTCTGGGAACCTAAAGGTCATCCACGTTTCAGGTATAAGCAGGTGTAATCTATCACCATGTCATGTTTGCTTTAAAACTAATTTGTGTGCATGAGCAGTACAATGCTTCATGGGACAACATTTATTTTTGCCTTCCAGTTACTGAGTGAGGGATACTAGAAACTTGTCTATGAGATCTACTTTATGCAAGATTATTTCCTATTTGAGATAATGATTACACTTAAAAGCAGTTTAACTAATGAAGTGTTAGAATGCCTCAGTAGTGGTCTCTTTACTTGCCCTGTTTCTCCACAGATCTCTGTTTTCATGTAAATAGGTTTTACAGAAGCATTCATGATTGTTTTAAAGAGTTTAATGTTGCTTACAAAATTCCAATTTCCCTTCACTTTTCTACTGTAAATGCTGGGCTTTTTTAAGATCTACTGAAATATTTCACTTGAACTTTCAAGGGAAAAAGAGCCCTTTGAAAGGAAATTATTGATCTTAATGCAGGAATAATGAGGCATCAATAGCTCTGTTGAGGCAGTGAGTAACCATAGCTCCAGAAGGATGCTAAAACATAAAACTTTCTATGGTTTAAAACTGTGGGATTATGTTCATCTTACTCAAGTACTATGGTGTCCACCTATGTTTGCTAGCTGTATGCACTTCCAAGACAAATTTTGGCTTAAACAGGTAAAATATTGTAGGGGTTTATATTGCTTCTCTTCAGAATTCTTTATGTGATTATTCTGAGGTATTTGAGGTTAAATATTTAATATATTTCCTTATCTTATAAATGTGTGTGTTTGTATATAAGATGTATCAATGTGACAAATCTGTCTAGGCAGTTAAAATAATCAAAAGGAGGGAGCCAGCAAGACACTTTTGCTCTGGTGGCTTTCATGCTGTCAACAACTCCTGTAGTACCTCTGCTTCATTAGCAATAATTTTTTTTTTTTTTGCAAGCAATTTAACGCTAATGGCTGTTCAGTATGTCAGTTTTTGTTTAACTGTGATCTAATTAGTTATTGAGAAACCTGATTTTTGTAAGAGCAGAAAATATAGTCATAGTACCAAAAAATACACATATTCATAAACTGTGTGCGTTTACTTTTCTATTAAAATATGCAAGCACTCCTCAAGTCTTCTAATGATTATCTGAAGAAGTCAGATTTCTGTGTTTTCAGTTATGGAAATTACAGTACTCTCATAAGTAACATATAAACCTCCAGCTGCAGCCTTCTCCAAGTACTTATGGCATTTACTATGGCTCTTGAAAATTATATATTAAATGAATGTTGGTTAGTTGCTAGTAGGTTATCCTTACCTTACCTATCCTTACCTGGGTATCAGTACTCTTCTGATTCATACCTCTTTTGTTGGTTGGGAAGTTACAGCATTCCTAATGTTAGGACTTTTATATACTTAATGCCACCTCATGATTCTGAAGTTTTGTCTTATGATTGCCAACATGTAGCTAATCTTGATTATAAATGAAAATCTGGAGTTTGACTGATGTAGGAAAAATTACTTTTATTAATTGGAGTGGCAAGTGCCACTCCAGTTCACATTCCCTCCCTCCCCTCAAAAATATCACATTACAATCTTACAGTCCAACTCTTGGCCTGACACAAACAAACAAACAAAACCAATTAAATGAAACAATAGAGAAACTTTCATTTTCTGGAAACATTTGAGCCAGGTGTTCTGCATTGTCTGTGTCTCTACTATAGTATCTCCTATGGGTTTCTCTTAACATTTCAGTCTCTTTTTTCATATCCACTTTAGGAAATTTCATCTCTTCATATTCAAGTAATTGAAATGTAAGGCTAGTGAGGTTTAATCCTTTTGCTTCGTAGCTACATGAGTGACTTAAATTTTATACTTCTACAAAAGTGCTTGTAAATGAGAGACACCTTTTTTTAAATGTAACACCTTGTGGTGTTTGAATTTTATGTCTGAATATGTTTCAAGCCTATTTCTGAAAGGAGTTCCTGGAAAATTTGTTATCATAGAACAAGCAGATTTGGAAGGAACCCACCAGGATCATCAAGTCCCACTCCTGACCCTGCACAAGAACCCCAAGAGTCACACCATGTGCCCAAGAGTGTTCAAACACTTCTTAAACTCAGGTGCTGTGACCACTTCCCTGGGGAGCCTATTACAATGCCCAAAACATCCTCTGGGTAAAAGACCTTTTCCTGATATCCAGCCTAAACCTCCCCTGACAAAGCTTCATGCTATTTCCTCAAGTCCTGTCACTGGTCATGAAAGTGACAGGTAAGAACATACACATACAGCACTTGTAATATTAATAGATTTAGATTTGATTTTACCAGATGTCTTTTGCTAGTCCCTTAAAAGTAATTCATGATCCGTACACTTGAGATAGAATTTGAAAAGTAGTGGTCTTTATTCCCATAAAATTTCTTATGTTTGTTTGTTTTCCATGTATTCTCAGCCAGCAACTGTTCTATCACAAATCCCAAGAACTTACAGCTTCTCTCTAGAGTAACTGATGATGTTCATCACAAATTTCTTCTGTCATGCCTCCAGCTCATTTGGTCTGCACTTGAATTCATAGCTTCTGGATAGATGGTACAATTAACATAGTAGTTAATTCATACAGTCAGTTCTACTCGATCCTTCCTAAAGATGTTGAGAAAGGAATTTTTCCTCTTAGAGGTTTTTCATTTGCCCCTAGGTTCTAAATCTCATTAGCTTTTTAGCTTAGTAATAACTACCATCACTTAAAACAACACTGATGCAGCTAATGGAGTTTTTGAAGTGTTTGTTTTTCTTATTGTCAATGTGGGATCTAAATAACTCAATATGAAAACAACAAGGAGTGTATATACTGAAAAATATGAAGTAACTTTTGTGACCTCCCTGTAAGAGTGCCCTCGCTCCATTTTGCATAGTAAAGGTGCAATTTTTGGGTAGTCTCAGTGTTAAGGGGTGGGAGTGTTTAAATTAAAAGGAAAAATCGGGTACTTAACTGGAACAATTCTCATGTGTTCTGCTGAGTATTTTTTAGGGTCAAATGTCTGATTGAAAAAAGCATATTCTTCACAGTGTCGTGAAAGTATGTCACATATGACAGTAATTCTTACTACCTATACATGGTCATTCTAACTTGCTGTTCTTGAAAATATGTTTATTTTTAAACATTCAACTTAATATCATGCAGTACTGAATTGGCATTTGTTCAGTCTTGAGACAAAGAATCTCAAAGTTTAAAAAAAATATGTTAGTAGTCACACTATACTGTTAGCACAGTAATCTCAGAATTTGGAAATTGAGGAGTTAGCTTTATTATTAGACTCATCTGGAAAATATTCACTTCCTGAAAGATATACTACATAAAGTCTTGCAATGCTACTTAATATCTGAACTATTGAAAAAAAAAATGTTATGTAATTTGAGTTTAATCTTTTACATACTAGTTGTAAGGGGCTGTAATTCAGAAAGCATGAGTAAAATTTTAAATTAAATGAATACTTCTTTTTTCATATCCTTTGGATTTTCACCTGAGAGCACTCATTTCCCTACTGAATTTTAAAGTGCCAGACCCCTTTTTGGGATTAGAAAATATTTATTTTCTGGATTTTAAAAGATTTATTTATTTTAAACTTCTAACACAATTGAAATATTGAAAGAAATGGGGCTTGGAGCCTTCAGAAGGAGAGGGTTTTTGAGGGGCTGTATAAAAATAGTATGCCCTACTGAAAGAGCAGAAAAATTAATTGGTGGCCTCAGAGCTGCAGTCATCAGAGGACTGTGTTCCTTTCCCTGACAGATATTGAACTGTTGCTGGTCAAGCTGTTTGGATATTGAGGTTGGTATTTTGCCTACAAAAGTTTATGTAAAAGCACTGAACAACCCTGATGACAAAAATTATTGCCTTAAATGTAGTGATGATCAAAATGTCAGAAAATTTACTCCTTTTTCTCTGAAAAAGAAATTTTGGTAAAATCAATGAATCAAATTTCTGAATTTAGAAATACAGTGTTAGGAAACCCATTCTTGATCCTTGATGATGTTGATCAACAAATCTGTGTTATTAATGACAACTTCAAAGCCCTCATATGCTGTGTAATACCTACACTTAAGAGCAAACCTACTACTGGAAGGGGCTGCCAGGGAGATGGTAGAGTCACCATCCCTGAAGATGCTTAAGAAAAGAATGAATATGGCAATTAGTGCCATGGTCTAGTTGAAAAGGTGGTACTAGGTCATAGGTTGGACTTGATGATATCCAAAGTCTTTTCCAACCTACCTGATTCTGTGATTCTACAAAGATCTACCCTCCCTCTCTGTTGTCCCCAAGCAGCGCTGAAGCAAGGCAATTTTGAGGTTATTCAATACTGTCATTTCCCCATTTGTGACTGTAGCAGTCTCCTCCTCACATTCCTTGTATAATCTAAGCTAAACTTGGATAATTCCTTGCAACATAAATTAAATAGGGCCAAACAGTTATAAATTTTATTTTTATTTTTATTTGCACTGAATAGAGATTTAATTGTTTTAAAGAAAACTGCAGCCTTGTACAGGGAAAAGTTTGGGGCTGGGATTTTTTTGTTCATTTCTGGGGTTTATTTGGGTTTTTGTTTTTTGGGTTTTGGTTTGTTTTTTTTCTTTTTTTGCCTAAAAGCAACCACTGAGATGCCTTTTTTTTTTTTCCCTTTCAGAGTTTGGAAAATTAATGTCATGGGACAGGAAGCAAAACAAAAGTTGAAGCTGGAATTGGTGGTCTCGATCAACGAAGAGTTGGAGCAGACACATCTCAAAAAAAGAGATAAAGGTAAATGGCTAAAGAGTAAAAGCGGTGTATTTAATTTTAGGAAGAAAACAGTACCAGAATTTTTAGATCTAGCTAATCAAGGAAGCAGACTGGTCTTGAAGTTTAGCATCGTGCAACAATGAGGAGAGAGCTTTTCTGTAACCAAGTTGAACTAATGTCCTTCCTTCTTGTATCCTGTTTGCCTTCAGTTGTGGCTGAAGTTGCCCTGATTCATGACAGCTGGTTCAGTATTTTTGAGCTTGTGATCACAGCTGGTTTGAGTTAACTGATTTAGAACTAAAAATGGGAAAATTAGTAGTAGGAAAAAGGAAGAGTATTCTGTGGAACAGGAGGGCATGTTGGGAAGGATCAATAGATATTACATATGTTTGAATATTGAAACAGAGCAAGGAGATACTTGAGAATAGTGTGCTGCTCAATAACCCTACCAGTCCTTTCTATTCATGAGTTAAGAACAAGAAATAGAGCTTTTGCAAGTTGTATTAAGATACAAGGAGGCTGGGAACAGTCCCTTTTGGTGACAGAGTAAGAATGAGAAAAACCAATGTTTATCTAGCTGTGTGGAGACTCTTTCCTTACAAACCTGCTGGTTCTCAGGGTATTACTCATTTTTACTTGGTAGGTTATGAGTTGTAAATAGAATTTTGGGGTTTTTTGTTTGCTTGGGTTTTCTGTTTCTGTTGTAAGTGGAGTTAAGGCAGAGTGGGCAGTGGTGAGGACAATGTGTTCAGTCACTGTAAGTTGTTGTGGTCAAACAGTTGCTCCAAGTGAGCCATAAGACAGATGCATTTCAGCTCTTGCTGTTGAGCATGGAGTTCTGCCATGTACAAAAGAAAAGGCCACAGAACGGCAGCTTGGGTTCAGTGCTATTCTGAGGTGGGAATAGGTTTTTTTTGGCTCCCTATGCAAGGAGTGCAAGTGCCAGCTGTCACTGCAACTTCTCTGTTAAAAGCAGATATTCTAGTTAGGCTCTTAAAAGGGAATTTGAGTAGTATTTAGCATATGGATATGCCAGAATGAACATACATTGTGGACTCTAGAACTATCATTTGATATGCTAATGAGATACACGTTCTTGAACAAAGCAAAGGCGTGAAGTTGTTGCTGTTTTGAATCAACTGCAGTTCTTTCAGACAGCTCAGTAATACTTAAGACGTGCCAGGCAAAATCCAACAAATTTGAACTGGGCGTCTTTTGGTTTAAAGCTGCTTTTTTAGAATATGCTTAAGAGTGTTTTAATCTTTGACATATGTTTTTGCTCTTGTCAGGTTATCTTGCAGAATGGTAATTTAATGAAACTTTTTAATATGGATGAATTTTCCTCCATGTTTTCTGGTGGGCTGATGTTGAGAAGCTGTTGAGCCAATGTGTCCTGTTTTGATGCCATGCTTTAACTTCTTTGCTAAAGATCAAAAGACCAAGTAAGTTGATAGGCAGACCACCGTGTTTTGACTCCAAGAAAACAGAACAAAAGTTTAAGAAAATGTTGTGATTGTAGTCTGTATGCTCCTGGAGCTGGCTACCCAAATAGTATGAGTGAGCACTTCAAGAAGGCTGAGATTGAGAAGCTTGCTGCCAGTTCTGAGGAACTCAGAGTGTAACTAACTGATTTCACATCTCTGTGACAGGGTATACAGCCACCACTTTATAAACAAAGTGAAAATTAGATCAAGATTTGCACAAGGTTGTGGTGTCATTAAATTATTTCACCGATTTCCCTGCTACAGTCAGTAGAATTTATCTACTCTGTTGTGGTTTGAAGCATTTCTGTTGTTTAAAAGATTTACCTCTCCTAAGTCTCCTTAGGCCTCTCTCCAGTTGCAAGATCATTAGCTGAAACCTTCTAAGAAATAATCCAGTTCTGGTTTCTATTTTCAGTATACAGTTATGTGAAAAAAATATTTGTTTGTTGACTATTTACTGTGTATGTACACAGAGGCACCCATGTTGCTTGTGACTTCCAAAAATGCTGAAAATTAACATATAGTTGAAATGACATGATTCTGTGATATCAAATAATATGACTTACTAATAGGATCATTTGCTTTAGTGAAGAACTCTCCTTTTTTACACCTTTGCTCATACATTTTGAGAGAGAATGTGCATCAGCACAGTAATATGAACACAGGGGTTAAAATGGAGCTTATTCTATAAGAAGTTACTACAACTGAGGTGTAAGACAAGTCAGTCATTTGAGAAAAACACAGCTGTGGGCTGTGTACAACCCAAACTTTGCTTCATCACTTGCATTTTAACTCCTGTCTGGCATGGTTACTAATTGTGTTACCAAGACAAACTCTATGACTGGATGAATATTATCCTAAAGTGCGCATAAAATCAAAGAAACTAAATTGTTAGTTAAAATTTCTGCTTATTTTATGCAATGAGGCATGTGATTGGCTTCAGTCACTTTTGGTTGTTTTTCTCAGTAGGTTTGAACTTTCATCATGATTACCCTTTTATTGGAACAATTCTAAATAATTTGGGGCCGCACAGCACATGAAGAGTTAATGCTTTCTTTTTATTTTTAGTATGCTAGAACTATCCGTTCCACACTACAGCATGAGCTGGCTTTCCTTGGTCACATTCCTTACAGTTCATCTGCCTATAAATGTTTTTAGAGTACATCAAATGATGATGCTAAGATACTGTTGTGTGAAGTCATTAACAATAAAAATCAAACATAAAATGTTATGGTTTGTTTTGCCCAAACACATTCCACTACTACTACAAAATTTACTAACCTCTATTTTTAATAAAATCTTATTTGGAAGTTTTTTTATCTAAAATCAGCATTTGTGAGAGTTGTTGATAGTGTCTGTGAGGGAATTTTTTTCTGGTAATATGACTTGTGGTTTGCGGAAAGCAAAGAGCAAAAGTTTATTTGTGATTAGGGCAGGCAGTGTGAAATGTCTCAGACTTGGGGAGAATCTTAATATGTTTTCCAAGACACTAGGAAACAAAAGAGCCTGAAAGAGAATATATTTCTGTTCACCTAGCAAGTTATATCTTCTGAGAGGTGGGTGATTTTCACTTGATAATCTTAATCCAAAACACATTTTTTGGGGGATTTTGTGGTATAAAGCACTGTACATTTACAAAGCAGCAGGGGTTACTACGTCTTGCTTTACCTCAGTAATTATTGATATAAAAATACTAACAAACTTACAGCTGCCTGCAGTTCACAAACTACAGATTTTGCAGCAGGCTTTCTGAACATACTTTACAAGTAATGCTTCCACTGGTGGAGCCTTGAACTTAAACTGCTTTTAAGCAAGAGCCATAGATCTTGTGATCCCACAGTGGAAAAAGAAAACAGGTGGTAGGGCTAGATGTAATGGCCCTTTCCATTTTTACCAATGCTCTGACAGCTTGCCCTAGGAAGCTTTCCCTTTAGAATAGAGATTAAATAGTACACAGAACTGACCAGGCATATACAGTGCGTGTCAGCCAGCCACTGACTCTTACCATAAATCTTTAAACCATAAATTAAGAGATGGTCCTTTACTTGTTTATGTTTATGTTCTTTACTTGTTTTCCTTAAAAAAAAAATTGCTTTCAGTGTATGACATGTTTAATTCAGTAACACTGTACTTAGATTTGTGTTGTCTGACAACATCTATGCATGGCTTTAAAAAAAAACTATTGATTCAATTTAGTATCTCTGTATTCTTTACCAGATCCAGACCAGTATCTAAACAGAGCTGCATATGCCCACAGTCTTGTATGTAGTAATACTTGCATATTTAGTATCAGTATCTTCTAACACAGTTCCTTTTCCCTTATGGTAGAAAAGGTTTTGAAATGAGAATTTTGTATGTGTTTGAGTCAGTATAAAGAGCTTTGCACTGGTATTGTTCTCATCAACAGCCACTCAGGGATGAGCAAAGCGCCGTGTCACTGGCAAAAACCTAGAAAGAAAGAAGGAACATAAAGAAAGAAGGAACAAGCAGAAGTGATGCTACTTCATCTGGATCACCACAGCAGATACTGTGTTAGGACCCTTCAACACTCAAATGAGCACTGCATCCACATTTGGATCTTCTCTGTAAGAATGCTCAGGAAAATGAGTCTTAAATACCTATGCATAATATGTCACTTCTGGCATGTCAGTATCAAAATCTTGGTGGGTTAACCAAGCTTTTTCAAAAAAGAATGTCCACAGACCTCACTGCTTTTATATTAATTTCTTCTGTGATGAAGCCTTTTCTTCAAACTCTTGTGCTAGTTACTAAGTATAGCAATGATGGTTTACATGAGTTATCTCAAATGAGTATTTAAAGGGTTATACTCTTGATTCAAATCATACTGATTTTATCCTTTAGTGGGGTGACTCAAAATGCCTTTGTCAGATGTCTTTAACCTCTCCAGCTGTCCTGTCAGTGAGGATGAGTCAGAAACTGGAGTCCTACAACTAGCACTCCCTAAATCTGGAAAGCTCAGCTGTTGCCATTACTGATTTGGAAGCTTGAAGCAGGATGGGGACTGGTGTATTACTGAGGTTACAGCAGCTTTTCAAGAGTGCTCCTGCATCTTTCAGAGAAGAGAGGAAAGTCTCACTGTCCTTTGTTTATTCTACACTGATAGTGAAAACAGTATTTTCAGGGGAACTGAGCTGACAAGGCTATAATAGACACAGTGACTGTGGTAACTTCTGAGGCTGATAGTATGGAACACTTTGTTCACTTCCTACATTGGCATTTGGGCCAAGGTGCTGAACTTGTAGAACATGTGTGGTACAGGATGTGATCAGTCTGTGGTCCCCTTGAGTCTGAAAGAAAGGTGTCAGATCCAGGCAGAGAGGACTCCATTAAGAACAGGGCATTCCTACTGCTTGGAAGACATGTGTGTGTGTGTATATATATATATATATATATATATATATATATATATATATATATATATGGCATACACACACACTGAATTCATGTGTTCAGCCCTGAGATATCTATACTGTGTCACCCAATGCTAATGGGACAGACAGGTTCTTTTAGGTATCGTAGGCAGAATGATGATGATGATAACCTGTAGTAACAATTAAAGCTTTATTTTCTTAGCAACCTATTATATTAGTATATCAAAGATTTTATTGCTGGATTTCTAGAAGCAGAATGAAGGTAGTCCAATTTAGAAGTAGCCTAATACAGCATTTATAACACACCCTAACTTACAATTATAGCTCTGTGTGCTATTAGGCTTCCCTCAGGGTCAACAACAGCACCTCCCTGGCTGGGTGCCTGGGGCCTGCAGGGCTGGCAGGAGAGGGAGTAATTATCCTGGCGCCCAGCAACCTTGAGGCAGGTTGGGAGGGGAAGAAGAAATATCTCTGGTTTGTCTGCTTTGGTTCAGACCTTCAGGGCCTGATAATGAAGGAAAGTGAACAAATACATTATCTACTTGGTTACAGAAAGCAGCTGCTTGGCTTATAGAATGGCTTTGGTTATGCCCATTACATAACGTAGGGTCAGGAGCAGGGGGTACTGGTCTCATACTCATTATGGTTTTCATAGCACTGTCCTATGGATGTTAAGTAGAAATACTCTTCCTCACAGTGAGAATAAGAAAATACTCCATAGAAAGTCATTCTGTACAAACTGTAGTTAGAGTAAGTTGCATTTGTGGCCTTTGCTGCCTTGAAGCCTTCCAAAGAGGTGCTCTGCACTTCATGATCACCTGGCAACTGCATATACAACAGAGTGATTTTACCCTTTTCAACTAGACATAGTTATAAACTCTAATGGTAATATATTTTCCCCCCTGTTCCAAAGAAACTCCACAGATCTAACAGCAAATTTTTAATTTGTACTCTTAAAATTTCTTTTAAAATTTCAGGTCTATAGGCATAATGAAATAATGCTTTCCTGAGACTTTGTTGATGGTTACTATGGCTGCATATTCGAGTAGATTTGTGTTTTGGTTTTGCTTTCAGGGTAATAAGGCTATTACACAAACAATGCTTTCATTTTACTTCCACAATATCTACTACAGCCTTCAACAGAAATGTACACGGAAAGGAGATTTAGTTCTAGCATTTTCATTGTTATTTCTTAAATGCAGATTTTACAGCGGTAATAATAAAATTTTCAACTGTTTTTGCTTTTTTTTTTTTTTAGCTAGCTGGATTTTGAGTAGTCTGCTGAGTAGTTGTGAAAAGCAATTAGTCTGCATAACAAAGTTACTAAGCCTGAGATCTGCTTTAGTCACAATCTATTTTCAAGTACTTTAAGTACTTGAAAACAGAATTGTCTTGCTTTTATTGTGCTTCGCCTCTCTTCATAAATCCTTTGCTGGGAGGAGAGAAACTCAAGGTATAGTGTACCCTAACTCAAGTTTCTTAGCTCTTCACTTCGCTAGGTCATTGCTTTGGCTGGGACGCTGCAACTGCTTTTGGATCTGAATTACTTGAACTGGATTATAGAACTGATACAGGATAAAAACTTGCTCTCCCACAGGTGTCTAAAGAATTATTTTAGTGTGTGTGTTTTTTAATCCAATTTGCCTTGACCTAATAGTAATTGCAACCTAATGCGGGAGGTACCACATTAGTAAGGGAGTGAAAAGCATTGAATAACACTGCATTGTAAGGGGAGACAGAGTGAGGAGAAATTGTTGAACTAGAGCCTTTCATATCCTTAGGATTCCTGAAGTGTTCTCTCTGTGACGGAGCAGCACTTAGCTGAAGTTAAGAATAGCAGTTTCTTAACTAAAAAGAAGGAGTATTATTATATTAATAGGACTTCTTCAGTAACAAAGCTAGTAAATGTGCAAGTGGAACGTCTTAGTGTGTATTACTGGCTTGGTAAAAGAAGAATTTAGGATACAGCTCTCAGAGTAGAGATTCTGGTTGATAACACTTGCCAGTAATGCCACACTTGTATAAGAAATAATGTGGCCAGCAAGACCAGAGCAGTGACTGACCCTCTGTACTTGGGATTGATAAGGACACACCTTGAGTCCTGTGTCCAGTTTTGGGCCCCTCACTACAAGAAAATATTGAGGTGCTGGAGTGTGTCCTGAGAAGGGAAATTGAGCTGGTGAAAGGTCTGGACAACAAGTTTTATGAAGAGCAGCTGGGGCTGTTTAGCCTGGAGAAAAGGAGACTCAGAGGAGACCTTATCACTCCCTCTGAAGGGAGGGTATAGCCAGGCGGAGGTCAATCTCTTTTCCCAAGTATAAGCAAAGAGACAAGAGGAAATGGCCACAAGTTGCATCAGGGGAGGTTTAGATTAGATATTAGGGAAAATTTATTCACTGAAAAGGTGGTCAAACATTGGAACAAGCTGTCCAGGGAAGTGGTGGTGTTCTTATCCCTGGAGATGTTTAAAAGACAAGTGGACATGGTGCTTAGGGACATGTTTTAGTGGTGCATTTGGCAGTGTTAGGTTGATGGCAGGACTTGATGATCCTAATGGTCTTTTCCAGCCTTCATTTAGGTTGAAAGAAAACCATGAATTAGGAAAACCATGATTCCATGATTTTCTCATTTTCAGGTGCTTTGCTGCTTTATGATTACAATCATAATTCCATGATTTTCACTTGTACCCCAGCACTGAAGGATGGACCTTAATGATGAGGAGTGAAGTCAAATTAATATTAATTTATTTGTTATGTCCCTAAAAGATGTGTTGCTGGGCTATGACTGTAGCTCTTATCTAGAGCAGGGGAGAGGAGGAAGAGACACAGTGTTGAGACTACCTTAAAATTTCAGGATAAGACACCACATATGTGCAAACCACAGACAGAACCTGCCAGAACTGTGAAGTCAAGACGTTCTGTGTTGAGGTCTTACATCTGCATAGTACAGAAAACTACCAGTTGCAGGGTGTTCTCAACTTAATGGTCAATTTGCGTGGGGAAGAAAAGCAGCATAGCACAGCAGACAACACTGATGTACATTCAATAAGGTCTTGATTACATTTGACCAACTTACCAAAGGTGATGACAGCTGCAATTGCAGTTACAGCATAGATAGCATTTCAGTCACCACCTGTCCACTCAAATGTGGTGCATGGCTGCTACAGCAGTACTTTTGACCAAACTGGGAAGGAAATAGCAGAATCCTCTGTAAGCTACAGTCAATCTTTTTTTTTTTTTTTTTTTTTTTCTAGTATGTCTGACAATACAGGCAAACTAGTAATTTGGCCCATGTCTCTGGAAATCAAGTAATTTTTTCTTTTCCCTTTATAAAAATTTAGAGGAGCCTGAACAAACAATGAGAACAGCAGATTAGGCACAGACATAGGATATTACAGTTCCACCTATTCAAATTCAGGTAAATTAGATTGAAAATAGCCAGTTTGGTTTGTTTTGTTTTCAGTCTCAGTGTTTTATGGTTTAAACAGGACGAAGAGAGTTTTTAAATGGAGATTAGCATGGGGAGACATGATATGATAGACTCCACACCCACAGAGCAGGTGTTTTTTATCCATTTAAAATTACACCTCTGAATGGCCTTGAGAGCAGACTAATCCATTATTGAAAATAATGTTAGTTTCAAAACTTAATAAGAATATTGTTGCTTTTCTGTGTCAAATATATGGTTAAGGTTGCTCATTGCTCATTCTTTACAAAGAATTTCCACTGTACTTTTGACAAGAATAAACCAATGCAAGGGACATTCTGCTTTGAAGAAAGCTTTGCCATGCTCTGGAATTGAGCTGACAGAACTGCTATTTTATGGAGGTCCTAATGTTTGGAATATGAAATTGCACAAAATGGAGGCCTTAAAATACGTAAATCATGGACATAGTATGTAGTTTTAAACTAGCTTCCGGTGAGATAAAGGTTTCTTTTCATGCTTTACTCTGATTTATGAGCCCTTCATTGTCACAATGTTCAGAACTTCTGTGTAACAAAATCTTCTTTGAAGTAGAGAAAATTGTGCTAACAGGTTTTTGTATCTACTTTTCATTTTAGAGTAAAACAGCAGTAAGTTTGGATGATCAAATGAGCACAAATACTTTGGGGTTTTATTTTACCATTGAACTTCCATAATTACCAACACATGGTCACAGTAAGCAGCTCTAAAACTTCAGTAAAGTTTTCTGCCAGGTGTACGGCCCATGAGACCCCTTCCCTCTTTTTTCCAAATCTACCATTTTTTCAAAACCTTCAATATAAAGAGCAAATTTGTAAAAAAGCCTGAAAATCAGGTAACCTGGCCTGAACTCATTGTTAGTAGGTTAAGAAACAGGTTTCAACTCAGATATTATTTTGCCTCCTTTTTTTAAGATTTTTTTTTTTTAATGGCTTCAAGCATTTTAAATCTGGATTTTTTTAAAGGCACTAGGTTTATCTTGAATGCTAGCTCAACTAAACAATGCTATAGCTTTGTTTAGTTGAGTTTAAAAAATATATATATATTAAATTATATAGTTTAAAATATAATTTTTCTAAGTTTGTAACTTTTCCGCATATTACCGGAAAGCAGTCTTTTAAGAAACACTGAGCATTTTCAAGGTGTATGGAAGATCTTGTCTAATTGGGAAGGTCTGTTTCAAGTATTCCTCACACATAAGCAAACAAGAAATGGATACCACTTCTGTGCTATTTGCAAAGCAAGCTGTCTTGGAGGGTTTGTAGTCAATATGAATGTAGGTCTGAATTTTCCTTTCAAGAAAGAAAAAACATTGATCATGAATAGTAGTTGGTTTCAGTTATCATAGCTTAATTTTAAATATACTGAGGGGAACAAAACTTACCAAAACTTAATTTTAAAACTTGATGCCAGCCTTTGTTTTATCACTGTCTATTAAATATCCAGTGTGCTGCCTGTGCCATCTGTTCTTCCTGTAGAGAATAAGAAGGCAAATGAATCACTCAGACATCTAAAACATTGTGTGGTACTTGAATCAGATGCACAAGGATGGCATAACACTAACTGAATGGATATTACTTTGGAAGATTAATTGTCCTTGGGTGACTTTACGATGCTGAATTGTATCCCCATTTGTCTGTTTAGCCCAGAAATAAGTTTTGCACCTTTAAAACTAGATCTGAGAGTGAACTGGGGGAAGAATGGAAAGCAGTGGAATGTCTGAGGTAGTTGTTTTCAAAACATAGCTTCAGTGTTTTTCTCTCCTGGACTGTGTTGTCTGCAGCACAGACAGACAGCAGGAGAAATCTCTCCTTTACTTTTTATTTAGTTTTTTTTAGCTAGCTGAGGCACTGAAGTTTCCTGGATTATGTTTTTTTCTTTTTCTTGGAACTGATCAGTCCTGCTCTGGACTGAAAACCCAGAAGAGCACCAGTAGTTCACAAGAGTGGCCCATTAAGACCTGGAATGCAGCATTTTCCAGTGCAGGAGGGACTGATGAGAGACTGAGCAAGCTGAGCCCACAAGGACTTTCTGAATTTGCCATCTCTTCAGAACAACAAGAGGCTTTATTGTTTAATGTTATTTATTTATTATGCTTGTTCATACTTTGCTTGTTAAATAAACACTTTTTCCACTTTTCTCCAAGGAAATCTTTTCCCGAACCACTTCGGGGAGGGGCTGCTTGGGTTTGCTTTCTGGACAGACCCCATTTGGAGGTTTCCTTCTAAATTTGCCCTAAACCAGAATATTAATCTCTATAGAACCTCTCTGAAATGTCATCTACCGTGCCTACTCTAGCTGTTTTCATCATAAATACAGATATCTCATACTATCCTTGGTTCAAAGAAGATTAATTTAAAGCTAGGCCTCTTAGGGCCACCTTTGATTCAAGGAGATCCTAGTATGTGCAGAGCTGGGACTTCCAGGAACACTTTCAGTTATTTAAATGGTATAATAATTTTTTAAAGATGAAAGGCTTGCATCAAATTTGGCTATGAGGTGCTCTGCAGTGTTTGATCCAGGATGGCCTACTTCTGGCTGGCTGCCTGTGCTTGTTCCAGGGGTAACATTTGTGCAAGTTCAGTGTCTGATTTGTCTCTTGCTTTCATATGGATCGATACAGATGAATCAATAAAGATAACCTTCAAATGCTGGCCTTTCAGGCAGGACAAATCGTGGTTGCAAAAAGAGGAAGGTATTGCCTTGAAATCTGTCACCCTGCCTTTGTCTCTCCTGTCATTTTCAGGCTCTTGTTTTGCATCATGATCTTTGTCTTAAGGAAAATCTGCAGACTGCTATCCCTTGGGGAGTTGACTCAGGCTTAACTCAGGGTCTGTTGCAACTGGAGTTCACAGTTCAGAGTTAAATGCACTTCAGACTTAAAAAAGCCAGACCAACAGCACAAGCAGCGCTGCTGTCCTCTTCTGCATATCCCATTGTAGGGGAAGAAAATAGGAAGGCAAAGAAGATAGGTTAATTTCATATCAGAAAAATATTGTTACATGAGGGCTGCTTTATGACCCCTACTTGTAAATGTACTGTGGAACAGGGTCCCCATCCCAAATTATTATTCTTAAAGCACATCAAAACCGGACTATCAGTGGCCAAAGCTCCTATAAGAGTATGGGAGCGCTATGTGGCTGCTTGCTGCTCGAGCATGAGAGAAAGAGACCAGTGATGGATGCGATTTTTAGGCATATGGGATGTCAAAACAAACAGTGATATGAACAGCTATCTAACTTTATTCTTTGGCCTTCTGCCCAGGTTGGAGGTGCTGCTAACTATGTAGCCTCTCCGTGAAAGCTGTAGAAAAAAAAGCATTGGAAATCAGATGTTTCCTGTTGGCAGTGCTCCCTTAGTTCCCAAGCAACAAGGTCTTAGTTGGAACTCTGACATTTGAGGGAACTGTGGGCCCAAGGGAGGGAGAATGAGGCTCAGGAGGAACAGAATCTACTGGGGCTTGAGGGGTTAGTTCAGGGATATGGGAAGAGATCTGAATTCCCAACATTTCACAATACCTGAAGAGTTTTAAAGTGTTTTTCTGGAGAGGGGAGGGTGAGAACTGCATCATGGAAGATTTAAATAGCTTGACCTGTCTCAGAGCTGATAATTACCAGATTTCTGCAAGCTAAGTGGAGGAAAATTTTACTGCAGTGTGGAAAAAGATTACAGCACTGCTTATGAAGATACTGGGAAGTCAAATAGCCCCAGATTAAAGACTGATGAGTTTTGCAATGACTGGATTGTAAAATAATGTAACCAAAAGCTTTATGAACAGGGACAAGCAATTACCTTGTGCTCAGACCTTGTAAGACAATAAAATAAAAACCTAATGGAAGCCTTATTTGAGTCGTACATTGCTAACACTTTATGTTAAGTATTAATAAATAACTTCCAGTTCTTAAGGCTTCAGAAGAAAACTTTTTTCCTAAACTGAGCTTTAAAAAGAAAGGTTTAAAGACTTGCCTCAACTGTAAGACATTGGAAATCAACTTACACAGCAGTCTTTTTCACCATGGTGATGTCTACTAGGAAAATGAAAAAGATTAAGTACATGGTTCCACTTCTGTCTCAGCCAAAGACATCAATATAGGGGTTTGCCTTTTGAAACACTGTCCAACAATTCTGCAAATCAACTTCTATTTTCAAATGGAAGTTGTAAACAAGAAATATAAGATGCAGAGCAATACTGAGTCCAGATTAAGACACAATCATATTCTTCTCTCTGCTTTTCCAGCATTTCTATCTAGATAAATGGAATCCAGTAAGAGCTTGCTGCACGTGAATGTCTGGATGAAAAATCACTTGGAAAATTACTGTAAATTTGTGTTTAAATTCAAAAGGCATTCATATGAGCTTTTTAATTCCAAATATTGACCCTGAAAAGCTGAGCCATGAACTTAGCAACTGTGACTTCTCTCAGGAATGATCCAATGAATGTCAGTCAAAGGATTTGTTATAGGCTCCGGTAGGCTACTAATGATGTGAAAAAAGGGACATTGTGTGATATACAGCTTGAAACAAATATCGAACTTAATTTTCCTGTCGGCTACCCAGCTAAAGGTTCTGTTATCTTCCCTGTGTCATTGTGATTCGTTTTCACTGTAAATTGAAGCAGATGAAACTCACCGCGATTCTTTGAGACTTGAGACATTTGAACAAAAATTAGCAACACTACTCATCAATGAAGGTTTGTTGTGAAAATAGTAATTTCTGTTCCATAGAACAAATTCTTAAAAACTAATATGTGATTAAGTTTTGTAAAATACTTGTTAGAGGATTAAAACCAGACAAAAAATAGTGAATGGTGAAATAGCATTTCACCATTCACTAGGCTGTTTTCCTTGAGATACTCAGTGTCATTTTACAGTTTCAGTAGCTGGTAAGTCTATAGTCTAAACACCAGTTGCCTTGCAAAGGGGTCTGCTTAGGGCCTGCCTGAGATGCTTTTGCGGGGAGTTGGCTTGCGTGCTCCTGTTGTGCATACGCCCTGTGTACTCATGTTTTTGAGCTGACTAGCTATTATTCAGCGGTCTCCGGGAGGGCTCGGAAACGCTAGGCTGGGACAAAGCCTCAGAAGACCCGTCCCGGGCACTCGCCCGCCTTTCCCTGGGACACAGAAAAGGAGCGGGAGCGGGAGCGGACCGCTCCCTCAGCCGCCCGCCCCCGCCACGCGCCGCTGCCCCGCCGGGAACGTGCGCCCGCGCGACGCGGCCCCTCCCCCCGCCGCCAGACGCGCCCCTATTGGCTCCGTCCCGCCCGTGCCGGCGCTGTTGTGACACGTGAGGGCGGCGCACGTGGGGACGTTATGTAAGGCGCGGGGGGGAGGGGCGGGGCCGGCACGCGCGCGCGCTGCGGGGCCGCCGCGCATGCGGGGTGGGGGGTGAGGGGCGGGGCCAGGCCGGTCTGGTTGCGCTCCCTCACGGACAGAGGCCCCGGAGGCTCCCGAGCGACAATGAAGCAACAACAGCAGCAGCAGCCGCTGCTGCCGCCGCAACCGGCGCCGGCCCCGCAGCCTCCCCTGCAGCCGTCGCCTCCCTTCGCCAGCCCAGGGGTCCCCGCCTTCCTCAGCAAACTGTGGGCTCTGCTGGGCGAGACCCCCAGCAACCAGCTCATCACCTGGAGCCAGGTCGGCCGCCCTCCCCCCCACCCTCCGCTCCGCCCGCGTGTGGCGCAGCCCCGGAGCCCCCGCCATCAGCTGCGCCATCGGGGCCTGCTGGGACCTCGGCCTGCGCCTGGGGAGGACGGAACAGCAGGGCACGGCCACATGGCTCGGTTGGGCTCGGGCCGGGCCGAGCTGAGCTGAGCTGAGCTGCTCGGCAGAGGCCGGCTCGCTCCAGCCCTCAGCCTCTCCCTTGTTTTAAGCATGGAGTAGGAGCTGCGGTGCCCGCCCTGGGGCGCGTCCCCAGCACCCCTGCGGAGGGTGGGGGTGTTTTGTGTGGCGGTTCTGACTGAGCAGGCTCGGGCGGCCATGGGGGTGGGAAGGGGCCCGGGAGCCGGAGGGTTTTGGCGTGCGGGGAAGGTGGAGCCGCGGGGGGATTTCCCATCGCGGGGTGGTGGGTGCGCCAGGAACGGGGCTCGCCCTCTGTGGGCCGGGGCTCCAGGAGAGCTGCGGAGGGTGGGAAGAGCGGCGTGCTCAGGCCTGGTGGTGTTTCCTGTGTGCTGCCCGCGGGCCCGGATCCCGCAGGGGCAGTGGGGGGCGGCCACGTGGGGGACGGCCGGGACTTCCCGGGCTGGGTGTCCACCTGCTGGGGTGGCGGGAAGGGATGGGCCACGGGAGAAGTCGAATTGGGCACCAGTCTTCTTACAGTGCAAGGAAGGACTGGCAAGTTGCTACAGTGAGCATCCTTGACAGTTGTGCTAAAACCTAAGCACATATTTTGATAATTGCTACTTCATTTTTTCCTTACATGCTGCTTTCAACAAAAACTTGTTCTCAAATCGTATCAATTTCTTTAAGTAGCATTCAGTTAAACTCAATTGAGTGCTCCTCCTTATTTTAAATGCTCTAGAAATAATGAACTGTCTTAAATATTTTACTGAAAATTATTTACCTATACGTTCAGCCAAAACTTCCCAAAGAGGGAAGCAGGAGGCCTCAGTAGATTACGGCAGCTTTTCTTTCTTGTTTTGTTTTTTTTTTTCCGTTTTGTTTTGTTTTAGGGTGGAATTTTTTTGTGGTGTTTTTGGAATTTATTTGGGTTTTTTTTCTGCTTTTTTTATTTTTTGGAAGAGAGATATTAAAGGCTCTATGAAAATTGGTATTGTCTACATTAAAAAATGCTGGTTTTGCTGCCCTATGGTTTTAATGGAGAATTCCCGAATCCTGTTAGGTATCCTTGTGTTAGTTTTTTTTAAATTGAAACAGTTCGTTGTTTGAGATTCTGCAAGGCTGTTTCTAGAGGGGAAGGTCCAGCTATCACAGTTTATATTATTAGCAACCAGCAGTTCTTGTAGGGGTAGGTATTGGGATTACTTGTGATGTGGGTGAGGAGTACCAAGTGAAGCACTTGGAAGACTGCTGCATGCTGTAGCCATTGGCACTAGGAGCTGACAATCATATTTAGCTGTGTTGTGGAGTTTACAGGCTCAGCGTCTGTACAGCTTTCCTGTAAATGACTGTCAGGGCAACAGGAGCTCATGGATGTGTTTTCCAGATTCTCATGTGCTAGGCCTGGACAATGTCAAAGTGATGATAAAGTGAGGCATCACATGGAAGTTGTCAGTTGGTGTCCCGGTTCACTCTAGTGTCACCTAGTTCAGCACCTTCACTTTGTGAATTTCACTTTGGCTAAAATAGTCTGTTCTTGCTGTTCCTTTTGCTTCTTCTTTTTCTTCCACTGATTGATTCTCAGCAGGAGGTAGGTAGGCATTACTGGAAGTTTTAATCTCCCTACCTTCCTCTCAGTGTTAAGGCTTAAATCATCCAGTGGAGAGCCATTTGTAACATCCTGCTTCTGATGCTCCCTGCTGACTTGCTGGAGCAAGCTGTTGTGGTTTAACCCCCACTGGCAACTGAGTTGAAGTACAACTCAGCCACTTGCTCACTCCCCCACACCCTGGTAGAGAAAGTAAAACTACTGGGTTGAGATAATAATTTAGAACTGAAATGAAGTAAAGTATATGATAACAGTAATAAAACAGAACTGAAACACAAGAAAAACAAATGCCCAATACAATTGGTTACCACCTGCAGGCCTGTACCCAGCCCATTCAAAACCAGCAGTTGGCCTTCCTGCTGGATAACTCCCCCAGTTTATATACTGGGCATGATGTTCTCTGGTATGGAATATCCCTTTGCCCAGTTTGGGTCAGCTGTCCTGGCCATGCACCTTCCCAACTTCTTGTGCACCTGCTTGCTGGCAGTGCTTGGGAGGCTGAGAAGACCTGGACTTAGGGTAAGCACTGCTCAGCAACAACTAAAACATCAACTTGTTGTTAACATTATTCTCGCACTGAATCCAAAACTTAGCACTCTGCCGCTACTAAGAACAAAAATAATTTTACCCTATCTGAAACAAGGACACCCACCTTTGGACAAGGACCTTCATATGGTTCTTTAAGCTTCTTGGGATCAGAGAGCTGCTTCCATTTGAGGATAAGAGAAGTGACTCATTAAACTTAAAAGACTTCTTAAAAATATGCAGGAAAAGTGTTGACATTTTTTAAAGATAAGACTTTTTATTAACTACAGGGTGAGAGTATTGCAGATGTGTAGACAAAACATAAACCATTTTTAAGTAGGTAATTTGCATTCTGCCCTGTAGTTAAATGGAGTGCAGTCCTGTAGTTAAATGGAGTGCAGTCATTGAAGAACAAAGAGCTCATCCTTCTATTTTAGTTAAAGCCTGTGGATTAAATAGAAGATCAGTCTTCCCTCACAATTGGCATTCCGGAAGGGGAATCTTGCTTTAGGTGGCTACCTTTTTGATAGCTCCAAAACCCAGTGGACACCCTCACCTCTTTGACAGCTCCATCTACTCTACAGGTCCTATCAAACCATGCTTTTATACTGAAAAGCAGATGGGACTGTCCGCTGGCTGTTGGTAGTTTTTCCTTGTTCAGGTTCTTTAAGATTTCTTACCAGAGCTTCAAAACTACATTCAAAATTGATAGTATTGCCCTGTAGTGAAACTATGATAATTTCTGGTAAACAATTATTTAATATCTTGATAAAGCAGTATGTAACAATAGAGATGTTCCCCTTCTGATACAGGTGATGATGTAAACTGATAGTACGCAGTTGCTTTGCAACTGCAAGGTTTGTACACTTTCTGTTTTGGAAAATTGTAGGCAAGCAGATCAGTAATGTACTGCATGCACAAAGGAAGCATTCCAATCTGGTGATTAATTCTAAAAGCCCAGTGTGTTTTCTGCTATGGTTTTTAAGTAGCTTAATGTGGCTCTCTCATTTTAGAATGGAAAGAGTTTCTTGGTGTTGGATGAACAGAGATTCGCAAAAGAGATTCTTCCCAAGTACTTCAAGCATAACAACATGGCAAGCTTTGTCAGACAGTTAAACATGTGTAAGTTCCTGGATTTTTGCATTCTAGCACAATATTAAATCCTGTACATAAAAGTTAAGTTACAATTTCTTTTGAAAAGTGGCTTTGTGTTCTCTGCAACTGGGATACTGTCTTATCCTCAAAACTGGTAACAGGATAGTTGGGATAGCATACTTGGAATTTCTTAATGTGGATTTTGAGGTTTTTCTTTTGTTTTTATTTTTTTTAAGATGGCTTCCGTAAAGTTGTCCATGTTGATTCTGGAATTGTCAAACTGGAGCGAGATGGTCCAGTAGAGTTTCGGCATGCATATTTTAGGCAGGGCCGGGAGGACTTGCTGGAGCACATTAAAAGGAAGGTTAGTGAAAATCCAGTATGTGGAAAACCTGTACTATTAAGTATTGATGCATAGCTATGTTCATGTCAAGTTTAACTGCAGGATTGTGAGTGCAAGTAAGTTCAGAGTTTATGGAAACAAACTGCCCTGGTTTCATTTATATCTTGAGCTTGTTTAAAGATACTTTGGGGGATTTGACAAGGCTTTTTTATCTACTTTGCTGTTATTATAGTAAAGTTTTACAGGTGGCAAAAAAGTGTGAGTCATGTAATATGACAATTTGCAAATGAGTATTAGAAGTGCAGAGCATGCTTTGACTTTGCCATCAGCAATATAAGAAACTGCTCGTTTATGTAGCTTGTTTCAGAGCAAAGCTACTGTAAGCCTTAGACTTTACAACCAAGAGAACTGGGCAAACACATAAACACATTTGTTATGCTTCTGAAATATGCTCTGCTGTTATTGAGTCAAGTGGATATAGATGGCAAATAGAAATACGGCAAATTAAACTGGACATCATGGTTAACTCCAGCCAGTGGCTCAGCCTCACACAGCCACACACTCACTCCCCCCATGCCAGGATGTGGGAGTGAATTGGGAGAGTAAAAGTGAGAAGACTCATGGGTTGAGATGAAGGCAGTTTAATAAGTAAAGCAGAAGCTACACCCACAAGCAAAGCCAAACTAGGAATTCATTTACCACTCCCTGTGGGCAGGGTTGTGTTCAGCCATTCCCAGATAAGCAGGGCCGCATCACATGTAGTGGTGACTTGGGAAGACAAATGCCATTATTCTTAACATCCCCCCCATGTCCTTCTTTCCCCCAGTTTTATATGCTAAGCATGACACCATGTAGTATGGAATGCTCATTTGGTGAGGTGGGGATGCTGTGTGTGTACCCTCTCAATTTTTTGTGCAGCCCCAGCCAACTGGCTGGTGGAGTAAAGTGAGAAGCAGAAAAGCCCTTGACTTCATGTGTAAGCATTGATCAGCAATAATAGAAACATCTCTGTATTGCCAGCACTGCAGCACAACTGCACAAGTCCAAAACACAGCCCCAGTTTGCTACTGTGAAGAAATTACTCCATGCCAGCTAAAACCAGCACAGAGTGATGTACTTGTTATCACCAGGTTATTGTGATGCGGTTATCATGAAGTCGAGCTCTTGGGAAAATGCCTGAAGAGTTGGGAGTGTACACAAATATTTGTAACAACTAAAGCTAATATGGTGACAGCTGTGTTTCTGATTTTGGGTTTTTTTGGATGCTTGGTTTATTATTAAATTAAGTGCATATTTTGTCAACATTAATAAGAAAATATACTTGATCAGCAAAAGAGAATAATAATTAGGCATGAGTAAAAGGAAGTGTTGTTTCTGGATTCTAATCTTTTAAAGGTTTCTTCTTCGAGACCTGAAGAAAACAAGATACGTCAGGAAGATCTCTCTAAAATAATATGCAGTGCTCAAAAGGTGCAAATTAAGCAAACAACTATTGAATCTCAATTGTCTCTTATGAAGAGGTAAGTTGCTTCATCAGTATCTGATCCTTAATGCTGAATAATTGTGATACTAGATACTGGACAGAAACCTAATTCTAGGCGTCTCTTGATTTCTGGTTGCCTCATTTCAATTAATGCTTTAGAAACAAACTTCCATAGAAAAATTGCTTTAAAATTGAACTTTTTGATATCAATAAAAGTTACAGGCAATGTTGGTGTTTGCAGACCTGTCTAGTATTAGGCAATTAAATAACATCATTAATAATAGTTCCATATAGATGCTGAGTCTTAAATATTTAAATCAGCTCTTTGTATAAAGTATGCTGGTTTTTGTCTTCCAAGTTTTAAATACTTACTGTATTTGTTTTGAGGCAGAGTTTGGTTTGTGCAGTTTGCATATAATACTTCTGTAGGATCAGACATTAATTAATGTCTTTGCTCATTGTTTTAATTTTCCTATTGTTTTTGTCCTCATTCCCCCACTGTTTAAAATTGTGGAAGAGTTAATACCTATGAAAATATGTTTGGAAATCTAATTTAGAAATTCATTAGTTAGCTCGTTGACAGAGAAACGGAACTGAAAATCCAGATGTATATAGAGTTTTTGTAGAATTCCTTAACTGTCTGCTTAGAAATTATGATTTATTCTCAACAGTGAGAGGGATGTGGGTCACAAATTACTTAATCGTTTAGAATATGTAGATACAGACAAGATATGTGAGCATAAGGTCATGCACTGTAAGTCGCATCACCTCAATAGAAACGCTAATAAGGGTTTCTATTTCTTCTTCTAGAAGATGGTCTCATGACAGTGTACCTCTGTGGCAGAGGTCACCAATCAGTTCAGGTTTTAAGAAGTAAATTCTGTAATTTCTAGATGTCAGTTCTAATGACTTGAGTGGTAGAATATTAAGAGGCAAACTTCTTTTGCTTAGGCATAGTCTGTGTTAGAATCTGGCCAGTCTAGAGTGAAAATCATATTTGCCGTTTTGAAATCCTAGATGAATTTGGGTTGAAGGAACCTCAGAAGGCTGTCAGGTCCAAACTGCTGCCCAGAGCAGGGCTGGCTTTGACTGAAATGACAGCCAGTTGCTAGTGAGCAGACAGTTTGTAGCGATGAAAACATAGTGGTTGGTCTCTGGCATCCATGTTGTCATCCCATCAGTTTAAAGTGATTGAAGTAGAAACTGGAGCTAAATCAGAAGGCCTGGTCCTACAAAAGGTGTTGATAAAGCTAGTGAAAAAGCTCAGAATGTTAATCCCTCGCTTCTGTTAATTTTGTGATGGAACTGTACTCTTAAATTGTATGGTGGACATAGGAGCGAGTAGTACACTGCATCACACTGCATATGAGCTGCTGTTTCTGAAAACTTAGTTAAAGGTTTCCTGAAACCCCATACACCAGTGGAGTTTGCTTCTTTGTGTTGAAAATTAAACTACAAAAGAAAGGAGTGTAGTATATTGTCTACTCACATTCGTTGAAGCTTTTGGTATTCATTATCTGCCTCTTAGTATGACATACACTGTGGAAGCAGAAAGGCTCATGGTTACAGTAGGGCAGTTTTTACACTGTCTCAGTAACTGAAGTCCTGTGACTGCTGGAAGAACCAAGGTTTCTAAAACAGCAGTGTGTCATGAAAACTGCTACCTCTGACATGTTCCTGTTATTTTTTATCACTTAACAGGCCTGTTTACTGGAGGTAATAGAGGTAATTGTTAAATGCTGATAGTTAATTTTAAATGCTAAATGTATCGGTAATGATTATTACTGGATTTGGGAATTCAATTTTTTTTTCCTTTAAAGCAGATGGAGATTCTCTGCAGGCCATTAGTTGTGTTTGGGTCCCTGTTTCACAGTTACTTTTCAAGGCTGCTTGCTGCCTGTGTGATATTCCCACACCAACCCCCAATCTAGAACACATTTCAAAGAGTTCTAAAGAAGCCAAATGATTTTTTAAAAAAATTAATAACTAGTTTTAGTGTGACTTTTAAATCATCATTTTTAAACAGAGAGAATGAATCCCTTTGGAGGGAAGTGTCAGAACTGAGAGCAAAACACTTGCAACAGCAGCAAGTTATTCGAAAGGTAAGGCTTCATTCAAGTGTCATGTGTGCTTGAAGTAGGAATGCTTTGCCATGTTACCTTGTTTTGCCCTTACTCAGCTTTTTATGTCAAATCTCTCTTTAATAGAAAAAACAGCAGGTTGGTATATGATGAACAAACCCTAGTGATACAAACATTCAGGGAATTTATTGCATAAGTAGAAAATAAGACCAAAGTCTTGTAAACATTTTCAAAGAGGCTCAAGAACATCCTACATCACTCATTAATGCAGCCTGCTGGCCTCTCCCCCTCAAATCCACGGGTGTTCCCAGTGGAGCCCGGCCAGCTGGGCAGTTGGGGTGAGGCGGGCAGAAGGAAGGGTTTCTCCTTGAATCCCGGAGGGCCTGGAGAAGCCCCATGTGAGTCCAAAGATGAGCTAGTCCCACAAGTGAAGAAAGAGGCGCTCTCCCTTCAGGATTGGTTCCAAGGTTTATTCACGTAACCTCAAAGGAGGTCTGAGCGAGAGAGAACGTGTGTTCCCACCCAGACCGGCCAGATATAGGGGGTGGGGAAAACCTGACCAGCCAATGGGGGAAGGACATGGGAGTGGCTCTCTGGGGGCAAGGCCTCAGAGTGACCACTGAGGAGGGGGTGAGGGAGGGGTCCCAGCCAGGGTCCAGTTACCTGGTAACCCTGGGAGAAGGGTCTGGACAAAGGGGAGTGGTCACCAGGTATCACCTGGGAGGAGACAGGGGCATGGGGTTGGGGTTTGATGCACATACAGGTACTGATGGGAAAACTGGGATGAACCAAACATACAGAGAGAGGATATACAGTGCAAACACACCTCTACACATTAAGTTACCTTTAATATGGTCCTTCCATTTTTTATTACTTTGGGCGTCAGATGTCAGCTGTTCTGTCAGCTGCTGAGGAGAAACTTTCTCATTGCAGGAATTCCAAGATTTTGTATTGGAAGTTCACTGCTGCCCCAGTTAACAGACCTACTGACTGTACATTCCTAGTTACCAAAGGAATAAATAATTGAGTGGAACCTATTGATAATATGTTAACTTCGGTTATTTAATAGTTAGATTTATGATCTACCAAAACTGATAAAAAGGCATAGAACTATTTTTTAACATACCAGAAAGGGCATCACTGCAAGTAGCCTTGTAACAAAGACTTAGTGAGTTTTTTTCCCAGTTTCTTCAAGACAGATACATACTTTAAAGCCTTAGATTTAAAATATAAGAGAAGGAAGGCTAACATTTCAAAAGGAAAGATAGCTGATGAATACTGTTAATTGTACGTGTTTGTTTTTTTTTTTCTGAATGTCAAAAATGCCTTTCACCAGAACCAGTATTTATAGATACAGGTTATGTATATGGTCCACACCCCTATATACCTTTTGTCATTGCTAATTAGAATTCTTTTAGTCATTTGAGTTGATGCCTGTTTTTCTGTGTATTGTATGATGTCGTGTAAAAGCCAGCTCTTATCACCTGCAATGCGAAGTCTTTAACAATTGAAAACTATTTAGATATTATCAGCATGGTTTTTTACCTTGATTTTTAGGTTTTCTGAACAGCTCGGTATAAAAGTTATTATACAAAGGAAGTGTTTTGCTATTTATAGATTTTATTATTGGTGTCTTTTGCTATAAGATGCCTTGGTACTTAAGAGAAACAATTACAAAGTAAATCAACCAACAGTAGTGTTCTCTCCCTTACAGATTGTACAATTCATTGTTACCTTGGTGCAGAATAACCAACTAGTAAGCCTAAAACGCAAGAGGTAAATATGGTCTTGAAATCTTTCTGTCCACTTGATAAGTTGACAGGCCTTGTTACCAAAGAGGTGGGTTTGAGATGGCCTTCTTACTTTACTCTTTCTGATGTAGGCCTCTACTTCTGAACACTAATGGACCTACAAAGTCGAATGTATTTCAGAAAATTGTGAAAGAACCGGCTGAGAGTAGCCACCATGTAAGTTTCTATTATGGGTACTCTGTTTGGATGGAGTGCAGGTGGGCAGATGAATCAAATTAATTGGTGCATGTAGTCTATAATGCAGCTGTGTACTGAGAGCTGTCAGCTTGTACAAGTGATAGGCTGTGTTGTTTCCTTTCAGAAGCTGAAGGTGTTGATAATGACCATTCACTTTCCAACATAAGCACATATAAACCAGTTAACTGTGTATTAAATACATGATCATGCTGATAGCAGTTTGTTTTTAAAAATGGTGCTAATAGAAATAGCACGTGTAATGTTGCATTGTTATTTCTGGGAATGTGACGTCCCTGGCCCCATATAGGGACATGGGTCGAGTGTGTTGCTCTGCAAGGCAGCATCCAACCTAGCAAAATCATGTCATGTTCCTGTTACATTTGAATGAGTCACACCACTGAAAGCTGTTTTCTGCTGTCCAAATAATAATTGACAAGAAGATTGTTATAAAGCTACTAATTCTAGTGCTATACTACAGCACTCATTTTAACAAAGTACTGTTTAAACAGCAGTCACTGTTTTAATAATTTGAGTTCTATTATCTGACAGTGCTGGTACAATTTTATTTCTACACCTGTAGTATTTGCCAGATTCTTTTTCCTGTAGCTGTTATTCTCCAGCTTGTTTATTTACTTGTATGTTTTTTTCCTATTAAAATAGATCTGTACAAACAGCTTGTAATCTCCAAGTTGTAGAAAAGGTCTTAGATGTAATTAGTTGTGAAGCATTGTAAGATACAATGATAATTGTCAAAATGCTGAAGCTCATGTCCTTCTGTGTCCTGACTCTTAAAAAAATAATTCTCAGGTACCTCTCAACAGAAATGAGGGCTTAAAACAAAGGGAACAGATTTCAGATGACATTGTTATTTATGATGTCACTGAGGATGTGGGTGAGGAAGAACATCCCATGGCTGATGAAGAAAATACTCCTGTTACACCAGAAACGAGTGAAGATACCACTTCAGATTCTTCCAAGTAAGAAGTTTAAGAAGTTTGTGTTGATAAATGGCTTTCAGTGTTGTGTAATATGCACTAATTCAAATGTCTTAGATAATTTTTTAGTCAAGTGGTTAGAATTATTCAGCACTCCTGCACATATTCACACTAGCTTTTGATTTATTGACCCCTAGATTTGTTCCAAAATAGTTAATTGGCTGTTGGAGTTTTAGTGTCAAGAGAATAGATGGAAGCTGGTGAAACAATCAGTATTATTGCATAATGGTTAAATATACTATAGCCAGAGTAAGAGAAGTCTTCTTACTTTTTGGTTATGTGAACAGACAGGAACAACTTCCCTTGTTTTTTCCAGGCTTTTGTGGGGAAAAATTTACATGTGGGTGTTGTCAGGTTTGGGTGTGGTCTTTGCATTAAGCCAATTAATTTCAGGGTTCTGGTTTTTTTACAGTCCAGTTGTTTTTTGTGATTGTGTTCCTTCCTGTCTGTACTCCAATAGTATGGAACTTCTTCATCTTTCAGCTACAAGCAAGTTGAAACTTGGTCCAGGGATTTAGATGGCAACTCTTCTTCAGTAGCATTGGACTGATAGGGCCTGTATTATGCCTCAAAGAAAAAAATGGAGTATTTGTAGCTTATACTTGAATTGGCATCATTGTTCTTGCTCAGCTGATGCCTGGGAGTGCATGCTCTGATAGAAAAGCTTCATGAGAAGAAGACTGTGACAGAGAGGCAACATTACTAACAGCTTCTTAAGGGTTAAGAACCAGAATAGGGATGAAAGCAAATCAGTTGAGGCTCGCTCTTGGTTTTCAGATTCTGTTCCTGGTATGCATAATATGGGTGCTCCACAGCTGATGCTGTTCAACAGGAAATAAGCAAAATATATACTGTCTTGTCTGGCTTGATGACTTTGTATGATTCGGTACATACTTCACATTTATATGCAAACTTACAGTTGTTCTAATGACAAAAGTGTCAGTGTTGCTATAGCTCTTTAGCAGTTGGTTATTGTAGTCTGGCACAACAGTGTCTGCTAACTGAACTGCATTAATTGTATTGATCATTACAGAACCATGTCAGTGGAAAATAGGTATTTCAAATATCTTGCTATGTTTAGTATTAAAAAGCAGTAGAAAAGCTTATTTCCTGATAGTAGCTTGAATAGTAGCTGGACTAAAGTGAGAGGTAACTAACCATGTGGAATGATACCCATTTAAATGTGTATGAAATGCTGTAATTAATTTTTCTCACATTACAGCTGTAGCTGTAGCTACCATTCTCCCGATATCGTAATTGTGGAAGATGATAATGAAGATGAATATGCCCCTGTAATTCAAGGGGATAAAAACACTGAATCAGTTGCTGTCCCAGGTAATGATCCAGCCAGCCATGTCAGTGACAGCACAAGCCCACTCATGTCAAGTGCTGTACAGGTGAATAACCAGTCAACCTTAACTGCAGAAGACCCAGTCTCTGTGATGGATTCCATCCTCAATGAAAATGGAGTAATTTCACAGAATATAAATCTTCTTGGAAAGTGAGTAGTCTGGTCTTTTCTTTTTTCTAGTATTAGAACTCATTATTTGACTGAGGTAAAAAGAACTGAATAGCAATTTCCACTGAGAATTTTAAACTTGCAGGCTCCTGTTATTCCAGCCAATTTCTGAAGATCCTTCTATTTTAAGTATTTTGAGATGTGACCTCTGACTTTACTTGTTAAGTGAGTGAGTTGAGATGTTTAATCTGGCATTGTAATGTTGCAGAAATTTTTTAAACTGTGAGGGTTTATTTTTGTCACTCCTGCAGGTGGATCAGATCCATTAGGGCTATTCAAGAATTGCATCTCTGCTAATGTCATGTAATAGTGTTACATTGATGTCATTCCTGTGATAACCTATTCCAGAGCACCTGTCTGCTGACTTGGGTTCTCCTCTAAAGAGCCTAAAAGTCTTCATTTTTTTTCCAGAGGTCATTTCTTGTGAAAGACTTAGTTCATTCTAGTTCTGCTTGATTTTTAGATGCATGTAGTACATCTGTGTAAAGCTTACTTAAGGATTTCTCTTACTTTATTAAGGGATACAGCAATAAAATACTGTTTGCCTTCTAGAGTTGAACTTCTGGATTATCTGGACAGTATCGACTGCAGTTTAGAGGACTTCCAGGCTATGTTGTCAGGACGACAGTTCAGCATAGATCCAGATCTCCTGGTTGATGTAATTTTGACTTAAAATTAAGTATTTTCATAATAGGCTATAGGAAACATTTGTGTGTTTTGTTGCTGTTTAGTATGGATTTAAATCACAAATGATCTTTTTTTCCTTCCCTTTACAAAGCAAAGTTAAAAATATTTATGAGTTTCTGGAGCACTGGTATAAGTCTGAACGCTATGCCACTGCTCAAGTAAATGCTTAAGTTTCTTATTGACCAATGGCTTTCTTAGTGAAATAATGCTTATATTTGTTGTGATGTGAACTTAAATGTCAATTAATACTCTTGCTTGGAAATAACCCAGCACATAATATGTGATGTTCTCAGTGAACCGGGGTTAAAAAGAACCTTTCTCCCTGTAGCAAGACCACGTTGCTGGCTGTGGCAGGGTGTTGTCTGCCATGACGCACATTGTCCCCTCTCTGAAGTGCTGCTCCCTGTCCATCTGTTCCTTAACCCTAATCTGGGCCCGAGGTGCATGAGGTTACTGGGTCCTGGTGGCTTCTGAGCCTGCTGGAGTGCCTGTTGGTCTCTCACACTTCACTCTTGAAAGTAGCTCTGCTCTCCATTTACTGATAGCTCCTTCCATCTTGGTGTCACTTGCAACTTAAGTTCATCCATATTGTAGGCAGAATTATCCATGCAGCAATATCAGTAGAAATTGGTGTTTTAAGACTGCAGCAAACCATGTTAGATGCCACACAGTTGTTTCTTTTGTGATCAGGGTTAATGGAATTTCAAACCATTGCACTCCAGAGCTAGATTTTCTTTGTAAAAGCAGTAAATAGACTGTAAATAGACTCCAGTCCTCATAGAGAGTGGAATAAGTACAGGGGTTTTTCTCACACATGCAAAAGCAATGGTCTTGTATTCTTAATAGCAACACTGAGATACCTAAAACTTGGATGTCTTTTGTCTTATTCAGCTTTTTACAACTTCTGTGCAGATGAATCCCACAGATCATGATCATATCACTAATACCAAAGTAAGTCTAAAACCCATTGCTCAACATATGCAGTAGTGAGAGATGCAAAATTCACTCATCTTTTGCTCTTTACTGGAATCATGGCACTTTGTGGCTTTTAAGACTTAAATGAGAATAGGAAGATTGCAACTTAGTTCGTTCTGTTGGGCTTTAAACAGCAAAGAAAAAAGCACCCTAATTAATTAGTAATGTCCTTTAAAATTTGTATTACCTTGACTTTTGTATCCCCAAGATGTTTTTATTTGCAAACATGGTATGTGCTTCTATCTGAATGGTTTTATCTGTATTGTCTGGTGGGAAAAGAAACCAGTAATAATCAGTGAAGCAAAGATGTTAACACTTTGAATTTGTTCAGTTCATTTAAAGCATTAGTTTTGGTTCTTGCTTTGTAGCCTGTGTTTCCATTTCATGTTTTCTCAGCCAAGGTGTGTTAGTGTGGGTAATACTGATTATGCCACTGCATCTTATCACAAATAAAAAAATGTTTGTCATAGTCATTCAGCTATTCTCCAGTGGCACTGGAACAGGCTTTAGAAGTATATTTTAAAAGTTTGCCTTTGTTCCCAGGTGGAGACAAAGGGAAAAGAAACTAACAAGAATAATGCTGATCCAGCAGCTTCACAGGAAATGCAAGGTACTAAGCCTAGATCAGGTTAGTTGTAGTCAACTATTGAAATATTTCCACAGTTGAACATTACTCTACAAGCCATCTCAGTTATTTGCTTGTTATCTGAATTCATGTTATGCTGATAAATAGCCAAAACACAATACTTAGTATGTTTACTTTTTAGATTTTTGTCTCTGCACTAGATGCAGAGAAGCTGATGTTTTGCAGGTGAATCTGCACTAATAATGTTATGCATGAACATAACAATTATTTAAAAACACAATCAACTATCTTTTTTTAGTAATTATTCTTTAAATAAGTGCTGTGGGTTGGCACATGAATTGATACTCTGTTTTTTTTTTTCCTCACAGATAAGCAGCTGATACATTACACTGCTTTTCCACTCCTTGCATTCCTCGATGGGAACCCAGGCTCTGCTGTTGAGAGTGGGGTCTTCACAGCTGAAACTCCTTCCACTGTTGAAAAATCCGTGGAAGGGGATGAGCTCCTGGAGAGCAGCCTGGATCCCCAGCCCACCCAGAGCAAACTGGTGCGTCTGGAGCCACTGACAGAGGCAGAGGCAAGTGAGGCCACGCTGTTCTACCTGTGTGAACTTGCCCCAGCACCCATGGATACAGACATGTCCTTCTTAGATAACTGATGTGAGGGAGGTTGTGTATATAGTCATGAAGATGAACTATTTATTTAGAATATTGTTTGGTATGAGAGTTTTTTGTACATCACTGTTTTATGTAACCAGGTATGTGGAATCTGAAGTATCTTTCCTATCTTACACAAGCAGTTGTTTAGCTATGGAGTTAAGACAAGCCACCAGGCACAGCTGGCAGTGCTGAGCCAGGCTCCTGCTGCACTGCAGTGAACACTTGGTGTTGCCCACATTGCTCGTACCGCAAGTAACCAACACTTGTCAATAGTGAGCTTTGGTTTATGGTTTCTTATACTTCTTGTCTTACATATGATGACATAAACTAGTAGTGTATTGTTAGGAAACACTGACTTTCTGTATTTTGGGGTTTTTATTTTTTACATTTTGTTTAACACACATGAGGCTTTTTTGGGGTGGGGGGACCAGGACCTGATGTAGGCTTTTTTTTTCCCTGCTTCAGCTGGGAACAAAGTGCCTGTACCTTGCTAAATCTTGGTTCTGCCTTACTTTCACTTCAGTGGAAGTGCTCACACATAGCACAGACTGGGGAAAAGTGCTTGACAGCTGCCAGGCCCCATGACTGCATGAGTACTCTTAACCTGGACCATCTATGCTGACAAAATAAATGTTACTTAAGTGTGATACTTGTCAAGAGTTTGTCTCTTACTCTGTGTGTCAGGTGGTTATGGATTTAATATCTTCTTTTCCTATCATAGTAGCTGTGCAAGGTCTGCTGCGCACAGTTCCTGGAAAAGTTTAATTACCTCCAGCCTGATGGATTTATTGATAAGCCTCCAAAACAAGAGAGAAACTGGGTTTCATTAACTTAATACATGCAACACAAAAACCACATTCTGGCAGTGGATCAGAGATTTTTTTCCAAAGTCGTAATGTGGCCACTTGTACAAAGAGCTGAATCTATAGACAGAGCAGTCTGCTAATCTTCTGAATTCACCAACTTGTTCTTTGTTACAGGACTCAGGAACTGCTGTAGTAGAAGAGGTGTTCAGGTGTTTTACCCAAATCTAAACAGGTGTAACCCAGTGAGGTGGCAGCAGTTGATGAAGCAGGAATGCAGGTCCAGGTGCAAGGCATGTTAGTGTTTGCTGGGACATGGCTGCCAAGGGCACAGAACTGTCAGAGGACCTCACCCAGGGGGGCTGCATGTGACCTCCTGAAAGAGCCAGGGACTCACAGGTGTGCTCTGCAGCACTGCCAGCTCTTCTCAGAACCTGACAATGCTACAAAGCATTCCCAGAAGAGGGGTTGAGACGGTTACACAAACCCTTGCAATAGCCAACATCTGGCAGCACCATGAGACATCAGAAGTCGTGGGACATCTTCATCCAAATTTATTTATTAATAAGGTAACAACATATTCCAAATTATAAGCCTTTACTAATCTTTCCATTACTGTCTCAAGTTTGACTTGACATGTCAGACTCTTTGCAGTAAATGTCAGTGTTCAGGTGCAGAATTAAAAGCTTCAGAGAATAGCAACTCGAAGTCACAGTTACAAACACCACGGAAAGGGATGAGCATGACATCGGCTGCAGGCTCCAGGGTCACTTCCAGTCAGGCTGCTCTAGGCTCAAGTTGTAGCAAGTAACAGAGAAATTATGCAGTTTATGTACTTCAGTTACAAAGCAAAAAGCACAAAAGCATTTTAAGATTTTGTAACTGCACAGGAACTATGCCTAGATTTACACTTCCTAGGCTCAAGTCCATCTCTGGCAATGGACAACAAGTAAATACCTAATACAGTAAAAGATTTCAAGATTCAGAGCCCCAAATATTGTAGGAAACCCTTCAGCAGAAGCCTCAGTAAATGCAAACCTTCTCCTTCAGTTATTGTAACTTCTGTGCTCCATTTTCTCCACTTTTTTTTTAATCACAATACTTGATTGCTCCAAAAGGCTTACACAGCTTTCACCACTCGGCTCCTTGCAAACTTCATGATTGTAGTGTAGCCAAGAAAGTGGCACACAAAACAGCAATAAATTACAGCACAGCTATGCTACTTAAACTACTTAAAAAACTAGTAATACTATGTAGATGCACATTGTGAACAGGTGCCTTAAAAACATGCTTCTGAGCATCTGATACCAGGGTATTTCCCCCCAGGGTGCCTGTCCTCCTGTGTGCAATGGGACACACTGGACTGGCTCCTCTGCAGCTCCAGGTGCAAGTTTCCCCCCTCACATCTGTGTTGATGATGGTACAGCTGTCCTCGGCATGGGAAAGGTCAGGCTAGTAGTGTCAAAGTGCTGCAATGTGTCCAGTGAACCCCAAAGTGTTCCACTTTGAGTCTAACACACTCAAGGCTTATTTGGGAATCAAGGCAACAGGGGTCATCAAATGTAGACCCTTCTTCACTTGCAAAGCCTGACCTAGCACTGTTTAATTACCCTAATTTAATGCTTGCACTTTTTTCCTACAACCATTTAATGGAATTGAGGGGAAAAAAACATACATCCAAAAGCTCTTGATCTTACATCTTGTGCTCCCAAAGCACTCAAACTAGGAGTAATCCTATGAAAACCATCATTACAGCAATTACCATTGAGCTCAGCTAGAAAAAGTCATTTACTGAAATGGCAAGACATGATTCAAGGTAATCATGCAGGATAAAGCAGGGATACTACCTGGACAGCACATACACGTGTATTTACACCCGCACTATTACCCGGAATACTGTTTGTTTCAGGGACACGTGATGCTAACACAGCCTCTCTCCAGAGCAGTACAGCTCAGTCGAAGTCGCGGTTGGTGAGAACCAGCGGAGCCACCAGAGTCCACACGTACAGCACGATGCCAATCCAGCTGGAAGAGATCTTCACCCACACGGATGGCCACTTGCTGGTCATTGTCTCATAAGAAGAATCCGGACTGTGAACCAAGGAAAAAAAATAAGATCATTTGCAAATTTTTTTTCAATATAACATACTTGTGGTTCTAAGCTACCCTTCAACACTATTTTCACAGGAGATCATCCTCAATTCACAAATCAAAGGACCCTTCTCCCAGGCAGTTCACACCAGTCTGTACAAGAACACCACTTTAGGTAGGTGTCAGAGGAGGTGGAAAAACAACAACAGCACAAAAAATACTCAGTATGAGAAGCAGCCAAAAAGGAGAAATAATTGCAAGGAATCTTTAACGAATCTGCAGAAAGCAGTAAATGGATAGCACAAGATAAAAATAATGTATTTTGCCTTGCCAAAGGACACCACCTAGAGAAATCAATAATCTTGATGTAATGTTGGACGCAAGTAGGGCCACAAATCAATTTCACAGCAGGACTATCTATTAAGAGTTATTGCTGAAGGAAGTACCTTTTAGTGTTGCTTTTTCAACACAAACTGTTCTTTGCCAAGTAACTAGAGACCTTAAGTTGTATTTTTTAATTCTAAAGAACATTTGATGTAGCTGTTAACAACAATTCACACACAGAACTACTTTATTGTGAGGATTTTCTTCAAGGATCAGACAACATAATTTCCTTCCACCAAGCCTGGTCAGAGAATAGCTGTGCTTGGAAGAGACCACTGAAGGTTCTCTAGTCCAGCTCCACTGTTCCAGCGGGGATATCTAAATCCAGCTGCCCCAGATGCTTTTGAAGTACCTCCAAGAATGGAAGCTCCACAACTTCCCCTGGCAACCTGTGTCAGTGTTCAGTCACCCTAGCAATGAAGAAGTGTTTCTTTACGTTCAGAGGGAACCGCCTGTGTCCCAGTTTGGGCTTTTTGCCTCTGGCCATGTCACTGGGTACCACTGAGAAGTCCTGGCTCCATCCTCTTTGCACACCTGCTTCAGATGATTATACACAGTGGTGAGACACCCCTTGGGCCTTCTCCTCTCCAAGCTGAACAGTCCCAGCTCTCTCAGTTTCTCCTCATATCACATATGCTCCAGTCCCTTCATCATCTTCGTGGCCCTTCACTAGACTCTCCAGTATGTCCATGTCCCTCTTGTACTGGGAAGCATCAGAACTGGAGGAGTTGGGAAGAAACACCTTCCCCTTGACCTGTTGAAATAACATGTCCTTTTTCTAGCTCTCTGTACTAGACATGGGCCTAGTGTTTACTAATTTTTGTTACATAATTTAAGACTTCATCCAGTTCACTTTAGCAGATGTATTTCAGCAATTCTGTGAATAACAAGAATCATCCTAGAAAGTATGACAGGCACTTGTGAACAAGGTTGGCTACAGTTTTCAGATACACTTCCTTAAGAAGGCCTACTCAAGACCTACATTCCAGAGCATGCAACTTGTGCCTCTTTGTCCAGCAACAGATGGCCTCTTGTATGCTCATTATCAGCACATCTAATCAAATGTAAATACCTGTACCAGTTGGTAAGTGTCATCATGATATACAGTGATGCCAGGAAAAGCATGAAGTGGAAGAAGGAGTAACTGTAAGTAACTCCATCCCTCTCATTATCTATAGCTCGGTGAACATCATCTCCATCATCAAGGGAGCCATCACTCCTGGGCATTCCATCCTCTATCAGTGTTGACTCATCACTGGTCAGCATCAGCTTGTTAACTTGGCTGTTGTTGGATGTCCGGATGCTGGATATAACAGAAAAGGACACTGTACAGTTACCCAAATAAATAACTCAAATAATAAATAAATCAAATAAATAAATAAATCCAATTTAGTATCCAACAATAAGAAGTGATACAAATTAATGCATTTTTTTTAAGGAATCTTACCTTGAATAGAGAACACAAAGCAGAAACAAAACCAGTCCTACAATCCCTTGTGCATCCCACCACTGCACTACCTGACCTTGGGTTGGAATGGTGGTGCTGTTGTAACCAATGATGCTCAGCAGACTGGGGTTACAGCGCCTGTCTGTGAGGGAAATTGCATTAGAACTTACATAAGACAAGAACAGGACAAATATTTAATAACACATTTCCATGTTGAATGCACAGAAATAGAAAGGAACTTCGTGACTGTGACAATCTTGAAGTAAAATCTGAATTTATTTTTAGCCTACTGAATCTCTCTAGAGGAGGGAAATGACAGTATATGGCATAAAAATCTGTCTCTTCACGCAGATAAAAGGATTCTGAACTTATGTAAGATATGCATCAACTGCTTTACTATTCCATCATTCCATACATAATTAGATACAACAAAACAGACATTTCTGCATAATAAACTTCAGATATTCTACTGCTAAGAAACAAGTTTAACAAGCATATTCTATAGATGGGGTACCCGAGTCATCCCAGAATTGGAAAATAATACCACTAAGTCAGTTTTTTATTATGAGTGGTTTCCAACCCACAGCATCCACAGGTAACATTGATGAAATGGCTGAAAGTAGTAGACAATCTTATTTTCCCATAATCACTGCCTGAATTAGATGACTCGCGTATTCCATGACACAGAAGCACAGAGGATTGTCCATAGATAAAAGGGCCAAAGGCCCAATTAAAACTACTAAAATCAGTATCAGGTGATTTATTTTAATCATCAGAATTTCGCACTTATTTATTTTTAGAGGCAATCAACTGTTTCCAAACACAATAAACATTAACAACATTTATTAATACTTGTTATAAATCCTCAGTTTGGAAAAATACAATCAGTAGCATCTTGGTCACCTAAGAAACGTGAAACCTGGTAGAGATGAAACTCCTAGACTCCTCAGGGGAGTTGCACTGATCTGCAAAATCTAAGCTTTAGAATACTGTAGTTCTGCCAGTAAAGAGCAGAAACGCTTACATGCCATACAAGCAGGGGGAAAAGACATTATTTTAGTATGCTGGTTGCAGAGGGGGTGAAGCTCAAAGATGTGTGGGCAAGGCCAGGTTGCTATTTTATACCTCCTACATCACTGCTGGGAGCTTGGCTTTGGGGGGAGGAAAAGGTAAGCACACCCTGGAAGAAGTGGCTCTCTGCTTCCCTCTCCCCCTCAGGGGAGCTTGCCTGGAGCAGCCACGCAGACCCTGCCCTCCCTCACTGCTGCATATCCCTTCCTATCCCTCAGGAGAGCGGGCTCCTAGTAGCACATGCAGCTAAGCCCTAACACATGCACATTCTATTACCCTGTTCTAATGCTGCCTTGCAAAAGAGCTGGAAGTACAATTTACCACTGAACGGATTACCCAAAAAGCTCTACACTGCTATTACGCCTACCTGGCTCATTGGTCATGGCTGACCAAGTCAAATACATTGTGTAAATTGTGATCACTGAAGACTGCAGCAAACCAGATCTTGGCTGAGATTCCTACACAAAGGAGTCACAAAACAGGGAAGTTAGGCAACAAAAGTTGTAGGCACAATTATATTTTGAAAACACAAGAGGCAACAGAATTAAAATCATACCTGAATCCTTGGCAGAATTGACATTACAGAAGCACCAATGCACAGGAGCATATTAACACTGATGAATGTCTTGTTCTCAGAACAACCTTCTGGATGAGTGTAATAAACATAAAACAAGACAATAGCTACTAGAGACAGCAGATAGTTGACAGCTGTAGCTGAGAGCAGAGCTGTGAAGAAACAAAACCATAGTTAAACTTGTTAATAACAAAGACTACTATGATTGGAATGATACTACATGATTATCAAGTGTGGGATACAATATACAACAAGAGTTCTGGGCATTGAAATGTAAAGGAAGTTCTCAAATAGCCTGTGAAGTATTAAAAAGAAACAATACATGGGAATCCTGAAGCTATGCTTGATTCTCCAGTGTTCCAACAGCAACCAGAAGAGCAATAAAGGAACACAGTTATACCGGACACTCCCTAGCTAACAGCTTAAAAAAGAAACTGAAGAAATACTTCTCCAACAGACGCTAAAACAAAATCTCATTTCCAAATTACATCTTAATAAAAACACTAAATAGAGAAGTGGCCACTGAATAAAGACAGGCCATGCTGTCTTTTGAAACAGCTAAATTATCATATCTGAGACACTTTATTAAAATAAGATTTCTCCAGTGAGATGACTTTACTCTCCTTCACTACCCTGACCTTTCACTCAGCATATACCTTCAAAGAATGACTAACTGTAAATCAGAAAAAACGTTTGTTTGAGATGATTCTACTCAACACCATGCACTAGCAGGTTACTTTGTTTTTAATGAGCACTGAAGGACTAGCAAAACCTGTGGCTAAAAAAAACCAAACAAACAAACAACAAAAAACCCAAAACCAACCCAAAAAACCAAAACAAAACAAAAAAACCCCAAAAAGCTGCAGTTGCCACTTCTCTGATTTCATGATGCACAGAAGCTCCACCTAAACATGAGGGAGAACTTCTTTACGTTGTGTGACTGCACTCTGGAGTTGATTACCCAGAGATGTTTTAGAGTCTCCCCCATTGGAGATAGTCAAGAACCATCTGGACACAATCCTGTGCCATGTGTGCTCCAGGATGATCCTGCCTGAGCTGGGAGGCTGGATCAGATGAGCTGCTGTGGTCCCTTCCAACCTCACCCATTCTGTGATTGTGTGAAACTCATGCCCTGCTCCCAGAGAATAGATCTTAATACTCAGAGGCTGCTGTACCTCTCCCTGCTTCCCTTATTTAACTTGACAACAGAAGGACATCAATGAGCTGAACTACGTATCTGAGAAAATGATACTCATGCATGAAGCAGCCCTTTCTGCACTGGTAAAATGAACTATTCAGTGAGTAACTCATTTAACACACTGCACATTAAATTAAATTTAAAACTTGACTGTAGTACAGTCCCTCCTTACCTGCATACCAGCATCTTGAGTTTCCTTCCTCCATTTTTTCAACCCAAGATTCATTCCAAGAATGGGCAAAGTCAATAAGCAAGACCAGCTGAATAAGAATAAAGCAGAATGCTCCAGCCATACCTACATAAAACCACACTAGAAGAGAAGTAAAACAAAACCAGTTAAGAACCATAGGTCATTTACCCCCCACTGTACTGTCCCTAAACACAGAGAAGCACTACAGTAACACAGCTACAATTAAAACTGCATGACATCAGCATGCACTTTATTTGAAACTAAGTATGATAGTGCAAAGATGCAGAGGAAGATAATATTCCCTCACCAGTTGTAAATGGTCCCTCTGGTATGAAGAAAGCTCCAACACTAATTGCAAGTGCCGTTGCAAATTTAAAGAACCAGAATCTAAAGGGAAATAAAAAATATAAGTCAACTGTTAAGTCTAGTCTAATTCACACATAAAATACACATCTTCCTACTTTTAATATCAAAGTTGTAATTGTTGCCTACAACAACATACAATATTATGCTGGAGCTCCCTACCAGTGTTAGTTCACTTCCTACATGAGAGAAATACACAAAAGTCTGGATCCTTCCCACCCAACTTCAGATTCTTTAGGCCTACAGCTGATGAGGATTTATCACAAAAACAAATGCAAATCATTTATCCTGCACAGAAAAGACACAATCAAGTTCCAAGACTCTGCTTCAGGGCAGTGTCATTGGAATTTTTCTTCCAGTAACAGATATGCATTCACAGACCATCAAAAGACATCAGATGTTTCCAGAAAGCATACAAGGGAGTATCCTTCACCAAAGGTACACCAACCTCACCCCAAATACTAACTGTATAAATATACCCCACATGGAGAACTTCAAACTGTTATGCCAACAAAACTGTAAGGAGGTAAAGACTATTTTTTCTGATCCCAGTGACAGGCAGCTCCAAAAACAGGCATGATTCCATCTACATGCACTTCAAAACTGAATGTAACCACATAAAGATGTGTACCACACCACCACAATGTCAAACACTTGTCAATTTTTCAAGTTTTCTATTCCTTCCCATTTCTTCCCATACTTTGAACAAGTTTAATCTTTCCTGCTGGCTGTAACAATCAAATGATGGATACCAGAAGAACAAGTTCAAGTTGTGTGGAGAGGAACTATGTGAGATGACAGAAGTGTAGAATACAGAACAAAATGGACTAATTTCTTAGGATATAGAGAAGTGACAAAATCCAGTATGAAAGTTGAATTAAGTTGTAACATTTACAGTGTAATACAAACCCCACTAAAAGTAGTTTTAGAATCCACTTTTTTAAATCGATGTCATTCTCAATTATAGAAATAGAAATGGGTTCAAGTTTGTATATATTTAATCTCTAATTCTAGATGTCTCTGCTCTACCCCATTCCACAACTGAAAACAATAGTCATCTGAAATAACACATAAAGCTGCTGTGCATTCTGTCAAGCCAGCAACTATCTCGTAGATACATTATAATTGAATTTTTTCTGTTGTGGTCATAAACCTGAGGCAAGAAACCACTACGATTGCCATTAAAAAAGCAGAGAAGGTGAACATTGGTGCTAGATTGTATTACTGGGCTTAACTTGCATGCAAGCATGAAAAAGTTAGTACACATATATGCAGAAACCTAGTATTCTGAATAGTTCAAATCACTGACAAAAAGATTACGTCACAAAATATTACTGAACATACAGACAATTTCAAAAATCAAAAGCCATAAAGCTTTTCATAAAGCTCAGTAACACATATTATTGAAGCAACGAGTTATTACAGAAGTGTTGAAATTAATGTTATTATATATTTTACCAGCAACAGTTAAATAGCATTATTTTCCCCTGTATCCTAGTGCTGATGTTAGATTGGCTAAGAAGAGCAAACTGCTAAGGGTTGCATTACCAGTATCTAAATTTGTATTGGAGAGCACAACTCCAAGTAAGGTTATCAAGAAGATCCCAAATACTTAAGAAAAAATTTAGGTAAAAAGCATTCCTCATCATGTAAAATCACCATGTGCCTTTCTCTGAAAAAAAACTAAGAAAAACAACAGAGCTCTGATACAGAACATAGCCGAACCACTTTCTTCTTGCTTGCAACAAGCATTTTCTCCTAAACAAAGCAGGGTGGAGGGAAAGGCTGAAGTGAGTTACTCTTGCTAACATATCTTAATACTGTACTCTCTTTAAAAGAGACTAAAAAAACCAAAAGTAAACCAAGCAATATTCTGATCAGTCTTAATTATTTTCCCCTACAGAAATAATTCAAAGCTTTTTCTCGTTTTATGCTAGACATGTTTAACCCTACTATACTGAATATAAAATAAATTTTTTTGGCTTAGCTGTTTCATAGCTTCTGTTAAATACAGTCACCTCTAAAAAGTAGTAGTCTAAGCAATCACTGTGACCACCAAGATTAGGCACCATAAATGGTTTTAGGCTTTTCAGCACCATGTCCTCTCACAAATGTTTACATTTCCTTAGTCCAAGGAGCTACTTTACACATAGGCAGGACCTGGATGAAAACTACCACTTGTGTCAATATACAAGCTGAAATTCCACTATATTCTTCCATCTGATAATCCTAGCTAAAATGAAATACAAATGAAAATCTACTGGAAAACTCAGAAACTAGATACATAACTCATTTCTTTTTGCAGAGGGGCAACTGAAAAGATAGCAGAAAGATGAAAGATACATTTTATACATCTATATCGATATATATGTGTAACCACTATAATCTCTAAAAGAAAACTGTTCAGAAAGAAACACAAGTTCTTATGAACTTCAAAGTTAAGAGGAATAGAATTCAGATGAGGCTCTTAAATATTTTTATTTCTTGGAAAGATCTCTGTGGAATGAAACAAAAATTAATCACTAACTCAGCACTCATTTCTGCATCTTACCCATTGTGCACAGCTGCTCTGGGGTCATTGCTGCTCTTCACTTTGATCATCAGCAAGGAGAAGAGAAGGAAGAACATGGCCATGCCAAAGCACACACGGTACACAGCCTTGTAGCCAACCAGGACATCACAGTTCACATGGCCCTGCACACCAGGAATACTTGTTCCCAATCCTCCATCACAAAATCCAGGAATCTGTGATAAATACAAGACACATCACTCATTTTTAAAAGAACTCCTGTCAGTAAATGTATATCAAAAGATTTCCAATACACAATTCACTAATATTCTAACATTACGTAACTATTAACACTGTGAGAAAGTATGATATTGAAGGACTGCATCATTAGCTACAGTCCAACTAGAATATCAAACACATGCAAGGAAAAAAAGTCCCGCATAGGCAGAATAAAATAAAATAAAATAAATCTTCCCATAGAATAGTTTGGGTTGGAGAAGACCTTTAAAGCTCACCTAGACTAACCCGTCAGCCGTGGGCAAGGACATCTTCAACTACATCAAGTTGCTCAAGGCCCCATCCTACCTGACCTTGAATGTTTCCATGAATGGGACAGGGATCTTATTACCAGGTTTTTGGTATTATTAATAATTTCAAAACTTCTCAAAGAAATGCAGTTTTCCCTTGTTGATCTGAATCAAGACATAAAGATCTGGGAACTGGTATATTTGCCTTGACAGTCACTATCAGGCTTATGACATACTAGGAGGTGGCAGGCTGCTTACATCTCTTTAAAACAGCCTTTCCCAAAAAAGTACCATCACCATCAATTAGGTGTATTCATAATTTCCATATGAAACAACTGAGAACATTCTCTCCAGTCACTACCAGGACGTGAGCAACATCTTTCAGAAGTCAAATCATACTCCAGAAAGCTGTAATTTTCTTTCCTAGGTGACTAACATGGCTCTCACTGAAGCTCTAATGTGGTAACTATACCAACCTACAATACACATTTACAGATTAATCATTTGGGGGAAAAAAGACATGAAAATCATGCCTAAACAAAGCTACTATCTACTGAAACAAAATAAACACTGTAAAACAGAACTGAAGTACATGCAACCCAAGCTCAGTGAACCTGTAAGCTCTACTGTAACTCAGATTACCACTCTTCAATTTTATATCGCATCTTCATATAGCTAATAAACTGTAAGATCCTACAAACACTTCCTAATTCTCTGGGTGGAAAACACGCTACTACGACGAGTGAAAAATATTTCACTCAAAAGAGTGCTTTTCATCTATAGAGGGATCTTCCCACAACTTCTTTATTTGACTTATGAACAAATTAATGGTGATTGTGAAGCACAGCTGGTAGCAAAACAATATATTTCCAAATAAAATCCATGCTTTTCAAGATGTCAATTACTATTATTTATGACATTTTTCCTACCAAAAATGCTAGCAATAAATGCTGACCTTCTTCAGCTGCTCTTCCATGCCTGGTATTAGCATCACACAGGCAACGCTCACGCCAAGAAGCAAAAAGAAGGCATAAATCAGCCGAGTTATGGTGGAGTTGTTTCCACTGGGGCAGCATCGGCAAAGCAGGCACGGGGCACTTCCACACAAGCATGGTATCTGACAAAAAGACAAAACATGAATTATTTAAAAAGCTTTGGATTGCTAGATTTCAATATTTAATTAGGCTGTGCAGATCATCAGATGTGATAGAAAATTACTCTCCTTGCATCCCACTGCTGGTGAAGACTGTCACTGCAACACGTTACAGAGCCACCAAACAACAGCACTTCCCGATGCGCCACTGCACAGTGAAATTACTGCTATGCCAGAAGTAATCACTTAGCCATTCAGGAGAAATAAAGACTGCATTCAGGCTCATTTTTTTCTCTTGAATTTTATTTCATTTCAGCTAAATTACATGGAAGGATATTCTTTTGTTAGCAACTACATCCTCCCTTCCACAGCTGCAGAGAATAAACAAACATACCACAGGAAAAAGATACCAGCACAACTGTCATGTAGGTACACTCTCAGCACCTTGCATAGTTGGGATAAGTCTCACTGGGACCATAAATATTTCCAAAACACAAAAAAACAGGAGATAGAGCCTAAATCTTAGGTTGCAAACTATTTCATATTAGCAGGTAGTCACATACCACATAATTCTGCAAAATTAACTTATGCAATGTAAAAGTTACAAACAGTAAGAACAGAGCAAATATGCAGTACATGTGTTATTGATACCAAATATCAACAGCAAAAGTGGATGGGAATGTTGTACAGTTGTAATACTACAAGGAGGAAAAAAACCAAACAGGACAAATTTAATTCTCACACAGAAAATTGTGGGAAGAAGAAAGGGAGCTATTTCAACACGAAATGGTTGGGAAGCAGGGAACAATTCCCTGCCATGTGCTGAGTGACAATTTGGGAAGTAAAAGAAAGGCAAGGTCCCACAAGTAAACATTAGCCAAAGGAGGAAAGGTACAATCAAAATTGTGATCACTGCACTTCTCTGAACTGCAACAAACCATGCTATCTCTGACAAAAAAAAGATACAGAACAGGGTTAAAACCCAGCTTCTCCCTCAGCACACATCCAGGGACACTTCCACCATGGGACAAAAGCCACAGGTGTCCATCACTGCATGAGAGACAGTCAGTCACCTAAGGACAGGAGGAGTTCAAGGCGACATGACCAGGACATGCCAATCACCCAGTATGACAGGCATGTGTCAGACAGAGTTCTCAGCAGTTCAGTCATATGACAACCAAAAATGCCAGCAGCCCACTGTGACCGGAAAAGCCCCAGGGGCTGCCGGGAAAAGCAGACAGATTGCCACAACATTGCTGGCAGCCTCCTGAGAAGCCCTCGGGAAAAGGCTGATTATATCATTCTTACAGTTTTAACCTGACACACACTGGACCCACAAACTTTGTCTTTTAAATAACCTCCCTGTATTCTTTTTGGCACACGTATTCCTTCTCAAGGAGCCAACAATTTTCACTCCAGTGCACTAGAGAATCATCTTTAAATTAGCAAACTTCACCATTACATTTGTCTTGCTAAACCACTGAAACTAGGCAGATTCTCATTATAAGTATTTCAGGGTGTGGAAGTTATTATACTGCCCCTTTTTACCTTCTCCTCCACTCAGTACAGCACAAATAATATGAAGACATTGATTATAGGAGGTTTCATCTCAATCTAATACAGAAAATATTCGACTTAGAAATTATTAGACTGAGATCAACCAATCCCTGCAACAACCTCCCTAAGGATATGGTAGAGTCTACATCACTGGCAGTGTTCAAGATGCAACTGGACAGGGTACCAGATCATCCCACTCAGGCCCCCTTTTTCATAAAAGATGGAGAGATGGAGTAGGTGGACCTTTGAGGCTGCTCTAGGACTGCAAGCAACTACACTAGGGACATCTATGCTTCATAAGCAGGAAATGTATGGCAAATATTATCTCCAAATCAGAATTTTATAGTACTACTGTCTTACACTATTTCCTACATACACAAATAATCTTTCCAGTGAAAAATATCTCAGTGCTCTGTTCAAACAATTATTTTCTTGAACTAATTCTGTCTGCATTAACATTTCTAAACATACTGTAGAATAAAAGGTTGAGTTTGGCAGAATATAATATATGACCAGGCTCATCTGCTGCAGAAAACATGCGGACAGGAGCAACTGTTATGAAAATTCATTTCTGCAAGGAATCCCAGTGTTACACTGTTTGTTAAATACCTAAATAATTCAAGCAACTTGCTCCTTTCCTCAGTGGAAGCAGAAGCACGAATGCTTCTACAGACAGGAAAGACTTGCAGTAACTGAAATGAAGACGATTGTCTCCAACTCACTGGGAAAAAATGTGCCTCAAGAGAAGCCATACACTGCAATGGAATGTCTGAGCACTAACACTAGCTTTTAAAACGTTTTGCCCCTAAACTGCTCATGCACATCCATCTCTGAACAAGAGACACCTGTTGATACATGACACTATTTATACAAGCTGGCTACTTACACAGGGAATCACGTTACAGTCCAATTCTCTCTTTCTTCGGAAAAAGAGAATAAAATACATACAATTCCAACAAAATAGTATTATACTATCGGCAAAACTACTTGCTACAGACTTCAAAAAGACCAGGGACCAAGGAACATTCAGCCCATGGAATTCAGCTCACCAGCACAGGAGACAAAGCGAGTTTGTGCCACTTTCTTCCTAAATTTAAAGTAAACCTCCAACAAAAATTTCAGTAGTACACACAGCAAGACACTACCATGGACATCAAAGCTTAACTCCCCAGTGTGACTCAGTCACATATGCAGACAAAAAGTTACTCCACAAGTACTTTTTCATTTGCTTCCATAGGGAAGCTTAGACAAAAGTTACTCAGACACAACTGAATAAAATCTATTGCCTTCCAGAAACTTTACTTACCCACCAACTTATATCCCTTTACATTTCTGAGGAAAAATAAGCAGCTCAATGGTGTATCCTAAGGCAAAACAAGAAAAGACAAACCCACACACCTATTCTGGGAGCAGCCAGCAGGGCATACAAGTTAATTCATGCCTGCTAAAGGAGTCATCTTCATTCCCCAGGGCAGTGGAAATTGCATAAGGAACACTTAACAAGATGCATAATGAAGGAGAGAGAAAACCCCACAAAATCATGGAAGGACAAATTTTACTGCCCCTCATGAACACAGAACAAGTTTTTAACATTAAACATCATCTCCCTGCTGGAGCAATGACTAAATTATTATATATTGAATTAAGTATTTGCAAAAACACTAAGCCCCTGATGGGCCTAGTCAGGGTTTAGCTACATCACCCCTACTCTTAAGCTTACAGACACTGAATTAATCAAGACATATGCCTTGAGAGAGAATATTAGAAGAGCAAAACAGCTCAGCAGTTTCAGAGAAGAGAACAATAGAAGCAAGACACAGCAGAGGTGATGAAACAGTGCTGCCTTATCAATCTAGGCTGTCAGGAGCAGATGACTTTTGATGAGATGGCTCTGCTCTTACGGCTTTAGACTCATCCCCATCTCTGACAGGCTCCCCTTGCTCCTAAAAATGCTAACCTGAAGCACTGCCTGGTCAGCACACGGGAGTGCAGAGCAGTAACACACAGCAGTAACACAGCACAAAAGCCCAGCAGACACAAGCATGGCAAGAGGCCTGACTGGGGCCTCCAGCAGAGCGGCTCTGCACAGCACACACAGGAGGTGCCCTAGGGAGGAGCACCGCTGGCAGCAGCATCCCCAGTGCCACCTGCACCACACCTGGGCCAGAGACTCCCTCACCCTCACTGAGCTTCCTCCTCACAGCCACAAAGACAGCTCCTACTGACACACCCCTAGGGACCAGCAGGCACAGAGTCCAGTTCCTGGGCAGAACCGCTGTATAGGTTTTAAGTGCTGATTAGCTGTGGTTTTAAATGTGGAAAGAAAATGAACCCTTTAAAGCCATCAGGGGAAAGAGAAAAATAATACCAACAAAAACCACGCAGCCTGATTTGTTTGGGCACTTCAAAGGAAGGGACAGGAGTTAACTACTCACAGTAAATCTGATTTAAGATTATGATCTCATGCAAATAATTTTATCTAACAGGCTGAATTTCTCTGTAGAGAAACAAATAATCAAGAGCAAGTAGACTGGAGCTCTTCAAACACAACAAACACCAACCAGTTGTCAGAAAGGCTGTTTACTTGGAAACACAGTATATATTAACTCAAGTATTCAAATTAAAGCCTATAGTCACAATGTCATGAAGTATTTAACAATAATTTAAAATAATACTGTTAACTATATCCAGTTAGTCATTCAAGCCTAACTGGCTAAACCATTAAGTAGTAAGATGTTAATGAGACCAAAATGAACCCTGACAGTAATTAGTTAAAATTGTATTATCAGTGTTCTAGTTGATTATTTACAGGCATATCAGCCTGGAAGTTAATTTATGCAGATTTTCCAATTCTATGATAATTTCATATAATTTGTACATGAGATTAAGGATTATAGATCATCTCTCTTAATTAAAGGTCACTCTGCATTAGAGGAGCCAAAACCCATACATTCAGATATCACAAAAATAGGAGCTTGGATAAATGTGAGGTTTTGTTATATCACTAGAAGTGTGCGTATGAATGCTTTTATAATAGGTAATTTAATTCATGCATGGTATCAAAAATTTTTGGTATGAAAAATTCAGATTTTCAGAATCCCACTAACATTCTTACAGCAAACATGTAAAACAAACCACTTGATTATGTCAACACAGACTAGACACAGAAAGACATATCACTTATGGATAAAACAGCAATGCCTCAGTTGAAGACTCTACCAACTTCTTTGCTTTTCTGCATCGTGCCAAGGGCCTTAATGCCATCTCAATCTATTGCTTCCCACGAACAAAAATCACCTGACGTGGTGACACATCACCAAGGATTACTGTGCCGCGAGCAAAGGATGGCTCGGCGAGACAAAGATGCTACAAAGGGTGGAGCTGCTCAAGACAAAGCCGTAAGAAAAAGGAATTAAATACAAATATTAGAATCAGGGAAACGTGCGGGTTTTGGTTATCCCGAAAGAAACGCTGGAGTTCAAAGCATTTGATCAGACTCCTTAGAGATTCGGGCAGAGGTGATTTCAGAGGACACCGCGACCCCTCCCGCACAGCAACACGGATTAAGCGGCGCCCAGCAGCTCGACAGGCCGGCCTGTCTGGGCTAAGCACGGAGCTCCCACAGCGCCGGCGAAAGGCTCCGAGCGATCCCTGGGGATCCCGGGAGCAGCCCGGGAGAGGGACCGCGGCGGGGACAGCGCCCTGCCCGGCGGAGGCGGGCCGCGGCCTCTCGGCGGACAGAGCCCGGCTGGAGCCGGGAAGGGGCCGGGAAGGGGCCCGCAGGAGGAGGAGGAGGAGGAGGAGGAGGCAGCCCCGCAGCCGCCCTGGGTGCCAGCGGCGCGGGGGGGCGACGGGCGAGGCCCGGGTGGGAGGCAAGGAGGGGAAGCAGCGGCCGCCGGCCCCGAGCCTGCGGCAGGCAGGGAAAGGCAGGGAGGGACCCCCGCGCCGCCCGCGCCCACCTTACCCAGCTCGCCATGGAGCAGAGGCCCAGGACGCTGCCCATGGTCCCGGCTGGGCTCGGGCTCCCCCAAGATGGAAGCGGCGGCGCCCGACGCCGTTGTTTACCGCTCCGGCCGCGCTTCCGCCGCGCTGACGGCGCCGCACGTCACTGCCGGCCCGGCACGGCACGGCACGGCCCCGCCGCTCGGGAGCGTGCGGGGTGTGGGCAGACGGGATGCTCCTGGGGGTTACGGAGCCGGGGTGCTCCTGGGGGTCTGGGCTCTGTACGCCTTCAGGCCGGGAAGTGAGATCCATATCATACTCGGGAAATGAGATACAGCCAGGGAACAGCAGCAGCCAGCATCCGTCAGTCAAGGGCATCCGGGAGCTAAAGCTTCAATCTTGTTAGTTGTAAGCTGTAGCAAATCAAGGTGTAGTGAACTGGATGTAGTAAAGCAAAATGTTTTATGTCATTAAACCAGATAGTCAAGGACATCTGGGACTTAAACTTTAAGGGTGTAGTAAATCAAGTGTTGATGCACGTCTGTGGATACTTTATTAACTTGGCGAAATATTTGATGTCCATGTGTCCTATAGCTGAACTACGTCCATTGTAATATTAAAAGTCACACTTACAGGTCAAAGAGACCACTGGCCAGGTGCAGACCCTCGCTCTCTGTGTGCACAGATGTTAGCTGGGGTGATGTAGACTGTATGGAAATTACTAACTAATCGCAGCAGATGAACGCAGCCCCAGAAAAGGAAAAGGTCCACAAAAAAAAGAAAATAGTCCTGAAAGAAAAAGTAGGGCCTAAAAATCTTTAAAAATCAATCATGGACCAGGAAATTTAGGTAACACATTTAATATTATAGACATTGTAATAAATATGTATTTATTTTTTAAAAATTAATAATAAGGATACCATCTGAGCTGAAAAATACCACCCTTTCCTTTGTAAAAAGTCTTAAGATCCAAAACTAGACACTTAAGAAGGATACATACATACATAAATTGGATTTTTAAATAAAATGTTTAGAAGCATACATCATTAACATTTTTGTCTCTTACAACTTTCCATTCTTACTAACATGCAGTCATTGCACTATTACATGCTGGGGTCAGATTGGATTTATCTGTGGATGTTGCTAAATCTACCCTTTGTAACTGATTTTAAAGGCAATCCTATTTTCAAAATCAAACATAAAAAGGAAAGGCTAAGAAGGGATTTTTGCAAGCTGAAGGATTAAGGCTGCAATTGTCTAGTGATAATAAAATGGTAATAATAAAATGGTTATAGCTATTTGTTTGAAAGGTAGGTAAACAGAATTAGTGGACATGGAATAATTTTGGAATACCTTTAGTTCAGTCAGTAGATCCAGAACAATGATTCTTAATGTTCACTTTTTTTTGTGCACTGATTTGAGCTAGTGAAATGTGCTGTGTTCATCTCCCACATACCACCACAGTAGCTGAGAGGTCCTGGAGGCGCAGCATCAGCTCACAGCTAACATTGCAGCTTGCTTCATGTGATTAATGCATAATCTCCATTCCCTCTCGTTTGTGGAACCCTTAATCTTTTTCAAAGATGAGTTTTCATTAGTTACTGATTTTTTTATGCTTCAGTATTCCCGCAATTTTCACAGAGTGCACTTTTTCCTCACAAGAATATAGCCATGGCAGCCTATTTCTCTCCATACCAGCCTGATCTCTTTTTTTCCCAAATACTAAATCCCATCATTTTCTCTAATTCAGTCATTATTTCTGCTATCTCATTTGGAGCATCCACTGTGGAAAGATACTGAAGAATTATGTACACTTCACTGAACCAAGTCCTGCTCCTCCTTCACTACCTATCTCTTCTAAGAAATTTTAAAAGAGAAAAAGTCTGCTATAGGAATTTATCTTCTGGAATTTAATTCAATTTTCAAGACATATAGTAGCCTGACAGCATTAAATTATATTGTGAAATACCAGTTTTACTTCCTTTGAAGGGGGGTGGAATTCATCATACCCAGATATCTGTCCCAGATAGCTTCCCCAGTGTGATATCTTGCTTCTCTGTGACCCTTTTGAGTTTGCATGAATATGATAGTCATTAGTTGCCTAGCTTTCTGATTATTTCTTTTTAGAAAATAACAGGACTCAAATAGCAGAATTAACTTTTTTTTCCCCCCTTGTTTGTATTAGGGAGTTTCTTACTAAAACCTGCCTTTTTGTCAGCTGTTTATTGGAAAATGATTATTTTTCCACTTGTCAGGTTCATGATCTGCACAACAGTGATCAGCTCCTTCAGTGAGCACTAGATCTGCAGAGAGCCCAGAGCTGCCTTTTGGAGGATCCCAAACAGGGCTACGCAAGGTTGAACCTCCAGCAGAAAAGCCCTGATAACCATTTTCTCTCCTGAGTCCCTGTCCCCAGACCACTGAGAGGAAGGGTGAGCTCAACCGGGCAAGATTCACTACTTACACAGGCTCATGCTTCAGGTGAGGCATCACACACACAAATAGAACAGGTAAGGGAATAAAAATTCAAACACAACATGGCTATACTGCGGCCTCGCTCGTCTTCGTGGTAGTCATGCCGAACTCATAGCAAGCATCAGCGTAACATTCGGAGGAAGCAAAGTGTTCACCCTTCAAAACTGGAGGAGAAAAGGCAGGACGGCTTTTGTTCTCGTGATATGGAGCCACAGCTAAAGATCCTTTCCCCTAGAGGGCAGTGCAACTTAAAGAATTGAAATATCTCCTGGCAGCGTTCAAATGGAAATCGGCAACGTGAAGATGTGGTTTTTATCTCGACAATGTTAACAGAAAAATATTCTACAGGGGTGTATTTTCTGGAATGAATCTGTGTACACAGTACGATTCTACATTTCACTTAATTTATGTCATTTTTAAGGGAAATCTACAAAACCCACCTTTTTTCCCCCCCTTGATCCTCTAAATGAAAAGTAATATTGAAATAAGGTCTGTGACAACAGATTGTTGTATTCAGTTTTGATATCTATTGTTAGAGAGAAGTGGAACACCAAAGAATAAAATTCTTATTTCTGATGGACTGTGCGAGGACTTGTAATAGAGCTATCAGAAATTTAATGGAATTCAGAGGCCATATTATTCAAGGACTGACCTAGATATAAATCTAATAGATTCAAATAGATAGGAGTATAGAATAAATGTTCCTCTTTATCTACCCCTTAAGTTTGTGGGTTTTGTATTTTTTTTCTTCTAGCAATACCTCTTTATGTAGATCAATATCAAACAATGCAATGGATTTAAATGGTAAAGCATTTTCAGGTATGCTTCAAAAATGATGGTTTATCATCCTGAAAAATACATTACTGAGTAGAAATCGATTAACAACATTCTTTCTTTTTTTTTTGCAAATATGTATGGATTTAATCCTTCTTTAGAAAAGAGTGGATAATCTGAAATTGTTTTATAGAGCTACTGTCATGAAGCAAAGAACAAAATATCATCAGATTGTGCAAATTGCTGTCACTCTATTTATAGCAGCAGAAGATTAGATGCAGCTTGGGTCAAGATTGTTATTAACGTTCCTGTTAAGCCCCACCACAGTCATTGCAAGTGAGAGAGGAAAACTAATTTTTACTCTGTTACTGTTATTGTGTGCCTGGAATAAATGCATTTCAAGGGTAAATTAACAAAACAGTCTCACATCACTACATAATGTTACATTCTTAACTGGAAAAGACAGAAATATTTGTAATAAAATCAGCCCCCTTCAATTTGTATAGAATAGTATGGTTCAGTGTTTCTAAATAATTGGCATTTGGAAACTGCTGTTAGCATTGTAACAACGTTTGATGGATGCCTTTAAAACCCAATACTGACAACATTCAGTCTATTTCCATCTTCCCTACCGATCCAGTCATGAGAAGCTTTGTGTTTGTATCTCTTATCCTGGTCATAAGTCTAAAAACAACAAGTGGAATTCATCAAGGAATGATTTATTACCCTTATTTTTCATCAGCCAACAAGAATTTAGACTCCATCTGTATTCTTCAGAATCCCCCTGTCTTGTGTATTGGACGGTTCATGCAGGTGAGATGCCTGAGAGTACCTGAGGACGCGTGGCTGTCATGGCATTAGGCAGGTTCCAGTCTCCAGAGAGACCTCCTCACAGTGGCTGTGCTGCAGGCGGCTTCAGCACGAGCTTGGAGGGAGGCTGGGCACGAGTGCTGTCCCCCCAGCTCAGTGAGCCGGGTGGGAGCCTTGATCTGGTGGAGGGCAAGAGGGCTCTGCAGAGGGATCTGGATAGGCTGGATCGATGGGCCACGTCCAATGGGATGAGGTTCAACAAGAAGAATGTTGGGTTCCACACCTGGGTCACAACCCCACACGGCGCTACAGGCTGGGGGAAGAGTGGCTGGGAAACTGCCTGGTGAAAAAAGGACCTGGGGATGTTGGATGAAAGTTAGATGGCGTGTACCCAGGTGGCCAAGATGTGAAGCCAGTTGATTACTGAAATAAGATTTTTTAAAATAACCCTTAAAATACATCCATCCGTCCAACCAGCCAGTCAGCCAACAGAACCACTGGGGAACATAAATTTATGTACTTAAAGAGAAGATAATATTTTTTTAAATTATTTTTTATATATCTGCAGGGATATTATTAGAGATACACCGATTCACACCAGCTGTTACTGGTCTGTTTTGCCAATTACCTTTCTTTCATTCTTAAAGGCAGTGAAGACTCATTACCCTCAATTATGAGTTTAGGCTAAGAACAGTATTTGCCGGTCAGGAGTGGCAATACAGAGGTTCTGATCTTCTTAAAAGGTAATCATGAGGAAGTAAAGATGTAGGATTTTAGTATTTGCTCCATAAAAGCATTTAGCTGGAACAAGAAAGCAGGAACTTAGGGATCATTCTGCTGTTAGGACTGATACTTTGGACACTGTGGCTAATTTTGAAGATATTAATAACATTGGTGGGATCAGATGCAGCTTACCAGCTATTTTGAACAAAATAAAATGTGAACATGTTGAACCACTAGCTATTGTTTAATTGGCTATGGGAGTTGTCCCAGAAAACAGGAAGCAACAAATGTAGTGCCACAAAGGCTCTGGAGGCACCTGCACAGCTTGGCTCCCTGGGAACACATGCTGCAGAAACCTAATAGCATTGTGATTTGGCTTCTGCAGTTACCTAGATTTCTAAAAAAGCCTTACACAAGGTCCTTACTAAGAGCTTTCAAAGCAACTAATCAGTCACAAAATGACAAAAGAGTCTCCCTTTTCGATTAATAGCTACTAGCAAGATCCATCAAGGGCTATTAAGCATAATTGTCCAGTTCCAATCTCTATTCAGAAAAATCCTTAAAATGGTAATTGCTGGAACTGGAATGGCAAAGCAATCACCACCTGCTTGTCCTTCAGCTACACTCTTTCCTGAAGCATTTGCTATTGGTTTTGTTCAGGGACATAATGCTGGGCAAGAGGATACTTACCCTGACCTAGTGCTGACCTCTTAGCTAAGTGTCATACTGTGCACTGAATTGTAGCAACTATCTGTAGATTTTTTTTTTTTCTCATGATAAAAGGACTCTTCCTTTTGTAACTTAATAATTTTAGTTAAAAATAAAGCAATAATTTTCACATAGAATCAGAGAAAGGTTGGGGTTGGAAGGGACCTTAAAGATCATCTAGTTCCAAGTCCCCTGCCATGGGCAGGGACACCTTCCACTAGACCAGGTTGCTCAAAGTCCTATCCAACCTTGAACACTTCCAGGCATGAGGCATCCACAGCTTCTCTGGGCAACCTCTTTAGGTGCTTCACCACCTTCTGAGTAAAGAATTTCTTTCTAACATATAATCTAAAATTGCTGCCTTTCCATTTAAAGCCATTGCCCTTTGTCCTGTCACTATCTGCCCATGTTAAAAGTCCCACTCCCTTCCTCTTATAAGCTTCCTTTAAGTACTGAAAGACCTCATTAGGTCTCCCTGGTGCTTTCTCTTCTCCAAGCTGAACAAGCCCAGCTCTCTTAGCTTGTCTTTATAGGTGAGGTGCTCCAGCCCTCTGACATATTTGTGGGGGGCGGTGGTGAAATCTGTCATTGCTCTTGTTTTTATAAGATTTTTAGAGAAAGGAACATGGTACCTGCAGTTTGCTAAGTTGTACCAAGATCCCTCCTCTGCAGAATCCTGAGAGACCAGTCAGGGGCACAAGCTGACCATAATCCTTCAACCAAAGAGCTGCACTTGTGGTGGGGAGGCGAAGCTGGAATTTGTACATGTATGGCTCAACAGCCACAAGCACTGGAGGACTGAAAAAAAAAATTTGGATGACAGCATGAACTCTGCATCTGTGTAAACTCACTTAAGAGAGAGCAACACTCTTCAAGTCAACATTTGTAAACCCAAGCGTTCTCCCTCACAGCAGCTTCTTTCCCAGCGTGACCATGCTTGTGCTGGTGGCAGGTTCAGATGTAGGAGCAAGCAGTCCTGGCCCTTAAGCAAAGCTGTTAGGTGTAAAGATTTATGTCTGTGTACTAAGTGGGCAAATTGCTCTCTCAATCTGTTAAGCTGTCAGTATGATCTCTTGGCAAGCTATAACAGTTTGCTGCTATTTTCTGGAGTGGAACAAATTGCCTGTGTGCAAATATAGCCTAATAGTAAAACACACCGTGGATATACTGATCAAGGCACTCAAGGAAGTAAATCAGAGTTTATTTTCAGAATGCTTTGACTTCATATGGAACCAGTTTTTAAACAGGAAGGAGAATCAATGTTTTCAGTGATGACTGCCTAAATTATATGTTAATAATTCCTCTGCAGTCCTGTTAACTTCAGCTGAACTGTCTGTTTCTCTGAACCTCCTGCTAGCAGACCACTCTGGCCAATCATGCCTAATTTGGAGTACCTATTTCAAAGGAAAAAAAAAAAAAAAAAAAAACTTGAGAGAATGTTTAGAGCCAAAGTTCTCTTTCAACAGTTGCTTATTGACAACTTACTTATTTTGCAGAAACCAAAGTTAAACTGATTTAATAATATGAAAGAAAAAAATCACACACTGGTCAACAAAAACATACTTTTGCCAGTTTTCTTCTCTGGCTTGACAGGTTGGTTTCTGAAACAGTGTTTATTCACTACTAAATCTGAATTTCATAATTTATGGTGTTCTGCACTGGACTAGTGGTATTGGAGCAGTCACTTTGTATCAATGATGGAAAAGCCATTGGCTAGAGGAAGCATTCAGAAGCATTGGTATTTCTGTGACCGCTTTGGAATAAGCTCAGCACTAATTTCCTCTCTGTGCCTGTGAGATTACACAAGCATAGCAAGGTTTTGTTGCACACATCTGGTTCAGTACACTGCGTGTAGAAGTTTGTTTTCAGAAACACAGGGCTCCCAGTAATTTTATTTTTTTATTTAATAGAGACTTTCTGCCCATTCCTCTTTGCACTCTCTTTTGTCTTACCACAAGCAGCCATACTGTTTTCACACCTACCCTGACATGAACTTTCCAAATGATGAACTAGATTAACTCCTGATTTTGACTCTAGGACTTTAGCCAAGACAGAAATCTAGCCTATCTCCCTGCAGCAAACCTATTTCAGGTGGGCATGCAAGGTCTAGTAAAAAAGGCAGTGAGATTTTCTGCCAGCTCTGAGCAGTGAACCGGAGCTTGAGGATAAAAATGTTCTTGCCTACCCACTTGAAATTGACGTAAGAAGAACCAACTCAACAACAGAGGCAGACTTCAATTTCAGTGCTCCAAGAAAAAGAACAAAATTGAATTTGTCCTCTTTCTGGAGTGGTAAAATCTGTGACAGCAGTGTGTCAAGTGAGGCAGATGATATAAAGGTCTGAAGGAGGTCAGGTACAGTTTTAGGACAGTGAGGATGGTGAAAGAGGAAGGTCCAAGTGTACTGGTCCAGGTGGTGCTGGATTAGAGGTCACTATCCAGTGTCCATCATCTTGGGTAAATTACAGGCCCAGGGATGCCCTCATTCATCTCTTGCAGTATACCAAATAGAACTCAACTCTAAAGCTTTCCCAATGCTTTCTTAAATGATGTGCCTGAGATAAACGTCTGGTTCCCCAAGCTCCCACACCCAACATGGTCAGCAAGCAGATGGTGGTTAACCCACCAATATTTTTCTTATTGGTTTAAAGATGGAGACCTGGGGCAGAGGACTTTGGGCTATTGGTGAAGGGACCCCAAGTTTCAGGACTGGAGACATGTTTCAGGAGGCAGACAATCTCTTTCCTGCCTGTATGTCCTAACACAGATGATGGAGACTGAAAGTGGAGATCTGCCTACAAGGGCACGATCAATTGGAGTGAATCATGGAAATGTTTGAGCTGGAAGAGACCTTAAATACCCTCTAGTTCCAACCTCCCTGCCATGGACAGGGATACCTTTCAGTAGACCAGATTGCTCAGAGCTCCATCAAACCTAGCATTGAACACTTCCAGGGATGGGGATGGGATGAATCTGGATTTGCACATCCAAGCAGGCACAGTCTGGTGTCCAAATATGTGTGATGTAGTTTGGACCTATAAATATGCACCATATCTTTGTATATAAAACACTAGTGCAAAAGGAATACATTAAACCCATAATGAATATTTTCCATTTTTACCACACCTATTAATTGAATTTACAGTGTTATGTTTTTATCCTTGTCAGCTTTGCTAGTAACAGATGCTGTCCTGAACCCCAGGTAACATTCCTAGGATTACATTTAGTAGCAGATATTTTCATATGCAACAGTAGAAATGCTGGAGCTCATGTTTATACAAGTCTTTATGCCCATTTCCTAAAGAAATCACAACAGATAGAAGGCTGGGGAGACTGGCACCATTTTGTGGATCACTGTCAATTCTCATGTCAAGACTCAATATGCCATTAGCAGAAAAAGTGGGGCTTTTAAAGATGACTGCAAGAGAGGGAAAAGATGAGGCCTGGAAACTTTCATGCTCCAGGGAATGAAAAAAAAGGGAGCAAACTATAGATCCATTGTACTCCTACAGTGGCACATCTGTGACCATCTCATGGGGATTTTGTGGAAGGGAGTCTTACGGCAGCAACGCCTCCTCAATTTGCACTGTGTGATCTAGGAGAGAAAGAAAACCTAGATGAAATAAGAATATAATGAATTTGAAGGAGGACTGTCTACAACAAAAATGTGCACTGGAACAACCAAGTCTAAGGTAATTTCCCCTTCAAACTGTTTATGTTTGGTACCATATATTTTCCTTTTTGCACCTGATATCTGTCACATTACCTGGTTATCCAGTTAATGCTTAAGAGGAAAATAATTAAGAGATTCATGCACATTTAAGCATCCTTAGAAGATCCTTAAAATAGAGAAAATCCCTATGGCAGTTATATCTTGCCATCAGCATTTAGGTTTTTCAGAATAAAATGTTGTCATACTTGTGCTTTGGATGTGGGGCTGTACTTTAATAGGTGCTAATTAAAACTAAAGTTTGGAAAATGTTTTTTTTTCACTGTGCTTCAGTGTTTCATTTTTTCTTTTTGTTATTTTCATATTATGATTCCAGTCATTATTCTCTCATGATCAAGTTGTATTGTTCTAAATTAACTAAACTAAAACAACCCAAACCACCCCACGCACACACACAAACTGAAGAAAAAGTGTCCATTTTTCTGGTTGGCAAACATCTTTTTTGCTGCATCTTTCACATCTGTAGTGTAACAGAGGAAATTCTCAGTTCTCTTGCATGAAACGAAACCAGAAAAAATATATATGTCTATATTTAGCACTTCCCATGTAGCAAGAACCACATTGTCTGTCCTCTATGTGAAGACTTAATTATAGTAGCAGCTCTATTAAATTTAAAAGCACATTCAAGTGAGTAAACATTCCATAAACTCTAAACAATATAGCAAATGAACTTTTCAGTCACAGCCCCTCAAATAATATGGTTATTTAATGTAGAAGACCAGCCATTGTAAATTGTCCCATGGTATGTCTACAAATCTGAAAAGGAAATAATATTTTCTATCAGACAATTAGAGGAAATGTGTCTTTCAGGGATTATGAAAGTGGAAAAAACCCTCAGGCTGTGCGTCTCCTACACAGTGATGATTTGAAAATTTAGCATTCTACAGCAACCAAGCCCTTTACTGTTGCTAAATTATTGTGGCAGGAAGGAACTTCATTGTAAGTTTGAGTTATGGAAAGACCGCAAGCACAACTTCTGTAGTCACCAAACCTTTGTGTGAATCACTGCAGCTGTTCTCACCATCCTGGAGGTGCTGCTCTGGCAGCCCAATAATGTATGAATAAATTGGAAATAGGCCTGTTCAGTGGCTCTGGATAAGAATAATGAATATGATTTCTTCTTGCAATTGTTTTGGTAGTTTTGGTTGGACAGTTCACATTTTAATTACCACCAGGGGAGACATATCTCCATTCTGCTTCCTAAAGCTTCATATCTCTCCTCAACCCTTCGCTGGTGGTTTTTCTGTTGAATAGATTCTTGCTGAAACTGCCTACCTCAGGACTGATCAAATCTCAAGTATTTTCATCCTTAATCTCTTTCCCTACAGTCTCATTACCTGGTATGATATTTTGGACCTCCAAATCCATCATTCTCTTAAAGATCTTAAATATTTTCTGATTTATTAATACTCCCATCTTACAAAAGCCTGAATAACTTATAAAAGGTTATTTAAGAGGGTCAGCCTGTATCTTCAAATCCATTGTCTATGCTCTAGACACATTCACTTCCTGAGACTAATAAACACAAAGTTAAGAGCTTTGATCTTCTAGGCTGCTTAGATTTGAGATTAATTTTGTGACTAGGTGATGGTTTTTTAAGGGGAAAATGTCTTTTTGAAACACAGACCATTTAATGAGGGAGCAAGAATTAGACCATAGGTGATCAATTACACTGCTTGACAACTGAATTATAAAGATTAATTCTCCAGTAATGTTGGTGAGGCACTTCTGAGAAACTTCCTGAAAGAAATTAATTCACTGAATCACTGAAGGCTCCTGAATGGTGAATACATAGAAACAGTCTGTTTTGTAAAGCTAACTTGATGCAGTCCAAAGGGCTGATTCATTCTGAGAGGTTATTTCAAGAAACATAATCTCTAGTCTGTTTTGGGGTTTTGTTTTTGTTTTTGTTTTTGTTTTTGTTTGGGGTTTTTTTGTAAGACAAAAAATCCTTTCACCCCTCTTAGGAATTGATTTTTCTGCTTTTTAGTATCTCAATATCCATGTGCTCTCTGCCTGGAGACTTCTCTCACCCAGCCATAAAATCAGTACTTCCCAGGAAGACACAAAGTAAGTTTATTACTGCTTACATCATTCTTAACATAATGATCTCTACATCTGAAGTGGAAACTCAGATTCAAGTCCACTTTATTGTCTGATTTCTTTTAGTCCAACTTAGTGTCTTCTATATCTGTAACCTTTTATTCGAGATTACTCAGATACTAAATTTAAATGACAGCTAATGCCAAATTAATAGATAATGACGTGCTTGGATTCCTGTAATACCAGTTCTCCAATCACCTTGTGATGACATGCACTTAATTCTCCCCAGTGCTGTTTCTTTTGTCTTTTGTCTGTCTACTGATTTCTGTTTCATTTGTCACTGATGCATCTTGGTGCTCGTTTGCTCTTCCAGGTGTTGCAGCCACTGAGAATCCTGTTTATGTTCTTTTAAAAGCTCCAGCTCCTTTACACACTGCTTCCTAAAGAGTATTTGCTACTCAACAATAATATGAGTAACACCTGGCTTTTTCCAGATGACCAAGGTAAGCTGGGTACCTTAACATGCCACGTGTTTAGCTGGGACTGCCATCTGAAAAGAGCAGTTCTCTAAGCCTGTTCCCAGAGCTGGGAATTTATAGTTGAAAGAGAAATTATTATTTGTTTTACTTAAAAGGAAATTGAGACAATAATATTGTAAAACACTTACAGAAGTATCAAGTACATTATAAATAGTATGAGAAGACCTCAGAGATGTCACTGCAGCCTGTAGATCCATGACATAAACAAATGAACAAGAGGAATGCAGTGAACCTGGCCCTTGTAGACTGTGAAAACTGAAGATTATACTTTTTATTAAACAATTCTTTTTTCTCTCTTTTTTTTTTTTTTTTCCTCAGTTTACTGCCCTTTTAACACTTTTCCTCAGTAAGTACAGCTTATTCTGGACATTTCACAAGACTGCTCCTGGTAGGAAAACTTCCTAACATTTCTACCTGGGGCTGGTTCATATCCCTATCCCATATGATCCTTTTGTCTGTCTACTGTGGTGTGCAGAGGAGAGATAGCTCAGAAAAAGTGAAAATGTTCAGCCCAGGAATTCATACAGTTTCTGACATTACTGCAGCAGCTGGTATTAGCAGCTCTGAGAGGCTGAACTGACCTTAGTTGTAAAGAAACACCTTGCAGACAGCCACACAAGTAAGTGTCTTCTAACTTCCTTGTACTTTCCAATAGAATGAGGAAGAAATTAATATAAATGTGTAAAGAACTGGTGCATTTAGTCCAGAATTCAATACCCCAGAGATCAGGAACTGTGTGAATCTTCCAACTGAACTAACTTGCTATGAAATTTCTGTCACCAGAGGTTCAGAGGTCACTGAGTAGACAAGAAAAAAATCATCAACACCAGAGACTGTTAAGAAACTATTTCACAAAACAAGAGCAATTTTCATTGTTTTTCTCACTGCTATAAAGGCAAGAGACAGCAATTTTCTAGTGCCTGTATTGTGCCTTTTCTGGGCCTCATGCTGCAAAACTCAGCAATTAGGACACAGGTAATGGCCTGGCAACCTTTCTGCACTGCTTTAGTTGCACTAGGAGCTTGGATCTGCGTGACAAAAGGAGTCAGTGCCTTCTCTCTAAATGCCAATGCATAAACCACCACCCCAGCAAAACCATGCCTGACCACACTCCAGCTGGTGACACACAGCTCTGCCAAGTCAGCCCAGGTCTTGACCCACACAATTAAGTACGTGTTGATGGTTGCAGTGGAGCAGAGCTTAAGTGGAGACCATGCTTTCATGACAATCTTATGGCAATATTCCCTAGTGCCTGTGGCCCACCCTATGCTCCATTTGCTGCTCCAGGATCCAGCACAAGCCCACATCCATTTGTGGGAGGTGATGCACCTTTTCATGGAGCTAAAAGTGACCATGTGTGAAGTAGGCAGAAGAAATCCTTAACTCAATGTTGTTGCCAGCACATTCATATAAGGAAAGCACAGTCTCAGCTGCCTTTTTGTTGTAACATCACAATATGTGTCAGGCCTGGAGGATGTTTCACAAAGCTCTGGAAAGGCTCATGAACACATCCACTTTGGGTCTTCTGAGCATCTGTGTGATGCTGCTTCTCTTCAAAAGCCCAGACACATTTGACACCCTACCTTGCCTTTTTTGTCTTTTGGGAAATGTACTTACAGCTCTGTTGAGCTCTGGTTCATTACTTCAAACAAAATCTTTGTCTAATTATTGACCTGAAAAGGAAATATTTCATCCCCAGCAGGGTGAAACAGAAATATAGACTGGGGAATGACTGCAAGCACATTGCATTTCTCCTTTTTTTCTTTTGATATCATCTGGTTTTCCTTATTTCATATTTTCACCTGAGTTAGCTGATGCTGTGTAAATTAGGCTGTTGATTTCAGAGACGTTCCTTTACTTAGTGTGATGCTTTGTGAAATTGTCAGCTAAGCATTAATCATCATTTAGCCTGTCATTTTGTCTGTGTCTGACAAATATTAAACGGCACCTCAGGATATACACATCTGTCTGTGACAGTCATTTGTTAATTGAATGTGACTTTTAATGAACTTTTCACCCAGCAGGCTATTCCAGGGATTTATGAACAACTATATTTGTTACAAGTGCTTTCTGTAATTTTTGGAAGTGAACATCTAACACCAATGTCATGACTTCCTAGCAGCTGCTGCAGCACACAGAGCTGCGTGTCTTCCCCATTAATCCCCAAAGGCATCAGATTCACCAAAGTTATGTCTGACTTTGTAAATGAAGATTCCTAATGGCAGGTGTTTCATAGCCACTCTCAAATGCCTCTCCTGAACATGGCCATGCATCACACCAGCCATCTCAGCGAGGTGCCCGCTCAGTGGCAGTGTCACCAGCCAGACTGGGCTTCCTTCTTCTCCATCCTTTGAAGAGCAGACTGCTGTCAATGGCGTGGTGCCTGTGCTGTTGGCGAGGCTGCCCATGTGCCTGTGTTCCCCATGGCACTGACTTGGGAGCAGCTCGCTTTCCCTTGGAAACCAGAAACAGCCTTCAAAGAGGAACACAAGTTTTTCATACAAAAGAAGTGAGGATGACCAAAATGGTAGGACACCAATTCACTGTGTGTATATATGGGATGCAAAAAACAACTTTATAGTGGGAAAAACCCTTTCCTTATTCTTTTGGTTCTGTTTATAATAGGGATTTGATTGTAACAACTAGTTCAAGAGATGCTTCTTTCTTTATCTCAATTTCTGATTGCCATTGTATGTATTTCTTTGGAAAAACTGGAGATCAAACACAGAACAGGATGGGGGAAGCTTTGGAAATTAGCTATGTATACAGAGACTTGGCAAAAGCATTAACAGATGCAAAAGAAAACTAAAAAAAAAGAAAGAAATAAAATAATCTAAATGAAGGCAACACACAATATGAATATGAAAAGAAAACAGTTTGGAAATGGAAATACAGCACACTTGGAATTAATGTAGACTCTTTCTAGGCCTGGCGTGATTCATGCAGTGCCAACAGACTGTACAATTTGCATCAGTATCTATGTTTCAATACAATTTTGTAAGCAGGCTATTTAAATCCTATAAGGCTTTTATGAATTCATGTGCGAGCCTGGACATGAGGAGGGGCAGGAGACAGGAGCTGGATATCTGCAAGGCACATCACACATGTAACCTGCCAGACCCAACTCCAGGCTGAAAAAGCAGCATCTCTGTTCAAACCCTGGCTTTGTCATTCTGACACAAACATGCATTTCAGCTGCAGATCCTTTGGGCGATGCAATCTCCCTTCTCCTTAGAGCCGTCAGTTCTGTTTGAGGTCGCAGCAAGGCATGGCGCTTAATGCCGTATCACAGCCGACAGCGTCCATGGATTTGGATGCGTGCATGTAATCAATCTCATGAATCAGAAGCTTGATCAGAACCGCTTCACAGTTCCTTTCACATTCTGTGGAGCTCACTCTTGCTTTTTGCTAATTCAGAGGCCAGTTGCTGGAGGCCAGCATGTTGGAGGCCCTGTCCTGCTTTGGATCAATGTGGGGGTATGATGGTAACAAGAACAAGATCCTGTCATTTAGAGTAATTGTGCTATGCAAATTAAGGAGGGCTCCATGCAGTGCTCTTGCTGCAGGCATTTTAATGCAAATATTAGTAAATGAGTTTAAAAAAAAACAAATTAGTATTCCTAGTGAACACCTTTCCCAACTAACATTCTCTCTGAGAAGATTTCTGAATGTCTCCAGAGTCTGAGCTTTCCTCAAGAAAAGACCACAGGTATTAAAGCTGCAAGAAGCTGAGACACAGGCGATGCACTTGCTTTTCTGTTTCTGTACCCTATTATAAGCCTTGTCATTTATTAGAGGCCTCATATATATGAAGAACTAGGAATCTAAATTTTTTTTTTTGTTTAATTGCACCTGATAAATCTTTCTCCCATAATTTGCACTTTTCTACCCATTTATGATGTTTGTTTCTACATTATTCTCTGATTATGTGGGTAAAGTGTCATTTAGTAATGAGTAGCATGGAACAAGTACTTCTTTTTATTTGTTTCAAACAGTGCCTAAGGATTTCATTCAGTGACTCTTTTCTTATTTTGTGAGACAGAAGTTGAATCTGGATGACTTTCCTTAATATTCTGTGATGGGCCTTTAAGTAGTTACTAATCCTTTTAATCTCAAGGTAGTTGAGACTCCTTATAAAGGTCTTCACAGTTCTTTCCAGAAAGACCTAGACAGAAGTATTAATGAAATATAAAAGTTCATATAAAGTGGATAATTTACATATGAAGGAGCTGATGAAGCGTCCAGGAGATGGGAAGAGGCACAGCTTCCTCATAAGAAATATACAATATACATAAGAATCATACAAATATACAATAGACTCATACAATAGAATCATACAATTATACAATAGAATCATACAGGATCACAGAATCATTTAGGTTTTAAAAGACCATTGATATCATCGAGTCAGCCATTAACCCAACCCTGCCATGTGCACCACTAAACCGTGTCCATAAGCACCACATCTACATATTTTTTAAACACCTCCAAGGGATGGGGACACAGCCACTTCCCTGGGCAGCTTCTTCCAATGCTGAACAACCCTTTTGGTGGAGAAAGTTTTCCTGATATCCAATCTAAATCTTACTGGTGCAGCTTGGGACCATTTCCTCTCATCCTACTGCTTGTTACCTGGGAGAACAGATCAAACTCCACCTGGCCACACCCTCTTTTCAGGTAGCTGTAGAGAATTATAAGGTCCCCCTAAGCCTCCTTTTCTCCAAGCTGAACAACTCCAGCTCCTTCAGCTGCTCCTCATAGGATATGTGCTCCAGATCTTTACCAGCTCCATTGCCCTTCTCTGGACATGCTCTAGCACCTCAATGTCTTTCTTTTAGTGAGGGGCCCAAACCTGAACACAGAATTGGAGGTGTGACCTCACCAGTGCTGAGCACAGGGATACAACCTTGGTGCTGCTGGCCACACTACTGCTGATACAGGCCAGGATGGTATTAGTTCAGAGTTATTCATATGCCAAGTGATACTGGTTTTTAGGTTATTTTTAAGTGGATTGTCTGGAGCACCTCTCAAGATTTTGTGTGGAGATCTTCTTAAGATTTTGTACCTGTCTATTTGGCTGAGTTCAAAATGTATTTGAATGGCAAATTTACCTCAAACTTAGTGGGACAGTTGTTCAATGCCTGACCTCTCAAGATGCTTCCAGGTGAATAAGACTCAGGCAAGCTGATTTTATTATCCATTTTTCTTATATGATCTTTTTTCCCTCCTTCCAATTATTCATTATGGAATAACTCTGCAGATCTGATTTTGTAAAGAAAGTGGATGGATATGAATGTCTCCAAGCTCTTTGGTAGAGAAATTGCAAGGAAAGAGTTGCATTAGCATCTCTTTCATGAACTTTTTTGTGATCCTCCTTTTCCTTGGTAATCCCTCGGCTCTGCTTCCTAGTTCTTGTGGTCTAAGGTTTTATGAGTAACTTTTATACTTGCCTTTAGCAAGCTGTTCTACAAATTCTTCATTTATAGTTTTAAGTCTAATTTGTTTAGGTTTTAGATCTGTGTAAGCTCCCTTGTTTGCACATAACTTCTGCTTCTGTAAAACTATCTTTTACCTGCAGATAAGATCTCTTCTATTTAAAATCTTATTTGTCTAAGAATCTTTCTCTCTTTTTTTCTTTTTTCTTTTTTTCCCCAAGGAATATTGATTTTTTTTTTTTTGCACCTCTTAAGTTGATGCTTTTAAGGAGTCCAAAATGTCAGCTTTCTAAAATCAGTACTCTAGCAGAAGAGAGTTCAGAAGCCTTTACTGTTGCAAGATTCTGCCTCCAGCTTAAAAGGCAGCCTCAGCCTCTGATATATTGCTTCATCCTGTACCACAGCTGCTCAGATCCTATGAAAACCCAACTCAGCAAAGCTCTATCCCCAGGGAAGAGCCATTGGCAGGAATGCCCTACCCAGTGAGGTAGCCTACAGAGAAGGATGGTGCTCCTGCAGCTACCCACTGCTCCCCCCCTGTAATCCCCTTCCCCTCCTGGCAGTACTGCCAGTGCCTGCTGCAGAGAGCAAAACAGTCATAAAAGTCTGAATTTTGTCTTTGTTTAATATTGACTCTATTTATGTCCTGTTTATCTTTAAAATTTTAGATGCCAAGTGGAACATGGAACATGGTCACCGGACTAGCAAGTTCTGGGCCACTGACTTCATTCCCTGTCTCCTTGGCACCACAGTAAACCATAATCTCCTTCCTAAATTTCACAACTGGAATTCAAAAGTAGTAATCTACAGTATTTTCCTCACTGGCTTGTTTCCTGTGACAGCACTTGATCTCATTAGAAGCCTCTTTGGGAGTCTGAAACTCCCAGCAATACATACAATAAAATATAAAGAAAGACAGGTTTGGCATGAATAGTATTAAAGTAGACTACAACTTTTTTCCTAATCCTCCAGATATTTGAAAATATAGGAACTGAACAGGGCTACAACAAGAAAATATTCCCAGCAAGACTTACAGATACGAAATCTCTTTTTCAAGTACAAGAAAGGAAAAATTGAAAGAAAGAAATAGCAGTTTTTAATAAATAAATGAAAGAGAAACCAAGTTGTGGCTCTAAGTAGGGAAGATCCACATTTCTGTCAAGGTATGCCCACAGCAGTTGATCCCAGCTGCTTCAAAGCAGTTTTCCATTGCTGAACACCATTAAGGTATCTGATTCACTCCTTGCAGAAAGGATTTTTCTCTCAGTGCCACACTGGGAACACACACATCCCTGAAGAACTCGTTGTCATGGAGTAATCATCTCACTCATAGGTGTCGTGGTTCCTCCAGGCGTCTGTGTTGGATCTGATTAAGAGCAGGTGTCCGCAGTGCTCCACTCCAAACCCCACACATGAAGTCCCACCTGCACATAGCACATGCCAGCTGCATCAGGAAAGGTGAGGAACATCTCCTACCAGCTCAGAACTCCTGCCACTACCTCAGCCTGAAAGAATACACAAGTTGGGCTCTTCCTCAGAAAACATACAGGTGAGCTGGAAGGATGTCAAGGCCTTCACGTTACCAAGCTAAGTCCAGGACAGGACCTTGGCACTAATACCCATGTATTCTCCTAAGCTCATGTGTTCTCACACAAAGAAAGCCCCGAAAGTGACCAGCACACTGAATTTCAGTTTCTGCTGAATGTAAATCTATAGTGCAAATGCTAACTTTGTGAGAGAATAACTGCAGAATCATTCTTCTTAATAAACCTTCCTTGTAACCTGGAAAAGGAAAGACACCTACCAGTTATTTTTGTCATTAAGCTAAAAATAGTTGCCATAAGAGAATTTTTTGAGAAATCAAGCCATCTGCACAAATAATGAAATAAATTGCAAAGAAACTAATCATTAAAGAAGATACAGCAAATTATAATCTAAGAAAAATATTTTAGAGGGAGTATTGGCAGGACTCCAAACTACAGCTCTTGTACTTTGAGAGGACATTTGGAAAGCTGTAATAAAAATGCAACATTCAACCAATTCTAAGCCATCACCTGAGTTATTTGGTGTTTAAAGTTCACATTGTAAATAGGATTACTTTAACAACATGGCTTAAATAATGTTAAAAATAAATCCTAAGTATTCTAGGTCATGCCAGAAATATGCAAGAAATAAAACCAAGGGATTTTAGGTTCATGAAAGCCAACCTCATTTTCAAAATGGAATAAAATTCTAATCCTCCATTTCTCTTCATTTGTTATCATAAACAAATATTATAAAATGCTTGACATGGTTTGTAGTGTAAACACTGAAAAGCACTGGTAAAATACCCACCTTTGTCTGCATTTGTCCAATTCTCAGAATATAAATGGAAAGTTTCTGAGCACAAATGGAAAACCTCTGTGCAGATTCCCTTTTCATTCGGCTCTGACTGGATATAGGGAAATGGCTGGATGAAATCTCATGTATATGTATATAGATATATAGATTGTAGTGTGATTTTCAAAACTGTTTAAAGAAATTTCAAAATAGATAGAGTCCTTTTGGTACAATTAAAAAAATAAAAAACAACCAGCAAATCTATGCTATGCTCAAAATGTCTAGGTCTTTTAAAAAGCTTTCAAAGCCAGTTTGGTATCATGTAGTAGAATATGCCTGAAGATGTTAATTTTATGTTTCCACTGAATAGTCTTTAAGATAGAGAACTTGCAGCCCTCTTCACAGGGCACCATTTTAAGCAGAAAACGGCAAAGACTGCTGATTCCAGGCCAAGGCTGGATTTTTCCAAACTCCTGCATGAAGCCCCATGTCCCAGAGGCCAGCAGCCTTGACACAGGCGTGCAGCTGCACCACGGCCTCTCCCTGTGCGACTGCGACGTAACAAAGCTCGGAGCCAAAAAGGGTCACATCTGGCTACATCCAGGTGCCAACTTTTTGTCACACGCTCGCTGCTTGCGTCGGGCAGGAGTGGGAGGATGTCCTGTGTCATTTTGCTGGTGCAGTTTGAAGGACTGCAGCCAAAAAGAGGAGAAAGAAAAGGGAGTAAAGTCAGCAAAGCTCCAGGTAAGAGCTGCTTTCCCTATTGTTTTTAGGGCACCAGAACCTGCTGTTTCCCCCCACATCAGTTTGCAGCGGGACAGGGACCCTCGGCAGCTGCGTCCCTCCGACTGGCTGCCGGGGAGGGGGTGTCCCAGCCAGGTCCCCTCTCCCGGCGGCGGCGGCGCTCGGTGTTTCGGGGAACGGTGCCCCACGCCGGCCACCTCCAGCCCTTGGCAGCCCCTGGGGCGCGGCCCTCCCACGCCGCTCCCGCCGGGACGGGCTGCGGGGCCGGGCCGCCGGGGGGGCGGGCACGGCATCCCGGCGCCTCCCGGCGCGGCTCCCCGGCACCGCATCCCGCGGCATCCCGCCGGCCCCGGGCACGGCCGCGGCTCCCGGCGCAGCGCCATCCGAGGGCAGCGACCTTCGGCGCCGGGTGAGGCGGCGGCGGGCGGGGACCCGGGGACGGGCGGGGGGCGAGAGGCGCGGCCGGGGCCCCGCTCCGCCCGGGCCGTGGCTGCCGGGGCTGGGTCGGCCGCCCGGGCCGGCTGCCGGCCGGGAACATCCCGCAGGAGCGGCGGGGTCGCGGGAGGAGCCGCCCGCCCTGCGCCCTCAAAGCGGAGCGTTCCCGGCGGCGCGGAGTGCCCAGGTACCGTGCGCGTCCCGCCCGGCCCTGGGCAGCCTTCGGGCAGCGAAGGGAACGGGGAGAAGTTTGGAGCAGAGAGCGGGAGCGGGCGGCCCGGCAGCTCCGGGCGAGGAGCGGTGAAGCTGCCGGGGAGGGTGGTCCTGGGGACGCGGTGTCCCGTGCCCGACCACCGCGTCCCAGTCGTTCTTCGGGATAGGTGACGGGTGATCTGCTTGTGCCTCCCTGCCCTGGATGCTTCCGGACTGACCAGCTTTAATGTTTCTTAGCGACAGGTATTATTTAGCTTTATGGGAAGCCACTAATCGGTGTCATACATAGGCTGCCTCTCATCGGGAAGGAAAGTGAAATGACTTTTTCTCCGGCAGAAAAGCAATCAGAAGTGCGGCAGGTGCGATTTTTAAGCACGTCTCCTTCCTGAAATTATGTTTATATAGTCAAATTAATCAGTGGTGGCAACACGAAGGCTAGAGAGTAATTTACTGCTGTAGGTATATTACAACACATATTTGAAACATAACCCTTGTGCATTAAGTCCATAATTTAAGTTGCACGGACAAGATAATGAACAACTAACATGCAGCTTGTGGATGCAAAATATATTCCTAGAGAACCAGTTAAAATACATCACTGACTTTCAGCTTTCTGTGTTTGCAAGGAATGTCCTTGTACTTAGGTCACATGTGAGGCAGGAATTTTTTTTCTTTCTGATTGCCACAGAATGTTGGCAGCAAGAGAATTGTTTCTTAATCCAGTTATAAATGATGCTTCTTAGCAGTTGAAGTTATTTGTGGACTCTGCAGAGCGGGCAAGCATTTTCAGCAAAGAGAGAAGTAAAAGAGTATTAAAAATTCCTGAAGCAATGGATAAAATTACTGTGTACTTCTGGGGGCATTGTGGTTAGGATTGGTTAATGTGGAAATAGACAGGGCACATTGTCTTACACAGTATAACTTCATCACCTTCTATATCTAGGAAAAAAAAATTCATGGTGAAAAATTTGATCAAAACAGAGACCTTAAAAACAGCTGAAGGAAAGACAATGACACTTTGTTTATCTTTTCTGACTGAAGAAGTCACGGGGATGAGAATGGTCTGAGTTACTGAGTTTTTTATTTCAACTTACAAAATTATCTTTGAAGTTTTGAACTTGAATGTGCATGCCATGATGGTTTTGAAATATTACATTGTGTTTGATAGCAAATAGTTACAAATTTAAGTAAGATAACTTGAAACTTAACTATAAATATTCACATAACTTCTAAAAGCACACACTTTAGTGTTCTATTAGAGTGGAGATTTAGTTCTGTACCTTTGTAATACATCCTGTTGGAACAGAGACCAGTCTCTTTTCCTTTTTCTTTTATTTTTTTAATTAGATGTGTCATGACAGTTACAAATTAAGGCAAAATATCATAACACATCAGTATGCTATAAAAATATGCATGAACTTCAAATTCACTACAAATTTTAAAAATATTGATGCAAATCATGAAATGCAGAGAAACTCAGGTCATATTGTTAATCTGTCTGAAAGTGCAAAACTGTTCTCTTGTGTCCATCTGACTATCCTGTTAACAAATAATATTTTCTGTTAGTATACTGAGGAGGGTTTTTAATGAGCCTTTCAGAATGTCACTGTTTCCTTCAGTTTCTAAACCCTGAGGTGGAAAATCCGTGAGGAATCGTTTGTGTATTTATCGCCACCAGCTCAAGATAATACTTTCCCTGAACTCCTGCTGGCCTTTTTGCTGGACTTTGTTGATTTCTCCTCCTGGTGAAGATGCCTGAGGACCACACTCAGTTCTCTGGGTGTAGCTTCCTTTTGAATGGCTTTGCAGGGAAAGTGAGGGAAATTGGTGTGTTCTCTCCACTTCTTGGTGTCCAAAGAGCCTCTGTGCATTGCAGCTTCTCCCCAGGGTGCACCTCATTCTCTCAAATAGTTTTGTGAGCAGTGGAACAGTTCAGGATGTTGGATTGATGTTTTGCACTCTGTGGCATCTGGACTGGCCAATCAGACCCATGGGATCACCACCACCACTGAAAGGGGAGAATTACAAAAATAAATCCAAGTGATTTTGTCTGGTAGAAGTATTTAGACAGTCAAACATCTGTGTTAGAATGGATTAAGATTCTGGCGTTCGCGTTTTTATGAGGGGATCATCCAGATTTTCATTGCAGACTAAGAGTGTGGCTTAGCAGAAATCCTAGAAAGTCAGAAATGGTGATCTGTTTGTGAAATAACGTCTTCTATACTTGACTTTAAAAATCTGGCTTTAGATGTTTTTCCCATTTTAGATTTATGTTTGTTATTTCTTCCCTTCGGCCCTGACTATATTAATTTCAGCCTGGTTTCCTAAGGAGATGAAGCTGAAATAATAATAATGCTGTCTGACTGATAGCTCCCCTCATTACCTTGGTGTATTTTTTTTTACCCTTGGGGATTCATTTCTGCCAATATAAACAGATGAGAGGAGATTTCAAAGTGATGAAATTTTACAAACCTCAAGGCTTCTGGCCAGGGAGATGAGGGAGATACAGTTGATGCCCTCACTGAAGGAAGCACTGTAGCAAGCATTCAACTTAATAGATATCTGAAAATTTGTACGGGTGCTACATAGGATGCTGAGCTTTATAACTTCTGCTGCTCAAGGCTTGGTGATTATATTTTTCAATTTCTTTGCTCCGTGGGAATGCACAGTATTGGAAGTTTTGATTGTTCTTTTTTTATTTTCTCCATAGCCCTTTCAAAATAAGCTCAATAGGTCTGAGATGTTTCTGATAATGAGCTATGAATACAAACTGTCATTCCTCAACTTCATGAGCTGATGTGTTGCTTTCCTTGTCCATAACTTAATGCTTCTTGATACAGGGTTGATAGCCAGTGGTGCAATAATTTTCTTTGTTTTCTTGACTCAGTGCAAACACTCGATTACTGTGGTCACAATAAAACCTAGCTTCTTCCACAATCTCAATTGCTTACAAGTTTTTGATTTGACTTTAATTTGCTTCCTACTGCCACTGCTGTTTCTTCTGGTTAAGGCTACATCTGAATGTCCTCTTCTGCTTTTTCTGCACAGCGGGATGCTGTAACACTCTCCCCATGTCATGAGAATGATAATGGAGGAGAAATATGAAAAGGTGTTGTGAGTTTATCTAGCAAGACCTTCATGAATACATGTGCTTTTATTGACTTTTAGGTGGTGGTTTTTGTACTGATTATTTGTTCCATTACACAGCTGAGGAGCTGTGTTTATGGGTAATTGCCCATTTTCTCCTTTCTTGTCTTGCCAACATTAATAGCATCACAATACTTGTGTGTCTTCTCTTTCATTATCTCCCTATAAAATTACTATGGGTAGGTTTTTCTGAAGTGATTGGGTTTGATTGATTTTCTTTTTCTTTAGAAAGATTTTATAGTGTATTAAGTTGATTTTCTAACTTTTGTAGAAATTGTATCGTCTAGCCTTGCTCTCTGGGCATGAATGTACATATATAAATAATAAAGTGCTCGCTGCATAATATTGATTTCTTTGAAAATATTTTTCTGCATTTACATTGCACAAAGTTCTCCTCTATATATTTTCAGTCATTTATATACATTAAAGCCTTCATTCATTCTTGTATACACTTGTATAGCAATTCCATTTGACTTTATTCTCGTGTTTGATATTAGCAAGATGGACGAGGTACACAGTGATGTCTTTTTTTCTGGAAACAAGCACAAATGCTTATACGGTGTTTTGCCCCACCTCATCCTCTTGCACTTGGATGGAGCCAAACATCCTTCCCTGCTGCAAGGACCTGGCCTCCTGGCAGCCCCACACAGCTCTCCCTGTGCTCCAGGTGGCTGCCACCCCGCAGCCTGGGCTGGGTGCCTCCCAGCTGGTGTCAGAGACAACTCCCGCAGCAGTTTCTCACCAGTGGTTGCATCACTCCCAGAAACGTGGGAAGTAGCATCATAGGTAGGTGCTACCCAGTCTGCTTCAGTTCAAATGCATCCAAGGGATGGATCTGAAAACCCTGCCAGTGGGAGTGTTTAACTTGTGCTGTGATGAAAGATTGGGTAGGACATGCAAACTTGTGCCCTTACCTTGGCAGGGCAGAGAAGGACAGTCACATACTGCAGAGAGGGAGTGTGGCCTCTGCCCAGAGACCAGGGGGAGGGCTGGGGTGGGCTGGCAGCAGGAGTCCTTCACATGGTTTAGCTGTGGCTGAGGCAGCGCATCTGACTACAGCCAAAAAAACCACTGTCAGCAAAGGAAGGTGATGATTTGACTGGGGTCAGGTTTGCACTGAGACAGACCTTGAGCAGCCTTGGGGTGTGGAGCTCTGGCCAGGTGCACCCAGGCTGAAGTATTTTGACAGAAGGATTTCAACTGGCTTCCCAGAGCACAAAAAGCACTGAATATAAATATATGCAGCAGAGGTTTTCTGCATGTCTTTGCTTTGGTATGTGACATCTTTCCGTGCTGAACCCAGAGGCAGAGGCAGCTTCTGTGCTGGGTTGTGCTGCAAGGATGCAGCTCTGAATTAAAAATATTCCATTTTCTGCATCCCTCTGAAGATCCCAGAAAAACAACTGCAGATCAGGGAGCACTTGCTTTTTTTCCTTTTCTTGCTTCTTATTTTAACCTACAGATTAAGCAGCATTTACTACATATATAATAATAGCAAAACTATCTCTTGTTGTCTTTCCCTATCCTGTCCACATATTCCATCCAACAGAGGAAGGTGAACTGGGTTTACAGTACACAGTGATGTTTATGCTTGCAGCTCTGAACACCTGCTGAGGCAGAACAGCTTTCCAGCCCCCATGGACAAATGGGTAGCCATTTATTTTAGCCTTTTTCAATTACCTTTGCAACCAATCCACAACACTGGATTGGTTGCAAAGGCTGGAAATGCAGAAGTTTGTCCATAGGCTCCTGAGCAACCTGGAACTGTGATTAGTAATGCAGCTTTGGAGTTGTTGAAATGCCCTTGGAAGATGTGCAGCATTCAACACCACACAACTTGGTGTTCTGTCTGTATAAAGTACTGCCCTTTTCTCAGGCTCAACATCCCTTTTAAGGTTTGTTTTGCCTACTTTGGAATCTTGTGTCATTTGTATCCTTTAGCTGAGCACCTTGACCCATCAATATTTTGTATCTTCTTCATTACAAGGTACCTTGGCCTTGCTCAGACAGATGCAGAAGCATTGACAGCTCTTAAATATTTCATACTAACTGATGAAAGTGCTCTCTGGTATTTCACAGAGTGATGACATAGAGATTGTCATTGAGATGATTCTGTACCCTTCCTATGTCTCATCAAAAATAGCTTTAGTTCCTGGGCAATACATGGTATGATTTTTCATAAGCAGTTTCTATCTACAAAGGTGGATTTTATAGTCCTTAATTAAGAGGGTTTCCATTAAATAGTGTTGGTGTAATTTGTCCTAGAAGTATATATGTGGAGACCTTGGTATGTCTCTTCCATCTGTTGTGGACGAGATTTGGTTGGGTAAGAAGACAAAAGGAAACAGAAGCTGAGAAGGTGATGCCTAGAAATGCTGTCTGTGAGTGGACAAGCAGTTCTGAAAACAGTATTTGAATTAGAATTTCCCCCATAGTACCAAGTTGAAGAATACAGTTTGCCTGAAGTATATGTATTTCTCAGGGCTTAAGCAGTTGTGAATAGCATTGTTTGCTTTGGCAGATGACACAAAAAGTGTTAAGTGATCATATGGCACTTCATCTTGATTTAAGTCCACAATACTGTGGGAGTGCTGAAGTTTTTCTGCTGTTTGTATGAGTTGAAATTTTGAGGACTGGCTTTATAAACTGCTCTGGAAAAAAAAAAAAAAAAAAAAGGAAAGCCAACCTGGAACTGAGGAGCAGGGCAGAGCTCTGCAATTGTTGTCATTTCTTCCAGAAGATGGATGGGATACTGCCACAGAGACAACTTGTGATGAGAAGATGCTGATTTAGCTGCAACCCTTCCTGTAGCAGAGCCGGGCTTGGACACAGGCTTGTGGTTCCCTGGACACAGGGAGTCAGATAATGCTGTGGAGTGTGTCAGTGTAGTTCACCTTTCTTGTTTTCTTGCCAGGATGCACTCTTCTCCAAGGAAGGAGCCATTTTCTAGAGTATCAAAAGCATGATGGTCGTGTCTGGAGCAGTTGCCCCATGAGGACAGGCTGAGGGATGGGCTGGCACAGTCAGGAAGAAAATGGCTCTGAAGGTGCTGACAGCAGCCCCTGGTACCATGGGAAGGGAGGTGGTCAAAAAGAGAGAGCCAAAGACACAGGGGGCATCAGCTGGACCAAGCCAGAGAGGTTCAGATGGTGCACAAGGAGTCCAAGGAGGAAGAGGTGTGGGCTGCCCACAGTGGCTGTACCAGTTCTGCTCTGGGGAGTTCCAGCCCCAAGGGAGCACAGCAGTGATCAGCCTCATCTGACCCTGGTGCTGGACCAGGGAATCCTGAGCCCCATCCAGCCTGAGCTCTCCTGTGACCCTGTCATTCCAAGATCAAAGCTGAGCCTCTAAAAAGTTGCTGTGAAGCCTTTGTTCACCATCTGTGCATGAAAAACATAACAGGGAAGTGGAACCTTATTTAACAGACTGAAAAAAGGCCAGTTGACTGTACCTTTAATGAGAAATAACAAATAGATGCTAACAACAGCACAGTGGTTTGCATTCCCTGCCTTAAAATATCTTGCTAATACAGTCTGCCTCAGATATGGTTAAATTCAGTGTTGTAAAACAATTTCTAAGTGTACAACATGTGATCTGTTTCAGGCTTCAAATCTAATTCAGTCTGCTGCAGCTTTTGTTCACTTAAGAAAAGCTTTCTCCAAGGCACAATACAGTATGGTAGAAATGCAGGGACTTCTGTAAACATGTTTTGCTAAAGCTTTAATGTGATAGTTATGTTCTGTGTTCAAAAATGAAACAGCCTGCTGCTTTCTTGGAAGTAGGCATCATGTGCAACCTTTAAAAGAAAGGTCCCTAAGTGATGATGGTGTCTTCTAATGCGTCTTGCTTGTTTTTCTTCTTGGAAAGGTCAGGTGTTAGAAATTCTGTTGTTACCACTCTTCTGATATTTTCTCTAAATTTCTTCTCAGAAGAGCTGGATTGCAGTGAAACCTCTTGGTGACAAAGCCTCCAGAGAAGACAGCCACTGACTAATCTATTATTAAGACTGTGAGTCGCTTCTGTTTAAGAAAAAAATACTAAAGAACCACACCAAAAAGTAAACTATAAGCAATTGCTTCTACAATAGATGGAGTTTCATTTAAGCAAACATCAGGCAAAAAGCTCCTCTCCATGTTGTCAAAGCTGTTTCATAAGCAGTGATGAACATGTGTTCCCTGAGTAACATAAAAGAGTCAGCATTAAGAAGCCAGTGGTGCTTTCAACTACTTCCCCTCTCTTCCCCATCATTACTCAGAAACTGTCACTAAAAGTGCTTGCTGTTTACCTCAGAGAGCTTAAAAAATATTAAAAAGGTGAGTGTGTGAGGGTTGGAGGAATATTTTTTCTTTCTCCTTGAACTTGCATTTGTTTGCTGGAAAAGCTAGAAGTGTGGAAGGAATAAATTGAATAAAAATAATTCTCAGCCAGTTTCTAATGGAAACAACCTATTATTGGTGTGATTGGAAGGTCTCCACTTGAACATAGAAGGTGTTTGTCATAAGGCATGATGCTTTTAGGAAAAAGTATCACTGAAAAGACAGGCAATGCTGGCTTTTTCTCTTCTGAATTGGTAGTTTTATTATTTACAGTTTGAAGAGAGAGTACATGCTGTCCACACAGTTCCTTTTATTAATGAGTAACTCACTTTTATGTTCCTTTTCTCCTTCTGGATTCTCATTAGTTACAGGTAACTGGAAGTAACACTCCAAAGTAAAACAGAATAATTTGGATGGTGTGTTTCTCAAACAGATTTCCCAAGAGACTCAGTGTGTTCTGTTCTAGCAAGTTTTTAAGCTAGAAAAAAAATTAAGATTATTATGATGCTATTATTATTATACTGATTCATTTAGCTTTAATGACTATTAAAATAATTCTAAATGGAAACCTACTTGCTGTAATCTCGTTTAAGGAGATGTAATTTCTTGGGTTGAGTCAACTATAATAATTCACACATCTTAGCATGGAAATTGAATGTTGTTACAGAAACTTAGTTATCTTGAAGAGATGCAATGAGACATTCAGCTGTATATTCATTGTGTTAATTAAGTGACTGGTTAACAATCCAGCCACTGTAGAGAGTTAAATTTTGTCATATAAAGGGAGAATGAAGAAAGCTGGAGGCCTCTTTAGTAACAGTTGGTGGTCTACAGAACATAGAAAAAGGCTGAACAAATTTATCCAGCTGATCAATTCTGCACATCCACATGGAGTTATATCCGCCTCATGATTCTGACAACCAAAAAAGTCAATTAAAACTTCACACCTTAATGATTTTAAAAGTTGCTTGCTCTTAAATTTTTGTAAAACCTAGAACCTGAGGTTGTGTTGCTTAAAATTAAATAAGTACTCTGGAAGATCTGAAAGATGAAATTTAGAGATGCATCTTTTTTTTTTTTTTTTTTGATGAAGCTTTTTATGGCTTAATGGCTTGATTAATCCTTACTAGAAATATTAAATATGAATTTTTTTTCTAGGTATATATTTTGAGAGGGAATGGTAATTTTTTTGTTTTATCTGTATCTTGGCCTCATTTCTGTACTTTTTCAGAATGTAGGAAAAAGCACGTAAGATTAGAGGCGAATCAAAGCAAACTAAAAAAGGTCAATTTTAATTTGAATGGCTCAGTACCTCCTCAGCCCCACTCTCACCTCTCCTCCCAGTGCTGTTGCATTTGATCATAGCCATCAAAAAGCTGGGATTTCTAGCCCAGGCCTTTCTGGATGGCTGCCTTTCAGGGCAGGATTGAGTGCATTTGTTAGTGCTCTACTCCTGGTTGAGAGCTGGAGAGCAGAGATAAGAGCTGGCAGTGCTGTCTCGGGGCAAAGGATGTCTCCTGTAATCCCAGTTTCCTGGTTCAGGCTTTCCAGCGTCAGCATTCCACGGAGGAGGAGAGGTGAGGCCGACAGCCCGAGCTGCCATCTGACAGGAATCACATTTGGTGTACGGATGGCAGTGGATCCCATGGCTGGGACTGGGGCAGGGGAGGCAGCCCAGCCTTCAGGCTTAGAAAAGCAGGAGCCCCTCAAAGGTGGAACGTAATTCCCATCTGAAGTTAAGCTGTTCCCAAAATGGCGATATTTGTTCAGATGTCTTAGCAGGAGCTGGCAAGGGCATCTGGCTTCACTCCTCCTGTGCCACTCTGAGCTGCTCCAGCAAGACAGCAGATCCAGCCTATTTATACAACTGAGCAAAAGCGGTGCAGGGTAAGACCTCGTTCTGGTTTTGGGGCAAAGGCCTCGACTGCAGAACACATAGAGACATGCTCTCTTGTTGGAGCTTGTCTTTCTAAGGCTCCATCTCCTAAGTGAGAATGTGACATTCAGAAGCTTGAGGATAGATGGCTCATCACTAAATGGGATGTGATGAGGGGGAAGATGCTCAGCCTCAGGCAGCATGGGAGCTAAAAACAGCTCACTGGTGTTGCGAGCTGTGTTTGCACAGTGCCAGCACAGTCACTGCTGAACTTGGGAGAGGCTGGAGATGTTCTGGAAATGTTCAGAGGAGCAAAATCCTCTGGGGATAATAGCCCCGAAACTGAGGAAGGAATATTATGGCTTGTTCGTGCCTGGTATCAGCATGGGAGTATCAAAAATTGTTAAGAAAATAAGCATATGGAGTGTATAAAAGGCACATAAGCTTATTTTGGGTGAGGAATATACATGATGCTGTTCTCCTTTTTACATCTCTTCAGAAAGTATCTTGGCATGTTTTCTGTAGATTTGTATCTCTGAATTTAGAGGGGGAGGATGAGGAGGAAGGGAAGCTGGGAAGAGAGTACTGCTGGGATATGACAGAGTTTAGCACTGGTTTGTTTGCAAGTGGAAGATGCAGAGGCGCTGCAGTGATGTGTTATATTGTTAATTATGTTTCAGTGTAGCTCTGGAGTTGTAGATCCTAGGAGAAATGCCACTCTGAACAAATATGGTATTCAGAATTTGTTGGTGAACTGTAACATCTGAAATTATACTTCTCTAGAGAAAAATAGAGCTTGACTGTGCTAAACATTCAGCAAACACTTATTGCAACTCCAATTTGAATGTTTAAACTGTGAACAAAATACCAGGAAGCACTCACTAATATTTCTGCGGCATCTACTTTCTGGAGAAAATTGTGCCCTCATTTTCTAAATTAGAGGAACAAAAATAACAGATAATTATTTTATTTTTTTTTTCCTCAGGTCATGCTGCACTTGGTAATAAGTCACTGGTAAACAGCTCATGAACTGTCTGTGTTTCTTGTCTTGGGTGTTGAGTTTACAGGATGTTTACTTGGTAGCCTTGGGAAAGGCAGCCACCTGTGGGAGAGAGGAGCAGAGCTGAGGTGACAGAGCAGTGAGAGCTCAGGGAGCAAGGTCTGTGGCATGTGCAAAGGGCTTGAGCACCCCTGTCTGCACACTGTGACAATGGACATCAGTGTTACTGTGCAGACAAGTGAGATAAAAGGTCAGGATGGTTTTGTTTTGTAACCAAAACAGGCAGGATGTCTGTTGAGGAAAATGGTGGCTGACTAAATGAGTGTACTTCGGTAACAGCAGTTGCACCCAGGTGTCATCTCATCTTCTGGGGACTGTGGCATGCTATTTCAATGCTGGTTACTTTTCTTCTTCAAGGTAGAGGACACTTTGAATACCATTTTAAGTCTTAGATAGCTCCATCCTCCACTAAAAAATTAATGGATGCTATAAAAATACCAAGGCTAGAATATTTCCTTTGGTCATAAATTTCCCATAGGAAAACTGCTCTGTATTCAACAATTTAATGCTGGGGTTGGTACTGATGCTTGAGTTTAATAGAGTTTATTAAAGTATCTTCGTTATTCAGAAGAATAAAATTGTTCCGATGATTTTGCACGATTTTGCACTGCATAAGCAGCACTGTTGTGGTGTGGTAAAGATTGTCTTATTTTTGTCTCCACAATTCAGGAAGAACTGGGATGTTACAGTGTACTGCTGAAACTGTATATCCAGAAAAGATACTGGTAATCAAACACAAATATCTGTAGGAAAGGTCATCTTAGTTAGCAGATGCATATGCCCTTTTCCCATCCACCAGCTTGCTGATTTAATAGCTCTGGGATGGCACAGATTTGTGACTAATCCTTGCTTTGAATCAGCAGTGCCTACTGAGATAATGCAGGAATTGTTCAGAGCTTTAGAAGGATGGATGGTTCAAAATTAAAAAAAAAAACAAAAACAAAGAAGAAACAAAAAAGCCAAACAGGTCAAAAGATCTTTTCTATTACACCAACAAATTGATTACTTCTAATTCAGAAATTCTTTTAAGCCATTTGCATTTTTCATAAATTTATCTTGAATAAACATGTTTACCATGTAACCCTGATTTTTTTCTGCATTGTGTTTTTTTCACCTGGGACTGAGTGGTGAGGGCAGCTGTCCAGTTAATCCAGAATGAGCTTCAACAAAGCCTAGATGTGTGGGCTCACAGTACCTCCAGGCAGCATAGAAAGTGCTACTTATCCAAGGATATAAACACTACTGGCTTTGGCCTCACACCTCCACCTCGGCTTCATGGGTTTGTGGCTATTTGTGGCAACAATTTCTGCCTATCTTCAGGCTTTACTTCAGCCGGATGATGAGCCACATCTTGCTGTCAGAGTTGTTTTGTGCCACAGTCTAGGCTGTGGCACCTGAAAGATCCCCTCCACCATGTGGTTTGGTGACATGGATAGTTGTGGGGCATCCTGCATTGGAAATATTCTTCTGTGGCTGGAGGCCATCCTTCCTTTGGAGATCTTTGAGGTAGGAGCAGGTTTTCTCATGAATCTCTAGCTTGCCCCAGCTAAAGTGGGAGAACATTACCTTCAAAGTCGTGAGATGAAGCCTTCAAAGCACAGAATAGACAACTGTGTCACCAGGCAGGCTTCTTGAAAGGCTGAGCTGTTTGTGTCCTCTAGTGAGGCAAATGAGTGATGTGCCCTGGATTTAGCTGTGCCTACCATGTGATAATAGAAATTAATTGTGAAATGTTTATGATCCTAGAAGCATGTACTGACATGCTGCACAAAGCAAGGGTTCTGCCACTGCACATGCTGGGAAATGTCTTTTCACTCAATTTGTTTTCCCCTACAGCCCCTGACTCCAGGTCCATTCAACTATTTCAGGTCACTTTGTAAGCAATCTGCAACCACCCTCTACTAAATACAGCTTTCCTGGATATGTAGGCTCAGCACATTTCCTTGTTGCATGAAATCTCAGAAAGGCTATTAGTAAATCCTGACTTTGATTTTTCTTTTTATAGTTGTTTACAATTTCAGATAAAATTGCCACTTGCACTAGTAAAAGACATAGTGTGTACCTGCAGCTCACTCTCTTTTGACTAGGTTATTTTATCTGTGTTAGTTTGCAATATCTGATGTCTACAATATCTGCAATATCTGTTTTTCAGCCTTCGGTTCTGTAGCTGAAAGATCAAAATTTCAGGAGAGTAATTTATCTGTAAAAGTTTCTTCCTTTTTCTTCACGTAGATACAATTTTCATATAAATATCGAGTATTATGACAATCGGCTCCCAGATGTGATCAAAGTACAGATCTCTAAAGAGAAAAGTGAAACTCAGTGACCATAAAAACTGAGAGGATGCTGTAGGACTGGTTAACTGGTGGATGCTAAGAGCATGTGGTAGCAAGAGGGTTAGGCACAAACCCCTGACTGACAGTATTTGGGCCAGAGTCGCTTTTGTGCTACTAACAGACATGATAGTTCTGCTAAATACCTGGTCTCTCCTCTCCTTCTTGCTGCCCTGAGGATTCTTTGGAGAAGCAAAACATTACTAAGGACAAATAGAAAAACTCAGAGCACTGTATGATAATTTGACTGTAGAGCCTGGGCATCCTTCAGTGGGAATGGATGTCCTTGAATTGCTATGCACAAATATTTTTATGATATTGAATAAAACTCTGAAATGAACTTGGCTGAATACAGGGAATCTTAAGGCCCTATGCCATGTGTCTCTTCCTTTCTGTGAGATGTATCCTGCCCTATTTCTGTTTCAAGGGGTTTTTATGCATTTTTTTGGAAACAGTGCATCCTCAGAAGAACTGTTTAACAGCTCTTGGAAGAACAATTTCCTGCCTCACAGGGTATTTTTAGCCAGCTTAGACCCACAACTCATCAAGACCTGAGGAATGGACCACCCAGGACTTGAAGGATAGAGTTCTGTGTTGGTACCTCTCTGCCTTGTGGAAGTTGAAGGTAAATGAGTGTGAATTTGGCTTCTGATGTATATCAGAACATCTGTTACAAATCATGTTTGGCTACAGTAGCCTCTCAGATGAATCTCTGCAGCACAGTGGTACTCTTGTCCTGCTTTTTTTTAGATGTCCTCCATACCAGGGGCAAATAAAAAAATCTATAGATCTGCCTGCTTGTCACTGTAAAACTGCATGGCTAATTAATTGATGTGTGACCTGACCATATGCTTATGTAGAACACTGACATGTGAACTGTGTTCAGAATAAGCAAAAGTGCATTCATTCTTTTCCTCAGTATAGGTGAAGGGAAGAATTCACTCCTGGAATGAACAGAGGGAATGTTGTTGCTGTGCATACCTGACAGAGAGATGGACCTCGTGAATTAATATCAGAAATACATGCTCTCACAGGCTGCTGAAAGTTGCACAGGTAGTCTCCCACCATTTCATGGTGTACATACACAGCAGAGAGAAGAGCAAGAACAGCACCTTGCCTGAGGTTTGGTGTCACTCACCTGAGTCTGCAGGTGACCTTCAGTTCTCATCTGTGTGATACCCCGCGTGCCAAGGCTTTCTTCGATTGTTTTATTTCAGGTTTGATCTCTGTGACACCAGAAGTGGAATATCATGTGGTCAGTCACAGCCCATGAGGTCAAAAGAAGCATTAATAAATGCAGTTACAGAGCCCGTCTGATGGATACCCTTGTGCTGACAGACACGGGTGTTCTCATGCAGGACACTGTGTGGGGGCAAGGCAGGAGAACGTGCAGTGACAATGGGACATGAAAATAGAGAGGGTGTTTGAGGACACTTCTCTTGAGGCTTTTCATCCAGGCTTCAGGCTAATTGTTTTGCCATTAATATCAGTTATGTGATATCAGTATCTTACTCTTGTTATTTGCTACATGCAGGTATAAATACCGTGTTTTCATGACATGTAAAATTGCATTCCCCTACTGATAGCAGCAAGGAATCTTGCAGGGAGGATTGCAAAACACTTGTAAAAATCCTGTTTATTGAATGAAGCCATAATTGCACATGCAGAGGTTAGGGCTGGGGTTTAATGATTCCTGCTTTTCTTCTCCTGCTCTTTGCAGAGATGCTGTTTTTCCAAGAAGTGCTAGGGAACCCCTTGGGCTGCAGCTGTGTCTGGACTGCACAATGCAAGAATAAAGACTGAAGAAACCCCTTTTCCACTTTTTCTAGCCTACTGCATCTCTTTAGGGATCACATATGATTCATTGTCTTCCCTGGGACTGCCTTCCCCTCACCACCAAATCCCATTCAGCCCTCAGAGAACCCCCATGTGAGAGCAGATTGCTTTACTTAAACATTGGCAAGTGACCACATCCTGCAGCTGGGGTCAATCTGGGCTGCTGACCCCTTTTCCTTCTCATCATAGGTTTTAAAGAGGGATTTAGTTTTGGAACCACTAACTTCAGTTCTCACATCTATGCTGATGGCTTTATTAACAGTAGAGCCATCACATAAATTGTCATCTCCTGCTCTTGACTGCCCAATGTCAGAGATGTCTCTGGAGATGTCTCTGTAAACAGGAAAGCAGGTGTTGATTCTTTGGGACATTTGACTTTTAAATTTCCTCATCATCACCTTGCTTTTAAGGGCACTGTTACAAGGTTTGGTTGTTTGTTTTGGTGCCCTTTTCGAAGGGCAGCACTGCAGGGCTGCCTCTGCAGCTACCAGCCCAAAGTTGCTGGGTTTACAGGATTATCAGTGTGGAAAAATCTGTATTTTTCATCTCTGTGCACTGTGAAACTTTCCATTTTACCATTCAAGCAGAGTTTAGCCCAAGTGAAAGGGTAACACAATTTCAATAGGAAGATAAAATTGATAATCTCAGATTCTTTTCTGATTGAGCTCTTTCAGTCTTTAGAGTGCTTTTTCATTGTCTAATGCTTCTTTGAAGTAAAAAAAAAACAAAACACTAAACTGAATGAACAGTTAATAAGATCCTTTTCCATTTTCATCAGAAGTCTGATGTCTTATTAGCACAAAATACCCTTGTAATTTTCCACTTTCAAACTCTGCTTTCTACCTCTTGAAAATCAGCAGACACAGTAGACCTCTTGCCATAGGAGAGAGTAGTCCTTCCCCTTTGCAGGAGATTATTGTGGGGCTAGTTGGAGGTTATCTTACACACCAGCTCTGGAGGTTCAAATCAAAACTGAAAATACTTTTTGTAGTCTTCTCATTGTCAGAAACTTCATGTTCTGCCTTGTCACATAAAGGAATGGGTTTTCTGAAACTGGTTTTGAGTAAATGACTTGGACTTCTTTTTGGTATGGAAAGCAATTTTTTCTTTTGCTTAAAACTGACAAAATGGGGATTTCTTTTGGGGAGTTTTTGTTTCTATGCTTTTGTCCAGAGCAGTTGTGAACAGTTGAGCTGGTAAGACGTCAAAAATAAGAGAAAGCACTATGAACACATGAAGGAGCTTCCTGTTGTATAGTCTCTGTATATGTGTCCTGTGCTAAGCAGCGCATGGGTTACTTGTGTAGGACATACTATTTTTCTGTTTAATAGCTTTTGATAGATTTTTCTTCCTTCAGTTTTTTTATCACCTCCTCAACATTACTGATTACCTCCTGAACCTCCCACTCAACTCTTTAGATTGAATGCAGTTTTCAAATCCAGGGTAGATTTGCTATAGACATCCAGAAATTGCTCCCTGAAGCCACCTTCCTGACATCAAGCGGGTTCTGTCTTGGAAACAATTGTTATTTGTTGCCTCTTAATTCTGTGAATATTTGAAATACTAAGATTATGTGTAACAGAAAGCAAACCATAAATCTGTGGAGATGTATGAATTTGCAGAGTGTTGGTTTCTGACAGGCATCTGGCCAAGTGACAGGACATCTGGAATGATAGCACAATCTTCCCAAAGCCAAGCCTCATTGCTGCCATATTTCACCTCTTTTTTGGATGTTACTGTTGTCTCATCATCACCCTGTGCAAGCTGATGAGATTCTCTTCTTGTCCTGACCACAGCTGTTGCTATTGTTTTCTTGTCCACTTCAGGTATGTAGAGATTTTGCCAGTGCGTTGCAGGCTGAACCGTTTTGAAGGCACAAACATTGCTCTAGTGCTTCTCAGCACACACATAAATAGTGTGAGGTGAGAAGTGGTGCATGTGCAGTGAACACCCCTCAGGTAACCTATCTTTTGATTATACCAATGGTTTACATTGAGATGTCCCAGAAGAAAATAATTAAACAGGAAGCATTTACAGCTCTGGAAGAAACAGGAACTCTGCTCTGTTGAGGAGAACAGTTACTCATTGTATTTGAAGATCTGAAGAAAATGTATGTTAACAAAACATCTGAACTTGTGTAATTAATACTTAAAGCCTAATTATAGCAGATCATTTTTACACTCTATCATTTAACTTAAATTCTTAGAGATTCCACATGAGAAGTGCAGATACCAAGCAGTTCTGCAAATGAGTAAGTAATTCAGTATGTACTTAAAGCCAGGACTGTTAAGGAAATGTTGCTTAATTAAGCCTCATTAATACAGACAGTTCAAAAAAATCTGCTGCTCAAAACAATCTTCATTTATTTCTCATTCATTAATGTTTAGAACAGACTTAAAGTTTTAAATGCTTATCAATATATATTAATAACACTGTATATGGAAAGTTTTGGGATTTTTTCTCTGCATTGGTAAAATTTCTTCTGAAGGTAGGAGGATGTCCTTATGCAAGTTACTGGTAGAGGAAAGAACTGCAACTGTAAGCAAATTTGGCTGAAGCATAAGATAACCTACCAAGTAGCTATAGACTTTTTTAAACATTGATAAAAGAACTCATGAAATGTCATTTTTTTTACATATGTCACTGCAGATGATGCTTATGGCATAAGTTGTTTAGCTTAATAGTAGTAATGATGGGTTCAGAAATTGAATTAACCTCCAGTATCTGTTCAGATGTAGAGCCCCTCTGTGTATGGGAATGGCAAAAATGTGCAAATTGATAAGCTCCATCCATTTTTTTGAAAGATAAACTCTTCAAATATGGGTTTACAATGTGGAAATTATGCCTGCCAATATCTTTCATGTTCAGCAGAGGCTGTGTGAGGAGGATTAAGTCATTGTGCATCCTCTCAGGTTTCAAAGATGCTTCACAGGAGGCAGAATTACTTGCTGCTAGTCCAAACCAGTACAAAATCCCCCTCTTTGACCCCTGTCCTACATTTGAGATCCTGAAAATGTTCCCATTTACATAAGAGTGAGTTGGCTAAAGTATTCAATCCACCTTAACATCCCATCTTTATTTCTTCAACTTAGACACCTTTTTTGCTTCAAAGCCTCCAGAGACTGGATACCACACTGAAGTGGGGAAACAGTGCTATAGGACAATACAATCACACAGTGCACAATCTAAATTGGTACCATATTTGTGTATTTCAGAAGAAAGAGCAAGTTTGCCTCTTACAGTCTATAAGATGCTGTAATTGCAGTAATGGAAACAAGAAGCATGAAGGAGAAGGGTTTGTGTATAGGCTGAAATTTGGTCCCTCCCCTGTAGTGGAGCTGAGTTCAGCCAGCAATCTTGTGCCTCTCAACAAATGGCATAAAATGCCTCTTAGTAGAGATCAGCACTTAGGAGGCTGCTCCTAAAATAGATGGAAACTCAGCTGAAGGCAGAATGAGGCAACAGTTACCATGAATTCTCTCTTAGGAGACTGTCACAGAGGAGTGGTTTAGGTCACTTAAGGAGTCACTGCCAAAGGTAATAGCAGCCGGTTTAATCTGAATTTGAGAAGTATCTTGACAAAAATCAGTGGCAAGTTTCATTCAATCACTGGCTACACAGACAAAGCATACAGAGCAAACTTGGATTAGAACCAAATTTTAGATGATTGACATGAAGAGCAAGGATGAAAAATGATAAAGATCTAAAAGGTAAGGGAGATGATCCCAGTGAGTCATGGGATTCCCCTTGCTTTCTAAATTCCTATTGGAGTCTTGGTGCAGCTGAGTCCAGTCTTAGTCCCTGCCTTGGTCAATGGTTTATGTCTAAAGGATTTCATAGGGAAATACAAGGAGTAGCATAGACTGTCTATCTCCAAGTGTATTTTTAAGCAATTTCAGGCCATGCTGCCAGCAGCAAGGAGGTGGATTTGTGCCTTTCTTCCACACTGCTTCAGAGGAATGTTGGTTTTGAGGTTTGCGAGTGAAAATTCAGTAAAGCACATTAACATCATTAATCAGAGTGTGAAGAAAAACCCTGTCAGAGAATCCAGACTTTATCTTTGCCTTTGGCTTTTTGAGACACTGAAAGAAGGAGAAAAAAAGACATCAGATGTGTCTGAGTGATAGTACTGAAACTCAGAAATTGTGACTGGACTAGGGGAAAAAACCTTTACCACAGGTGCCAGGAATGGAAGCATGAATCTGAAAAGGAAACTTGAAAGGCAGATTGTCTGACATGTTTTGCTAGAAAGGTCTGGTGTTCTGATCCTGTTTTCTCGTTACGGACCAAATTTTTATCGAGTTGTATTTATTTCACTACTAACTTACACAAGTGCAAAAGGAAAATATATTCTTTAATCTAGTGGGTTTGTGTTTGTACTTGTATAAATAACTCTTTAGCAAGCTATTTATTAGTTATTGCTACTGCACAGCAACAAGGGTTAAAAAAGACTCTCAGTGTAGATGTGCTTACACAAAGATTGTATTCGTTAGGGAGTACTACAAATGAACACCAGCCTAAAAGGAAGATGCCATGTCCACTATCTAGAATTTTGTATTTGAAGTTCATACACATAAGGACAGTAGCAGCCTTATCAGAAAGTGTCAGTTTAGCATTTATTTCAAAACTTGCAGTACTGACAACTCCTACAGCACTGATGTGTCGGCTGCATAGAGGTGAAAGATTTCTGATCTTCCTGTCGGCAAAAGCATATGTAGAGACCTGATAGAGAATGTAATGAAAATATTCATGGCAGTTTTGACCCTTACTGCTATTTTTTTGTGCTGACCCTTCATTTTTAAATGGATATGGGAAACAAATGAATCATCATTTTGTGGTGGCAAGTATAAGGTTCAGCTTCCAGGCTGAAGTGCACAGTTAATTAGTTATTGACGACAATGCTCTTTCCGAGTGAGGGTAGACTGCATTTGTGTGTTTCACTGCATGGATTATGTTGTTGTCTTTAAACCAAGAATTTGAGAAGGGCAGGTTTTGAGTACTGTTTTACAGGCTGATAAAGTACAGGAAGCCACAAGAGCTTTCTCAAATCCTGCAACTATTCTCTTGCAGTTGCATGATATTCCCTTGCCACTTGCCTTTGCAAAGATATTGGACATAGTTGAAGTATGGTTTCTGATCCGAGACAAAATCAATGGAATCAATGGATCTCTTCTGTTATTGATTGAAAATCAATTGAAAATCAATTGCAGATTGAAAATCTTAATTGGGTTCTGCCACAGATTAAAACCCAATGCACTGTTATAGACGTCTTCATTTTGATTTTGGAGCTTTATTTTCTATTGTTGGAATCTGTTGCCCTGTTGAGCAATAATGCCATTTACTGTGAGACACACGTCAGAACCACAGCTGAATAAATGCAACTTCCACACTATGAAAGCAGATTTAAAGCTGGACTTCCTCATCTATAACAAGATTGCGTGACAGCTAGTGCTGACTTGTAGAACATCACAGACAGTATAAATACCTGGTACAGTTGCTGGGAGTTACTTGCATAACACTGAGGGCTGAGAACAGCTGCCACAAATTTTGCATATCATCAGTTCCCTTTATTTTTCTAGCTTCAAGGCAACATGCCTTGTTTTTCTGCTGAAACACACCTGTAGGTAGAGGCCAGTATTATACTAAAACGGGAGACAACTGGATTTTTTTACCTGCCTGAGCTAAACAAGTACAATTTAGTACAATTTGACATTTCAGTTGGATACATGCAAATTGATGTATATATATATGTGTGTATATATATATATATATATATATATATATATATATATAAAATAACCATCCAGTTACTGCACTTTCTTTCTCAGAAAAATCCTGATAGCACTCTTTTTGAACAGTGATAGTCACATCAATTTTTTAAGTGGTCATTTCATTACTTAAGCAGTTTGTTCTGGATATAACCAGAACTCTGGAAATAAGTTTTGGTAGCATTTTCCTAATCAGCTTTTGTGTACAGTGTAGACATGAGCTCAAACCACCTGTGGCAGCAGTTCCTGTGCACATAATCTGCTGTGGTTGCTCAGCAGTGTGGAGGGCATGGCAGAGGGGACCCTGTTCTAGTGACTTCAGTGAGCTTAAAGTGTGCCTCATTGCCTCCTTGGACTCAGGCAGTTTTTCCACACATCTCCAGGATGCTGTAAGAGTTTCTGTGCAGGTTTGTTATCAGCTCTACAGTGGTTGGATATCCAGCTTTTGTCACTCAATGGTATTTGCAGATTCAGTGGCTCTCCTGTTCTGAAATCTTACTTGGTAAAGGAGAGGCACTGTCAGAACAGATGATTACAGCTCTGAATTACTTGGGAAAGGGAATGTAGAGGAAATGGAAGATGACAAAGATAGAAGCCATCTGAAAAGAAAGCCTTTTTCAAAGGAAAATTAAGAAGCAGACTTTCAATTAATGAAAGTAGCAATAACTTGAGATAGAACTAAATAGGAAATAACAAGACTATGTTGGAAATGCTGCTGAGGCTGTTGAACTTTTTGCATGAGGTATTTTTTGGGATTGTTTATCCTTACTGGGATAAGAGGAGGCAGCAGACTGTTGAAAGAGGCAGAAGAGCAGTCACAGCACAGAGAACCCAATGGCTGTTGGGCTGGAACTGAGCTGGAAAAAAAAAACCAACCCACCAAAAAACCACTGAAACTTTAGCAACTACATCTGCTCTTTGGCTGATGGATGTGTCTGGAGGGCTGGTGGCAGAATGTACTTCAGAAACCCACAGTGCCAAGCTGAGTGCAAATATCACTTCCTTAAATATATTTTTCTTCTTGTACCCCCATGAGGGAATACAGCTCTAATCAATGAAATTAAATTGCACTTTTGAAAAGCAAAAAGGCAGAAAGAAGCTGATGACATGTCTGGGGTATTTTAGAATTTGAGGGAAATCTATTGTCCTGGGAAGGTGAGGGGGGCACTACGGTAGATATTTCTATTTTTTTTTAGCAACCAGAGCATGGACATATTCTCAGAAGCCACAGTTCATACTCTGGGGGAAAAATGCGAAGTATAATTTACATGCCAGCTGTACTACAGTGTTTGTCACCCTTCTCAACACAGCACCGTTGCCTTTTTTATTTTTTATCACTTTTATAAACTTATACAGAACAGGATTGTATGGAGGGAGAGACAGATGAAAAGATGGTAAAGTAAAACTTTCATTTTTGTGAGAGAGAGCATCTTCTTAGTTTCAGAAAGAAATCTCCATCTGCAGTTTTCCAGGAAGCTGTTTCTTTAAAAAGATGTTTTCAAGACTGATTGGTATCAGGTGTTCACTGCCATTTGATGCAGGTGTTACCATGGTGACCACTCCACTCCTCTAGGTAGGCTGTCAGAGGCTATAATTGTGCTTTAAAAATCCAGTGCACAGTATGATAACCTGCACAGAAATAAGCTGTGGCCTTGCTCAGACACAGGTCTGTCTCTGAATTTGCTGATTTGTGACTGCAAGCCACAGAAGATTGTATACTGATGTTTGGGGGGATATTTCCTCCCTCCCTTTCTATGTGACAAACAGGCACAATAGGCTCTACAATATAATGGGAAAGATTAAATTATTTTAGCCACACTTGGTCCCCAGCCCCATTTGAGTCTGTGGCTCTTTCTGGTCTCAGGCCAGGATATAAAGCCACATAGACACGCTCTGCTGTGTCTGTGTGGCTCTGCTTGTGTCTGCCTTCTGCCAGGGCGTGTGAGAAAAGGTGTTTTACTGATACACTGGCATCTGTGTGGCTGTACTCCAGACAGTGGCAATCCTGAAATGCCTTCTCTGCCTTTGGCAAATCTCTGACCAGGGATTAAAAATGCATTACTCTTTAAAATGCTGCATGCTGACCCTTGTATTTCATGGATCCTAGTGCTGCAACCACACATTTGCCTTTTTACAATGCAGCTGGCAGCAGTGCGACACTTGTTCCTTAGCTTCTGCAGGATTAGGAACACAGGTGCCCCTTTTTCCACATGCTGCTTATGTCTGTGCAAAGGTAGTTTGCCATTTTGCCTGCCACAGTCTGTAGATGCCTGCATTTCTGCTTCAAGCCAAGTAAGTTGTAGTTGACACAAAAAAGTAATAAGATTGCAGTGCTTATTTATTACCTTGAATTCTGCATCAGTAAGATGGAAGGTAAAGAGAAAAGTTGGTAAAGAGTGAGGAAATTATAAGGATGGGTTGAATGTCAAGAAGCAAAGGCTGAAAGAGCAGTAGAGTTAGAGGCTATTGTGCATCCTGCCCCAATTCCTCTATATCCCAGCTACGGCTTCTCAGCAGCAGCCAAAACCCCCGGGCTCAGGTTCCTATGGATCCCTTAGGCAGGACGGTATCCTGGGAACCATGTTTTTTATAACTGGCTGTATCTTTGCTCTGTTGGTCTCCTCAGAGGGCCTGGATTGAAGACCACAGCAGCAAAATAGCCCTACAGGAACAGCCCAATCTGTTGCAGATTGGATAGCAGGGAAAAGTCTTACTGTCAGAATAGAAAATTTCCCCAATTAAATAAACCTTTCTGATGAAGTCTTTGACATTTCTTTAAATAGAGCTCGATCCATTAAGTTGCTAAATAGCTTTTATGTCTCCCCAGCAGAGGTAGAGAGCTGTACACATCACCAGTGCTCAGTACTCTGCAGAGTTAAGAACAGAAAGTTGACCACTTGGACCTTTTGTGTCATGGTAGTCTCTCTTAAGCCTCCAACTGTTATTTTGAAAGACAATATTAGAAAATAAGATTAAATAAATATTTATGGCCCCAGTTGTGCAGTTGTTTTTAAGGATGTAGCTGTGAGAACCGGACATGCAGTTGAGTCCTCATATGTACTGGAGCTGTGCAGTACAATGGTGTGTAGTGCTACAACTTGGATTTCAAATGACATTTGATTGTATAGTGTGCTTCAGTTTATTGATTTTACATTATCCTCTATTGTGTTTGAGTTGTCTTTTTCTAGGTATTAAGTGGGCTCTAATACCACACATAAATGGAACACCTATTCATAGTTGAAGGTGAGTGCAATTAGCAATCCTTTACGTCAAATTTGTCATGTCCCCACTGTATTAAGTATATGCCTTGCAGCTGTGCTGGGCATCTTTTAGAAGCCACAGCTATCCCAGGATTCAAATGCTTAAACTGAAATTTCCCATTGCCTTTTAATTAGATTAATAAATGAATGTGCAACCAGTGAGATGTTTAATGGAAACAACTAAACCAGACCCTAATGCAGTCATCTAGTAGTTTGAATAATTAAATATCAAAGGCAGATAAAGAACAAAAGAAGTCAGACTTTATATAACGTAGAGCATGATATAAAAACTGACTGATATCTGAGGGGATGGTAAACAAGAGCATCTGTTCTTTCAAACATCACTTTTATTAATAAAAAACAAGCATTTTAATGGGTTGCTTTGCATCTAACTGTGTAAATAAGACTGGAAAATGCCAGCCAAAGCTACTACAGACAACACAATCAAACACTGAATTGTTTGGCATAAAAGAGAGAGCTTCCATGGCTGGTTCCTTAGTAGAGAAAAGGTACATGGAAATTGATGTAACTTACTAATTATTGACTCATTCTTCATGTTTTTACTTTTGTTTCTCTGATTTCTTCCTCCTTTGTGGGGAAGGGCTTCCCCTTCTGCTTTTGCTGTGTTCCTCTAAGCAAGAGAAACATGCAACAGAAAACCATCTGGAAACCGGACTCAGTGCCAGCCCTATTGAGAATAAAAAAGCTGATTTTTGATGCCTGATTTGGAGTACCACATGCTCTGTTCTGTATGTCTCTCAGCCAAGATGGAAATCTGTCACCATGCCCAGTTTCCAAAACATGGAAACTCTTAGAATACAGATTCCTGCTGTATCAGGGGATAGTTCCCTATCTTTTTCACACCTGTTGGGGTGAGCAGCTCAGCCTGAAAACTCTTGTTAACTGTAACCATCTTGCTCTGCTCTGTGCATTGTCCATAGTAAACTAAACTTTACTCACCAAGGAAGGCATAAACCCATCTTGGGCAGCACTCATTAAACCATGTATGGAAGATTGTCCAGTTTTGCTTCTGCCTTACCAGAAGGATGTTGATAAACTGGAGCTGGAGTTGGTCAGGGAGGAACACTTGAGGAGATGATGAGGAACAGGCTCTTGTTCAACTTGGAGAACACCTGGGGGACTTATGACCAGCCTTCTCCTATATTGCTGAGAAGGTAAAGCCGGTCTCTTTACAGAGTTGCACAGCAGGAGAGCAAGAGACTATGGTTATGAGAGACTATGGTTATGAGAGACTATGGTTATGAACTAGAAGAGGGCAGATTCGGACCTGAGGTAAGGAAGAGCTGTTTCTTCATGAAGACAGTAAAACCCTGGCACAGAGAGATTTTGGATTTCTATCCTTGAAAATATTCAATAGCTGAAAGGACAAATCTGTGATAAGTGTGGTCTGAATTAGTTATTGACTCTGCTTTGAGTAGGAGGTTGGAGTAGATGACCTCCTGAGGTCTTTTCCAACCTGAATTATTCTGTGATTTTATAACAATGAGCTTTCAGCCTTGATATATCCTCCACTTCTGGTTCTTTCCCAGTCACCTCTTCCTGTCCTGCTCTCAGAGACTTACATGCAATGCAGGGTAACACTGCTGTTATCCACCAAGAGAGCCTTGGTGACATAATGAAAAGTGTGCTGGTTTTGAGATGTGGACAAACTCCCATTTTGACAAAACCCTACCTTGTCTTTATAGGAGAGCTGCTTAGCCAGGACTTTTAGAAGCTGTCTCAGCAAGAAAATGTTTGTTTTCCTTTCATGCTGCCATATATTTTATTTAGAATTATTCTTGTTGTCTTTCTCATTGCTGTTCATCTGGAAGCTGATATTTGACTTCAAAATGGTGGTTGGCAAGAAGCCATAGTAGTAATTAGCAGGAAGGCAGAACAGAATTCCAACCAACACTTAGCTGAGGTATTTTAGTATTGCAAAAATGAAGGGTTTTTTTCTGCTTCAGCAAATGAATAAGTAATACTATCTAGAGTTCCAGCCTCAAGCAAGTTCAAAGAACTTGTATTCGGGGTCCAAAATAAAGTGGAGGAATTTCTGGGAGCAGGAGCACGAAATGAGCCAAAGACAGTGGATGCATGTTCATTTAGGCAAAAAGACACATGGGGAAAAAAATTTTGAACCACATGCATCAAAACCAAGTGTCATTGGCGAGGGACTGAATGACTTCTTGCATGAGAAAAGTGTAAAACATGTTTCACACCTAGTCAACACTGTGACTGATTCTGTGCCAGAGTTCAAACCTATGCCAGCCTGCCCCTGTGGCCTTGTAAATGTGCTTGGGGAAGAAGATGGTTATGACCAATGCTGAAGTTTAAGCTACTGATTTCTACCTGACTGCTTCATCCATTTACTCCCATCTGAACAGAAGAACTTTGTTTTGTTAGCTTGTTTTCACCATGAAAGAATTGACTGTTCTTTTTTTTTTTTTTTCCCAGGATACAGACATTTTAGTGTATTCTTAAATTCATGGGTGTTGAAATCCTGAAGCAAACATCAGTGGATTGTAGCCTCTGAGAAGCCACCAGTCTGCTTCCTCCCAGACCTTTCTTTATGTCTCTTACACCCCATCTGCTCAGAAAGTATTCAGTAAAGTCAAGCAGGATTCCTTGCTTTGATTTATATAGGGTTTTTTTTAGTTGTCCCAGAAGCAGTGACCCTAATTCATTTTTATATGCAGAGCTTTTTTTTAGAGGAACTAAAAAGAATAAAGTTGAACTACTTTGTACTCTTCCTAAGTATATTACTTGTTCCCTTCTCCTCCACAGCTGACTTTGAGAAAAGCTGATGAGCTTTTCTTCAGCAGCAGAGTCAGACTTCATATAGGATGGGCAGATACAAAGACTTCATCCAAAGTGTGCCTATGAATAGTCTGAAATAATGACTTAATAGTAAGTCTGAAATAATGTTAGGAAAATTCCAGAATTTATTTTCTTTCCTAAAATTGAAGGGACTGCAAATTTCTCATGTGGATTAATGAGTGTAAAATTTCTAAAATTGTGCTGAAGAATATAACAAGAACGCTCTTTTTTTTTTTGGCCACTATTGAATGCTTTGTACTACATTTTTTCCCTAAAAATGTTACTTCGAAGAGGAAACTTGCTATATTGGCTTATAATAAGGAGACCAAAGAGTCTCTCCTGGAAAATACAGAATCTTGGGTTGACAGAGAGGTGGAATGATAAGTTTGCTTATCAAAGGTCACTTCATTTCATCCAGTTATGCCACCTTGAGAATTGATTATTGTTGTTTTCTTAGCAGTTGCAGAATTCACTGACGTCAAACTCAGTTATTAACTTGGGATGTGCCTGAAAGTTTCTCTCCAAAAAAGCCATGGGAGCAAGGCTTTTCAGAACTTGGGAAAATCAGCTTTCTATTTGGTGAGGGGAACAAAACAAGGGGCATTTTGTGATGTGTGATGAAATATGGGCTGTCATCAGTTCAGGCCTCACTGTGTGATGATCCAAGTCCTGAACTGGGTGCAGCCTGTCATTTTTTTGGGGATTGAGGTGACTGTAGGAGTCATGCAACAAACACAAAAATTGATGCCCAGAGGATCCAAAATAATTGGATAAATAACTTCTGCTTATTTTGGACATGTTTGTGGTCTCTTTATCTCTAGAACTGTGTGTCTCTAACAGCCTACACTGATCTTCTTTACTATTTTCAGAATTCTAACTCCAGTATTCCTCACAAACTAAAGTATGCCATGCACTTAAACTTTACCAAAGGCTGGCAAGAGGCATAAGGTTTTTTCCCTGAGTATAGTTGTATTAAAACTGTCAAATAACTCTCTCCAGTGTAAATAATCACTGTTTGAGTTTGATACATGCAAATAATATAAACAATTGACAGCTGATTCTTCAACTTTCTTTCAATGCTGTTACTTTCTTTATAGGTATAGTGACTCCTCATTGGCAAGGAGAAATTCCAATAACCATTCCCCTAGCGAGATCAGAAAAACAAACTAATAAGTGTGGCGAGTCAACATAGCATGTAAAGACAGGCAATTACAACTGTCCTGTCATCAGATCAGTAGGTCTGTGTTGTGATTTACCTAATTTACTTCCAGTTGCAAGAAGTAAAGAGTGGTAAAGCATTTTAAGAAATGTCATAAGGTGCTTTACGACTCTTGTCCCCAAGAGAAGTGTCTTGTTGAGGTCTTTTTTAGTCTTTTGTCAGTATTTTGGTAATGTAATATTGGCAATACCAGGAAAATATTCCTCCAGAGAAACATTCAGCTGTTCCTTGCAGCATAGTCAATGTTATTACTGTCAAATCTTAAATAAATATACAATGTTTTGGTTTGATTTTATTTTGGTTTAGCTCATGTTTGGTGTAGCTCTTTCTAAAAGCTCTATGCTTCTGACAATTTTTAACTTCCAGTTTTTAGCTAGGAGCTAATTGAAGAAAAGGACAGGTAAGAATTCATGGCTTGTGAGGAGAAAACAAGCGCAGTTATTACAGTACTCCACTGGAAATGTGGAAGTTATGAATGTTGGTCTGGTTCCAAGGACTCTTCTTGTATAAGAAATAGTAACTGCATAAATTACAGAAGCAGGTTTATTTAGGTTACAAGAATAATATTTTTCCTTTGTATTTCAGGTGGTGGCCTGACAAATGCCAGTCCTGACCCCCAAATTGTGTGACATAGTTTTGTTTTGTTTGTTTGTTTGTTTGTTTGTTTGTTTTTCACTCAATAAAAGCATTGTCTTAGAGATTAAAGTGTGAAGACTAGAGCAAACCTTGAGTTGACATCAAAAAACCAGAATATCAGTTACAATACTTCTGCACAGTGAAAAGTGCTATTGCTCAGCTTAATTTCTTCTCTGGGGATCAAAGCACTCACCTAGGAGAAAACAGCTCTAGGCAGTTTTTCTTCAAATCCCAAGGTATTCCTCTGTGCATGTTTTCAAAAGAAAGAATGAACCATGCCTGGTGGTTTGAGGGAGTCATTGCAGAGGCGATGATTTCTTTATTGGCAGAAGGGAGCAGTGAGTAGATGCAGGTGCTACCTGGCAACCCAGAGCAGGGTAAAGTCTGTGATGGGTGGGATCCCTAAGCAGGCCCTTCTCCTAGGTGTTACCTTTGGCTTAGTTCCAGGTGGCTCTTCTTTCATATATGATATTTGTAGATTTCTGAAGCATACAGCTTGGGAGAAAAAGCGTTGGCATCTAGTTCCACAGTTTGGCTTCTCTGTACTTTGCAGATCTGCTACCTCAAGCAAAGGTGACACAGCACCTGTCAAACATATACATGTTCTTGGCTGAAGAATGAAGAAAATCATGATGCTGTGAAGAAAACCCAGATGCTGTGAAGAATTGTGGTTTGTGAAATGAAAAAAAAAAAAGGCACGACGAGTTCCAGGGACAGTAGTGGGCCTTCATCACAACAAACGTTTTACTTTGCAAGTGACTACTTGCACTGAGCTTTGCCCCTCCTTTATTCACTTTAGACAAAGGTGTTGGTTTATTAGTTTTAGGATAACCCCAAACAGTTTCATATCCAATGAAATTCAGAGAAGTTATTTTCATCCCTAGTTATCCCACCTTAATGGCTATGGCAAGAGCATTCATAAATAAAACAAATTGGATGACACATCTTTTCAGACATCAGTGTAGGGATGTCCACACCTAATAATACAAAATAAATGCATGTTACAAATAAGCTGAAATGCCTTTATATGTGTCTCATAAACCTAAGAACATTCTGGACATCAATCCATTAATATGTTTCATGGTCTAATTTTGATTTCTTCAAAAATTTCATACAAGATAGCTTGGTTGGTCTTTAAAAAGACTTAAGTGAGCTTCTCAAATGCACTAAATTCAAGTTCAGAATACTTTGTCCATATGTTAGCAAATTAATAAGTAGAACTTCTTATTGTAGAAAATGTCAACAAGCAAGAGTCTCAGACGTATTACCTGAAAAATAAATTTATTGAAATGCAAAAGTGGTTTCATAAATGATGATGTGCCAGGGTGGACTTTACACAACCCAAGTATATTGTTTGGGAGACTGAATGCACTCATTGCTGCAAGACCAAAGTTTATCTGAGTTTACAGTAAATAACCTGTCCTTGCATATGTAATGGGCAAACTTTCATTATAGCATCCTGCTGCATATTAGGAAGCTCTTAGATCGCTATTTTATCTGGCACCAAGCCACTTAGTAAACTTCAAAGTGTGAAAGTTTTGTTTCTAAGTCACAGTTTTGGAAGCTGCAGTAACTGTTCAGAAAAATCTAGCCTTTAGCTGGTAGAATCCCTGAAGAGCTGCAAAGATGTGTAATAGACATGCTTTTGTTCTCCAAAATAGAATAGAGAGAATGCATCAATATACCTTTTGTATGTGAATGGAGTTTTCTTCCTCTCCTCAGCACTTAGGTACCTCTAAAGCAGCCAAAATGAATACACAAAATGTCAGGTTTGAAAGGGCATGTGAGCAAAGAAAGCATTTTGGGCTGAGCATGTGGTTCAAAGCACTGACTGTACTAACAATTTGTCCAGTAATGTAGTAAAAGCATGGGGTTTGGTCTTCAGGTGAGCAAGAGATTTGGAACAAGACAACATTTTAACTTGAGATAACAGTCACAATTTAATGCTTCCCTTCTAAAACCAGGCATGATTTACTGAAGAGAGGGGGAACGGAAGGGAAGACAACAGCTTGGGAAAAGGGCTAATGGTACTGTTACCATTGCATTACCACCAGCTGGGCTTTGTGTGAGCATCAGCATGGTATCAACAACATACCTTCTTTCTGCCACTGTAGAACAGGTAGCGTGACTCTGATGCATTTTATGTCTCCCTCAATTCACATTACTCTCTCCAGATCCTGGTTCTTAATTAAAAACCTGTTCTTGCTTTGCCTTGCCATCTATAATAAAATAAATGGAGCATATTTTGTAACTAGTGTCCAAAGAAAGATGCATCACTGAATTTTCTTCTGGATGGTGTTAATTGAGCAAAACCAATAAAATAGGCATAGCTGATATGCACAAGAAGAAAAATAATTTTACAGAGTGCTAAAAGCTTCAGGCAAGATTCTGGTTGTCCTGTAAATTTATGCTCTCTTTATTGTATTAGCAACTGTGGCAAAAATGTTGAGGTGGAAGCTGAAAAATAGCATTACTTATTTTGAAGTATTCTAGAATCCAGTAATCTCTGTGATGTAACCATTTCTGCTTCAAAATGCTGACCTTTGTTAATATTCTAATAACTTTCTGGAGCAGCATTTTTATTACTAGTAGATGTGAAACAGGCAGGAGTTCTCTTAGCCCTTCACAAAGTTTGTACTGTGTTTCATCAAATGATTTCATTATTTCTCAGCATGAAAGTGCACTGAAAAGGATGTTCATCCAAGACAGAATCTGGGGAAGAAAAGGTTATATTTGCCAAGAGTTGCATTGTTGAATACATTGGTATAGACTTTAGGGTTTCATATTGTACCCAAATTAAAGCATAAGTTGTTTGAAGGCTAAATAAATAGCCATTTAAACAAATGTTTATTTTTTAACCTTTTTTTCCTGTCTAGGTTAAATATTAGAAATAGACATGATGCTGTAGAAAAAAGAAATATGTATGTAGGCAAATTATTTTCTGTTTCTGCTACCTAACTATGTGTCCACTGACATCCATTGAAATATCCCTTTTTTCACTCTGGTAGATAAGTAATCAACTGATGTGAGCAATTTGTGGTAAGACCCCTATCTCAGTAGCCCCAATTCACATCTAGAGAAACATAACTCCTGCGAGATTGCTTTAGATTTACAGCAGCTGAATTTTATTCAGCTTGGGTCTTCTGTGTTGGAAGAAACCTATTCAGTGGAAAATAAACCCCCTCCTCCCCCTCAGGCTCCCCCATCTCAGCCCTCCCCCCCCATTTGTAGGTGACTGACCCTTGAAAAATGTCAGATGGAGCAATCTTGACTTGGTACAGAACACTGAATCATTTCCTCAACCAAGAAGTTAATTTTTCTTGATTGTTTCTTTCCCTTTTTTTTCTCTGCTGACGTACATGGCTCACAAGATGTTTGTGTCTTCAAATTGATGCAGCCTTTCTGATTTTTACAAGCACAGAGGCTTTTCCAGTGGCAACTTGCTCTCTTGTACTTATGTGATGGCAAGTTATTTTTGTGGAGACAGTGGAATCTGGAGCTGCTGGGACAGCTTGAGTAGTGGCTCTCTTCTGTAGCTCATGCCAGCCTCTCTTGAAGCCATGCTGTGGGGCTGAAGGCGTACCTGAGCCATGAACATTAAGGTATTTAGCATTCTGAGGGGCAGAATTGTGCAGATTGCCAAGAAGCCTTGCTAAATGATCCCCCTCTTGCAGGCTTCTTGCTTCTTCATCCAAATCAACAGACAGCTAATACAAAATTAGGCAATGTGGTTATTGCCAGATAGCTTCCTTGTCTGCTATGAAACTCTCTGTGTTTAGATGCTGAAATATGAATTCTTTTAGGTTTAGGTATTTGCTGAAAATGTGTTGGCAAAGTATTATCTTAGAGCAGTGTGAAAGCAGTTTTTATGCCACAGTTATGTGTTCTCTGTTTGGATAGCAGGATGCCACAGAACAGCTACGGCTTGTTGCTTACACGGTGTCCAGGCAGCAGTTGCCACCTTTGGGGTGAACGTAACAGCACTGCTGGTGCAGAGGGATTTGCCTTCCATTATGAGAGGATGGAGAATTCCTTTATTAATGGCACTGTTGTTAAGGATTTACTTTCGTACCAGAAGTGCCCTGAATGAAAAGGCTGAAGTCCTGAAGTCCACCTGTATGGCATTCTCTCTGTAGGTGAATTTGTAATCTGTTCATTTATTTTAAATGTATGCAAGTTTATCTTCCTTCTTGGCAACAGTTCAGCTTTCCCTTGGTGTTTTGCTTTAGTCAGCTGAGAAGACAGACATTGAGATCACTTTCCAGTTGTTTCTGGGTGTTTCTGGTATTCATCAGCCTCTTTTTGCTGTCCTGTAAGTAGCTTTTTTTCTTATGTTCCCGTTTGCTGTATTATATTCTGTACCTCTTTTGAGCTGTTTTTAAAACATTTTGGCAGGGTTTCATTAGCATCTGCCATTCCTGCAGAACTTTAGTTAATGAGTTATGCTTGTTTCCTTACTGCCTTGAACAGACTAAGTAAACAGAGAACTTCCCCTTTTTTTAAATGTTCATAGCCTTGCCAGTGTTTTTTTTCCTGCTGCTGGATTTTACACGCTGTGGGGTTCATCTTTGTCTTTCTAGGCTTTCCTTTGAAATGCTAGAGCTAGCTTGTTGTTTGGTATAATAAATGTGGTTTGATTAAAAGCCAAAAACCCTCCATATTATAAGTTAAAATTATGTTCTTGGCTGTGACTATCAGTGTTTTAGGGAGTTCCCTGTTGAGAAGTACAGAGATGAGTTCAGTTTTTGTGGGTGTATCTTTTCCTCCTTCAGAGGAGAAGAGGAACTCATTGAGTGAAACTATTTATTTGGCCCTTAAAATGCAGGCTGTCAGGTCAGCCCTGCAGAGACATCTGTACCAGAGCCAGGTTTCTGGAGCTGTTTGTGACCATGAGGAGTCTGAGATGGAGTGCTGGACACAAACAGCTCTGAACTGAGCAAGAATAGCTGTTTTTGCTTGTCCTTGCCCTTCACACAGTCATCAGAAATCTGAGGGACTGCAGTTGAGGGAGAAGTGCTGGAACTTCTCAGGCGGAGCAAGTGCTGCTCTTAGTTTTCCCCCTCTATTAGCATATATGAGCAATTTGTGGAGGGTATCTGCAGGGATTTATTTTCTGACAGTGTTCTTCTGTTCCTCCATTTCACTGAACAAAGCTGTAGTGGTTTAGTTGATGTTGCAAGGAACAGAATGTGACCCATGGTTTTAAAAAGAGACTAGCATACAGGTGCTGTTCAGTGAAAGGCTGTGCCTGTTAATCTGCAATCAAGAAAATGCAGAACTATTTCTGCACTTCTTTTAAAGAAAAACACCAGTTAGAAATACAACAAACCTTTCATCTGCTCATTTTGAAGTGAGACGTAAAGATGTAGCAGAGAAGACCAGAGAAAAATGTTATCATGCCTGTAATCTGTGGCAGCTCTTCAAGAACAAGAGGTCATCTGCACAAAGGGTCTCTTGAAATCTCCCCATCTGCAGTTTTCCACCCAGATTCATGCAAGGCTCTAGAGAGGAGATGTAGGTTCTATTCATCTCCTGAGTGAAGTTTAGAATAGGAGAATCAACTATCTCTAAAGATATGCACTCACTGGGAGACCATGACAAGCAGCTTCATATTTTTGACCTTTTGAATATATAGGTCTTAATGTAGAACTAAATCCCAGTATGTGAACCAAGGAGTAAATATTTTGAGTACTATAACATCAGCATAATCCCTCAATGATGTACACTTGTCAGTATCACTTCCAGGCTTTCTTTAGAACTGTTCAACTCATACTTCCACAAAAAAAGCCCTCCTATGGAATTTCCATTAAGGAATGCACTTAAGTCTGTGTGTTTCTGGGAAAGACATATCTTTGCAGAGTATGTCCTCTAAAATGGTCTTGGTGTTGGTTTCAATCTATCTAGAAACAGAAGTATCAGCTTGCAAAAGGAGTCACTGATTTATAATGCATATATATTTTTTGCCTTTTCTCTTTTTCTGTGCTTAATAAGATAAAATAGGGGGAGAAAGACTTCTGAAGAATCTGCATGGAAAATAAAAAAAAAACCTAAAAGAAGACTGATTAATTTACACTGTCAGGTGTCAGGCTGTAATATGATTATGCTGACAAAACTAAAAAGGAAATGTTCAGAGCTCATAGGCATTTAAGGAGAGGTCATTAGCTTAGCAGATAGGAAAATTTTGTTTCTGAGCATTCTGTGGCCCCTGAATTCACACATTACACAGGTACACACTCTGACCAAATGCTGTGGAGGCTGCAAAACCTAAAGAGGAGCTTGCCAGGGGGCTGTTATTTCCAGTTAAAAATAAAATGTGAAGGCTACAGAATGTCAGTGCTGAGTAGTAATCTTTATACAAAGGAAAATGGGTCCTTTTGGGCTCCTCATTCCCCTGCAGCAGAGTGCCTTCAGCGAGGGATTGAAATGGCAGGGTGTGAGTAAGTCCAAATGGTACATGTGACTCCCCCTCTGCAGGTTGTGTTGCTCATTCTTCTGTCTTTCTGTGGGGAGATTCACCTGTGGTGCTGCCTGGGGAAGAGCCTTTGCAGGGGTGGTGGAGACTTTTGCTGTGGTCCTTCTGTGGGGCAGAAGGAAATGTGCTGTATTACTGGGTCTATGTATGGCCTCTTTCCAGAGCAACAAAACCCAGAGAAGTTGTGTTTGTGGGCTTCCAGGGATGAAACCACAAAGTGAAAATTTCAGGGGGGTCAAAGAACCTGGTGATTATAGTAGTTGCCATATCCATAGCAACGCAGCTGACTGTCCTCCCACCCTGTGCCAGTCCCTGAGTACTGGCAAGCAACTCTTCAGGAGCAGTCAGAGCTTTCTCTCTTGTCTGGACCCAGTAAAAAAGTTTCATTAAAATGATGTGATTCAGGAATTACATGGAACCATCCTTGCACAGTGGAAGTGCAGATTCACCTTTTCCTCTGAGTTTTCAAGATGAAAATCCTATCTGCTCCAAACGGAAGCAATGTTTGCGTAGACAAGCTCCTTGCTTGTTGCTTCTGCTACTCTTGTGGAAGAATGGCATTGCTCTAACATGTCAAAATTAAACCCACCTCTCACTCAGAATATAGCAGACTGAATGTTAAATTAAAACTAAAAAGATGAGGAGAAAGCAAGCTGATTGTTAAACTTTTAAATCCAAAGGATTCAATATGTGGAACTTCCACTTAATATTGTTTGTATGACGAATAGGAACAGCACTTGATTGCTTGTTTATATTTTGGTTTTCATTCCTTCACTTTCCTTAAGTCCATGAGAACCCATGGGTCAACGGCCCATGCAGATTAAGAGTGGATCATGGTATCCCAGCTAAAATAGCTTAAGGGTCCAGCCATACTTAGAATCATAGAATGGTTTGGGTTGGGAGGGATCTTCAGGGATCATTTAGTCCAATGCCCCTGCCAATGGCAGGGACACCAGCAACAAGATCAAGTTGTTCAGAGCCCCATCCAACCTGACCTTGAAATTTTTGAGCGATGGGGCATCCACCATCTCTCTGGGAAACCTGTGCCTGTGTTTTACCACCTCCTGTAAAAAACTTCTTCCTTATGTCTAATCTAAATCGATCCTCCTTCTGTTCAAAACCATTATCTCTTGTCCTGTCACAACAGGCCCTGCTAAAAGTTTTTATTCTAGGCCTCCTTTCAGTACTGAAAGCCTCAGTATTTCATTCAAATAATTTATAAAAAGCACACTTAAACCTTATACTGTCATCTTTTAAATCATTCTGTATGTAATGGTGATCTTCACAGCCTCCTTATCAATTGAGATATAAATACTTCTTTTTTTAGTCCCTATTTAAAGCACTTAATCCAGGTGTTTCAATAGCAGGGCATGTTTACAGAAGGATTATTTATCAAATGGAAAGGGTTCTTTGAAAGCCATTTGCCTTAATTAGAGATAATTTTAATTGAATTAATTTAAAATACATTAATTCAACTGTGTGGAAATGACCTGTCTGCCGGCCTCATATATGCCTTGGAAAAGTCTATTTGGTTCTTGTTATTGAAAAGCAGGTAGGCTATAATAATTGGAGGTAGGGATTTGCTTTTAGGGCATAGATTTTTTGAGAAACAATAATTCTTCTTAATTGCCAATTAAGTTTGCTGAGACCATGAAATAATGTCCTTAGCGTATTTTAGTAGAATTTTGATTGAAATATATCTTCTTTTTTTATGAAACTAGTCTATAACTGTGAAGCCCTAAGATAGGAAGGCTGGTTTAGTATCCCAGGCTAAGGTCATTAGAGGGTAATAGGGATGATTCATACTTTCATAAAATATAAGTATATTGAAAGGCTAAAGAAATTAAACCAAATTAATCCCATGTGTATTTTACTGACTTGTTTAGGCTTGTAACTACTATGAATTTTACCTATTAGACTTATTCTCCTAGGAAAAAGAGACACTCTGAAACAGCATGAAAGTCAGGGAGGTTTATAAATTGCTGTGATCTATGGTATCCTTTCAGCAGACATGCAGAGGTAACAAATAGAGTAATCTAAAAGTAGGAAGGGGGAAGCAAGTATAGTACTGCAGCTAAACCCTTCACCTGAAGTGTAAAATTAATCCAAAATAAGTTCTAAGGAAAACATTCCTAATGCATGTTTTGGATAATCATATAGCCTATTTGTTTCCTTCATTACTCCTCAAGAGATTGTGGGATTGTGGATTTTTGATTTAGTTAGTTTCTTGCATTGGTGATACTCTGGAGCAGTGCTTAGCTGGCTCATGTCCAGAAAATTTAAGAACAAGATGCTCTCAAATACCTATGCCTTTATATTCCTCATTCTGTGGAAAAAGCTTTTCCCCCAGTCTGAGCATTCTGGCAGAGATTAAGTCCAAGGGTTTTGTTCTTCTGATCCTTTGTATCATCAGGTGTCCTATCCCCTGGAGATGACTCCAATCACCAAATCTGAGTGGGCCGAATCTGACTCAGTGATCTGCTCTTGAATGTCAAAGCACTCATTCCTAGTACAGTGTCCTGGCTGTATTATCAAATTTCAGTGAAAGCAACACAAGCCTTGCAATTAGATGAAGTACGTGGGGAACTGCAGGGTCAAATTGTAAACCTGTGCTATCAGGATATGTCTCAGTGAATTGTAATTGATTAAATTTAATTTTTTTTCTCTCAATTTAAAATCTATTGTAAATATAATTGAGAAAGTCTTGTGAATCAAGGTCATTATTTAACTTAAATTATAAGCCTAAAAGAAGACGGATTTCTCAAATCTCAGTCTATTTTCTTGATGAGTCACCATGGGAGAAGGCAAATTTTCCTAGCTGTAATTTAATCAAAATCAGTAAATAGGGCCACTGCGAAGATTGAACAGGTAAACTGTGATGTCAGTGAAATTCTGTTAGAGTAAGTATGATGTATGCTGGAGAATGAAATGAAAATTAAGGATTATTCATTGAATATTGAATAAATACTGTTTCTGAGGAAAAAAAAATATGCTAAACATAAATATAGTATAAATGGAACATACCAAGCAAGGAACTAAGGGTCCTCATTTAAAATGCAATTGTTGAAGACAGTGCAGCAAAGTCATATAACTTCTCAAAATGTATCCATATGTCCTATTGATTTTTCATCTTTGTGAATGTTAAGGTCATTGACATGTCAAGGAGAGCAGTAGGAAACTTAAGTAACTCATTAAAGGCAGTTTCAGGGCACCCAGTTGACTTGCAGTTGGAGGTTAGCTCCATTTTCCTTGTGTTAGACTTCACTTGCCAAATGGTTGTTTCCTGCCTGGCTCACTTACTTTAACAGTCACCAGATTAAGTCTGCAAAGCACAGTGTTCTCTTCTCTGTTGGCTCATCTTCCCCTGAGGGCAAATTGAACCAGAATGATTTTGGAGAATTTTCCAGCACTTGTAGTGGTCTAAGGAATATGGTCAAGACAAAATTTTTAGAGAAATAAATTATCTTTTATTAGTTACAAAAATGTAATTGGAAAAACCTTTGAGTAGATCAGCAGAGAGACCTTTATAGAATTATCTTGCAATAGTTCACTTATATAAGCAAAATCAAAGACTTTTTACCGCCCTTGAACTGAGTTAATAAAATAATATTTTATTAACTATTTAAGTATTTATTGAATTGAGCAAATATTATTTTCTTTCCACTATCCTATTCAGTGAAGAATGGCAAATTAGGTATTTTGGATTGGATTTCCAGGAGTATTCTTATATGAACCAGAAGAATAGTTCAGGAAGCCCAGATCATTTGAGGAGTTTGAGACACAACTGAAGTGAGAAATAGATGAATAATTATGGGGGGAATAGTTATGCAGTTTCATGGCAAAAGCAAAGAGCACTGAGACCCCAAGAACTGTGTTTGAGAGAAGTGTTGGGGTAATGTCTGCAGGACATCTGAGTGGCTCTGACTGATATTTGCTGAAGAGAGTGATAGAGATGTTCCCATCAGCAATAAACACTACTGAAACATCTGAAGTTGTCAACTGCTTTATCTGTCAGGCTGGTGCTTAAGGAAGCAAAGAGAATAATAAAAAACTTGGAGTGTTAGATTTACAGACTTGCTTATGACAAAGACAAGAAGCTTTCTTGCAGCTTTCCATGGTAAAGAAAATGAAATTAGCCTTTATTAGTATGTTAGTACTTTTACTACTCAATAAAGAATAGATTTAAGCTTACTTTGTTTTAAATGCTGTTTCCAGTCCTCTAGGATTAAGTAGCAATTTAATACTAAGTTTCACTTCATTTATTTTGGTTTGGTTTGTGTTGGGATTTTTGCTGTGGGTTTGGTTTTTTTTTTGTGTTGTTGTTGGTTTTGTTTTTTGTTGGGGTTTTTTTGGGTTTTTTTTTTGTTTTGTTTTGTTTTGTTTTTATTAGAACAGACTGCTATGAGTAATTCTTGTTCTGGAAATCATGACTCCACCTTGTGTGAGCTTGCACTATGAAACCAGAAGACAGAAATTAAAAACTTAAGTAGGAAGGTTTTACTCAAGGAAAAAATGGTGCATAGATTTGGTTGGGCTTTAGCTTTTCTAAAGTGTTCATCAGACATAAACTATATCATTATAAGATAGAAGGTATCCTCTTCTATGCTCAGGTGAAGAAATGCTGGGGGATGTGACTGCAAAACTGGCTAAACCCAAGTATTTCCACATCAGTCAGGTGTAACTGAGATGAGCAGGGAAGTAGTCCATGAAGAGGATGGGATGGTCTCCTGGTCTGATCCAGGCTAAAAAAATACAGCTTGTAGGTGTGAAGAAGGAATAATCATAAAATAAAATAAAATTAATCTGGCTTTATATATAATTATAGAATGTTACTTAGCTTATTTGCATAGCTAAATCAATAAAGTACTTCTAAGAGCTTGTCTTTGCTTTTTAATGGAGATGGTCTCAGTCCCATGCTTTGAAGGCTTATGAGCTTAGCAAGGTGCCTGCAGCTATTCACACTGCAATTCCTGCTTGCTGCCAGCCTGTTATCATCACCCAGCTGCTGAATGGAAAGAACCACAAGCTTCTGTGCCTCACCAATTTCATAATGGAAAGGTAACCCTCTCATCAAACCCACTTCTACCTCCAAGGGACACTCTGGAGGTCTTAATATGAAATAAACAGGGACTTTTCTCCTAGGAGGGGTGCTGCCTGCAGGGCAAAGAAAATGCACTTCTGTGAGCTGTTTGTTCTTTTGAGGGCTCCAAACAAGATCAGTCTGTAAAGGTTGTCATAAATACTACATATGTGGTGGCCAAGGTGTTGTAGCACATGTCATATTAACACAATAATTTATCCCTCTTAAAAAAAAAAAAAAAAAAAAAAAAAAAAACTGAAAAGAAAGATCCTTGGTGTCGTAAACATTTTTTTTAAGTTAAAAAATTAAACAAGCTTGTTATACTGTTATCTAGCTCATCTGCTGCTAAGTGTAGGGTCTCCATTGTGCCCATCTCTCTGCTCTTCCTGCACCAGAGCTGGTCTCCTGCAGTGTTGCCCAGAACTGAACAAGCCTCTTATTCCCCTCTTGCTTGCCTTCCAAAGAAACTCCTCACTAGTGATTTCATTCCTCTTCCTCAGTAAGGTTCCAGAGTTCTCCTTTCTTCCTATGTTAGCTTCACGTGCAATTTCTTTGTCTCACACAGACCCTCAGGCAATCTCTCTTCTCTAAGCAGAAGCACAGTTACAGCTCCCTGTGGTTTTTACTTCTCTGTCAGCCTTGTGCTGCCAGCGTTCAACCCTTTGTGCCCACGTGCTGCTACCAGGCAATTCCTCTTGCTTCACAACTCCTCTTCTGTAAGCCCTTCCACAAGGACTTCCCTTCCTGGGAACATATTGTATGTACAGGTACACTTGGATTCACTGAGCCAGATGGAAATATCCCTCTTTCATGTCAAGGAGATTTGGGCCTTCCCCCCTCCAGTGAGAGACTTTGGGCACATGGTCATGTTGGTTATGTGCATGGGATTGTTCCGTTCTCATATATCTGCTAAATTATAAAATTCCTCTTCTCACAAAAGCATTTTACATTTCACTGGGCTGATTCCTTTACTGGAGTGCATTGTGTAAGTGGACTTCAGTATGCCTCAAGTTCTTTGCTTGCCTCAGTTTTCCCAGTGGTTTTGTCAGAATAGTTTTCTTCCACAGAGCTGGCAAGTAAAGAGCCAAATCCCTTGCTGCTTCTAACAAAGAATACAGACTGATGTACATATGCTGGTTTATGTAGAAGAGTTGTGATACAGAAGTGTTTGTGGGATGTGGGGGCAGCAGATACCAAAGCAGACGGGAAAACTTGCTTGATGCTTCCCTGAGGAATTCCCAGTTGAATGGCTGAGGAGAAAGGAGATTGAAGAGGTCGGGGGATACTCATTTCCTTGTGTGCCTTTGACAGTGGAAAAGATCATAAATAAAATTGAGCTGCAATGTTGTAGTTTCAGGGACTCAGCAAGGCAAGACTAGCTGTAAAAATTATTTCTAATTCTGAAATTACTTTTCATACATATTCCTGAAAGGGGGAAAAATTCTCTTGAATTTCAGGCCAGATGCAGATTCTAAGAGAGGATTTAGCAGGTTGGAACTGTGTGGCTGAACTCAGAAAGTGATACGTGCATTTGCAACAGGAAATGAAAACTCAGTGGGGATGAATGGATAAAATATAAGAGGAAGAATTAGGTTGGTCAATTGATTTGTTACCACTGAGCTTAATTTCTCATTCCGTAGTAGGGAATGTGTTTGATTTCTTCCCAGCATGGTTGATGAGTTAGAATTGAACTGTGTTTCCCATTAAGTTGACTGACATTTATTTCTCATTGCTCTTGGTCACTCACAGGCATTTGGAAAGTGACATGTTTGGTTGTCTAGTATTGACTGCTTTCAGTTAATGTCACTTCATTTATTATTCACTGCAGGTAACTTCTGATTCAGTTGTCAGTATCATGACCCCTTCTCCTCTCTCCCTTATTTTCTTTCACAAAGAGAAAATTGTGCCATTATTTAGAACTGCTGTTAGCTCTGTAATGTGTTCTCCTGTGCATGAGAGCACTGCATACCCCAGGGTCAGACACAGCTCACAGTCAAGCTTTCTCCTCTGTACATGTTGTTGGTTGAACTGCACCATTGGTATATGCACATTCTCCAGAAGCTTAAAGGCAGAAGGATCAATCTTATGTTGCTTTTTTCCCCCACTTGTCTTTCTTATGAGTATAATATTTTCTTCATGGAAATGATCATAAAATTTAACTGAACGTTTCAAAGTTCCATTCTGAGGAAGAAACAGTCCTACAGCTTTGGCTAAGTTTTTCAGATTCTGTGTGCTAAAATGATGGGACTTCTGAACAAAAGGATCAAGATCTTGGGTATTCATTCAGTGCTTCTGAGAGCAGGAATTGGAGGAATGGTCCCAGTCTGACCCTGTATGGAAGCTGTTTTTACTATTGATAAGGATGTTGATTCTGGTACAAGAGTGTAGAGGATGTCATGTACCCAGAGCAAAAGTAATACACAAGACCTTTGTGTAAAATGTCAGTACAGCTGTGTACACTGCAAAGAAGCAAAAGGGAAAACCTGTTATACAATATACCAAACTTTCAAATATCCCAAAAAATCATGTGTTATATGGGCTGCAACAGATAGACTGAAACAGATGTAGAAGAACATGCTTCTTCACTGTAGATTTACTGAGATGGGATATAAGCAGTTTCCCTGCATAGGAAAACAAAAAATTTTTCTGAGAACTTTTTTTTTTAGAAAAGTCAACACTGTTGGTACAGGAAACCCAAGTCATCCTTCTAACGTGATATAACAAAAAGTACTCTTGTTTCTAGTTTATTGATACATTAAAAAACCTGGAAAGTAACAAATTTACTTCTTTTTCATTAGTGGATCACTTCTAACATTCATATAGTTATTATAGTGCTTCTGTGTACTCAGAAATGTGTGATTTCTTGTCCTAAGCCCTAAACAGAATCAAGACCCCTGTGTTTGGATATACATATGGCAAAGGTGTATTGGTGAAGAACACTTGCTTATCTTTCTGTGTGCTTCCCAGCAGTATGTTTGCCAGTGTGTAACAAATGCTACTGATGTAAAAAAAACTGCATAAGATAAATTTTTCTCATAAAATTTATGCGAGTGCCCAGGTTACTGTTAGTCATCATCATAATCTCTAGGTTGTCTTCCTTAAAAGCATGGATGTTCCTAGGTCTTTCTTTTCTGTGGTCCAGAAATGCCTCAGGATAAAGCATAATGATTATGTAAGCATGTATAATGAGAATGTTCCTATTTTGAGACCTTTGGTAAGAGGAGACAAAGGCATGAGGATGCAGCTGCAGCAGAAGTGGATATGAAAGCATGACCACTGCATAGCAAGAAGACATGGTTTTCATCTCAGTTTCACAGTAGGAAGCACATCCTTCAATATGGTCTGTTCCTACTTAGAAAGTCTTGAACCTACAGGATTCTGGGGTAGAGGTAGATGGAGAAAACTCATTACAAGTAAATAAAGACAAACTAAACACCACTTGAAGGATTAAAGTTTTTTCTGAATATATTAAGATGCTGAAATGCATCTTACAATAATAGACCTGCAAGACAAAGAATCAGTCAGTCTGGTTCTGAAAGTGCTACTTGGCTATTGAATTTTTCATCTGTTTTGTGAGAAGATTTCATGCTTTCCAGTTTGTTTCTGCTAAAGGGCATTCAGAACAAACAGTGTTTGGGAAATGTAGCTTTCTCTGACAGCACAGGCAGAGACTATTCATATGTTTTTGACAAAAGTGCCTGAATAGCAAGGTCTGTGTGTTTGGTCTTTCAGGCTCCTGCATGGAGTGGAGTTGCCACAGTGCCAATGTTGGGAACCTTTTGATATTTATTGAGGAATAGTTTGTCCTTCCAAGCAGAACAAATCTGGTGTTTTGTCTGTGTTAGACAGTAGAAAGATCAGAAGCAAAATTAGGTTTCACAAATACTTAAGGTGGTGATTTATCTATTTTCTAACATAAGAGTGAAGAAGTGACAACACTGACATTAAATGTGGACTGTGGCACCTGCTACAACTGAGCACGTTGAAGGATTATTTCCCTTGATTCGCAACACAAATTGTTTCAGAAGAATTATTTGTTCTTTTCCTGTCATTTAGTTAAAGAAATTCTCACCAGATTCTGTGACTCATTTTCCCCCAAAGGGATGGCTATGCTGTCAGCAAAAGAAGACTCAAAGATTAACAAACTAGTTGTCTTTTAGAGAAAATGCCATTGGTAGTTTACTTGCCATTGTTTTGTCTTGGGACACTTACCTGAATAGCTGATAGATCATTAATTTAGTTTTGCTTTTGACTGTAGTCAGTTTTCACAAGCAGAACGTTTCCTTCCCCCATGCACACCTGAGTTGTCTGTTGTGCACTCTGGGTGATCCTGCAGGCATGTCAGAGGCATATATGAGAGGATTCATCTAATACTCCCAAAACCTACTTAAGACTGTCTTGGCCCAGTAGTGAGCTGCAAAGTTAGTCCTGGTGATGGAGTGCTAGCTGGGCTGCTAGCCATAGCCTTCAGTCTCTTAGCTGGTAGGTGGGTCCTTCTGGGACATGCACCTGCCTTCCTACTATTGATCCTTTGCAGACAGCCTCCATCCCTGCCCAACTCTTCCACCCAATCACCTTGTACTCTTGGGTGGACTGGGCTTTTGCTGTGGCAAAAAGGGAACTGGGGTAGTACAGAACTTTGTGATTTGGAAATCTGGCACTGTACTTTTAGAACTGTGCTCCATTAGTCTGCTGAGGAGTCACACAGGAGAGAAATGACAACAGTAATTTGGAAGCTCAGAAGCAACTGCACACAGGTGTTGGCAACACGTGAGTATCTTTATCTTGAATCAGGCTAGAGCAAAATGAGTTCAGTGAAATGGAAGATGTTGGCAGCAGGAGGAGGAGTGGATTTGAGAAAAATAGATGCTGTGCACATTGTAATTACTGTTTACTCTGTGAGGAGGCATGAATAATACTGAGCTTAACAGATGGAAGGAGATTCCAGAAAGGTAGATATTTTCCAATGAATGTGTTAAAAAATGTAAAAGTAGAAACAGATGAAGAGCCGAGAAACTCTGTATCCTTACTTGGACATAGGCCTTTGTGGCTGTGGCTTTGTGGCCACAGAGAGCAGGCACAGACTTTCCCAGGGAAGGCTGTGAAAAGATCAGAAAAAATAATGAGAAACAATTCTTATTTCTACTTGTTGCACCTGCTGTTGTGCACATGTGGAATGTGTCATGGAGATTTGTTTACCAAAGGGTGATTACTTAATTGGTCACTGGATGGTGTTTGGATGGATTGACCAATTAAGTCTGGCTGTAAGAGTTACTGAGTTTCTTAATAAGTATAGTATAATATAGTATAAGATGAGTATGATAGTATAATAAAGTAGTTGATAGTATAATAAAGCAATTGATCAGCCTCTGCAATCATGGAGTCAATACTAATTATTATCTGGCTGGGGCCCTGCGGTTACAGGCCTTAGAAAATACTGATAAAAGAGAGCCTCAGAATGAAATTGAAGAAATCCGTTAGAACATTAACAAACAAAATGGCACTTATCTCAAGTACAGCTGCAAGCTATTTTGGATAATGTCTGTCATATGTTGGGAGTTGAGCTAAGTTTTGGGTTATATGTACCTATAAATGGACTTACATTTTGTAATGTTAATTCTAAGCCTTTTGGGGTAGTCCCTCATCTTTCAAATGTACTTAGAGAACGTGCTGTGCTAATGCAGTGTAGATATAAAAAACAAAGGTACAAACTCTTACTGGTAAATGTTATGCATATAAAGGATCTATTTTTAGATAGCTAAATTTGAATTATGGCCACCAGACAGATGGATAATGATCGGCTGATTTTCCGTCTGACAGAGATGTTCTAGATTTGTCTAGATTTGCATACTTTTTAAATCAAGTGCATAAATCTAAATTCACTTACACAGAGGTACATCAGACTGTGTACTTCATCATCTTCCTGGGTTGTCTAGTATTATGCAGTGAAGGGAGATTACATCAGAGGAGAAAGAGATGTGCTAGAGAGGAAAGGGAGGGCTTTGAAACAAGTGCAAAAGTGCAAACTGTACTGCAGAAGAGAGTAGCTTCATATGGCATGAGTTGTAGACCAGGTTTTCTCCATTTAAAAAGTAACCATTTAGGGGCCAAAACATCCATGCAAGAGAGAAAAGGACGGGGGGGGGTGGGAAAGACCCAAGGCAAGCTTGAGATTCTGTAGATCGTACATGAACAACAGTTTATTCACAACAGTACTTTGGCTCCACCATATTAATGGCTGAAATGAAATGGGCAGGAAATGCAAGCATGCTGGTATTTTGGCATTGAGATTAATTTTAACAATTTTACTAAACAAAAGAAGACCCCAAATGTTTTCTGTTCTGAAGTGTAATTTACAGTCTCCTTACTCACTGTGGTGAGCATATGAGGAAAAGCATTTAGGACATCTAGAGTTTAATAAATAGGAACACCCTCAAAAAGCCATGAGACTGTGTATATAAGCATGGATTCATTCTCCTTCTTTTCATATTTCGTGCCAAGTGCTGATCTCACCCTCTGATAGTACAATGCTAAATCTAACTGAGAATGCCAAGGCACGTTTGACCATTGGACTGGATCATCTTAAAGGTCTCTTCCAGCCTTGATGACTCCATGATTTGTATGTGTTTTCTGAAAAATGTCACTCTCGAATGTCCATGTATAGTTTAAACTTTTTGCTACTGATGGAAAAATTTCATTTGTATTCAACCTGTTTTCCTGCAGAACAGAACCCTTCTGCTAAATTTCTGGGTGAGACCATTTACTTACTGCCCTTGGTTAAAGCAAGCAGTTTATTTGCATGTTTATGTCACCTTTCAGACTTAGTGGTCCTACTTGTGCCTTTCTTTCTTGCCAAGAAGGATTCATTTCTTCTATTACAAGGTACTTAGAGATACAAAGAAGATTAAGAATAGTTCTTCTTGGTTTTGGATTGACACAGCTGAAAGGCACTTTGATGGAGAAAAGAAAATGTTTGTGGTAGAAATGGCAGGTCAGCATCAGTAATCAAAGTTCTGCCTCTTCCTTCCCGCACATCAGAGCAAGTCTGGTTTGGTACCTATTTCTATAATATTTCTACCCATGAAATGAAAGCAGTAATATTTTCCAAGCTTAGCAGAATTTTTAAAGGGGGACTGTGATACTCTGCTTCTTATGAACAACACTAACATGATTGACACTTTCCATATCTAGTTCTCAGTCTAAATACAGCCAGCTGTCAACCAAAAGCTGACAGCCTTCAGTCAGATTGGTCTCCAGTACCACCTGTATCCCTTCCCACACAAAGCACTGACCAGATTTACATAGAGACAACAATCCTGCTCCCACATTGCAAACAGAACTTCATTCATACAGAGCAAGTAACTATTGTTTTTAATTGAGTAATGGATACCTAATTATTATAAATTGCTCTGTTAATTATCACATTATTGTGTAAATTATTGTATTATAGCCTTTTGTGACTGCTAAGGGCAGTTTTCACACTGTCTCTGTGTGCCACTTGCAGCCAAGTATCCTTCTGCTCTAGGTGTTTACACTTCATCTGTTGACTGTGATCATGCAAGCATCTCTAAGCCTGATCGAAAGCCCATTGTAGTCCGAAGTTTTCCCATTCACTTCAATGGGCTTTGAGGCAGGAATCACAGGAGCAGAATATGGTTCATTCCAATATTTCCAGGATTCAGTTATTTATTAGATAAAAGTCACATGCTCACGCGAAGGTTAAACCAGGCTAACAAGTAGCAGAGGAAAACAAAGTGATTTGATATGTGAAGCATAAAGAAATTCTACAAAGGGTTTCAGTTTGTATTTTGAGAGGTCATTTTATATAGTTTGCTCCTGAGTTTGTTCTAACAAGATTCTAAATAAGGATCTGAACAAGATTCATAATAAGGAAAACATGTTTCATTTCACATAGACTGTATGATAACAGAGTTTAAGTTCTCTTCCAAATGATTGTATGGCAAAACTGCTTAAAAAAAGGGAATAGGTCAAAAAAGGACATACAGATGGCTGACAGAGAGGCCTGTTGCTGACCCTATTCACAGGTTTCTTGTTGGTGCAAAGTTGATGTGCAAATGGCACGGTAAGGACATGCACAGACAATATTCTGTTTTCTTCAGGGGCAGAAATAAAGCTTAAACACGAAGTATTGAAATGTATGGTTTTTAATAATAAAAGAACCATTGGGCAAAGCCTCTGGCTGTCGTACCATTGAGCAGGTGACTAGCATCCATCAGGCTACAGCTGTTTTCTTCTTCTGTTTGTTCCATACACAGATGTTGCTATGAGGAAAAGAGTCAGCAATGACTGATGTGGAGCCTGTGGTCACAGATTTTGCCTCATCAGGACGGTCAGGCCGCCGAAACGCCTTACCAGATATCCTGGGCTCTCCTGCTGGTGCTGGGACTTCAGACCTGCCACACAAACTGGCTGAGCTCTCTGTTTCAGAAGGTAATGGCTGGGCATTCAGAAAAGGACATTTATATGCAGTAGCATTTGCTTTTTTTTTTTTTTTTTAAGACTTCCACCACCATGTAGTTTTGATATCAATACTAATATTCCTTTTATCATTTAGAATTAAATTCAACCTTCCAAAGCAGTTATCACTTGTGCCTCCTGCGTTAACAAGTTAATATTAACCCATATCCATCCACAGATCCAGTGCTAGCAGCTTAGCAAAACAGCTCAGTGCTAGGAACTGAATTCCAGTTCCCTTAAGGGCGAGAAAACACATTTGTATGTCGGGGCAACTTGGAAAACACATCATTCCAGCTATAAATTCCAGTGTAGTACTGCACTGAGATAACTTTGCATAAGACAGCAAAGCTGTGCTGTTAGTACAATGACAGCTCTCAGAATATACAGGCATATACCTTAAGAGTAGTGTTCATAGTATTTTACTCCTGCTTAGTAGGCTTTCAACTTTGCTATCTGAGATCAGTGCCCTATTTTGCCATGTCCTTTAATTTGATAAGGTGCTCTGTTGATCTAGCACAGCTTTAATCAACACCAGCTTTGTGAGTTGTTTTTACTTTCAGAGTGACTTCCAGGGAATTTTCAGATTCAGAAAAATCTGATTTCTAATGCTTAAGAAACAAAAAATATAGACTGGCCCTGAGCATGTTCTGTCCCTACTTTTTTTTAATCTGAATCAGAATGCTTTTCAGAAAGCTTTTTTTTCTCATGCCCATCACTGTTGTTGTTGTGGTGCCACCACAACAGATGGTCCCACATCCTGGAGCAGTGATGGTGTGAGTGCAGCAAAGGGGAAGGCAAGCCTGTGCTGTGGTGTGAACAGTCCATGAATCTGAACTGAAGTAGATCATTAAAGGGATTCCTAGTTTCCAGTGTTGCATAGTCTCCTTTTACATTGCCCAGAGAAATTACAGGATGCTAGGTGTACAGCCTCCTAAAGCACCATAAAGGCCAGGGGGAAGGATTTATTTGATCTCAAATTGTTACTATATTGGTGCTTTAATTTATAGTCATGTGTTTGGGGTTCTGTAATCTAAACCTCACATAGGCCTATCAAAGGACAGCTGAGCATGTAGAAAGAGCATTTCCTGGAGGAGTGAGAAGGGTGGAATGACCATATCCTGACCTGAATCTGGAGAAGCAAGGAAAATAAGAAAATAAAATAAGACTAAGAATACAGAATGGATTCTAGAAGAAGGTATTATTTTGTCTTGAGGAGACATTTTTCCCTATGATTGTGAAAATTATGTCCCTACAAAACAAACAGAAAAGAGTGCAAATATTTTTATAAGAAAACTTATAGCATGGCATAAGGTAAATATCTAGCCCTCCAGATGACACAATAGTCCTCCTCTCCTGGTCTCCATCCAGTTCATTAAGAAGAAATTAAACACTATGCTGTGTTAGTTTTAGCAAAATGTACTGATGCTTTCTTAGACATACAGGACCAGCATTGCCAGGATTTGTAGAACAATTAAGAACATGGAATTGTCCTTGGCTTTTTTCATTGACATATAGCTGTGCCAGAGCATGTTGGAAGGCAGCACATTCTATTATCATCGGTTTACAGTGGTGATAATAAGAAGTAAATACGGGATGCAGTTAGGTCCACTCTGACAGCTTGGGTGCTTCTGGGGATGGGAATTCCACAAGTATCAGATGGGAATTTCAGCTTCATTGTGTGGTAAGTTAAAGTTTTCATGAAACAGCAAGCAAACAAAGGAGGATTCATCAATATGGAGAGACAGTTTTGAAGTTCAAATGCTGTGACAGGGAACCTGTTTGTGAAACATTAGGGGCTCTAACAAACATCTCTTTTGCCTATTTCTGACTTTAACAATAAGTTGTTAAAAAAGGAAAGTAATTTGCAGCTCAGAACAAAGAAATTAGATAAATGAGGGAAGTGGAGAAGATTGGACATGTGGCTATATAAAGTATGCCCTATTTTGTTGCTACTCTCAAATTCAGATTCAGTGAAGATTATGGGAAATGGTGAGGGCTCTCTCCATCTTGTTTCAAATTTAGCTAATGCTCATTGGATCATACATTTCCTCTTTCTAAAATGCTGTCAGCTACTGTCATAGTGAAAAGTAAGGAACAGGATGTGCTAATACTTGCTGGTTTAGAAGAGAAAAGAGACTGCTCTATTTTTTTAATGAATACACAAGGACTGTACCTATATGATAAAAATGTTCATGTACTCTGCAAGCCACATGAAGTTGATGTTCTTGTGAGATGAACAGGAGGTATTCTGACACCAGCTATTTATCTTGGAGCCTAACTCTGAAATGCAGACTCTCTGTGTTATATCTGATCCTGCTCTGGTGGTGTGCAAGTTTTGGAGTGCTGAGACTTTCCACAGGTGGTCTGGAACCACGCTGAATAGCTGATTGGTGTCACTGATGATCCAAAGGGTGAAGAGGAGGCTGCAAGAAGTTTGAAAGCAAGAAGCTATACTGGTCTTCCACATTTGGTAACCTGTGTTAGGGCACCATTCTGCTGATAACATTCAGCAGCTTAACTAGCATCTATTGCACACCTAAGTGCCCCCCAGTATGAAATTAGATTTCCTCTAACAAAATGTTTTCCTTTATCCTGTCTGAAAGGCTCCACCGATATTAGATGTCCAACCTGCAATGAAACAGCCAATAGAGAAGATTGCTCTGTCACCCTTTCCACAACAGTGGTGTGCTACATAAGGCTGGAGGGTGTCAAGTAACTCGGTTCTTTATTGCTGTAGAAGTCCAAAGCCTCTGAATCTCTGAGCAGACTTAAAACATCAAGCAGTTTCTGCCAAGGGCTCTAGCTGATGAATTGTGTACAGCATTATATATTTGCTGTGATATGTAGTGACCAAGATGTATAACTCTTTTGGGTGTTTTTGATATTTTATAGGAAGTCAGAAAATATACCCCTTAGATTATGACTGTGGAGGAGATGGAGTATGAAGTGAAGGACTGTACAGCCAGATGTGCTGAGCAGGCCTCTCCTTGTCCCCAAAAGCTATGGACTGCCATTGGTTTGGGTTTGCTATTACCACTGGTGTTACCATGTGGGGCTTGAAGGTAATATGAAAATTATTATTATGGCTTACAAGGAAATCAAGGAAAGAGGAGTTTCTGCTTCTCAGTGAGTAAACTTGATCAAAAGAAACCACATGGAACAGTACATATAATGACCAGAGACACTGGGAAGTTTTTATTTATACCAGTCATGTAAGCATTCTACTCTAATCTATAGAAAAGTGAACTTCCAACTCAGAGTAACAAAAAATCCCCCATCTTGTGAAGACAGGGTAAATTCACATAGGTGTTTCTAGTCAAAGAAGGTCACAAAGAACACTGGCATGTCCATAAACCATGCACAAAGGAATGCAACATTTTTACTTGAAAAAAATACTAACAGTAATCCAAAGTTATTTCCAATCTATTTTTTACAGCCAAATGCACATTGATCAGCCTGTGCAAGAAGAGGGTAAATCAACACCAACAAGCAGCAGCTTTTAGAATATGCTTCTCAAAATTCTTTATCTCTTGAGTTAATCTCTCTTTCTAAAGCACCGATGACTATGTAGTAAAGAACCAGGTGAAACAGAGATGATCAGTGAACCCAAATACTTGGTTGCATTAAAAAAAGCTGCAAGAATGTGTGTGGTATAAATGTTTAATTCTGTCTCTGTTTAGATGCAGGAGCAGAGGGTGGAGAAGTGTCATCATCCAAAGCCTTGCTGGAAAGTCAAGAGGCGGAAGGAAAACGCAATGATTCCTAACACCTAAGGACTTCTGGGTTAATGAATCGCATCAACAGACTTCCCAGTTTCGCTGTGTCACCCCTTCTGAAGTGTGGTAGCAACTTTAGCATCACAGACATGACTTTGCAACACTGTTGTACCTAGATGATTATGTGGATGGCATACAGTTCTTTCCACTGTCATCCTTCAAATGCAATGTTCTACATATCCAAACAGGAAGAGAACTAAAGAATGTATCTCTTGTTTTCAGTTTTCTCTCTTGTTTTGGTTATAGTATTCATCCAAACTAATCTTTGACAGTTCCAATTAATATCTCGACCAGGAACTAATAATAGTTTCAAAATAAAAATCCTGTTTCTTGATTTCCCAAACCAGCTTGTTTCTCTCTGACACAGAGGTGCATTCACTCCCCGCAACATGATATTAAGTATATATTAGATTACAGACATTATCTGTAATTTATCTCCTGAGATTTTTGTTCTCATTAGACATACGTAGATGAGTGTGAGAAAAAAAAAATTACATAAAATAAAATTTTCTCCTGCTCCTGTCGCCAGAAGGTTTTATAAACTACTTATAAAACCTTTATAAAATAAACATCAGTGTTTATTTTCAGACTCTCCTTACCTCTATTTGATTATCCCACTCTTAGCAGTCTCGCCACTTCAGTCATTTGTTTTCATGTGAATATTGTAGCTGTTCATGTGTATCTAAAGTAAAGTAGGTATGTTTGTATATGATGAAAATTGTTTAATCTCACTGTGGAAATTAAATATCTATAATCTTTTCTGTCTTTGGTTGATTTCTTATTGTTTCTCCTGTAGGACAAAATTTAAAGCCCAGTAATACATATTTCTGTTATTTCATCTGGGTTTTGCTTTGTTGTTTGCTGACAGTGAAGATGTTTCAATCATTGTGATTTTTGCAAAGATTTTAGGCAAGGTTGTTTCTCTACTGAAAGGGCTTGTTTTGTTTTGGAGATCATGCTCCTGAAAATACTTGGTATTCACTCCATTGTTGTAGGAGACTTAAGATTCAGGTACAGATATGAACTTCCATGATTCCTTCGGCAGCAGCCGCTTATGTACATCATGAAAATGGCAGAAGCATCTCTGATGGGTACATCCCACATGTGACTGACTTCATTCCATCTATGAAATATTAGTGTAATCTAAACCTGGCAGAGGGCTTGTAAGAGCTCAAGAGAGCTTGCAAGGCACAACTTTCATTCCTACTATGCATTTACTCATACCCTGGCTTTTGGGGACCATTCAATAAAGGATCCAGTTTAATTCAACTGAACTGACGATTAGTTCCCGCCTGCTAAATCTGTTTTCATTTAACAAGTGCAACATCTAAATTTTTTTTCAGATTTGGAAAGGTAAAATAATTTACTCCACTGAATCAAAACAGGTAGCTTAAGAAAGTCTGAGAGAGTGAACTAGCTGACACTAGAGGACCAGAGCTGAAAACCACAGTAGAGAGGGACTAGGAGGTAACTGTATTTGTGGTACACACTCTTGTTCTGGGTTGTAGTCCCATTCTCCTATACTGGCCTCCTTAATAGCATCACATTACCAAAAATGGTAAATTAGAAGAAGCTGTGGTGATCCCATCAAAATCAAGTATTGAAGTATTACTGAAACATAAGTCCTTATATGCTTTGCTCTTCTGGGTCATGGCCTGTATCAAATTCTGCACCTCTTTCACAGTTGCAGCACTGGATATATTTAGTTTCTTCTCTGATACAATACAGACTCTGAAATTTGGGTCACAGGAATAGATACTTTAGGTACTTTGTAATCCAAGCTAGTTTGAAATTTTTTCCTATTAAAAAATTACGATTATGAACCAGCTGAATTTAGCAAATTATTCATGTGCTAAATTCTATGTAAAAAATCCCAATCTATAACTATATACATAAAAGACATTAACTGCTTACAAATGTATAGTTTACAATTAGTCAAGAATTCTCAACATCCTGGGGAATTTATTGTAAGTACTCAGGAGTTTACTTTGTACTTGAGCTATATGAACCTGTCGTTGAAAATATGTTGTGTATAAAGAAGGAGTTTTACAGCAAATTCGAAAAAATGCAGTAGCAAAAACTAAAATTTAAAATACAATTTAATTAAAGGCAGGATGAACATTCTTAAAAGATCTTTAATATGTTATATGTGTATTATCTAACTGCAGATTAATCAAGTTGCAAACACAGAAATGCTTCTTTGCCATGTGCATATACGGTTTGTGTCTAAATAAGTATTAGTCTAGACTGCATGACAGATCTCTTTTCTAGTTGTAGCAGTAAGAATATTAAGTTATAAATGGATTTTACCAAATTTCTCCAGTTATGAGTCGAATGCATGTTTCTGAAGAGTATAAACTGACTCACAAACTGATGTGGGAGACATTGTACCATATAAACTTTGGTCTTTGGAGCAGAGTTTATTAGTTGTGCATGATTCTTGACTCAGGCAGAAGGGAACTCACCCCTTTAGGCTGTCTGGAAGGTTTTGTGCCATGCTGTCCAGTACTCTGGGGCCTGGGCAGAGTTTCTGTCTTAAGCACAGCTGAAGTTGGGGAAGCTTTGGTTAATTATTTTGTTGGTGTGCTGAAGACAGATAATAGTCCTACTAAACTTTGGCTGAGTCTGTAAAGAGCAAATGAAGTGCTTCTGAATATGTTTGTCATTGAGCCAGTTTATCCAGTTTCAAACATCATGTGGGCTGTGCCACTCTCCCTTTGTTCAACTAATGGGTAACTGAGAACAGTGCATTCTCTTGGTTCATATGGCCGAATGTTATGGCCCTGAATCAACTGGGTATTTTAAAATACACTTAACTTTAAATGCAGATGGGTTTCACAGCAGTCAATAGAACTACTTAGGTGCCTAAAATTAGATGCACACTTAATTACCTTGATAAATGACAGCAGCAAACTTCTATTAAGGCTAATCTGGTATTATAATGCATAAATCCAAATTTCCATTCCAGCAAGTTTGGTACAGGTAATAGCATCTTTTTCATCATCTTACAGCACTATCCTATGCTTTTATAAAGCAAAGAACTTCATTTTAGTACCAAGCAAAAAAGGTAACTTGGTTGTCTCCAAATAATGAACATAATGAAGCAATTGTCCATTCTTATCCATTAGGCATGCTAAAAAAAAAAAAGCAGGAAACACCCTTGTAATTTCATTGTGCATATATAGAACAATGTAGGTATTTTGAATATATAGAAAAATTGCCTTGGTGTTTTCCAGATGTCATTAAGAAGTTATAACTGCACTTGGTTACTTAAAAGAGAACAGTGGCTATAAGAGGCTTAAACTGCACTTTACCACTACTACCATTTTACCTGCCACCACTAGTAGGCTAAATATCCTTTATGTATCACTCATATAAAGAGGAATACCTCAAGATTTAGCAAATTAATATTAGTTCATACTCCTCTCTTCTGTCTGCTAGTGCTCTGTGTGTGATAAAGTCCATGAAACAGAATTGAACAAAGACTTCTCCATTAATTTCTCCATTTGTGTTCAGTGAGCATAAGCCCCAGTTGGTGGTGAGTGTGGGTTCCTCTGGGTCCAGAGAGCACAGACCAGTGGGGCTCAGCCCACCGGGGTACCAGGGCACTTGCTCTGAAGTAGAAATAGCAAAGGCTTAAACTGTCCTGCCATCTAGTGGGGTCCTGAGCCTGCCAGGTAGGCTGTGCAAGGCAGTGCGGGGAGACAAGTTTAAGAGACCTCAAACCCAGCTGCAGACTGGGCTGGTGAGAGGCAGAATGTCTCTAGCTCATCCAACACATTCACTTCAGGAGTTTTGCTAGGGGCCCAGAACCTTGGTGCTTCTGTATACAGAAATCCGTGTGATTGCAAGCAGGAGGTATAACATATATTACATATTACAGGAGGCATCTTGTGTTTCAGCCCATAAACTCTTACTCTAAAACAGGTGTCCAAGTCTGGCTTGTAGCCTGCCTTGCTTTAGGTGCCCGCTCTGCGATTTGGGCTTGGGTGCAAATCCCACCACAGATGACTGTTTTGACCTTTTTTAGGGATAATTGTGTTTCATTTTCTTAACTTTTGCTAGTAATTAGCAATGATTACTGAGAGCTCTTCCTTTACTATCATTGTTTATTTCCTTCTTCAGTCCAGTGGGTCCATCCTGATGGATATAAGCAAGAGGAAGCCTGAAGGCCACCACTTCATCTTGGCCTGTGCCATATCCCGGTGCCAGATCTCTGGATTTTAGTGCAAGACTTACATTTGATGAATAGTGTTGTGGGGTTTTTTGGTTGTTGTTTGTGTGGTATCTGCTTGTTTGTTTGTTTGTTTGTTTGTTTGGTTGGTTGGTTGGTTGGTTGGTTGGTGGAGGGGCAGGGGTTGCCTGTGTGCTGTGGGCTTTTCTGCATTAAACATATTTATAATAATTGCTTGCAATGTAAGGGCCCTGATGTGAGGATTTGGACAATCCCTACCAGTGCTTTATTCCCGGGACTCTGCTGTGCAAGGATTGACACTGTTAGCTGTGTCCTTATCATACACTGTATGGAAAAGCTAATCCGTGAGAGATTGGCTTGACCCTTCTGTGTAGGGCTTTCTGTGCTTTTATTTCCAGACTCCTCGGGCATGTTTGTCAATGATACATCAGCAGTGTAAACATAAAAATAAGGAGCATGTGAACTGCTGCTAATGCCTAGCAGTATTCCAAAGGCAGTTTTCCAGTAACACACCCAGTTTCCTAAGGGTGAGGAGGAATTCCCAAGGGACGGGTTCCGCAGCCCTCAGGCGGCACCTCCCATCACACGATGGCGCCCGAGCCCGCGCCAGCCACAGCCGGGCCCTCGCCTTCCTCACAGCCTCGGCCCCGTCCGCGCCCCGGCTCCTCGGGCACGGCGCCGTAAAGGTCTCCTTCAGGACGTGATTCACGGCGCAGTTCGGGTCTCCTTCAGGACCTGATTCTTCGGACGGCTGCCGTGAGGAGGAGCGGCGGCTGAGGCAGCCATCAGGAGGACGTGGCTCCCCGCGGGCGCCGGGCGCTGGCGGCAGAGGGCGCCCTTGCCCTGGCGCCGCCCTCGCTCCTGTGGCTGCTCGGTCCCACACGGGCCTGGGGCGCCGCGGCGCCCGCGGCTTCCCGAGCAGGAGGAAGGGGACTCAACAGTCCAATCCTCCTCTTCTTTCCCTCTTGATTTGTTATCTTACTCCGTTCAAACCTTACATCCGTCTACTCCTTTCCTGTCGTCAGTGCTCGGTCCTTGCTTCAGTCACACTTCAAGCTCAACATCCACCGTTAGTGCTTTCAACACTCAATACAAAAAAACTAATCTCTTTAATTACCTCCGTATTTGCTAAAATAAGATGGTAGAAAGACAACTCATTGTTTTTCCTCTCAAGAAGTACTGGGTAAATTTTACTTTATCAGACAGACTCATGAGAGACCCTTGAGCCAGGCCCAGAACAGCCCTTGAGCCCTTGTCTCTAACACAGAGACAGGAAAAGCTTCTGTGGAAAACAAATAACATGTCATCATGCAAGTAGAGTGCTGTTGCAATCTAAAAAAGTGCTGAAATAAGTTTCCTCCAGGCATCTTCTTTCAGACAACCTTTGAACTTTGCTTTTTGCTTTTTTTTTTTTTTTTTTTTTTTTTTTAAGCACTGGCTGTTGTGACTAAAAACTTCTAGGTAGATTTATAAAGGATGAAATTAAATGCTGGAATGTAAGAAGGAGTATATTTAAGGGAGGGAAGACAAAGAGCAGTGAGGTGGAGTTAAAGGCATGACAGTTGCACCATGTTTCCTCTCCATAGCCCTTCTTTTATCAGAACATCTGAGCCAGTCATGGTGCGAGGAAGTCAGATGGGTCCTGCACCCTCCACTGGCTCTGGACTCTGGATGTTTTGAGCTCTGGATGCAAGGCTGATCAGTCACTCAAGAAAGTTTCAAAGGTCTAGAGGAAGATGCTATTAGAGGCCTTGTTTAAATATTACAAGATTAGTTAATGATTTTGACCATAGAGGGTCTGCTTTATGTTTACTGTTGCCACACTGAGGCGTAAACCTTTCATAACATGTACACATGAATATAGAAAATTAAAGGAATAGTGGCAGTATCTAAACCTCCTCACTGGCACTTAGTGCAGTACAGTCCACAAAGTGAATCCTCATGATTATCCAGGCAGGGACTACATGCCTGCTTTCATTTCTGTGTATATCTGTACTTTTCCCCATAATAGACTCTGGATTTGGCAAAGTAGGAACCCACACTTAATAAGTGGGATGTGTTTTTAGGTTTTCTGGTACAGACTTGTCTATTGTGACCAACTCATGTGATTTCTTGCATAATCCAGGATATAGAACTTCTGTGAATTACTTCCTGCATCATGTCCAATAGCTGTGGTTGTTAGCATAGTTTGCAATTTACAGAGTTGAAAAGTCTTGTAAGGCAGTTTGAAAGCTGGCCAAAGGCTTAAGTCTCCTCACAGCTAATATGTATTTCATTTTTAATATAAACTTCTGTAGGTTTAACTTTCAGTGACTGGAGTTCTGTGTACCAGACTGAAGAGATCACTGTTTCTCTGTAATTGTCCCCAAACATCCAGTATGACCAAAATTTTCCCCAAGCTTGTCTTGGTACTTATTTAAAACTAGTTATGAGCTATCTTAACCCTGCAATGCTTCAAGTTGCTCTAAAATTTTGTGCTGTGTCTGTACTTAGACTCATGAAAACTCAGAAATGAGTCAGTGCTTGGTCACAAACCAGTATGTAATGCGGGGATATGGTTGCACTCTTGAATGAATTAAGTTAGGTATGTAATTCCAGCTAGGTCACCCAGCATGAGGTTTCATTTCAAATGCCTGTGTCAGGCATTTGTTCATCCATGACAGGCCCATAAATTGATAACCTAATTAAATTATTTATCAAGACTGTGGAATTCATATATTTCGCTGGATGCACTAACACTGCTCTTTAGAACTTCTGAGGAAACAGCTTGCTCTGAGTGAGAGATTCTGATTTAGAGAACACAAACCCAGAGGAGTGCAGCTCCAGCTGCATCTGGGAGATCTTATCTGGCTCCAAAAGGTTGTGACTGTGTCTTATCAGTCCCTAGCTCAGTGGAACAGAGGAATATCCAAATGCAGGTAATTAATGTGTTGAGTTTTAACTTTGCATCTGTTTTACTAATTCAGTAGTTCTTTTCTTAAATTCTTGAATTCTTGAAACTCCATCAAATAAACTTGATTTTACTTCTTGCCAAAATCTCAGCTGGTACTGAGAGTAATTTCAGTATATTGTAGAAAACTGAATGCTTCGGATGGGCAAACTGAATGAAAGTACATTAAGCCATTTCAAAAATTTCTTAAATTCAGCCCTGAAGATTGCACAGTTATTTCTTGTTTTGCTGAAAGGATTTACCTTGGGATTTATTAGCTTGAGATTTGTTATACTAAACTCCAAATAGTCATGCTTATTAATGTATTTGACAGCCTCCATAGCATATTCTAAGGCCACAGAAGGAGAACACAATATTTATGATGTATGAGAACTTAAACTTGTACCTTTAACACTGTAAAATTTATATTGCTGACTATACGTATCATTCCCTCCTCTCGTATAATACAGAGTCCTTAGACCTTAATACAGAGGGTCTTTCTGCTCCACTAATGCTTTCATTAATCTGCCCTGAACAGCAAATCTACACATCTCTTAGAATCAGCTGCAACAGGTCAAGTGCAAGTCATCTAATCTCCTTAAACCTATGTGCTATTTTCCCATTTCTTCTAATAAGAATTATTTTAATTTAGTATCTTCATAGTATTCACATGCCTTCTAAATTTCTCTGAGTTATTATTACCCCTGAAATAGTCAGGTTTCTTATTTATACAACTTTGTTTCTTGCTTCCTTGCATATACCCATGCTGAAATTGTTAAGTCTGGAAAGCTGATTTCTTGTGTTGATTTTTTTACAGTAACTAGACAGTTATTGTAAGTGACATACAGTATCAGGAATTTCTGTTACACTTTAAAGTTTTTTTAATAGTTTTCTATTCTTAAATGTAAAAGAAAGCAAAGACAAATATTAAAATAACAACAGCCTAGTGGCACAAAATTAAAGTAACTGCATCTTCAATTAATTGAACTGGGAGCCAGAAGGGTGGCTGGCTTTAATGTAGGTTAATTCTTTGAGGAGAATGTCTGACTTGAGTCATCTAAATGTAAGTCACACAATAATATTAAACAAGAGATAACGATCTCCCAAATGCCTTTCAGAAGCAGAGAACACCCTGGAGATCATTCATAGCATTTGCATACTTTAAATCATTGTCAACCAGCTGTCTTCCCAGCTTAAACCATCCAAATATATGTCTAATAGTTCACAATGAGCTATTACTGGGTATTTACTTTCCAGGACTCTCCTAAACTCATGTCCCACCAATTTGTAACAGGAGAGTCTACAAGAATGGAATGCATGATCACAGACCACTTAGTTTTCACCAATTAGCAACCAACACCAGAATTAGACCTTAACATGACTTGTGTCTAATGTTAGCCTGTCCTGCCATTATTTTTCTTGATCTTTACAGTGGCAGGAAACCTGCTGAACATATTCCTAAGTTTTGCTCAAGAAATGTCACGCTCTTAGAAAGGATATGGTGTAAGTATGTCTTTCCTGCTCCTGCCTGCATTACCTTGCACCTTGCCCATCATCTAGTCCAAAGCTCCAGCAAAGCCCTGCCCATGGAATTTATACAGCACAAAACTGGATTCATACAGATGCTTTGTACCTGGGGCCATTCTGTGACCACTTGCTTGTGCAGCTGCATAATTGGGTGTCTTCTCTATGAAGCAGTTATCTCTTTTTGAACCTGGGATTTCTAATGAGTGGTCCATTGATAGAGTAAATAAACCTAAGTATTTTATGTGACTCACCAACAGCACTGAGATGGTTCCTTTTTATTAGGGGGATCAGCAAATCTCTTAGACAGCTAGGGGACATATATGATAATTTTAGTTAAGAACATTCTACTGCCCTATTTGATATTAGGTTTTTCTGCAGCACCAAAAACAGAATCACACTCAGCCCTGAAGTAAATCAACCTACCTGACACAATAGCTACTAAACTCTGTTCATTTCTTTATTATACTGAGATCAAAGCTGCACAGAGATTCACAGCAGGATTTCAAACAAGCTAAAACTTTGCTGGGAATACCCTAGTTTGCTGTCCATAAATAGAGGAAACTTCTTTTAGCTGCACATTATTTTCAGTTTCCTTAATTCAAGAGTAGCTCCCTGTATGTTTCATAATACTAAGAGTTTAAAGAAATGCTTAGGTGAACTAGGCTTTCAATGGAATTCAATTCCTAAAAGGCTTCTGAATACTTACATCTGCTTTTGTACCAGAGGAGTTAGGCCCTGGTATCACTGCTGCCCTTTGTTGCACATATGGGTACAAGATGTTCTGCAGATTCTGGACCTTCATTGCCAAAATGTTTGAATAATGCAATCATCACTGCATTATCTGAAGGTCTTATAACACAGTATCCCCTTAACATAGTATTCCTGGCTATTGTACTACAAAGATGGTGAAAAGACAGAGATTAACTGAACTGGTGTAGCAAGAGAGCCCTATCTGCATTGTATCCAGAGAGGGACAGAGAAGAGGGACAGAGAAGAAGGACAGATAAACCTGACTTCAAATATTAGCTGCACCAACTTCCCTAGACACTAAGCCTTTAGTGACTGGTTGTTGTGGTTAGATGCTCAACAGTTCCTGACATAGATTATGAGGAATCCACACATGACAGAACCTCATGGTCAGACTTTTCTACTACAGCAGGCTGGTGACCATCCTATGGTGCTCCCTTCCTCCCCATACCCCTCACACCCTTTTTTTTTTTTTTCCTGAAGAAGTAATTTTTTTTATTTCAAGTACAGAATGAACGCTAAATGAGGATGTCAGCCTCATTTTCTGAATGCCTGAGAGTGTGTGAAGAAGGGATGTAACAGGGAGAAAAGCAGCCAAAAGCAGGTTGTCCTGTATTTGAAGGCTGAAGGTTAGAGCAGTCTTACCAGATGGCCTTTGGAAGTAAGGATTACTCATTACACAGGGTATCTTGTTGCAGAATTTTCATCTTTTGAGCCGACCTTGTACAGGGAATGCAAATGTACCTATTTACACTACTCAAGTGGTGTAAAGAGTTTAGCGTAAAGGAGAATGAGTCCCTGGCTGTTCAGAATCTCCAGAGATACTATTTGTCACAGGAGTACACAGTCTGTTAAAACCATCCAAGTGCTGACAGCACAAAAGAAACTCCAAGCTGGTATCTTGTGCAGCAACCTAAAATGCACAACCTGAAACACCAGGTCAGTGTATTTCACACTGTGATCTGTGTTTCAGCCATAGCAAAGCATTTATATCACTCAATATGATTTGTTCTAGTTTTTAATGTTAGCATAACTCTTGCATAAGGCTCCACAATCAAACACAGGGCATAAGACGCTATGGAAACCATTTTGAACTGTGGCTTGTCACCCCACAGAGGAGTCAATAATATAACATTTCCTACTGTTGATTTACACTGGTCCCAAATAATCACTAATGTAGACAGGTGGGATCTCACCATCCTAAAACATATGTGAGGACTTTGGTAACCTACCCACTTAAGAAGAAATGTGAACATTTGAACAGACCCTGTTTTATATTTGAAGCATGGTGCAAAGTGTTAAAGACTGTATTTTTCTTATGAAATTTTTATGTGCTTCCTTCGCCTTAAGGGCAGGTCATCACACTAAGTACTTGTCTTATTTAAATACATTGAGAAATTCTAGTAGAACAGAGCTGTCCCATCAGTGTAGGTACGACTGCTTAAATTATGAAGGATCCTGAAAAGGCTGCCTCCCAAAGGCCAGGCTACAGCCCTGTCTGGAAGAAGGTGCAAGACAGAGATGTCCTTGAGGTGTCCAGCTACCAGGGGTGTAGCTGGTTGTATACAAGCTGCAGTGAACAAAGACAGCATGAGCTCTCCCAGGCTCTGTGCACACATGTGCACCAGAATAATAAACAGGGGCTCCAGAGCTACTGCATCAAAATCTGTATGAGCAGATAACTTTTTCTTGTCAGTTCTAGCAGATGAGACACTGCCAGTTCATGAGGATATTGCTAAAATAATTTGGAATTTAATATCACATAGTCAGAAAATTATTCGGTTGGAAGGGATCATCCAATTCCAAGCCCCCTGCCACGGTCAGGGGGCTTCCATTAGTCCAGGCTTCTCAATGCCCCATCCAACATGGCATGCTTAAATTAAAATCCCACCAGAAACATCATTTGCCCTACACCCAAAGAATATGCCATACTACAAGAGCCTGAAAGAAATGCAAATGATAATTAAAAAATATTAGAAAAGTATTCCTAATTGTTTCTATTTTGTATGGCTGAACAAAATTGTTAAGGTTTTGTTCCTAAATCACATAAATTCTCTCTCACTCAGACCCTGAGCTTTGTTGTGAGAGCTGAAGTGCTCTATTCACTATTCTGGAATCCATCCAAGCCATAGGTCAGGAAAAGCTGACACCGTGGGATGTCTCACAGAGACAAGCTGCTTTTTGAAAAGCACTCAAGATGAGACAAGACGACCACCTAATGCCTTCAACAAATTTCAAAGAACATCTAGAAGGAAGACATTCCCTCTCTTGCAGAAAGTAAAAAAAAAAAAAAAAAAAAGGAGTTTTAAAGTTTTAAGCTCTTTTTCTTTTTCTTCATTCTTACTCTCCAAACGATGACAGCTGTGGAGCCAAGATGCTGTTTCGAGCCAGGAACAGCAAATACCAAGTTCACACAGCATCTATACGGATGCCATGGTGGGTAAAGGGATCGGTACTTGGCCAGCACCAAAACGGCCTTGAAAATACTCATGGAAAAACTTTTGGAGCTGGTGTTGGTGATCATAACTACAGTAGCGTTATGATCCTGTGTTTTCACTCAGTACCTTTCACGTTGTGTGCCCGCTTGTCGTTTAGCCTGCGCGTTCCTGTAACAGGGAGGCGGGCGGCCGGGGGTGTCCCCGGGGCGGGTCAGGCGAGGAGTGGTGCGGCAGGCAGAGGCAGCCCCTGTCCCTGCCCCCTCTACGTCCTGCCGGGTGCCCGACCGGGCACCCCGCGCCCCCTCCCCGGCGGCGGGAGCGCCCTCCCCCATCGGTGCGGGCGTCTCCGCGGCGGCCATCGGGGGCGGACCGCGGTCGCTCCCCGCCTCCGGCCCCCCGCCGGGCGCCGGCTTTAAATGCGGGGCAGCGCGACGGTACTGGCGCTCCTGCTATCCCCGGCACCGTGCTTGGAACACACAGCCGGCCGCCATGGTCGAGGCTTTCTGCGCCACCTGGAAGTTGGTAGACAGCCACAACTTCGACGAGTATATGAAGGCACTGGGTAGGTACGACCGGGCGACAGCACCTTAGAAAGCCTTGGAATTTTTCAGCATTTGGATAAAAAAATTTTTTTGAATAGGTTCGCCGCCATTGCCAGAGGTGTAGATGAGACACTGGCAGCAGTGGTGGTGATGAGGAGGTGATTTTGGCGTCTGTGCTTCTATCCATAGAGCTAATTCGATGCGAGTCATCCACCTGGGGGGGCAGGTGTGTTTGTGTGGGAGAGGCTCCGGCAAATGCCCCCGAGCTAAGGGAAGCGTGTGAAAGACGAGCATGTGCTGCCTGCGGGTAACTTTGAAACAACCAAGGGAAAAAGAAATCATTCTGCTGGAGTGATAAGGAATTGAAACTCTGAGCAGCGGAAGCGATCGCGGCTGGGCGTGTGACCGCGGACGGAGTGCGGTGCTGCCGTGGCTCGGTGGCGAGGGAGGGAGGACAATAGCAGTGAATAGTCTCGGTACAAGGGCATGAGAGAAGCAGAAAGCAGCGTTTCACAGGGATAGCTTACACTTGTAGAGCGGGGTGAAAGATCTCTGTACTTCGATATGTGGGGAAAAAAAAAAAAAAAAAAAAGTAAAAATTCCGAAGTGTTATGTGTTTCTCTTTTCCGTTGAATTATCTAGGAGTGGGGTTTGCAACACGGCAGGTGGGGAATGTGACTAAACCCACCGTGATTATCAGCAGCGAGGGGGACAAAGTAGTGATCAGAACTCAAAGCACTTTCAAAAACACAGAAATCAGCTTTAAACTCGGAGAGGAATTTGATGAAACTACCCCCGATGACAGAAACTGCAAAGTAAGTGAACTCTGGGGCTGCAGTCGCCTCTCTCTTTTTCTTGCTTCCCCCGCCCCCCCCGGCTCTGCTATTAGTAGGGTCAAAAGAAAAAATGTATCTTCTGCTTTTTCTAGTTACAACACAGTAAAGGACAGGAAAAAAAGGCAACATTGAGTCTTGTTTGCCCTGCCTGCTTCGCCATGCCTTTTCTGAATGTATCACGTTGCCAGCTCCCTGTCTCCCAGCGTCTATTGTGTTAGTTGCCCGCTTTTCTCACAAGCCAAACATCATTGGCATACTTTTTCCCAGTCAAAATAGTCAGATTTTAGTATTTTCCTGCACTTTTGGGGACTTAATATCAAATATTATTCCAAGGCACATCTGAAGCAGGTTCTGGTGAGACTGGAACTGAAACAACTTTTTAATCCTTTGACACAAACAAGAATTATGTGGATTTCATGCTTAAAACAAGGATGATTCATAGCCTTGGCTTTAAACTGGCTAGGACTCTTTTTCATTCTAGATCCACATCCATCTATTGAAGAGAATTCAATAGAACAGTGCATGCTGAATGTGTGAGCAGAATCCCAAGTACCTTAACTAAAGGCATGTCTTTGTGTTTCTGGGTATCTCACAGTCAGTTGTGACCCTGGATGGAGAGAAGCTAGTGCATGTACAGAAATGGGATGGCAAAGAGACAAATTTTGTGAGAGAAATAAAGGATGGCAAAATGGTAATGGTAAGTACAGAGCACACTGAGCATTTGCATGCACCACAAACATTCCCAACTCACCCTTATCTCAAGCTTTGTGAACACTGTGACTTAGACATAAATCCTTAAACTAGTTGTTGGGCAAAACTAGCAGGGATTTTTAAAATATTTATTTTGGTTTGGTTTGTGTTTTGTTTTACAAACAATTAAAAATTTCAAGTGGTTTTAGGCAGGCCAGCCGGTGGATTTCCAGAGTATATATGTTCTTTCTAGACTTTTTGTAAAAACCCAGGAAAAAAGTCCTCGTGAGCTTGTAATGATACAAAGTTCTTGATTATATAGGAAATTATCTGTTGCCAGTGGCAATTTAGAGTTCTTTAAAAACTTGTTTTATGTATACACACATAAATAGTATTTACTTACACAGAACAAGTAGTTTCATGTGAAAATAAAGTTACAATTTTGCAGGAGCTAATGCATTTTCATATTTAATAATAAAGGGTTTAGTCTTCCTAGCTTGTTAAAAATTATGATAAACTGCAGTTGTGTGGAGAAGAGTCTGAGTTTAAACTCACCTGCTTTTCCCAACTTCTTAGAGTGAATAAATATTGTAAGTTACTATGGCTAATGTCCAGCATAGCACTTTTCATGCCATAGAGATGTAGCTTTCAAAAATAGAATGTCTTCAGCTGTACTAAGCTATGAGACATGGTTGTTGGAGAAGACCAATTATATTGTTTCCTAATTACTTCAGAGAGTATCTGTGTGGATGAAGAGTTGCAAGTAATACAAACTTTAAAGCGTACTGAAGCACAGCATGGCAAGTGGTTCAAGGGAAAACACATGCTTTTATATTTGAAGCAGCTATGCACAAATCACACAAATACAGAAAATGTTGTCCTTTGGAATTTGAATATAATGAGGTGTCCTATTCTACTTCAGGAAATGCATCCAGAACACAACTGCAGTGACTTAGAGTATTTGGTAGTCTTCACAGGGGACAGAATGAATTGTTTTAAGACCGTGTTCTCCTAGAGTTTGTATTTATGCGTAGGAGTACAGAGGCCTTGGAATTTTAGATTGCACATCTTAGTGGGATAAGCTTTGGGAAAATAAGCGTTAAGTCTGTATTAAAACAATGCTGTATTTTAAAAAATAGTAAGTTAAGTAAAATTTTAACAGCTGCCTCATAAATGTGCATTATGTGCTTCTTGGGTGTGAAAGCAGCAAGGAGAAAGTATCACTTCTTATGGGAACCATAGCTAAGGTTTAGCTTCTTGTTTGTTTAAAATGTCAGTCTAGCTTTGTTTTTCTAAAAATTACATAATGCAAACCAACCTTGATCTAGCATGGATTTTCATAATGTGTTAAACCATTACAGAAAATGGTCCAGTCTCTAACATGTCTGTCTTTTCCTTGGACTTGCAGACTCTCACCTTTGGTGATGTGGTTGCTGTTCGCCACTATGAGAAAGCATAGAGTATACCTGACCTCTGTCCAGATGTTACTTCAGCTGGATGGATTAATGTCCTGTCCATGATTGATCGTAGCTAAAATGCAATTTCTGGCATGAAAGATTAATAAAGACCTTTTTTTTTGGCAGGGGAGGGGTGTTTTTTGTAAAAAAAGTCATGCCATCAAATTGGCGTGCTTGTGCTGTATAGTGAAACAGGTTAACTTGGCATTAAATTTCTGAAACACTTGCCTCTTTTTTTATTTTTCAGTAAATGGAAAATATTTGAATTGTTTTGGAATACAGATAAGGCAAATTAAAACATTTTTTAAACCTGTGCTCCTTTTGTATTTAATCGGCTAATATTCTATGTCCCTAAGGGAGGTGTTCAAAGTTTCTTTTTCTGAGCTAAAGGCTAGAAAAACATCTGGTACACACTGATGCAGCAGCCTTTCTGTGTGGTGTAGAGCACCTAAGGTAATGAAAAATTTACTTTGGTGTTTTTTTGCTGGAGAAATCTAAACTTAACTATTTATGTATACAGAGAAGTGAGATGTTCACCTAAGTTTCAGCTCTTCACTGAGAACTTGTTACTAAGTGCAGGTTAAGGTCAGCAGATTGACAGATGATGTTCTAGAGTTTTGATCTTAATAGTTAAAAAAATGTTTTGATAGGTTTGGGTTGTTTTGGTATTTTTTGCTGGTTTTTTTTTTTTTTTTTTTTTCCTAATATGCAAATATTGAAGTCCTTCACAGGGTGGGGGGAAAGGGTGTCAACTCCCTTACATCAGTCTCCACAGGAATGGGAGGGAAACAGTACAACATAAACCTACTACACTTCTCTTTCAGAGCTGTTGTTTCATAGCTAACATGTACAAGAGACAACAATTTGCACTGTGAACAATTTAAAATAAAGTGCTTCTAAAATGAGAAATTAAAGCTTTATGTCTCAACAATATATCCCTAAAAGGCAAGAGTGGGAAAAAACTGCCTTAGGTTTAGGAAAGCGGAAACAGAATTTTGGCACCATGGAGGAGATTGTTTGGCGGGTCCCTGTTTTCTACCCACTGATTCAGAGAACCACACGGAGGTGTAGCTACCTACAGCTTTCTAAACAAAGGCAAAGCTGAACCGTGGATTTAGCTGGTGCTTGCTCTGTGAGTGGTGTGTATGGCTGCAGCCAGAGGTGCAGGAGGGGCATCTTGCCTAACTTCCCAGACCTCATCCTTCAGATCTGCCACTTGCTATGGGAAGAGGCTTCTTGCTTCCCTGGACAAAATTGGGTAGGATAGGATAAAATTGGTAACTCATCTGATGAATGTTCACATATAACTGGCACATTACCCCACACAAATATAAAATTTAATGTTGTTAGCTTTATTCACAAAAACTAGTTTGGAATGAATATTCAAGTCTGTCTTCTCTTGTGGGGAGCACTATACATCTGAAATGCAGATTATAAGCCTTTATAAACATGTTTTATTTGGAGAACATAGATAGTTTTTAAAATCTAAGAGCTATCTTTTCTTAATCAGAGAAATGAAAAGTAGACTATGATCCAGTGGTATGGAGAGCTCCACTCTATGCTTTGGGCTGTTTCACTGGAATAGTGCAAGTTATTTTTAAGCAACATCTTCTGCCCTTTGTTTTATCAATCTATTTAATTCTAAACTTTAGTACCTAATACAGCCTTCATCTGCCTCCCCTCTGCTGCTGCCTGCTTGCCTGTGGGTGCATTTGCCACATGACTGTCCGTACCAGTCACCTTTTCTCAGAAAGTTTGGGGCAGCTACTTTTCCCTCTTCACTGGAGTAAACGGACTTATTTTCCCAATACTGTCAATCTGCACAATAAATGATTTGTGGGGTCATGACTTTAAAAAAATGAGGTTTTTTTTCTTAAATACTAGAAAGGAATGCAGGCAAATTTTTAAGACCTTGTTTACAAATAAATTGTGAATGGTAAATATTTTGCATTACAGTCACTTTTAAACAAAGAAGAAAAGTAGCCTTTTAAACAAAAGTTACTTTTCCTTATTCTAAATATAAAAAATATTAGTGTCAAATTAAACAAGGAAGAGAAAAGTGGAGAAGTGGTGCCTGTGAAGTAACTGAGTTTGCTCAGAGCAGAAAAGAGAGGAATATACTGACAAATGAGACTTTCAGCTGCTGCTGACACAACTTTGCAGAGCCCTGACAGGAGCAGCACAGTGAGCAATGGGACATTGCAGGGTAGCCATAGGATCCATGATGTCATTATTGTGATCTCCTGGAACTGACACCAAGTACTCTTCCTCTATGTGGAACTACTGTGACTTCAATAAACAGCAGTTCCTAAAGTCTTGGCAGTGGAGACTTGTATTTACAATATACCTCATCACTCCCCTTAAGTTTTGTTAAAAGATGTACTTGACAGTATTTTTCATCAAATTGTGTGGTTTGGGCTTTGACATTGTTTTGTGTTTTAAAGCCCTATAAGTAATCGGGATCCATTTTTACATGTATGCCATGAGAAGCCTTCCTTCCAAGAGATGCTCGAGGCTGGTGTGGGGTGTCGAGCACAGCCTTCCTTCGGGCCGCCCCGCATCAGCCGGTGCCCCCGACTTCAGCCCCGCCCGCGGCCAGGCTTGGCTCCTGCGAGCTCCTTGGCGCGACCCGGGGGTGGCACCTCCTGAAGGTCACCCCGGGTACGGCCGGCTCAAGGGGACAGCCTGAGCCGCCCTCCGACAGCAGGGTGGCGGCCTGGGGCGGCTTCTGGCCCAGAGAGGTGCGGGCGGGGCGCGGTGGTTTCCGGCGGCCCCGCCGAGGCCCGAGGCTTGCACAAGCCGTCCGGGGCTCGCCTCCTTCCCGGGGCGGTCGCACGGCTGGATCCGCCGGCGGGCCGGCGCTCCCGCACGGCAGACATGGAGCTGCGGCTGGCGCTGGGGCTGGCGCTGCTCTGCTCCGCGCTGCAGGCGGCGCCGGCCGGCCCGCAGCGGCCCCGCTCCGCCGTGGGTGAGTCGGCCGGGGGTCAGCGGCGGGGGGGCCCGGCCGGGGCCGCCCGTGGAGGGCGGGGAAGGCGGGTGAGGGGCGGCCCTGCGAGGGAGGCCCGGCCGGGGGCGGCTGCCGGCCCGGCGGCGGGGAGGGGGCCGGGCTGCGCTGTCCCCGCTTTGCGGCTCCTTTCCCTCCCCCGGCGCTGCTGCCACACATAACCTGCTGCCGTAGCATTCCCTATCCCGACCGACTTCGGCCACACGTGACTGCTAAGTCAGTCAGCAGGGCTCTGTTGGGGTACGGGGCGGTACACGGGGTTTGTATTTAGTTGCCCGGGCAGGCCGGCGGGTGAGGTGAGGTGAGCCCTGCCCTGCCTCCGGCGCGGTGTCCCGAGGCACGCACTGCAAACAGCGCGTTTGGGGGCTGTGCTGGGCTGTGCTGCGCTGTGCTGGGCTGTGCTGTGCTGTGCTGGCATCAAACACACACACTCTGCCTGGCCTGATCCCCACTCAGGGCGTGCGTGCAGGTGAGTGCTCCGAAATGGTTCCCACAGAATGCTCATTCCATGTTACTCACACTTTCCTCGGAACAAGCGCGCAGCAGTTTCCCAGCGTTTGTTTTCTCTCCTGTTGGTCGGTGTCACAATTTTACAGATTTTGAAGATCACCTCTGGTCCGATTCCTGAAATAAAACACCACGGGGTACAGTCGTGTGGTGCCTGCTCAGCCATAGAGTTAGCGTGTGACCTTGGGAAAATCAATTTATATCTGTCCCTATTTCACAACCACTGCCCCACATACATGCGTGCCTTTACCAAGTGCTTTGAAACTGACAGAAATTAATCTTATTTTACGTGACACTTGAAGGCTGATAGTCTTAACACAGATTTCGTTCATATTGTTCAGCATATTTGTATACTTCTCAGCTCCTTTATCCACGCAGTGTTACATATAACAGTGGCTGAGAGCATGTCAGCCTGGAAAGTAGTGAGTAGGTAAGGCTGATACACTGCTCTATGGTGAGAAGAGCATCCTCTGCACACATGCTGCTTCTTGCCTTTCTTTCAAGATATCTTTCTTGTCATCTTTTACAGTAGCTTCTGGCCAGGGAAGTTCTGGAAAAATAATTAAAAAGTATCTCCCTTTCTTTTCGAATGGAGTAGAGAAGTCCTGTTGCCTCCTCTACTATCCAGTTTCCAGATTGCTATTAATGAAAATGAACTGATTTTTCAGTTCCTTCCAATCTCCATTTCAGTTTTGGTGAATAGCATAAAGCCATACCTCTGCTTCTGTTTTTGGTTTTTCTACATGCTTCTGTTTTTGGCAGTCTACATGAATGACTCCTCAGGAAGAACTTGCCCACACTTATGAGACAATTTGTTAACTTTGAATAGGAGTTGCAGTAGATAAACTGGAGTAAACTTGGGTTACCTTGGTATATCCAGTTCAAATGCAAATAATGCATTTCCTGTAACCTTTGTTTTCTGAAAACAGGGCAATTCTGGCATGTATCTGACCTACATTTAGATCCAACGTACCACATTACCCCTGATCGCACCAAAGTTTGTTCTTCTTCCAAAGGAGTCAATGCCTCCAACCCAGGCCCTTTTGGAGACTTTTTGTGTGATTCTCCTTATCAACTTATTTTGTCAGCATTTGAATTTATGAACGATTCAAAAGAGCAGGTTTCATTCATGATTTGGACAGGGTAAGTGTTCACTCTGCAGTTAAAGCTGGATAGCCAGATAGTGTGGCAACTCACAAGTTTGTATTTGCACCAACAGTTTTGAGTTCAGTATCTCACTAATGCTGTCTTAGTAGCCATTTGTCCCTTTAGTTGACCAAAGGGCTACTTAGTGCAAGATTGAGAGAGAATATAAGGCCTCAGGAACAGACTTTGATCTCTGTAGTAACTGCTGGACTGTTCATTGTGATATTTAGCATATGGCTATATTAGTGTGAGTTCATAGAAATGGTGCAAGGAAGGTGGGAAGCAGAAAAAGCAAAAGGAAAGGTCTTGGCAATAACTGACTCATTGCAGGCCTCTGTTGTGTAAGAACATTTACCTTTCATGATCCAGTCTTCAGTATTATAAAGTGGGCTTAATAGTACTGTCTCACAGAGATGTTACCTGTGAAGCTTTGTGTGCCATAGCAGTGGGACCAGACAAAGAAGTGTGAAAGGGAGTGGCTTCATAGTGCTATGCTATCACGGCATAGAACTGTGTCTTGTTACTTTCTAGGTAGTCATAAAAGATAGCATTGATTTACCCTTCTGGCATAGCAGAACTCTCAATTCTACTATCACACAAATTTTTAAGGCATACATCAATGGATAATTTATCAAAGAGATTAGTATTTTTGTGTGTGAGAACTAGTTTGTTTATGTTATATCACTTATTTTTGCTGGGAAAGAGTGTTAATAAATACATGAAGGCAAGTGATTAATCTATTTCCCTTACCTTATTGTACTTAATTTTCAAGGATATGGTTAAAAGGGGAAAAGGAACTAGCAATGATGTGCAGGTGATGAAAGATATATAATGCAAACTATATAATGCACAGTAGCTCAAAATTATTACTTTAATTTCTAAGAAATCTTCATTATGATAAATATGAATCATAGGATAGCCATTGTCTAAACAAGTCTACTTGTTTGTGTTTTTTTAAACAAAAGCCTTTGCAGAGAGCTTTTGATTCTGTGATTTTAATTAAAGTGTATAGTAATGTTATATGCTAGAATGTAGATGTGTTTGCAGACTTTTTTGCCTTCCTTGTGTTGCTAACAAACCTTTGTTAATCAAACCTTTTCCTTTTTCAGAGATAGCCCTCCTCATGTCCATGTAAAAGAACTCTCCACGAAATTGGTCATTAGCATCATTGGTAATCTGAGTTCTACAATTCGTAATTTCTTTCCAGATCTTCAGGTTTTCCCAGCCTTAGGCAATCATGACTACTGGCCACAGGTAAAACAAGTTATAAATTTGTTCATACATCATATTGAGTGTGTTCCTAACTCCTGGGAAGCCACATCTGAAAAATAAGAGTTAATTATGTGTAACTGTTATTCTGGAAAAAACAATTATACGCTTCTTCAGTTAGCATCTAATATTATAAATAGTTTCCCTCTAGAACAGAAAGTACATCACTCTCTCTGTGCTCTTACCTAAGGAAACATTGATGCCAGGTAGAATCTGTACATGGCCTGAAGTCACACAAATTTATCACTAATTATTCCTCATGGCTTAGAACTTCCATGTGTCAACATAGTTAATACACACATACTTTTCCTTGCTGTGTGTGTCATGCATTCATATACAGTAACTTAATCTGTCAGAAGTGACATCATTAATTGCTCTGTGCGCCTGTGGTAAGTTTCAAAGCCTACTCAAAGGCCTATTGGAAATCTGTCAACTGGAATCACTAGATTTTTTTTTGTTGTTGTTCTTTAGCTAAAGTAATGGCAGAATTTTTGTAAAGTTCCCATTGTTTTGCCACTGCTATTAAAAATATATCTACTTTTCTTTCCTCATTGGACATTTAGAAATAATCACATTGATGATTCACTAGTTATGTGCAGCTGAGGATGGTGCTTTTTCACTTTGACTGTGCTGAATATTGTTCTTGGCATACTCAAAAGAAAACAATTGCTTCATTTGTCCTTTAAACTGTGTTGTGGGTTGATCTGGCAGCACACTGGATCAGAAGCAAATGCTGTCATTGGATGTGAGGGGATCGGAAGGGATGTGAAGCCAGTCAGCTGAAGTATTTTGTTTGAAATTCCTCATGGGAATTCAGTAACACCCCTTCACACGCTCAAGGCTTGTATTCCAGCTTTCTGTGGTATTTATTAGTCCTGTCAGGGTGTAAGTTGGTGCAGCAGGTGCTTGTATGATAGCCCGTGCCATTGCTGGAGTTAGTGGTTTCCAAATAGGGGCATAGCAGAGGTGCTGAGAGACAGGGCAAAGGAAATGTGAGAGATGAAATAACACCTATATATATATTGGAAGAGTGAGTGCACAAACCAAACTGTGACTTCAGTCCTTTGTGCTCTTACTGTGGTGGTAAACCTTTGGCTTTTCATACACATTGACATGGGGACATGTTGATTCACTAGAAACAACTGGGAAAGTATTTAGATAAATAACACCTGAACTGAAGTGTCACAAAGTTTTTCGTGTTTACTTTGTTTTCTTTTTTAAAATGTCTTAGCAGAGAGTTGTTTTTATTCAGCAATCTCCTTTGATAGAGGAAAAAAAATCTACAAAAGCCTTACAAACAAAGAATATAGGGACTTTTTCAACAAGTATGAATTTTGTTTGTGAAATTAAATCTAAAGACAGAAAGAAAATATGCTCAGGAGGAGCAGATGGGCGGCAAACAGAATACTGAAAGAAGTTGGTGATTGGAATTACTGTGCAGAACTGGCATGTTTTTCAGTTATTGTTTGAAAAAGACATGGGATCAGGCAATACTCAATATGGGTCATTTCAACTTGTTCAATTTTTTAGTGTTTGTTTTTTGTTCTTTATGACATGTCTTTCTTTCATACGGAAATGCTTGGTAACTGTCCTGTAGACTGGAAGAGATATGGAGCAATCCACACACTGTAGGCTGTTCCAAAGCAAGCGTAAAATCTGTGCAATTACCATGAACCAAAGAATTTTATTGCTTTCTTGTATTCTGACCTGTCTGTCTTAACAACTGAACAGTCCTGGGTGACTTTTCTTGCAGAACATATTAAAAATACTGCTCAAGTTCATCAAGCATTGGGATGCCTTTCAGATCATATACTGTGACCTCGGCCTTTCTGCATAGTATTACTTATTTCACATTCTTCCTCCTGTTTAAAACAAATCCCCAAACTGCTTCTAGCAGTTCAGGGCCCAAAACACCTTCAGTCCATTACATGGCCTCTTATCTGGAATCAGGTTTTTGCTGGATCTGCTAGTGACTGTTAGTTCTGGCTCAAAGCTGTCCTAACAGCTCATGTCTGGGCACTGCAGTCAACAAGTGTCTCAACAGAGGTCTGATTGCTCTGCTCCTAGACAGAGACTTACTGCCTAAACCTCTAATAACATAGGTTTAGTTTCAAAGATCTTAGAAAGGTCAAATTTTATGTTTAAGAAAACAAGCACTGCAATTTTTTCAACCCTTTTTACTTCTAGCACCAAGATTCCAGATATTTTAGGAAAGGCAAGGACAGGCTGGTGTCTTCCTGTCAGGGTTAGATCAGAGCATGGGTCTCATCAGCCTGTGGCTCAGACTGAAGACTGCTACAGGCCTAATTAGAGCCAGTGGTAGAAAACATTGACAAAATTTCCTCTTGTAATTTTTAAATGCTTTCTTATGAGAAAAAAGACATAATGAAAACATTTGTCAATTTCACCAGAATTTTTCTGAGGGTGGAAGTGGAGTTTTGGGGACCTGCTGTGAAACCCAAGTTATTTGAAAAAGGAACTTATATTCATCCAAAATACTTTATTTTTAGACTTTATTAATTATGAATATTTTAGACTTTATTAATTTATTAATTTATTAATTTTGCAAAACATATGGTTTTCCATTCCACTGTATTCTTAAGGTTTGACATATTTCTGGCATTAGTTTAATAATGCGTTAATAAGGCCATGCAGTCACTTCTCAGTTTAGGCATTTGTTCCTGATCAGCAATACTAGATATTCAGAAATTGTTTTTTCTTCTTGAATTTCTCCTGGTGATGACTGGATACACTTACATGTTATGCAAGAAGTCAGGCAAGATAATTTAGTGCTTTTTTTCTGTGTCTATATACTAAGACTTAGGCAAGTCCTCCTCTCTCACAGGACCAGCTTCCTGTAACTACCAGTGAAGTTTACAATGCTGTAGCGGATTTCTGGAAACCTTGGCTAAATGATGAAGCAATCAGTACCTTCAGAAAAGGTAAAGTATGGCAGTAATACATTGTGAAGCTAGGGCTTAGAGAATTAATGTTTCTGTGGATTTGTGCTGTTTGTTTAGCTAAGTCTCATAGGATGAGTCAGAACAATGGATTATCTGTAATGTTTCTCCTGGAAGAAGTTACTTATCTTTTTGAATGGCAATGCCTATATTCAGAATACATTTATTACTTTCTGATGCAATATTTGTCACTTCTTGTAACATGTTTAGTGTTACTGACTTTGTACCAATGCTTGTGAAATATCTTTCTGCTTTTGAGACCTCATAACACTTTTTAGATGCAGGCATTTGATGCACACAAAAACTTTACTTTGATGGGAAAAACTTAAAATATTGTTTCTGTTTTAATGGTATATGTATTTCAGAGCATACTGAATAGGTACATTTTTATTCAGGTTATGATGGCACATAGCTGTGGTGATTATGCTGTTAATATTTGTATGCAACTTACTAAACTGTCAGAATAATTATATTCTAATAAGAATTTTTCCTTTTAGCAAAGAACTGAAAAGTTCAACCCAATTTCCAATCCACTCAAACATTAGGGATTTGAAAGTTTAATTTGTGGTTTTGTGTCCTGAAAAAGAGCAAATTCTGGATAAGAGTGGAAGTAGAAACTTGGATAAGGATAATAAAACTCGAAGAGGCAGTTAAATTATATTGTTATGGTTCTGTTGCCATGGCTCCATTGAAGTCCATGAACTATGAAGTTATGCTATTGAAGAATCTCAACATGCCATGGAGAATTTTCGGAGCAAGGACTAGAAAATGTAATCCTTACTTTTCATAATATCATCAGTCGAAAGTTAAATGGCTTTCAAAGTACAAGGCTACCAAACTTGAACAGTTCTTCCTGAAGGAGCCTGTATATTTACTGTATTTCAAGAAGTATGGACCTTTAAAAGCTACTGTATCTGTCAAAGTGGAAGAAATATTACAGGGCACTTTTTCTGTGTCAGTTGAATAATTGCATCTAAATACTGTCAAATAAACACAAAAATAATACAGGCAATAATTCATAAGTTATTAAATAGTGTCAATTTTTAGTAAAATATGTCTGAAAACATTGTTAACATGTTCTATTGTGATAAGGTGACTGTGGCTTGAATACACATTATATGCTAATAGAAAGAGGAAGGTTGGGTATTTTGTCAGTGGTGTACTTTGATTGTAAAGTTGTGCTTTGAAGCCTTTAATTTGTCATGTGATGTTGGTCTTATTTTCACAGGTGGCTTTTACACGCAGCTGTTTGAATCCAGTAATAGCCATCAACCACTCAGGATAATCAGTCTGAATACAAATTTATATTACAGCCCCAACAAGGAAACTGTGAATATCACTGACCCAGCCAACCAGTTTGCCTGGCTGGAGGAAATACTTGAAACTTCTTCACAAAAGAAGGAAAAGGTAGGGATCAGGAACAGAAGACATCATTATTTGTTTCAATTTTGAAAAAATAAAAAAAAAAGAATGAAGAAGTAGAGATAATGAGAGTATAAACATGTTTCTAGAAGAATAATAATGCCACCAAAGATACTACAAAGTCATTTTATTTTTTAACCATTCCTCCTTTAATATGCCCATTTTACTACAACAGTTAATAAATTAGTTGAATGAAGTTTCTCAAATTAATTATAACAATTAATTTATTATATTTATTAATCAATATATTATCTATAATTATAATTGTATAAAATTAATTTATTATAATTATTTATTATTAATTAATAATAGTAATTAATTGTTACAGTAAAATACCTTTTCTTTCCTACCATGTTAAATACTGTACAAGTCAGTTTCTGACCTTTTTTACACATAGCCTTTAATTTTAAAACATATAGTCTTGGCCTAGGACAAAAGCTAGCATATTTTTTTTTGCATTGTAATATAAAAAATAGAAATTAGAAAAGAGTTTATCAGCTGCAAAACTTAGCCAAGCTGCAGTAATTGCTATGATTTGAGTGTTATAATGACTTTTATTACATAGGTTTTGAAGTGAAGGTTTAAATTGTTGTCTCATGATTGATTGATTGCTTAATTGGTGTGGGGATTGGATCATCATCTGAGCAATGATGTTTAATTTGAAACATATTTATATTTTTGTACAGTCTTGCAATTTTAGAATATTATATTACAGTCAACAGAAAGGAGAGATTTCCTTTCCTCAGGAAGCCCTGCAGCATATTAGTTGGTGTGTGCAGTTGGCACTGTCTCTCCTTCAGACAGAGGGGTTTAACCAGTTATCCATGTTTCTGGTGACTCTCTGTCTCTCTGGTGCAGACTCTGTAATACTCAAACATAATTTTTTTCTTGTGTCTCCTTGAGATGCCAAATTATAACCCTTGCCCTAGTAACTTTTTTTTTTTTAAATTTGAAATAATTGATAACATTTTCCTTAGGCCTAAAATCATGCACCGATTTAGTGGAGCATTTTTTTCACCCCAGTAAGTTACTAAGTTGGTATTATGAACTTAAGCATTTACTGTTGGGATTTTTTATTAAAAAAACTGTCATGGTTTACAGCTTTTAGAATGCCATTTTTAAAGGCAGCATTACGAAACTGTGGTAACCACTTCTAGGATACAGCTAGGATTATAAGTTTCAAATGAAGGTGCTAATTGTGCTTTCTGTATTTAACTCCTTAGGTGTATGTAATAGGTCATGTCCCAGTAGGATACTTGCCATATGCAAGGAATACTACAGCTATCAGGGAGTATTACAATGAGAGACTGGTAAAGATTTTTCGCAAATACAGTAGTGTTATTGCGGGCCAGTTTTTTGGACATACCCATAGAGATAGTATCATGGTGCTCCTGGATGAAGAAGGTAATGATGCTTGTTGACTTTTGAACTTTTTCTTCCTGATTAAAAGCAAATTAATACTTTCTTGCATGCTCTTTTTAGTCAGCCTGTGTTATAAATAATTGCAAAAAGGAAATTGGGAGATACTGTTATTTATCTGCAGGAGTTCAAGTCTCCTTTTTATTTCCACACTCCAATTTTATTTCCAAAGAGAACCTTTCAAGGGTGACTGGTGACTGCCTTTTTTTTTTTTTTTTTTGGTTGATGTCAGCAGAGACTCCCCAAGCTTCCTGTTTTTTTTTTTTTTTTAATTAATGCTTATGCCTAGACGAGAATTTCTAGTTTTTCCTCTCTGCTCTCACAGTGACATAGGCAAATTATACCAGCCAGTTGCTATTGTGTAATGTGTCAAAGGGAATGTTCTCAGGCCAGCTAGACATGCTCTATGTTCTTGTATTTCCTGCATCATTACTGTGCCTCTCTGCTGAGTTCCCTGCTGCTTCAAAGTTAATTAAGATAAGGGTAAACAGGAGGCAGGGGAAAGTAAGTCTCTGCCTGTTGCATCTCTTAGATCAGCTAATTTCCCTTCCAAGAAAATCACCCACATTGGAATTTCTGTTTATTTCTTTGAAATCCCTTAATTCTAAGCATGGGCATGGCCATATGGAGCACTCTTAGCATCTCTAACAGAAGAATTCCAACAAGTTTTGTCTTCACCATAGAACAGTAAGAGGTTCATTGCTTTGACTTATGTAAAATACCCAAATGTTAAGTGGCTCTTCGTCTATGATTTATGAACTCATATGAGCAATGTCCAAAATGCTGACTAGGTAATACTATTCAAATTTTTTACCTTTTTACGTGGTGTTAATCTCTAGTGAAAAAGAATCTAGCCCAGTGAATAACTGGCTTCTTTATTTTTTCTTTTAAATTATGCTCAATGCAGTCTTATACCTTTATTTTTTTTTACACTGTCCCATTTGTTCATGAAATCATTATCTCTACTGCAAATTTCACTGGGATAAGACTGATCTTAGTGTTTGCCATTAAAGTTTGCATGTGCAAGTAACCACTTCCCAATTATTTTAGTAATTTTGCATCTTTTGACAAAATTTAAATCGTAATCATTCAAAGCATTCAAATACACATTGTGTTTGTCTGTACAGTTTTAGACTGTCTTCTATTCAGGACATTTTCCTCTTGACGAAATTCCAGAGAATTCAAGATAAATGCAATATTGCAGCCAACACCAGTGTACTGAAATAGAGCTCAGCTCTACTTTTCTCCAGAAAAACTACTGATTAACAAACTTTCAAAACTTCTGCCTGTGTGTGGAGGCTGACCTTGTGATTTCACTGCTGTGACGCTGTCAGGGATGGGAATAGTTAGGGCTTCCTTTTTGCTCCACAGTGAGCTTCTCAATGCACTTACATGTACATTCTGTGTCAATAAAACTCACATATATCCTCATATTTCAGTTGCTGTAAAAGTTGGTGTTCACACGGTAGGTGCTGGGTTGCCCTGGAGCAGGTGATGAAACAGACCCTGCTGTTTCTAATAGCATCATAAATACATAAAGCAACATGTAAAATACAGCATGGAAAGAGCAACTAAAGTTTTTAAATATTTCTTTAGTAGAAATATACAAAATACAGAGACTTCACATATAGGCAAGAGCATTTTGCAATTTTGCACAGGCAGTTGAATTGGTTGGGAAGCCTCTAATATAAACAGCGGTACACACTGGAGTGGGTACTGTGGTATTCCACACAGGGTTTGGTCTACCCATTGGAAGTACGGCAGTTCACAGTGATGCAGGTAATCAGGTGAAAACATTTCTAATGTCTTTAAGCCTGTCACCCTTGTTTTTGCTGTGTTGGTGCTCTACAAAAACATTTGTTTGGAAAGGAAATGATTGAAAGCAAACTGTCTCTTCAACTTCCCTTTTTCTGCAGAAAAGCCAGTCAATTCCTTGTTTGTGGCACCTGCTGTAACCCCAGTGAAGAGTGTATTGCAAACAGAGTCCAATAACCCTGGTGTCAGATTGTACCAATATGATATTTTTGACTATAGCTTGCTGGTAAGTAAAGATTTCAAAGCCTTGTTTAAGCCATTATAGTGTTAGTAAAAATTACAGCAAGCAATACTACAGCCTTTGTAGTATTATGGCTGCCGGTGATGGAATTTTGGTGCCTACTCTTAGTTTTTCTTCCTGGGCAAAGGAAAGGAAATGTGAAAGATAACTTGGTTGGTCTTTCTGTGTCTGCAGAACTACCCAGTACTCTCTGCTCTGTATCGAATATTCTTATGATGTAGGATCAAAGACAGAATTTTTCTGGACAAAATCCTAAAACCATTTGCAGGGAGCTTTGCAAGAGTGAAAGAAGTTCACCTAAATCTTGGACATGGGGCATGCTTACATACCAATGTTGTTTGCTGATGATAGCCTGAGTTTTGGGATGCAGCCAAATAAATGTTTCTACAGGGTGTAAAAGAGCTGATGAAGAAAGCACTTTTAACCATATGATGTCTTTTGTAATCACAAAACTTCCTATAAAGAGTTCTTACAGGAAATGTTACATAAATTTAGAAGGAAAAAAAAAAGTAGAAGTCTTCTACTTTGGAATTTCATGTGAATTTTGGAGATAAAGTGAATCCTGTGTAATTATTTTGTCTGTGAATGGTTTAGACTTTCTGTAATTCAGGATAAAATCTTGACCCTGCCGAGTTCAGTGACAATGCACCCTGCGGCTTGATTGGTACTGGGGTTTCTCTCTGGAGACCTATGCTAATTCAGGCTGCTCCTTTGTTGTGCAATTTCACTCCTGCATCATCATCCCTCCTTTTCCTTCTCCCCAGGCTGTTCTTTTTCTGTGCATTCTGCCCCTCAAGCAGTGTCCACAGAAAGGAAACTTCTGGCTCTCACCCTTTTGCCCGACTCCTAAGGCAGACAGGAGTGTTGTGGAGTTTGGACAGGAAAAATCTCTAACACTGACACTGCTGCCTTTGTGGCTCCTTTTTCTTCTCCTCCCCATCCCCCCGCCATTACTGCTCTGCAAGTACCAGCTTTGGGTGTAAGCCCAGCTCTTGGGGTGGGACGTGACCTTCTATTCACATGTGAATAATGAGGAGTGACAGCTTCCTAATCAATATATCACTCCAGAGACTTAATGAAGCAGGGAAGAAAGCAATACAGCAGTGCCTATGTTTTCTTTCTTTCTTTTTTTTTCTTTTTTTTTTTTTAACTGTAGGATCTGTGGCAGTTTTACTTGGACCTCAGAGATGCCAACAAGAAAAATGAATCGAACTGGAAATTAGAATACATCCTGACTAAAACTTATGGCATTGAAGACTTGAAACCAGAAAGCCTGTATGAAATGGCCAAGCAGTTGTCTATGCCACACAGCACCCTGTTTGAGCAGTATTACAGTAACTATATTGTGAGTTATGACAAAACTATTCGCTGTGAAGAGGGGTGCAAGACCTGCCAAATATGTGCAATCCAATATTTAGATTACTCCTCATACACAGATTGCATCAATCAGGAGGCAGTGTGGAGATGAAATCTCTGTGCAGCCAATGCAGATAGTGACTTTAGCCTGTGATTTAAAGAACCTGCTTTTTCTTTTGCTCAAGTACTGACATGCTGACAGGGAGCCTGTGGGACTTCTCTGTGGGACATTTCAGGGGAGCAGTAAACTCCCTAGAGCTTTCTTATTGCAAATATGTTTCTCTTTATCATCTCAATAAAAGTTTCTTTGCTTTGTAATAGTGGCTAGATACTTTGCTGTTGTCTCAAGTGTCCTGTGCCCTCTCTAACAGGCATCCCAGTGTGTGGGAATAGAAGTTACTCACTCCAGTCTTTGTAAATCCAAGTCTTATTTCTCAGGGTGTGTAAACATAGGCAATGCCATTACAGGCATGGGATTTTTATGGGGGCAGGTTTCAACCATTGTCTGTCAAAATTTGCAAACTGAAGTCGGCAAAACCTGCATTTGCTGAGACTTGAGTGCAGTTATGTTGTTGATGCAATGCCAGTATTATAGATCTCTCTGTGCCAGGTTTTCCTTGTTAATCCCTCAAACCCACTCCTTAGGTGCATTTTCTAATGATGCCATAAAAGTGACTTAATGGAACACAAACCTCAATCCTGTAAATGCTTAATTTAATTTTTCAGAATAGGTTTGCCCAGCACAGAGTGCTTTTTTCTTACAATAGAACTATGTACATTGATACAGCTGTCAAGGAGTGTTCTGGTATGAGATTTTGCAGCACTCCATAGACCAGGTTTAAATTGATCAACATCAGTATATACATTCATCAGCATATACATTTTCATATACATTCAGCATATACATTCATAGTATCAACTCAGCATATACATTCTCTGTGTGGCACAGGTAAACATTTACTTGTGCTGTTTCTTAGGTTTCTTTTTATTTCAAAGAGCAGCCTTGTACTTAATGTATTATCACATCTTCAAATTTAAAATTGCAGAGATTACTTCTTCCTCTTCTTATGGCTTTAGCCATACATGCACAAGATGATGCTATTAAGATGGCCCTTTATTTGGTTTGTTTATAACCAAAAAGGACTTTAACCATTTTTCTGCCACAAAATGAGCTATACTTTTGGAAACTTTGGTCAGCAAAATACAACACAGATCCTGCTCTATATTATCCCTTATATTATCCCTGTGGAAGTGGCTATGAAACAAATCCAATTGATGGGTTTTTTTATAATGAGATTAAAGCCTTTACTGCAGCTATTGAGGTACTTCCTTGTTTCTACTCAAGCTTGAAATATTCAGCAGAAAATTTTCAGATAAAGTTTTGGACTCTGTAGAATGTACAACTGTAGATGCAGATATCTCAGATTTCCCATGCATCAGTCATCCTCAGAGGAGATGGTTGGTTTGTTAAATTTGCATTCAGAAACAAATCCTGTCTGCACAGCAGACAGTCCTGTATTTTAAATTCAGTGCTTGGAGAGGATATGGTGAGCATAACTCTTTAGAGCTATCTACTCTGCCTGGCCTCAAATGGATCTGGATATGTAAGTAACCTAAATTAACATAGGCACTGTACAGACAGTGAGTGTACAGACTGTGAGGAAGTGCCATAAAGTTTGCATTCTGAAAGCTCATGATTCCCTGTGTGTTGTACGTGTCCCTTGGTTGTGATTCTCTTGGGTGTGTTTATTAAAAAAATTCCTGTTACCAGTACCCATTTTCCAAGAGAATCAAGCTGAGTTGTGGGTGGATAGCATAAGGGCAATTGGAGCTTGTAGGATAGCTGAGCTTCCTCCAGTTTGCCAGATGGATTTTGTTCAGTTCGGTCTATAGTCTTGAAACCATGCTAGTTTGTTTCTGTGAGTTCAGTGGCTTCTGTTTAAGCTTAATACCTACAAGACATCCTGGAAACACTGTAAAAATTCTTCTATTACAAGCTTCTTTATTGCTAAACTTTAGGGAGAACTGGACCATGTGATGATTTAGCTGCTACAGAATTCTAGGAAGAGGAGTATGTGGCTCATGGGATGTTGGACATCCTGCTGACTAGATTAGTTGGGGGTTGGTGGTTTTTTTGGGTTTTTTTTTGGTTGGTTTTTTATTTTTTTGTCTGTGTCTCAGTAGATTTTGTTCAATGAACGTGAAAAAATTAATGTCTCCAAATGTCTAAACAGCAAGCTATGATCCAGGCTACTTTTTTTTTTTTTTTAAATGTGGACTCCAATTGAAGCCAAGAGTTGAATGCCACCAGCCAAGGTCTTTTTTGTTTCAAACAGAGGGTTATAGCTACCAGGGTTACATTTAGCTAGGGTATATCCCCTAAGACACATCAGATACATGCAGGCTGGCATTCTCTGATTTTTCTGTATGTAACTATAGCCATGGAAGTGCAAGCATAACTGGACGAGAAAGATCCAGCTATATGTTTGACTGCATCATCTTGTAACTTGGAGGTAAACCAAGGAGAGAGCTTCCAGAGATGTTGCAGTTGAAAATACTTGAAGCAAATCACATGAATAGCTTAGATATCTGGCAACATGCCTGTGTATAAGGAGAAATAGAGGGAGACTGTGATGTTCTTGGTTTGGGTTCCTACTTTATTCCTTCATGGATGTAGGAATGTTCTACAAGAAAGTTATCTTGTGCTGACAGAAGCTTTTCTAAGGAATCATGGAAAATATCAAAGAAGCATGACCTGATAAAGTAGCTGGCCCTTATAGACGAGATTCCCACTTCACCTTTCAGATGATATTTTTACGGCTTCCTCTTGAAATGAAGAATTAGGGGGAGTATTTGTAAGGCTACACTTGACAGAAAGACAAATTACACCACCTAGTGGAGTAAAAAGGTTTTAATTTATCTGCAGTTGAGCTAGAGGCATATAAACAAGGGTTTCTCAAATATTCTAGGATTTAACTCCTAGCTTTTGAAGGTAGCTAGTTTTTCAAGGAAGTAGCAGTACTTCCATGTTGCACTTCTTCTGGGTATTAAATGTTGCTGGCTTCCAAGAGGCTATGTCACTTGATGGATTCTGAACCCTGCAGTAGGTACAGGTCTCAGCCCCCATCCAGGGAAGAAATGAATGAAATTCCACAGGGAATCCTGTGGAAGCTTATGTTTACATTAACAGGACCTGCAGCCTAGTAGGAGTGCCTTCTTTAACAGGAGGGTTGGTGCTGAGGCGCTGATCTTACTGCTGCACATTTCAGAAGCAGTTGAAATGCAGCTGCCAGCTGCAGTTACATCTGAAAGAACACTCTCCAAGAGGACTGGGCAACATGAATAAAGGCACAGTAAGTGAGGATGATCAGTAAACTGTGTTCAAAGCTGTGCTTCTGATCCAAACCGAAGTGAAGGTTCATCCAGACTGACATGTTAATTGCTTTTGATTGCACTCATTAGTGTCTGGATGTGATCTCATCAATTCTATTGTTTTCACTTGTCAGCCTGAAGAAATGAAATGACTGAAGGAGATGGGACTGGAGAATATGTGAGTGATGTATTGTTAGTAAAACTGATGAGTCTAAAACCAGAAGCAGGTAACTAAGTAATTGTATTCTTTTGTGGTGAAATGGACAAATGATGAGCACACAGCATTTCCAAAGAAACATATCTAGTTTAATGGTGTATCTAAGTTCTCTCCATGGAAAAGCAATCTCAAGAAGGTCAGTTGTTACATTGGTCTGAGAATAAAATACAGCTCGTGGGAGTCCCTCTCATTCTCAGTCCAAAGGAACTATGCCAATATCAATAAAGAAAGGAACTTTCAAGATTGCTTTTCTTCCTTATTTTCCAAAAGCTGAAGACTAGGTTCTATATGCTTACCACTAGAGCTTTCAACATGAAAATACTGCTTTAGGTAATTAATTTGTCATCTCTCCACCCGAGGTTTCTTGTTCTGCTGGAGGAACATCCTACCTATGAATTCCACTAGTTTAGTTATTTCCTGATCTGCCAAGAACCCTACCCTAGTGTAAGGAGAATGTTGTTTTCATACTGTGTGTGGAATATCAAAACTGTAGGAACAAAACAAAAAAAAAAAAAAAAAAGAAAAAAAAAAGAAAAAAACCCCCCAACAATTTAAAGTACCCTATGTGTGCTTAAATAGTTTTTCATGGTTGTGGGAATATTGAAGGCTTCATACTAAACACTCTATTATCCTACTGATCACCATATATGAATTCCTGCCAAAGTAAGTATCAGGATAGCGGCCACATTTAGGATGGAACATGCAGTAAATTGGTAGATGACTGAAAATACAACCAGGGAATCAACTGAAAAAATGCAGAAAGGAAAACGACTGGAAATGTGGCAACCTCAGCCTCAAAGACTTAGTGAAGTAGTGTAAAGAGCACAGATGTGCTTACAGATGTTTCCAAATTGCAGCTGTTCAAATTCAACTTATGGTGCCTTCAGCGATAGAGCTGTCTTTATAGAACATATAGAAAATTTCTTCTATTATCTGCATTTGTATCAAATTTAATCTGGATCTACCTGCCAAATATGTTACATCTAATTACTGAAATATTCCCCCATCATGTCTTCTAACTTGCACTGGGTAAGAGAATTGAACACTGTTCTCATAGCCTATAAACTCTTTGGTGGATTTGAAAGCAGCCACTCAGACATCAGGAATAACCGAGTTGCAAATGTGGACCTGGGAAGAAAAAGTTTCTCCCATCCTGAAAAGCATCCTGATATTTCAGTATTCCCCACTGGAATAAAATCAAGACTGTGTCAAGATTTTAGGCAGAGAAATGCAAAGTGGGAATTTGCACCTGAGCCTGTCACCTTCCCCTTCAAGTATTTGTTGTGCATTGTCATGGTGTTGACTATGCTTTCTCCTCCTAACTTGCAACTAAACTACTTTCTAAATTAAAATTTTAATTGGGACTGTTATCTTTATATATGAAATTCTGATAGTGATGCAGAGTTTTCCACTGAAACTATAAAGCACTTCTCAAAACTTCTCCCATATGCTATAATGTTTGACACCTTACCTGTCCTACAGAGTGCACGCCAATGGACACCAATAAAGCTGCAGCAGTTTATTCATTCTGAATAGTCTAAGATGTTTGATATTTTGTGCAGATCAGCTGGTAAATACTGACTTAGGAGCACTGAAATTAGTAAAGTGATGAATTACTAGAGAAATGAATCATTCTACTTGAGATTCAGGAATGGGTTTTCAAATGGAACTAAAAAGTATTTCTGTGTGACAAAATGCAGTCCTTCCTGGAACTGAATAAACAGATTCAGGTAGCAGTAGCAGAGTATCTGTATCAGTATACTGCTTTTCCTGGAATAATTTCACTGGTAGCCCAGAGTAACATGATAACACAGCTATCCTGCTTTCCCTTCCAAGTTACCCTGCATAATGTTCATTTATGACATACAGATACATACCAACAGACTTAAGTGTACAAACCAAAATGAATTGTGCTCCCAGATGTTCTGGTTTGATGTTTGTTGACTATAGATGGAACATCCTAATACAGTGTTTCTAAGGAGGTAGAACACTCTGCATCTTGTGGATTGGAGTTTACAAGATAATTTAGGCATGCCTAAGGCTGCTAAAGAATAGCATTTTCTCTATGGTCTTATATAAGCTTTGAAACCCAAATCTCCGGTATTCAGTCTAGCAGGATTTTCCTTCAAGTGGGGGTGGTGATACAAGCCTGTCATGTCACTCAAAATATATGCAGAAAACCTCCTCTTTCAGATGGATAGAGCGCCTTAAAACTGTTGCATGCTGCTCTGGCCGTTTTATGCTGTATAAAATAGAATGTATCCATTTTTAAGCACATTCAAAAACATTCCCTGGCCAACTTCTCATTTCTATTTTGTTGGATGTTTTAGGCAGAACTTGTCTGATATATTAGAACATTTTGCATTTATGAAAGCTGCCATCTGCCACAGAACCAGCTGAAATTTGAGACCTTGGTAAAATATCATGCTGAAAGATTCTGAGGTTGTTGGAGCTGATTGCAATGAAGTGTGCCTTCTTACCTAGCCTCGACTGAGTCACTGCAAAGAACATTTAACTTTGTCTCTCGCAGGATATTTGATGATGTTTTTACATCAACCTAGCTGAAACCTTCCAGCATTTCTAATGACTTTGTTGATAGCTAACAAGACATGTTTCAAGCTGTTTGTTCTTAACAAAGTCTCCTCTTTTGTTGCTTCTGGTTTTGTTTTTTTAAATCTAATTGAAAGTGTTTATACAGAGCTTGAAATTCTAAACAGGCACAGGATTTGCTCAGAATAATTGCCAGTGTACAATGGAGGGCTTTTCTATAGTATTTTTTTTATATTTCCCCTCCTCCAATCCCATGGCCAAAGTAAATTTCTGCTAAGCAATGTCAAAAAACCATAGCAACTATCTTGTGACAGAGCTGAGGAGGTTTTGTTCTGCAGAGGATCCATTAATCACTACACTGCCCCAAGCCCACAGTCTCATCCAATGGGATGCTGGGAATTTTCTGCAGAAAACAGTTGCTAAATATTTGTATAGGTGGTGAAGAGCTCCCCCCAAAGTGACCCATGGGAGGAAGTGGAGTGTGTTACTTGTAGTGTGTGAGACTCTATGGATGGACGGAGGGGTTCTAGTCAGCAAGGAATGGGGGTTTTCCCTTTAGTCTGTTCAGGGGAAGGAGGATTAGGAGCAGGGAGTTTGCCATGGGAGTGTGTCAGAGTCAGGCTGGTGGGGCAGCAGGGCAGAGGAGAGCACTCTCAATGGGCTCATCAGGGCATTTGTTCAGCAGTTATCCATCAGGTGCAGGTGCTGGGGCTGGAGTGCTGCTCAGTAGGTGCTGCTGCTCATGGCAGTACACAGGAGCTCCCTGCCCTCAGCAGCTCCCTGGGCGGCCTCCACCCCCCTACTAAGTCCATCCCTCTACCCAGGATTTTCAAGTCACTTCTCTAAGGCCCCAAGTTTTTCCCTGTTATAGAATTATGGAATGGATTAGCTGGAAGCTTAAAGATCATCTAGTTCCAATCCCTCTGCCATGGTCAGGGGCACCTTCTACTAGACCAGGTGGTCAAAGCCACATCCAACCTGGTCTTGAACATTTCCAGAGCTGGGGTATCTATCCACAGCTTCTCTCAGCAACCTTCTCTGTCACCCAGTCATACACCCTCTTTTATTTAATTGCTAAATGTCAGCCATTACTTGTTATGTTTTTTTGCATAGTATCAGTTCAAGTTTTCAGGGAAGTTCAGCATTCAGAATATGCTTACAATTAAAGTCTGATCCATTGAAACAGTCAAAAAATTACCACTCACTCACTGCACTTACTTGCTTACTTAGTCCATAAGACCTTTCAGCTGCAGCAGAAATCCATCCCACTGGAGTTTTTATTGCATATATTAGCTGCACTGACACAAACAGTGTCATAGTGCCTTGAATGATTTTGGAAACTTAGAATCCAGAAAATCAGCAATTAGGAAATCTGAACGTGGCTCTTCCCATATCCCAATTATCAGTATTTACCATGCATACACAAACAATAAACTCCTTACAACCCTTATAATTTTTGCTACTTTCATATAGTTATGCAGAAAAGCAATTGCTGTGTGGGCAGCTGGATAGAGGCAAGAGTGGTTGTTTGTGCATAGAAGAGGGGTGGCCCTCAGCTTCTGGAGTGCCTTTTGAATGGAAAATAGGATCCTGTCTTGCCTAATGATTTATGTGAAAATATGTCAGTGCTTCTCAATGCCTCCAAGGAGATGTTTTCCCACAGAAATTTGCATATCTGCCCCAGTGCTGTCTTCATGTCTTTTCACCAGGCCATGTTTTGCTGCCACTTTTCTTCTTGGGACAAAGATAGTATTAACAGCCAGGGCCTCATGGTGTGCCATTTCCTTGCAGATACATATTCCCTTTTTGAGGCCCCTAACTGCATTCAGGGTCTCTTTGCTTTGCTTTCCCTCCTGAACCAGAGCTAAGGCCATTTGAGAGAGACCTGCCCCTTCTCCTCTAAGCCAGGGTAAGTCATATGATGACATGGGGAGGTGAAAATCTCTTCCTTCAGTTGCAGTTGCACAACTGTTATCATGCTGCTGCTAAGTAAAACCTCACAATACATTTAGGGGGTTTTGGGCTCTGTCTCTGATAGCCCTTTTCTTAGTTTTTTTTTCAGGAGATTATCTTTTCTTAATGCTTTGTTTGTAGATGTGGTGACAGACCAGTGTCCTGTGCTTAAAATTGTGAAAGGTTAGCTCTATGTAGTGTACTGCATGTTCAGCTTGAATAATAATCACACACTTTCTGTGTTTAAGTATAAGGCCCACCTCTCACCTTATGCCAGTTTAAGGAATGTTTAGCCTCCTTTTAGAAATCCAGCTTTGGGATTTTTTGTTTGTTCACATTTAAGAGAAATGACAGTATACTCCTGAAGACACAGTTTGACAAACAAAGTAAGCAGTGGTTAAAAATGTGAATTAACCAGTTCTAATTGGTTAGGCTGACATTGGTTGGCATGGTTAAACTCCAGTGAGGTCAGGATGAAGTCTGCATCTATATCATCTACATAATTTAACCCAGGATATGAGAAAGCAAATAATATGTAGACAGCAAACTATGTTTTTCAATAATTTGTCAGGAGAAAAAAAAACCTTCAACATACATGCCAAATATAGAACTAGAAATAGCAATTATATTTTAAACTTTCTTACTGTGTAACTAGACAGGTCCTATACTTGTTAAATTTGTTGCTTCATTCAATGCTTTCAGTTGTGGTTTTTAGTGTCTGGCCAACATTTATTTCAAGAATATCCTTTTATTTTTGCCTGTCTGAACTTAGACATTTTCACCCATTGATATGCAAAATGATAAACTATTGAATTTAGTGGTTAGGGAATAGATTCTAGACTTTATGCATACTATATGCAATGCATATAAAAGAATGAAAAAATCCATCTCTTTTCCAGTGCAGGTCTTCAGGTGCTCAGAATCAGTAATAGTTTTGGTTTCCTTGTACAGCTGTTACAAATTACCTGATCTCACTATTTTACTCTCACTCTCTCTATTCTGCACTCATTTCTCTCCCAGTTATGAATTACTAGCATTATTGGGGAGGCACACTCTTCGTTTTGTTGAATGTTGTAAAATATTCACTAGAATCATATAAGAATTTGTTCTGCTGCTGGCAAAAAGCAGCTCTATAAACAATGTGCTCCTTTGTTTGCCTGAAGCATAGTAACAAATGGATTGTGTGTAACAACCATCTATAGGGCTTTTATTTCGTCTCCATTCAGGCTCGGAGTGTTTTGCACTGCCTTTAATGAGGCTGTCTGAACTATGGTAACCCCGTGGTACATTTGTAAGCAAGAGATATTGGATGAATCAACCCCTTCCAGGACTGCATTATGAGGTGATCTGCTTTCATTACAGGATTTATTTTATAGGTGGTAGACCTCAGTGAGAGGATACTGCAGGCACAAGCAGCTCTTATCCGCCCTGCAAGGCCAAGTTCAGGGTCTGCATGAATGTGAATCTGCTTTCCCACAGTCAAATCTTTCATTGCATGGCTTGAAACACAACCATTTTTGTGCATGACCTCTCTTTTGCTTCCCCTCTGCTTCAGACTCATACTGGAATGATTGATAGTCCTTTATAAGATACTCCATAAAGAACTATTTTACTTCCCCATGAACATGAAAGCTTGGGTCCCCATACACGTAACAAGTACAAAACCCAGCGTCTCACAGCAGAATGAAAAGCCTCTTCTTCTTTCTGCCTTTCTGAAGTGTGAAGGTTTCCCCTCTGGAACTGGAAATGTTTATTCCCTACAATGGAGCTCGCTGTTGTCAAAACTAACCAAACACATATTTATATATTTACAAATAGATGACTTCTTTTTATTCCTCTGGAGGCCTAAGTAGGTTTTACTGCTTTTTTATCTTTTTTTTAAACATAATTTATAAATTTTACCAAAGCAATCTATTCTTTGGATTCCCAAGTGGCATATTGCTCTAGTTATCTTTTGTGGTTTGTTTGAATATTTTCACTACCTTCTGTTCTGCTGCTTTTCAGTCACTATCAGTATCAACACTGGGTAGTTTTTTCCTAGGAAAACTGGTTGCAGTACAATTATAAGCATGATAACAAAGTAGATAAAACCAAAGCGACATGCTTTGTTCATAGGCCTCACCTTCCTATTTCTAGACACATTTTCTGTATGTTTCTTGAAATGTTTAGATGTTAAAAATTATAGCTCAAGCAATTACTGACTTTGCTTAGAGGACCCAGTGAAGAAAAGGAAGTGGTAGGAGAAATGCAAGAGATCATGGAATCACTGAATGGTTTGTCTTGGAAGAAACCTTGAAGATCATTAGTTCCACCCTTCTATAGTGGCCAGGGACACCTTCCACTAGATCAGGTTGCTCAAAACCCCATCTAACCTGGCCTTGAACACTGCCAGGGATGGGGCATCCACATCCAGAAGCCATTGCTTTGGGTAACACCCAGAAGAGGACTAACCTTTAAGAAATCACTGTTGTTAGTTTTTTTCAGATTTCATGTTTGAAAGGTGGATTTGGGAAGGAATTACTGTCAGTGAGGTAAAATCAGGTTGAACAGTGAATTGCCAAGTCATAGTGAGAAACGTAACAGCACAGGACTGCAACACCTTGCGCGAATTATAGTTTTTGCTGGAGAGTAGAGCACTGACATGAAAAGTACCATGAAGAAAAAGGGTGAGGTCATACAACATAGCTTGTTATTATAGGAAAAGAAAACCATCTAATGATGAAAGACAACTTAATTAGCAAAGAAAACTGCTTGGGGGAAGACTGAAATTTTCTGGGTTATGACTTGCTTAGTTTCTTTTTTTTCTTTCAATAACAAATCAATCCCAGACACTCCTCTCCCCAGCTCTGTAAGAACATACAGTGGCAGGCTCAGGGAATTCACCAGCTATTCAAATTGTTAATTTTACTTTTTAATACAGAAATAATTTCCAGTTTCCAAGCACTCCTAATTTCTGATTTTACTAGTGCAACTGTAGCCTCTCTATTGCATACATTTCCTGCTGTCATAAACATCTGCATATGCGCATGTATGAGATACAGCAAGGTAAAGAGACAGAGACCCTGAATGTCCTGGTGGGTGCATGGCTTTGCTGTAAATCTCAGTTTTGGCACCATCATTTTTATGTGTCAGTCTCTAAATGCCAATGAGACACTGAGCTACCCACAAGACAACTTCTGTTCTCCCAAATGAAAATGTTCATGACACTTTTTGTGCATACACTATATGTCATTGAGCTGCAGAAACAAGCAGCACCTGCATACTCTTGAGAAATTGATGTAGAAGATAGAAAATTGCAAATGTATTGTGAAGCACTTAAAAAGTCTGATGACAAACTTGAGAAGAGGGTTTTTAATGATGAATATTTGTGTTGCTGGGTGATAATCAGGGCTTTACTGTTCATTTTTCTTTGTGATTTGATGAGTATAAAGTCATGCAGGTTAGCTGCCTGGGCACTTATTTTCATTACAATTAACAGTTAATTAATTTACAGTCTATAATTTGGCTGAATTTAAATACAGCACGTTTCAAACTCAAGGTTCTGGAAGGCATGTAAAACATGCATGCTGTCTGACATCCCTCATGCAAGTTTAAAGGATACCACAATGACTGGTACTTTGACTACAACTTTGGAAGTTGATCCAATTTTAAGGTGAGAGATGTTTCAGATAACATGAAATACTTAATTTCTCCCATATGTCCTCCTCCTTTTTAACTTAGGTCTAATACTTTCTCAGAAAAACTTGGCTATGTGCTTTCAGTGTCTTGCCCCTCTGAAAACAAGCTGCAAACTTCCATTGCTTTTCATTCCCCATGGATCTGTCAAGAGGCTGTAAGTATTGAATGTGTCACCCCAGGAGTCAGTCTTTAGTAGGCAGAGTGAAGGCAGAATGAAAACTGAAAAACTAGAGCTAGTTAAAAAGTTTGTTCGCAAGGATAAATCCTGTATTTATTACTTTCTACTGTGAAGAAACCCCAAATATTTGGGGGTTTGCATTCTGTGTTGTGTGTCTGGCAAGATCACACAACAAGCCTGAGAATTATTCATTGTCTTTCCGTGGCAACCTATGTCAAGTTGTAATAATGTAACTCATTTTCAAAATTAAAACGGGAAAGTTGACAAGCAACCACCAAAGGATTGCCTAAGGATTTTTTCCCCCCATCGATAATAATAAATACCTTTTAGGCAAAATTAATTTTCAAAAATGACAAAAAAAAAAAAAAAAAGGAAAAAAAGAAAAGCAGATCGGTTTTAAACCTACTGCCTTAACGTTTCTATTAAAATGTATGCTAGTAGACAACTAGCTTACTAATTGCCCGACAAGGAAGTGTGCAATATTTGTAGAGATAAACTGCCTTCGGTTATCTGACATCATGGACCCGCTTTTGTGCGGATCTGTAAGTGAATGCATCTGCCGCTGGAGGCAATGAGGTTATGCTGATTTACATCGGTTGAGATATGCGGAAAGAAAACAGATTTGGTTTTCTTCCTTCTGCGCTTACTCCCCCGGCCAGCCCCAATTTCACGAAATCCCGTTCCACCAGCTAATAATGATCGCCGCCATCATCATCATCATCACCATATCCGCAGCCCCAGGCAGGCTCCCCTGCGTGAGCCAGGAAGCGTGCGAGCTCCGGGCAGCCGTCCGGGCGAGAGCTGGGAGCCGTCCCTGTGCCGAGGGGCAGATCCCCTTCCCCTTCATGCTTGGCTGGCGCTTTGTTGGCCGAACGCTGCCCCACGGGAGCCTTTGTGCGGCGGCGGGGCCGAGGTGCGAGGCGGGTGCCGGGCGGCGGCCGCGCCACGCCTGGACAGAGCATGACCAGTCCGGCTGCAGCCACTCACCGCCCGCCGCCCCCTTACATCACCATCAGCCCACGGCTTGGCGAGACGGGGCCGAACAGGCCCCTCGTTGTTTCTCCTCTTTTCATGGACAAGAAGAAAGCCTGGGAAAAGAGCAGGGATCCCAGACCTTCCTTGAGAACAGCCGAATATTGTCTGCATGGTAATGAAGGGAACAAAACCGCAAACGCGCGGAGCTCTCTCCCCCGGCAAGCCGGGACGCACAAAAGCGGGGTGTGTAATCGGAAGGACGGGGCCAAGGCAGCGCAGTGTGCGGAGGAAATAACCTCCAGTAACCCCAGCGCAGAGCCCGCTGCGGCTCCTGGGAAGACCGAGCGCTTCCCTCTATCCTGTTTTTCATGGCAATGGCCTTACAATTGTTTTGGAGGGTCTGTGTCAGTATGGTAGCACAGCAGCCAGATCTCTTTCTAAAAAATATTGTAACACATGGTGTGCATTTATGATTCCTGTTTTCTATTACACCCACAAAGTCAAGATGGGTACATTTGCACAGCTCGTCCTTGTTTTTGCAAGCTCCTGGTATTTTCTTAAGGGAAAGTGATTCCTTCTTTGCTTTGTTTTGAAATTCAAAGGAAGCTTAATTTTTCTGTTTGCAATGTGGTTTTCATTATTGCTTCTTTCAAAGGCGGAAATATGGGTTCACATTATATATACTTTGGACACCATAAGCACCTGAACCATTTCCATCTGTTGGGGACAGGTCCAGCTTCTGTGAAAATTCAGTTTCTCACAAAAGTCCATCTCTTGGCAGCCAGGCATAGTATCCCTATGGAGAAAAAAACATGGTTGTCATGGGAGACTGTGATCATGGAGAGAAAAAAATGTTTTCTGATCCATTAGGGGGCTTGTCTCTCTGTACCATGAGGCGTCAAACTTGTCCTTCTCTGGAAACCGGAGCAGAGCTTGGCTATGGGGTGGTGAGCTTTTGGAGGACTTCTGCTGTTGGACTCTTCCACCACACCTCTGCACGGGCTGTCTTCTAGGACTCTCTGGGCAGGCATTCTCCTCCACACCTCTCTTTGTTCCCTAGTTCTGTTTCTGCTGCATGTGATACTCCTTTTAAAACGTCAATAAGGAGGATGTAATCCAGATGGCTAGAGGAACCCTTTTTACCCCAGAGCATCTGTTGGAGTTGCTAAATGGAAAGTGTGATGCAGAGCTGGATGTATTTCAAAATCAAGCCCTAGGATGTGTTACATATGTGTTCATTGCATAGAGGACATCCATCAACTCAAAAGCTTCAGGGCTGCTTAGCACTCTTCCTCTGATATCTCTGGTCCATTTTTAAACGTTATATTTTTCATCAGGGTTAACCAGAACAGTGGGCCAGAACAGTGACCTGTGAAGTGGCATTCATGCTTCTCCATCCCTGTTATCATTTCTTTTCCTTGTGTGCGCTGCACAACATTGCCTCCTAACACTTCTGTGACTGACCAACACACCCAGGTTTACTCCTGCTTTATTACATGTTGCATAGTATGAAAAACAGCAAAAAAGGTCTCTAGGAAAATATAGAACTTGTACTTTGTTGAACTATTGAATGCTGTTCATAAAGCCTTCCTGATCTCTGCAGTGATAAACGCATCCACCAGTGCATGAGATCTGATTATAGCCTTGTACCATGACAAATGTTACCACTGGTTACAGAATTATCCACTAATTAAAAAAAAAAGTTGCTATAATTAAAAGAGTCTTCATTCAGATGGGCTTGTACAAAGAAAGACCTCAGTTCATGTTCTGAGCTGTGATAGTGGACTCTGACAGGCAGAAAATGGGAAGAATTGTCTCAGCTTCATACACTACTTGGAACTTGATGGTAATTAATTATGTAAATAGTTTCATGTTGCTCATTTCTGTCGACAAACCACACATGCACATGAAGATGAATCATTGCTTCCCATAAGGAGCTAACAAGTGCAGTAAGTTTGTAAATAGTCTTGCAGGAGATTTCTTGGCAGTACAGTAATGGTTGTAGTCGATTGTCCAAACTGACACTGTCCAAGAACTGTCTCTGTTCTGTAGTGGTATTAGCCCAGGTAGAACAAGGATCTTATAACCGATTTTTTTTAATCCTAAAACTTAATTTGATTGACTGCAGACAAATAAAACTAATGCCTAAACACACTAGTCTTGTTCAAACCACATCTACTCTCGGAGTCCAACATATTCTTAGAAAACTATTGACAGGGACGTATTTTCCTTACTTGGATGAAAGAATAAAGTAAAAAAGAAAAGCTTGGCTTCAGCAGCTTTTCCCAACGATTAAGGAAGTGGTTCAAGCAACTAAAATAGGCTGTATCAAAGCTTTTTTTTTTTTTTTTTTTTTTTTTTTTATTCAGGAAGTTTACATGCTAATCTCACGATCATTGTGGAGCCAATTTACACGTTGAACAAAGCATTGCTTCAGCTTTCTGATCTATGCATAACTCTTTAGTGCCCTCCCCTGTCCCAGTGTGGAAATGCCTATGTTTGGTAAGGAAACTCTAAATATAGTTAAGAAAATAATTTTGTGACTTTATTACTAAATTGAAATGATACTGTTGTCTGTTTTGTCTCTCAAATCAATGTTTGTCTTAAAAGTGGGGAAGGGGGCATTTCATTTATTCAGAGAACAAGAAATCAAAACCACCAAAGGACTGTGTGTATGCCATGTTTTTGTTTCACAAAAGCATGTATATTATATACAAAAATATACAATATACAATATTATTTTCCAGGCTTCATAATGATATTGACTTCTCAGCGAAGTATATCAGAGAGGCAAGTGAAAAAAAACTAGTTAACAGTAAAACTTACCACACTCTAGGTCAGACAGATATTCTTCCATGTGAGTCATTTAGCATTGAACACTGTGTGCATTTCTCCTGGATGAAAAGGAAGACAGGTGTGCGATCTAAACCAAAACATTGCTTAAAGAAAGAATGGATGTAAAGGTGGTGGAGCCAGTGTACAGGAGAATGAAGTCAAGTATCTACCATTTATGCAGATGCAGGAGACTCATTTCATCCATAATTTTAGATGGCTTAATTAGCCCTGTTGAGATCCAGGACAGCATCTCCACAGCCTCTCTGCCCTGGACCACATCCCTGCAGCCTCATTGTGTGCTGCTCTATGCCAGTCCCATTGAAGAGCAAGAAGGTTTGAGGCGCAGTCAAGAGACTCAGATTTCTTTGGAATTTTGGGAGCTGTTATCTGAAATAGCTGTGGTCCTTGCTTAGAAAAGGATTGTTGCTTCACACCCTTGGACCAGTGCTTCTATTGTATTTCCTTATGTAATATATACCTCATTTCCTTCCTGGTAAAGAACAATTTCCCCTAATGGGAAATGTCAACAACAGTTTCCCCTAATGGGAGTGGTGCTGTCTCATCTGCCTGTCACATCCTCCCTGAAGGAATGGGAATTCACTGATAAAATAAATTGCCACATTGTCTATCATTTCTCCTTGATAATATGTAGCTTTTGTAGCTTTGATGAACATGTAACCAACACTGATATGAAAAGTATCAATACAAGCAGCATGAAGGTGGTATTGTGGATTTTGGGGGGATATATTTGTTTGCTATTGCTGTTTGTTTTGCTTTATCTTATTTCATTATAATTTTCTGGGTTAATTCTGTGATTTTAATTTTCTCAGATAGAGAGAAACTCAAGTACTGCTTTCCACTGGTTTCCTTCTGCCATGCAATATGTGCTAAAATAAGAGTCTGTCCATCTGTCTTCCTGTGGTACACAGGTACTTTTTGCATGACTAAAATTGGATCTAATGTCCCACAAGACACTTATATGGGTTAGCTTGTCTTAATATGCTTTAAAAGCAAGTAAATGGAAGAGACAGTAACTAGAATATATAGGTCAAAGATTTCTTCATCCTTCAGATAATCCAGTTATTTTAAAAAGTAGCAGGAAGTAATCCTAAAAGCTGAGCTTATCCAAATCAATTATAAACATTGCTTTGAAATCCCAAATGTGTTTTATTTTAAATTTCAAAGTAGTCTTGTAAATATTTTTTGTAAATATTGTGTGTCTCAGTTGAAATCCAACAAAAAGCTTGTTTGTTTGCTGTATAGAGTTCACTTTAGGATTAAGGCTTCAAGACCTTCATATGCACTGCAGACACACTCACAGACATCTAGATAGCTGTATCAGAAACAGAAACAGTATTCCAGAAATGCAGCCTGAAAGACAAGTAAGATGATGTTTAAAGGTCTTGCTAAGCATGAATCCATACTATTGTGTGGATGTTGTATATTTCACAGCATTCACCCACTGACAGGATTTCCAAAGGCAGCATCACTGTGATCGCCTCCTCCTCCTGCACCCAGCTTATCTGGTTGTGCTGTGTGTCCATAGTGACTCCTGAGTCAATTCCTTTTCTGTCACCTCTGAAGCTGAAGCACTAGAACATATGAGAATTATTATGCTGCTGTTTCTTTATCTCCAAACACCAGGATAATTTATCTTTGTCTGCCTTTTGCTGAAATAGATGTTGGGGCACAGGGCTGGATATGGCTGCTATTCACAGCAATGAGAAATTCTGTAGCTGTTGCTAAGTGTTCAAGACCAGGATGTTGTTATAGTTGGGTAGATGTCATTAAATGCTTATAAGTTTAACAAAAGGTTTTTGTGAAGGATAAAGGTAAGAAAAGATTGTGCTTCTGTAGGTATTCAGAAATCAGGATCAAAAATAGTTTCTATTGCAGAAAATCACTGAACAAATTGGTTTTGTAATGATGATGTTCAAATTTGTGAGATGCAGAATTACAGAAATAACCAGGAGAAAAGTCTACAAAAGAAAATTATAAACAGGCATGGGAGAAAACAGAGAATTCCAAGTGTTGTTCAAAAGGGACAACCTTTACCTGTTTGCTGAGAAACCTGCTCTTGTTTATTTTTCTCTTTCTCTGAGGAAAGGTTGCTTTGAACATTTTTTGTAATAAGCTAATTTATATCCAAGATATGCTGGCCTCTGGGAGTTTCTCCTGCATTTGAAAAAACTCACAAGACCCCAGACTCCTGGGTCTCTGCTCAGGCCAGAAAGAGGTAACATAATGTTTTATTTGAAATAGAAATTGGTTACAGTTCTATATTTATCCAGAAATAATATTAATTGTGTAGTATTAGTATTCCTTACTGAGCTGAAGTAAGTTTCTATACTGCTGGATAAGTCCAGGCAAGCGGCAAACCAGTCCATTGCCTGTGCCTCACCAGAGCACCAGAGTCTCAGCACACAGAAATCAGAATCACAGCCATTAAAATTTCCAGCTCCATCTGAAAAGCAGGAAAAATTAATCAGAATCTCTCAGCAGATGACAATGACAGAAGGCAGTGTAGAAAATATTGTAGATTTCTAAGTATGCAAATATCTTCCTCTTACAATTTGCAAATTAGATTCCTCAATTCTACTGGGAATGTATGTTTCCAACTGTAGGGTTCTTAGACAGGCTATCCTGCTTCTACAATCTCTTTGAATTTTTAGCATGAAAAAGTTTTCAAATCATAGTTGATTTATATTGGTGAAATGCAGCTTTACTTTCTGTCAAGAAGTGCTTTTGACTTGCTGGGCTGCAGCCTGAAGCTAGGAAATTTCACACAGGAGCTTGAACAAAACTAATATACTGATGTTAAGCAATGGTTGTGAAAGGGGTAGGCTTTCCCAATTGCTACATTTTTCTGCTTTGCTCAGAATTTTGCTCTTCTAGAAGAGAGACATTATTTTTGAACCACATGCTTGGGAAAACCCCAAATTAGTTTCACAAGGCAGAAGCCCCTAAAGGTCTTTGATAACATCCAGACCAAGGCTTGCTCTCAAATGCAGTCTAATTCCCATTCATCATTCACCATTTGTGTAGTTGCCATCAGCTGAAACTGCCTTGGAATGCTCTGCTGCTCTTCCTCACAAAGGTGTAGAACTGAATGCCATGAACTTTGTTTCAGCCTTCATTTTCTAGGAAAGAAGGCTCTTCACTTTTTCAGGTGACACTGTTCCTTGTCCTGTTAATGACTAACGGTTTATTCAACAACAGAAATGCAAACTGGCTTGTTACATGTTAGAGTAAATATAATATGTGTTCTTGTTTTAGGACTAATAACTCTAACTCTGAAAAATTTCTGTATTTTGTGTTGCATTCCTGAGGTAAAACCACCTGCACAACAGATATAAGCAATTCTTTCTCCTCAAAGCTGTAAAAGTTAATGAAGGGCAACCATATCTTGTGAAGAGATCTCTATTTTTTACCTGCAAAAATCAGGTTATCTAGTAAAATTTAATTAAATATTCTTGAAATTTATATTCATTAGGTATTTTTACCATGTGTTTCAAGTGTTGTGCTGCCAAAGGACATCAGAGCAACAGGGAGGTAGGCCAGGCTGCCAGGAGAGATGGTGATTGGCATATTCATTGGATGCAGCAAGGTTAAAATGAAACCATTTTAGTTCAACACAATCCAGAGTTCTTGACAAATTGCAAGCTATCTTTTGGACACAAAATTAGCTGTAATCTTTCTTTAAGTTTTAAGATTATCTGCGCTATAAGAGGCATTTGAAGACTTGTTTGCTTAAATATACACTTTTTTTTTTTTCTCCTTTTGACTCAGGCCATACAGTGCTTTGGTACTTTTTCTAACTTTTTCTCCAACAGATTTCAAAACTCTTAACAACAAATCACTTCTGTGATCTCTTATTCTGATTTTTTCTTCTGTTTCCTGTTGATGACATTTTTCATCACCAAGTTTTGTCTTTGAGAGCAGTGGTTTCTTTCCTCCAAACAATTTCCTTGATGTATTTTACTTTCTGTTGGGTAGTTTTGGCCAGAATTTCTGGGGCTTGCTGAATTTTCCTCTTAGCTATATTCAGCAGCACACTTATGTGTCTTCTCATCCTCATTCTCTTTTGGTTTAAATTAGGCCATAGAACATAATTCTTCTTCCTTTAAAGCTTTTTCATTTTGATTCTCTAATCCATTCCTCCATCAGCTGATCCAGGATTTCTTGAGATCTTTGAAGCTTTTGTTCTGTAGCAAATCTTTTGCTGAAGCTCATCATCTTTGACCTGGTGATTAACTCACTTCTGATGCCTGTGTTTTGTCTCTTTGTGCTGGGTCAACTCCAGTCTCTTCTTCTTCTCTTCAGTTTCTTTCAAAGACCTTTTCTCAAATGCCCACAAAGCCTTGCATCTGAGCAGATTATGGTTCAGGTCTGTAGTATCCTTCTCCATGATCTGCTTCTTTCTCAGGTGTTTTTCATGGAAACATTTTCTGTACTCATCTTAGGGCTTTGATCTTTTAAGCTTTGCCTTGTGCTTTGTTTCTTTCTTTCTCCTGTGCCAGTATTTTTCATCTTATCTCTCTTAAGGCCATTTCTTTCAGGCTGGCCTCCAGAAAGTCACTCCCTGTTTAGACTGTTGACACTCTCCTGGGTTTTACCCAGCAGCTGTCATTCCTTCCTTCCTTCCTTCCTTCCTTCCTTCCTTCCTTCCTTCCTTCCTTCCTTCCTTCCTTCCTTCCTTCCTTCCTTCCTTCCTTCCTTCCTTCCTTCCTTCCTTCCTTCCTTCCTTCCTTCCTTCCTTCCTTCCTTCCTTCCTTCCTTCCTTCCTTCCTTCCTTCCTTCCTTCCTTCCTTCCTTCCTTCCTTCCTTCCTTCCTTCCTTCCTTCCTTCCTTCCTTCCTTCCTTCCTTCCTTCCTTCCTTCCTTCCTTCCTTCCTTCCTTCCTTCCTTCCTTCCTTCCTTCCTTCCTTCCTTCCTTCCTTCCTTCCTTCCTTCCTTCCTTCCTTCCTTCCTTCCTTCCTTCCTTCCTTCCTTCCTTCCTTCCTTCCTTCCTTCCTTCCTTCCTTCCTTCCTTCCTTCCTTCCTTCCCTCCTTCCCTCCTTCCTTCCCTCCTTCCTTCCCTCCTTCCTTCCCTCCTTCCTTCCCTCCTTCCTTCCCTCCTTCCTTCCCTCCTTCCCTCTTTCCCTCCTTCCCCCCTTCCCCCCTTCCCCCCTTCCCCCCTCCCTCCCTCCCTCCCTCCCTCTTTCCCTCCCTCCCTCCTTCCTTCCCTCCCTCCCTCCCTTACTCCCATCATCTGTAGGGCTTTGTGGGCTCAGAACTAGTGGTAACCACAGCTGTGAGTGCTGCTGCAACTTAACTCCAACAACTTAAGGACCTGAAGAGGAATTTTCAACCTTAAATTTTTTTGAGTTTGTGAGTATAGCTGCTAATTGTGGTTAACAGCTCTTCCAACGAGGAGCTCTTGGACCCTCTGCTGAGAAAGCTCACCATGGAGCTCAGCACTGTACCACAGAAGGATGATTGGCTTCTTAGCTTTGGAGCTGTGCCAGGGAGCAAAGTGCTGGGGGATCATGTTCTTCAAGGCTGGTACCATTACAAGAGATTGCTGAGATTGACACCAGCAAGCAGAGGCACTTTTTAATCTCAGTATGTGCATTAAGCAGTATAATGAGGAGTATTGATCCACCCTGGAAGTTATGAAGATGTTGGTTGCTGTGACTATGTCTTTAATCAAAAATCAAGAGCCACAGTCTTCGCAGAGACAGTTTTCTCTTAAACCCCTGTAGAGAACGCTGTGCTCCAGGACAGTTTTGATGAATGGAGACAAGAGATCTCTGAAGGCTGCTCGTAGAATATAGGGTTTATTAGGGATGATGAAAGGTCTTGCTTGGAGCTGCCAGACACAGCACGTGGCAAGGCCTGAGGGGATGAGGGAGGGGAGAGACAAGGTGTAGAGAGGATGCTCTAGGAGAGGGTGGAAGTTCCAAGAGAGCGGGGATTCCAAGAGGGCATCTGGCCCCTCGGAGACCCCTTATCAGGGGGCTTCAAGGTGGGCTGGAACAAGACTTGGGCCAATGGGGTCACAGACACTTGATGTTTCAGGGGAGGGTTACAGGTGTGGGATGAACCATACATTTTGGGGGTTGAGATGGTGGTAAGGGTATTGTCCAGCCAGTAGGAGGGATTGTTTTCATCCTGGCTGTACTGTTGTGAATCTTTTGCCAGGCAATTATATTTATCCATCCTTCCCAACAAACCCCCACTTAAAGAAGCTGTGCTTTTGTTAGTCCTGTATAGACTTTTAGCTGATTTTAACAGGAAACATTTTATTTTCAATATTATTGTAATATAGGGATTTTAGCCATTTTTTAATCTCTGAAAATCAAAATTTATATATTTGTATTTGTTTATGTATTTATATTTGTATAAATTTTCTTAAATTTATGAACTTTATTTCCTTGCTTTCTCAGCATAAGCTCTGTTTGGTAGCTGAGGAGTCTCAATTGCACATGTTCTTAAACTTGTCTTCAGCATTAAATAAATACCGCATACTCTCTTGGATGCTTTAGTGTGAGTTTTCTTAGGTAATACTCCATTGTTTGAAATTCAGCTCAGAAATCTTGACCATTTCAGTACTCTGGTACAGTTTCTTTTCAAATGCAGGTTTTTTTAAATGTGAAAAAACTCCCTAAAACTGTGAGTGAACAATAATGGTGGCTCATCCCTCCATTTTGTATATATTTTCCCCTATCCTGTAACAGATAGAATGTTTCATAATGAGAAGAGATCTTGTCCTAACAAGTAACAGAGATAATTCAGTCTTGGGACTGTGTATTAGGCAGCTGCTAAACATAACCTCAGATCAGTGAGCACACAGAGAATGATGCAAATGAAAGCAGACGGCCTTCTCAAACTATTTATCTCTGAATTCATAAAGTTGTGTGTGGAAATGCTATGTATGGAGATGAATTACAGAGGGACCAGTTGTGTCTTATGTAAAAATCATGTTGATTTAAACAAGGGGAAGAAAATACAGTGTTACTAATCCAAATGCTGTCAGTGTGTTGAAAATTGGACCATCTTTATCCTGAAACAGCAACATTCCTTGTGGAAAAACAGTTTCAGTGAAAAGACGATATTTATACCAATGCTATTCATATTGTTCCTAAAGACTTCATGCATCTCCTTCATGTGTAAAAAAATGCATTCATGTCAGTTTTAGAGATGAGGAACGGAAAAGGACAAATTAACACAGCAAACCTCTGCTGGGCAAAGAGAGCTCCTGTCTTTTCTGACAGGTTAGCACCTATGTGCTCTTCCTCTCTGATATGCTAGCTAAATGTGTGTATTTGTAACACAGTTTTGACATGTATAACAACATAACTGCACCCTGAATTACTTGCCATACAAATGTTTGCATCATCAGTGATGGCGCTTATTCAGAGCTGAATTAGCCTCATTTCTTCATGTGGTGGGGAGATCTGGCTTAAAGTTGACCTAAGATATACATATTTCCTCTGCACAATATTTTTGGCTGAAGTATTGAAGGATCAGCGTTTTGCTGAAGATACACCTTAAAGAAAAAACTTTAGTGAACATTAGTTCCTTGGTCCCTCACATCATTTAGAGGAGACAGCTTCAGAAAGGATGCTGGACTCACACACAGTGACTTGGTCATTTGTGAGAGAGTGCAAAAGCTCCTCTGCATCTCTTTCTTTAGCCACGATATTTACTTCACTGATGTTAATATTTTGGCTAGAGTTTGTGTGCCATATTCTTTCAGTAAATTACAGCAGTACATGAAATAGGCAAGCACATGTTATTTGAAGGTGATATTAATGGTAGGAATAATATAATTTACATAATAGTAGCATTTGTTAAGGCATGTAAAAATGCCACTGTGCTGCTATTTGGTCTCTTAGACTATAAAAGGGAAATGGTCTTATGCTGATGATCAAAATGCACTCCTAAAAGTTCATCAAATCACTGTCTTTTTAGTCTTCTTTTCTGTGGGCATGGCACCATATTATTGAGATGCAGAATAGTTTGTGTAGTCAGTCATACAACAATGTCTGTGGGTACTTGAATATCAAAGTATCTGTACAGATAAAGTACAAGTCTAAGTAAGAGTCAAAGACAAATATTTTGTTATATTTCATTGCTTGTACCCAGGGTGGTTACATAAGTAGGGAGGTCAGGCTTCCTTCTCACCTGCCTGTGAGTTGCAGCCATTCAAACACATTTATCACTGAACAGCATTAGTAATATATAGCTATGAGAGCTAAAGGAGAAGTGGTTTATTGTTTCCTGCTGTCACTGTTTGCCTCTCCTGCAGTTTAGCTGCAACCTTTGGCTGCTGATGTTCTGTGTCTGTTTTACAGGATCTGAAATAGAAGCATGGGGTTCACACTTTGGGTTTAATGTATCTGACCATAAAACTTCACTGTGAAACCAGGCTATAGTTAGAATCCATCTTTCATTATACAGTCAGTGGGGCTGAAGGAGATAAGAGAATTAAAGACACTGAAGTACTTCCCCCCCCCCCCCCCATTTCTTTTCCTGAGGAAATAAATTAAGTATATGAAACAACGACTATCTGTTATGAGAAATGATGGAGGTGAAAGATTTCCCACATTCAGACCAAGGCAGAAGTTCAGGGTGGTTTGCTTGGTCACATGTAGTAAACAGAAGATGGCTGCAAACATAAGGGAAAAGAGCATGTATTTTACAACCTTATATTTAAACTAAATAAATCAGTTCTTCAGCTGGCATAGAAAGGTGTCTGTCTATTGATTCTGACAGAGATTTACTGATGTACCTGTGGCTTGTTCTGAAAAAATGTTTACCTGAATATCAATGGGTGGTAGGAGATTTTACACACAGAGATAGAGCTGATCAATGCAATAAATATTTAACCTTTAACAGAATATTTGCAGCCTAGATGTTGGTTCAACTGAGGCTAGAGAAGAAGCTAACTTTGCCATTCAGAACCAAGTGTCTGAGGGGTTTGAATCTACTGTTATAAAGGCAGTTACTTGAAAGCTGTCCTATGTCAGCCCATCTGCTGAGAGAGAAGCCACCTACCAGAGCAAAATGAAACTTTTTTCCCCTTGATGGTACACAGGTATGAAGTCTGAAAGCAAATGCTCTCATTGCTGATGCTTACATTTGTTTTGATTAACTCAAGGTCCCCCAAAAAAAGATCAAAGTTTTGGAAGACAAGGCTGAAGGGTTCATGGAGCAGGAATTCCTGTTTCTTAGTCCACACAGCTCATGTGGGTTTTGCTATCATACCCACCTTTTTCCCTGAAAGCTGCATGTGGCATTCTGTATGGACTCCGGTAGGGAGCACTAGGAGGCTATTGCACATGCAGCTGCTGGGGAATTGCACTGAGATCAAACAGCTTGAGGATTAATTTGTTTCTGCTGTTTTGTCTTTTAAAGGTGACTGTATTAATCTAGAAAACAACAGTACCTTTTATGAGTGATCAAAGCTGTCATGTAAGAAATTGCAGGGAATTTAACATATTCCAGTTATCACCATGCTGGGTTGGACCACCTTCCTGAGAGAGGCATTTAAATACAATTTCAGTTTGAGAACCCTATGATTGCCACAGAATCGTTCCTAACGTGATTGGGGTCAGAGATTTTATCTCAAAGTACGTCCCGCTAGTAGCTGGGTTTCATGTGTTATTGGTTGTGAGGAAGACTCTAATTGCATTTCCACACTGTGTGGGGACTGGTTAACACAAAGAAATCTCGTCTCCTTTTGTGTTGTGCTCAGCCCAGCAGTTACTTTTGTTCTAAATTGGGTCTGGCAGCCTCTAGGGTGGATGATTGACATGTCAATGTGCTAACAGAAGCCAGAACCAATTCTCTTGTCTGACACCTCCTTTCCTCCTCCGAATATTAATGATGAGTGACCCAGCTGAATGAATGAAATGTGCACACATCCCTTGTGGCTCTGTGCAGATGCTCAGAGATGACAGCAGGATTTGCCCAGGAGAGGACACAAGCCCATAAAGCCATCTGGTATTATGTAGTGAGCTTAATGTGTTCATTGACTTGGCCAAATGTTTGGTAAATCAAAAGTTGACAGGGAAGGATTCATAATATTTATGCTTAAAATGCAGTCAAAACATCACAGAGAAAAATAGGAGCCATAGATGAATTCCTAGAAAGACAGAAAGAAGTACAGCTCAGATTTTGAGCTGGGAAGATGGGCAAGGAAAATATAAAAATATTTTAGTTAAATATGAGTCACAAAGCAGTGATTTGCTCTAAAAGTGCCTTCAGTTACCCTGTGATTGATTTCAGATAACACAGGTTATTGATGATCACCACAGGGTTTTATAGTACAATTTCTCAAAATGTCCAAATGAGCCAGCCTTGGAAGCCATTTTGCAGTCACTTGCTATTTATCAGTTCATTATTCTGATTTGGTTCAATCAAATAATCTGCTCCTTCTTTGTCTGGATTATGTAATATTTATTGCTGTATTACAGACTGGGACTATTAAATGTGTAGTCAGACTGTTAAGACTAGGTGGTATAATGCATAACCAAGGAACAGATTTCTTTATTTGATCATGTAAATTTTATTTATTTTTTCAATGAAATAGATTCCCTTTTGTAGTCTATGATTGAAGATTTTCCATGTAAATGTCTCTTCTATCTCTAGTATCTCAGCCAGAAATTCTGCCCCAATAGGTGACCAGAAAAAAATCCCTATTAACATGCAACAGACTTTTTCTCTTTATGAGGTTTAGATCTGGTTCAAAGACAAAAAAAATCTTTTCTCACTCAATTTGGCATATCATATTTTTTATCTCCACTACAGTAAAAGTGCAACCCATTTTCACCTTCAGCGCCTTCCTCTTCTTTTGAAGACACTGCAGTTGAATATTCTTTGTGTTTTCACAATATCCCAAAGATTGGCAATTCTTTTGCATCCATACAGGAGACTCTTGTATCCGTGAGTTGAGCAGAGCAACTTTTGCAGGGATTATTGCAAACCTTTCCCCTAATCACTTTCTCTGTTTTCTTTTATACTGTATGACAGCCCAGTCAAATTCACCTGGTTGCTGTGAAACCATTTTGTCTTGCTCTTCAAATCCTTTTGTGTGACCCCACTTGATTACCTAATTATGTTATTTTCCATCTTCCACATTTTTCCTATCACTTTGCAGTTTCCTCTTATTTCTCAGCTGCTGATGTAGCTCCCATTTTTACTTTGTAAGCCATATATCTCACCTCACTTTGCTCTATGTCTAATTTAAACCACATCTTTCAGTTCCCCTACAGTTAGTGGAGAGAAAGGATACCTTCAGGGCACATTTATTTTGTCTCAGTCTAAGGTAAACACCTAAGTTGATTGTGTTGAATTGCCCTCTGGGTATTCTTTCCATACACAGGAAATCTACACAACCAGTTTGGTTTGTACCTTAGGAAGTATAGGGAAAATAAATCCCTGTTTTAATCAGTTTGCCCAGAGTTTTCCCAACTGCCTTTATTCCCTTCTACCTCAGTACCTTAACCCCCTCCCTGGACTCCATTTGATACCATTTTCTCTAACTAAATATGCTATTAAAATTTAAGCCTTCAAGGAAATATGTAACCATTATCGTAAACATCCACTTAGGAAAAGAAAAAAAGTATAATTTAAAAAAAATTTTTTATTGACTTTGCAATGCTTCATACTGAAATTTTGTTTGTGGGCCATTGAGGTATTGCCATGTTTCTCTGAGAGAGTGCCTTTCTGCTGTTGTTGTACAAAGGCTTTATTAGAAGAAGGGTGTTCAAGCTTACAAATTAAACCAGCAATTTGCAACAGAAGCCTGGGTAACACCTGTTACAGTAGTTCCCCAGAGATGGGGTACATTGATGGCCAGCACTGTCGCATGCAGACTGATGATTCTGGCCTGAGTTATTTAAATACAGCATGGGAAATTTTTTTTTTTGGTATAAGTATCTGTTTAAACAGAACCCTTTCACTGCATTACAGTTGTAAAAACAATAATTTAAAAAAAACTGCCTGTAACATTTGGTTTAATATTATTTAAGAAAAAAAAAAAGAAAATATTTTAAGTTAAAAAAGTTTTTATTCTTGCATCTTAAAAAAAGGCCAAGTAGGTGATTTCTAAACAATTACAAAGAGAATCACTCTGGGATTAGACCTTTGAATGGCAAAATTCATCTGCAAGCCCTTTTATTAATTTTTTATTTTTTCGATGTAAATTAATAACTAAATAACCGTGCCACAGAAACAGTAGGTTCAAGGTTCATAAAGAAAGTAGAGCTACACTTCACAGATTTATGACAACTCAATGATCAGTGTCACTGAAAAGCAAGAATGAACTGTTCATCTGTTGTTTGCAGTTATATGGGTTGTGCCCTCCAATCTGAAGCAAGACAAGATGATGATATCTTTAAATGACAAAATAATATGGAAATTCTTTTGTTAATATAGCTTCTTGTACTAGAATAAAATATATATAATAATTATCTTATTCCAAAGGGCATTAACTTGCTTCAGTAAAAATGTTTAGTCTCTCTTGGGCATACCAGTTTCAGCTTTGAAACTCACAGAAAGGGCTTAATTTCATAGAATCACAGAGTTATTTGGCTTGGAATGGACATTGGAGGTCATCTGGTTCTAACCCCCATTGCCATGGGCAGGGACACCTACTAGACCAGACTGCTCAGAGCCCTGCCCAACCTGACTCTAAACACCCCCAGGGACCGGGCATCCAAAACTTCTCTGGGCAACCTGTTCCAGTGCCTCATCACCCTCACAGCAAAGAATTTCTTTCTAGAACCTAATCTGAATATTATCACTTTCAGTCTGAGGCAATTCCCTCTTGTCCCATCACTGCCTGTCCTCGGGAAAAGTCCCTCTCCACCTGTCCTGCAGACCACTTAGGTATTGGAGGGTTGCTCTAAGGGCTCCCTGGACAGTGAGTAAGTTCTGTGTAGGCTCTCTCTCCACAGTGTTCAGCCAAAGTAGTTCTGGGTGCTGGAAACTGATTAGAGACTGCTGAGATTTCTCACACTCATGTGGACAAATTCTGACTGTGAAGGAGCAAAGTGGGTGTGTGTACATATCAATTCTTCTGGGTAAGCCACTCTCAAAAATGAAATACAAACAAAAAATCTGGCAGAAGAACAAAGTTCAGTCTGGGAAAGCTTTTCTCACAACAGAAAGTCCAGACCCCTCCAACAAAGAGAGTTAGTATCAGATTAGTGCCAAATTATTGAAGACTCACCTGCATTGTTCCCATATTGAATGCTGAGAGAATTTGTCTTATAGGGTTAGATTTGGGGAGGGCTGGGAGTGGGGACAGGCTGAGTTTCCAGCTTCCATGGCCCAAGCAGAGAACCTGTGCAGGTGGGGAAGGTCTCAGCTGAATGGTAGGATGCATGCTGATTGCTGATGCATTCACACCGTGGGCGGCATCCCTGTATCTCTGGGATGTTTAGAATATGATATTAGGTTGTTTACTGTCCACTGCTGGGGGAGACAAAGAATACCTGTTGCAGTAGAGAGAGAGGGATGCCCTCCAGGATGGAATTAAGACAGTTTCAATTGGTCGGAACCACCAGGGAAGGGGTTCCTCTTCTATTAAATGAGATTTTAATTTTAAACGACTAAGTTTGATCTGCTAAATTTTCCCCTCAAACATATGACTGTGAGAGCAGGAGGAGCAGTGCAGGAATACAGCCAGGGAGCAGAGAGGAATGTAGCTTTAGCCATGGCTCTGCGCGTCTGCTCACAATGGACTTTGTGAGACCTGTGGGAAGCCTTCCCATGCCACTAGGATGCTCACTGCTCTCAGGAGAATGCCTTTCCCAGGCTTCTGAGGGGGAACAGGGGCCTTTATGTACCATGCCTAAAGCCGAGGGAGTTAGGACAAATCCATTCAAATATGGGTAAAGGACACAAATCCGGGAAAGGAAAAATGGGCAAGTATGTATTACACAGGCTAGAGAGAACTGCTTCTTCCATACAATTTTCTTCTGCTCAGTAAATGTTAATTAGGTTTTGATGGGGGGCCCTTTCAGGATATGAATGAATTTATTAGCCATTGACAGCTATGAACAGACTATTTGGAGTTATAAATGGAAATAATTTATTTACTGGCATGATGAAACCTGGAAACCTTTGGTGAAAGACAGCAATTAAGGGACTCAGCAATAAAACTGGCAGAGGGAAGGAAAGAAGAAATATTACTGAAAAAAGGGCTTTTTATTCTACATTTCAAAAGGAGTAAACATGAATGATAAAGCATGCAGCATAGATTGAAGGGAGATAAAGAGCTTAAGCCCACTGCATCAGCACCAACTGGTGCTGCACATATGCTCCTGTGGCATCTGATGGGGCTGAGTTTGTGTAACTGCACAGCAGACCCAGGCACCAGACAGGGAAAGGAAAGCAATCCCTTTGTCAGCTGGGCACACCACAAACTCTGGCTTTCCACTTTCTCCTGTAGCTTAAGTAAGAGTAATGAGAGCTTATCGGTGCCTTGATTAGGCACAAGCCCAAGCATTATCCTTTCCCTGGCACAATTAACCTTTCTGGTGAAGAAGTGCTTCTGCCTTAGCTTACCTAAGTGGGTTGCTTTTACTTACAACTAAAGTCAATACAAGAACCACTGGGAGCATTTTTACTCAGGTGGAAAGCAGATAATTTCAAATGTTTAATTTATGTTTATTTCTAAGTAGAAGAAATCCAACTTCAACCAAAAAAACCCACTCAATTCCTACATAAGCAATGAAAAATAATTGCTTAAAAAAGCTTTTTTATAATTCTTTTGTTAAGGTGGTGTAATATTGGGAACAGATATGGTCTAAATCAAAGGAGCAATGTCTCCCTTGAATTAGAAGAGTGTCGTCAATCTAGCATAGTTCTTAACAATAAATTACTCAGAATATAAGTTCTGCTTGAGTAATGTTTATAGAAGCAGGGTTTCTCTGCTGACTGTGCTATCAAGAGTGTCAGCTGTGATTTTGCTTCTTGTGATATGGATTAGATCCAAGCTGAATCTGTCTTTTTTCCAAGTCAATTATGAATTATCTGAGAACCAAAGCAGCCAAATGAAATTGCCCTGAACTTGAAAAAGAAATTAAATTTCTTGTATGCTCCAGAAAGAAGTGAATCTTGCTATTTTTAAGAGGTAGGAAACAAATTTATTTTGTGGCTCAGATTGTTTGTAAGAAGATGCTCAGATTTTCTGTTGAAGAAGAGTCATTAAACACAGAGAAATAGAAGCAGAGACGAAGTAAATGTGCAACCAAAAAATTTCATAGGCCAATTATTGTGTCATATTTCAGGCCATGCACTACAAGCATGTTTCCTTAGGCAAATAAAAAGCCCAAGCAACAAATCAGCAGCGCCCAGAAAATGGTGTAAATGGTGTCTTGGGGCCTGGATGTATGAAACAGGTTTGTAGCTTGGGTTTATCACAGATGAGGAAATCAACTTCTGATTCCTTCCCAGCTGTAATTTTCCCTGTGTCACAGCACTTTCCTACCTCATGTTTTATTATCAGTACAACTGGAATAAATAAAGTGTAAGTCTTAATGTTAATAGATTTAAAGCATATGCATCTCTGACTAAAATAATTTTAATCTAACCTAGCTACATGGGCAGAATGACGTGAAACAACAACAGATGTCTTCATCCCACCCGTAGTGCCATTTTCATTGTCTGCTGCTCTGCCACTGCCAAGCAGGTCCTACAGTACTTTCTATTCTGAACATGGCCTAAATGACTGAAAACTTGTTGAGAGATCTGCCATTGAATTGTATTGTGACAACATTTTTTTTACATCCACAAAGATAAAGATCCAGTTGCAGCAAGAGCTGAGAATAAATGATAATCCATTCCAGCTGAAGACAGTGATAAAATGCCCTTGGAACTTTACTGGGTGAAATTTTAATGTTAAAAAGTTTTTAATTAACTTGGTTTTGGTTTTGTTCTTTCAGTGGAACAAAAATTAAAGAAAATTAAATAAATTATATTCCTCCTGCAGTTTAATTTATGAATCCATTGAACCTGGCTACCTTCATTTTATTTCTTTCATATGATACTTATAAGCAGAGTTTTATTGATCATCTTTTTACCAACCTCTCTGTATTTTCCTGGGAATAGATCTGTTTCTAAATCAGGCAGATATTGCAACTGTCATCAAATACTTAATGATTTATCTTATCCTTGTGTCTTAACATAATTCTGAAAAACTATTTATGTGTACATTAATACATTATTGTTTGTTCAGTAGCAAATGAAAGTTCAAATAATGCGAGGCAGAATATTGAGAAATTTTAAAAGCTGTAATTTTTCACAAGTTGAATTACTAAACTGTTTTATAAATCTGTATTTATTAAAATTCCCCCTCCCCTTGCGTGCTGGGCTATGACACACATTTTTCTCCTTCTTCATTATGCACAAAATATCATCAAAGTTTATTATGATTTAAATTTTGGTTTCATCATGAAGAAATTATTGCTTTATTTCCCTTTTGGTCTTCATATAATCATCTTTTCTTCTTATCAGACTTACCATTATTAATGGAAAATTTTTCTAATATTGAAATAATTGGAATAATGGATCTATTGAGCAGTTTATGTCACATGAAATGTGGCAGAAAATACTGTTTAGGAAGGCTGCATTAAGCTAAATTACCTCTGTCCACTGATGCTTCCTAGTAATAGATATTAATTTCCAAATTCATTCTGTGCATTAAAAAAGAACTAATTATGCCAGTAATATCCAGGCAAAATTACCAAGATTATGGCAGTGAGCCTGCTATTATAAGAGAGGAAAGCAGTAGAGGCCAGCAGCAGAAGCAGCATTGATTTATGTGCAGATACCAACTTTCTTTTCAGCATAGTATGTTGTGAAGTAAAGCCAGTTTTCACATCCCCAAACTCAGTCAATTCTATCACTGAAATGGATTTTATGTCTTGGTCATTCAAGACACCCTTTTGATTTCTTTAGGGAGTGAGAAGTTTAAGAATAAAAGATTCTTTCACTTCAGAATACAAGAACTTTTGCCTGTTCCAAAAGGATGGGACATCTATGTGAGGTGGGATCAAATCCTTATTTCTGTTCTGAGTGAAAGAGTCTGTAAATAAGGATGGACTCCTCTTGGGCTAAACCTCTTTTATTTTTTATATATATAGATCTAGAAATCTAGATACCTATCTTTAATGTCATCAGTTTCTGAGTGAGGGAGTCTGAGAGACAGAAAAACCCAGCATGAAGTCTCCTACATTCCTGTTCCATTTGGGAGTAATGAACATAGCATGACACCTTGTAAGTTTTTCTGTAGAGTATCTGAGTCCCAGTAATGCGATGATCAATTTATAGAAGCAGAGAAGACCCCCTGCATGGGCTTGTGCTGTTTAGTCCTCATTCTACCAAGATGTTTGTGTAATGATTTTTGGCTGAACTTGTTCAGTGAACAAATTTTACACACAGGCTCACATTGCTTGTGCTCTCCCCTTCTAAACCAAAAGGCAGATGGTAGCCAAAAAGATACCCAGAAGAAGCTGCCAAAGGCAGAGCCTGGCAACCTTGTCTAAGATTTATGGAGGATGAAGACAGTAATGCTATGAGATTAATGACCCCACAGTAATAATTGTTTGGCTCCTAAAGGGAGCCATAAAAGGTGTGGACAAATACCATCCTGCCATTTATTTTCAAGAGGAAGCCAAAGAGCACAGTGAGGACCCACAGTAGCTGTTGTTCCTTTCCTCCTGGGCTGCACACAAGAAATCCTGAACATACACCTTCCTCTTAACACATTCCTCTTGATTCTTGTGAGTGTTTCGGCTTGAGAAGATAAGCAAGTGCCACCTGTGTCAGATACCACTTCTCCTGCCATAAGGTCTCACCCTGAGTCTTGTGACATTAACTGCTGAAACAACCATGAGCATAACTTAGACAAACAGTCCATGGCAAGGCAAATGTGAGGAGGTCTTGCTCCAAACACAAGGAATTGCTTTACAGCAATTTTATGCCATTTCTTTATTTCATTTTGGAACTGAACAGGGTGAAGTTTTTCATTTGCATTTTTTGAAAGCAGTCCTCAACATAGAACTGGTAAGAATGTGAATGTGGAAAAGTAACACTTGGGAAAGTCAGAAGCAACTGTAGCAGCTACTGGGCTTCATTAGTGCTTCAAAAATGGCTGCTCTCGCTACTGGGCAGTGACAGATACTTTTTTGTTCATTTGCATGTCTTTGTCTTTCAACTTGATTCCAAAATTTTCCTGAAAACTGCTACTCATAGCTTTTGGCAGCACAGTGCTGAACAGGAGACTGCACAGGATAATCCTTACAACTGATTATAGTGTACATGTTCACTGAATGACCTTTAATTGAATATTACAACCATACTTTTAGTTAGGCCAAAGTCAAAATCAAAGTTAGTAACAGGATGTTAGGAGAAAGAACAGAAGGATGGATGGATGGATGGATGGATGGATGGATGGATGGATGGATGGATGGATAAATGGATAAATGGATGGATGGATAGATGCTTTTTCATAATACAGCAGGAAAGCGTAAAACACATCTTAATCCTGTTTTTGCTAATAGACTTTTCTGTGCTTTTTCCTATCCAGTGCCCAGTTTTTTCCCAAACATGGTCAATCCTTTTTGCTTCATTGTTTTCTCCTGTAAGTATTCAATGCAAACAAAGGTAATACAAGGGACCTAGAGAATTTCTGCATCTCTTGATTCAGGAGTTGCTGTCTGAAGCCCTATTTCTAAATCCAAGATTTACTTTCATTTTCCGTCAGACAGTGTTGATTACCGTGTTAGAGAAATTGATTCGTGAGGAAAGGTTAAGGAGCTAAATACAAATAGCTTGGCTGCACAATGACTAAGACAGATGGGAACATCATAATAGGCTGCAGAGTATGATTGCACTGAGAAGGAAGGGCCTCTGGGGAAAGGCATAAAACATATTCTGGCTCATTTTGAGTCTTCCAATTGTCACCAGAACCATTATGGTGAAAAGGGAAGCAGGTGGCTGCTTTACATACTGTTCTGAATTTAAAGAAGTCTCAGCAGAAGCACTTAGTTATGGGTTATCACAAGAGTGCAATATTTACCCTGCTCCTTTAGATCAAAGCTCTGTCCAGCTTCAAATTCTGACTCCTTCAATACAATGAATCTGATGCTCTGGACCTGAGCAAATGTGCAGGGTTCCTCCCTTTGGTCTTCTCCCAGTTCCCAGCCGTTTGTGGCATAGGGTTTTTCCTTGGGGTTTTATTAAGACCATTACATTAACAACTACAAATTAACCCAGCCCTCCATTATTCCTCTACTTTTAAGCCCATTATTAATTTTGACACTGAAAGTGATTTCCCCAGTTTAGTTATGCATGGAATGTAGCTGTTGTCTAATCAGTAGATTGTGTGTTCTTGGCTATTATGTTGAAGGAATCAATGGTTGTTTTTTCAGATTTAGAGAAATAAAGGGTTTATTTCACTTGCCTTTCTTCTAGTCTGTGTGGTCATGGTCTTGTTTGTTGCCTTTTTTTGTCCCCTTTTAAAAATCAGCTATGTATTTTTATTATATTATATATCTGGGGTATACCCAGTGTTCAAGATGTGAAGCTGTCGTAAACTCTTATTTGTGGGTTATTTGTGTCGATCCTCTTATTTGTGGATTTTTTAACTGCTGATGAGCAGGGATGACATTCACAGTGCTGTACGGTGACACAGCATCTCTTTCCTACATAGTGGTAATAAATCATATTGTGTTGTGTCAGTATGGTTGTTTTGTCCCAGGTGTTTTACCTTGAAGCACTGAATATTGAAAATGGGTTATTTTCTCTCCCAGGCTAATATTTGGAGACGTGCAGCAGGGGGAGATAACTCTTTTACTTCTCTGTCACCAAGTACAAGGAAAAATATTTTTCTTTCCTTGTACAAACTTAAGCTTTCATGGAGATGGTGGATTTTAAAAGGGTAATTGTTGCCTTGGCTCAAGAGCCAGAGCCATGCCATTATTGGACAGGCAAGAATTCTTATTTTCAGTGTTCTTTCTCTGTGTGCAACAGCTTGCTGCATTCAGGAACAGTTCTAGTGTGAGAAAGATGAAGAGTGGGGGATTTGTATGGGAGGAAAAGAGGGAGAGAAGGAACAGATTTGCAGAGGGGAACACAACAGAGAAAAGGCAAGTCCACTGCAGCAATGCTTTTGGTAAATATCTACAGGTTCTTTTGGACCATGTGGGATGCACAGGGCATTGATAGAGTTAGAAGCTATTCAGCACAGATATAAAGCAAAGTTCAATTAAACCCATGCACAAGTTGCCAAGGTTTGCAAGGAGATTTGTCAATTAGTGCACAAACCTTAATTTTGTAAAGAATGTAACTTTAACCTACAGAGTAGCATATATGACTTCTAAAATCTCCTTGATAAAACCTCTTGGAAACTGAAAGGATTCAAAGCAGCATTTACATCAATACCTTCCTAAACCTGTAGGACCTGTAGAAGAACATATTCTCACTAAAAAGAAACAGTTTATCTTCAAAGATATTCACAAGATTAGAAGAATACAGGAATCTGAGAAAAAGTGCATTAGAATACATACGTAGTTTGTGCTATTCAGTAACTGTCATATTGTATTTTAAAAGTGATGTTCAAGCAATTAACATATTAATGCTAACATCTCAAACTATAATTTAACTTAAGGTTTATGGCTGAGACACAATAAAGATAAGAAATTGTCAGGCACTTTCTGTTCTTTAGGAAATGTAAAAAAGAGAATGTAACTTGAATATGTCATGGTACTAATTTCACTTTATAATCTTCAGAGGCTTTCCAGAAAAAAACTCTCAAATATCTCTATTTTGATCATCACATATATAAAAGAATATCTCCTACTGTTATGATTGTGAGCTGGAAAGCTGTAGCAAAAAAAAGATTTCCCTCAGTAAAAAAAAAAACACTGCCTAGTGTACTAAGATGTGAAATTGTTAATGAAAAGCACTTTTCATATGAAATCCTAATTATAAATTATGATTTTAAACAAAATCATGACATGAATTTAAACACAGTCAAAATAATGCAGTTTAATTGATGGTACTAAGGTAGACATTGTGTGTAATATTTTCAAAACCACTGACAAGTAACTCTCAGTAATTTAGTAAAACTGATAGAATTGCACTTTCATATGCATGGAATATATTAAAAATATGGATTGTATCCAGGCATTTTAGCATCCTATATTAATGAACTCCCCCCCTCCCCCCACCCCCCAGTGTAGAAGAGACACTTGTATCCTAAAAAAAAAGATCAACCTACCAAGTGTTTAGTTGCATGGTATCAACTGCCACTTATGACAAACTGCTTTGTTCTCATCTCTGTTTTCCTGTAATCAAATTACAAATGGAGGTCATGGTTTTTTTTTGTAATATGTCATTGGATTCAGGAAGAGCCACTGTAATTTGATATGCTCTAAATTTCTGTGCTTTCTTTCACTATCTAGCCTAGTGAGGAGAAAGACAAATGTTACATAATTTCCAATTTTTTTCTTTATTTTAGAAGGAAATTTATCTCTACAGATTGAGAGGTCTTTAGTATTATGATTTTGATTTGGAATGGTGAATTAAGACATTGATGAACATTAACCCTTTTTTTACATGAAGGAAAAGATTCATGAGCTATTTTTCTGTTTTGCTCTATGGGAATAATTCCAAGTTCTCCTGGTTCATATGCAGCACTGTGAAATAAAACAGTTTGAATACTGAATGAAATTGCTTTCCTTTTGCAGTATTTTTTCTTGTTTTGTGGTGTCCCTCATTGTTAGGATTCATGCACGTCATGAAGAAGAAAAAAGAAAATCTAAATATTATTACTTTGTAGCTTCCATTTTGAAACTACTTGTACTTTTATACAATTCTTCAGAAGGAAGATGAATGGAGCTGCCTTCTAATTAATGTCTTTTTATGTTCCTGGGACTACAAGAAATGTGAAATACAAGTGATGTTGGGATACATCTGTGTATGCCATACACATGATTGGCTTACCTGTTTTTTTTTTCCATGTCCTTGCTAATTCTTTTCTGTTTGACAGAATATCAGCCAATAAATGAGGTCAAAAAATCTATTATCCACTGTATCACCACAGTATTTTGTGCATTTAATTTTTCCTTTAGACAAGTAATGTGCTGTTTTAATTCTTTTCTTGTGCATCATGCTTACATTGCCCATCTTTGCAGTCAGTCCCCTAAAAGTGTAGCCTGTTTGTCATCTCTCATTTGCACGTACAATGTCAACAATTCTTTTGCTGAACCCACACTCGCAGCCTCCATGAACTTGTATTTTAAATTTATTGACAAGTATCTTGTGCTGCCCTCTTTTTTAGAATAATACAATTTTTAGATTACCTCGGGATTTTTTAAGATTATTTTTTCCAGATCTATGTGCAAGTCATCTTCATTGTTCTTTTTAAGTCTGTCTTTTGCAAGTGGTGACTACCAAAGCCTACAAGAATATGCAAGCCACTTCCAGATTTTTCCATTGACCTTTGCATTGCAATGTTAAATGTCTTTGCAAGGCTCAAAACACCAGCCCTACTGACAATTGCAAACAAAAATTAGACTCAGAGCAAAATTACTTTCTTTATGAACAAAACACAAAACTGCAGTAAGAGCAAGTGCTGGTGAATGTATTGGATGAGACTGAGAGAGCCAAGGGGAAGTACCTTGGAGCGCTGCTTTTAAAGCCAAGTTGTCAGCTGTGTTAAGTTTTCAGTGGAATCTGGGGAATTCAAAGGAGAGCATGCTGCTGGCATATTGACCTGCGGGCTGGCCCAGCCAAACTGCCCTTGAGCTCTCAGGATCTCATTTAATAACTTACAGGACTAAAAGGCACTAGCTGGGACAGAAAGCACACATCTCTAAGAAAAGCTGTTTGCTTGTTCTTTCCCAGACCTTCTCATGCTTAAAGACAAGCACTGTTTTCAGTGTCCAGCTTTACCGCAAGCATGGCCAGATGGATCCACTTTGGCTCAGGGAACAGTAATTATTTTTTCAACCACAAAAGCAGCTCATTCATTTCCCTTTTCCTGAGATACAGAGAAGCAGTTTTTCTCAAGTAAAGGGAACTTGTCTGTGTGTAAATGCACTGTATTTTTCCCTGAAGCTTCTTTTCAAAGAAGCACTTGCTACAAACAGAAATCATTAGTGTTCACAATATCTAAAAGAATCAATAAGGATTTGGATTTTGAATATATTTTTCTGGCTGCTATTGAAGCTGCATGCAATGTTCATAACCTGAACTAAAAGATCCTGACAGCTATTTTGGTAGTCATGGAAAACCAAAGACAAGAAGGGAGCTGGGATGGATGCACAATGGGAAGATTCAGAATCTGAGGCTGCTGCTCTTAGGGGAGCTAGTAATGAATAGAGCTACAGTAAGTGTGCTTTCAGAGTCAGTGGCCTCTTTTCTAATGGTTTTGGTGGAAATCCCAGTCAATTTCTGGGAGGAATCCTGTGGGCAACCTGAGCCTTGTCCTGCAGGGCAGCCTGCTGCTGGCTAGACCACAGGTGCCTGGATAGCGTAATAGAGTCTGCACCAAAAGACAGGAGGACTCTTGAGCCGCTGCAATCCACGTGGGTTTGTTGAGGAGAACGACGACGAAGGAGACGGGAGCGGGAGCAGGGGAACACCTGCATGCAGGGGAAGCGGGCTGCAAGAGTGAGCTGGGAAGGAGGGCCAGAGTAAATAACTGGGAAAGGCAAGGGATGGCTGGGGAACAAACAGTCCGATGGGAAGGGGGTGTAAGGGGAGAGCAGGGACGGAGTGGCATAAACTGGACCAATGGGAACAAGGGGAAGGAGTGGTTAACCCAATAGAACTAATGGGGAAACAGAAAACGTAGAATCTTCTAGAACAGGGAGATAGTACAGCCTATGACAGACATGAACTGGGGAGTGTACAGTGTATGACAGACATACATTCATCTGCATGGGGAAGGCGGGAATCCAGGGGCAATACTTTTCCTTATACCACTGTGGTTTCCCATGGCATTCCTGGAGAATCCTCCCCAGGGCTGCCTCTCACAGAATCCCATGTAAAAAGTTGTTAGCATTTGGCCTTCATATTGTACTTACATGCACAATGACTATCACATGAACAACATGAAAACCCTGGGAAAGATGAGACTTTATTTAGAGGGGGCTTAATTTCACCTAATGCTGGTATTCTAAAAGGTCAATATCTCACCTAAGCTCATTGCCTGGTCTCCTGCTTATCAGCAGGAAAAGCAGCAAGAGAGAACCTTCTCCAAAAGGTGATCTATCCTACATACCTTAGACATCCATCTCAGGACAGAGAGGGTGAATTGCCTGGAGGTGCCTCTTTTTTCCCCTGTGATTAGACTGCTATTCTAGGCAAGATTTAAATTTCTGATTGGCTTAAATTAAGTAAATTGAACCCCAAGGATATCTGTCTAAAAAGTAGAACACATTTTGCTATGTTTTCTTTCATAATAATTTTTTGCACCATGCATTTGTACCATTCACTCTCCTACAACTCCCTGAAATTGGGATGTAGCAAGGGTGGGGGTTGGCCTCTACTCCCCAGTAACAATGGATGGGATGAGTGCAGATAACTTCAGGTTGTGCTAGGGAAGGTTTAGATTGGGTATTAGGAAAAATTTCTTTACCTAAAGAGTTGTTAAACATTGGAACAGGCTGCTAAGGGTCACTGCCCTTAGTGACCTCAACCACTGTTGAGCCACCAGCTCTAGGGGTATTTAAAAAATGCATAGATGGGACATTTAGGGACATGGTGTATTGGTGGTCTTGGCAGGACTGGGTAAATGGTTGGACTTGAAGAACTTAGAGGTCTTTTCTGACTTAAATGATTCTACGATTCTAGGATTCTGGTTATATTATTGCTTATACAATACTTAAAAACTATTCTTGCACTTCATCAATTTTTTAAATTTAAAATTATAGGGAACAAAAAATAATATTGATTCTTAACTTTATTTAGCTTCTTAGTTATATTATGTTGTATGTTTTAATGCAGATAAAGGCTTAAAAGGAAGAAAAAAATTTTGCAGTGTGTGGAACTGGGCAAATTATGCTTCCAGGTGTTAAAAAATACTGAAGACTTGTTTATAAAAGTAAAGAAAACATTCCTCTTCCTAAGGAACACATAAATATATCCTGTCCTCTGCTCTAATAATTGCAAGATCTCTGGAAGCCTGTAGGCATTTTACAACAAATACAAAATATACAAAGCATTACAGCAACAGTATCCCCCCCCACCTTTTTTTTTTTTTTCTGAGAAAATCTCACCTGTTTCATTTTTAAATAGGTGTGATCCTCTCAGGCTGACTGTGGTGTACTCATGGTAGATTTTGCCATTCACCATGATAGGACAGAATTCCAGATAATCAGACACTTTTTGCAGGCAATCCAATGTGGTAAGCAACCTTGGGAAATTGAAATTGTCATGTGCTGGCAGATAGAATCTGGTAAAGGGGCAAGTGATGCATACTTGGACCAGAGAGTGGGAGAGCAGAAAATATATTATACAGCTAGTTTGATGGATGGGATCATGGTTGGGAATGACCACCAGCAACTGGTAGGGCAAAGGAACAAAGAAACAATAAAAACTAAAGACCAGGGGAGACTGTGCAAAGGCTGATTAAACTTTTGTGGGTTTTCTGCTTTCTAAAGGGTAAAGGTATAACCAGGCAGTCTCCCGTGGAATGTATATTTGGGGAGTGAACAACAAGCTATTGGCATTTTGGCTGGGGTTTTCCAGCTCTCAGAGGCTACAGGGGTAGGGTCTGTCCTGAGAACCCACAGCCAGGTGCTCTGGCTGGTCCATGAAGTAGTGGTGTCCTGGGCTACCTGTGTATCTGGATCTCTTGGCAGCAGCGCTGTAAAGGACCTAGAGCTGATCCCAACCATATCACCTTACACCATACAATTGGTGAAATATTTTATAGATCAATCCATTGCTTGATACTTCAAAGGGCATCTCTGATGACTTCAGTAGTGCCATAGTCATGCCGCAGGTTTGAAAAGGGAAATGGTATTGGAGCTACATCTGAACTGGGAGCATCAATGCTCCATAGAAAACTGTGTATTGCTAGACTTCTCCACTTCCAGGTTGAGTGCCATGAACACTACACACTTTATCTCCAGTCTTGTGCACTCTCTCTCAGATGTAAATTTTTATAAGCATCCAACTTACTCAAGAATCCATATTCCACTCACTTCGAAGTGCCTGGAAGTGAGTGGAGGCACTCACTCACAGGCCTGTGTTATTTCCTTGGCAGCAGGAAGAAAGGGGAGAGAAGGGGCAGCAGTAGCTCTGACTCTCAGAAGGGGAATGTTATTACATTCTTTGAATGTTTAAGTAATCAAATAACCATTGTGATCAGTTTAAAAATGTATAAAAACCCCTCTTGCCTTCAGGAAAATAATGTTCAACTTTCATTTCCTCCAGAGACAAATATCGACTCAGAGGAGCAGAAGATAGAATGGAATGAACCAGGTTACTGTAAGGCTGTGGGGCTATCACCAGTAATTACAGACATTGTTGCAAAAGCTGGAATATTAAATCTCACTGGGTGGAGAGATGGATGCAGTCCAAAGGCAACCTAGAGGGAAATAAGACTGAGCTAATGAAAGTCCGCTCTCTCAGTAGTATGTAAAGAATGTCTCCAATATTGTGCTTACTAAAATAGTGTCTCTGGCCAATGTGAGAATTATCATAGGTAGAAATTGCACTTCCTTCCAAAAATCACAAGAAGAAGAATAAAAATTGTGTCTGAGAAAATGTGATCTGTAGATTTCAGCAAGCTGTCTCACTCTTAATGACATTTGAGTATCTTCTGAGATTTCCTGAAATGATGATATTTTAGACTGGGTTAGAGGATGTCTTTATTTCCTTGAATTCTGTGGAACTGTTGATTACCTTCTGATTTTCTCCCCTGTTCATATTTGGTTTTGTGGAGGTTCTTCATTGAAGATGTTAAAATAATTTATTTGACTACATCTCTTTTGACAGAGCTATCAAATATACTTTCTTTGAAAAATTTAACTGAAGTTTATTCAGGTGAAATAACACCTGAGGATTATCCCTTCAGTTTTCAAGATAAGACTAGAATAGTAAATGTTATGATTCTCCTTAGGAAGTAGAATTTGTGGGATTTACTATAACCCTAAATGAAAGACCACAAGATCACAGAATAACTGAGATTGGAAGGGACCCTTGTATATCATCTATGCCAGCCCCTTGGCTCAGAACAGAAGGACAGACCACAATGCTCAGGACCTCTTTATAAATACCTGCTGATTATGCCAAATCACCTTCACTATACTTGGAAATTATTTCAGGATTAATTGCTCCAGCACCTTCCCCGGGTGAGAGCTGATGCTAAAAACCCTTTAGTTCCCATAATCCTCTTTCTTGCTTCACTTGAAGACAGAAGTGACATATTCTTTCTTTCACTTCTCAGGAAGCCTCTCCCAATTGCTGTGGTGGCCTCTTGGTGTCATCTGCCACCTATCTCAGTGTTCATGGGAGAATGGACTTGTGCATGATTAGTATCATCCAAATGTTCCCTAACCTGATCTGCTCCCATCAAGAGCAGTTCTGCCTTTTTTTACCTCAGGAACAAGATAACTTAGATTCTGACACTGTTCAGCTCTATCAGAGATATGCTTTGCTTGCACCTTAATAACTCTTATTGCAATATTGTGCATATTTAGCCCATTCTGACACAGGTTTTCATCCTGTAGGCTGGCATGGTTTACAGATAACACCTTGAATTTTCATATTCACACATGTAGACAAGACTGATGAAAAAAAAAAAAGAAAGCAAGAAAAATACTGAAAACAGAAAAAAAAATGTAGTATTTTCCCCACAAGTTTTAAAAGTGGATTAATAAGACACTAGTTAGGTGCATGTCCATATTTTTGATAAAGGAAATGGCCAAAAAGCTGTATCAAATTGGCCTAATTTGAGAAAAAAATTCAGGGTCATGGTCTCAGCTAGAAGCAAATACTTATATGACAGGACGATGAGGCATCCAATTTCTTGGATATCTGAGCAGAATTAATAAGCTTCAACTAATTGTTCAATGCCATTTGGTGACTTCCTGGACCAATCTATAAAAATTTATTGTTTATTTGCCACTAGTCATATAAAGGTGCCTATTCATCTTACTGAAAATGTTTTGGTGAATTATGCTTTGGCTCATTGGGTGCCACTGTTCACTACACCACTGTACCATGTTATTGAGTGAAAAAAGAAACCTCAATCCCTCTTGAGAGAAATTTTTAGCATTTTCTTTCTCATATCTGTTTTATACACTTACTCATACCACCTTATCCTTCCTCACTATATTATTGTTTATTTCTATAATGCATAGGTGAAATATACTGCTCCGTTTCTTTTTAGAGACCATAAGGTACCTTGGTAGCAGCCCTCTCATGTCTGCCAGAGCCCTGTTCTGGCCAGCAAAACTCTCCCAAGTGGAAGTTCCTTCCTAGAAATGACATGTATTTTAAAGTGGAGTTATTTGCTGTACAATACAATGAAATCTTTCCTGCCCTTTCCAAAGGAAGAGGCCACTAATAGACTGTGTACACCTCTCTTGCCACAAGTCACAGACATTTGAAATGGGACTGTAGAGAGAAATATTGTTTACTGCTTTGTTTCCAGTAAGCACAATTTAAATATACTTCCTCCCTCTTGTCCTGCAGATATTTTGGATATGTCACTACCCTGATGTTCACAAATTGACCAATATTGACAAGAAGAAAGTGAGAGTGGAGTCTCTGCCACCAGAAGGTTTTGATTCCAGATGAAATACTAATGTGTCCTGATAAAAACCCCATCTATATCTCCTTGCACAGAACTTATTTCCTCAATGTTCTTGTGCTGCACTAAGTCTAAAATGGTATCTTTGAGCCACTTTGAACATACAAAATGTTACATATCCACATAATAGATATACATGCTCTAGATTGATCAAAATCATAGAAAGTTGCCTGAAAAAGATTGAAGTAAATCCAATTTAAAGCTTCACTGACTAGTTTAGGACAAAAACTTTGGAAGAACATGGGGAAGCATTGCTGCAATCACTTTTACACTATGCATTCATCCTCCTCTGATTGCACGAGAGCTCATTTAGCTTGAGAAAAGAGTTAAGAATTTTGATTATGAGCTGTGTCAGGTCCTTGTCTTTGCAAGATGTACTGTCTTTAAAATAGTGTGTGCTGAGAAAAATCCCAAGAATCCTATACAAATTAAGAATGTTACTGTTGGTTCCTTCCAAATGTTAGGATAACCTACAGTTTGCCTACTGGGTACTGCAACAATGCTAAAAGAGAAAGGTTTCAAGCACATTCGATATATAATGAATTAGATATATAATCTAAAAGTCTTGAAGTACTAAAAAAGAAAAAAACAAACAAAACAAAACAAAAAAACCCACCCCAAAACACTTAATTAGCCTGTGTCCTTTCAGGGAGCATTTTCCAAGGAGAGTTAATTTCTCTGCAAAGATAAAGAGCCTAACTCCTATTGATGCCCAAGAAATTCTCCTCCCTCAATTTTCCCTTTACTTCTGTAATCTAGCTGTGCTAATGGACACCTACAAGAGTGAAGTGTCAGCTTGAGAACAGCTAGCAGAAAAAACATTGAAATGGAAATGTGCAGTTTTGCAATTAATCTTAAGTCTCTCCTTTTGCATTGTCTCCTACGTTTCTCTTTCTATAATTCTGCTTGTATTATTCTGACAAGGACTTCTGTAAACTCCCAAGATGACAACCTGAAGCTGACAAGAATGGTGGCAAAAATACCTAAAGCACAAATTCTTTTGACAGACTAACAGGAGTCTGTTGTCTGCCGGAATCACCTTTCATTTCTTCTGCTCTGCCCTCTACAGACACCTCAGCACCAGCCTGAGGGTGTTGGGCATAATTTTGCAAATACACGGAGAAGAAAAATAAAATGCCAAGTGTCAAGTCTATTCCATGACCTCTCACTACTATATAAACTGAAAAGAGAAATCATGGGAAAGTGATCAGTTAGCTCCTCAAGTACTTTCATAGCTATGCTGAGAGAAATGTGTGTTTAGGATACAATAAAATGTTCATTTAAATCAATCAGACTTCTGACTTTGGTGGGCTGAAGGTTGACTCTGGTTTCCATCAGGAGGGTTCTGTAATATGCATTTTCAAAGAATTGATACAGAACCCGTCATTCCACTAGCATGTAAAAAAGAGGCAACAAGGGACACTTTGAAGTTTTGTATTAGAAACACAAGATCAGTAGAGCATGAAAGCTCATAGATGTGCTCTTATATAATAATAAAAGAAGATTTTTCTTTTGTCAGTTACTGATGAGGTGATTTCTACTGTTACTGATCCAAGTGCTTTATGTTGTTCTTCTGAAGAAAGTGTTCACTGGCATCACTAACCCTGATCATTCACTTATATTGCAAATTAAGTCCAAGCAGTAATGCTCAAAGGAACTACAGATCAGCACACTCTGAAAAAGGCTAACTACCCAAAGATAAACCACTGACTTTTATACAAACTAAATCAAATCACAGCACTTAGTTAACATATCCCTTTGCATTTTTGTCATTCTGAGTGGGTTTTATTTCAAAACGGAGACTCTCCACTTCAGAACTGGAAAGCTGACATTCTGTATCTATGTCCACACCATTTGACATTCCTATCATGGCAACTTACCTTCACTGCTATTTGTCACAAATGCTGATGTGGATATGTCAGCTGTCTATGCAGATATGTCATAGGGAAAAAATCAACTCAAAAAAAAAGTAGATGTCAATAAAGAAACAATGATGCTTCTGTGAGCATTGTGTTAAATTAGCTGATGCTATCTGTGCTTACTCATCATCAGTAGCTGGAGCTTACATGGCAAGGAGGTATAGTATAAAGTATGATGTTCCAGAGGTTTGAAAAGTCAAGTTTAATTTTCCAAACATCTGTAAGTTTATTTTCAACACTTCAATGGCAAATCAAATTCACTTGAGCAAACCTGTCATATAAAAACTTTTAGTACTGAAGATGCAAATTCAGAGTAAAATTGGGGAGATCATAGTCCCTACTGGGTAAAAAGAGCTAGCATACCCTGGAAATGAGAAGCAGCTGTCTTAAATGGGATTTTTTATAAGTAACCAAGAGCAGGCACATATTTTCGGTGGGAATAATGCTGATGTGCCTAATGTTATTTGTCAGTTTAATATTTATTATTATATAGCATTTGTGGAAGGAACTGCACAAGGGAGGAAAGTGCAGTGGCTCAGATTTCATGCAATAATTTTGACACTGGCTTTCACTAAGTAACTGATCACTTTGGCAAGGAGCGGATCACTTTGAAAAGCACTCAGCCCTTGGGAAATCTGAATGTAAATGGTGCCACCCATTCAGAACAACAATCAGGGGCTCTGGGACATTTCCTTGTGGCCACTGGCGTCAGTAGAGCCATCACCATGATGGCAATTGTCATAATCTGGGAGTCCTCTTAAATGGTGTAGTGGGTTCAGTGTGGGATGTGCTGCCAAGAAGGAATGGCCTGTAGCCTAGCCAGTGACTGGCCTGCTCTGTTTTCCTAACCCAGGACTTACTGCCTTTTGGAGTTGATAGTTATGATACTTATTATAGAGTTTCATAGAACAGAGAAACTGGGGTTAAATGACTTCAGAAAGTACAACTGACAAATCTTTCAGGAGATTAGGCACTTTTTTTAAAAAGAGCTTTTATTTTCCTAATTTAACTTACACTATAATATTGACTCATTATCTTTTTCTTTCTTCTCAATTTTCCTTTTCTCATTCTTTCAATTTTCCTTCACCTTCATTCCTTCTTTTCCTGTGCAAGCCACCAGTCTAACTGGCAATAAAGAAAAGGGATGAATGGGGTGAAAGTTAGTGACAGAGAAAAGAAAGGAGTATGGAATAAAAATATATTAAATAATAAAAGAAAATATGAAACATGAAATCAGAATATTTCAAAATCAACACTTTTCAATAAAAGGCATAGTAGAAACTATTGCAACTATTACAAAGAAATAAAAAAAATGCCTAATATTACATCAACAGAATGCAAAGAACAGAAAAAAAAGGTTTATTTTTCAAGTTCCTCATCATGAGTACAAGGTTGCTGGAGAATGGACTCTGCCTTTTGTTGAGGAAATTTTTTTCAGTATCCAAACTTTAAGCAAAGGATCCATCTAAGAATGCTAGTGGATAGAACAAGATTTCTTACACTTGTGATTTGTCTGGCTGATGAAGGATTATTTTCAGCATTGTCCACCATTTATTACCTCGGACATTCAGTGAATGCAGCTCATCTTCTCTTGTGTCAGTTTTCATCAAGAATGTGTTGTGGTTTGTCTTTTATCTGTGTTTATGCCCAAACAGAACATATCCAGTTTTATTACATTTAGTTTGAAATAGCCCCATGAAATAGATGGGACACATATTTAACTTAAAGCAATCTTTGTCTTGATTTTTATATCTGGTTACTATAAATCACAGATAATTCTTCTAAGGTTAGTGCAGTTACATGAATAAAAATTCAGATAACAGAAGAAAGTGCTTGCTCCTCTTAAGCATTTGTGACTTTTTCTAAGCAAGGCTTTGATAATATAATCAGGAGCAGTGATAAACGCTTAACAGATAACTATTGTTCACAGTCAAATGACCTTTTAGGTCAGCTGTTCAATTACCATGACTTACTAAACAGTGGTATCTCTTCCATTCAGTGCCTGGTGTTGAGTAGTATGTTCCTGACAAGCAGAAGAAAATCCAATTATCTATTTCTCTTTCTTCATTCTTCAGGAAATGTTAGAATTTTATACAGCATGTGGTCATACAATACAGATGATGGTAGGGAACCTTTAGGAGAATTATATCTTTGTAACCCTTTTCATAAAGTTGTGAAAGACAGAACCAATTTGCTGCTGCAGCTATTTGAAGAAATCAGCTTTAAATCTGTGCCTGGACAGGTTATGTGGGATAATGTTGTGAAAAAGTAATAGAAAAGATGATATTGCATTTCTTGTTGGAATCCTTTTGGACCAATCACTGCATCTTAGGAGGGCTGCTGCATATAAAATGTCAAGAAATGTGAGCTACCTGTCATAAAGTAATTGTTTCTCTGAAGAGGAAACTATGGCATGTCTTTCACAACTCTTCTGAGGCCCATTGCTAAAAATCCTATAGAACCAGATAAATGGCCACATTCAAATCATAGGACACATTCAGCTCCTGAGAGCAGAGACTTCTGTGTCATCCTTTTCTCCACAACAGTCTACCTCAGACTGTTTTGGAGGTTTAAACAATGACTTTCATAAAACTCCACTCAAAAATCACAAACTCACTTAGGGGCTGTCCACTTTATTTTTTTTTTTTTTTTTGCTTATATGTATGTAACAGCATTACAGCATAAATGAGTTTCTTGACTTTTTTTTTTTTTGTTGGTTTTGCCATTGCTTCACGGTAGAAATAAACTTGTCAGGTAGAAACAAGTTCAAAACCACCTGTGTACCTCATCCAAACTTGCAAGCCTAGAAATACCCTGAATCACTAATTTTTGATACAGACTCAGTTTGCTTTTGTGGTTTTTTTCTGGAGTAAAGTTCAGGAGAATATGGCTGGATTCCTGATATTTTAACAACCAGTGTAGTTTTTTGTTCTGTATGAACCATAACAAATGCTACTGGGAGGATTTTTAAGTCTCAGCAACTTGGTTTTCTGTGGCAGAATAAAGACTGCCCTGGGAATATGTTTCATTGTCTTCAAATGCCATGGAAACCTTCTGACCTTTGAATGTAAACTCTCCAATTTGCAGGATGAGGTTTAGCCAAAGGAGTCTCATTAGCATTTGTGTCAGCTAAGAAGCTGAATGCTTTTGTGCTAAACAGGAATTTACCTCTATGCTACAGACTAGGAAACTGTATAAGGGAAGTCTGAGATACTGCTTATGACAAATGTCCTTTCAGAATTAATTTTGTGAAGTTCTCTTACAACAGGCATGGGCATATCCTGGACTCATTTAGTATCACCCTGATAGTTTAAAATCTGATGGCATTCTGACTTGAGGTATTCAAAGATTTACTTAACACACTCCATGGTGCTAGAATATCAAATGCCTTTTGTCCAATAAACAAAGTGCCTTTTTATATGATACAATGCCCATTTTCTTGAAAGGCAAAGAACCTATGGAAGTACACCTGCTGCTTCATCAGTAGCATTTTCTATTCATTCAGATGCATTTTCTATGAACTTCTGACAAAATATTCAGACAAAATATTCAGAAGGCACTTATTTCATCTGATGAGTCATGTTTTATCTTTGAATTTTGCCAATTATTCAGCAGTAGGTTTCTTAGTTAGCACTGCGGTGTATATATAATTGTTTTCATTTCACTATAAACAGTAAGGCAGTTAAATTTTTCATGAACATTATGCTTTAGAGAACCATATATTTTTAAAGTGATGGGGACTGCTGTGTTAGTCTAAGCTGTGTTGCAAGAAGTATTCCTAGAGAAGTTTAGGAGCTGAGTGAATTCCCTTACTTCTCAGAGGCAGTATGAAAAGTCCCTCTGGCTTTGTGGATCAAGACTTTTTGTTGGTATGGTATTTTCATAGCACTGAGGTGTGAAAATAAGTAAATTAGTTCCAGATTTGCTGCTATCACCTCACTAATATAATCCACTGAAACAAGCTAAGAGCTAAAGGTCAGAAAAGAACACTGTGTTCCAAAGAACTTACAGAAGTGGAAAAGGGCTTGGGGGAAGTTGATGGCTATACAAGAGACTGGTAAAATGCAGATCATATTTTATTTTTATTTACAGGACCTATTGGGTTAGGGCTCAGGTCCTCTCTAACCTCTTTGGTAAACTCGGTGAGACTGAAAGAGAAGACAGCAAAGTACCTCACCTTCGGTATTGCTAGTGCAAAAAAGGCTTGGTGAGGGCAAAGCCTGCTGATCCCTGGCAACACCATGGTGTTACCTCTTGATTCCATTTATTTTCCTACACTTCCAACTGGTGACAGAGAAATGATCTCACAATTTATTCTCTTAGTCCTGAACATGCTCAGGTCTCTGCCTCTGATAATCTCAGCTGTTTGAAAGTGCATCTCTTCTACCCAGTGGCCTCTCAGTCACCAAGAACAAATGTAGAAGATGTTTGGGTTTCTCCCTGAGTCATCTGAGTTCCACAAAAAGGGCTCCTTTTGTTGCTGCAAGTATGTCTGTGTACCTCAGTGCAGCCCCAGCTCTTCTTTGCTCCTGTCTTCTGGGCAAAGTCACTGCAGATAAGAAAGGTGAGCCATGCAACCTATGAATATTGTTTAGCCTCTAGCATGAATCAAACAATGCCTGGATAGATCTTGGGAGTTTATCATAAGTGCTTGCCAGCCATTTAACTCTGCACTTGTCCTTCTTTGAATTTCTCAGTGATAAAGGCACCTTAGACTTAGGCAAAACTAAAAGTAGTTGCTTGTCTCTCTAATTAACAGGTCTAATTTCCCCCTGCTACCATTCCATAGCTCTACAGTCTGACAGCCAAAAGACAGGTAAGTGTTCAAGCTGGACTGAAAGTAAACATGCAATCCTACATTGTTGCTATTTAATAATGCTTAATTTGCTTTTCAAAAGGCAGGTGTCCACCACCAAGTGAGATTCCCTGAGATACAGATGGCACCTGCATAGGGCTGGGCTAAAGACCAAGTGCCATTACTGAAACCATTTAAAAAGATGGTTTTGGCAAAATGCCTGTGTTTTGGCAAAATAATTGAATCCTAAGTGACATTTTTAAGGTACTAAAATCAAATCACCCACAACAGTAGCAGAATGAACTTTATTTCCAAAACCTAAAGTGTCTACATTTGTTAGCATTGAGCTGTTTCCATCAGTGTTTTCAAAGAAAACTGAACTTTTGTTGGCTGCTACCATTACTGTCTGTTAAATGTCATGACAACAAGCTCTCCATGTGTGTAAGTTTAGAAAATAAGGCCACCTTTCTTCCCACTCTGGTTTAATGACTTTCAATGGCTCCATTTATTTTGAAACAAGTTACAGCAAATGGCAATTTTGCCACTCGATAGCTTTTGGGTGCAATCTGTTTCTTGACTTAGTAAATAGATGAAGCTTTCAAACAGCCTGAATTTTTTAACTGAAAAAAAAAAGCTTGAGACAAATTTAAAAGGCAGCAGGCTTCTTCATACTTCATGATATTTTCTAAAAACAAAATAGAAAATCACAAAATATATGGATGATGTACCAAGTTTTCAAAGAAAGGAGAAAACTTGAAAATTCTAATGAAATTATATTGCTAAATGCTTCAGTTCATGACTGAAGTATTTGTGCTGTGATGGAGTGCAAGTACATTTTGCTGAACAGGCTGAAAATGCTGCCACAGAACAGGCTGACTTCAGCTTTATTCAATTGCTTTGCTTTCAAGCAGTTTTTGATATTTCAAAGTAACTGACAGAATCAAGCCAAATTCACAAACTCAGTCATTCAAAAGGGTATAAATTATGACCTTTAAGATCAGAATGGATGTTTCTATCCATACTGTATTGTTGTAGTAGATGAAAATAATCGACTTCTACAGAAAGGAGGTAGTTTAAGGCTCCTGTGTGTGAAAGGGTGACATGAATGTTTACCAAGAGCTCACCTGCAGGTTGTACCAAGTAATCAGATCAGTGGCTGTAACCAAGTCAACAATGACAGATTTTTTATTGCATCTAGATGTTGGGGATCAAACAGTGCCAGAAATGGTGTGGTGATACTGTAGGATTAATGTCAGACATCGCATCCAGATTGCAACTGGCAGAGTCACATATATTATTATTGCAGCAGGTATGACTTGAATTAAGCTTGCCCAGAGAACACTAAGAGTAATACTGTACCAAGAAGTACCTATGGAACTCTTTATGAAACTACATATCAAGGGAAAAGTATCCTTCAGGAGGGGCTATGTTAAAGAGAAAAAATCCCTGTGTGCCTTACCAAGAAGCATGATGTGGTACAAAGTGCCACGTCTAGAGATAAAATGTGTGATGCTGTGTGTGCCAGCAGGGATTCACATCACACAGCAAGTAAAACAGACTTCCAGTGAGGAACTACAGAGTTACCTGACCATGTGGACAACGTGGGCACTAAATATATTACAAAGAAGTAATCAGGAAATGAGAGCTTGAAGCCAGGAAGTAATAGGAAATGCTTACTTGTTCAGTAGAAAATGAGCTCTTAACAAGATAAATAGTTAGAAAAACACAGACAGACAGAAAAGTAAGCCAGGAGAGTAATAAGCCAGTGACAACTTTTCAAAGGCTGGATTTTCAGGAACAGAAGTCCATTCTTTATGAAACAAAACAAGGTAGTATTTCCAGTCAGATGAAAGCAACAACTTACTCTAAAAGAAAATTCAACAAGAGACTTTAAAGCTGGAGATACTGAAGTTTCCCATAACCACACTTAAAAAGATGAAAACATGTCCCCAGATTTGGCAAAGGAATTTTCTGAGTACCTTCACAGCACTGAATCCATCCTACAGCATCTCTCCCATCAGGACTTGAAGAAAAGAGCTGATACTAGCTTGGAAGGCACTCAGCTTCCTGAGCTGTAAACTGAATGAGATGTTTGGAAATTACAAACACACATATTTTGTGTAGCCAAACCAAATGTTACCTGGTTTTCCAATGACATGAATTTGCAGTAATTCTAGCATAGGTAATGCCAGTATAATGAAAGAACTGAGATTTGTCATTCTACATCTCATCTAAAGTTGTGGTTCTCATCCATCTGATGCACGTACTGGGATGTGTTCAAGGACAAATCTGATAACCTTCTTCTTTAGTATGCAAGTCTGAATATTGAATTCAAGGAACCCAAGACACAGCTCATCACTGAAAGCTTTTCAGGCTTATATGTCGTTCTCATATCAGCATTAAAAATGATTTAATGAATAATTTTGTTCCAGGACTGCATTCATACATTTTTAATAATATGTACATTTATTCCAACCTTAGCATTCTTCAGCATTCTGTATTAATTAGGTACCAAAACTGAGGAATGTTTAGTGCCCTAACTCATCATTTGACTAAGCTTACTGGAAGTATTGGCTCAGTTATGAATTCATTATCTTTTATTCCCTACATATCTTGTGATGCAAATTTCTATAGCAGTGAAATATGTCTGAATGCTTTGCTCCCAGTTAATGCGGTATTAATAAAACAATGAAGTTCATTGCATTTCCAGATACCTTTTTTACTAACTCTAAATTAATGTTTGAACTTGCTTGATAGAGTCTTGAAGTTACCTAAGTTTGGTTTGTTTGTTTGGTTTGTTTTTCCAAATTAGTACAGCAGTTAAGATATTTGTGTTGGCAATATTGCCAGGTGAAATTTTTACTTTTGTCTATCATCTCTTTGTGAGATGCTGGAGTTTCTAAATCACAGATTAATTATTGCTACTTACAACTACACCTGTGGAAGTCCATCTGCCCCAACAGTAAGGATTGCATAAATAAAGTAAAGATCTCTTGCAGAGAGGGAAGGAAAGCCCATCCAAATGCTGTTCCCTGGATGTGAATGCCCTCCTGACACCCATCCCCTCAAAACATATATCTGAAGCGTTTTAAACACCAAAACAAAGGTTGTGCAGCTAAAAAAAGAGGAGATTTTACCTTAGAGTTTATACCAGTCTCCAAATAAAGAAATAAATTATTCTGACAGTCTACAGTAGATAAGATAAAAAAAAAAAAGGGCGCTAAATTGCAGCAAGTGATAGGTAGGCCGACATTGGGAAAAATGTACTGAATGGATAGTGAAACTCTGGGACAGACTGTCTAGAAAAGCTGTGGAGTGTCTGCTGCTGGAGGTTTTAAATGTCATTCAGACAAACATCCATCAGGATGGGGGATAGATAAACTAGGCAATATCTTAAAATACTTTCCAATTTTTTTTTTCTTATGATTCTGTAAGTAGGCTTGTCATACTGAAATATTTCTCTGATTAGGGTCTGATGTGATGCCTTGGCTCCTGTAAAGCCATTTATCCATGTGTTATTAAAGACCTATGATGATGAATAAAAGACAGATGCCTAGTTTGTTCCCAGAAGTCAATTTTTCAGCCAATTGGCATCTGGATTTGTAGCCAGATTTCCTACAGAGCTCAGTTCTAGAAGTTCCTTTGTTTCAGATATAATGGGACTTTCTAGGTCAAGCATCCTGACAATTTCTACAAATATGCTTAAATAAAGAACTCCCATCATGCTCTGAGACAGGGCTGCATTCCTATAACTCACCTAGTTACAGAATGAGATCTGAGCTGACCCTCAACTTCAAGTGGCTTCCACTGAGATTAAAACTGCAAAGATTTATTAGTTATTTGTAGTGAGACAAGGTCATCAATGAGATTATTAAAGTTCTGGAAAGACCTTATAGCAGCCTTCCAGTGCCTAAAGGGGGCCTGTAAGAGCTGGAGAGGGACTTTGACAGGGCTTAAGGATTACTTTTCACAAGTGATAGAACAAGGGGTAATGGCATTAGACTGAAAGAGGTGGGTTTAGATTAGGAAGAAATTCTCTCCTGTGAGGGTGATGAGACAGTGGAATATGTTGCTCAGAGATGTCGTGGATGCCTCATCCCTGGAAGTGTTCAAGGCCCATTTGGACAGGGCTTTGACCAACTTGATCTGGTGGATGGCATCCCTGCACATGGCATGAGGACTGGAACTAGAGGATCTTTAAGATACCTTCTGACCCAAGCTATTCTATGATTTTATAATCAGTTGCTAAGTCCCAGTTGTAGTATAGGGACTTGTTAAGTCACAGCAGACTTCAAAGATTAACTCACACTGAAGAAAATATTTCAGGAGTCACAGAGCCTAAGATTGACTGATATTGTTCCTGAGGCTTCTACATTAAGCCACTCTGGAGGCACATTATGAACTGACAAAGATGCTTGTTCAGACCACCTATAGTTGTTCTTATGCTCTTAAAATGTTTGATTGAAGTTTCTAAATTGATTCTGAAAATGGGACCTAGACTTTGAATTTAGCTGGTTTTGATTTAGGTGCTTTCAACACAGTTGTATTTAGCACTTTTCAAAAGCTTCAAGGACACATTTTATATGTACCTACAAAAATGCTGCTGAAGAGGAGTGGATGTGAGTGCATACATTCCTGGTTATATGTACTATCAAACATATTTCTCAGCTCTTTAGCTATATCACAGCTATGTAAGACAAACTGTCTTGGAAATTTGATCCTAAGTGAACAACTGTCCTGAAGGAATGCCCGGAGCAGGTTACTGAGGACAATGTTACTCTAAATCAAAGACAACAGCAAGAACTGTCTAGGATCTTAAACTAGTTCAGAGGAAGTGTGATACCAGCGTTGGTCTTAATATAATTATTTTCTTATCCACCAACATTATTTTTTTTCTAAGTTTTTTTTCTGCATTCTATTTTTGTTCCTGAATACAATGGTCTATTGCTGATTTTAAACAATTTAATTCTGAATGTGAGTTAAGATCTCTAATTTCAAACACCTACACAAACACTTTTGTGCCTTATTTGTGTTTAAGTTTTATTTCATATCAGGTACCTAACTGCAGTGCTTGTAGAATTGCAGAGCACTTGGATTTTAATTGTATCAAGTTCAGGCAAAAGTGACTATAAATGCCTCAGAGAAAAAAAATAGTTTCTAAGTGCAAGTGAAAAAAATGCTGAGATTTACATAATGGATTTAGTCAGACACCCCTACTGTTTTATAGAGGGAAAAGTGCATGTGCACAATAAATAAATTACAATCTACCATCAGTAGGTTGCATCTAATTGCATTGATGGCTCCATTTTTCCCCTCATGACTGAGGTGGGGTAACATGTTGGAAAGCATATATTTTTTCATTATCCTATTTAATTGGTTTGATAAATCTCTTTATAGATGACAGAGTTTTTTATTGCTTCTACCAAGTTACTTATATTTAAACCAGATCTTTTGTGTGTTTACATGCAAGAGCTCAAAATATTGAAAAAAAAAAAGTTATTTTTGTCTGTGATTCAGATAGAACATGACCAATATCTTATTCTTTCACCTACTCTGCCTTCAGGCTGCCTTGCTGCATGTGCTTTTCATAGTGTCCACATCCTAGATCTACTCACTTCAGTGGCTAGAGCACCTCCTTCCACCTCCACACTGTCCTCCATGAGGATGTTTTGATCTATCTTCCAACAATTCATTGCCAAAATAGTTTTCTTGAAATGTTGTTCAAGTTCAGTGAATCTTAATATGATAAAGTTTAGAAATTGTTACATTATTAAATCAATTTTTATGGAGACTGAACCTGTCTTTAAAAAGGAAGTGTATAGAAAATAGAGAGTTTTTGATGAATTTAATTTATTTGGCTTCAATATTTATTTATACTCTTCCCTCATACTTTTCCCTGTGTTTTTTTTTTTTTTGACCTTTTTAAATTTTAAAAATGGCAAGAAGAAGGCCTTAAATATGGTCAAAATGGGGAAAACCAAAAAATGGAACAATAATGAAAGTTTCCAGATAAATTCTCCCTTTTTTGTTGTTGTTTATTTGTTTTTGTGTTGTTTATTTATGTTTTTTTTAATTAAGAACCTTTAGAAATCACCTTTCCTGTCAAAATTTTTAACATTTTAATTTTGGCCAGCTTGCTCTTTTTGTCTATTCAGTGCATTTATGCTCTGGAATAAAGGAGAATATCTAATACATGTGTTATGTTTTCATTGGCAAAACAAAACTAAAGCAGATTAAGGATTGTGTTACTAGAAGTCTGTATTGGGTTTGTACAGCCAGGTTTTGGTAGCAGGGGAGCTACAGGGGATGGCTTCTGTGAGAAGCTGCCAGAAGCTTCCTCCATGTCCAGCAGAGCCAATTCCAGCCAGCTCCAGGATGGACATGCTGCTGGCCAAGGCTGAGCCCATCAGAAATGGTGGTAACACCTCTGGGATAACAGATTTAACAGGAGGCAGAAAAGTTGTAATTGTGGCCAGAGAAGAGCAGAGTGAGAATATGTGGAAGAACAGCCCTGCAGACACCAAGGTCAGTGCAGAAGGAGGGGCAGGAGGTGCTTCAGGCACCAGATCTGGGACTTCTCTGCAGCCCACAGTGACCCTGCAGCCCATGGAGTTCCACAGCGATGCAGAAATCCACCTGCAGCCCACGGAGGAGATCCACGCTGGAGCAGGGGGATGCCTGAGAGGAGGCTGTGACCCCATGAGGGGCCTGTGCTGGAGCAGGCTCCTGACAGAGAACTGCAGACCTATGGAGAGAGGTGCCCATGCTGGAGCAGGTTTCCTGGCAGGACTTGTGATCCCATGGGGCATCCACACCGGAGCAGCCTGTCCTTTAGGAACTGCACCCCATGGAAGAATGACCCATGTTACTGCAGTTTGAGGGGGATTGTGCCTGTGGGATGGGCTCACACTGGATTAGTTCATGGAGAACTGTCTCCTGTGGGAGGAGACCCATGGGCAGGGGCAGGAGAAGGACTTCTCACCCTGAGCAGTGGCAGAAACAATGTGTGATGAACTGACCATAATCCCCATTCCCAGTCTCCCTGTGGCACTGGGGGAGGAGGTAGAGCTGAGAAGGAGGGAAGGGTACAGAGAAGGTCTTACTTTACTTCTCATTATCCTGCTCTGATTTTCTTAGCAATAAATTCAATTAATTCACTAATTCGAGCCTGTTTTGCCCATAACAATATTTGATGAGTGATCTCTCCTGGTCCTTATCTCAACTCATGAACCCTTTGTTATATTTTCCTTCCCCTGTCCAACTGTGGGGGGGAGGGAGAAGCGGCTTTGGTGGGTGCCTGGCATCCAGCCAGCGTGAACCCACTACAAGGTCACAGACAGGATATATCATGGACTTGATTTTGCCAGACACTGGAAGCCTGGGGCTTGCCTCGCACCGAATTAATTTAAGGCACTTGTCACATGACCTACTCTTTTATTAGCTTAGTTGCAATGGAAAAGGCAGAGCAGAAGCATCAGAAATGGAAAATGATAGCAGGAAAAATCTGGCAGTTTGTTCCACAGGAGTGACGGAAACTGCTATTCTGAAAGGCTCTCTGTGGAAGTAATGTAGAGGAAGATAGTAAGAGCAAAGGGAAATGAAGATTTCAGAATAATAGAAAATAATAAAAAAAGTGCACAAACTATTTCTTAAGCAATAACTGCTCTAAGAAAAAGGTATCAACCCAGGTGAATCACATCTACAAAAGGGGGGTAATTTGAAGTCATTTTATCAGACAAAGAGAAATAAGCATTTTCAGAGAGTGATTCAGTCCTTAGAGATAGATAGCATATCTTTCTCTCTTGTGAGACATCTCAAATCACATAATGAAATTCAGATTCAACAGAGCTGGGGCAAAACGACTGGGCATTATTACTGGTCCTTCCAAAAGTTTCTCCTTAAACTAGGGTATGGGAAGTCTGATCCCAGCGCAGGATGCCACATAAAATCCAGTAAACCCGAAAAACCTCTCTTTAGCCTCCAAAAGAATTACAGTTTTGCTACTAAAGCATTGCTCACTTCTTGGACCTTGCTCACTGCAGAGGGCTCCCTCCTGCTGCCAAGCACCTGGTGATGGCCTGTAGACCACGCAGGCTATCACTGAACTGTTTCTATGAGCCCTGCTATTTGTCTGTGAACCCATCCTCTACTTTGTTCTGGTGTATTCTCCAGATATGCCTTCTGAATGGAGCAGTGGCCTCAGCACCTTTTCAGTAATTCAGCCTGTGTGCTCTGGCTTTGTCACCTTGGGAAAGGAGCCCAATGCAGTACCAAAGAGCTGCCCTTCCCATGGGAAGGAGGATGAGGAGATATGTGTTGCAGGCTTGCCCATGTTTGCCGTGTCTTTTGTGTAAGCTTGATTTTCACAGGTGCATGTGCATCGGGAAGGTCCTGTCCTACAGACAAAGGTCAAATGCTTTTCAGTGGAAACTTTTCCCCAAAAGAGACTGCAGCATCAAACTTTCCTGCATGAAAAAAGACATACTGGGGAAAAGAGACATATCAGGGAAATACTCTGCACACAGAAACAAGATATCGTTGCCCTTTGCAATATAAAGCAACTAAAGACATGCCGCCTCCAACACGAGACCACAAAAGAGGGCTGCTTTATTTTATTCCCAGATTTTCGAGCTCGCAGTGCTTCATGCTAGGATATTCTGTCACAAGAGAGGATTGCTCGGAAAACCACCGCTCGATGAACAACACCTCGCTGTTGTCACGCCCTCCAGGCCGGACACTTGGTCCGACTCCCGCGGGATGCTCCGTGGGGGCGTACGCGTGGTCCCGCTGACCCCGCAGCCCCCCGGCCACCGCCCCGCACCGGGCCACCACCACCATCTTTTTCCGCGCAGCCCCGGCGCCGGCGGCAGCGGCGCGGCTCTGCAGACGCTGCGCGGGGAGCGGCGGAGCGCCCGCCCCGCGCTGTCTCCGCGGCCGGGGGCGCAGAGCGGCGGGCGCGCCCCCGAGCGGGAGCGGGAGCGAGCCCGAGCGGGGGCGCGCAAGGCGGGGCCGCGCAGCGGGCAGCCCCGCGCCGGCTGGTGCCGCCTGCGAGCCGGGCGGGAGCGGGGCAGGGAGCGGGAGCGGGGCACGAGCATCCTCCGGCCCGAGCCTCCGTTTGGCTTTCCGGGCTCCGCGCTTCGGCAGCAGTGCCGGCGAAGTACCTGCGGATCGGCTTTCCTCCTCCTCGCTGGCTTCTTTTAGTTTGGTGGCGGTGGTGCTTTTTTTTTTGTTGTTTTTTTTTTTTTTTTTTTTTCTTAACCTTCCCGCAAATCCAGGGAGACGCTTCTGAAGCGGGGTGAGCGCTGATCTTACGTAAATGGTGCTGCTCCGGGGAGGGCATCTCCCCTGCCAGCCCCGGGCCAGGGGAGCATCCTCGGGCGCCGCTCGCCCTGCCTAGCGACCGGGTTCCTCGCTGCCGCCCTGCCCGAGATCCGCACCGGCAGCGGCACCGGCGGGGGCGGGCGGTGAGCGGCGGTGAGCAGCAGCCGGCAGCCCGCAGCCCCGTTCCCGGCGGGTTTCGGCGCCTCCGCGGACCGGCTGCGGGGATGATGCGGCGCGTTGAGCCCCGCGGCGGGGAGGGCGCTATGTCAGAGAGATAACGCGCCTCCGCCAGCAGCCCGGGGGCAGTCTCGGTGCCAGCCCCCCCGGGACCCGGCTGCCTGCGAGCCGCTCGCATCTCGGAGGACGGACTGGCCGCGGCGGCGGGGCCGGGGAGCGGCGGGGCGAGGCCCGGCGAGGCGGGGGAGCGGCGGCCGGCCGTGCCGGGGCACCCCGCCTCCGGGGGCCAAGCGGCCGGGAGGCTGAGGAGCGCAGGCAGCAGAGCCGGGGAGGAGGAGGAGGGCAGCGCCATGACTCATTTGCAGGCAGGTCTCTCCCCGGAGACTTTGGAGAAAGCCCGGCTGGAGCTGAACGAGAACCCCGACACCTTGCACCAGGACATCCAGGAGGTGCGGGACATGGTCATCACCCGGCCGGACATCGGCTTTCTCCGCACCGACGACGCCTTCATCCTGCGGTTTCTGCGGGCCAGGAAGTTTCAGCACTTCGAGGCGTTTCGCCTCCTGGCCCAATACTTTGAATATCGCCAGCAGAACCTGGACATGTTTAAGAGCTTCAAGGCCACAGACCCGGGCATCAAGCAAGCGCTGAAGGATGGTTTCCCAGGAGGGCTGGCCAACCTGGACCACTACGGCAGGAAAATCCTTGTCCTTTTTGCTGCCAACTGGGACCAGAGCAGGTAAAAGCAGAGCCACTCTCTCACCTCAACCCCTTCTCCCCCCGAGCAGTACGTGGGAGAGCGGTGCCAGCGCAGAGGGAGAGAGGGTGGGCAGCAGGGACACACCCGGCGCTGCCCACAGGGGGCTGGGCAGCAGCCTGGAAGGCAGAGGGAAAGAATAAAGAAGAAATACGTTTTGTGGCTTAGGGCCCTTTCAATCAGCTCATCCCTTGGGTTGTGAATTTTGGGAGGCAAGTAGACACTGCTGGAGTGCTCTTCTCAACTGCTAGGTTTACACCCTTCTGCCTCCCCTGAGCCGAAGTGAGCTGGCGTGTAGATGATGTGCTTATCCCCCAGACAAAGGCTGTTTGCACTCTCGGCTGGTCTTTCTGTTTCAGCACACATAGAGCTGCTCAGGTGCCATGGGAGAAAGTGGGAGATGCTGTGTGTAGAACAGGAGCATCCATCATGGCTTTTGAGCTGAAAAGTTTGCCTGTGCAGGAAGCTGAGACTCTGAATCCTTTCCCTCAGCTGAAGAAAGCGCTTCCTGAGCCACCTGGAAATGCCAGGATGGAAGTCTCTGTAACCACTTCTTTTTCCACTCATGCTGCTACCAATGTCAATTCTCTGCATAATAGGATCCAAATACACAAAGCTCTGATAGCAAATTGAAGACTGGTCTCTAGAACAGTTTCTGATATTTTTTTTTTTGGGATTATCTAATTTGAAGATGATTTAGTAGGATGACTCAAGAGCTGTTTCCTATCATGGCCATTTCTAGCAATTGGTTTGATCTTATGTCACACTATTTGTTTATTCTAAATACATTGTGGGGGTGTCACACTCAGTTTCTCCTGCAGTCTAAAATTATATCCACAAAAATGGCTTGATTTCAGTATATTTAAGCTCTCTAAATCTTTCTGTGAGCACTGCACTGTTTTCTTTGGCTCCCAACCCGAGTTGCAGGTTTAAGATCTGATTTCTCACTTTTTAGTAAGAAAACTTAAAATCTTTTAAGTTGCCATATTTATTGCTGTCAACACAGTGCTGAGTGCTCAGTGCAGATATCCTCAGCTCAGCTACTTTGAAACTTTGGGGGGAATCAAACAACTGTCAGTGTGGATAGAAAGGACAAAGCCTGGGGCAGAGGCATGTTTAATTTGCCCTTTAGGTGTTTGTTTAGCTGTCCTCCTGCAGGCTGTGTGGATTGCCATCACAGGGAGCATTCCCACCCCTCCCTGCCCCGGCTGGTGTTACAGCTACGGACACCTCTGCCCAGAGAGATGCTGGCCCACCTTGGCTTTCCTGTCCTTCAGACATGCCAGCCACACTCACACTGTCTATGGGACAAGTCTCCTGTCCCTTGCTAACCCATGAATCAAGTGTTGGAACTAGGAGAAAGCTGTCTGGCACAAATCAAAACTGCCCACAGCCAGGGTAACAACTAGAAAGGGTGGATGAATATATGCAGAGCTGGGACCAGCATCCTTTTTCTTTTTGCTTTACATCTTTTCTGTTTTGCTTTACTTTTCTAGCAGATGGAGTATAAAAGCTGAGTGAAGAGCAGTGGTGATGAGGCTAAGGACTCACTGTGTTTCCATTCCCAGATAAGGAATTTTCTTGTTTCCCACATAAGGACCAAGTCAACTTTTAATTTTAAAAATGACTCCACAAGCTCTTAAAAATCCCTGAAGAAAGAATTAGCAAAGAAACACACATTTAGGACTTTTATTAAGTTGTATGTCTAGGATGAAGTTCCCTTGTTAAAGGTAGCATGACCTACTGTATACTGATGTTTCTTATTAATGGAAAAATCACAAAGCTTTGTGTGACACTTTGTCCTATTATTTGACTTGATCCCAGTCAAAAAGAATACCAAGAATTCAAATTCAGAGATAAAATAGCATTTAAAGTAATAGTTGCCATGTAGAAAGAATAGGTTATTTTCTTTTTGAGTTTGGAGATGCTTATATTTAAAGTACATGAGTTCAGCTGACACAGCAATGAATTTATTGTGGTTTTTTTTTTTTTACATGAAGTCCTATTGGTATGATTAATATTATTTATGCTATGACACCAAAGTGGCTGGGGTACACTAGAGTACTTAATGGATGTGTTTGCAATTGGGTGCCTACTGCTTTTGAGCACTGCATGCTCACGGCACACCTCTCCTCCCGAGCGAGGGATTTGTTTTCATGCAGACCACTCAGACAAAGCAGAGAGAGCTGAAGCCCAGCTGCGGGGAGTGGCTTGCTCCAAGGCACATGACAAGTCAGTGACACGTCTGGGAATGGAGCTAGGTCACTTTCTTTTCTAATTAATTTAGTGCCTTCCATTATCTGATGCTCAGTGGCTGAACCTGGGGAGCATTTGGAACTTATGCCTGGGCTGCTATGCAATATGTCTCAAGATTATGCCTTAACTGACTTGAGATCTTGCACTACATAACCCAGTGTTCCTCTTACAGTAACAATAGGAGGATTACTTACTGAAGCCTGTCTGGTTAGGCTCTCTTTGTGTGCTTCATAAACTAAGTTAATAGAGCATAGCAAGCCTCCACTTTTGTCATATATGTGCAAATTATTATGGCCAGGATGTAACAGTTAGAAAAAAAAGTTCCAATTTGTTATTTAAATGAATAGCAGACATACTAGAGTTGATTTATATAGCACTGTCAGCCTATGATTTACATAGTTCCAATTAGAAAGAAAAGTGTGGGAGGCAAAAAATTCCTGTGGTAAAACAAGCCTGTGTTCTAGATGTTAAATCATTAAATTAAAGCAGGGCCTGAAAACTGTACCAGATGTCCTGCCATCTGAACAACCCAATCAGACATGTATTTAAAACAAACAAACAAAAAAGGAAAGGTGAAAGATAATGCACTCAGTAGCCTATCAGTATTTCAGTGTGACCCAGGCTAACTCTCCACCCTGTCTGTTCTATGGGGAAAATGAAGGTCAGTGGCATTCCTGCCAGCATGCTGGATAGCACTCAGGGAGGGATCAGCCTTCCCTGTTAGCTTCCAAATTGTTGATTCTTAACTACATTTGGTTTGTAGGTGTCTTTGTGCAATTGAAGATTCCCTTTTTCCTATTGTGTCCAGCTGGTGAAGTTTTTTTCAGTTAATAGTGCAATTAACTTCAGCTCTTAGCTGCAAGGGATCTGTTGTCATACGTGGTCTTATGGCACCTGGACACACATTCCCCAGGAATATCAGTCCATTTTGATGTTATGTGTTTGAAACCTTATTAATTATATCAGGTTTTTCCCTAGAAAGTGCTTTAGAAAAAGGAAATGATACTTAGTTCTGTCGGTGTCACAGTGACCCAGTCAGCTCACACCCTCCTCAGTGAATATGGAAATCCCTGCACTTATTTACTGCTGATTCTGCTCTTGCATCAGACAGTTTACAGCAGGGCAAAGATGGAGTCCACAGGTTTGCTTTCAAAACTAGGTTTCCACATGCACAAGTGCTAGAAACTTTTCCCCCTGTTAAATGAAAATTTAACTTCTGTGGCTATGAGGAGGCTGATCTGCTCCTCAGCTCACAATAAACAACAGGCAAGATGGCAAGGTATTTTTCATACTCTGATATAAGCAGTATGACAAAGTAAATAGCAATGCTAATAGTAGTAACCTGTTAACAGTAAAAAACCCAATAGTTTAGCAGAGTCAATTTTTGTTTGGAAGTTATATCTTCCAAATAATAACTCTTAACTAGTGTAAACACTGTAATTTTTGCTGCAGTTACTCCTGCTGACAGATGCTGTTTTATTTTTTCCTAGTTTTCCCCCAGGTATCCCTATCTGCCTATCATCACCTGTATTTAGACTGTAGGGGTTTTGGCTACGGAGCTTTATGATCAATGTTAAATTTAGATCAGCTGAATCTTCATCTGTGGCTGTGACTGTTAGACACTGGGCTAATATGTGGCATAATGCATGGTACTAAATCTGAATCCTAAAGCTAATCTGGTAAAATACTTGAAACTATTTCTATTTTTTCCTTTGCATTTTTTGTAACAGTGGTGGTGCTTTTTGTATTTAGAATAAGGTATCCTCAGGGCGTGCTGCCACTATTTAAGCAGAATAGCCATAAGAGAACTTTCAATCCCCCATCTTTTCAGCATTCAAATCTGTACCCAGACTGGCAAACCAAGGTGATATGAAGCATCATCTCAAATTACTCCTTTGTGTATCTTGAGGGCTCTTGTTTTGATGAAATTCTAATAATATTGAGCAAGAACAGTGCCTTAATGATGGGATGATGGCTCAGAAACTTGACCAGCTTTCTCTTTTAAATCACAGTGACACAAGAGCTCATTTGACAGAAGCCTTTTCTTGTCCAGATTATGAGGATCTTAAAATACAGACTGTGCATTCTTTATGTGTTTCAGACCTTCAAGAGACATATGGCTCAAATTCAAGCAAAGAAGACTTACCATTTATCTATTCTAGTTCACATCCTGAGAGGCAGATTCATGCCATTCAATCATAATTCTCAAAATTATTTTAAATTTCTTTATTTTATGGAGGAGATGACAAACAGCCACAGAGATAGTAGGGCAACTCTGCTAAATCAGATTATCTGTTATTCAGGGCAAAAGTGAATTGACTGGAACCAGAATCTGGTTAAACAGATGATATGGTTGTTGCCACTCATCATCAAGAGCATAAAGTATTGAAAACAGCTGACACAGCTGAGTTTGACATAAGAGATCTGTACCCTGCATTCTCCCTGTCTCTTCTCTTCATGTTGGCCTGGTGGAAATCATAGTGGATGCATACAAGAGGATGTGTAGACCACATAACTTAGAGGTAAAGGTGAAAGGTCCTGGTGAAGTATTACCAAGAGTTGATAGACATGTCTTCCGGACTATGTTCCCCAGAAATCCTTTGAAATACGTTCAATCTGTTCATGTCCCACAAAAAAAAAAAGAAAAATCTCATATACCTTTTCTGTAATTGGGAAATTGCTGTCAATGTTAAATTACAAGAGAGTGGGATGCTCAGTAAATTGTTTGAGGTCTTCTGTTCTTGACAAATAAAGACCCCTCAAAATTTCCCTTGAAGGCTATATCACTGTTGGGGTAGAAATGGAGCTGTCCCAAAGCATTTAAAAGAATCACTGTCAGTGTTGCTGTTAACTTGTCACACCTTCTCAGGCTCTATTACTTTCAAGTCAACCTGAATGAAAATTTTCAAGAGGTAGAAGAATATGTCTTGCCAGTCCCTGCTTCAGTCAGCCTTGAACTAAAATTCACATAAAAAATTCACATTAAGAGTGCATTATATATGTGATAACATATTTCCAGCATTTGTTACTCACATTAATAACAGGACTAAAAAACTTGTCCAAGTTTTTCCATTGAATTAGGCATGGTTCTATAAATAGAAGACATTAAATACATTTAAATTGACTGTGAGTTTTTGATTATCCTAGCAATTAGTTATATATTGCTAGCTACAACATGTCCTATAAGAGTCTGTTTAAACAAGTGAATGCAACTGGATTTAGCTGTAAATAAATTAGGATTTATTTATTCACAGCCTAACTTCAGGCTGCTACAGAACATCAACTTCAGCCAATTGGGCCCAGCACATCCTACATATCTGACAGCTCTGGGGCAACTCATTAGAAAACTGGTGCCAGGGCAAAATAAGTGGCTTGCTGTTCCTTAAGAACATGTTTTTACATAGCACAGATTGGTAAGAATAAAACAGAACTATCTTCCCCTCCGACTGTATACCATAGTCTCTTAAATGTAAGGGTAATATTTTCTTTTTTTTTTTCTTTTCCTTCAAAGTAAAAAAGCAGTCAAAGCTGCCTTAGACCAAATATATTTCACACTCACTAGCTTGTTGTATTTTTCTCACTTTTGACTGGTCATATTTCTGTATCTGTATGGAAAGTAATTTCAGTGTGGAACAGAAGTTTCAGCAACAAAATCCAGAGTAAGTTTTTACATCTTCTTTTTATATAGGATATTGATTTCCCTAAAGTCCAGCCAGGGGTGGAGTGTATTTTATGGCAGAGCCTGTGCAATCTAGTGCTGGCACAAACAGTGGTAGCAGTGAGGTGAAATGTTGGACAACATGGGGCTGGAGTGGATGAAAGATGAATCTTCACACAAATAACTCTATGCTGTGTGAAAGCTTCTGTGCAGTTTCTTCAAATATGTTTTTTGGCTTGAGCTGATCAGCTGATACTTTCAATACTCAGTGTTTTCCATCACATAAGATTTCATCTACCACGCCACGTTTATATTTCTGGCTTGCCTTAACGTGTGTTCAGAGTAAAAGCTGCTTTAAATACTCACTAATGGATTTGTCTTTCTGGTGCTCTGCGCTGTACTTATGTAAGGTATTGAGACCAAGAGAAGAGATCCAGTACAGAATGAAGAATAGCTCCTATCTTCAACTAATTGCCCTGAGGAGTATTTGAAGTGGGAAGCTTGATTTGTTAGTGACATGTCCCTGTGTACTCCTGATGTATCTTTTTAGACTTTAAGAATACTTCAGGTACCTCCCTCTGGCAGAAAGTGTTCTTGCTTGCTTTTAGCTGGACTTGTTTTGTGCAGGGCTTCTCTCTTATTCTCAGTGAGTAAATATAAATATTATTGTGGAATGTATTTCTTGCACTAGCAGACCTACAATTGGAGTTATGGTGGTGGTGAATATGCCACAGATTTGTGGAGACCCAGCTCTATGACTGTTATCCCTGTGGCAGCTGAAATCCCATTTCCATTGCTGCCTGACAGTTTTCCTGTTGACTTAAATGAATTAAACACATAATTAGGTATATTTCTCTTTAAATGTATACATATTGTATTGGACACTTAGGTATACATAAAAAAAGCATTTTTGGGTCAGTCTTAGAGAGCTGACTGGTCTCATAAACAAAGAATCTTTATGTCAGATTTCTAGCAACCTTGTGTGACTAGGAAGCTGTTAATCCAATGCATGTGATGTCTCCTTAAACTCCTTAGGGAGAACATTAGAGATGTACATCTGGAACTTGGGACCCTTATTCTGAGACTGAATGTAGGATTCTGCATTGTGGAGCCCTTCTGGAGAATGAGATCTTTTGAATGAGACAACCTAAATGTAGGGTTGAGGCTAATTTTAGAATTTGAACATTTTTAATGTTTATTCCTTGTATGAGCTGTGGTCAAAATCATCCTCAGACCAAGGCATTCCAAACTTCCTGTTAACCTTAGATCTCAGAAAAATAAAGCATTAGAAAAGAGTTAAATCTCAGAAAAGTTCAAAGGAGTGAATATGAGAAATTTTATCCCTATCAAAAAACCAAAATTTAAAAAAGTATCTCCAATATGAGAAGAAGAATTTTATTTTTACAAAATTATTTTTAATGCTTCCCTTAGTGATTTCTGGGGAAGACACACTTTCTCCTGTTCAGACATTAGGAAAGTCCTTTTTTGATCCCTTCCTATCAATGCATAATTGAGAAGCTCACTGATTTTTAATTAGCTAAATAAAGAAAGAGGAAAGATGTGAGGAGTCAGCTACAACAGATTAATTTCATTTGTGTTATTTCCTTTTCCAAATATTTTCAAAATACAGTTATGTTCACAACAGAAAAGTATACTTATTTTATTAAAGCAAGTAGAATGCAGTAGAATTTAATGTAATTTCTAAGTAGGCACACATGCTCTTTGCTATATATGCAGAATGGTGAAGAATTCTCTAGGGACTCACAATTTTGAAAACTTCTGTTTGATGCCATCATGGGAGACATTTAAAGGGCTTTGCCTAAAAATATCTGCATACTGAATAGTTAATTCTTTCATTTCTGGAATATTTGTAGTTCTGATATTTTTCACGTCTAACATTCCTCATTTGATATTGTGGTGTGGACTGGCAAATTTATGTCTGTTTTGGTAACTGTTTATAAAATCATAAAATCCTAGAAAGGTTTGGGTTGGAAGGGACCTCAGAGATCATCCAGTTCTAACTCTCCTGCCATCAGCAGGGGCACCTTCAGTAGACAAAAACCTCAAAACCCTAGTGTGTATTACCTTCTGCTTTTAAGATTCTTGAGTAATCAGCCTTCTGTACTTGTGGATTTAAGGGAAAAAAATACACAGAGAGTGGGATAAGCAGAGCATGTGAAAATTCCCATTTTTAGTTGATAGTTTTTAGGACCTATTATTTAATTTCCTTAGAAAAATATAGGAGGAAACTTTGGATCTATGCTTCTAGTATTAGTCTCAGGTTTTGGTATCATTATGACTTTAGAAATTTGTGTAGAGGTTCTTATACAGGCATATAATTCCACTAAAGATACTAAGGCAGCTTAGGATACTATGGAAAAGTTCAAATTTGTTTTTGATGTGTTACATTCTTGTAGTTTGTTCTGGCTGGCTGATGGTCTATAGGTACATAATCCTGCTCCAGAAGATGAGCTCAACTAATTGAGCTTTTGAGGATTTCCCAGCTTTAGGCGCTTCTGAGGACACATTTGCACTCTTTGATTTAAACTTTTGACAAAGGGAGAGTACTCAGAACTTCTCCACCTCTGTAGTTGCTGCTCCTTTCCTAACCAAATCTCCTCTTCTCATTCTCAGGTACACGCTGGTGGACATTCTGCGTGCCATACTTCTTTCTTTAGAAGCCATGATAGAAGATCCTGAGCTGCAAGTGAATGGATTTGTTTTGATTATAGACTGGAGCAACTTCACCTTCAAGCAGGCTTCCAAGCTCACACCAAGCATGCTTAGATTAGCCATAGAGGGCCTTCAGGTACCATCATTATTTTCTCTTTTTTCCTAATTCTTCTTCGTTTTGCAGATTATTACAAATCTAGGTTGATAAAAAAAAAAACTGAAGCAAAACAAAATTCCAACAACTTATGAATAGCAAGGCTATTAGCACCTTAACGTGTGGGTGTACAGGCAAGCTGCTTGTGACAAAAGTGTGAACTCAGTCAGCTAACTGCAGTAACTCCTGATGTGTAGGCTCCTTCCTTGCTATAGATATGAGGTAACATTTTTGTTTTTATTCCAAAGTGACTGGCTTTCTGTAAATTCCGATGGTAGCTTCTGCGATAGGAAGTTAGAAGTAATCAGTTTATGTTGTAATTATGCACAAAGCTAATGAAATAGGGGTTGCTGCTACCACGCCAGGTTGGTTTTTTAATTGATTCTTTTGGAGACAGGCTCTACATCATTTGTCATGAAAGAGTCGGGCCCTGTGATTGGACAGATAGCTGGGACTGTTTATTTACTCGAAGTTCAGCATGTGCTTGGCTCTTTTTTGCTCAGATTAGTCTGAGCAGCAGCCTGTGGGATTGAGTATGCAGTGATTTAAATTCTTTTTCAGCTCATTGTAAAAGGCACTTTACATGGCACAGGCACATTGGTGAAAAGGATACCGCATTACTTGCATCTATTTCCCATGGTATTTTATTCTTGTTAAAATGAGAAACTAAAATGGTTAAGGTAGTTGTTTTCTACACAAGCCTGAGTTGCCGTGTTAAAAATATCTGTAATTCACTCCTGTGGCAGTGTGCCTTGCTTTTAGAAGGACTATGTATTCCTCTTATGTAATGTTTCTATCATGTATACATTTTTATTACTCATAAAGCAAAATAACAGCATTGCCTTTGAACTTTTTTCACTGTGATAGTGTGATTTCTGAAGAAACTTGTATAGCAGTAATACTAGAGTTTTAATCTAACTGATGAAATGGGTCAACTAGTATTCAGTCTGGTGTTGCACACAGAAGGGTAATGACATGAGACAAAGATCTCAGTTCTCATTTTGTTGTGTTTCCTTATGCAGCAGTGTGATTTCATCATCTTCACAACTAATTTAGAAGGCAGCAGAGAGACCTGTGCTCTAGAAATGCTGCATTTCTTTTCATTGCTTTCAAAGTTGCTTTCTTTTTTGTGTTTTTTTTTTCAAAGTTGGCTATTGTTTTCTGCCTTAGAACACGAGCAAATGCATTAGTAGTCTTTGTTTTCAAATGGTGGTGTTTCTTCTTAGGCATTATTCACAGATGATTATTTTGAAGAGAGCTGCAGTGAATAATTGTATCTGAAAATACAAGGGGTGACCTACCAAACTTTAGGGCTCTGAGACTCAGCATTCTCCTGCCATCGATTGGTTCATGACTGAATTGAGAAGAAAGCCTTTGGCTTTACTTACCCATGCCCCCAGCTTTGTAGTTTCAAATGTTCCAAGTCTGATGGTGGCCAGCATGTATGGCACCATTTCGTACCCACTGCCTTCAGTGCTATTTACTGCAGAGATGCAAAAGTGGGTGTGAAATGCTCCAGAAGAAAGAAGGAAAAGACATTTTAATAACTACCTTTTATTTTGAAGGAAAATGCATAGCGAAAACATGATTCTGAATGATGTCAAAGTAAAAAGTGCTTAATCAGGTAGAATGAAAAAGAACAAGAAAAACTCACACACACAATTTATTTATGATCTTTGTAAATACTTTCTATTTAATCAGAGAAATGAAATTTACTTTGGCTTATAAGATTTAACAGGGCTCAAGATGCTGAACTTTACCATTTGGCGTATTTAAATATTTGTGTTGCTTAGGCAGAAGTGGACAGTGAGAGTGGGATTAGTGACCACTGAATTTGATGTTAACCAAATCCCTTTGCCTCCTTAATGAAATATACTGAATTTGCCTTATATTTGCTTAGCTCCTATAGTGAACAGAATACTCAATATGGTATGTACCAAAGACTTTACAAGCTGTGGCATTTTTTGGCTTTTTGCAATGGCTTAATGTTTAGGAAATTGTTTTTGAAAGTAAGAGAAGTAAATATATAGTTTTCTACTGTATAGAAGAAGAGAAGTTCTGGTATATAATTTGTCTGCATATGTGTTAAATCCCCCAAACTTACTTGTATAAATTATGAAAACTTCCTTGATAGCTGTTTCCAGGAAAAGAAACTTTTGGTCATGGCACTTAGAGGACAGTGATTATCTGTAATTTGATGTGCAGTTCTAGCATACCCATCGCAACAGTGCGGTACTAAACAATTGGTGCAGAGTAGGTCAGTGCTGATTTGTAGGACAAATGGTTTTACAAGACAAGAAGAAAACTTTATGTGGAGGTGGGGGCACTCGGCTGGGACTCTTGATTCTCCAGTCCTAGCTCATACACTGGCTGTGTGCTTTTGGAGAAAAAGGAGCAACACTCTTCCTTGCAGATGCTTGTGCCTACAGCACTCCTGTTGCTCCTCATCATTCTGAAGGAGGATCTGCACTTAGAGCTTTTACACCTTCCCCAGTGTGAAGTCAGAAGGAAAACATTTTTTGAGAGCTGGAACACATGCCTCAACTTTAGGACTTTGTGTCCTACTGTATTCAATATGTGGATATTTGTGTGTTCCAATCTTTAGGTGCCCACTTTTCCCCATTCATTGATTTCTGTAGCCAGTCACTGATTTTGGGCTTGTGAAGAAGCTCATGTTATTTAGCAGGTGTGTTCCTGAAAACAAGGGAGTGTTAGAGCGTTGTGTACTTCAATACCTGAGTGCCTGATAAGGTCTCTTTCAAAAACTTTACAAAGTTTTGCCTCCTTCACCATTGTAATGGGTTGCAATCTGTGTGCTTCAGCTATTTTTCCCATAGAAGAGAAAAATTTTGAGAGCTCTGAAGAAAACCAGTCCTGAATTTCCATAGACAGTGATGAACTTTGAGCAAAAAACCCAAAATGTATCAGATGGTTTCTGTATAAGGAACAATTAAATTGGCTCTAATTCATCTGTATGGAAAAAAAATGTAGAGAGAAAGTACAAAACCATAGAATCATTAAGCTTGGAAAAGACCTCAGAGGCTTGGCAAATCTAACCTTCTCTTTAAGCAGGGTCCCTGATGAGGTCAGACCGGAATACAAAAAAGATGATGGGTGCCTAGAGAGAGTGGACAAGCTGCAGATGTTGTTTGTTATTTACATTTTAAGAAATTAGCATAATCAGATGATGAGGTGGAGGAGGCCTGGCTCTTTGTAAGACACCTTTGTACAACATCTGGGTAACTCTGTGCCATGAGGAATTCTGGATGCTTAAATTCTAGCTGTGTTTAGGGAAAATGAAAAGAGACATGAACTGAGGATTGGTAAATAGATAAAAATCAAATCAAAGTTCAGAATTCTATAGGTTGTACAAAGTTGGAGATGTGGTGGATGCTGAGTGGAAATAATCATGTATGTTATCCAAGTTGTCGCTGTTCTAGGTTCTCTGTTTTGGCCTCTGTTAAGGACAGGATATAAGGCTAGGTGGACTTTTGGTATGGCATTATTGGCATTATTAAGTCAAGTTTTGTATATTCCAATCCTTTTCCCATTCTGAAACACTGCCTTTTGTTTTACTGCTTCTGGCACTGCCCTGACCCTTGCTACCAAAATACCTAGCTGAGAAGAAAGAGGGAGGAAGTCCTGGGTATGATTATTTTCTTGATGATAGTCCTTTTTTACATAAACCCCTATATGGACTTCTTTTTTTTTTTTTTTTTTTAATTTTAATTATCAAAACAGCAATGTTTTCATAAGGCAGGTGAAAACAGTTTCAAAGACTGAAAATTCAATTTGAAAATGATATTGAAAGTTGGAATTACTAACTCTGACAGACAGCTTTGGGGGTAGTTATAATTGAGTTTTGCAAAATGGAACAATATAGGTATGCATGAATAACATTAACTGATTAACTGATATTTAGTATTCTAAAACCTGGGCCACTAATTCCTTCTTAAATATTGATTTCTATTTCGTGCATAATAGTAGTTGTGTGCATGACAGATTTTTTTCATACATGTTTTCACTCGGGCAGGCTATACATCACAATGCTTTGTAAAAGTGTGCAGTTGGCTGAATGTGAATGCTTCTTCTCTAGTTGAAAAGCTGGTGGAAAAGAGATGATACACATTTAAATGGGGAGCTGAGCATATGTGGACAGTCAGCATTGTTATGGAGTACAGAAGACTCTTGCTTCTGTGACAGAGGTGTTTGGGAGAAACAGTGATAGTGTTGTGGCAGACAAGGCAGGTCTTTTAACTGTGACCTTTTGTTGGTTTTTTTTGGGTTTGTTTTTTTTTTTTTGTTTTTTTTTTTTTGTAACAGAGGAAGCCTTCATATGCTAAAACAAACTCAGTCCCGTAAAAATGAAAGCAAACCAGAAAGTTAAATGAAGGCAGCATCCTTGCAGCTACAATTACTTTCAGAAACATCTTTCACACAGCTGTTCTTGTGAGCTGTAAGAACAATATCCCCAGCCAGATTTGCTGCAGCAGTACAAGGTGAAAGTACCAGACACAGACCATGTACAGTCTGGTGATGAAAGTGCCAGGACTTCCTACTCCCATTTACTTTAATTGTGGGCTCTATCCACTGATAGAGGGAATCTTGCAGGGAATCTTGCTGAACATCAGGGTTGGTTCAACAAGGAGACATAGTGCTTAAATTTTGCCACCTGGTTCTAGACTACATCTGTACAACCAGCATGCTGCAGTGCCAAGCATTCCTGAGACAGGAACTTCCAGAGCTAAGGATGCCACTCGAAATGGTAGCATGACTTCATATAATTACATGGTCCCATGCTCTGTGCAGTGCATAATATTGTTAATAATGAGCTGAAGGAACAGTTTGTACTAGCAGTGAGCAGCAGTGAGCTGCAAACCTCAGAATAGAGCTTTGAATGTTTTTGCATCCACACTTAAAATCATTCACTCCTTTTACATAGTGCTTGAATTCTTTACCATGTTTTGAGAATAGGATCGTGACACTTTGCATATTGCTTGACAGAATATTAAAAAGTTGCAGACTCAAGCTTTTAATGGAAGTATCTTCCATTTGCAGGAAGTCTAGTAAATAATTTCATTAAGTTTTTTTTTTTTTAAATCGAATAATTAAAATTGCTAGAATTTGAAAGAATTGTAAATGCTAGGGTCTTCTGTACAAAAATAATTGTAAATGCTAGGGTCCCCTGCACCCAGTACTTCCCAGAGAACAGAGAGATGTGCTTGTAAACAGCATAATTTCATACCAGTTCAACTCATGTTCTGCAGCAATAGCAGTTAAATCGAATATTTTTCCTAAGAGCTTGTTATTTTCAAGAGTTTGCTTACACTTGGTCTTCCTTACTTCTAAAAAGACCATAAAAAGGCTTAGCAGCAATTTACTGTGGAAATAGGCTGGACTGGAAGTGATTATTTCTAGTTCTTCACCTGCTGTCTGCATGGGCTTGACCTGCTGGGTGAGAAAGCTTGACCACGGCTCGAGTTCAGCTACAAACAGGCATGTCTGTATAGACACATTTTTCAGTGTGGTCCCAGTTTTTAATCTGTTATCTGAATACAGAAGAATTCATTTCCTTGCTAGATTCTTTTATCATGCTCATAAAAAAAAATGTTGAATGCCTTTGGACTGTTGATTTATATATTCTCACAAGCGCACTTTTAAGATTAGAGGATACCATAACCTTTTTTTTTTTTTCCTTATTTTTCTATTCCCAGTTGAGAATAATTCCACTGAAAGATTACTGTTAAAGTGTTTTCTAATTTGGGGTGCCCACTGTGAAAGGCTATGGTCAGATTTGCAGTCATGGTTTATGTATTTGGAGTCCAGCTGACATTTATTTTTGATCAGGAAGATTCAAGACTTTATCCTTGATCCTGAGCACCCAAGCCTAGAGTCTGAATTCTAGCATGGCTAAATTAAGAGCTTCTCATTAGATTCTCTTTGAATGCATGTAGTGCCACATGGGCTGCCACCTCTGAAATAAATGAGAAGAAGCAGCAAACTAAACTCTCCTTTTCCCCCAAGAAAATCTGCTCTGTGGCATCTTACTGAAAACTGCAAGGAAACGTAATGGAGTTAAATATCCACCCTCCAAACACAGCTGCTCGAGCTACTGGAGTATCTGCCTGCTGTAGGTTGTCATCCTCCATGTGAACCTGAACAAAGACAGACAGAGGGCTCTTTGCCAGTGGTTAGCAGCGATTTGCTGTAAGCAAGGCGTGATTAGTTGTGGGGAGCTTGGCTTTTGTTCAGACATTTTGATCTAACTGGCACAGACTCTTCCAGGGCAGAACACTGCCCTTTTTGCTCTGAGCAGGCTTTGACACAATCCTACTGTTTCCTCAGTTCCTCAACCTACTCCTGCTGACATTGTCTTACTTTGTACTAGTCTTCACTGATGTGTTTTTTTTTGTCTCTATTTTGATGGCATCCTCCAAAACCTCAGTTGTTATAGATAACTGCATGACACATTAAGTTCATCTTAGACTACTTAGGAGATTTCAGCCTTTTGTGATCTCACTGGCCAAATGCTCTCCACATCTGGCTTCCAATCACCTTCAAACTTCCCATCTCCAAATCTTCTTGTAACCAGTGTTCCCATTACTCTTCATAGCAGTCATGAAGGTCGTACTGGAGAGTGAGTCCTGGTCTGTTCACATACCAAATGGGTCCTTTGACCCCAGGCTGTTAAGGAAACTCTCCTTTTAGTTCCACCAGAGCTGGCCTGCTTGGTACACATAACTCGTTGCTCATGGGGCCAGGCAGGAGACATTGAGAGCTTCTGAAGATGTTACTGGAATGACATGGCATGATCTAGATAAAGAATAATTTTCTTTTTTTTTTTTAATCTGATGGTCTCTTCTGCTCAACAAATTAGATGTGGTTAGTGTAGAAACCAATGAAAATGCTCATGGTTGACATTTTTCCATCAAGTCTGTCAAAAGAGAAAAACATCCAAGTAAAATGACTGCGTCTTGAGAGAAGGAAAACAGAAGAGACTCATACATGAAGGTTGCTTCTTTCTTGAGATTTTGCTGTTTTACTTCTCTTTATCAGGAAACTGAATCTATCTGCATTAACTAAAGAGAGTGACTAAATTTCTCTGCTTGTGCTAAGGTGACATAAACATGAAGGGCTTGTAGCACACACTCAGTATAGGCAATAAATTCTTGTCACTGTGAATGGCTTTCTGTTTTCTCTGGTAGACTACACTTCAACAACTATATGGATATAACCATTCCTCAGCTTCAGAATACCTGGTTTTTTTTGGAAAGTGATTTTTCTCAGTCAAAGTCTAAATATTTATCTTTTCTTCAGTATCTTAAGGCAGTAAAGGGAATAAATAGTAGTCTTCCTTGTAAAGTCACTCAGAAATAAAACTAATTTGTTGTAATTGTAATGTTAGAGACAGAAGACATGTTTAAGATCATAGTTCACCTTCCTGCTAAGGCAAGATTATCCTGTGCATTATATTTTTTAGTGCTTCTCACAGTTTAATTTAAAAGCTCGAAGGCAAGTCTGGCACATTCTTTGGAAGCCTCTCTCAGACTTCTTGCTCTTCAGATTTCCTCTCGGCATTAGTCCTAATTTTTCTATTTCAAAATGTCAACCCCTATAAAACCCTTTGCTATTTAATTGTGTGCTGTTGGGCCCAAAGCAGGAGTTGGTATGTGACTCTCAGTAACCCATAGAAAGGAATTGTTTTGATGCAGTACCTATCTAAGCAGCAGTGATTTGGAATTAGGACCTCAAGATATTCCTCCTGACTTCTTTGGCACTGGAGATGTTGAGATATGAAAATCAGTAAGATCCTCTTTATTTGGAGAGCCTAAATCTGTTTTCTGTTAATGTTCAATTTACCTGTGTTATCAATTCATTTTATGTACATAACTTTCATGTTTACCTCAAAAGTACACACTGGATCATTTTGTAATTATTTTTTGAAACCAGTCTAACCTTTATCTTTTATGATGCTAATAAATCCTCTGTGATATTTCTAGGCTGTGCAGTTGTCTTTATGTTAGTGTCTTCTGCACATGCTGCCCATGCATATAGTGACTCTGCCAGCAAATCTTACAGTGCTCAATCCACAAAACAATACAATCTAATTTTTTTTTTTTTGTGATTTTGGCTTATATTCCTTAGCAAGTGTTCACCTCCTTTGACAATTATTTTTTGCGAATCCAATTTGCCTTTGGTTATAAGCAAAATTTTGACTTTGTTTATAAGTGATTGCTGTGCAGGAAGAACACTGCTGTCATAATTTGCATGTTTAAAAACAACTGTAGGAAACTTCTCTGGGGGCAGCACCATAAAAAATGTGAAATTATATGGCTAGTAAAGGTTTCTCTCATCTCATGTTTCCTAATCATAAAACAATTTAGAAAATTCAATTTTTGTATGTTTTAATAGGCATAACTGTTTAAATAAGTTATACTTTGGTGGTGATTTAAAGTAGTTCAGGAGCTGAAAGGTTAGATATATAACAAATGAAGAAAATTGTATTTCTGAAGAAAAAAAATGTTATTGATTCTTTCTAAAATATTATAGCCTAGTGTGGATAATATGCTTAAAAAAAAAAAAACTCCCTTCCCCAAAAAGCATTTCTGTAGTCTTTTCCTGCAATATTTGCAAAAGTCATAATACGTTCTCAAAAAGCATTTCTTATTATGCGGAATAAGAAAATAGTGCTTGTAATATTTTCCAATGTTTTCTGTAATGAAAAGGATTGGATAGTAATGATTTGTTTACACATAATGAATATCCAAACATGGATATGGACTGAAATCTGAGGTGGCTGAACATATCCTCCTTTTCTGAGGAAAATAAATTTACATTCAATCAAAAAAAATGAATTTCACTCCAGCACCTGACACTGAGTCAGCATCTCCCCTAGTACAGTTCTGGCTATGCTGAAGTGCTTGCTTGTTCTTTTGGGTTGCATTTGCATTGTCCTTCACAATATGGGTTTTGACTATGAAATATATATTGCTGTTCCTTATTTTATAGGACTGACACAGTTTCATATCACACAGTTTCATTGGAAAATGCGATCTTTATACAGTGCTTAAAGATTGTGTTCACAAATGTATTTGTTACTTCCCTGCTCTTTTTAGTAGGTTCTCATGAATCCTTTATAGCTGTTAGAATCTTTTGGGGTAGGGCTTCCTTTTTGAGAAGAGCTGGATTTCAACCCTTGGCCACTTCCCCCTGTGAAAACATTATCTGGAAGGAGAAGGTGATTCTGCTGTGATTCAGGAGAGGGCAAAATATTTGACTGAAAGTATAGATTAAATAGTATAGTATAAATTTAGAGCACTGCATCTTCTGGCTGAAGGCCACCGTACAATGTATAAAGAACCCAGGGCAAATCATCAAGTACTGGTAGTCCTCCAGCATTCTCCTCAGAAAGTCTTTGCAAGGTACAGCCAGTCCTCTGAAATCTGCAGTGGATTTTTCTGGTCCTTATGCAGAAGCCCCATGGATTGTGCTCCAGACACAGTGAGTCCATGTAGAAACCTGGATACATTTAGTAATTCAAGTGCAGTTATAAACCCAGCCTTTGCAATAGAGGTTTTCAACCTGCAGAAGAGTATATGGTGAAAATGTAGATTCATTTTGTGAGGAAGATGGAAAAGGTTTTGAAGGATAGTGCTTAACAGAGGGAAAAAGAGGACACTAAGGATGTCAGGAGAAGACAGGATAATTAAGAAGGGATAGAGCAAGGCGTTGGGCAGAAGACAGACCTAAAAACTGCCCTTCAGTTTAGATTCTGAAATGTTTAAAAGTAGACAATTATGTTTTTTATTTTATGGTTCTTATCAATCTCGTTGAGCAAAATTTCATCTCTAAACCAAATTTTTTACAAGCTATTCTGATATGCCATTGGAAAATAAAGATTAACATTTTTGAAATCATAGCTGTCACACATTTGCTGCGGTAACTGACCTTTACCATAGCACCAGATACTCTTATTCCCCTCTAGTTTTAGTCAATGAGCACACAACCATTACGTGGTGACTTTGACAGGCACCAAGCATGCCTTGAGACTGTGTTCTTCCTCAAATTCTTAATTCATTTTCCAGAAGAATTACATGGGTTAACTGCATACCTCCAGCAACATGTTTCCATTATGAGGGGATGCATATAAAAAATGCATCAAATAGTTGTGATTGATGAGGGATTATGTATCAGTGAGAAGCTGCCTGAGCCTCTTAACCACTTATTTTCTCATCCTTTATTTTTCAAGCAAGGTTTGACATATGTTTTGGGCATTAGTTGAGATCCATTGGGTCATGCTTTTCAAAGCATTTTGTTAGGAATATTGAGCAATTGATTTTCTCTGGAAAACGCTAGGACGTCTTTATACCATCGCTATCAGTATGATCCAATTCTGTTCTCCACAGAAATTCAGCAGGAGTGCAATATAATGAGACCAGTGAAAGGAATCTGACTGCTCTATTTATAGCACACTAATTGATCAGGGTAGCCATGGTAGGAGGAAACTTCAGAGAAAATCAATGCAGTATCAAATGAAAGTAGCACGCAAGCCTTTAAAGGCAGCTGTGTGAAAGCCAGTTAAGAATGAAGATCCATGGGAACATCTTGGACCATGTGTGTTCTTGCTTTAAGTTGTAGGAATGAAACCAAGCTAAGCAGCATCTTATATGCAAGGCAAGCCTTACTGTGTATTTTTTTCTTCATCCTCTTGATACTCTGTCCCATTAAATCTTCTTGGTGGATTGTTTTAGTTTCATATGGGGACTGTAAATATCTTCTTTTAAGAGCTCCCCTTTGACAACCTAATCCTGCTTTTTGTCATGAGAATGACAGGCACGCCATGTAGGAGAACTGCAGAGCCTCTTGGCTGTGTGTCCAGTACTCAGGCACAGTTCCAGGTCTCATGGCTTTCACTTAAATGCAGGGAGAAGATGGTCTGTCTGCCTCCATTCTCATTCCTGTCATCAAAATCCTTGTAATCATAGTAGATACATGAAGCGTAACTGTTTGTACTCATTGCTAGTGTTTCTTCAATCTGTGTAATCAACCTTTACTTCCTCCCCTAATTGCATTGTTTCCTTATGAAATTTGCTGTAAGTCCTGAACAGCCCCTTATTTGCCATCCCTGAAAGTTCCAGGTTTGTGGCAGATACTCTCCTTCGCTGGTTTTATCTCCATGATGTGGAGAGACTGCCCATCAGTACATTGCTTTTGGGCTGCTGTAGGAGGATGGAACAAACTACTATGAAGGCATTTAACAATAACTTGTCTCAGAAAGAGTGAGAAGGAGAACATATGTACACTTTGGTTACTTTGAATGTGCTTTTTGTTCTTGTGTTTGTACACAGAAGAAAGTTTTACCTCTTCCCTAAAGGATAGCAAATATGACAATGATTACCAGCAAAGCTGTCCCTGCTGTCAATGTGTCTCCTTTCCTTCAGAGCTTGAACGTGCTTGCAATTAAATGAATAAAAAAAAAAACTTTCTTCATTTTACAGCATGTAGGATAGAGCATTTAGAATGCACATACTTTTTTCAGTAGGATTACTAAAGGCATGGCATCATGAAGTAGATTCATGAATAATTCTGTTTTTCTGCTGCTTCATAAGAAAGGAGTAAATAATCGACACCTTCCATGAACAGTTAATTTCTGTGGGCTAGTTTTATGTAGCACCAATAGCTAAGAATCTTAATGGTGCTACATCTCCTGTTCATTCAGTTTTGAGCATATGTAGTGGTATGGAGTTGTGGCTTAATTAGGTAGATGAATACTGTCAGAAATATTGTCAATTATCAATATGGCCTTCATCTTTCTTTAAGCCCTGACTGTGAATCCCGTTCCCAATGACATCAGCAGTTGCCGTGGTGAACTTTCATAAGCTAGTCTTTAATCTTTCATTAAATCACAGGCTAGGAAAGCAGACATGAGGACTGAGATGAAAAAATGCCCATCTGCAGCACTGATGTCTCCCTGAAAAACAGGAAAGCCACGCCTCTGTGTTTTTGGAAAAGATAATTTGCTGCATTGGTGAGCACACCTTCTCAGCTGCTTACCTTGTCTAAGCAACACCATGCAAGGAGAATTTGCAGAATGTAAACAGAGATGGGATATGTGGGGCTTGAGAGCAGCTGAAATCGAATATGACAGGGCCTGAATATGATGAATGACTCAGCTCTGTCATGTGCAAGGTTTGAGAATGGAGATAAGGCTGGCAGGTTTAGCATGTGTTTTTCTTGCTACATTGGGCTTTAGCTGGACATTTCTTAGAACAACATGCTGCAAATTTAAATTATTGCTCAGAAGGGCAGTGGAGATATCTCCATGTGAGCTACCCACACAGAGGTGATGTGTAAACTCGCACACATACTGGCACATGGGAAAAAAAGAATGGGACAGAGGGCAGAGTACTTCAGGGCCCATATGAAGCAGGATGGGTCTTTTGAGAAACAATTTGAGATGGGAGGGCAAATGGAAACTGAGTGGTTACTGACAAGCCCCCAAGTGTTTGTGTACTGAGCTGAGACAGGAAGAGAAGTATCTGTGTTGTAGGGGACATAAAGGTGCAATATAAAACTTTTGTTGTGGAACAGCTCCCCAAAATAGCACTTTGGGCCAAGATGTAGCTGTCTCATTCTGTGCTATTTTGTCTAATAGGAGATAATTCCTCCCCATGAAGTGTAATGCACTTATGTCATTACAGCATTGTGTCTCTGAGAATGTCATCATAGGAGCTGTTACTGGCACAGGATTTCTTAGCAGCTCATTTGTGCCCAGGTCTTGGTCTGCCAGTGCAAACTATATCCCTGTTCTATTTCTCCTAAATTAGTCCTGCCTTCTGTATGGGACCAGATGTTGAGCTGATATTTCCCTGTGTTTATTCACTTAGTGCCTGCTTTTGGGGAAAAGAAGTACAATAGCAATTTTTTCCCCCACAGTAGAAATGGGAAGCCATTATTTTGCACTTTGCAAATGGAAAAAGAATTAAAGAGGCAGGAAACAATTGCTTTGTTCTATTTTGCAAATACAGTAATCGAAAAAAAACAGAAAATAGAAAAGCAGAATCTGGAGGCTCTGGTTTGCTGGGGTTTTTTTTTACACATTTTAAAGTTGGGATTGATTTCCTTTAAGGTTATGAAGTCGTGCTCACAAATCTTTTATGTTTTCCCCGAGGCTTTTTATTCCTGGATAGGTTTTTGACAATTTAAAGTTAGTCAGAAGAAATACACTAAGCTGTAATTTATGTTGCTAGGCATTATTACCCAAGGCCCTGCCTTCTCACACAGAGAAGCACACAGGTGAAACTGCAGAATAGAATTATCTTTGCCCAGGTTGCAAAAAGAGAAGTTGTCTGTGAGAGCACTCTGTCATGTTTTCCTACCAGCATCAAGTTCACACTTAAGTCCTTGAAAAATATCATTTGCTCAGATGACAGACTGTCACAGGGCGGGACATAGGTTATTGCTGTGAGATGAGAGCCTTTTGGCATTCTTCTGAGTCACTGGCACCATCTGTCCCTCTTCCTGAGGTAGGGCCGGATGGAGCAAGTGCAGCCCTGGCATGCTGTTCAGCTTTTTATTTGGCATTCCCGACCTTGCAGCAGTGGCGGTCTGATGCGGGGGTTGGTTTGGGATGACTTGCTTTGTTCCATGTTCTGCAGCAAAGCCTGGGCATAATCTGATTTGACTCACATATTGTATTGCAGGAGACATGTTTTGCTGCAAAGCAGATGGTTTCAAAATTAATATTTTTAATGTGATGCTACTAGTGCATCACATTAGGCCAGGTGTTTCTTGCTTCTCTTGCCCCTCCTTGTTTTTCTTTTCAACATACAATAAAAACTTAGAAGGGAATTCAGAATTCAGATAGATCACAATTCTGGTCACCCAAATAGTGTCAACCTAGTTTCCCTTTTTGCTTCTATTAGGTGGATGATGTGTTCCTGTCCTTTCTCGCTCGGGTTTGATCCTTTCAACATGGACTGAAATTCGTAGCCCTGGGCTCATCAAACACATATTGATTAAAAAACCGTCTACCCTTAGAATAACTTTTAGGCAGCACAAAATATAGCGGTAGGATATTAAAGATAACAGGGTCAGGTTTCCCACAACATTGTATGTGGAAAGACGTGGTAAGTGCTGGTATTGCAAACACTGTGGTGTTAGAGGAGAACAGGATTTTACAGAGAAACCCAGGGCTGTGAGCTTGCTAGCTGAGTTCATTGTGAGGATTGCTGCAACACTAGAAAAAATAAAAACTGAGTGAATTTGAGCTTAGTGCTGTTAGTGAGCTTTCAGACAAGTAGTAATGGATGGGTGAGGCTTGGCAGTGGAAGACAGGAGTTGAGGTTATATGAGTATTGACACAGGAATGACACTACGCTCGTAGGAGAAGGGAGTTCTCTAGGGATGATGTTCAGTGTAAAGTGACAAGGAATAAGCGCTGAAGTCTGTGAGTGATGAAGTGAAAAGTGACCCACAGCACTGAAACCTGGGGAGGACAGTTTGCATGGATCAGGGAGACTGGGGAGAAAGCAGAAAGGATGGATAATGGCAGCAACTGTTTCTTGAGCAATAACTGTAAAATCGAAATGGGATGAACAGCAAGTTCTTTTAGAATGAAATGTACTGTAATGCATTTATATGTTAATGAGAAGGAGCAGGAGGGGTGAAAATAGGAGCGGCCACTGCAAGAAAATATCATTGAGCATAGAGTTAGAGGAGTTGGTGCTAGAAAGTAAAATTTCCATGTTGTTTCCCAGGTAACAAGTGAGTTTGTTGAGGCTGGGAGATGTCCAGACTGTGAGGTGAGACATGGGGATGGAGGCTCATGATTGTGTGTGCCATTTGTTTTTCTCTCATTTTTAGACTCCTTAAATAGATCTAATTTCCCTTAGTGTTACATAACATTGAGTAAAACCCAGCTTTTCAATATCTTTAATTAGTTTTAACAGTCAAATTTCTCCTTAACACATTTAAAGTAATGAATGCAGCTCTCCATCCTTGCAGAAAAGGCTCAATGGTTACCTGCAGTGATTGTGCAGGTGACTTTCATTGATCCAAGCCCCATTTCCTCTTGAGTTAGACACAATGCTCCAGTGCAGGAGGTCCAAACTTTGCCATCCATGACGCTGGTGTCTTTCTGTGTCTGTATGTTTTCTCTTTATTTTCTGTGCCTGTCTTCATGCTCCTGAAAGCTCTGGTGCAGCCTCTTGTGCTTCCAAAGCCCTGCAGCTTTGGAGAGCTGGCAGCAGTCACCTGTCCATGGAGATCATCAGAGTTGGTGTCAATTTGATGTGGATTTAAACAAAGCTAGGCCTGCCAGGTTGGACAGAGAGTTACTTGCTTGAATTTCAGAATTTTGACTTATGGTTTGATTCATGCTTCAGGCATAATTTCAGATCTCTCATTTGAAGAGAAAATATCTTCCCTACCTGGCTGGAAGCCACGTCCAGGGCAATGCAGTATGATCCTCACTGGGAATACTTTTCATCTACAGAAATTGTAGATGATGTACATACTTGTGCACATGCTTGTGCACATGCTTTGATAGTAAAGAGCATCTGTACTTGTTATTGCTTTGTGTAGTACTGAAAAGCACATGTCAGTATGATAGGTATGGATCAGGGAATAATTATAGCTTGTGTGGACTATTTAGAACTATATACAGCCTACTGATCATGCAACAATGCATCTATTTTATAAACTTTGTACTCTATTGGAATAAACATTGTAAGGTCTTTACTCTGACGCTGAGTTATATTGATCTGTCAGCACATGTTTAACAATAGTGTTGTAGAAAAGATAATTTTTTTGCAGACACATCTACATCTGTATTTATGTCAGTGTCAAAGAGAATCAACACAATGAGGGAGAGTTTTATTTCAAAATTATAAAATGCTTGTAAATCCGTTTTGTTGTTTTTCTCTTTGAAATGCAAAACCATGCAAAGGTGTTGCTCACATTTTTTATTTACTATGAATTCAGCTAGTTCGTTAATCTAGCTCGTGTTCCCACTGGGGTCATGCTGTCCACCCTGCTGATGATAGGGAATAAGTTGTTTTTGTTATATACATATGAAGCCTCTTACATAGAAAAAGCTTTGAATAGATACTCAATAGTGGAGAACCATTTTCAGACAGCTACATTGTTCTGGAAAAGGAGAATCATATAGCCCAGATGAGTTACTCTTTGAAACTGTAAGAAATAGTTATTATCATCAACATTTACAACCCCGCGTGTGGGTTTTATTTATTTTGGATGTATCAGTTGTGTACTCAGACGGAACTTAATTCTCACCTGATGCAGAGTCCAGCTCCTCATAGGCAGTTATGTTGCTGTAACTGAGGTTCTCCAAAACCCCTGCGTTCTCTCACTAGATCTGCTTATCTGTGAGTGAGTTCTGGTGTCCTTCCCTTGTGACTGATATTCAGATCTGGGCTCTTCTCCCTCACTTCCTCCATTTACCAAGTGTCATTACTGATCCCAGGGTTCTTGGTTGAAACCTTTGAGTTACCTGCTGAATTAATTGGAATATGGACAGAACTTAATTAATTTTAACTTACCTTAAATGTAAATGACAATACGTTTCTCAGTGATGTTGAAAAGGAACTGGGATGCTGAAGACCTGATGGCTAAGGAAGTAATAATGATGCATACTTTGCATAAATAATTGTTTATATCTTGCAGCCATTTCTAGTCACCATTACACCTGCACAGAATATGGACAATAAAAATTTCAACAGGAATGATATGAACAGAAGCATTGGTGTAAAAACAATTTTTGTAAAAAAGAAGCTGTTCAGTAGAGGTCACTGTAGTGGACAAAAACATCTCTCAGAACTCCTTATTGTGTATTTACACAGTAGACCTCATAGTGTTTGAGTAGCCACTCTGTTTCATTAATGGTATTTAAAAGGTTTAATCTGCATGATGAATAGAATTTTAAAAATCCATAGCTAACATAGGAAAGTGAATATGTTTGTTTTGTATGAAGCATAATAATTTAAAATTGCTTAATGTTTTCCTGAGTTTCTTGCTGAGTGTAACTGTGTACTAATAAAACAGACATGCCCAGGGCTACTCCCTTCTGCTGTAGTGGCTATGTCTTGACTATTATTATTTTTGTTAACCTAAGCATATAGCGACATTCAAAGGTCATTTTGGAAATGATACTTGATTTCTGTTTACCTTCCAAATTTTTTGGGAGAGGGACAGTGGCTATAACTTACTCTAACAGTTTCATAGTGTAGATAATTGAGTTTCTCTTCCATGAATGTTTCTGGACACTATTAATTGTGCAATGTAGATACTGCTTGGGATTTTGTAGAATGTTACTTTGTGTATCTTGGTACTTCTTGTGGTACATGTCCTTAGGGAAAGGCCTGGCTCTGTAGCTAGAAATGATGGAGTACACCTGGTACAGTCAAACTACTACAAGTCCACAGTGAGTTGAAGCAAGTGAGCGGCATGTGAAGAACGTTGCTTTGGAGATCTTTGGTGAGCCTGCACTCACCCCTGCAGGCTGATGTAGCAGGATTGGAATGTCACAGAGTTAGTCAAGCTCATCAGACCCATTTGCTGCTATAAACTCTTATTCATAGTGATGACATGATCACATTGTACATCAGATAAGTTGTCGTGTCTGGTGTTTTCCCATTCTTGATGACACTTCGAGGCAGTTAGTTGCTGCTGTAAAAATGCTGGAGTCAGCTGAAAGTATAGAGAGGATTTAGATAGGCAGAATGAGATTTCTTGAGCTGTTATATGACCAAGTCATTGAGGTTAATGCTTCTCTGTATACAATGGCACCATGGGACTTTATAGACCCAGGAATGGTCAAGAATCTTCATTACTTTTTTCCTGCTGAGAGCTGACAGCTTCAGCGAGCACACCAACTGTTCAGTTGTGCTGGAACTTTGAGGCAGAGTTGAGCCAGAGGAGAGGAACCAATTACTGAAGTGCCAACAACCACTGGCCATCACTTTGAGTTCCTCCTGGAGGTCATTCTGCATGGCCTCACTTGGCAGGTGAGGTCTGTCACAGTCAGAGGACTGGGTGATGAAATTTGCAGCAGTATGACAGCTTAAAATAACAGAGCAATCTGTTTGAATACTGGGGGTGTCTTGGGACACACAGAATTGTGCTTGTCTATGCTTTATTTCATTGTATAACTCTCCATATCAGACCTGCATGAAATTCAATTTCTTATCCTGCCATAAGCTTGTGTTGTGTATGATCACAGCAAGTAACAGAATGATATCTATTAGAATAGCTCCAAGATGCTGCATTCTTATCCACAGAAATAAAGGCTGTAGTTCTTCTAAAAATTGAAACAGAAACATTGTAGCCTTTGACTCTAAAGCCTTTCAGAGAAGCATCACAAATTTTCCATAACTACTAAAATAAAATGTTTATGTAAAAATCTCCCTTCTAGAGATTTTTTTATTTGAAAAATATCAAATGGGTCAAAATTTAAGTGTCTAATTTTGGGAAAGCTGCCAACATTGAGTGGAGCATTCAGATACCTCACATCCCCATTTACCTCTAGGCTGTATCTGTTCCTGTCTCCAGGAGACACGGTTGTGCACTGCAGGAAAAAAATATTTCAACCAAATAACATTGTCTTTGTAAGGAAATGGAAGCTTAGAATACTCAAGCTACAGCTCCTGGGGGACAGTAGCAATAGCTAGCAAGAATTCTGAGATAATTTCCTCCCTGCTTTATTTTTTACATCTAACTTCCTTCCCTCCCTTCCTTCAGTGAACTCAAATTCTAAGGTAGCCTTTGCATTTTGTATACTGGCAGACTTAACTGCTGAATTCTTGTAACAGAACATTTAAATATTCATGCTGCCTTTAATTTTAGTGCTGAAAGACTGTAGTGGATACGATGATGCAGGAATTTGGGCTCAGAAAATGGAAGATTTTTTTAATGCTTCAGCTTCATGTGAAGGTTTATCAGCCAGACTCCAAAATGAGCAGAGCTGACTAAAGTATTGCTTTAAATGATCTCTTTCAGTAAATACACAGCCAGGATCTTCAAATGGCTAAGCATACAGATGGTGTCTGATGTACAGAATGTGGCTGTAAGTGTTGTTTATTCAGGACAAGAACATGTATTATAGATCTGTAGTAATACACTGTACGCATGTACACATCATCAAATTTCTTTGTCTGAATTGCCTAAACTAAGGTTAACAAAGAAACATGTTAAAAATCATCTTATGGTTATTCCAGGTTGGATTTAATTACATAAGGAAATTTAAGTGATTTATCTGTGTGGTTCTTATTTCCCTGTGTGCTGGCAGTAGGCAGCCTGTCCCCTCACTGCCAGCGTCTGACTGATTAATTGGTCTCTTGCTTGATCTATTTTCCTTTTTGTTTATGTATAACTTGTTCTAGTGCTTTCCCTTTTTAATATGGTAACATCAAATTTGTTTACAGTCTGTGAACTAATGTGGATTAAAAGTCAAGCAGCAGCAGCAGCAGCTCTAATACATAATTGATCTACCAGTAGGGCACAAGGAACTGCTTCTTGTTCCTAGATAGGAAATGCCTTTTTTGTCCTATGCTGATAGCCTGAGTTCTTAAATTTATGTTAAAGTGAATAGACTACTGGAAATTGCCCAATTATCCATGTTAATAACTTTTTAAGAGATGAATTTGTTGTTTGAAGCATAATGATTTTTACACACAGACACACATGCACTGTTTGACATGTTTCTTTTAGATTTCAATGCAATTCTGTTTATCGGCAATTGGAGATGTCTTATGTCTAGAAAATGTGGTGCATTTTGAGTCTGCATCCTGCTGTGACCCCACACCTGGTAATACCTAACAGAAGATTTTGCTTGCTTAAACTATTTTTTGTACAGGTGCAAGAGTACAACAACAGCATCCATTTGTGAATGGATAGGTTGGAAGAGACCGTGCCTGCTTATATTAACATTGGCCCTGATTTTATTTCAGCTTGTCCCATGTTGCTGAGGAATGACTCTTGACTGTTCAGTTAAGCGGAGGTAGAAGCTTGTTTACGGTTTAATGTTTAATGATATTCTCACTGAAGTGAGGAGTTTTGTATTTTCAGCCTCCTCCTGAGGTACACATGGTGGTCACAGCAGGGGCCTTTAGAGCTGTAGGCTGCACGGCATGGATGGCGGCTGCACGGCTGTGGCGCTGATAGCGTGGATGTGCCGGACAGCACGGCGCGATGCCCCGTGATGGATGGGAAGCAAGAGACAGCCAGCAGGGCGTCTCTGCCTTCCATTAAGTCCACTCACGCATGCCATATGCCATCATCCCTGTTCTGGGGATTTAATTCTCTGGGTAGCATCAACCACTAACACTGGAGTGACAGGAGTAGAGCAAAGCAGAAAATTTAAGCCATGCTCTAGAAGAAGGCTGCAAATCAGAATGTGGCTAAATCAGAAAAGTAGAATGGAAGGTGAGGGAGGGAGGATCTTTTTGCATACATTCTTATGCTTTCTGTAAAAAGTAGGTTACACTGGTCTAGTATATTGCAGTGCACTTAAGATGATACAATTTGAATAAAGTTTTAGCAGTAGGGCAATAAACATTTTGCAATGTCTAGTTATAAACATCTGAAGATGTTGCATATGCAAAAGCAAGATCTTTGTAAATAATGTTATATTTAGAAAAAAGACATACTTTCAAATGCAACCACCCTTTGTTATGTTGCTAGACCTAAGAGTAGAGCAGCAAATTGTCAGTTTCAAAATGGAAATTCAACTTCATTCCTAGAGGTGTGGTTAATGAATAGAGTTAATTTGACTGCTGCTAACTTTCCCTGGCCTGTGAGCTGCCCGTGTTGCCCCCTGGCATTTCTAAAAGTTGCCCAGCAGTGGGGTCACTGGTGGGTGCCAAAACTGGGGAAGCAGCTCGTTCCCAGCTTTTGGAAACTGAACTTGTTTAGTGTTGTGCAGACAGCTTGGCAGTGGCTACATTTTGTAAGTCTGTTTCAGAGAGTGTGATGCATGAAATATCAGGGTTTGCAGGTAAGGTAAGCCTTCGTTTAGGTGGAGAAAGCCAAGCACATTTTTGACAGTAATTTGTTGGGATGAGTGACCTCAGCCAAACCAAGAAATGTGAATAACTTGCAGCGGGTAAATATTAGCATCTACCAGCAAATAACTTTTTAATTGCCTTTAAGGAGTCTGTCATCACACTGGTTACTTCTGCTGGTGAGGAATTTCAAAAATAGCACAACTCTGATAAGTGTTTTGAAAAATACCAGGTAAAAAGACTATTTAACCTCAGTGATTTTATACTTTTCATCAATGTCTAAATTGTTTAAAACTGTGTGCTCTTATATGGTTTCCTTATGTACAGAAGGAACATGTTCATTTAGTTTGTTCCCATGGCCTCTGGTCCTATCCCTGGGCTCCACTGAAAAGAGCCTGGCTTCAGCTTCTTATACCCTCCCTTCAGGTGTTTATGTACATTGCTGAGATTGCCCTGAGTTTTCTCTCTTCCAGGCTGGACATTCCCAGGTCTTTTAGTCTCTGTCCATATGAGAGATGCTCCAACCCCTGAGTCATCTTCCCAGCCCTTTGCTGGACCATGTCCAGTATGTCTCTGTCTCCTTTGTACTGGAAAGCCCAGCACTGGACCCTGCATTCCAGACAGTTTCAGAGTTGAGTTCTTTTCTCTGTGGGTATCCATGTGATGTGAACTGAGGCTACTGTTGTTTTCTCTTTTTGAGAATACATTCACATGGGTTCCACTTTTATTTTAGCAAGAAGACATCCACATTTCTGGTTTTGATCTCCCAAATCTTGCACATGAATTCTCAAGAGTTTCAAAAGTGTGATTTTAGGAGAGATCCCACCATCACATTTCTTCATTACTGGCATATCCTGATAGCTCAGCAAACACATTATGGTAAAACATGTATCTATTTATTTTCCCAGTTGTTGTGAATCTCTGGTTTTTATTGGAAGATTTCCTCCTTAGAAAGGGTGTCTCTGTCCTCCAGAAACACCCATCCTTATACGGCTTTACAATAACAGGGGACTGATGTCGGAAGTTAGAATTCAACACCAATGATTTATGGTCCTCTAGAGTGATAACTTGAATGACAGTACTCCCTCAAACAATATTGAAATTCCCTGGACACCCAGGCACATATTGCATGTGTGTACCACCAGCAGTCATTCAGGAGTGCAGAAGAAGAGGGAAGCTGAAATGCAGTTACCATGCAGGAAATCATATTTTTTCAAGAACCTTTGTAATGATAAAATGTAGCTGAGCAGTTCAGACTAAGGCTTTCCTTAAAGCTGAAAGGCTGAAATAAATCTTCATTCTGTACTATGATAAAGATATTGGAACGCTTTTTGGAACTCGAATTAGATTTGTCCTGTGGGGAACTGACCTCTTGAATCTATGTATGCTGCATAGTTCATGATACCTCTACTCTTAATAAAATATAATACTTATTAATGGATCTCAAGTCAGTTATTCAATTACCTCAGTAATTTAAAGCTTAATTATGCTGCATTCTAGATCTCAGTGGCTGTCCTCAGCTGATTTTTCTCAAATCACTATCACTCCAATTTTACAGTGTAGTTCAATTCTCAGGACTGCCATTTGCATGGAGTGACAGATTAAAATTGGATGGCTAAAATTATTATGGTTCCTAGCTCTTACTGCAGTGATGGAGATTGTTTCCTCATAGTATGAGGAAACACATGGCTCATTAAATAACTCTTGAAACACTGTAGTTTTCAGTTTATTGTATTGTTGTAAATTGAAACTTACAAAGGGCTAATCCAATTTTAATGCATCTTTTCTGAAACTGTGAGTCGCATTTTTGGAGGAGCTTTGAATAATAAATTTGTAGGCACCAGTTTAGAAGTTCTCTATTTCCAGGGGAGAAAAAGTGAATATTATGGTAGGAGAAATGGTATCTTTCAACTCGGTAACTTACTGGCACTGAATAGCTATACAGAGCTATTTGAAAACACGCATTTTTGCCTCTGTGCAGGATCATTCTTCATCTTATCCATCAGCAGACCTGTGTACCCCATTGCCTGGGCAGGTTCAGATTAACTTGCAAATTTTGACAGAAGTCAGTCCTGAAAAACTGAAAATCCTTAGGCTGGGTCTGGTCCTAGGAAATTGTCAGCTGGCATGATATATGCAAATACATGGAAGATATAAGATTTGGTATTTATTTACTCTACTCTAAGTTTAGGTCTGCGCCTAAAATCAGTTTTGACATGTGACTGTAAAACATGGGACCTCTGTGCAGGAATACTTCCTATTTATCTTTCCCTACCATCCTGTGAAAATTTTGAAAAGAGGCTGGAGAATGAACAAGATGAATGGTTTTCTCTTGTGGATCACAGTAATAGTGGATCATCTTGATATCTCTCCCTCAATTACTTTTTTATTTAATCTCTTCTGCGCCTCACTTTTATCTTATTTCTATGGTTTCTGCGTTGCCTTGTTTGTTTCAATCCTCATCTTAACATTATCCTAAAATATCCCTTCGTTCCCAGATGCTGTTTAACCTACTTATATTTGAAAGTGGTCAGGCACAAGGAAGGGGGTGGTATCTGATAGCTACTAATGCTCCTCTTTGAAACGTGCTCAGGCCTGTGGGAAGCTTTCTGCATGATGAAAAGCATCCTGACAGCAATCCTGTGGTCAGCAGTTTGGCAGAGACCAGGGGCTGTTTTGACAGTCTCAGTGACAAAAAGAGGGTGACTTCAGGACAGGGGTGGTAAAGCTGAGATGCTGGTGTGGCATTTCAGATCTTGCTATGCAGTCCCTGGCCAAAGACTTCTGCCTTCAGGAACTGGAGTATGGAATCCTTTATGGAGAGTAATTTTCCACATTATTTTTATTCCATGAGTATTATGAAAGTATTGCTACTGTAATTGCACATTAAATTGCAATATAGTGTTTTTTTTCTCTTTGTCTGTAATCTTAATCTAATAAGACATTCACAAGCTGCCTGGAAAACAGACTTTATTTTTTTTTCCCCATGGGAATTTCCATAGAAAAAGTCACCATCTGATATTTGTCTATTGTAAAGAATGATTTTATCATTTCAGAATAGAAGAACCTACTTCTATCCTTCTTACTCTCTTTCTGGCTTTGCTTATTTGGAAAATAGCATGCTGTAAAAATGTTTAGGTTCCTTTCCCTCTTATTAATATCTCACATTCCAAATTAAGTGTTAGAAAAGAGACAGTACTAATAATTGAAAACAGTATTGTCCTTGAAAATCAACATTTTTAATTTCTTCTTTAAAATTAAAACCTTCATTTTCAAAATTTAAACTAAACAAATAGGGCAAAACCCAATGTTCAAAACCCCAAGTCCCTGTCAAAATGAAGAAAAATTTATGAAAGAATTTCCCAATTTCTAATTAAAACTTAAAAAAAAATTAAGGTCAAAACCTATTGAAGGTAATTTATGAAGATATGAAGTAATTTCAAATTAAAATGAAGGTTTTACACAAAATACTTTCTTTATCAAGCCTACCTAATTAAAATTTGGAGTGATATAATCCCTTTATCCAAACAGCGAAAGCACAAAATCTATGTAGGTTTTAAATTTTATTATATTTATATATAAACATGCAGACACATATGGTCAAATGACTTTTAAATCCCATCTAATTAATTTAAACAATATATAATTTTTATGAGTAGCATATTGAAATGAAAGGTGGAAGACTTTTTAAAATTAGAACAGATACTTCAATAAAAAACCAATAGTCTCACTGGATGAATACTGTCTCCTCATTGCATTGAACTTAATATATTACTATAAGAGTTGTAAGATAAAATTACTAATAGAAATGAAAAGGACTGCCAAAAGTCAAATTGCTTCATTGGAAGCTTCTTAGCCAAATGACAACATCCAGTTCTAGATAATTAAATCTTATTTTGTAGGAATATCACTGAATGATGCAATTTGCCTTTAGGTACTTTGCTTTTGGTTGAACACAGTAACAAAAATTTATTTGGGCACTTTTTGTTTGTTTTAGAAATGGCTCAACATTGTATAACAAAAATGAAAAGCTCCGACTAGGAGAGAACAACATGTTAGTCTTCCAGAGGGAAATCACTAGTGCAGCTGTTCCAGGGGTCAAGCTAAATTTTACCACCTGAGTCTTCTTTTTGGATCTGAACATTAAAAGAGCCGTAACAGAGAGGTACAGAGGGAAGGTCTCTCTGTCTTAGACAAGATGAAGCTTCTTGAGAATTTACTAATTTTCTCAAAATGAGTTAGGATGCCAGTCTTGTTGCATGTTTGGTGATTCAAAGCTGTTGACCAGTTTCCAGTCTTCTTGTATTCCTGGTCAGCTTTCTCCCCTTTGTTTTGGTGTCAACATGATCCTTTGTTTTGAAAGGTTCTTCCCTCACCTGTTATTTATTCTCCCTGGTGTGTTTAGCATCTGTTTACTTAAAAAAAAAAAAATCCAACACAAATTCTTTTAGATGTCAAATATTCACTTTCCAGTCTCCTAATCATCTAATCTCACCACTGCTTCCAGTCATGTCTTGAGTGTAGGTGATCAGTCTTGACATAAAAGTTTGTTTTGAGGCATTGCAAGTACTCATATAATGGATGGATGCTGGAAGTTTGGTATTAGGAATGCCTTGTTCTTTCCTACCTTTGGTGAGAATTACAGTTTGGTAGCAAGATGGGTGTCCTTTCCTGATGTAGATGGCAGTGACTCTTGGTTCCACTGGTAGTTCACCTCTTAGATGCTAAGGATGTGAACTATTCCTCCTAGTCAGGGCCTTTTCTTTACATGGGTTTCCATAGTCTTCTCTTTAGTATGCTAAAAATGAAGTTTAGTTGTGATGCATTTTGTAGCAGATATTTTAGTGTCCTTCTAGTGGAGCTTTCCATTATAAAGATACCACTTTGGTTCATCATAATAATTTTTTTTTTCACCCTGAAGTGCTTGACTTTTCTGAAATGCTAAAGGAAGACTAATGTATTGTCTTGAGGAATAAGTCTTAAGTCACAGTTAAGACAGTAATAATTTTGTATGCTTTCTTTGAACTTACAATTTTTGTTATGAAGATAGATTTGTTGCAGTTTTGACTTTGTAACCTCTTGTGTGCAGATGCAACAGCCTGAATTCATCAGACCACTCAAGTGCAGCCTTAAGTAAAGGGTGTGAGTGTATTCGTTTGTCTACACTGTCCTTTGAAGGACGTTTCTAGACTGTCTCCAGAAACAGTGTCACTGCACATAAGGACAGCAAACCCTCAAAAATAATCCCAGAGACAAATGTCCAAGCACTCTCTTGGTTTTAATATATGGCAAGATGTGTCAGACAGTCTGTTTGCTGTAGATGTGTGGCATACTTTTAAGGCTCTGATGACAATGGGCTGCCATAGCACCTTTGGGCACACAGTGGTCTCAGCAGTTTCTGAGACTACATTTCTAAAAGCTGTGCAAACAAATTTGATTACAGTACTGAGTTCAGCTGCTTCATTAAAAGTAGACTTCAGAGATTTGAATGTAGACAGGATGCTTGAGGAGTGAAGAATGTTGTGGCCTTTAAGAATTTCTTTGATTTTTTCATTTGGTAAAGATAAAAAGATGGGTCATTTTTATGGTAATAGTCCTGATACCGTTAAGAAGACTCACACTGGTTTTCAGTAGGAATTTGGCACTTTCTTCTCATAAGTCCTCATAAGTTGAAAATGTCATACACTGGTTTTGCTATTACTACCTGTGCTGTAAGAAGGCCAAAATGGAGCAGGGGACCCTCTGTGAAACCCTGAGAGCTGGCTCAGGTGATGGCCAAGTACAGCACAGGGTGGAATGTGATGGCTGGCAAGTGTAAACCTGGCTTCTTAGTATGTGCCAAGGGAGGTAGTAGGCAACAGCAGCTGGGTCCTTGGAGAGAAAGCTTGTAAAGATAGACTGTATAAATTATGTTTGGCAGAGAGGTTGAAATTGCTGTGCTATGAGTGCACAGAACCATTTCACTAGAGTTGTATCCCCAGTTCTGGGACTGTTCTGGTATGTTGCTGGTGCACTAGCAGTCCCTCAGTGCTGCAGACAGTAGTGCAGGGGCATGCCTCTTCCTTGGCAGCCTGCTGCTAATTCTCACTTGCAAGCCTCATGTCAAGGGGCCTGTGGTCTCTGATAATAGCTGCCTGCTTGTCTGTGTCTATGGCATGGCCATGCCACTAACTGTGCTCATCAGAGAAAAGAAAAAGTTATGTTCTGCTGCTGAAACAGGGGTTACAGTGACTGTGAAGAAAAGTCCCACTGTGTATACATAATTAGTTATTTTTTGCAGTTTGGTAATACCCCATCACATTTATTACTTTTTAAGTCAGAAGCACAGCTCACTTTACAGCTGGTCTTCATTTCTTACTGTTTTCTGGCGAGAGATTCCTTTCACTTAGAATTCATATGATTCATGGGTTACAGGCTCATCTGTTGAAGTACAGTATGTCTGCAGAGGCAGTTGTGACTGCCACCATACTTGTAACATAATCTACATAAATCTCCAGAAGAATCAGTGATTTGAAAGAAATTCCTACCTGCTTTTTGTGTTGGATGGCCATCTGGCTGGCAAATCCCCTTGTGGAAATCAGGTACATCTGAGAAGAGCAAGACAACCTTCTGACACCTGTTTCTCCAGCAGATGTAGTTGCTTATTCTGCTGTTTTATTTTTTCAGCAGGGGCTTTTGAGATTTGCTTTTGGATCTACTTTCAGCAGCTTTGCACTGTGTACAATGGTCATTCTGACCAAATCACCCTTTCTCTTTTTTGGCACAAATTTTTGGGGGTCCTAAATACACCTTAGGAAGTGCTTCTGAATCTGGGCACCTTGGTTTAGTCACAGAGACTTATAATTACCCATCTTCTTTAGTTTCAGAAACTGCTTTCAGAATATCTGAGAAACACTGAAACAAACTGGCTTTTAAGATCAAGTGGCATCTTCTATTTGAGGATCATTTGACATATATTTGTGATCCTCCATGTAAATGGTTTCCAAGATGCAGAAAAAGATAATAGATGTGTCAAAGTGGTACTTTTTAAGGATAATCCTTTTGTCTGCTAGAAATTTTGTATCTATAAAAAGATACAGAGCATTCTGAGGCCACATTAGAATACAAATGCCGTTGGCACTCTGCTCTGAATCTGTGTTTGTATTGAGTATGCCTATTGAGTATGCCAGTGTGCCTATTGAGATCTTCTTATTCACAAATTGTCCTCAGTTTCTGTGTGACTCTCAGCTCTGCTGAGATTTCTGCAGCTTTATGTATGTGCTCTTTTGTGCATGGTATGCAGCATGGAGCCCCTGATTTCTTTGCTGGAGAACCAGCCGTGATAATCGAAATAAACACAACCTTCTGTAGATGAATTGTGTCTCCTGTAACTAAAGGTTAAGGTGTCATCCAGTGATTTATCCTTCCCAAATGGATTTGTTGGATCACTATGATACAAACATAATTTACTACCTTTTTTGCACATCGTAGCTGTGTCCTCAGAATGGTGTTTGGAGATTTACAATACTGAGCACGGTGATATATGTGTCAAATTATCAACCATCCTGTTTGCTGTTTAGTTAGTGCTGACAGGAATTGTGCATTTAGCAGAATGAGGCTTCTGCAGCAATCTTTTGATAGGATTGTTTTCTTTCAAAGCTGCTGTTAATCAAAAGTTTCTGGAGAAAAGCTGCAAAACAGACCACTGATTGTATTGACTTGTGCTCTGGCCAGCCAGATGTGAATAGTGTGTGTTGTGGATGTCATTCTCTCTGTAAATTATTGTCAAGGTGCTGCCTCCTTGATGAAAATCCAGCAAGCTGTTACAATTTGAAGGCAAGAGGTACCTTGCTGTAAAGAACCCTTGGGTTAGGCGTGCCTGACAGGATGTGAATGGATTCTTTGAGAGGAGTAAGTGATTCCTACTTTGTTATTCCCACAGGTCTAAACACATTCTCAGAACTAAAGAGGTTTTATGGATATGCAGACAGTTGTACTTTTTCAAAGTTTATTCCTATCTGGAAACACTTAATGAAACATTTCCTTCCTGCAGTTTCTGCTTTCCTTTTGTGACAGTTCTTGTTTGGCAGGAATAGTTTACAATTCTTTTCTTGGCCATTTTTTTTGGTGTGTGCTGTGTGACCCTATGCTTCAAGTGGTGCATTGCAGATTACATCGAGGCTACTGGGTGCTTATACAGGTCCTCCTCTCTTGTCTCCAGAGGAGGCAAAATAGGTCTGTTAGCACAAAGCACCATGTCAGGCCATTTGATTGCCTCCTTTTGAGCCTTTGATCCCAGTGGCACAGACCTGAAGTTGCCCTTATTGCACCCACAAAGGAGGAAGCAGAGGCAGTAGCTGGAAAGGTTGTCCTTGTTTGTTACCTGTATGGTCAAATGGGAGCTGCTGCTGCTGTGAGGAACCTGGTTGTGATCTAAGTGACTGCCATGGCTGCCTATTCTGTGTCACCTGTTGAATTAAGCTTCAAATGAAAGCCATTAATTTAGGAAGTCTGTATAACTAGGAGGAGGTTTCTCACTGAGAAAATTCTGACATAAGCCAGGAAAACAAAAGGGGGCATACATCAGCTGCACCTGTTTACACCTCTTCCTTCCTCAGTGGTGCAACTCTAGGAAACATAGGAGCTGGCTTATTGCATTGTTTGTGCATATGATCAACCAGGCAAAGACAAAATGAGGACAACACAAGGAATTTGAAAATTGTATTCCAGGACAGAGTGGCTGCCCTCTTGAAACTGTCAAACCCTCTGGTACAGTCTCTCGACTTAGAAATTGAAAATGCATATCAGAATCTTCTCCTAGTGAGTTATCTGCCCTTTGTGATTTTCAGCAAGTAAAAAAGTAAAGCCATTGCTTCAATACAGATATGCTATCCTCACATTTAAGTTCCCAGAAGGCCTCTGACTATGTGACAAGAATTTAATGGATATTGCATAACGGTTTGTGCATAATGTTTAATGCAGTCTCAGTTTTATGAAATATGGATAATATTGGAGACATTTTGAATAGCAGTTTAGATTTATACTTTCTTTTTAAGGTGGAGACGAGGGACATTTTTAGTGTTCTTCAATGACATTGGAAGAGTTGAGATTGTTATTATTAAAAATGAATAAAATCCATAGAAGTGGAAAAGAGAAAAATATATTGCATAGATGGATTATGGGCAAATCATAAATATTTCAAGCATTTCTGGAGGTTAGAAATGCTGTGTCTTTATTTGAATAGCAAAGCTATCTCAGCACACTTCCTCCAAACTTACTCTGTCCAAGGTGTGTTGCTCCTTGGTGTGGAAGGTTGGAACTCAACTGACAGGATGCAGTTTTGAATAATCTTTCTTCTTGTTAAAGGTTTATTATTAAGATGAAGGCATTTAGGGAAAAAAAAAAGTATTGGATGATTAGATGCATGTGCTGCATATATTAAGGATTGGTTTAAATTGTATGTATTTGTTTTGTAACACACAGGACAGCTTTCCAGCTCGATTTGGAGGAATACATTTCGTCAATCAGCCATGGTATATCCATGCCCTCTACACAGTTATCCGGCCCTTCCTAAAGGAGAAAACACGAAAAAGGGTATTCTTTTTAATTGTCCATTTCCTGGCAATTGTCATCAGCAGATGCATCATACTCTAATAACGTAGATTAACATGAGATATATGAGATATCAGCTTGCTGTTGGTGGAAAATGTTCAAATATATCTATGTTGTAAAGCGTACCTTCAACTGTTTTAGAAACTTATACATTATCCTTAGAGGACACAGTCAAGCAGTGCACTTAAATGGATTTTAAAATATAAGCGCATGCTTGCTTCTGGGAGTTATATAAAAAAATACTGCCAACATAACAGTTTCTATTAAGATTGTATTCAATTCATCTCTGTTTAATTTCTACTAAAATTATTTGTGTCTTTCTTTTAAAAACAGAGTTAGTGGCTACAAAGTCCTTTCCTAGTGAGCTTTCCTTGACATTAGCATGAGCTAAAATACCCAGCTGGCATCTAGTAGTATTAGTTTGCAAATACTAAATTGAATGAAAACCAATAAAAGGGAATTTGTGTGCATGCATCTGTGCATAAGCATGAGCAGCCTCTGAGATGTTGCTGAATTTGTACCATTTGCATCAGTGCAATTAAATTAGAGCTTGGTGGTGTTAGCGTATAGAATGATATTATTTCTGTAACAGGAAATTTGTCATCCAGGAAAACACAATCAGCATCATGTACAACGGCACTACAAAGAACATGGTGATTTTTTTTTTTAATGGAATCAGCTCCCTAAGCAGCTCTGTATTTTTTCTCCTCAAACGCACTCTGCAAGGTCACAATCATCCTTGGTGTTGAACTATTTTTTACTGACAGATTATGCTTGAGAGGCCTCTGGTATTTACAGATTTTGAACTATAGATCACAAAGCCTTTTATGTAATATCTGTTATAAATATGCAAATGAAGCCCCATTTTGCAGGATTCAGTTGCACTCTGTTGACTGCAGTTTCCTCAAAGAACATTGTAGTGCCAGATATGTCTGAGGCCTTTTCAACTCAAGTGCTGCATATGCATAACTAGGGAGTACAGTGCAGCTCATGGAAGGGTTACAGCATTAAAAATAAGTGACAAGGCAGTTGAACATGGAGGCTTATCAGTTACCATCTAAATTTTTTATTTAGACACCTGAATCAATGGCTTATATTTTCAGAAATGCTGACTTTTTACAACTGTTTTTTGTCAATACCAAATACCTATAAAAAGTAGTCAGGTGGTTAAATATTGATTTACCGTTCTAAACTTAGTGTCAAAATGTGAAAGTTATGAGCAGCACATAAAATTTAAAATCAGCTTTAAAGAAAATTATTGGATGCAGAACAAATGATTGGGAAAAAACTCCTCAAACCCAAGATAATTCTCTTTAGATTTTTTTTTGTCAGGCTTATTATTTATCCATTGGTTTTATCCTGAATTATTATGTATTTATTTAATTTGTCATGTAGATTCACAAGTGATACTTTTATTCAGATAAATGCAGTACTAGGCATATATAAAAACAATGCTAAGAAGTGAAACACTTAGCTGTAAAGGCACTATGAAGCAAATAACTTTTGCCATTAATAAATGTTCTTTCACAAAGGATAAATTATTTTCTGAGATGGAAGAAAATCACTGGTTTTGCACAGTCATACTAACTTTCCTGGGTCTACAGCTGACTGGAAGGTGGTCTGAAGTAAGCAATAAAAAACAAGCATATATTTGGTTTTTGTCTTTCTTCCTTTTGAATTAAACTCTTATAAATCATACTAAGGCCATAGCTGCCCAGAGGAGTCCCTGCAAGGTGAAGTGAAACATGAAAGATCTCTGAGGAGAAACACTACAGTTAAACATAAACATAAATACTTAAACACAGGTATTTGTATCATGCCATACTAATAACCAGATATATACATATAAATTATATATGAATATCAGTCTACCAAAACATTGATGGAAAATATCAAATAGTCCATCAGATATTCCCTCAGTGTTGTCACAGGGATTATTTTACTGTTATTACTTACTTCATGTATTGTCAGGTATAAATGGCAGTTACTGGTATGACTAGATTAAGGAAGAAAATATTTCCAGCACTGTTATCATTACACTGCATAATTTATCTTATTTATAGAACTCATGGCTGTATGCTGAAAGTCAATACATATTCCTTGTTGTATATGGTGAATAATAATGTTATTTATTGGTTATAATCTTAATTTTTTTACTTAATTCACAGAACTAGGGAGAGCAATTGACAACAGATTAACAAGGCAGTTTGTCTGTCTAGTATTCTGTCCATCTAGTAACCAGACACCAGTTCTTACCCTCCCTACGTCCCTTTCCCTGCACATACTTTAAGTTATTTATGCTTTAATCACTTTGGAGATTTATGAACATAGTATGCCATGTTTAAGGCAGAGGTGATGTGTGCCTTCCTCTGTTAGCCCAACACAACCAAAATGTTTAAATTGTACAATATCCTCCTAATAATGATGATGTCATTTGGGCTTTGATGTTTTTTGGTGATACCCCTGTATTTTTACCTGCATGTGTACATACAGATATTCCTACATGGTAACAACCTCAACAGCCTGCATCAGCTCATACACCCTGAGATCCTGCCTTCAGAGTTTGGAGGAATGTTGCCCCCCTATGACATGGGGACATGGGCAAGAACACTGCTTGACCATGAATACGATGATGACAGTGAATGCAATGCGGACTCCTACAACACTCCAGCAAAGGATATAGAAAAGGACCTCTCTCCCAAATCCATGAAAAGGTGAGTTAAAGGCACTGTTGTCTTCTGCTATTGCCATAAGATTAACATTTGCCTTCTTCGTCCTTTATGAAGCTATATGTAGTTCAGTCTACTATATAGGAAGAGAGTTTTTTGGTTTTTTTTTTACCCTTTCTTAAAATGATCAGTGTTGATGAGAGATCATGCTGTGATTATTACACATGTGAGTTGTGAACTCAGTGCAGCTGATTATTTCTGTGGTGCCATATAGGTGGTGCACACAGCACTGTCTTTAAGCTGCTATCGCGCCTCAGCCTACAGTACTTATTAGAGAAACAGTGCTAGCTGGAGTGAGCCTCCGTGCAGAGGGTAAATTTGGGCCAATTATCTTTCTGGGTAGTGATGTTAGCTCTTAATCTTCCTCTTGTCATAGCCCACTACTTGGTATCCACCAGTGTGTAGGTACCAGGATATTTATGGCATCTGAGCCATCAATCACAGTGACTGCATGCCTGAGAAAATATGAGGAGAACCAGGACCGAAATCAGTGCCAATTGTTATACTCAAGTCTGGTAAACATTCTGGCATTCTGACAGTCTTCTCTTTGAGAAGTTACAGTGTAATTGCTTGCTGCATTTTACCATCCAAAATAAAGTATAGGAAGAGCTTAGTTACTTCTCCAGTAGCAATGGAAGCAGTGAGGTCATTAGCTTAGACGGGGTGAATCTGATCCAAGCTTGCCAGGGCAGTAGGAGAGAAAAGGGTAAAGATTACAACTGTGATAGAAAAGGTAGCAGAAAGGGCAGTAGAAAGGGCACCAAAAGTCAGAGTGCAGCTTATAAGGGACAGGCCTAGCAATGGATCAGAAAAGAACAAACAAAGCAGAAACCAATATATAAAGTCATCAAAATTAAGTTAGGATGTGCTAGGCTGAGAATCCAGTTTCAGGAGACAGCATGTGATGCAGAAGATAAACTCTGGAAACAGATCAAACAGCATAAAATATTTTCAGATTTCTCAGCCAGGAAGATGATTTTGGCTGGAAAATATTGCCTAGATTGAGAAGGACAGTGTGGTTTAGAAGGGAAATATTTTTGTGGAAACAGAGGAGAAAACATAAGATTGCTATAGGAAATAAAAAAAAAAACAACCCAATAAAATTAAAGGATTTTGTGTTGAAAAAACTTCCACTTTATTGAAAGTGGGAAATAGCAAGAAACTGGATAGGAATGAGCTAGGATAAAAGTTAAAAAGGGTTCTGAAACTATATGTCAGGGCTGTGGGAATGGCTGCAAACCTGGTCTCAAATTCCCAGTGAGGGAGCTTTGGCCATAAATTCCCAGAGCCTCCAAAATCCCCAGTGCCCAGATATATGAAGCTAGAATTGTGTAACTAACACAATTAATGGAGAAAATGGGACAGAGAAAAAGAGCCAGGGGAGGGGAAAGGTGAGCAATACACTTATGTATGATTTGCATATAATACAAGAATTATGAGACAATAGAGAAGCTGTCTTAGACACAAGGATGGAATTAATGACCTAAAATGCAGAAGTCTTTCTGCTGTAAAATGATGTTGTGAGAGTAAATAACTTTATCCAAGAGTGCAACAAAATAAAATATGAGAAGTCCTGTGATAAGCAGGAGCAGCCTGCTTGGAGCAGAGTTTTCCAGATTGTCCTGGGCAAGCACATTATTAAGTGGAAAAATAGCGAGTTGACCAGATTCTTGATTTTTTCTCAAATAATTTTTATTCTCATTTAACTTGTTCTTGAAAACTCTTTTCATAGAGTATTACACTTCAGTGTAAGCTTCAAACTGATATTCGTTCAGTCTGGGTGAACTAACTGGGTAGGAGACCTAGTGCAGAAAATAAACATGCTGAAATCTGTACCTATATAATATTATGCTAAAATTTCTTCACCTTCAATGCATTCCTTCTCAGTTAGCATGCCTCCAGCATCTTCTGGAATCCTTGCCCCCTGCTGCTGGACATAAAAAATACTAAATAGACTTACTGTACTAAGACTGACAGAAAGTCCCAAGACTTCAATGTACTAAGTGCACAGACTCTGTTAAAACATAGATAGAAAAGTTATGATAAAACAGATAAACTCTATTTTATTAAAAATTAATGTTAACCTGTATTCAGAAACTGATGGGTTGTTTCTCTCAGTTTCAAGCCACAGTCTTTATGATATGTTACTGCATAAGATTTTTAACATATAAAACCCCATGACTAAGGCGATGAAAAGTGCTTAGCTTAGAAAAAATTTCACAAGCATCTAGCAGCGCAATTATCTTGTTTAACTTGGCTTGCCCTTTTAAAAGCAGACTACTTCCTGCAAAAATGTCTTTTTAAAACCAAACTGCTACTGAGAATTCATTCCTTTCTTACCCCCCCATTTCTTTTTGCCCCCACTGACATTCCTCCAGATCTACTTGAATTTTTGGTGAATTGGATGACCTTACCTTGAGAGGAATGTTGGTTCGGGGGAGGATGATGGAGATGAGGAATTAATGCCACCTTTAGCATAGACCTCTGGGGAGAACTTGTTTATGTCATCTGCCAACATTGCAGCTGTCTCAGCAGTCAGGCTTGGCCTGTGGCTGTGCTCACCCATGGCTATCATCCTGAGGCACCCAGCTGGAGACCTGCATCCTCCTCTCACCTAACCCAGCAGGGCAGGTGCCTGTGTTGAGAAACTTTGCAGAGGAGCTGTGATTTGGTTCCTCACCTCTGCAATGGGATGTCGTGGTATAACACTGTCCCACTGTGTTTTCTCAGAATGTATTCAGTAATGTCTGTAAATTTATCTGGGAGATGTAGGCAGAAGAAAAGAAGTTAGAGACTTAAACAAATGTTTTTCCTTTCGCATACCTTAATTTGTGAATTTCTGCTCAATGGGATGAAGCATGACAGTAAATTTCTGTTTAAAACTGAGGGCAAACTCTTTCTCCTTCTTATTTAAGGCATTTGGGCATCTGAGAATACAAACTATAGATCAAGATTTGTGCAGTTTGATTTTCACACCTGCCTTAGCATTGGGAGTTTCAAAGGCCCTGGGAATTTTTGGCCAAAGCTTCCTCACTGGGAACTGGAGACCAGGTTTGCAGCAATTCCAGCTCCCCTTCAGTTTTCCCCAGATGAGGAGTGGAAACCCTGTCTGCTCAGCTATTGGCAGCCAAGGAAAAGGCTCAGTTTTAGCAATTACATCCAGTTGGAAGACCTTTGAAGTTAATTTGCTTCCACAGCAATTTCTATCATGATGAACTGGATTTTCCATGAGTGCAACTTCCCACCAGCAAATTTTCTATCAGCTTTGCATTGGCAAGGTACCTTGTGAAGATTTTTAAAAAGCATTTTTAATCCACTGGTTTAGTTTTCTGCCTGAGGAACTGACTAGCGTTCAGGATAAGTATTATTGTACACTCTTAATTGAAAAAGTTTAAATTATGCTTATCGCAAGAGAGATGATCATATTTTTAAAGGTAATTTTCTTCATTTTAGTGTTAATATGAGAATGGGATAAATATTATTAGAAAATATCCTTATGTCCAAAGTTTTCACCTAGCATTTAAGTCAGATATTTTTTTTCTTGTAAGTTTTCTTTAGATTTTTTTGAGAAGGACCTCATCAGCTTCATTCATTGGTTTCACTGGAGGATGCCAGCTTATAAGAGGGGGGATTGACTCCATATGCTTATCTTAGGAAAAGTTAGAATTTGTGAAGGTTTTTCTCTGCACTGTAGACCTCTAAATGGGCAAATCTGTAGCAATGCTGCAAGCACAGTGTGCTTCCACTGATCAAAAATAAATGCCTGCATTGTAGAGATGTACACCTGCTCTTTAGTCATCTCAAATCTTCTTTACAGAAAGAAAGAGAAGTAGGCATTTCCTGCATGAGATTTTTCTCACTAAAGGAAACATCTAATCAGGGCTGCACTTACTGTACCCCAGAAGTGACTGCTTTTGGATGAGTTGAGCCATGGCTGATGTGAGACTCCATCTTAACATTTCAGGCTTTGTTTTCAATGGAACATTTTGATTTTGCTGGACACTCAGTTTTCCTCTTTGTCTGTCACATATGACTGTTGCAGGGCAGTGGTATCATGTTATGCTTCTGGGCTGAACCAGAGAATCTGGAGAAATTTTACAGTCATCACTGAATTTGCCCTGCCCTGTTCAGTTGTGCTGAAAAGGGAGTTTGAATACATTTGTCTGCTGCTTTAGAAATCATGCTAACCATGGCACTATTCCTAGGTTTGACTTAGGATCTCTCACTGTTAAATTAAGATGCTATTCAGAAAAGGAGCAACCTGTGCTTCCCGCTAACACATCCTGCTGATTGCAGTGTGTGGTAAGCCAGCTGGGTGGCTGAATTGTACCTTCTTTGCCAGCCCACTGCTATATAACCTTCTGGAGAGACAGTCAGTGCTTAAGTCACTACAGAGGAAAGCTTAGTTTATGCTTGTGTGGAGGATACTCCCTGCTTCACAATTTCACTGAAGAGAGCATCCACTTTATTCCACCTTTTGCTCCCATGTTTACGGATCAGCAGTGAGCCCTTTAAAGCCCTGTTATCCCTCCATGAGGGTATTTCTTGATGATTTGCAATGATTAGATGCTTGGCTAATGCTGTACCCTTATTTTTAAACCCTAACAGAAATTAGAATAAACTGAAGAAAGCTGAGGTTTACCCTCATTTGTCTTGATCTAGAAATGTCAAATAAACATGTTGTCCCTCTGCAGGTCTCAGTCAGTTGTGGATCCTGGGGTGCTGAAACGCATGGATAAGAATGAGGAAGAAAACATGCAGCCTTTGCTTTCACTTGACTAACAGTTTTTGAGCATTGGACATGAACTGAGGTGGAAGGCACTGCCTCTCAGCAACAAGCAAATCATTGGGAAAGAGTGTAACAGCTGGAATCCTATTTACTCATGTTAATGTAGCATATTGGCAGCAGGTGTTACTATTCTGCCTGAATTCTGGAAGCCCTTTGGTGAAAAAGAAGTGGAGAAAAAAAGAAAATTAAATAAAAAAGAAAACGAATCAATAATTTATTCTGTAAGTGCCAACTTGTTTGTAAATACAATATAATCCTCCAATTTTACTTTGTAAGTTATGGTAAACAAGTGCTATGGAAATGAGTGACTATTAAATATGTCAGTGAAGTGCACCATAAAAAAGAGAACAAAACGTGTGTGTTCTCATATGCACAAACACACATACACAGAGAGAAACATACTGAACAAAGAAAAATGTCAAAGCAAATTAAGTGTTGTCCTTCCCATGGGAAGCCAACTAGTATGTTGACTACTGGATTTTTTTCTGCAATGATCACATAGTGTGCTAAGATGGAATATAAGTACTTGGGAGATGATTTAATCAGTGCAATGTTTTCTAACTGTGGGAATTGGTTTCTCAAATAATACTGATTGCTATTTAGCATAAACAATGTGCATTGTGAGAAAGATCACAGGTGAACTGGAACCAGCTCTTGTATAGCTTTGTCATTTAGCTGTATGGGTCTCTGAGGTTTCTTCCCTAACTTTTCATTTACACAAGTAACCTGGCTTGGTACCATAATCTGTAATGTGGGACATATTGGAGTTACTTCTCTTGCATTTTAGGTGCACATCAAGAATTTTTCCAGAACTCTGTTCTCCCTTGGAGTGAGACATTAGTCCTCTAACTACAGTGGAATAACCAGTATCTGAAAGTAAAGCCTGGCAGCAGAGGTTAGTTGCTGAATCCTGTGCACTGGGAGACTGGATACATATATATATATATATTTTTACCAATCTCTGACAAGCATACAAGGTGACATTGTTAGATAAGTATATTTCATTGAAGGTTTATACAAGAAATCATACCTATTCAATGTACTTAGATATATTATAGATTGTATATTGAGACACTGTCATTATTAATATAGTAAAACTTTCCATAGATCAACAGCATCTCATTCCAAGCAAAGATTAATAGGATTAAGTTTTAGTCAAACATCTCAGCCTATAGTTTAGGACACCTTTGTTTTGGTTGTAGTGTAACTGTATATACTGAACATGTGCCATAATAAAGAAATACATTTTACCTCAAAAGGGTAACAGGTTTCACTAGGGATTGGATGGATCAGCTGCAACATGGGGCTGTGTCATCTCTGTGTGCTGGCTGATGTGTGTGCAGCCTGTGGTGTGCTGAGGCCAGAATGTAATTTCTTATTAGGACTTAAATCGACAGTCAGAGTGGGAGGACACACAGGGTGCCCAGCAAGACATCTGAATAATTAGACGTATTTTAAGAGCATGTTCAGGCAGTGCAGGGATTAGTTAAGAAAACACTGACCACACTGGAGGTGACAGTTCACAGCAACCCTGCCTCACGAGTGCTAGAATTCAAACCATTTCTTCCATCACTCCAGTGATCGGTGAAGTTTCCAAGTTACTGGTTGTAGGTCACCGCTTCTCATCCAGGATGATTACAGCTGTAAAATTTGGTAGGCTGAGATGGGTTAAGAGCAGAGAGTGAAAACTTGAAAGTCTGTTGTCTCAAGTTTAGCTGTAACTCCAGTGGTGGCAGCTTCAACGTTTCTCAGGACTGAGACGACCCTGACTCTTCCAGCATCACCCTTGATTAGCCCAGACAACACTCAGATAAAGATTTCCTACTTTACAGGTCATTAGCAGCACTGATAAATAGTGTATGCCCTAATATGCCATCAGCTTGCAGGAACTTGTCTGAACAACTCATTGCCTTTCTGCTTTCCTAATTCTGTTTTCATGGTATGTGTTAGGAAATGCAGAGAGCAAAGATAATGAGCCTGAACCTCTTGCCAGACAAGTTGTCAGCAGTAGAAACTGTCCTAATACTACTTCTTCAGTTTGAGAGACTTGAAAAAATGATCAGTTCTTATATACTATTTTATTCAGTTTTATTTTCACATTCTTTGTAAAATCATGCTGTATAAGTGAGATGTGTCTCCAGTATTTGCATAAGTGCCATTTTTGAATGTATGTTACATATTTCCACACTTCTGGTTAGTAGAATAGTATATTACCATGGTTATGATTTAAAAATTCTTAGCAGATAAAACTAAAGCATCCGTAGAAATTTTCTCCTTATAAGGGCTTCAGGATTTAGTCAGTACTCCACATTTATACAAGCTGTGATGCAGTGGTGATCAAAATCTTCATGGATTCTTTTATATAGTGGGGCAGACCATTGTAAGACAGCAGAATGCTGATTTCAGGGTGCACCACCTGTCTAATCACAAAATGCAAATCTGTTCCACTGTATGAAGCTTAACATTTGTTTTGAAGCTTATAAATTTTTGTTTGAAAATCCTTTATTTGTGCACTTAACTGTAAATTTATGTAATATTTTCTGATGTCTGATTTTTTGATGTTTGAATTTTAAGGTAATGAGTATGAATACATTTTTTCCAGAAAGTGAAAGTAGGATATATTATAATTTTGTGTAACTTGGACCTCATCTTTCAGCAAGAACAAAATTGCTTTTTCAATAAGATCCTCTCTCTTGAAAAGTTGTGCTACAGATCTTCTTGGCTGCAGCTTTTATTTCACTGAATCAAGTTCTGACAGTGGTAATTGCAGTTGTGACATTGAAAAAGAATATGGAAATGGGTAAGAGAAATAAATATACTTTACCTGCTCTCACTATTCTTTGAAGGCATTTCTCTTTTACATATCAGAGTACATAAAGGGTTCCACCTTTCTTATAAAATATCTTTATAGGTAGTTGAATTTTTATTAGATGAATTTGGACTGAAAACTTTTTCCAATCTTTATTATCATAGGAATTGCTGTCTAATTTTTATAGCAGAATTGAAGTGCTAAAAACAGAATGCACATGCTTGGGAGGAACTCCTCTTAATTTCTTACCTTTCTTGTGTATTGGGTAGAATAAAACCTTGTTGTAATTATGCATGCTGATATGCATATAAAAATATCCTGCAATATAAGGAACTTAGTGGAGAAACTGGATATACCTGTCCGACTACATAAAAAAAGGAAAATTTATTAAAAAAGTGTAAAAATTGATAGTTTTTGGCCTTTGATAAGATCTAAAAATATCCCATTACATGATGACTTTTCCAAGACACAAATGCTTAAAAACACATGGAAAAGTTGTGGAAACTTCCATGACCAAAACATCTTTGTAATCAGAGATGTCAATAGACTCTTGGTTTTATAGCGACAGGTAATCAGATCCACTAAGCTCCAACAAATACACAGACTCCCTCCCAATAGTTATTAGTTGTAAAATAGTTTGAGATGTCTTTACAGAAATGTAAATTTACTGTATAGCATATTTAAGAAGATGTTTTGCACTCTACAAACATGCTATGCCTAGTCATAATCTGAAAACAGAATTAAAGAAAAGAGGAATAAAAGGGACCTCAAGAGGTCACTGATATGTGGAGGAGCAAATTCACTTTAATGTCGTTCTCAAATGTTTTAGCTCAGTACCTTGCATGGAATTCTCTTTGTATTATTTAATCACAGTCACAGCCAAGCCTAAGCACACTACCGGACAAAATTGTAACCTTACAGTATTTTGTTCATGCCTTTTGTTATTTTCCTGTTCCGTTCGGGAAATTAAAGTTTGTCAAGAATCATAAGAACTACCATTTAGCATTACTTGGAAAACACTTTGCAGTAAGCTTTGGTCATATCCCTGTTATTATATTGTTTCTGTTATGATTATTGATGTACGTATTTGTCAAGATTTTTGATAAAGTCATGTTTGAAAGAGCATGCAAGAGAGAAAAACCCAAAATCAATCAGGCTTCAGGATTTTATTTGGAATATTAGAATGGGATTTTAAGGGGAGTTTGGATTTTTTAATCTTTAATTGCATCTGGGGAATGTCCTGCTGAGCTATTAGCAGTGTTGGGTTCCAAGAAAAATTTGGATGATAAATATCAGTGTGAAAGACAACAGCAAAGGTCTCAAAGGATTGTACTGAAAAAAACACTTAATCACAAGGCTAGCTGGATCAGGTCCCTCTAAAGAAGGGTATTTTGCAAGTGGCCTGTGAATGTGTACTTCCGGAGCTGAGAATAGTTCTTTTGTCCACAAACTTCAAAACAGTCTATGAACTGAGAAAATAATAGTTATCCCATTTTGCAGGTAGTAAAACAGGAATACAGGGAGTTAGAGACATATCTCAATGGAAGATATTTTTCTATATGGAAAAGATGACACTTTGATCACTCAGTCTGATTTTAACAGGAGAAAACTTAATGTGTCTCTATGTTATGTAAGAAGGTCTTATTTGTTGATTCACTTGTGTCTGCTTTCTTTAGAACATTTTACCATGAGACCTTTGCAAACCAGGGGTGATCTGCTTTCCTGTAGAGTTAAATATGAGTGTACATTTAACCATTTCTGCTGAGGAAATGACAAAAAGGGTGCATGTCCCTCAAATGAAATGCCTTTCTTCCCTTCTGACTGTTGGGAAAAAAAAAGTAGTCTAATTCAAAGACTCCCCCAAAAGGAAATTTGCCCCGTAATGAATTCTGTCAGGGACAAACCAAGATACTTATCTTCCATTAACTATTCAAGGAACTTCAACATTTTGTTTAGAGGCATGCTTAGGTGACCTTAGATGAAAGTGCAAACCAGGTAGATAGAAGCCCATGTCCTGTATTGCCTTGTAACTTTGAATGACCCTGTGTGAAAAGTCTGTATTTAGCAGATTGACTTGGACACTCCCTTCAGTCTGCACTTCAGCTGTCAGTTGAATAGGATTTTTTTCCTATCAGCTTTTGGGATCTTACTTTGTTTCCTTCGTAAGTCTCTGTTGGCACAAAACGAGACTGACCCCTGTTGGATTGCACAATTTGTGAAGTAGGTTTTTTGTTAAAAAATAACAACTGGGCAGTTGTGAAACTGGCAGTGCTGGGCAGTGGTGAAATTGAAACGAGTGAGAAGTTCCCACTCTTTTGTCAGTCGTCCTCTGGTGTTTTTTGTGTGTAAACTGCTTTGATTGATAAAAGGCATGTTAACACTTGCATGACATGAATTTAAAAATAGAGAAAAAGGAAATTTCTGCAGTGAGTTCAAAATCTGAATTGATCAGCTATTGGTGTGGAATCCAAAGCTGGGGGGAGGAAGCACTGCGCACAGGTGAAAGAGAAAGACCTCCAAAGGAAGATGCTGATAATTCATTATGGTACACATTTTGTTAAAATGTGGCCAAAATATTTTGTCTGCAGAGACTGTGGTCAGTCAGATCTTTTCTCTCTGAACCAGTGGCTCACAGTAAGTCCTCTCAAATAAAGATATGACAAAGCTTCCTCTTGCAGAGAATTCACTTTCAGAGAATTGACATATCTGTCAATTTGCAGTAGACAAATGGCGGGAGTTAATTAGGAATTTTTTTGATATGGAAATGCAGCTGTGATTCCTTAAAGAGGCTGTCGCATCATCAGCAACAAACAGCAGTGCCTAAAGGCAGGCATCTCAAATCAGGTCCCTTGGTTAATAAAAATTTAAGAGTAGAAAAAATCAAGGGGAGAGATAATAGAAGATGATAAAACACAATAATTAAAAAATTAAAACAGAAAGAAGCAAGCTTGCAGGGGAAAGCTGTATGAATGGCAAAAGTGATGTGATAGAATTTGCATTAACACTTCCAAGAAATTAATCAGTAGCCTGAGTCCCCCCCTACATTATGAGCAGAGTTTCCATTTTTCACATAGTCTACCGTGTATCGCCACGATGGAGTTTCCCAAATCTTTAGAAAATTAGTTGCTATGTAAAATGGTAGGTGCTGTAGCTGAGCTTATGAGCATGATTTAAAGGGTCAGAACATGACAACAGAGCCTCACCTGTAGATAGGTCCCAGGAATATGAGAAATGCTGTGTCCTGCCTGGGTGAAGAAGTTGTGGAAGGAGAGAATGAAAGGAGCCCTACAGCTGTAAGGAAAGGTGGCAGGATTGGGAGGAAGCAACATTAGGGATTTGGAGTGAACTGGTTAACCATTTTAATTATGAGGGAGGCTTTCACCTGCTCAGTAATATTATAGAGGGCTTAGAAACCCCATGACGCATCTGTCATCAGGAAAGAGAGATAACATGTTTCTCACTTTCCCACACAAACACAGTTTGAATATATTTAAACCTAATGCATATGCTAAACCTGAAGTGCCTCTACTGCTGCTGTTCCACAGTAGCTCCCAGGATGTTTGTATCATGTAGCATGCAGGAGCTGGAAGGGTGGAGCCCCTCAACCTGTCCATGGGAAGAGAAGAGAGGGATGTATTCTGCAAAACCCTGCTGCAGAGAAAATTATGTGGGAGAATTCGGCCCTTGCTTGAGTTACTGCCTGCCTCGCCCTGACATCAGTATCAGCACTTACTTTGTGGAAAGCTGTGAGTGGAAGTGCTGTGGGAATCCCCCCTGCCATCCTCGGTGTCTTGTGCTAATTATGCAGCCTTCGAGCTGTAGCTGGTGATCCGTGTCCTGTGTCTTTAAACAGTGCTGCTGCTGGTGTTAATTGCAGCCATTAGTCACTCTGAGCAGAGATGATTTAAAGGAAACCGACAACTTTAAGCATTACACTTAATGCCTAAGATTATTAAAGTGGTGATTGTTACAAGTAATACATAAGATTATGATAACTTAAAGACTTCCAGGGTTTGGCTGCATTGTATCCTTGATGGGACTTAGTGTATAATTACTTTCCTTTAAGTATGGTTGTCCCTGAGGTTCATGTACATCTTTGATGCTGCAATGGTAGAAGGAATTAAATAGTAGAAAATGTCATTTTAAAGCTATCAATATATTCAGAGGGGCACATTTAGATTACTTGACACTATTAAGAAAAATTGTTTTGCAGTTTGCAGTTCAACTTGAGAATAACAGCTCTTTTAAATCATTGGCTTCTCTAGCTCTTTCACCCTATGGATTGCTGTGTGAAATATGGAATGTTCTGCAAAACACTCCCAGCTTTTCATCCCTTCTCCTACCCTCTTGAGTTCAACAGTGTTCTGTCTTCTGTGTGTACTTTATTCTATTGATAACTGAAGAAAACTGTAAAAAACCTGAACACACTGATAATCTGCAGAGTAGATCTTGAGGATCAGTATTTTAAATGTCCCTTCTATAAATCTCTGGTTAACAGGGTGAGATGGCAAATGATACCAAGGCCAACCCCATCATAAAGGACTACAAGAAGAAAGAGTCTGACTATAAGTATAGATGAAACAACCCTTGTGATTTAAGATGTTACCTTCCCTGACTGTTAGTTGCCACTGTTCACATAGGAACTACTGCCCCAGCTTTTAATAAATAACATATTATGGAGGTACTCGTGTCCCAGTGAAGGCTGTGCAAAAATCATGGTAACTCTGTTGATTCTGCACTTATGCAAATACAAAACCACTTGCATAATCTATTAATACAGCTCTGTTATGAGAATAATGATTAACAGCTAGTCATGGTGACATCTAAAATGGCAGATTGGCTATCTGTGCCTTAAGGCTCTTGTGATCTGTAGTACTTGCATAGCAGTAACTACTGAATGATGTCCTTTTTGCATGCAGCAATCTACTTTGGAGCCTTATGGAAAATATTATAGCACCATATCAAAATTCAAAATTAAATTACAGGAGTAATTTACAAACAATGCTTGTGTCCTCAGGATAAAATTTGTTTGTTTCTCAGTTTAGTATTGTTAGGACTCAGGGGGTCTGAGATTTGTAAAGCCAAGACAAGTTTATTAATCATGTTCTTTCTCTGTAAAGTTTCAATAACTATTCTCTTTTCACAACTTGTCAGTTTGAATTTTATTCTTGGACCTAGTGAAATGGTTAATTTTGGTCTGTTGTGTTCTAGCCTAAAGTCTGAAGATAAAGCAACTTCGTGAAACATCACTCTTTATATTGTATATTTAAATATCATCAGTTCTCTGTGATCAATGGGCTGCTTTGGAGAGTGCTACTACTTTTAATCATCATTGGTTATTGAGGAAGAATGACATTCTGTTAAATAAAATATGACCAAATGAAAATTAAAATACATATATATTTTCGTGTTTGTACACGGGAGTGTTTGTCTGGCTTCCTTGTGCTGAAACATACATGGAAGACATACTTTAACTGGATGAACTGCATTTTTTTTTACCAGGGTATTGAAAGAAAAACAGTGAGTGGTATGTCAGCATGAAAGTCTGGTAACACTAAATGTCTCTTTTCACCCATCAGTAAGTTTTAGAGAGTTAACATATTTCACATTTACAATACCATTTTGAAATGCCACTTGGAAGACTCTCATCTCACAGGTGAAGATCACATAGAGATGCAACACAAGAAAAGCTCGTTTTCCCCCAAGATAATTCCTACTCTCCTGCCTCTAAGCTTCATCTGTAGTGTGTTCCCTAGCTCCATCTCATGTTCATTGACTTTTCTTTTGATGCCACATCAGGGAGAAGTGGTATTAGCTCTTCACAGAGATGCCCCATTCTTCAGGAAAACATTTCTGTTCTCAGGAGGTATTAACCAGGGTAGGATAGAACAGGCTGTGTGACACTGGAGCACTGCCTGCTGAATGAACGTATTTCATTTTAGATTTTGTTTTTCCTGTGGGAGGAGAGGCCAAGTAAATTACAACAATGTGTTTATGTGTTTCTTTAATGTAATTTTTGTGGTATACCTTGCTTTAGACATAAGAACATTTATTCGTCTGTTCTGTACATTTTCCATGTATTTTCTTTGGTTTACACAGATTAAAAAAAAATAGCTTCCCGTTTCACACATAATTTCAGTGGTGTGTGCACATGCATTCCTCACACCAACATGTTGAAAACATTTTGATGATTTTTCATCTCTGTGGGAATATAGTCCCTGAGCTCCCAGGTGCTGCATGGTTGTACACAATATATAAGCTGTTGCTGCACAAGGGTGCATTTCATCATGACATAACTGTACAAGCTACATGGCAGTACAGCTCTCTGCTCCCTTGGAAATCCCTCACTTGCATCCCTCTGACAGCAGAGTTGATGCCCCTATATTGATGTGGTTTGCAATGCCAGTATTCTGAGTAATAACCACTATCCATTTATATGTTGCCAGGCTGCTTTTCTGCTTTTCCCTGCAAACAATGTGATCCCAGTGTGTGCACGTTTGGAGTGTCTCTGTGTGTGTCTGTGTGTGTGTGTGTGTCTGTGTGTGTGTGTGTGTCTGTGTGTGTGTGTGTGTGTGTGTGTGTGTGTGTGTGTGTATGTATGTCAGCTTGTCTCACCCCACCTCCCATGTTGGACCCCCTTCCCTAATGTTGGTTTTCTGTGAGAAGAAGGAAGAGGCCACAGAGCTGGCATCTTGTGCTGGTATGTGACAGCATGCTGTGACATGCTCAGCTTGCCTGGCTCTGATGTGCAGCTGGCTGGAGCACCCGGCAGTTCACGTGAGACTCCAGTACCTTCAGCTCCTACCACAGGAGACCAGCCTGTGGGCTGGAGGGTGGGGGAAAGACTGCCAGACCTGCCTTTGATCTGAGGGAACTGGGAGGCAATGGGGACCTACACTGGGGCTACACAGACATTTTAGACATGTAGTACCATAAAACCAGGTAGGTGGGCAGAGGAAGGCTTTTTGCGCCCTGTGGGCAGGAGTTCATACATGACCTCCAGTCAAAAGGAGAATATCAGTGCGACTCCCATCAGTGAGTGGCATGGCCAGGAGGATGTGCAGGAGTATGGGAGTTTTGATTTAAATTTTGTTTTAATTACCTATCATGCTACCACAGCTCTGGTGCAGTCCAGAACAGTGCTGCAGTGATAAAGGGTAGAGGAGCAGATAGTGAAACTGGGAGCTGTGCTAATAATTTCAATAGTACTGGCAGTACAAATCTTTGTCTGTTGAGCACAATATAAACAAAGTAAGTTCTCACAAAGCCAAAATTCTCTGTCTCGGTAGCAAATAAAGTATTTTGTCACATTGCCTGCGTGATTCTTGGCAGTGCTGTTTTCATTCCCATGAGCTGATAATAATGGAGGAAAACAGCCTTGGCCTTCCAGACGTGTCCAGATGGTTGGCTAGTCAAAAGCCCTTCCAGTACCTGAACCCTGACCAACAGCATCCTTTCCCCTCTGGACAGATTGCTGGGCTGTCAAGAAATCCTCTTCCCATCATCCATCAGCTTAACTGCTGAAACCCCTGGAGATTAGCAACTAAGAAAGTGCCTATGTAGCAAAAAAATGTCAACAGTGGTCAAAATGGAGATAATATTTTTTTACACTACATTCTCTTCTATTCAGGTATACAACTTTGCAACTTTCACCATTAAATTTACAGAAAAAAAAAAAGAAAAAATATTATTTAAATATGACTGTTTAAATTTTATCTGCAGCAGTGGTGATAATCATATGGTTTGATAGCATTAATTTTCATTTCTGTCTCTGAAAAGAAAAACATTTTTTAACAGACATGTAATTTCTTCCTTGTAGAGAAATGAAGTTAAAATGAGACAGGTTTTAACCATATCGCAATTCTAGAATCACCAAATAAAGTCGAATCCTGATGAAGAAGCAGCTGGGATGCTGATCTTCATAAGATTTTTTTTTTAGATTTTGATGTATAAACCAAAATTTATAAAATTTGAGTGTGAAATATGAAGCCACAAATTAATTTCTAAAGAAACAAAATAGTGAAAAATAATGTGTTCAAAGCTTAACAATTGTTTCTTTTTCTTTAATGTTTATACCCCTTTACAGTTCAGATCAAGAGACCACAAACCAAGAATATACCCTGAAATTTTAAGTATTAGGTGCTACTTATACTATCAACTGGATTTTTTTTCTGTTAAGGCTTTATATTGTCATTATTAGATCCTTTTAATGCTCATATAGCAAAGACCTCAAGGAGAAACAAATTGCCTTGTTTGCAGAAAAATTAAAGAAAGGAAACATGGGCCTGGCACATCACAACTTATATTGATTTAATTTCTTGTTCATATGACTTTCTTTTCTTCTTTGAAAAACTGTAGCCATGGATCTCAGTTCATGCACTGCATCAATTTCATGCACCCCTTTACAAGCAGTCTAAACCACAATAGTCTCCTAAATTGTTTTAGTGTCATTAAAGCCCTTTGACATATAGTGTCTTTTGAAAAAAATTACAGACTAAAGTTAATAATGAAATAATGATGCTGCACTCAGGAGAGTGTTTGAAAAAGGGCTTGCAAACTTACCTGTCAGATACACAGTCTCTTAAAGAGATGTGGTTTGCAGTCACTTTACGGAATGATGGTCTTCAACCTCCAAAATTAAAGACAAGGGACAAGGAATATGTCTTCTTGTAGTACAACTTCCTACATGAGCAGATACTGATTGTACAGGAGGGAACAGTTTAAAAGAGGAGAGATTTAGGTTAAATGTAAGGAAGAAATTCTTTACTCAGAGGGTGGTCAGGATGCTCCATCCCTGGAAATGTTCAAGGCCAGGTTGGATGGGGCTCTGAGCAATCTGGTCTAGTGGGAGGTGTCCCTGCGCATGGCAGGGGAGTTGCAATTAAATGATCTTTAAGGTTCCTTCTGATCCAAACCATTTTGTGATTTTAAGATTTAGCCTGCTGGTAGTTTCTCACTATGATAAAACTGCCTCATTATAAGAATTTAGTAAAATACGGAGGCAACTGCTGTGCAGTGGAGAGTAATTAAAATTAAGTCATTAACTGAGATTGACCTGAAGTCACAATTCCTGTGAGTAACACCCTCTGACACTTGATGTTTGGTGGAGAATCTTGCAAAGGTTTTCAGGTAAGCTGGGAATGTGACCTGTTATCATTTCTTTTTCCCCTCTTTTGAGAAGGAGGCGTTCTCTCAAGTTCATTGCCTTTAAATTTCTCTGCTAATGTCCTAAATTATGAAAGGAAGTAGGTGGATCTACTACAGAAGAATTTCTTTAATCTTAATTTATTGCCATTTTCCTGTATTCCAATTTTATTGATGATGAGGTGATTTTTGTGTGAAGGTTTATAATTTTTTGGTTTGGTTTGGTTTGGTTTTGGCTTTTTTTTTTTTTTTTCTTTTGAAGGGGAGGAGATGAGTTCTTTTTTCTGTTTCAAGGTAATTCATCAAGTGATGTTTTCACAACACTGCATCTACAAAAATTTATTTTTGACTCTCTATTCCTGCCAGTTTATTATTCAAATATTTGCTGGTTTTAATGATTAAATATAAACACCTTAAAAATGCATAATGATGCCAATTTCCTGCCTAGTTTCCCTTTCCTAGAAGCACCTTAACAGTGCGCTATAAAGCCCAAGATAACAGCAATTTACACCTCTGCAGAGTCAATAAAATGCAAATAATGTGGTTTGTCTTGAGTATTTTCTTCTGGAAAAAAATTAATTTTATCCTGTCTTTATTCTCACACATGGGCAAAAAAGCACTAATAAGATGATCGCTGTTTATTTATTTATTTATTTACATTTTAAAGGTCAGGTAAGAATTTATCTACTACAAAAGGCTATTAGGGTATTGTGTATTAGTTGGGCACTATATAATGAAAAGGTACCTGCCTGTTGCCTTTTACTGCTATTTGCTTGCAGAGTGATATTTGTGGGTTTCAGACTGCAGAAGTAATTTTGTGTTTGGCTGAAGTCATTAAATAATGAGAGGCCATAGAGACCAGTTACAGCACAGCTCCTTGGTTTGCATTCAGATATAGAAACCTCTTCTTTATAAGTAGTACTTTATATGGGTTTTAGTTTCCATGGGATTTTTGTCACATAGCTTCACTGAACAGAACTGCTGCACCCTAGGGAGAAAAGTATCAGTGCCATCAGAGAACTAATTTTGGGAAGGCAGAGAATAAAACTGTCAGCTTTTTCAAGCTGAGAGAGTTTCCCAAGGGACTTTTTATTTTGTGAAGAAAACTACCAGAGGCTAGTAGCAGTATTGGTATTGATTTTAATGTTCAAGTTTTCAGTCATTACTTGCAAGAGCATTTTGATTCAAATGACATGACTTTGATTTTCCTTCTCAAAATGGCTTTGATTTTAAGATTGGTTTTGTCCGTTTATTACCTATAACTAAAACAATGTATTTTTAAAAATCAAGCTTGCTATTCTGATTATTTAAGTGTTACCATGAATGATTTGCATTGCACTTTTTAAAGGAAGTTTTGTTGTCATGTCCTTTTTGGTTTTGTGTCTAATTTGCCAAACTACCACAATTTCTCGTGGAAGAGAAGATCATAAATTGAATGTGCTCTGTCATATAAAGTCATAAGTCGCAAATATATATTGGTTCCTTTAGCAAATGAACTGAAATAAGATTAAAGAGCCTAAGAGGACACTAAAAGTCACTTACTTCCTGATTTACTGAACTAGAAAAATAATCACATTATTAACTCCCATCTTAAAATTCAAGACTAGTCTTCTGAAAAGTTTCCTTAATGCTTGCACCTGCTCTATAAATTTAAGCAATGCATTGCTCAGCTTTATTGCCTCCATCCTCAGATAGTGAGGTCCATAATTCCAGGGCACAGATGATTAATGCCACCCTATTTGGATTCCTGCATCTATGTGATGAGTCAGGCTGCATGGGAATGGACAGTTTTAAGTCTTTGAATTTTTTCCTATCTTTCTCTATTTTCCTGAGTGAGACTGGTCAGAATTTGTCCAAGAAGCGCTTTTCTACATACAACAAAGTGGAAAATGTAAACCATTTAAATGTCATCTTCATTTTTGAAGTAATTTTTTAAATCAGATCAAAGGTGTTTGTTTTAATAAAATTATTGCTTTGATGATGTGTTTGTTAAAACAATGGCATAAAATACTTCTGCTTAAACTTGGGTATTTTGTTGTGTTAAAACCTTTGGGATTTTTACAATTAGTTATAATATGAGGCAAGTATAATTTCAAAATGCATGTACCTTTCTTATGAGCTAAATTTCCTTTTTATCTCTTTTTTGGATCAGCATCTCTTGTTTGCTGTACATGCCTTTCAGGAAGGTCATGATTTGATCAGAATGTGCCTCCAGTCCTTCAGGACCATCTTCATCCATTCAAATGTTTGTTTATTTTTTTTCTTTTCTATTAATTCATCCCAAAGCCTCATCCTCTGTCACCTGATTACAGCCAGAGGCCTCAACCTGAAATCTTCTGAGGTGCACATTAATAAATAAGTTTGTGGCTTTGCATCTTTCTTTTCCAAATCCTACAATTCTGATATAGGTGTCAGAATCACTCCCTAATTTTTCACTTTCACATGCGAAAACCAACAAATTTCTCAATACTATGGTGGACAAGGAGCCCATGTGTATCAAGGAAGTAAAAATAACCACAATGGGAAGGGGGAAGGGTAGATGAGAGGGAAAAGTGAAGATCTAGAGCAACAGTGATAGCCAGAACTAAAGCATTAGGATAAATAATGCCATGCTCAGCATGTAATGGTTCCCTTTCCTTTCTGATCAGCTCTCAGTTAAAAATCAATTTACTTTAGTAGAGAACACAATGTGTTCTTGTGTTATTTATTAAAAAATGTATTCTCTTTGCAGCATTGTTGACTACCATCAGTAGTCAGTCTAGAAAGTACAGTATTGAGCTTGCTTGCTCAGAGAGAATATAATCAAGCTAAAAATTTTTAATAGCATGATAACAAAGATGATGTAATGGTATTTGCGCATGAAGAATAAATGTGCTAAGACAGTTCAGCCCTGAAAATAGCCAGTAGGGTTTGAAGTATAATAAAAGCCTAAAAACTCATGAGTGATTTGGAGAAACAGAATAGTCTTGTGGGGTTTTTTTCTAACATGAGCAGAGTCACCACACAAAATTATCAGGCTGCACATTCAGGATGCATAAGAAAAAATGAGTCTTCATTCACCCTCTAATTAAAATATTTTCACCATTATCACAGAGCACTATAGCTGCTCAATATATATATGACTTAAAAATATATTAATAAAAGGATTATTTATTTAGGGTCATTAAACACAAAAGGAGTATGTCCACTGTCTCAGGGAGCTCTTGGGACACAGGGCTCCAAGTATGCTGACAGTTCACCAGGGGAACATCCATTCCTGCTTGCAGTGTTCTCATATCTTTCCTGGTCATCAGCTGCTGCCCACTGTCAGAAACAGGACTAGTCAGACCTTTAGTCTGCCCCAGTGTGGCTTTTCTTACATTCACTAGAATAGTTGTATGCTACAGGCTTATTTAGTGTCCAACGCTGTGATGGATTTGAGATTTGCTGGTTGTAAGAGCTGCCCTCTTTTGGGATTCTTCAAAGACTGTTGCGCTGTGGGCCTTGCTATCATTAAGATAGATGTGGGAAGTTCACATTACCTGACTTTAGACATCTATATGTGAGGTAATCACCTGAATCCCTGCTCTGATCAGTGTAGAAGAGAATTCATGGTTATTGTTGTCTCCCCTAGGAGATAAGCTGTGCACTATGAAACACAGAGCTCTCTGTAAGGGCAGCCAAGAGATTAACACTCACTACCCTTGACAGGCATCCTCATTGGAAAAAATGGGGGGAACTGGTAAGAAAGGGGACTAAGTAGAGAATTGTACTCTGGTTCTGCTTCCTCCCTCGTGGAGCACACTGCAAAAAAAAAAAAAAAAAAAAGAGGAAATGTGGCTTCTGAAATTTTTTTTTTCAAGGAGAGGGTGGTGTATTTCCTAAAACAAGACTGCAAGGGCAAGTCAGCTGGAAAATCTCTCTGGCATACAGACTTCAACCAGTTTTGGGGTCCACAAAGATGTTAAAGACATCTTTTGTTATCCAGAAATATCCTATTCTTCCTTTGTGAGTGTAACACATCTGCAAAATATAAATTTGACTAGAAAAAATATGTTAATTCCCTGATTGTCATGTATTTTCTCCAAAATCCCAGTTCTACGATTCAGAAGGATAGCTAGGAGTGAGAAAAATGAATTTAAATCACTCCTGCTCTAAAAAGCTGTATAATGGAAATGAAACTGTCTAAGAATAATATCAGGCAGGAGGGGTACACAGAGCAGAGCATCTGAAGGGTGGCACAAGGAAGAGTGGTCTGCTATTGCTCAGGTTTAGCGGAACAGGACTGTAGCTCCTGGAGGCTGAATTCATTCACAATAGAATTGTATCAGATCTATGATATATTATTTTGAGTATTGTTTCTGTGTGCAAGATAAAAATCATCTGTCTTTTTGCCACAGAAGTTTGTTACGTCAATGTTTTTCCTACCATCAGTGAAAAGCAAGTTCCCAAATATCTGTATCTATACTTAAAATTATACCACCACCTTTAACTATATATAATTTTCAAAGCTGAAAATCATTCCCTTGTTGATCTGCATCTGTAATAGGTCATTGTTTCTTTGTGATGACACTTAAATTGCTCACCACTTTTTCTTCAGACAAATTAAATGTACCACAATGGAAGGTACTCCATCTGTACCCTCATCAGTAAAGAGGAACAGGCACTTCTAAGACACTATTCATCCTAACCTAAAGCAGAAATCTTATCTAGGGGAAGCTGTTGGTACGACTGGCAAGGGAGGCATAATGGGAATCTGAAACAGTCCATGCACTGCATGGAGGCAGTCCACAGGAGGAGAGAATTGTTTCTTTAGAAGTTATTAAATAACGAAAGAAACTGAAGCTGGTTTTATACCTTTTTTGTGTAATTAAGAGGTAGGTCTCTAAAGGACAATTCTTGCTTAATAATATTCATTTAATAAGGCTTGCATCATCAAAGAGATCCTGCTGCACATGTCTGACCTCTCCTTCACCTTCTTCAGATGTATCAGCTCATGCTAGAAGTACTGCAATGTGCTCCAGCTGCTCTTCTGAGAGACATGGCAAAAGGAATGGACTGTGATATGGCAGGAAACCTTTCTGCATTGATCTTTATTATGGTGAATATTCAAGTCCTCAGATGTGTGAGTAATATGAGATCAGGTTTCCTGAACTACTGATCTGCATGGTGATGGATCAATAAAAGACACTGCAGTGTCTCTTAACAAATTTTTCCTCTTTACATGCAACACATAACGAACATCAAACTAGCTTATGAGATGAGTGTATACTACAGTTTGACATTTTTCTTCTTTCCTTAAAAAATTAAAAAAGTCCAAAAATCATGGGGTCCTATGCTGGATCCATGGACTCATTGCCTGTGAATCTGGAGAATACTTCTTGTGTGGTCAGCTAAATCTCTTTCTTGAAAAAATCAGTCTCTATTCAAACAGCAATGGAGGCTCAAAGACTTCTCTCAGAGGCTTCATTCTAAGGTCTCACCATCCTTTTGCTGAGGAGGTATCATAACACAGAGATCCACAGCTGTTTTAAGTGGAACATTGGAACTTAACACATGTTTAAATTAAAAATTACTCTGTTTTTCATAGAGTGAAGGAAATCTTCAGAATAAGTAGTGCTTACTCATTTGAGATTGCAGGTACCTGTAACTTGGCTGGGAGATGTCAATAACTCAAATCTTTACTCTGAGCAATGAATTTGTGTGTTTGAGCACCAGCTGAACACTGACTCATATGGGAACAGGGAGCGGAGAAGCAGCTCTGGTTCTCTGGACCTACCAGTCAGCAAAGAAAGGATTATGTGCTGTTTGCAAGTGTCAGGAAAAAAAAAAAATTGGTACTCACTTGTTCTGTAATTTAAAAAGACAACTAACCACATGTGGAGGATTTAAGGCAGGCAAAAGAGTAAAAGGGAAGTGAGAGAAGGGATGGCAGCAAATTGTTTAATGTATTAGGATGTCTATCTTAATGTGTTTTTTGGAGCTTTATCTAATGTTGGAAGCTGCTCTCAAATTTAATAGTTCTTTAAGCAGCCACCCACCCTTTGCCATAGGGTATTGCAAGCAGCCTGGGGCACTGCTTCCTGTGCAGACACAGGAAGCTGGAGATGGACCAACATGTGTATGGCTCGCCTTCAAAAATTGCAGGCTGCATAACCACAGCTTATTGCTGATGTGTCTGAGTTTGGCAACTTTTTCCTGAATGACTGAAGGCAGCATCAGAAAACTGGGGAGCCTGAAAACTGAGTGTGGCCTGGCAGTGTCCATCTCAATAGGAATCAGAACTCTCTATGGCCCAAGTTTATTTCAGAATGGCACCATGGTCCTCTTAATTAAAAAAAAACAAAAAAAAACAAAACTAAAAAACCTTCTCTCTGTCTTTCCATGAACTGTCTGAGCTTGTAACACATGAAATAGCTCTTGTACATCCTTATACTATGTTCTTCTGGCTCCAGCCATGGAGAACATGTAGACATGGGATGTCTACCACTGAGTACATGTTGTTTTATTATACAGTCACACTTCTGTGAAGTGTTGGATAGTAACGTTGTTGGCTATAAAGGTTTGAAGGATGTTTTCTTGTTTGTTTTGAGAATTCTGTGATAGGGCTACCTAAGACTAATGAATGAAAAAGAAATGGTATCAGTAGCAGTTAAAAGGTAATTTAAAGAATTAACAGCAGGAAAAGAGAATGCTGTACACAAACTACTTTATACATTTCAGACCTTCTTTTTAAACAGAAGCAGGTGGTATGTTTCCTATTGTGAATCCAATGCTTTTTACTGGAAATCAATCACTCCTTTCATGGGAACCCATTAGAAACTTTAATAATAGCAATCTATTGCGCCTCACTGATAGGTTTTCCAGCAGTCTAATCTTCTGGACTTGTATTTACCAATGATTTAGAATGGCTGGCTTCTCTAAAATACATTAATTGGTTGTAGTCCTACTGTGCTTAAAGTCTTGCAAAACGATGTTGTATATTGATCATAGTCTTCCTCTGGGATTCTGGGGAATCAGCCTGGTGTAGTTTGGAGCTAGCTTGGTTTCATGCTAGAGGATTGGTGCATTATTCATTTAAAAAAACCAAATAATAATTAAAAAAAAACAACAAAAAAGCAACTGTAAATGTAAGGGAAGAATGAATTTATGAGATATCAGATTTAGGTGATTTTGGCACTTCAGACTGAAGCTTCAGGCCCTCGTTTGAGAAAGTCTGCATTATTTTCCCCATCCCCTGTGAAACTGCAATCCTCTGCTTCCCACCACATTGTGTCTTGTATTGTGTCTCCAAAAGGGACTAGTGAGAAGAGCAGGCTGGAGCTTGGGTCTTCAGTTTGAATGGCAAGGAGCTCTTTGAAGTGCTGGGAGGCTATAAAGGACTCAAAACATCTCTTTTAAGGAGTGATAGACATTCTATTTCCAGATATATTTTTAGTTTTCACTGTGATTATAACTTGCATGTGTTTGTCTCTGTCTTTGGATATGAAGTAAGGCACCCTTTCAGCTGGGTGAAGAAGGTCCTTCTCTTCTGTCTGCTTTAGGAAGAGAACAAGAGTGTGTGCTGAGAGTGATGCATGTGTCTGCCCGCTCTCACGTATGGGCTGGTCAGGGGTCAAATTTCTTTTCTGATATAGGGATGACCTGAAGGAATCTTCCTGTCAAATTCAAGTGTCTGTGAGAGAGACTGACCATGCTATTGTATTTGTCAAAATTTGATATTTCAATATTTAAGAAGTTATTTACTGAGTGTTTTAAATATTACATATTCAAGCAGAAAAGCAGGTATACTTTGGATGAATACTTAAAAGTTTTGAAGACAGTATTTGGACATTGGGCATAAGTTCATTTAGTGGGAAAAAGGGTTCCAGTTAGTAGAGTAACAAGACTAATTTATCTAATGATGTATTTATGCATGAGTCTGAAATGTTATTGTGAGCAGTCTAAACTAGTTAATTGGAAAGTCTTAATATAAAAAACCTTGTTAGACATTTCTGTTTTTTCTAAGCAGCTTGACTCTTAATCTTCAGTAGTGCTGTGACTCCAAGGGTGGTAGATTTGTTTTCAATAAATTGTTATATTCTTAATCAACAATAGTGTCTTATATATGCCTATTTCAGCTATGTAATCTGATGAAAAGAAGACATTGAGAATGGGGGAAGTTGTTTTTATAGCATAAATCTATAATGTGTTGTTTGTGTTGTTTATATTGTTTGTAGTAAGAAGAGAAACTTTTGTGGGTCTAGATTTGTTATTGTTGAAATCTTATTTGAAGATTTATAAAGCTTTTAACTTATTGTTTTACTATATAAACATATTTTTTTAAAAATACCAAGAATTTGATGTGTGTGCAAAGATATATCTTACTGAAAAAAAAAGTGTATTATTGTAGGAGTGCAACCCCCCGCTGTGTGGGGAATAGCGCGCTCTGACTCCATCTTGCAGAAGGCTGAATAACTTATTAAGCTAAATTATATTACATTAATACTATACTATACTAGAACTATATCATACTAAAAAAGATAATAAGGAAAAACCTGTGACTGTCTCCAGACAGTCACAACACAGCTTTGACCCAACTGGCCAATCAATCCAAACAACCATCACCAGTGTCCAGTTAGCAAATCACTCTTCGGTAAACAACCTCCATAACACATTCCACATGTGCCAAACAACAGGAGCAGCAAATAGAGATAGGAATTGATTTCTTCTTTCTCTGAGCTTTCTCACTGGGTCTCACAATTTCCCAGGAAAAATCCTGGGAGAGAGAATCATGCCTCTGTTCAGAGAATGTGAATGCTAGTGTATCTGATTTATGCCTGTCCAAATGTCCAAAAACATGCAGCCATATATCAGTCCTCATTGGTGAAATACATACTTGCATGTTTTTTTATAAGAATGAATAAAGTTATCAGGCTGTGGGGCGGCATGGATACAGGGTTGAGTCTGCTGCTTCATCCTGCTGGGATGGGGCACTGGGCAGAGCTGATACCAAGTGTTAAGGCGCAGGGGCATAGGGAAAGGGGCTGCTCGCACAGCAATGCTTTGCTGCCCAGTGTTCACAGCACTGTCTTACTCCTGAACCAACTCGTAGTCTGTGTCCAAAGGATGTGACACAGGAAAACAGGATTTGATGAGCAACAGACCATGAGCAAGGTTGCTGCTTGTGTGTGAAGATAGTGGCAATTGTTGGAAATTTCTCCACCAGTATTCACGCTGTCACCAGTGTCACATAACAAAGTACACTCTTGTCCCCAACCTCAGCTCCACTGTTTGCATACTGACAGTGTCTTCATCAGCCCCCTTTCACCTCATCATCACTCTGGAACCTCATACTCAGTTGCTAATTCTGTCTGGTTCTCACCAAGTACCTGTTTCATGTGCAATATTTAGTTTCCCAGGCATGGTCCAGATGCTTTTGTCTGGAGGTACTTGGCATTTAAAAAGATCATTTGTTTGAGAGGGCCCAGACTGACAAGTTAGATGTCTACATCATTATTATCTGCTATTCTGACAATCTATGTGTCATCCACACATTTTACCAACAGTGATATTGTGTATTATTAGAGAGCATTAATAAAACATTATTGAATTAATCCCTGTACAGGGATCATCCTGTTAGAATATTCCTCATTTCAGTATAACTCTCAATTGACAGCTACATTTGGGTATCTGCCAATTAGTGCATTCTTAATCCATTTAATATTTTCTCTACCGGTGTAAAAGAGACTTATTTTGTAATAAGACTCATATGTAGCACTAAATCAAACACGTCATGAAAGGCAGTCTTTACAAATTACTTTTGTCAAAGAAGTGAGAAATCTCAGAAAAGAAAATCATAGCTACAGTCACCCTGGGGACTAAGACTGATATCCAGGGAAGGGAATAAAAATGCCTTTTGCTCCTCTTTTTCTGGCAGTTTCCTCCCTGAATACATGGCTCCTTGAATGTGAGAGAGATCTTAGTACACTGTGGTGTCGGAAAAAAAAAAAGAGTGGGAGCCTGAGTGGCTATGCAGGCCCTCTGTTCCAGACATACCTTAAAAAAACACACTGGCTCTTCCTTATTTTCTGAAGGAAAGATGGCAGAGCAGGACAAGAAAGAGGCATAAAACAGGATAAAGTGCCTAAAAATTCTTCCCTGCTCTTCCCTGTTCCTTCCATCCCTTTTTCTGAATGGTTAGTTTAGACGTCTCCCAAGTCTGCCTTTGCGCAATCCATTTTTGGACATCTGAAAGGATATCTGTGCACGTTGCTGTCTGCATGTCTGCTGTACATGCATCACTGTGCATGTACAGCCCCCAGTCTAAGCCTGGCAAATTAAGTTTCCACTGGTCAAGCTGTTATTTAGCATGAAACTTTGCTAGCATTAATATACTTTATTCTTTAGCCAGAGCAACATTATGTTGCACATAGCAGGTCTTTGCCTTCCTGGCCCTACTGCCAGAACTGAAAATAATGAGCTCTGGGGTCTTCAGCCTAAGGACAGGCTTTCAGTGCAGTAAGGTATTTGTGCCTCTGAGTATCACCATTTGGTAACAGAAGGAAAATCTACCTTGAAAGTGTAATATGAAATCATTCAAAATAACATCACGTTAAACATTTTTTTAAACTTGTCCTAATTTAACATATGCCTACAAACTGAGAACAGTAGCTGCACCAATCTTATAAATTTTAATAAGCCAGAAACAACTGTTAGGATATTCCATACTAATAGTGATATTATGCAAAATAACCACATAGAAGGAAAATCATATAGACTTTTGGGAACCATAACATTCTGTATTTTCAGATCTATCCTGACATCTATATCACAACTTTAAAATGCTATAATTCCCTTGTATATGGCATCAGTCAGTCTTATGACCTTTAAGGTAATTTTATTACACAGGTTTTCAAAGGTTTAGTGTTACTGTCATCAGCCATTCCTTCAGGTAATCATTGTTACTAGAAAAGATGACAGGAAATGGATTTAAATATCATGATCTTGACAAGTTGGAGAAATGGTCTCTACGTTGCAGTTCAATAAGCCTGAAAACAAACACTGTATTTACATGATAAAAGAACAGAACACAAGACAGGGAAAAGGCAGCTAGAAATTCCCAGCTAAAAGATTGAGATATATTATGAACACAACCACATGGACCATAAAGTCAACAGTCCAACATTGTCTATTTCTGACAGTAAACATTTCATACTACGGAAAAAACTACAAGATACAGGAGGACAGAATGCCACCTCTCCTGACACGCTCTGCACTTCTGGCACTTGAGATTAGAAGCTTAGTGAATGGACATCTCCAACATCATATTCTTCAATACTTAAGTGTAACTCCCAGGTTTTATTCAGAAATCTATGGACCTGTTATTATTTCTGCTATCCAAATCATCCTGTGGCAAAAAGTTTCAGAGTTTAATTGTACACCTCATTAAACTTACTTCCTTTTGTTAATGTTAAACCTGCTGCCTATAATTTCATTTTATACACTTTAACTTATATTTTATAAGAAAGAATATACCATACTTCTTATTAATGTTTTCCATTACTTTTTTGATTTAAAAAAATCAAATTTTTGAATTTAAAAATTAATTAAATTTTTAATTTAAAAAAATAATCCACATGTACTAATTGTTTTTGTAACTATTATTGACTACTGGGCTTACATTTCCAAAGAAGTCTTCACAGGATCTCCACAGTCTCATTTTTGAGTAATAAAATCTTATTGCAAGCTGCTGGTATAAATACAGAATTACAATTACTTATCTTCATGAGACTTACTTTACATTTATTGTTTCCTCCTGAAATCTTTCTTGCTTTGTTATGAGACTCTTCTTCATCTATTTTCAGCCAGTTTAGCTGTGACTAACATGAATGTGAATGCCTGTACTGCACCCTAGGTATTAAGCCACGTCTGACTTAGGAGTGGATACCTATATCAGTTTTCTTACATGCAGAGCCAGTCATAACTAGGTATGTGTGCAGGTATCTCATTTGTGATTACCCACCTGACACTTATGCACATATATCAGGCATCCAAAAATATCTATATTTGCCTGTCACCAAAATTCTAGTCCCCAGTGAATTAAATTTCATCCTCATTAAAAACACATCTTCATGTTGAACAAGCATTAGATATGTGTAGTTCAATCCCTAAATCCCAAAATTGAGAGGAAAGTCAGTTATAACGCTGCATGTTGGTACTATTGATGTTGAATTGTTTTCAAAAATTTAATTATTTCTCTGGAATGGGGTCTGTAAATTGATTAATGACCACATGAACATTATGGCCTGGACCTTGTATAGTTTTCAGACAAGACTGAACTGGAAAGAAAAGTAGAAAAAAAAGCTTAAAGGCAGTGCTGTTCTGTGTTCTTTGTAGATAGCTGTGGTTACCATTTGTTCAATTTTATAACTGTGAAAGAATTACTATAGAGCCTTCACCCAAAATGTTAAAGGTAAACACAAACCTGGGAAAATAATTTTCAAGATGTAGTGTGCCCAATTAGGCATGAGTTAGCTGAATGCCTGACTGCACACTCAATTGGCACATTAAATTTGTCATGGTTTCTTATTCAGATTGGGTAATTGTGCATGCAAATGAACAGGCACTCATATAACCTGTAATTTCCATAAGTAATTGACATATTTGCATGTGTAATTGCTTTCTTTGTAACTGAAACTCAGATTTTGACTATCTTAATGTTCAAGAGCATGAGCTTTGGTCCTTTCAGCAGGAAATGAAGTTCAGTGATCCACTGACAAATTTAATTCACCTCAGAAAAGCGGAGAATTATCTCACCAACCTAGAATAATCCTAAATTGTTGTCTTTCTGATTTAGGAAGGAGGGGTATCAGACTGCATCAGCAGTGATACGAGACAAGATCCTAGCTAAATACAAACAACAAGATTACAAATACAAAAATATTATTCTTAGTAGCCACTAAGTCTCTAAAAGTTTTTTTTAAATAAAAAATAAAAATGGGAGCAGTTGGTCAACTCATCAAAGATTTCTAGACTAAATACCATAGATACTATATAGGCATCTATATATTAATGCAAAAAACTTAATCTCATCACTGCTGTGAAATAAACAGCATAATAGAGATGAGATAACTCATAACTATAATATGAACAAAAATTGGTATACTAAGGTCAGGGAGGACAAATAATGGAGAAGCAAAATGTATTATCTTGTGTATACAAGATAATGTGCTTGGTAACTGAAGGTATAAAGTATATCCCAAAAGTTGCTGGTTAATAGCTAAAAAGAACACGGAAGTAACACTGCAGGTATGTAGACAGATCTTCCCAATTGTCCTGGGTTGGCTATATGATGGGAGGGAGAGAAGGGAGAGAAGTCTGAAAGACAAAGCTGAAGCTTAATGGCAGGTATGAAAAATGCTCAAAACAGAAACAGGATGAAATACTTGTTATTTGAGACAGAATGTGGTGTGTGATGGACAACAAGCTAAACATAAGGCAATGGGGTTGTGCAGCTGTGAACATCATGTCTGGGAGGTATTATCAGCAATGCAGCCCACAGGTTTCTATTCCTCTCAGACCTCTCTTGCCAAGCTACATTACTGTGGTTCTTACACTTTGAGAAAGGCATGAAAGAGAGCAGGAGAATCTCTAGAAAAGGTGGCCTTTGGGAAATATTGAAAAAAACAGGCTCTGGATGAGACAGAACAGAAAATATTTGGGACAATATAATAGAATTTAGGCATATGGAAGTGTACTAAAAAAAAAGGGAGGATAAAGTGTTTTCCAAGCTTTTGGAAGATAAAGAAACAGTGATAAGGTTTGTTTTCATTAAGAAATGATCAATTTGGATATTAGGAAACACTTCCTCCTTATAAAAGAAGTGACACTGCTGTCATAGATTTGTTCTGTATGAGCAGGCATCTGCAGTGGTTGTAACATCTTAATTGCTGGAGATATTAATAACAATTTAGCCATATGTCTTTCATGAGCAAAACAGGGAAAATTGATCATGCCAGAGCTGGGCTAACTAATATTCTCAGGGTTGTTCCCGACTGTTCTTTATATAATGCTGCTATTTTATAGTTGTATTTAGAAGTATGTATTCTTAGTACTTGCATAAAAAAAAAAAAAAAAAAAAGCAGAATTGCTTTAAAAAAGCAGAATTGAAAAATTTTAATGAGCCAGCGGGATATAGTTTCACAGACATTTACAGTTCCTCTTTGTCCTCTGGCCTCTTTATTTAGTGTCTGTTTCCAGAAAAAGAGTGACTTAGTGGCTTAATATGCTTGTCCCTTTGGAGGGTCCCTGAGGATAGTCTGCAGGTAATTTCAGTGTCCAAGAGAGAAACAATCATGAAGGCTTTATCCCTCTGAAATTTGGTTAATCCAAGCAGTCAGGGCTGTCAGGGTTGTAAAATCCTCAAGGTCTCTCAAGAACAAAATGACTCTGACTTTCAGTCTATTTTTTGTCATTTCTTATCCTGACTTCAAGCTCTGAGTGTTTCTGGGAGGTAACTGTGGAAATGGTCCTGACCCCCGGAGTCATATGCTGCATTTCTGATAGGAGCTCATTCTGGCTCTGATCCAGACACTGGGAAGCTAAAACAGGTACTGAGGAGGGGGCACAAGTCAATACTCATACAGGCAGAGTCTTCCATCTTTCCTGAAGTTGTATCCATAAAAGCCATATGCAGTATCAGGCAAAAAGCTGGAAGAACACCAGAAGAAACAATTTAATAAAATAGGTGTGACAGATTTTAATGATTACTTGATTTAATTATTTTTAATAATTTGGTTATTTTAATGAAGATTTCATAAAGAAAATAATGAAGATTTATGCTTCTGAATCCAATACCTCTGACTCAGATAAATAAGACTCTGCTTGTCTTACAGCAAAGCCTGCCTGGTATTGGTGAGTTAAAAGAGTCTGAATGAAAGCAGGAAATAAAGGGGACTGGATCTAACAGAAGCAGCCAGTTAGCTTGCGTTAAGGTGTGTTGGCAACTTGGAGGCATCCATCTCCTTCCAATTCCTGGCAACTTACTTGAGTGGCTGTCGTTCAGGGACCAGTCTGCCAGATAGGGCAGGGAGTGGTGATGAAGTTTGTATTAACAAACATGTTTGTATTCTGAGTCTGCAGAAAGAGGTTTCTCTAGAAGTGATAAAGAGGAGCTCTGTCTTCTGAGTTAGGCAACAATAAATACTTGCCAGCCTGGTACATCACCTGGGTTCCCAGAGCCATACCTGCTGACCACTGTGTACCTGCAAGGTATGTGCTGGGAGCAGTGACCCTTGAGAATGATGTGATTCAGTGGAAATTAGAGAGGTTTGCCTCACTGAAGGCTGTCAGATCAAGTGTCAGTGAGACTCCTAATTTCCCAGTGACGCCAGTGCAGCCGAACCTGACACAAACCAGGTTCCTTCATTGGAAGCTTGGCTGTGGCTACTGCTTCCCATGGGAGAGGGGAAGGGAGGAGGACACATTCAGCATTTATATAGATAATAAAAAAGATCATTGATCTTTGCAAATTCAGATTCAAAATCATAGTCATATTCTCCTGTTTTTTCAAACTCTAAGGATCTCTGCACTATTAAATAATGAGACATATATTCACACAAGTGCTCTCTTCAAAATATGAAGCAAAACAAGCTGATGTTTAAAACTCAGTTTTGTAATTTCTGTGGGAGAAAGATCTTTTTATTAGAATGGTAGTATTTATTTAGTTTTATTTTAATACTGCTGTAAGATCCATTTACAGCTGTCAGGATTTTTCCTTGTAAGTGCCTCTTTCCCTGGGCTAAAGTAATTACATTTAAATGATGGTTTTCCTTTCAGAAGGTTGCAGAAGGACAAATATTCACAATGCAGTGGTTTCATAGTAGTCACATTTCAATTTGACTTGCAGCAATCTTGATTGTTTAAGGAAGAGCTTAGAAGAAAATTGTTCTATGTCTTTAGAAAACATAGGTAGATTCTGCTTTCCTTCTAATATTTTAACAAGGAGTTATTTCTATGAATTAAATTTACTCATATGTCTCAATCTGTCATATGTATCAATATGCCCATGGCAAAATCCTGGGTCATCTTTCTTGTCATTCAAAGAAGTAGCATAGCGTGAGACCTCTAAAAGTTCTTAATAGTAGGCAGCAAAAAGAAGTAGGCTGGGAGGCTGCAGGTAAGAGGCATCTTGAAGTTTTCTTTAAAGGAAACCTTTACTTCATTTTCCACAGAAGGATGTCAAGAAGTGTGTGTCCAAAATAAAAAGAAATTAATATGATTGACTTAAAATTTAGATCTTTTTAAATGAGAATTCTTCCCAGATTAAAGTGATGTAAAGCAGATCTCCTACTAAAGGAAGTATTTTACTTGCAAGCAGCTGATAAGAATTTTTGTACATTACATTTGTGTAATTTGTGTAGCTGTAGATGGGATAGTAAGAACCTGTAGCAAGACTTTTTCTTCTGTCTTAATTTTGCTGGACTCAGGTTTCTATTAAAATGTTTCATTGACAGGATGGTTTTCTGAAGTCCTTACTTCCCAATGTTATCAAAAGTTAAGGCAAATGGAAAATATCATTGACTTTTGTATTATGGCTAAGGAACAGATCTTTTCAGATCCTCTTTTTCTCTAAAATAGTTAAAACATTCCAGTTTGTAGAGGCCTACAATGATCATCAATTTATTTTTGGTAGGTGGTTTCCTGCTATTCTGAAGTAATGCATTAGCAATGACAGTGCCAGCTACTGGTGCAGGAGGTGTTGGTAAAGTTGATGTAGAGATAGTGAAGCCCTGGAACAGGGGACCCAGGAAAACTTACATCTCTGTTACTGGAGGGATTAAAAAATAAGACATGTAAAAATATGTTTGCAATAATTTAGGCACAATTTATCTTATCTACTCAAGACTCTTTCCAGTTTAATTTTCTGTTATTTATTGATTTTAGCCACATTTCTCAAACTTTATTGTGTTTTCTTTATTTTTGTTTGTTTGTTTAGTCTGATTTTTTTTTCTTTTGGTTATGGGTGGATTTTTTAAATTTTAGTTTATTTCTTTTAAGCTCTATCCCCCAGAACTGTGAGAACGTTAGCTGTCGATTAAAAAAGAGTAACTTCCTACCTTCAGAGAAAGGCTGGAATACTTGACTCTAAGATAGCCTGAGGACACAACACAAGGAGGATTTAACAATAAAACTCAATTCTCTGTGAACAGCAGAACTGAGGAACCCTACTTTCTTTTGGATTCTAGCGCAGCATTTCTTGCTCTTCCACCATCGTAATTCCAACTTTCTGCAACTATTCTGTGTTTCCCTACCATTATACTGCCCATTTTCCTACAAGCCCTCCTCAGTTGGTCAGAATAAGAACTTTTTTTTCCTGACAGAACAAAAAGTGCTGATCTTCCTCAGGAACCCCATTTGCTAACCCTGTTTCGTTATAATGGTGCTTGGTCAAGCACCAATAGATCCAAAGTTGTTGAGAAGGTGACTGCTGGCTGCTGCTGTGGGGCAAGAAAGAGAAGTGCCAGTCAACCCCTGCCCTTCCACCACCTGGTCCACCTCTGGCACTCCACCTGACTCGTGGTTTTCCCTGCACTTGCAGGAACTTGGTGACACCTCAGTACCTCTGCCAAAGTGTGATTAATATTAATTAATTTGCAACAGTGACTCTTGGAGACTGATAGACAGATAGAATGATGAAATTTCAATTACATTAGATAAAATTATCTTTACAGTTTTAAAGATATTGAAATTTTGAAAACTTGGCTCATGGTTTTTGGACCAATGGAATTGTCAGATCTGAACAAAATGTGCCTTATAATAAACAACTCTACAATCCAGTATCTTGCAAGCCCTATCACTGGCTTCCTTAAATTAGGGTCTTTCTTTGCCAGGAATATAATACCACTCTTTTATCTGTGATATGGAATTGTTCTGGTGGACTAATATATCTTTCTCTGGAATAGAGAAAACTACAACTGGTTCCAAGTCACATAAAGTAAATTACCTCAGAGCTGATAAAACTTGTCCTGAAGGTCTGATTCAGATTTTAATCACCATAGAGCTTGATGTACTTGTACCAGAGGATGTTTTGGAAATATGCTTATTATTTACACCACCTGCCCACAGGAAAGGACAAAATAGTTGATACTGGTTCTTGTTAGAATTAATTTGTATTTTTCAGCTGATGTGGGTTTTATTAAACCATGGTTTCAATTATTTTGCCCCTGAACATAGTGATTTTAAAGTTAAATCTCATATTTGGAATTTAATACCTTGACTGCAGTTTAATAAGTGTAGACTCTTCTAAAATATTTTGTGTATATAATATTGCTTTTGATAACTGTGTAGAAAAAATACTGTATTATCATGAAAGACATACATTAAATAATCATTTACAGCATGATATTAAATAATATGAAATGATGGTGTTAAAGACTCAGAAACAATACTCAGAAAATATTCAAATGTCTTATTGCTGAAAGACACTAATTCAGATATTTATTTTATTTCTCTGCCATGATTTAATATGATAGGAAAGAAAACCCAAAGTCTCCAAAACAGCATAAGTTCATGACTTTGCTGTGTTCACCTAACCACATCCAGTTAGAAAAACAGGTGTGGAAATCATAATTCTTAGACTTAAAATTGGAGGATTTTTGTACATTTGATGGCAATCTGTTCTTTTTTGATTGCAGGTATAAAGTAGGAAATGGGCATGAAACAGAACTATTCTCAATGACAGCCTGAAAATCATATTTGAAGGATAAGTGTACCAAAAATAGCATTTCTTCAGTGTTCTGCTTTTTTCTGTAGTTAAACCAGCAGTAAGTGATAGTGGCTTTGGCTGCTGTGCACTTTTCTCTAACCTTATCTTGACTTTATATTCTCAGCAGTATCTGGTCATTTTCAGACCAGAAAAAAAGCTTAAATTCTTATTCATAGTGAGGTCGGGATTTACTGTTGCCACATTCTCTGTCACCTGCTCCTGGACAGGAGAAGTGGAATGAGTCCTGACATAGAGAACGTGCCCTGGTGGAGCAGTGCTGCTGCACAGGTACCTCAGCAGGTCTCCTAGGAAGTTGGGTAATGTGGAAAGACAAAGTCAGCTCTTTTTCATGCATTGTCTCCTTTCAGTTCTACAGCAGCTGAAAATGTATTTCTCCCCTGGGGCCAGAGGGGCAGAGGTGTGGGGTGCCCAGGGAAGCTGTGTCAGCTCTGGTCTGGGGGTTTCCAGCCCCAAGAGGGCACAACCCTGAGCATCCTCTTCTGAACTCAGCACACTGTAGCAGAGCTGGAGCAGAAGTATCCCATGGTCCCATCCCAAAAAACTGGCATTAATTTCCCAGGCTATTAAACTGCAGTGTAAGGGTGTATGATACTCAGAAAAAAATTCCTGAAAAACATTTATACAGAAAAATTTCAATTACAGTATTTACCAGAATCACTTTTGTACCAGCTCTATCAATAATGGAAAAATGTGTTCTGGGCAGAAGCAGAGGTGAGGGGTCTGCCTGAGCTAGACAGTATAGACTTGCTCAGCAGACAATGGAGAAGACTACAGTTCATCTCTTTCAGGTGCTTGTTTTTATAAATTATACCTTTGACAATGCAGACAAGTTCTCCATTCATGAGAAACAAATCCTGTGGTGACTTGTAGCAAAGATAGCTGTTTAGTCAGGTGAATCTCCTCTTTCAGCCTCCTCCTCTGGGAGCCTTGTGAAGGACTTTGCAAACTCAAATTCGCCTGCACAGAACACAAGTTGTTTTTAAAGCCTAACTGTTACTGCAAGTCATGGAGGTGTTTTTTGAAATATGTTTGCATACCCTGCCAGCAGTGATTTTCTCCACTACAGAAAACCTGTGCAGATTAAGGAATTTTCTCTTACAAAGGGAGATTTCTGGCATTTTATCTATCCCTTTCATAAGGAAATGGGTCAAATAAAGCTCATATATTTGAAAGAGAGTCAGGTTTTTAGGGACAGCTTGCACTTCTTGATATTTGTGCATTCAGCAATTCATATTTGAACAGACATAGGGAAAAGCAAAATGATGGGCATGGTTAACCTGATCTCAATGTAGAATTTTTAAAGGCTCTCTTCTCCTATCTTATTTTTCTCTGAAGCTATAAAATGATGGGTACTTTAAAAATAATTGTTGACATGAGCCTTTTGATTTTTCTTCACCACATCAACATATTATATAGGAACAAGTGTATCAATATTATGAGGAATGCTGTTGATTACAAAAAAGGATTCTTGTAGCTGTATGGGGTTTTTTTCATCACAATAACATAGGATTGCTATATCAAACAAAACACTGGCTCATCACACCCTACAGCCTGCCTGTTGCTCTAGCTTATATCTCAGGTTTTATAAAAAACAAGGAAAAATTCTGTAATGCACCGAGGCTGTTGGGCAACTCTGGATCCCAGCTGGGTATAGACAGGATTTCTGACTGACGTCTTTACAAGATATGTTTCTACATCCACAATTTTATTATCTGTTACTTCAGGGGCATGACTGCTATTGTAATATAATTTACACTTTTGTATAAATAAGTCCATAATATTTGATGCAATATGAGGCACTTAAAAAAAAAAATCTACAAATCAATGTGAATCTGCAAGAGTTTTACTTAGGCACTAATGAGAGAAACCAGGAGTCAGGATGCTTTTGCATAAAGAGAAAGACGGAAATAGTAAATACTTTAATTATTATGATATTGGTCCTTTCCTTCTAAAACATCCCATCATTTTAATCTCTGTTTCTCTGATACTTGGTCAGGTTCTTTTGTTTACAGCTAAGATCATAGGAGTTTGCTGAATCAAAATAACATATCTGCTGAAGGGGATATGAATGCATTATTGTTATACTTCTGACCTTTTGCCAAGAACAAAAATACATACTCCAAGACAAAGAAGAACTGGATGTAGCATCAGGGTTTCTTTTGTAAAGCTTCCAGTTTGCTGAAGCTGAAGATTTACATTTTTAATCACTATTGGACCACGTAAAAAATTTTGTCTGGTGTGCAGATGGAAGGCATTACTTCAACAGTCCTGTTTCTGTAGAAGCTGCAGCTACCATACTGTGAATGGATAGCTGATTAATCAGGAAGCTAGCTGGAAAGCTGTGTTTAGTTCTCTTTCCAGATCTCCCATAGACTTGCATGACCTTGGGTAAATCACCCTTGCTAGGTCCTTGAAGAAACATCTGCTGTTTCATGTGTTCCACAACTCCTGTGCAATGAGCAGGAAGCCATATAGATCAGCTTTTTATGACCTTGATAATGATTTACTATGGTAGGAACTTAATTCAACACAAAGCAGGACCAAGGCTGGAATTTAGGCTAGGGGACTCATAGGGCAGTTAGGGTTAGGAGGAAACTCTTCAGGTGGTCTGGTACTATCTCCAGCACAGAGCAGAACTCTTTGCCAAATTATATCATTTTACTCAGCAACTGACCACAGAAATATTGGAAATCTCTGAGGATGCATCTTATGCTGTATCTCTCAGCACCTGTTCTGGTGCTTACCATTCTGATGGTGGTTTTCTTTTTTTCCTCACTGGAAATTGTGATTGTAGTGTCTGTGAGAATACCCTGGTTTTGCCTTTTCTTTTGCACTTCAAGTTATGGAAGATTGCAGCTAGTCTTTACTCTTACTCTTCTCCAGGCTGAAAAAAATCCCTCTTCCTTCAGCCTTTCCTCATGCAAGCCCTTAACCATGTGACTGGCTCTTCTCTGGCCTGTCTGCCAATCACACCTCTTGTACTGGGGTGGCAAAATAGGGGACAGGACATACCTCAAAAAGGGTAAAGAAGAGGGGAATAACCATTTTCCCCAGGTCCCTTACTGTAGGCCTGTTAATGCAGCACAGCATGCTGTTAGCCTTCTTCATTGCAGGGATGCACTTCTGCCTCATATGTAACTTTTTTTCTAACATGTTTTGTCTGCAGAATTATTACCTAGCCAGCCAGTTGCTGGTCTGCACTGTAGCATTTCCTTTGCCTGTCCCAAGGCATTAAAAATTATCTTTGTTGAAGTTTGAATCTTTGATCCCAACTTTGAGCTAGTTTTTGGTCCAGTAAGTGATTTACCCATCACTTCTAGTCCATATTCAGTCCATATTCAGTCCATCTCCCCAGATTTTAGAGTAATTATTTTTAATTTGTTTTCTGTATTCCTAGTTCCATTGCTATAACTTAAAATTTTGCTTTTTGAGTGAATGACAGCAAAAACACACAGGGGAAGAAAGTTTTCCATTTTCATTTAGCAGTGAAGAGTGATTTTTGTGTCTGAATACACTATCAAGCAGAAGCTACTCTGGACAATGTCTATACATAAATATTGTAATGTTATTACAGGGAGAGAGAAATACGGAGTCAGGCTGACTGGGTAATAAATAATGCCCACATCAGCTAGTGCCAGAAATCACTGACAAGGATGTTTGTGAAGATGAGAGAGGAGTGCTGTGCATCTGCACAGGTGGTCTAGTTCTGAGTACAATAGCTATGAACATCCTGGCATGTCCTAAAGGCAGCAGAATGATTGTTTCACAAGTTACAAGGGGATGCCAAAGATTACCTGTCCCAGCCATCTCATTCACTGATCATTTGCTGCCCTCCCACCCTGTAGGACAGTTATAATTTTGTGCAGGTTACTGATGGGCAATAAAATTCCAGAGGAATAATCTTAGCAGGAGTCGACAGACTTAATTTCCCTGAAGCAGGGATGCTGAAAACTTTTACATGCAGTTTATTAAATTTTGTTCTCATTAAATTAGAATTCTATTAAGCATATTTGACTCCTATTGCTATTTATCCTGCTTTCTCTGGAGTAAAGTATTTACTGGAGTCAAACATTAATGTTATCAATCAAATCAACTAATGCTATTGATCAAATTTTCAGTGTTATTCCTACCATATATTTAATTCAGTAAGAGTTCTGACCTCAAGAATAGGTCAAACAAATTTAAAAGCAGTGGTCTGTTCACTCCAAATGAAAATTAAATATTTGATTTAAAGGAGTAACTTCAACACTATATGCACAATTTTTGACCATATTTCTATTCTTCCATAATGGAAAAAGATTTTGTTTGAAGAGAACAAGGAAGTGTTTTTTCCCTTATGAAGGGAAGAACTTTAAAGAACCATGTTGGCAAAGAGAAATGGAATATATAAAAGCAAAGCTGCCTGAAGGAAGATGCCAAAGGAGACAACCATTAAGTAATTGGATTAACCTCTATTTGGCCCTTTTCATCTGAGTGAGATTTATTTTGATAACATGTTGTTTGCTTTCTTCCAGGTTTGCACATAGTGCAGCAGCCATTCTCAAAGACTGAAAAAGAAATTGAAGCATGCATCTCAGTAAAAGTCTCTGTCTGGATAATAAAATAATACATCTTTCAGTAACTTGAAATCTGGAACAAGATTGTTCCAGTAGCCATAACCTGAATAATACACAGATGGAGATATTTTTTTACATAAAATTCTTTATAAATTGCATCTTCAGGGACAACCTCAGGAGGAAATGAGAACTTCTTTCATTTTACTTGAGAATGGATTTAAGAATAATAATAATAATTTAAAAATCTATTTTAAATTAAAATAAAGCATCACGGTCTAAAAAAAAATGATTGTGCTTAGATCAACTATATTAAGCCTAATTTAAAAACAAAACTATTTCCAAGCAGAAAAATGTAAGTTTTGTTGGAAAAGATCAAAATAGCTAATCTGGATGATTTTGAAAGTTAAAACTCAAATATTGCTTCTAATATCTTAGCCTTCTCTATAGATATATAATATCTATAATAAATATGTGCATTTTATAGGAGCTGTGGGATTTGCTTATTTTCTCAGAACATCCATCCTAATTGGTCAAATTTCTGCATATGTTGCTTGAGGAGAATTTCAGCAAGGACACGGTGCATTTTCTATTTCTGTGGAGGGGGTGTTATCAGCATTTCCTTTGTCTTCTCTGAAGATGGGTCTGGTGCGAGAGTGGTCCAGCCTGTGACCTTCAGCTGTATCCGTGCAGGACACCCAACCCAGGCATAGCAACTGCATCTATTACTGAGATAAGGATGGGTTTGGGGCCAAGGGTAGGCTGACTGGTGTTTGATTTGAAAGGGATGAAAGCACTGCCTATGGAACAGATGGCAAAGAGAATAGTGGAACTTTTGACTCAAAGGAGCAAATAGGAATGAAGCTAATTCTCTGCTAATATTGGAAAATTAGAGAGTTACTATGGAGGATGGGATCTGGTTTTCTTCGCTGTCCTTCACTCTCATTTAGTTGTATGGTTGGGCTTATTTCTTTAGTAGCACATTTAGTATCTATTACTTTGAGCTCAGACTTTGCAATGATTTTTACTAAGGACTATACTTTGCAACCATCTGGAGATTGAAGCTATAACAGAATTAAGTCTGTGCTCATTCAGAGCATATCTTTCTGGAGTGCACACACTAATGTTTCTGTATTTGTACTCTCCACTCAGTAGGAACTAAATAGGATTTTGTTTAATTTGTTGGCATTGGACCAGCCTTTTTAAAATTTCTTCTGTTTCCTCAGGCCAGTCTGTTATTGTTGTGGTCAGGACAAGAGTTCCACTCCTTGCCTCTGAGCTTCCCAGTTGCCCACAGAAGGCACTGCAGTCAGCTGCTGCCTTCCAGAGGTGTGTCCATGGACAGAACGCACAGAATTCCTGATGCATTTTCACGTTTCTACAAGCTGCTACAAACTGATAGTTTAAGGCTCGGGATCTTTGAAATAGTGTAAGGACAAGGAGTTTGCCCAAACATTTTGTCCAAGTATTGTCAGATTTTATATGAAATTGTAACTGATAGTATCATGGTAATTACTGTCCCAGTATCATGACTCCAGCATAAAATCCTTTACATAAACCTATCAAACTTCATCTTAAAACCAGATAATTGTTTTTGTTTTTTTTTATTCCCCTAACAATATAACATCTGGAAAGGCTGGTTGAGAATCCTTATTCTAACGCTGTTTAAAGTTAATGACAGTGCCTTCTTTTGTTTTCCATAATGTATTGTTGGTTTTCTAGGCAATTGTGCTCCCTAAGGTTTCTTGAAGATTTTGTTTAAAAGCTCAAGTATTTAATACTCTTAGAAACTTTTTATATGACTGTTTATTTATATATTTACAGTGCCATCCCTTTCATTAAGAAAATATTAATTTCATCACATAAAATGCTTTGAATGAAACTGGTGTATTTTTTCAGCTGAAAGCTTTCTTCTTGAGTTGCCTGGGATAGGATTTCCATGAGAAGATATATTTCTGTATCTAAAAGATTATAAAATATCTAGAGGCTTATCCTTCCTTTGTGCTCTCACAGGTTTAGGCATAACATTGAGCAAAGTCACTGAAATATGATAATATTTTTCCATTCTGCAGCTTTTTTGGTAATACTTTAAGATCATCTACTGTCACACTTTCTGATTTTACACTGACCATCCAATGCTGGACTAATTACAGAGTCTTCAAGGAACACAGAATGCAAACCAGAGAAAAAACATTGTTAGAAGCTAAGTTAAAGATTTACAATTCTTCTACCTTAATTATTGTATAGAATTTCAGCTCTGAAGAAACAAGACAGTAAAAAATGTAATTAAAATGCCATAAATCTTACAAATAGTGCAGCTTCAGACAATAAGATTTCCTATTGCAAAGTCACTGATAAGTCTGAAGGAAATTACATGGACCTATGTGAGCTCTGCCTTTTGTTAGAAATGTGGAGCAAGATCTGACTTTAACTTGTAGAAAAAATGAATATCTATGTTTTTAGTTATGAAGTAAAATCAGATGTAACTTCCAACAGGAAAAACATATAAAGACATCTTTGAAACAACTTTTTTTCTACTGTGCTTATGTTCTGCATGGAAGTGCTTTGATATAGGACCAACAACACAGATTTCTGTTTCACAAGTGGTTTCTTGCCTTTGGCCTGATGTAAAAACATGGAATTTTAGACAAATATCAAGTGGAATTTTCTCAAGTTTGGGGATTTTACTAGACCCCTCACCCCAAAGGATCATATTCATATTCTCACCATACCATTTTCACCGAGCAGAACCAAGAACTCGTGGTTCTTGTTTAGAGCCTTGTGCATCACCTTTTGCCTGGATGCTAATTCTATTATTTCACTGCCCATCCTCTTTCATGTTTTAATCTGGAATAGGAATCACTGATGCATGAATAGAGTGAACTGGTCATTTGGCAGGAATGAAATATCATTATCTTTTTCACTCTTGCCTACCCTGTGCCTTAATTTTCCTTCCAGAATGCTGCTACTGACATCCATCTATGATTCTCTCCAGCTAAAGATATCTCATTTCCATCTAAATATGAAATATCTAGAAGGTACAGAATAATCTGTTGTCCTGAGCCTTGACAATAGAGGCAATGGGTCATTTCACCTGTTCCTGCCTTTGCTAGCATTGCAAAACAAGCCTCCACAAGAAAGTGAGGAACTGGAGGTTAAGAGTTGATGGTTTGATGCCAGGAAGCAGCACTGAATTGTTTGACTGTGGAATGATTTATAGGGAATGTATGAGTTTTCATGAGAAAAGTAGAAAGAGTATTTTTTCTGGTAATGTTGTATGTGTAACACATTTTGGGAGAGAATAAAGCAGAGCAAGGTCCTTACTAAAAGTCTGAGAGGGTCACAGTGGAGAAAATTTGGGGTTTTTTTATCTCTCTCATCAGAAAAGCAAAAAAACCCCTCTGTTCACCACTGGATGTCTCCCCATTTCTCCACTATTTCAATGGATACTTTTCACAATGTCGCCAAGATATTACTTGTTGAATTATTTATTTTTCAATAGAGGATGTGAAGTGACAGTGACCCCTGTTTTCTCTTGTGAAACACCCTTCACAACTAACTACTTTGAAAGTCAGTGCAGTGCATAGGTGAGATGTCCTAGGTATGTTTAATTATTTAAGTTAACTTTCATCCTGTTTTTCCAGCAGTCTTAGCAATTTTAATATGCACTTTTAGACTAGACTGTTACAAATGTAAAATCTCTCTTTTCTCTGAATAAAGTGCTGTTTTCCCTCATTTTGACTTTTTTTTTCTGATTTCAGGAAGTGGAAAAGGACAAGTTCATATCTTAGAGAACTCAAATTGGACTTGGATTTAATTATAGCTAATAACTGAATAATGCATTAGGAAAGATGTTTTGAAAATCCACTAAGGGAAAATTGACATGAAGTATGTGGCCACGGTGAATAAAACTTCTTTTCTAGTGATTTATTCCAATGGCCAAATGGCTGTGCCCTCAGGAGCTGAAATCTAATCCACATGAACAAATTTGGGCGGCTTTTCAACAAACAATATATAGGTTTTAAGAGAGCAGGCAATGGATTCTAGGACAATTATTATTTATCATCATCATTTTAAATCTGAAGCAAAGATATATTTCATTTAGATCAGTTAGTATTTCAGATGAACAGCAGACATTGTTTTTAGGGAAAACAATGTAGCCCAAATAAGAAGCTAGAAGTTTAATGTTTGCTTTATAATTTGCTTTTTTTGTCTACAGGGAACTGCATCAGTACTTTTTGCCTAGACACATTCTTTTGTGTATACTTGCATAGCTACATCATATGGATAACAATTCCCTCAAACACCAGTCCTCATTCTCATGCTTTTTCATTTCAGAATTATTAGCTATCAGATCACAGTCTCTCTGTGAGCAACCTTCTACTTTGTAGTCCTCAGTATCATTCCTTCCTGTTACTCCAGTCTTGAGGATCATCTAGCTCTTTCCTATCATCCCCAAATTGATAATGTTATTCTTTATTAGGTCTTATAAAAGTTTTATTATTACAGTCCTTGTTATTTTGTTCTCAACAATGTTCTTAGGAAATTAAATTAATTTTGCTGAAGAACTTTCTTCTGAATCATCATTTCTGTAAATGTGCTCCCAAGCCTGGCATATTGATTTCCAATGGGTTACAAAGGGGATCTTTTTCACACATGAGAAGCAATTATAGTTTCATTTTATGTTTCATCAAAATTCTTTCTACTAGAAAATTGAAGAAATTCAAGCACCCCTGGCATTGAAGAGATCGGACATAAAATCAAGTATCTTTCCTGTTTGGATAAATTGTCTACATATTTTAAGACATCACGTGTTGAAACAACTACATGATCCTAGAAAAAACATTAACATTCAGGCACTGGTAGGTCTTAAAATTTAAATCACAGAGTGATTTATTCTAACATGTAATAACGAGAGATATCAGTGAGGAATTGGAAAAACCAGTCTGTCACAGTTACAGGCAGCATAATATTTGAGAAATTTAAGAAGGCATCATGCTGCATAAACACTTTTCTATTATATAAAAAACATTATATACTATACAAGTTCTTTATAAAAGGCAGCAATTATGTGTCACAGCTGGGAGTTGTTTCACTGCATGAAAATTTAAGAAAAGTACCCTTTTGAGTGCACAGATTTTGCGTTTAGCCTTTCATTTTGAGATTTATCCTGAGGACTATTGCACAATGCTTTTGGATTGCAAAGAAAAAAATTGTTTGCTTCCAGAAATTATAGTTTGAGGGGGCTTCTTTCCATTCCAAATGAAATAGCTGAAAATTAATAAAAGAAGAAATTGTGACTGTTTACCTGAATTTGACTGATAGGTACAAACCAATAAAGACATGAGAAAGGAGAATTGTACTTTCCTTATATTTTACAATAATCTATCCAGAGAAATTATTAATTTATTATTAATATTTTAAAATTACTAATTATTAACTATTATTCCAGACAGACTATCTTGCTGTTTCCAGAGGTTTTAGAAAAAGGGAAGAGGAATCAAAGAGGACTATTACTGTCCCAATGCTGATACTTTCAACACAAGGAAATTATTGTGGCATAAATCTGTTTCAATAACTTGTTCAAATATTTTCATTCCCCATTAAGAAATTATAATTTAAACACCTAATGATGTCTAATCAACAGGTTTTCTGATTTTTGCCAACTAGCTCCCACAGCTAGCTCCCATCATAATGATGACAAATTACTTCTTCTAAAAACAATTTCTTCATACTTTTGAAGTTCTGTTCTAGTGAAAATTGTACTTTGATAGGCAATAATACCACTTCTATTGGCATCATTTCTCTGGCATTCCACAGATAGAAAAGAATTGCTTGTTCAGCAAATACCACACCTGATATTGATACTGACTGCATAGTACTGATATGATTCAACATCTATAGATGTTTTCTCTGATTTCAACTTTATATGGGGTTGTAAGAGTAATTAGTAATTGGATTAAAGTCTGTGGGATTTTTCTAAAATGACTATAAGTGTTTCTATTTGTAAACCATTGCTCTGTAAATTATGAGATAGAGAAACCTTGTTTCTCCAGTTATTTCAGTGTGGTTATGCTACTTCCATGCTCGCAAAAGTCCACTTAATTAGCCTGTAGGAGTCATACCTAACATTTGTAATATTAGAACAATAGTTTTTGCTATTTCAGAATATTTGCCTTAAATTTAACTTGAAAAGTTATTGTATTTTTTTAGTTTAATAATTTTTTGGGTTGAAAACTTCATAAATATTTTTATTCAGATGGATTTAAATTCAGCCTTGGAGTATTTACAAAATCAAAGTTTCTTGAAGAGAAAGTGAAATAAAGAGTCTTCTGCACAGAAATTGTTCTTTTGCCACTCTTTACTAAATAATGTTCAGGAGAATCAGGAGAGGAAATAAGCGAAATGAAATATTGTTAAAAACCACCCATTAACAGGAGTTGTTGCAAGAAAATATCTGAGGTGAAAGGCCTCTTTGACAAGTAGCAGAGTTGGTTTGGTTTTCATAAATTAGATGTTTGTAGTTTATTTGCCATTAATTGACCAAATAAAACGAAAGGGAAGGTGGAATTAATTAATGCAGCTGGAAATTGGAAAATTACCAAATGACTGAATTGTACCTGGTATTTCATTACCTTTTTTGACAAAATATTATCATCCAAAGAGAGCTATACACACCAGACAGCAATGTGAAAACAATGAGGCAATAATAATATATTATGCAATCAAAAAATTTCCAGTTTGGTGCAGAAATATTACTAAACCACCAATATTCAATTTTTATAGACAGAGCTTAAGTACTAGAAAGCCTGCCATAAAGCAGAGTCGTATGAACACTTCTTTGAGATCCGTTTCTTAAGGATCATTGATCAGACTTTATGACTGCTCATGACTGTTTTTTTTTTTCAGAGGAGTTTTTTCTGAAATTGACTTTCTTCCAGCAAATGTCACAGGAAGTGGTCTGTAAGTGGAAGAGAAGTGGCCTTACTGGTGCTTCTCTTGGTGTAAAAACATGTGGAGATGGGAACTGCAGTAAGCCATCCAAGTGGTGATGCACTTCAGAACATCTCCAACAAGGAGTGTCTTGAGCTCCTCTTAATTTGCTGGAAAAATGCAGTGTGCCATGGAGTAGGGTCGAAGGGCTCATGACATTGTGGGAGCAGGTTTGGCAGACATCTGAGACAGGGAAAATTGCAAGACTATGGAAGGGAACTACTGTCATGGAAAGAAATGGGGGTTACATTTATTCAGCTGCACAGCAACACTAGTTTTTGTCTCCTTTATTTAATTTGTTCATTCTGCATTAATAACGCTGCTCTCCATTATGATCTCCAACAAATATCTTTACCTTTTATTCCTTTGCTCTTATGTGAAATGATACTAACTTTCTTTCCATATTTTAGAGAAGTACACAATTAAAAAAATTGTTATTATTCTTCTGAAGAACATGACTCCAGGTGAGTCTATTTAAAATAATAGGGCAGTGTGCAAAGCCAATTTCGGTAAGCATGTGCCATGAAAATTTTATATAGAGAGAATTAACTCTAGTAATATGTTCCTCAACTAGTGAAAAAGAAGGTCTGATAACAAAAAATGCTTTGGAAAAAATCTTGGAAACGGTGGAGAATGGTAGGCCTTTTTAAGAAAGAAAAAATCTACTACAGTATGATAGGTTTGAGAATGGAGAGGAGTGGTACTGGAAGGAGTGAATTAATTGCACAGTGTATATCAGACAAAAAATGTCAATGCAAAACCTAGGGAGTTTCAAAAAGCATATAAACTGTCACACTGATTAATCACTGGCGTTAATTTTTGAAAGGACTGGCTTAGACTTTTGGACGTTTTCACAGTGATTCTTCATCTGCTTCTTAAAAATCACAGGAATCATGTGTTTCAGACACTTATTTGCAGAGCTTGTATTTATTATTCTTTGGGAATAAGTAAGGAACTTAATACAGGTAACCAAGTTTGCCTAGGCTACCTCTCTAGTCCATGAGAAGTGATAAGCACCTTCAGAAGGTGATTCAGAGCAATCAGAGTCAGTTTCTATCTTCACTGGCTCCATTAAATGTTTATACATGAATGGAATAGATATACCCTAGTCAGGATATATCTAGTGGGAGGCAATCACTGTAGTGTGGTAACTTATTTGTTGGTGCACCAGAATATATCAAGGGGAAAAGTGGTACAGCTGTCAGATCACTTCTTAATATACCTGTTCTCTAATGGAGAGAGGGTGAAGCTGTTGTGTTCTTAACAAAAAGGAGCCCAAGTGTTCCTGTGCCAGAGCTGTATGAGAAAAAACAATGACTCAGGATCTCACTTCAGAGTTTGTCAGGGCTTTCCTAACAGCATCTCACAAACATTCTGTTGAGATATATAGATCTAGATGAAAGCTATTAGCTCAACACATTATATACACAGTATATATTCAGAAGATCAGTCCTTCTTTATGAAATCTCTTGTTTATGATACATTTTTCATTAGGCATCTGAGTCTAACATTAATTATAAGCCAGATTCTAAGGGAGAGTCAACAAAACCACCTGATATGAATGAACACAGCTGAGCATTGATAGGCTGTTAAACATTTGGGATCCTTCCCCTGGAATTTCCCAACAGAAGGGTCAAATGCAGATGGATTTAGCTCTGCCTTCACAGGGCTAAACCTGAAGACACTTCCCCCTGGGAGCATCAAGATGGATCAGAATCCAAAGTCGTTTCACCTTGGAGCCTGCTAAAAAGGTGCTTTCCTCATACAAATGAACATTATTTTCCTGGTAGCATATCAATGTCATCTGTCTTACAGAGGATACTGGATTTTGGCTTAGGGCATTTCTGACATGTTGTAGTACAAGGAATTAAAATATTACTATTAGTTTTGCTTTGGTATTTTTGTGGTCATTGGATGTATCCCTTGCAAGCACCTAATTAAATAAATCCTGTCAGGGATCACCACATTTGCTTTACTCATGATTGCTTGCAATATAATAGAGGACAGACAACACAGCTTCAGCCAAGGTCAGTGCACAGAATGGCCAATGGTGAATACAACTATATTCATACAAATGTCCCCTCTAGCTGGAAGCATTTTGCTGATAAATAACCCTGGGAGATATGAGGATACACCCTGATGAGTCAGAAAATTTCCCTGCCAAGCTCAAAGGCCCAATCAACTTTAAACATTAGGGAGAGGTGAATTTGTATAGAGTCAGCATGCACAGGATAATATTTTCTTAATAGTATGCCATAAATTAATCACTTAATATTAGCAGATTACTGCTATCCAGGTATATGGCTTTTGATTTAAATCAGCCTTTACTATGTCAGTACACATTCCAGGGCCAAACTGAGAGGTCTAACATAGTGCCTGCCCCATAAAGCATAATAGGTGCTGAACTGTAAACCTGATACTTTCAACAGTGGAGCAGTTATAAATATTTGTAGGTTTTCCACTAGAAGATGTGAATTTGGCTATGCATAAAGATCTGTTAATTGCAGAAATACATGCGAAGGTCTTATTCAGCTACCCCATCTCTGGAACGTGCTAATTATGTTAGCATTCAGACAGTAGATGCAATCCCCACCTGGTATTCTTAGGGCAGACCACACTGCCCACCAGGGATGATGCAGAGGGAGATGGTGTGTACATGCATGTGTGTGTGTATGTCTGTGTAGGATGCATGTAGAGACCTGAATATCTGTCATTGTTATACTCCGCAAGGCAAATGGGATATGACAATCCTTATTTCATTCACTGAAAGAATAAAGATGGACTTTATACACAAAAAGTTTAAAACTAAAAAAGTGCTGATGATCAAATCAAGAATGGCCAGCAGCATACTGGCTTATGTAATGTTGGCTTTTTTCTTCAGGAAGTGATTTGAGAAAACAATTGCTGTCTCAGCTGGCTGCACTGTCATGTGTAAATAATGCTCAGCCAGTAGCAGACAGATCTGGCTTGAAATCAGCTTTTAGCACTGAGTCCTGCTATCCCATTGCTTTTCCCTTACCTCTACAGCTGTTTCACTATAAAATTTAGTCATGTGACAATAACAAGTTCACTGAACACCATGGTGTGGAAAATTAATGGTTAATTTTCAACAGATGTCTGATGATAGATTATTTTTGTCAGGAGATGAATTGTTTTATTGGGTTCTGCTGTTCTGCTGTGCTCTTAGACCTCATATCTCATTACTGCATCCTATATTTTTATTTTCACAGCCATGAATTTGGTAAGTTGAAATACAAGGTATCAACTGCAGTCTATCATTTTACACATTAATGATTTTTGTGACTGATTTTACCTAATCTGCTAGATATATAGAAATATCAATCTAGATCTCCCGTGGTTCTCCAATTTGGTAGAGGGTTGTGCCTCTCCATTGCAGAATAGTTGGATGTTGTCAGTCTGTATGTTTGCCATCTGTGTGTTGGAAGTACTCAAGCATTTATTGAGGCTTCCAGGCTTGACATATGCAAAAGGCTACTGTATTTCAGTTTAATGGCCATATTAAAATTAAGCCACTTGGGCAGATTTTGCGAAGAAGCTGTCTCTATGGAAAGCACTTCTAAAAGGGAACCAGATGTTTAATTCTGAATTATTTCAGCACAGAGTTTATTCTTAGTGTTTATTAATGAACACTGGTAACAAAGTCCATGCTTTTTAAGAGTCAAGCAGCATTGCACATGTTCACTATACTGGAGCCAGCAGTCTGCAGCACATTGGCCTTGCATTCTTAACCCTTGATATAAAGTGCCCCAGAGGTTTATTGAAAAGGCACTACCAAGAGATCTCCCATTTCCTTCAGAACTGCAGATCTTCAGAGCTCAGATACCTGTTCTAAAATAAACACCTAAGCAAGTGCACCCTCACAGAAAATCTGTTTTAGATCATTTGTGCAAGTACTAGTGGAAATTAACGCATGCATTTCTTGACAAATTTTGAAGGTAAAAAAAAAGTTATACAACGAAAATATATGAATGTTTAGTGCACTTTTTCTTTATTTCATTCCTTTATAAAACAACACAATTAAAGACATCCCAGTTTCAATATTTCTTCTCTGATGAATGACAGTGTAGGCTTGGGCTCATCAGGTTGAAAAAAAAATGTATGATTTGGGATTCAAGAGAATGCCGTGAAATCAGGAGTATCGTAAAGAACAACAGTAGGAAATGACTGTGCAATACCTTCTAGTACACAAATGAGGTCAAGCAAATGAACCTACGAAGTGGCAGGTGAAGACAATAAAGGCTGTGATTCCTCACACAACATGCTACTAAACAGTGGAGCCCATTCACTCCTAAATATTTTGCATGTTAATATTTTACAGAGTTTAAAAAGTGGTTAAACTAATGAAAGAAGAATTTAAGATTACTAATTAGAAAGAGAGCCTCAGTTCAGGAAAGTTATTTCTGATGTTTTAGATTTTCCAAGGAAAATACTATTATAGAGTAGATACTATATCCTTACTCTATATTATAGAGTAGATACTCTATCCTTACTATCTACTAGGCATCTTCTGCATTGGACTAAGCAGAGCAAAAGTATGTCTATTTTCCTATTTGGGTGGGAAAAGTTTCTAGTCTGGTTAAGTGGTTTTATTGCCCTAGAAGAGACTGTGCTTACTTTACCCCAACTTTGATGTATACTGTGTGACTTTTTCATTCAGATTATTAATTGTTCATGGAGTAGACAGGAGAATTGAAATCCTTCTGACTTCCCATTCCAGGTTGTATCTCTCAATCTAGTTGACCCTTCTGGTGTAGCCAATGCAAAGCAATGGACTGCAGAGTTACCCAAGCTATTTCTAAATATCCTTCCAGGATCCTGATCCACTCGCTCACCTAGCTTGCTCATAGACTTCAATACAGCTGTAACCTAACAAGTATGCAAAATGAACTTTGCTAAGCAACTCCTTTGCTTTCAGTAGTTTCATGACATAAGGTGATGCTCCTTTCCCCTTTTTCATGTTTCATCTTTCCTGAAGGTTCATCCTAGCTTCATATCTGGAGAATGCTTGCAATTGCCAGGGAAACTAACAGGTTTCACTTATCTCCCTTGACTGACTGGGCCAATCTTACAGATTTACAATACTTGTTTCTAATTGTCTGCCAACATTGATAATTGTAATGGATAAGTGCACTAATCTGAGAGTAATTTACTGTTTATACCATTTGCATGTATGTGGTTCTCAGTAGCTGAAAGCTTCTGTAGATGATAGCTGTGTACTATCAGAAGGCTGAACAGAAATTGCACAATAGATGTTAACTCCTGAGAACAATTTTTGTAAACTAATACTCCTTATTTAAATATTAGTACAAAAAAAAAAAAAAAAAAAAAAGGACATAAGAGGTCTATGTACAGGAAATAAATTATTCAGAATTTTAAAAAGGCATGGCACAAAATATGATGTATTTGGTGCAGAGACTTCACTAGGGATACCTGAAGAGGCATTCAGTGTAATCACGGTTGCATGGAAAGTGAATGAAAGTTACGTCAATCTCTTCAATAGCTGAGAGACTGAAGAAGTTAGAATGTAGGAGTTAGTCCAGTTGGTGTGGGATGGAGAGCCCACATATTTTAATAATATAGAAATAAAGATACATCTCTTCATAGATGCCATGTTGGAAGGAGAATGTGTGGAGGTTAAAATGATACTGTTGGCTAGATAGGACTTTTATTTCCCCATCACAGAAAAAGCAAGAAAGTACCTTAAATTTAATTATTTAAATTGTCTCTTTTTTGTCTGTTGCACTCAGAGCAATTATGAATTTGGACATGTCCTTTGACTCACTGACTAGCTCTTTCTTAAAACATACATAAGGAGAAGAAACAAGAGAAAGCCAAGTTTTAGGGGCAAGATGATGAGAAATTTAAGCCCTGAACTTCACCCAGTGATAGAAGCACTTGCATGTGATGTGACCCCTTTCAGTGGTGCTGCAATTCAGTAACTTGCAACGTGGTTCACTATTAACTCTTCACATACAAGGTCTTCTGAGTGTACTCCCTGTGTGAAGTATTTATGAAGAACCTTAGCATGGCTATGTGTTATCACAAAAATGAATATGCATATCAGTATCTACACGTTAAAATTTTCCATAATAAAGTCTTTTATCACATGCTAAATGAAGCACACAGAACATTCATAAATTATGTGCCACTTGCCTGCTTTTTATTAATTGCCGTTTCATTGGAATTGCTCTTTATCTACAGCACAAACATGCCAAATGAAGTTTATTTTGATTTATTAATGAAGTCTTGCTAATTTGATTTTAGTTATAATTTTTCATTTAAGTGAACTTTTCACAGCTTTTATTAACAAAATCAGGCAGTAAAAATAATTAATAATAGAAAGCCTTTAACAGTATTACAGTATATCTTTATTATACCTTAATCACTCAAAAAAGGTACCTGCAAATAACCATTGCAACCACAAATGCATTTATGATGAATAACTGAATTCTATTGTTTTGTCTGAGTTTTTGTTATATCTTTTGTAAGACAAAAATTGCCAGCACATCGAATCTTAGTAAAAATCCAAGTTTATCTACAAAGTGTGAAAAATGTTGAGAAAGATGAGGAAAAATCTGTAAATTAAGACAAAGATAAAACTTCAATTTTATTTTCCTATTTTTCCTTCATCAGTGGGTTTACAACCTTTTTTTACAGCTTTTCCTTCTGAAATGCTTAGAAGACTGTTACTTGTACACAGTATTTCTGATATAAAAATCTTTTATAATAGAAAGGCCATTTCATCTGATAAAACAGCATATTTGGATAACTTGTTAAAAATAATTCAAGAATATATTTAGTTACAGGCAAAACTGTGTGGAAATAGTGTCCATGAATTCATGCTATCACATTGCAGTATTTTGTGTTGATATGGTTATTCGATTCCATAGACCCATTTAGAGTTTGTGTATAAATATTATGTGACCTGACATCTAAACCTGTTTCTTTGAGGAAGCTGATTCCTTTAGACATATTCCAAACATGTTTAAGAAACATTGACAACAATTTCAACAGTATAGCGAAATTGAGAGGTATAATGGCTTGTTCAGTACAATTGAGAGGTATAATGGCTTGTTCAGCACAATAATAAAAAATCCTTTTTTTGTGTGTGTTTTTTATTAAAAATTAAGCATCCTGTGAGTATGTGTGCTGGTTTTGACTGGAGTAGAATTAACTTTTTTTTACAGTGGCTGCTATGAGGCTGTGTTTTGGATTTGTGGTGGACACAGGGTTTATAATGTAGAAATGTTTTAGGTTTTGCTGACCTGGGCTTATACAGGGCCAAGCCTTTTTCTAGTTTTCATACTGATACACTGGAGAGGGAAGTTAGGGATGCATGGAAGGCTGGGAGGAGATACAGTCAGGACAGATGACTCCAACTGGTCAAAGGAATATTTCAGACTATATGACATGATGTTTAGTATATAAAGTGGGGGGAAGCAGTGAAGTAATTCCTTGTTTTGCTTTGCTTGTATGGGCAGCTTTTGCTTTCCCTATTAAGATGTCTTCATCTCATCCCAAGAGTTTCCCAGGTTTTACACTTCTGGCTCCCTCCCTGATGCTACTGGTGGGGGAGTGAGTGAGTGGCTGCACAAGGTTCGGTTGCTGGCTGTGGTAAAACCATGGCAGTATGTGTGAGACCTTGGGTCCTGTGAGGCTCTTCAGTGCTCTCTATGACCTGGAGCTTGATTTTATCATGGTAAGCATGAAGCATCTCAAAAGATTTTGACTATTTTACACTTTGTCAGAAATAGACTTACAGATATGTGAAGGTATCAGACCAAAAAGGAAGGTATCTAATGAGTATTCCATTTATAGCCCTAAATTTTTGTAAAACCAGTTTTCATGTAGGTCCTTCTTTATGGTTCAACAACTAGAACAATTATCTTCATACCATGTTGTATATAGAGAAATATACTTTTTCTTTGTTCTCTACACATTCAGTATCAATTTAAGTTCTTCTGTTTTGTCAGGATATTGGAGGATAGTCAAACAATTTTCTCTCTTTATAACAAAAAAAGTGATATGTCTTCTGAGGTCCAGATTTCAGTCTTCCCTTCCTCATAACTTGCCCATGCTCTTGATCCCTCTTTGCCTATCCCAATATGATAGATCTGAAAAAGTTTTGTTTTTTTTTTTTTTTGCAAGTTGAAGAGAAGAATTGGAAATCTGTTCTACAGTGGTCATGGCACAGGTTTTAAAAAATAAATTTAGACAAAAAAAGGGGCAAAGTATGTTCACTTTCATTAAAGATGCAGGAAGCACAAGACAACCATGTACTTAGAGCTCTAAATTTGTCATTCACTACAGGGTTGAATCAGAAGAAATATCTTGCACTCTGGACAACTGATGAGCAAATATAGCCCAGTATGGGATTGCTCTCCCCAGCACAATTGTTGAGGAGCTCACCACCAGGGTAGGAGAGGTTCAAGGACAAATATGGTGAGTGGCACACCTGGTTCTTGTATCTGACAGGCAGCTCCACTTCAAGGACATGACCTCCCATAAGTTTGAAGAGTGGAAATGTTCCAGTCAACTCTAGCAGTACAAATTCAGACTTTCAAGTCAAAAGGAAGGTGCCAAAGTTTTATGACTGAACTGAAACATTATTGGCTATGGTGGTTTCATTGGTGTCCCTGCAAAGGAGTGAAATGGTGATTATGAAATGGGTAGTTTGAACCTCTGGAAATTCAAGACTACTGTAATGAGTCAAACGAAAAATAATCGAAACGAGTAGTATCAGTAAAAAAATAAATTCTTCTCTGTTTTTATAAGATCCAAAAAAATTCCAATAATCCTTATGTTCTACATAATTTTGTGGGAATGTCAGGGGATATTGTAAAAATATATTTTTAGAGTTTGAGCTGATTTATTTTCTTCTTGTTTGAATCCCACCTGTGTATATTTCTGATTTTAGACTTTTTCTTATGTTAATTTCTTTTGTCCTTGAAGAGAAACAGGAGGGAAATGAAAATGAATGTATTTTTTAAAGTTCAGAGTCATAGCAGCCAGCTCTGATATTTGGGCATGTCTGAGAGACTGGAATGTTAATGGTTAATGTCAGGGTGCACAGATACTACCAAAGTGTACAAGCTTTGGCAAGATAAAGGCTGAAAATCCTGTGAGGTGGGATAGTGCTTATTATTGAGCCAAAGTCCTTACACAAGTGACTCAGCTCTGAAAACTCCCTTCCAGGGAAGTACCAGGACATTTGTAGACCTGAAGGTATTCTCTTTTCTGATGGGCCATATCTGGCTCAACCATGCTGATGTAAGAGGCAGCTGTACTGTATTAGGAGGTGTCATAAAACATCAAAGACTCTTCACCTGGTGAGAAGAAAAATACAATTACAAACTCTAGTGGAATCTCATTTCACTAGGTGATATGGAATTAAAAGGGTAGAGGGAGTGAGAAGAGAAATTACACTAGTGTACCAAATCTGATATTAATATTTTTGGTTTGGTATCTAAATCCTGACATAAATATTGCACTTTTTTTTTTTTGTACATCAAGATTATTGCTATATACTAAAACCAAATGCATTTCCAGCTTTACTTCTAGTCACACAGAATCATAGGTGAGTCTCACATGGTTTTAATCTTGTGAAAGCTACTGAGATCTGCTCTTGACAGCAAGTGAAAAAAGGCTTGCTCCTCTCATGGGTGATTCATCCCACCCCTCAGATTTTTATTTTAGATTAGGTGAACTCATCAGCAGTTTCAGTCTCTTTCATTGAATACAGACTTATCATTAAATGCCTTAGATGGGACACCTGATAAACAGAGATAAAGTGAGACATTGTAACATTCAGTGCCTTTTGAATGATACAGTTTGGTATTCACTCTGAGATTTAGGCTTTTCTTCTGTATAGTCATATGTCTTCACTATGACCCATTGGGAAATCAGAAATACAGCTTCAGAGCCTGCTCACAGTTTGTTTTACAGATTTATTCTCATAAAGACCAAAGTAACAGAAATATATACTACAGATGGATTTTTTTTTTCATTCCTCTACAAATTAAAGCATCTCCAGATGCAGAAGTTAGTTCATTTGCAGGAATCTTCAGCAACAGGATTTAATTTCTTTATGTTGGTGCTGCTCAAAATGTTGAGCAGTTGTGAAAGAGCAGTTGTGCCAGTGGGATTCACAAAGTTTTTACTACTGAAGTGAGATGTGACTTAACAGAAAGAAACAGAATGTATTCCACTGTTTTCAAAAATATCTGAAAATATGCCATACTGTTGTGTGGCTTTCGGGGGTCACATACAGCAAAATTAAGAGATAAGGTCTAAACAATAGAGACAGTGTTCAGCATGGGCTCATCAGAACCACCCCAGGGGTCAGGTCCAATGGGAACTGCTCAGGGGTGGGGAGAAGGGGGTTTACAGAAAGATGCTGAAGCAAAACTTTCCCAAAACCATGGGGCATACATAAGTGTATCTTTTCCTCATACCTAAATGTATATTTTCCTCAGTTTCCAATTCCCAAGGCCTTTCTAAATCCCTTCCTCCACACTACCGCGGCAGCGCGATAGCAACATCGTTGATTGTCTGAATGCAATAGTTTCAATGAAACACCTCAAATGCTGTTTTATAAGCTGGTTAAATTTAAAGGTGCATATAATTTCTTGTCACTTCAGGTATTCTTTGCTGCAGCAAGGAAAAGAATAAGGATAAAGACACTAATTCAACCATAGCACCTAGAGCTAGAATGGGGCTGTGAGGTGATTATCCTCGCTCCTAGGCAGGATCAGCTATCACAGTGTCTCTCTTGATATGTGTTTATCAAACCTTGCCTTTAAAAGTTACGAAAATTCTGTGGGGTCTAAAAATTTCCCACTTATTAACCATTTTTACAACTAGACAGTGGTATCTAACATTTAACCAAAACCCTGAACTATTTTTATTATTTGCTTTGGCAGTTGGAGCTAGGCAGAGAATCTAATCCCATTTTTATTTCTGCAGTGAGAGGAGTGTGCTCATTTTCTTCTTTTTGTCCTCACAAATCAGAATTTTAGTCAGCAGCCAGAATCACATTTCTGGAAGTAATACACCATTCAGATCACAAGAGTTAAAGCCTACTCTGCAGGAAAAAAATATTGTTAGATATGAATATTTGTTCCACATAGAGAATTCCTAGTATTGTTATATGAGGTTTTACTTTTTAGCAACACTAAAGCAGAATTATTAAACCCAAGGCTGCTGTTTGCAAGAACAGATAGTGGTTAAAAAGACTGAGTTGGTTTCTATTCTGTCATGAGGGACTGGACGATGCAAGCAGTGGAACAAATATTTCATAGAACCTTGTGGAAAGCTGAGACAGGAGTTGGGAGAATGGGAAAAGTTTTTCTGGTATAATATCAGGCTCTGCACTTCTCTTCCTGAGCTTAGATACTCATGGGATAGTAGTGGATATTTTCTTTCTTTGACAAAGAACTGTTGCATTATCTATTATTTGTTGCAATGTAAAAGAAATTAAGCATATGAAGAAGCCTTTGGACACATTAAATGAACAGAAAAGAGCAAAATTAATTAATTTTTGTAAGGAGTTGTTTTTCTGTCAGACAAAATGATGAGATCTGGGGCCTTCTGTTTTCCTTTCTTGTACCAGTGAGAGTATAACAGAAATTATTTCCAATTGAAATTGAGTTAGGGAATATAATTCATTACATCTTTTGTGTAATCCCACATATTTCTAAGTTTTTAAATCAGATGAGTTTAGGTGTTACTGCTTTGTTTTTGTCAGTTTTCAGATTAAAGCAAATATTAACACAATATTACACACTGGACTCCTGATAGTTAAAGATAAGATGATATTTTAGCTAAACTATCATTATCATGGTATATAGTTAATAATATATATTATTATTTTTATTATATGTTATTGAGATGTGTGCCAAACTCCATTCAAATATGTTGCAAAAGATGGTTACCAATAGCAACAATTAACAGAGGGACCAGTTCAGGAACATCCTGCTTGGGTGTCTTGTTTGGCATTAGCTGGGCTCTGACAGATTTATGAAGCAAATAATTCCCAGTCTTCACACACATGATGAAGCTCATCTCCAAAAATACTTCTTAGACCATATCTGGTGGGTGAGCTAATTAGTTGTCTGTGAGGTGACAGCAGTTCAGTGCCCATGAAGAGCTGAGCTTTCCAGCACCTCACCGATGCAAGCCTCCATTGTCTAATATCACATGCATGATCATCAGTGCTAAAGAGCACTGGGATCACACTGCACAGAGGCATTTTTTTTCCCAGAGGACATAGCAGTCAACATTTAGGGTGATATATGTCCATCAGTACAGTATGGTAAAGACATCTCCATGTATTTGGGTGCTTGCCAGAAAACAGAGAATGAAGGAAGAGAATGTTTATTTTTTGGAGGGTCAGCAGATTCAGCTGCAGAGCTTGCAGATTGATGCTGGCTAGGCCAGATGATTTGATCAGAGATTGACATCCATCAGAGCTATTGCAAAAATCAAAAAATTAAACAAAAGCGGACAGAGCTTTCTTGTGGTTTGCAAGGGAAATGGCTTGAATTCCTGTTTTGAACATTAAAACTGGACTTCCAAAGATAACCCTTCAGAAATACTTGCAAAATTGAATGCTACTGCCCCAGAGAGGAACATAAAATGCTTAAGAGTAATAAAATCTATCATTGTAACAGAGGACTTACGGTTTCTTGGTTTCCATTACCTTCAAATCACCCAGAGACTCATGTCCCTTGTGGCTTGACTTTGCTGTCATCTTTTTTCTCCTGCTTCTCATTTCTTTTTGGGGTGAGCAACTACTTGCAGATCTGATCTCTGAGAGAGAGAGTGAGAAGGAGTGGAAGAAGGTCTTTCTCAGGAAGGAGAGATTCCACTAGCATGGTTGCACTAGAATTTGTGTCCCTAATCTCTCACTATTATGTGCGTGATTTTCTACTCAATAGTCTTTGGGCATTTTTTTCATAAGTTTAAAATTGATTTCATAAACCAGTGCCTAGTTTGGCTGTTTGGGAAGGCTTTCTGTTAAGACGAAGTCAGTTTTCAAACTTTTAAGGGATTTAAGTTTGTTAATTTTAATATACAAACTTTAATTTTTAATGTACAAATATGTGTACATTTAATATGATCTAAGTTGTTGTCATAGCTAAACATCTCACTACTCCAAAATGAAAAATATTTACAGCTTTTCCACTTTTTCATCTCCTGGAGAATAACAGTGATGGGGTTTATTTGAATCTCTGTCTCTTGAAGATTTTCCCAGTAGGAAAAGTCTGATTTTGAAAATGAAATATAATAATGATTAGCATAGATTCATCAATGCACTACATTGAAGATATTTATTCAGATCTCTGCCTCATGTGAGCCTTCACAGTTGGCAAAATCAAATTTCAAGAGTCACATATTACAGTAAATTGGTATAGGTTCATCAATGTTGATGGGAGAACAGTAACATAAATCATTACTTAAGTGGCTGTAGTTGTTTGTGGAAAGAAGAGACAGGTCTCCATCACTGGAGACTGAAATCTCTTATAATTAAAGACAGTATTGGAAAAAGAGAGTGCTTAATCTACAAAATTTTCTTTAGTTTGGCTGAAACAGATTTTAAAGCGTTGCACAATATTCCAGCTTGAGTTATTATATATAACTCCATATAAAAGGCCACAGGTTAAAATATAAGGGCTTATAAAATATAAGCTGAAATATCAGATTTAAATTCCAGGAATTTACAAATGTGTGCTGAGAGAGCATGCTAAGGTCTCCGCAAGGGCACATCCATAGGAGTCCAGGTGCCTGGCTGCATCCACACACACAGACATTTCTTCTCCTCAGTCTCTGTGTGCTTCCCTTGTGATGACTGTCAAAGTGCTGACAGCTAGCTAGGGTGTAGCTCCACTAAATGTATTTTTCAAGTGATACCTGTTTGAGCCATCAATAGGTAAGAAGTGAGATGCAGTGTGAAAAGCATTCATTGCTGGCATCTCAGAAGATAGCACCTCTGTCGTGTATTTCTGGATTTAATTATTGTTTGCTATCTTTTAAAAACAAGCTTTAAAATGCATGAAATTACTGGGAGAAGTCTTCCTTTGATCTCATTAAAAGTATCAAACAATATAATTTGAATAATATTGTCACTTAAAAGTTTTGGTTAAGACATTTATATGACCAAAACAAAAGAAGGGTCTGATCTAAAAATGGATACCAGAATTTTCTTAAACTGAGCGTTCCACTACAAGCTTAAAGTCCTCAGCTCCATCCTACAACTGAGTTCTTTGCACCTTAGTTGACTATATTATTTATACAGCATACCACTGTTAGAGAAAGGGTGTTAGAGAATGATTTTAACACTCTGACATGTGTATTTATCTAAATAAAAGCAGAGCAATATATATTCTTTCTTTTGGAAGAAAAAGAATGACAATGATTGCATGTGATAAAAGACCCCTTCATAGAAGAGGTCTCAGTATGAAGGGTGATAGCTGTCAAATGGGATCATACCTGATCTTGTTAACTGATCTGTTTCTGTGAATTTTTTTTTAGGGAATTTGTCCACTACGTTGCAGAAATCCTTTTCACTGTAGTCTGCAAATCGCTCCTGTTCATGACACAGCTGCCCACAAACAGATAAATCTGCTAAATATCGCCATGAATACGTGAAATGGTCTCCCATACCTGGAATAATTCTGAAGTATTCTTGCCCTTGATTACATTGACTTGTCATTTTCACTAATTGTAATCCACTGAAACTATAGGACATCAACAGAATTCCTATCAGCTGAAAATGCTAAACTATTTGTCCCTTTAACTCATTAACTTTTGGGCAAATTAGAGTCATGCTGCTGGCTTTATTTTCTGGAAGCTGAAGCACCCAGATGTTTCATTTTCATGACATTTAGCATTTAATAACCTCACTGTTACTGGTACTAATTTTCTAAATGCCTTTTCGGCTTTTGTTTTGAAAATAAACACATGACAAAATGCTTTGGTACTTCAATTTTCTCTTCTAGTCTTTGGGGAAGATTCCAAAATAATTAGCTAAATGATCAATCAGTTAAAAATGAGTGAATTCAGAGCTGAATCCAAATCTCCCTGTAATCTGTAGGATTCTATTCCCTTCTATTACATCTGCCCAGAGATGATAAATCACTTGGCAAGGTATTAATAGGAAAAAACACTCTTGGCAATAAACTAAATTTGTATGATTTGTATGATTTAAGCAGTAAGGGTCTTAAAGTCTTAGAAAAATGGGTATTTTAGTTTTTATCTTCAACTATTTTTTTACATTTTTTGTGAAATTAAAAGAACTCTTGATGTTATTTGACTCATCACTCCAGCTTCTGCTCTAGTTTACTAATTTGAGAACATGTCATTCCAGTTGGAACATAGGTATGCTAGTATATCTGTGTAATCACTTATATGTGTAAGACAGCAGAACACTGTATTGACTTTCACACTCAAAAAAAGCCATCAAGCCATCAAGCAGTAGTGATTTATTCATATTTTCTCAAGGCAGACTTATACACACTCACATCAAAGCGAAGGAGACTCAGCTGTTTTGGGAAAGGCTGGCTGCATGGCTTTGGCAGGAAGATGCAGTTTAGAAAGGCGTATGGAAGGTTGTCATCAAGTTGTCTTCATGCATGTTCTTCACTGAAACGCTTCTTCTAAACCCTATTTTTACAACATGATACTCAAGACTTCTCCTTTTCATTATCTATTTTCTGAAGGAAAAGAAGCTCCATAGAAGTTGGGTTGCATGATAAATGTGCATTTATATCTTTGCCATTCAGCTGGAAAGTATGCCTGGAGTTTTAATGTTAGCAGCTTTATTTTCCCATTTCTTTGACAGGCTCAAAACCAAAAAGACCTCCATTTTGTAATACCTCTCTTTAGAAATAAAAAAGCAGTTGAATTAAATGTTTCTGTTACTTTCTATCATTCTGTTACTCTTTTTCAGTTTGGTGAATCAGTTTCAAAGAAGATTTCTTTTTCTTGTAGCTGGAGCTTAACATGGGATTAATGGAAGAACAAATTAAATTCTGAGCAAAATTTAGCACAAAAAATGAAAAAAAAAATCGAATTATGAAAGCAAATATCACACTTCACAGGTAGAAACGTCTTATTATCTCTGCTACTACCCAAATTCAGTGGTTTGCTGTTTAAGCCACCAGCCATACTATCTAATACAATTTTATTGGTGACTGAGACAAACCCCAAAGGCTTAAGACATGGGTATGCTTATTACCATTAGGTATTCTGAAAGAAAATGAATAGAACATTTCAGGAAAAATCAAATCTGGGAAGGAGTATGCCTGTTGGCAGAGTATACTTTAGAATTCCAGAATGATAGAATGGTTAGGGTTGAAAAGGATCATCTTAAAGATCATCTAGTTCCAACCCTTCTGCCATGGGCAGGGACACCTTCCACTAGACCAGGTATCTCAAAGTCCTATCCAACCTGGCCTTGAACACCTCCAGGGATGGAGAGTCCACAACCTCTCTGGGCAACCTGTTCCAGAGCCTCACCACCCTCACAGTAAAAACTTTCTCTCTAATGTCTAAACTAAACCCAACCTCCTTCAGCTTAAAGCCATTCTCCCTTGTCCTGTCACTACATGCTGTTGTGAAAAGTCCTTTAGCTCTCTTGCAGGCCCCAGTTAGATATTGGAAGACTGTTATTAGGTATCCCCGAAGCCTTCTTTTCTCCAGGCTGAACTGCCCCATGTCTCTCAGCCTATCTTCATAGGAGATGTGCTCCAGCCCTGTGGTCAACTTAATGACTCCCTTCTGGACTTGCTCCAACATGTCAACATCTTTCTTGTGTTGGGGTTCCCAGTCCTGTACACAATAGTCCAGGTGGGGTCTCACCAGAGAAGAGTAAAGGCTCAAAATTACCTCCTTTGATGTGCTGGCCATGCTGCTTTTGATGCAGCCCAGGATACAGATGGCTTTTTTCACTTCTAGCACACATTGCTGAGTCATGTCGAGCTTTTCATCTGCTAGCAACCCTAAGTCCTTCTCCCCAGCACTAGTCTCTTTCCATTCTCTGCCCAGCCTAATGTTGTTTTTGGGACTGCCCCAAACCAAGTGCAGGACCTCACACTTGGCATTGTTGAACTTCATCAAGATGACCTGGGCCCACCTCTCAAGCCTGACAAGGTCTCTCTGGGTGTTATTTCTTCCCTCCATTGTGTTGACCGCATCACACACTTGGGTGTCGTCAGTGAACTCACTGAGAGTGCACTGAAACCCATTGTCCATGTCACCAATAAAGATGTTAAAAAGCACCAGTCCCAATACAGACCCCTGGGGAACACCACTTGGCACCGCTTTCCATTTGGACATTGCACCACTGACTTCAACACTTTGAGCATGATCATCTAGCCAATTCTTTATCCACCCAGTGGCCCACTCATCAGATCCACGTCTCTCCATTTTAGAGACATAGATGTCATGTGGGACAGTGCCTTTGTTCAAGTCCAGGGAGATGATGCCTGTTGCCCTTCCCTCGTCCACCACTGCCGTAACACTATGGTAGATGGCCAAGAAATTTGTCAGGCAAGATTTGACTTTAGTGATGCCATGTTGGCTGTTAGCAATCATTTCATTAGTTTCCATATGCCTTAGCAGAGTTTCCAGGAGGAGCTGCTCCATGATCTTGCCAGACACTGAGGTGAGACTGACTGACCTGTCGCTCCCTGGTTCTTCCTTATCTCTCTTTTTAAAAATGGGTATTATGTTTCCCCTTTCCCAGTCAGTGGGAACGCCACTAAATCGCCATGACTTCTCAAATATGTTGGATAGTGGCATAGCCACTTCCTCAGCCAGTTCTTTCAGTACCCATGGTTGTATCTTGTCAGGTCCCATGGATTTGTGCACCTTCAGGTTCCTTAAACGATTTTGAATTCGGTCTTTTCCTGTAATGGGTGGAGAAGAAAAATGGAACAACTTAGGTTTTTCTTAATACAGAGCAAGAATCAAGCCAAAGGGAACACAGGAGCCACTATTTGAGCAAGAACATATTTTTCCCTTTGGGAATAAGCAACTCAGCTGAAGAAAAACGCTGAAAGTTGTAAACTAATTTTATCTTTTGAGTATTGGTAAAAGAGCTGTGTAATACAAGTGGTATCTGGAAAGTGCAATTTTTACAATACTTTTCCCAAAGGAAGCATTACTGAACGAATTGCTAGGCTTTTGGACCAGGCAAAATAAAATGTATTCTAAAAATTGTACTAATATCTATCATAATAAAGGACAAAACTGAAAACTGAAGAAAACTCTTCTTCAGTGTGATAAGTATTTACAACATTAACACAATTCTTGAGATGTGAGGATTTCAGAACAAACTGTTCTGTGGAGTACATATCACAAATTACATGCAGACACAAAGACCCATAAACTGAGAGAAAATAAAAAAAAAAAGTAAGGTTATTTTGTTGTTTAATCAAATGACTAAGAATTCAGTGTTGGGAGGTATACCCTGTTTTGCCCATAGGTGAATAATATGTATAATCCTTATGTATTTGACTAATTGGGCATTTCTGGAGAACTTCATTCAGGATAAATGGATAGTATGAAAGCTAGATATCTAATGACCTTTTCAGGTGTATAAATAATACGGGTTTCATATTTTCAATTGCATTTGTAATTCTTACTTCTGGAAAACTAAAAGATGGCAGAAATTTCACTTCCTTTAAGATGAATATTTAGCAAATACTACTTTAATGTGTGGTTTCTGCCTAGGAGCCCTCATAAAACATTTTGTATTTCCTTTTATTTCATCAGTTACCAGCCCCGCACGTCTTCGCTTTCAACACTGATATTCATGTAATAATTTCAATTTTTTCTTGGCTTCCAAAATCTTCAATCCCTGGAAAGAATTGCTGCAAATGGCACATAACTGAGGGCAGTCAGATGCTGAATGTCTTAAGTTCAAAGCAGCTCAAATGACCATGTTGTCCCTAAGGGAGTAAGTCTCTCATTTATTACTATACTGAGTGGTGGAAGAAAAGTTTTAAGCTAGGAAAGGGAAAAGTGTTTCAGCTGCTCTCCTGAGTACCTGTGTCCTAGTAGATAAAGACATCTCTCTCAAACTGCTTACTGCACTTCTATTATGTTGTCCTAGGGTATTTATCTTGGAGAATTAGGCAAAAAACCAAAACTACACTAAGCAGTCAGTTGCTGTGTATAAAAAAATTCTAGCTGCGAAGTTCTAGAGTTGGGGATTGGTGAGATAGATTTTTGTGGCAATGTACAATTTACATATGTTCTGTATTGTGTTCTAAGTGGTGACCCCAAGTGTGAGACAAATAGCATTTTGTTGACTTTTAGTAGGACATGCATAGGCCCTGTGTAACAACTAGCTGTGGTGGGTCAGCCTTGGTTAAGAGCTGAACCTCCACTCTGCTGCTCACTCTTGCCCTCAGGGAGAGGAAATAGGAAGAACGAGAATGAGGAAGCTCATGGGTCAAGCTAAAGAATGTTTACTAATTACTGTCAAACTGGCAGAATGTTTACTAATTACCATTGTGAACAAAGAAGACTCAGGAAAAATAAGCTCACAAAAATGCATAATTTCATTATTTGGATAGTGGGAAACAGAAAGGCAAACAGTAAATTAATCTTTCCTCCCCCTTTCTCTTAAAGCTTAAAGTCACTCCTTCACACCAGTCTCTGACAGTAATGGTTGGCCCACGGTTGTTCCTCTTCACTGCTTTGTCCCTCTCAGACTTTCAGCCTTCTCTGGTGTGGGTGTTTCGCAGGCTGCAGGAAAACTTCTGCCCTGGTGTGGAGCAGCTCCTTTTCCTTCTCATCTTTTGATCTTGGTGCTCCACCTTCTGCTTCTTATTCTTTGTTCCTCCTCTCTCTTTGTGTCATTTCCAAACCTTCCTTACAAATGCTTTCCCTGAGGCATCACCATCATGGCAGCAGGGCTCAGCTGTGCCCTGAGCTGGGTGCCTTGGAGCTGTCTGTGTCCAGGCCAGGGCTGCTCCTCACAGAAGTCACCCTGCAGCCCCCACCAGCACCTGGGCACCTGACTAAATCTTCTTATCCAGACTTTCTGAGCACTCCCTCACTCACTGGTGCTATAGAAATGAGCCATTGAGAAAAGCTCAGTTTTGCTGGAAGGATTTAAAATGGATGAAACTGGACTCCAGCTGTGACATGGGTAGAAGTGTGAAACTGGACTGAGGGCTGGGAATGGGGACTGAGGGATGCACCAGCAAAAGCAAACAGCTCTGGGTTGGGCAGTAGTATAAAATGTGTCTCACTGGTCTTGCTGGAAATTGGCCACTCCTATTGACCTCATCAGGATTTTAGCACCTCAGAAAAAATTGCACAGGCAAACTGTTGAGTGACACACTTCTCATGGGATGGCTCGCCAAACTCTGCAGGGCAAAGGACTCTTGAACTCCAGTGCAGAGCTGAGCAACTGCAGCTGTCTCACCTCCAGGCTCTAGTCTGTTTCTCACACCACATCATCTGCTTTAACCACTGCTGATATAGAGAAGCTGTAGTTCCTGTGGGATGTGGGAGTAGGGAATCTCACCATTTTTTGCACTCTCAGTTTCTTCATGGCCATTTTAATTGTTTGAACTATTAACTTGTCATTGAAGATCACATCTTTGTCTGTACTGGTTGTGCAGATGTATTATAAATAAGCACTTTGATGAACATAAATGATTTGGTGTAGATGAAGTCCTACCTGGAATGACTGTGGCAACCACTTAGCTTTCCATATGTCAGAGTGTAATCAATAAAGTGTGTAAAAAAGCTGGCTAAGTATTGCTAAAAGCCCATTAGGAGTAAACATAATGCTGGGTTAGTAATTTTTTCAGTCTAAATTCATCTTTATAATCAGAAGGTTTCTAAAGCTTGCATATGTAAACCCTTGTCCTATACTTTTCAATTCACAGAACAACATATCACAGCCACTGAAGCAGGGTTTATATTTTTTATTTTCCAAAATGTATAACAATCAGCAAAAGTTTGTGCAATATTTCAGGCTAGTTTGAGTAAAACCATGCAAACCAGGAAATTTTTTTAAGTTATCCGGTGAATTTAAAGAGAAAAATGCTTGCCTCTCTGTGAGTGGACCTGCTTTTTCTGTTTTTCCAGGTAGTGACTTAGATTAGGAAACAAAATTAAAAGACCGATTTTACATCACTTATGTAATTATATTTATTTTCCAAAGCTTTCAGATATCTAAAATTCAGACATACCTAATTGAAACATTATGGAAATGAGATCCAGAACAAATTCTTGCTATCTCCCATCTCAGACAGGAAGGAAGGATTAAGGCTAACTATAATGAAAAAAAAATCCAAAAGAATATGAAAAATAAAGGCTTGTTGTATATAATTTTTTGCCCTGACTATTTGCATTAGATAAAATCTTGAATTAACAGATTTTTCAGAAAGTTAAAATCTCATTTTTAAGACAGCTTTCACAGTAAAAACCTAGGGCAATAACATCCATTATAATATATACAAAATCACAAATTGGGAAGGAAAAAGTTGGTGGAAATATAAAAAGAGACACCAAAAGAAAATTGAAGATCATAATCCTGCCGTCAAAAAATTCCCTGCTGGCAGCACTAGCTTCAGAGCAGATCTCACAGGGGTCTGTGGGGACCTTCACCATGAACACTCATAGCTATGGTGTGATTCTACATCGGAATAGCTACTTCTAGAGCAGGACCTGTTCCTACCTCCTTCTGGTCACCACTGCCTAAACTGCTTGTTGCAATGACAGGTTTTGCAGCACATGACCTGTGCAATATCAGAGCACATTAAGACTAAGGATCCAGTTCATGGAAGGCCATGACCAGTAATCAGAAAATACCAACTGGACCTAGCAGTGTAACAGCAAAGCTTTCTGAATTGCAGTATTCTGTCAAAGAATCAGTTGTCCAAAACTCAAATGAGTCAATTATTTGATTAAAGTAAGATGGATGGGCAGGGAGAGTGTAATAAGAGGGACAAGGCCAATGCTATCTTGGTCTATACTAAAAATAAAAAAGTGATATACATGCCAAAGTTCTTGGCATGTTCAGACTCTACAAGTAGTAGGTTTGCACAAAGAGGATCATGTTGCTTCAGCAGGCAGTGACATAACTAAGGTCACTGCTGTATATTTCCCAGATTAAATGCAAAAAGTATAGTAAGGAAATGCAAACAAATAGCAGCTTGAAAAAATGCATTATTTACATTGCCAGACATATACTGGTGAGATGCCAATTTTCATTCATGTGCCTTTAAAGAGATCAAATGCCATCTTGTCTTTTTTTTAGGGCAAAAACTTCTTTGTTGAGGACAAGCACATCTACTGTCAGTTTTACTGTAAGCCATTTACAGTAGTGTGCTGTGAGGAAGTTCTTTCATTTCATCTAGTAAAATGAGAAACCTGGATTATTTCATGTGTTTATGTCTAATTTTTTTCTGATTCTTTTTTTGTTTGGGTTTGGTTTTGGTTTTTGTTTGTGTTCACTGATTTGAGATAGCATCAAATTCACATAATTACTGCAAATTTGGTTGCTTTAGCTTCGCAAATGGCATCTCACATCCTAGCTTTTCATCTGGCTTAAGCTAATAGCAAATTGTTGGCTGGTATGTTGTCCATTTACATGGCTTTTGCTACAAAACAATCTGATTGAGCCACAAAAGAAAAGTGGAAGCACTGTAGTTACTTCATTTGTTTCTTCAGACTTTCATGTCAGTAAAACAGTGGTTTTCCCAATCTTTGCCAAGTGGTTTCACTTTCTCTTCTCACTTAGGGCCTCAGAAAGAGAAGAGCTTGTATTTCACCAACAGGCAGGGCAAACAGTCCATTTACAGTTTCAGGTTAAATAGAAATATTCATTAACATCACTTGCGGAGTCAACCTACTGATCACGTATTGAGCTGCTCCAAGCAAGTGTGAGCTTCAGGCTACACTGGTCAATGAGACATAAAAATAGCACCAGTCACAGAGCACATTTTCATGACTTAGTGAGGCATTTTCCTGTCAGCAATTTGATTGAACATTAAGAAGAAATGGTTTAGGATTGCAGCTAGTCTTGCAATCTTGCTGATATAAGAGCTACATTCAACCTTTCACTCCTTAGATAAGATTAAATGGAAAACAGACTCACTTCAATGCTGAGCATGTAGGTAAAGAAAAACAAGAACGAAAGAGGCATGAAAACACACGCACATGCTCACACACACAGTCATATCAATGCCTTGTTAGCATTGCAGCCTTTCCATGAGAAACTGGGCACTTTTACATTTCTATCTTTGTTAAACACCATTCATTACTGCTTGTTCTGCCGCTGCTCCATGGAAATATTTCCAGGTACATGCGTGCAAGTGGATCACGTTCTTGCAATGACAAGTACCACTGTAGCTATTATGGACCTCAGCAGAAAAGATAAAGTGCAAAATGTCAGTGATCACAGGACTCAGTCTCTCTACTGCCCCGGTTTCCTTGTCTTTCTCTTGGAAGTCTTTGAGTGAGTCTTTTCTTCCTTGTTTGAAGGGGGATTAATAGGAAATTGCAGCCCAAATCCATTAGGTCCATTTAGGAAGACACATTGAAAGTAGCGTACAGGAGCTAGGAAAACAAGGAAGAGATGATTAATGTTTATGGTTTCCAAACTGGGGCCATGAGTCTATTCCATGTTCTTTTGAAAACATCTGTATTGTTTTATTCCCCGTAAGTCAGTTATAACATCAAAAATCTCTAGTGTGATCACAAGCCAGGTTTCACATATCAACAAGATTTTAGCTAAAAAGCTCAATTAGAGATCTTGTATGAGAAATTATGGACAATTTCATATTTAAATACATAATTTTTCTCAGAGTTATAGTCCTACTTCTCCCAGAACACTTGCATTTTGGGATAACTGGATGTAAGCCCCCAAAACTCACGCATATATTTTTTGGGTTTTATATTTCACAGTGACTTTCAAATACATTGAAGAATTTCAGAAAAACTCATAGTTAATTCATATCTAACTTATATATATTTTATTAGACTTCAGGTGAATTATCTTTTATTGTGAATAAAGGGATCATAAATGACTGTACCTACTTTCTGACCTTTCACAGTCATGGATGTTTTCTCCCTTTTAATTTTTAAGTACTATGTACGTAGTCATACTTTCCATCATGTTTTAAAAGCTTTCAAGAACACATACTTCAGCACAGATGGAATTGATCTAATTTGCTTCAAAAGCTGAGTTTTGCACTGTGAGATTAACATTGATAAGATTTTAAAAGATAACTATTAATCAGTTAGGTGTTTGGGAAAATGACTGGAGGAATGTTGGCATCAGAAACAAGTTAGTTTTCATTGAATTGAAATGTCTTTTTCTTTCCCCTGCTATTCATCCCCTATAAAAAAAATAGCTGTTCCCTGCTACAGTTCTAAACTGAGATGGACAATAGGGCTCCCTGCATTATAAACTAGGGTGCAGGATTTATTTATTGACTTCCAAGTCCCATTAAATGGTGGGAAACAGAGCGGTGGGTCAGGAATGCTGGTATATTCAATTCATTTGTATTATCCTCTGTGGTTTTCTTGTTTGACTCATGCAAAGGTTAAGTTATTTTTTGTCTAAAAGCACACTTTAAAATAAAATTGGAAATTAGATCCTTCTGGATCTAATGACTTACTGCTTTTACTGCTTTTTTACTAAGTTTAAGAATGGAAATTATTTTTTCCCCCAAATTCTCAGTGCTTTTCGATGGATCTCAACTTTTTCTAGAAAACAGAGATAAAGCAACTCCCCTGATTAGAGTTCACAGCCCAAATGTGTCAGACCAAGGTTCTCCTGTGAGGCTTGACAAGCCATGGATTGGGTGAATGTGCTACGTCCTCCACCACTGACCTTTCTATGTACACACTTGGGCAGAACCAGAAAGTTTCTGAGATAAAATGACAACAAATAGACTTTTTCCATCTTGAACTAAGGTAACTTTTATGAGTAAAATTAACTAAAAACAATGTACTGCCACAAAACCCAGTATGATTAAAACTGGTATTGTCCTACCAAAATACTTGGTCAGAGATTTTTCAATCATATTATTTCCAAAAAAATCTCACAAACACAAAATCCCCTAAAATTTAGTCCCAGTGGATGCAAGATTGCCAAAGATAAATTCCTTAAAGGAAGAAAAATGCCAGTTACAAATTCACCTTTTACTGTTAAAGGGAAACTATTTGTGTGTTGTTCTTTTATGGATACAAAAAATGAAAATACAAAAAGTAAATTACAGTCTTCTTCATGAAGAAGGCAAGCAAGGCACCATGCACTTTCTAGCCCAAACAAATAAAAATAAATATTTTACTTGTGGGTGAAAAAAATTCTTACCCCCTCTTTGATTTACATGCCATCAGAATGCAAAAATGTGCCTCTTTTTCCTTCCCATGTATTTGCAAAGTTCTGTAAAAGACTAACGTACACATACATACTTGCAAGTATTTTAAATATGGTTAGGTTATTTATATATTGCAATTATAGCATGCCTGACACCACAGTGTTTTCCAGAGGTGTTACCTGATCATTATTCTAAAACCACTAGTAGAAGTAATTGCTGCAATGTTCCATTTGGAAACCTCATGTATAATCTATTGTTAAAAGCCACTAAATTCATGAAGAGGAAAGGAAAGGGCAAACTTTAAGATTTTTGCGGCTCAGTCATCAGCTACAAAATAATTATGTGCCCCATAATCTAAATTGGGAAAAAAAAAGAGATAGAAATGAATTATTTCAAAAAATATTAGGCATCATGCTTACTTGGAATGCGTAATGCTAAATATCACTTTATAATTGTTTATTTGGAATATTAATGCTATGTTGTGTTATTTCTATCTGCAGTGTTTGTGAAGTGATACCAGTTTTTTGGCTGGTATGTACTCATGTTGATTTCAATATGATGAAGTGATATTTAAATGTTTGTATAGCATATTACTTATCTATGTTTAGAAAACATCAGAAAAATGTTGCATAAAGAGGAAGTTCAGGAGAAATAGGGATGGTAGTAATGAATTTTGTTAAGTTTTCCTGCTAATTGTTTTCATAAGACTAACATAATTTGTTTCCAATTAGTGAAACTTTCAGCACTGAAATTTGCTGCAGGCTATATATATAAAATCTTTTTTCTTTTTTTTTTTTGGCAGAGATCACCAAATACCCCCAAAACTGCTCAAAACCCTCACCCAACAACAGGGTATTTTATTTATTTCTCTGCCTGAAGATTAGAAGCAAGATAGGATAAAGAGTATAAATTGAATAGGAGTAAGAACAAAGAACTAGAAAAGGCAGGATATGTAAAACAGGTTTAAGGTAAGGAGGAAAAAACAATCATGTTTCTTCCAGGATGTGCTGGTTTTGGCTGAGGTAGATTTTGTTTCCTCTGTAGTAGGTAATATAGGACATTGTTTTGGCTTTATTCTGGAATAAATGTTGGTAATTCAGGAACAGTTTAGTTCCTGCTGAGCAGGACTAACTCAATCAAGGCCTTTGTGCCTTTCACCCCACCCCACCAGAGAAGGGGTGGTGCACGCACAAGGAGTAAGGGGGGACACAGCTGGGACAGCTGACCCCAACTGACCACAGGAATTTTCCATATCATATGGCATCGTGCTCAGCTGATACAGCTGTGGGAAGAAAGGAGGGGAGGACATTTGGAGTGATGGCATTTGTTTACCTAAGCAATGGTCATGCATGACGGAGCTCTATTTTCTTGCAGATGGTTGAATGCCCACCTGTCTATGGAAAGGAGTGAATGAATTCCTTGCTTTGCTTTGCTTGAGCATATGGCTTTTTGTTTTATCTATTAAACTCTTTATCTCAATCCATGTGCTTTGTAAAAAAACTTTTGTGGTTTTTTTTCAACAATCTACAAATATGAAAAAAAGTTTGTATTAATTACTTTAAACTGGATTTTCCTTGGAATTAATCTGAAATATTTCATTCTGAAAAGTCCCCATTTTTTTCAAATGTTCTTTTGAGAGTTAGACAAACTAAAGGCACAGTGCTTGATGAATTTATCCTAATACTAAGGCAATGTTTATACCTGATTTAAAAATTAAGCAAAATCCCTTGGTAAAAGATTGAACTATTTTGATATGTTGTAGTGTATGTGTGATCTAGTGGCTACTTATAAGAGTACAAGATTTGATAAACAAAGTGTTATGCTTCCAAATGTAGGTAGAAAAAGATATAATTTTCAGGTTTTGGAAATAGTCAAACTATTAAAAAAGTCTTTTTTCTGATACCATCTTCATAAATTGTGTCTTATTAATTCTCTCAGTGCAAAACTACTCACTTTTAAAAGCAAATTTCATCATCATTCCACGATGGAATGGATCTTTTATATTTTAGCCAATTAAACAATCAGAGCTTTGAAATAGACATACTGCAAGTTTCCATATTTTCTGGTACCTCATATTTCTTTTTTTTATGGCCGATGAATTTCATACTTTTTAGAAACTGAATTTTCTGTATCTATCATATTCAAACTTTTTAGGTAAAATAAAATCAGCTGCCCATATAGTAAAGCTATACAGGATGAAATAGTTTCAGTATTACACTTTTTATTATGGCTTCTTTACAATTTCTCTTTCATGTTACCCTTCTTAGGCTGCTTTATCTAGCAAACCTCAGCTGCAAAACATGCAGATAAGAAATTAATTCAGAAAATAACGACATATTTGGAACAGTGTCTGCAACAATGTTATGATACAAACCATAGTCAAGAGAATAATTTTAATTTTGGCATGCAAATAAGAATACAAATACATCCCACACTGCCTTTGCAATTCCCACATTCAATATGAATGTAGAATGTGTCTTTTAAACTGAAGAGAGTTCTCACTTTGAATGTATTGTCTCATATCTTCAGAGCAAATGATACCAAAAAGAGAAAAAGAGGAACAGTAGGAGAAAAATGTGGTTTAACAGTAGACGTTAAATAGACATTATTATCAGCTTAAGGAGGAAAAAAAAAAAGCCTTCTATCTGGGTTATACTTTTGTTTAGGATGTAGTTTATGAGAATTAATATAATTACTTAAGTTCCCCTTATGAGTGCTACTGAGGAAACAAAATTCAATGCTGGAAAAGTGTTATAATGCTTTTTTAACACATTAGAACCTGTACCTTTATGTGAGGAAATCTGGTACCTAAGATGAATTAATTTCTAAAAGGCTGGAGGAAGGGATATTTGCTTCTTTCTTGTTCACTTTGTGAAAGGAGCAAGAACTTTCCTCAAAAAAAAAAAAAAAAGAAAAAAAAGTATTCCTTTAAGTAATTTTTTGCCAGCATGAAAATCAGAGCAAGAACAGCCAAAATGAGTTCCAGAAAGAAAAGAAACAAACAGAACCTCCTGGATTCAAAGATTGTGTGAAGTTGTTTAGGGCTTATGTAGTGGAAATGCTAAGTACCTTCCACAGTTACTCAATAAAGCATACAAATATGCAGTGGAACTTATTTGTGCTCTTGATCTCTAAGTGATATGCATGCCACACAGAGGGCTGAGTTCAAGAAATGTGAGGAATATGGCAAGAGCACTATCCTGATGTTTTCAGGTCTTTAGCAGAAAGGAGGAAAGCATCCTAAAATAAAATTTAATAATCCTGAAGGTGTTCCTCTTTATTACAATGATTAAGGTCTCTTTTCTATAAGGCTTACATAGCTGTTTTTAATGCAAGTCACCAAATTAAATATTCATTAAAAAGAAAACTCTTTTAGCAATAATAGTTTAGTTATTAAGGAAAAATTACAGAGAATGTGTGACAATTGTTTCCTAGTTTGAATCCAATTTCTTCACTCAGAGGTTGTCCTAATAGAAATAAACAAATCAACAAACACAAAAAATCAGACAATCATAGCATTAGAAATGACTATTTGGTAAGCAATTACAAGTAAAAGAAAAACTTTAACGACTACACTCATTTATTTGTGACTGCTTCTCAGGAATGCACATGAAGTGCAAACAAATTTCAGCAATCAAAACTGAACCACACAGCAGCAAAAACATTTGTTCCAATTTGACTTGGTAACCAAAGATTTTTTCACTGACTAAAGGGTCAGAAATAAAAGCGAGTACTTCCCCTGTTTCTCCCCTTCTTTTCCTGTCAGTCAGTTTCAGCCCTGTTACCTAATATATTGGTACCATTACAGAATAACAAAGTGACCAGACAAAGCAACAGGGCAGATGGGGAAGAGAAGTCATGTGGAATCTTTTATAAATATCACAATATTATGCCTTCACAATTACTAAAAAGAAGAATGTAAGTCTTTGTGCTCAGCGGTCCTGTGTAACTTTTAATTATGCCTTAATTTAATCACATTTAATTACATCTTATTTCTTCAATAGAAAAGTTGAATGCTGAAGGCCTCTGCAGGAGACCAAATGCTGTTTTCTTAGGATCACAACATGGCCCATAGATACCTGTTATTCAAAACATGTTTGGGTCAAAAATAATGTTATTTATTTTAAAATAAATTCTTTTCAACTCCTTTCTTATTGATTATGATATAGAGTCATAGTACTGTAATTCTCATAAATTACAATGCTTAATGGGAAGAAGGATGGGAAAAAGGAGAAAACATTTATATGTCCTTTACAAATAAACAGGGAACATCATGATCACTTTAATTCAATTCTATATATCTAAAAACATCCTCTTCAAATGACATTTTTCTAGCATTGTATAGACAATATATAGACAGGAAAAATAAAACAATTATACCATGAGGACACCTCTTTTGCATCTTATTTTGTGTCTTGAATAACAAAAGAAAATGTAGAATATATGGAAAGTAGCTCCTATAGCCACTTTCAAAGTGTCTGTGATGCAATGCAATTAATTGCATATCTTTGCAAAGACCATCCAAGTTTTCATATCCCTTTTATCAAGGGGTCTGTCAGATAATAAGTTATTTAATGAAAAAGGGCTAAAGATGTTTGAGGAGCAGAATTAAATACTAGCAGTAACATTGTTATTATAGCCATGAGAATTCAGATTCTCACTGAGAGCTCTTTTTCAGGCATTGGGGGTCTTCTCCAGCAAGGTCTGGAGAAGATAAAATAGATTTATTCTATAGGAGTTAATATGCCTTTTCTCACAAATAATGCTCAACAGTGAGACAGAAACCACCCAGAAGATTGCTTCATATGGGTGTCTGTGGTCCCAATTTGCCCCAAATTTTGCTGAATACGCAAAAGAAATCAGCCTTTATCAGTGTTTCAATACAGAAAAAAAAAAATTATCATTTCAAAGTCGTTAGTACAGGTCTCTAATAACACTTTCTTAGTATAAAATATCATGAAAATGTATCAAATCAATTGCACTAGAAGGGCACTCTCATTATAGTTAATGTCATTAGAGGGGAAACTATCACCACAGTAAAAATATATATAAGAATAAAGGAACAGAACTGGTATAGAACAGTTATGATCTGTCAATTGTCAAAGTCAGTTTTTGAAACATAACAACAAAGCTCACAGAATGTAATCTTTATTCTAAGAAAACCAATTCTGCAATAGAAGGTGAAATTTATTATTTTTGTCCTTTAGCTTGAGTGTGATAGATTACATCTAACAACCATTCAAGGCAAAAAAGTCACATTTTGTTAACTGGCTCTTGCCTCATCTAGTAAGAAGGCTAAATGGATAAGCTGTATATTTATGGAATATTGTTACATTCCATGTTATGGTCACTGCACACAAACCACGTAATTCTCCCATAAATGTGTGAACATCCCCAAGTGACATTCCCCCAAAAGCCATTAAAAAAATTCTTTTTGTTAGACAGTAAAACCATGCAAGATGTAACAGTGCAACATATATGTGGTAATGCAGACATTTCCAACAAAGCATAGCAATATCTAGTACACGGGCTTTACAATTTTGCTAGCATTGAGTTTTCAAAGGAGTCCAGTACTGGCATGATTTATTTTATTACTGAAACATAGGAGCAAATGGATGAATCATTAAAAAAAAAATTATATATAAGAGGGAGCAGAAGTTACTGAATTTTTTCACAGTGCAACAGTAATAGTACAGTGGTTTTGGTGGGCAGCACAATTGAATTGGATTCTTTTGCTATTGCTCAATAAACATTGACAGTGTCATGGTAGGACACACTGTGTGCTGGACAAGAAATTGAGGCATGTTGACATGACATTGTCTCTGTCAACTTATTCCTATGTCCAGTACATTCAACAAAGGTAATTTCAATGTACTGTAAAAAAATAATTGTTTCTAAATCTCCGTCATTAGTTGAAGATTGGTTTAAATTTTACATACCAACATATTTATGTGCACAAAAAAAGTATAAAACCAAAGAAGAAGGAATCAGGGATCTTTTTGTGTCAACAAGAAAGTACACCAAGTAGTTGGATGTTAATACCATATACTTATTTCATTGTAAAGGCATGGGATAGAGAAAGGAGGGGAGGAGAGGAGAAGAGAAGGGAAAGGAGGGAAACAGTGTATGATAAGGCAATTAAGCAGCTAATGGAAGTTGGTGTTTGAATGATGCAAGTGCTTTCTTCATTTCAGTTATCATTCTAACTGAAATCTGTATTAAATAAATTTGGGGGATTTTTGGATTTTGTGGAGCGTTATGTTCACACACTTGTGTTCCTCAATGACAATACCTCTTCTGGGAACAGCAGGACTTCTTTTATGACAACAAAAGCTCAGCAAAGAGGCAGTGTTGAACTGTCTGATAAACTTGATCAGCTGGCAAACCCTGGCAGAACCAAATTCACGCTGCTTAACAACAGGCACTGGAGGCACTACCTTCTGGATTTAGCTCTAGCCATGTGACAAAGCTGAGAGGCAATTCAGATTCTGAAGGGATGAGTAACCCATTGGAGAAGCTCCTCTCTGATTTACCATGGAGAAAATATGCTCTTTTCTAAGTGCTTAAGATTAGAAAAGATCAGATCTGTGCCTGTGCGCTACTTATAATGAGAAATGGAGCTAAATTAGAATGTCTTCTTCACCCTGAATTTGCACAGTTCTGGAAATAAGGAAAGACAGGAAGAAACTGTAGGAACTCAATAGGCTGTCTTTTAAAATTATTTCACAACATCTGCTGCCACTGATTTAAAAATTGTACCATATAATTAGGATTTTTCCACTGGATTTCACTATACTGATGATAGTCTTGGAACATTAACTCACTCCAATATAAGGAAGCCTGGTTTCAGCTGATAACTTTTTTAAAAACAAAACCTATGCTGATGAAAAAATATGAAAGCAATTACTTTCCTAAAGCTGAAGAGGGATTTGAAGAAATGGCCATTTATCTGAAACAAAGATAAATAATCTCTGACTCAGAAAACTGTTGAAGAATTCCATTTTGTATATAATTTTACTTCCACAAAGTATAATGGGAATACTTAATATGTACTTTTCCCCTCTTCTCTTGCAATGTGATTTAAGTTAATGTGACCCAGTTAAGGGGAAAAGAATGAACACATTGTTAAACAGGCATAAATAACATTAATAATTGAATTCATTTTTCAAATTTAAGCAAAACTGCTTCTCTCTACTGGACCAAAACCAGTGTCCTAAATAATAAATTTTTTCATAGTCTTTCTACTTTTCCCATAGGCTGTGACTCTTGTATATTTAGTTTCACCAATCTGTCCTGCATTTATAGAAAACATAGGTGTTTCTTTAATAATTTGCTAGACAAATAAATTTTAGGATTAACAAAAGAAGAAATCAATTAATGAGTTAATTGTAAAAAACACAGTTTTTTATTACTTTTTTTCCAAATATCCTTTATTTCTTGGATCACTCTCTGTGAGTGTTCCCTTAGTCTATTCTCTGGTAGTACTTTTTTAATCCTCTTTTGATATAGAAAACTACTCCAAGCTCATTGGGCACATTACCAAGTGTAATGGGAGAGGTCTAATAATTTTTGTGGACCAAGACACGCAGACTTCAGACACTTTGAGGAAGACTTAGGTTGAGTGTCAGCGCCCACATTTGAAGTCATGTTCACCAAGAAGATCTTTAATGACAGCAGGAAATATCTTTCCACTGTAAACTGCAGATCTCTCCAAATATTAAACTTAGTGCTGTGCATATGCATGAGTCAAATGAGCCATCTCCATATATTACTAGGTGTACCTGGGAGCATAAAAATTAATCTGTAATTATTTTACCTAGTAACCATTTTGAAGTATTTTACATAAAGAGATTTCTGAAACAGAAACAGATCTATCAAATAGATGTCTATTCACGTCAGTACCAATGACTCTTGTATTGATAGATCTGGAATTGTGCAAAATTGAGAGGAACAAGCAGCTTGCACTCCACCTGCATTATTTTGTGACTTGGAAGCCCTAATGCCCTCCTGCAAAATAGAAACTGTAAAACTGAGGTTTTCCAGTTGAATAGGGCTTTGAAAGAGTATTATCTTAACCCCTTAGAGACTGCACAATTACTACAAAGCTATAAAGGAACTATCATTGTCGCTATCATTTTAAAGCAAAGTACCTACAGCTGCATTTTGTCAAGGGCCTGATGAAGGTGACTTGGTTGTACTCAATATGTCTGGCAGACAGGAATTGAGATTCAATCTCAGTAATTCATAATTGTAAAGAAATCTAGACAATGAATAAACTCAAGATAAGGTAATTAAATTACCAAATATAGCCAAAAGTAAAAAATAATTCAGAGCAAGGGATAGATGTTGAATTTCTTGTGGAAAAAACCAAATTGCTTGTAGATTTTCACTGTGAAGTTGTTTTGTTTTGAAAGATAAAACTTACACCTTTGGGCATTTAAGTAGAATCTCTTGAATTCATAATTTAAATTATAATCTCACTATTCTGAGAGGCCGTTTATAAACTCATCATTAACATAAAACCCGATATTTTGTTCTCCTTTTGATGTGTCTTTACAGATTTTGAGTTTCAAAACTAATTACAATTATTAGAAATTGTCCAATGACATTTAATCAGTTTCAGGACAGATCCTACAGTTTTCATTTTACCTAGCTACCAAAATTTGGCTGAAATTCCCCCCTTGGACATTTTTTCTACATAGAAAAAAATCAGCAAGATTAATTCAAGGTAAATTAAAAAGTGATTGATTAGTCCATATAAAATGTTGTGTAGATGCTTATTCAGAATTAAAGCAGACTCAGTGAAAATTTCACAGCAGGTTAAACTAAGTTAACTCAAGGTCTCCTTAGTTCTTAATAAATGACCACTCCAGCATTTAGCATGGTTTAACTGTGCTCTTTAAACATATGCATCTTCTAAATGGGCAATATTTCTCCATGTCTTCATTCAGACAAGCCTGATGAGATTTAGTCCCCAAGTATTTGCTTAAAAGCCAACTTCAGGATAATGGAATGACTAATATCAAATTGATGGAAGTCCTACATATACAGGTTTGGTCCTCACAATTCTGACCAACATGAAATGTTGAGACATTCCTGTATATCCACAGAATGGAGGGTGTTCTACATGGACTCTCCTTCAAGCAGCCTTAGTACAGAGTTCATCCTGCTCTAATGCTGAATTCTTGTACTGGAGTGTGATGAAAATCTTAATGATAATAACCTACAGAGACACAAGTCTTGTAAATAAATGAGAACAGATATTTTATGAGAAATTCTGAAACTTCTCAGTGTGTCAGTTCCTTCTAATGATATTCTAGCAAGCAACAGACTTTTTTATGTCCAGAAAACAACAACATAAATATTAGTTATTTATTGCTGAATTCTGGTGAGAAAATTCTAGTTAGTACAAGTTCACACAGCTGAATTTCTGGAAGAAATTGCTGAGAGTATATCAGAACATACATCTGAGACACAGAGACTGGGTGGCAATAGAGTAGAGAATATGGTATCTGCAGTTCATCACCTGTCTATAGGTGAGAGTTATCTGCACTGCAGATAGATGAAGATGAAGTTCTTGCCTTCTTTTTTGACTATTGTGCAATATTTCTAAAGTCATTCAATGCTTCTATATTATAGAATATTACCAGTGTTTGTGCTTAATGAATTTGACGAAACTTACTACTCCAAAACAATGAAAAATATCATGTTTTACTCTAAACTCTTCAAATGTTCCAGAACCAAGATAAAAAATGAAGTTATATTATTCTTTTTGAAAATAATTATATATGGGAAAAATCTCACACATTGCACTGCTGACAAGTTTACATTCCCTCAGCACTGATGAAACCTCCTTCATAGTCTCCCAAATGGCTGTCATATCAAACCTTACATCAAACAAAACTTTCTGCTTTTGCAGATTTGGAAATTATCTTTGCTTTGGAAAATATTCTGCTAGACAGAAAGTGCAAAGCACTGAAAAAACCTCAGTAATAAACCAACTCCCACATGCTTATAAGACATATAATGAATTCACCCTCTGCAGTTGTTGAGGTTTTCATGTGGGGATTAATATGTGGCATTGAATATATATTGATAGTATGATGAAATGATTGCTCTTTATGATAGAAAATGTTTGAGAACAGGTATTGTATTTGAGAATCTCTATCATTGCAGAAGTAGATGAAAAATCTAGTTGAGGTGCATTTCCTTCCATAAAAGTTCTTGTGTAGTATGTTCATATAAGCAGTATTCTGCATTATAAATGTAATATACATCAGTTCCAGAATTTTTATTCAAGAGGGCAGTTGGATGGTAATTAGGATAAATATAATGAACTTTTGATCCATTTCGATTTTCTTTCTCTGATGTTAGCCTTAAGAAAAATTATAACATGTATAAGTGTACAGCTGTTCATATAAAGATTATGGTAGATAATCCTCACTAGAGAGTTGAATTTTTATGCTCCTCAAATTTCGTTCCAAGAGTCAAAAAAACCTGCTTCTGCATGCTTCCAAATACATTTGTTATAAGATAGAGCTAAAAATGAAATTCCAAGAATTCCCTTTTTTATTGCTGTTGGTAAATTTCAGTCTCAGTACAGGTGTCAACTGTGACATTTAGAAGAGAAAAAAGAAGAGGAAAGCATTCCAATTAATTGCTTGCAGATCTATAGGAGAGTGAAATTTAGTATCTACTGCACATTGCACCATTATTTATGAAAGGTACAGGAGTGCTTAAAATTCTGTTCAAATGTGGTGCACTCTAAAATTGCAGCTATATACAGCTTTTAAAATTGCTTAATCTTCTTTATCTGATTGCTTTTTAATATGAGGTAAAGGTTGAAGACTTCTGAGCAAAATCTAAGAACATGGGAATCTATTCAGCTTTTGAAGGCTGAATGAAGATTTCCTATTTAAAGTTTTAGATTAGCTTAGAATGATTAAATCCTTTCCCACTTTCATTTATCAGAAAAATAAAATTAGTGTTCAGTGAACTGGGAAAAAATACAGGCTTCATCTGCAAGCAGAACAGGTAAAAGTTATCAAGTTCCAATTCAAGTGTACATTACCTAGAATTTGATCTAACTTTTAAATTCTCAATTTGAGCAAATGCCGAAAAACAACATCCAAAAGAGTAGCTTTGATGTTCTTCTAGAAACCTTTCGTCCATTTTCTGAAAACATAGTATTCTTTTTGGTGGACAATAAATATTTTAAAACCACTTACATAGTAAGTTCTCTTTGCAAAGCCAGTTATTTTGCACAGAGCTGCTTATGATCTGAGAAATGTCCAGTCGAGAATAATTGCCCAGTGGTAACATACAACTGAATTAAACAATCATCATAAGTAATGCAAATGAAAATCACAGAAACACAGTTTTCGAATGATGCAAATTTTGTAGGAGGGTGGTAGGCAAGAGAAAGTCCAGCGAGAGAAAATGTTTAGTACATTTTTGTTTTGCAATAAATTTGAGATTTTAATGCATAGAAGAATTCTTTTCTCTCATGGCAAAATATTTGGTTTAATGTACTGATTATTATTATGATTATTATTATTATGATTATTATTATTCCTGATCTATAAAAAAATCAGTGTTAAATAGCAATACATTTTTGATGGCGTGGATTCTGCCTTCTGTATCTGTCAGTTGACAACATACAAATCTAGAGGAATAGAAGTCTATCTCTGACTCCATATCTTTGTGCTCCTGATTAAAGAAAAAAGTAAAGCTGTTCTTCTTTGTAAATGTAGTTGACCTTATAAAACAAAGTGAGCCGTGTGTGCAAATACTTTCATATAATACACATGGTAACAAATCCAAGTTTTATTTAGCACTTGATTTGTACTCTCTCTTCCTTAAAAACAGATTGTTCTTCACTTGTTTTATATTTAGATATCTTTTTGATTTTTCTATGATTTAAATTTTCTACACATGGATAAATATATTTCTAAATAAATAGATACATATAACTGCACACATATTACACATTTTATATCATGATTGTAGGACTCTAAATCATTCTATTTACAGTAAAGAAGTCAAAAAAACGTATACAACAAAATAGCCTGGATAATTAGAAGTGAAATACTTTCCTCAGTAGGTTAAGACTACAAAGTTGCATTAGGAGGAACCATATTCATATGTAGCTCATATTTTCTATGTAAACCAGTTAGATGTCAGGTGAGATTAAAGACCTTGTCTGTCATGAATTAATGCAGTTCCACAGAAGTCATAGCTATTAATTAAATTTATACTAGTCAAGAATTTGGAACTTATATTTCCTTTTTCTGTAAACTAGTAAGAACATGATTAAACAATGGAGGGAGATTTTCTCCGGAGATGCTAATCTTTATTCATCATTTTTGCTGGAGCTGGGACAGATTGTGATGAGAGGCAATACTTATTAATGTGAGAGAAAACAAATTGAACATGTTTCTCCCTGTGAGACTTAGTTGTGGAAAAGATTTTTCTAGGAAAAGAGGAGGAAATGTTAGTTTTAAATACTGCACTGCCATATTAATTACAGACCTCTTGTTTTATAAGGTAATCAGATGCATAGGTGTTTAAAAATTTAGAAAGGTGGTAAAGCAATACCGATTCAGCAATTCCTTCTTCACAGGAAAAAGATTTGTGGATTTGATTTGCCTGGCTTGTCGCACATCTTGTTTCATAGACTTGAATGAGAAATGTGAAAATAATGTGTGATCTCCCCTAAAAAAGAAAAAAAAAAAAAAAACCACCCAAAACAAACCAAACAAAACCAAACAACAAACTAAAACCTTCCTGAATGTTTTATAACAAGGAAAAATTGTGTACCTGATGTCAGGTTTTGATGTCGTGGATCTTCTTTCACTGGTGGGACACATTAAAAAACATAGATACTAAATTAGTCTACAGTTTCAGGTCAAAATACTGAAAAAAAATTTCAATAAGAAACATGTTTGTTTCTAGGAATAATCTCTCAAATAAGAATTTCTATAAACCATATTTTTTTAAAGCCTGACTCTCCTAGTAAATAATTTAAACAGATATATTTTCTCTCCAGTATAACCATATAAGCAAACTGCTTCTAGACAGTGGTTTAGTGAACTGGCACCAGCGCCACTGCTGTCTTTTGAGGTTTGAGATTTCAGTGTGCAAATTTTGTATGCAAATCATTGTATTTAGCCAATGTAGAGAAGATATTTATGTCTTCAATCACTTACCTAATAAAATACTGTAATTTATGGCTATTAATTATCTTTAGAGGTATAGCAGAAAGAATTTCTCTATTTGCATATTACTGTGAGGAAACAATCAAGGCAGTGCTGTGGCCAAGAGGTTAGCCAGAATATGGGTGATCATGAAGTTTGTCTTGTGTAATTATTGTGTATCAGTTAAGATATTTTAAGGGATGAAGCAGGTGACCTAAGGCACCATAGAAGCTACAGAGATGAACTTTGCACTACCACTTTAGGGGGCACAAGAGCAGACTGGGTAGAGCCTGGGATAATCCTGGGCCACAGTGCTGGGGGCTGGACAGACCCTGCTGTGCCAGCCAGGGAGGGTCACAGACAGGGCAGCAAGACTGGATCTGCTGATGAAATCCTTGATACTCATATGCAAAGGAGGCACCACACATTAAATTACTGGGGATTTATGTACAATTTCATCATTTTGGTTTACTTGCATGTATGTAGAAAGACTAAAAAAGCTCCTTTTTCTAATCCCAAAAAATCCCCCAAACCTGAATGTTTGCATTTTTATTGCTATTTGCAGAGATTTTCATCCCTTTATTACCTTTAGTTTTTTCATCTTTCAGCTGTTTCTTCGCAGTTGTTTTTTCTACAAAGAAAAAGTAGCACAGTTAAAGCTTGGTAAACTGACTGTTGAATAGATTTTACCCAGAGTTTTCAAGTAAAATTCTATGAGAATTAACACAGATATTTTAGGGACTGCCTCAAGCAACAATACATGCAAATTTGCAATCTCATAATATTTTTATTGTGATTGTCTACATATATACGAACACATAGAATAAATTCCTACCTTCTTTTTCCTTAGTTGTCTTTGGTTTTTTTGTGGCTAGAAAGATTTGCAAAAAAATAACGTTAAGTGACAGGCATCAAAAATACAGGCCTTTTATAATAAGTATATTGTGTAAAGATTCTCTCACTGGTAATTTCCCTGGAAGAATTACTGTGGTAAATGTGTCTCATGGCATGTTTATAATGCCTGTACTATTGCAACAGTGCCTGCTACACTTAGTGGCACTTAGAAGTTCTGGGCTTTGTGTAGAGTGGTTAGAAATTGTTTGAATATTGCTGGTTGCAGAGTAGTTTAAAAAAAAAAAACCCTGATAAAGAGTTTAGCACTTGAATTCTGCAATTCCTTAACTACTGCCAGATTTGTTTGTTTGCCAAAATACACTAGGGAAGGACTCTGCCTATTGCTTGCTTCTTACTCTCTTTCCCAGAGTGATCTCAAACATCTGAAAGAAATAAACAGACAAAAATCCCCAGGATATGGAGCTAGATGAACTTTAGAACTGCCATATGTGATCATTCAGAAGTCCTGCAGCAATAGATTGTGTTTTATTTTATTGGGAGGGTGTTTTTCCTAGTCTACATTCATTTAGAGCATGCACTGCTTCCTTTTCTGCATCCTTTTGCTGCAGCTGCAAATGCATTTGGCCTGTGACTCCATTCAACCAAATTAAGCAAAGTATATCACTTCAGGCACCTGAGCCCATTTCAGTATTCGCTGCTGGCTACAGCAGAAAAATAGCTGGCTGCCTTCAAATGGCTCATTTGCACTTTGCATCATCCCACCAGTAATAATAACGTTTTCTTCAGCATCCTCTGGTGCGTGTGTCACTTGATTCACAACCAGCTCTTTGAGTGAGGATCACCTGTGTCCAGCTTTCCAAAACATGCTGCAGAGGGTGAACAGTGCAAATCACATAATCAGATGGAAAGAAGAGCCTATGGCAGAGACCTCTGTAGCTGCAGTGCTGTCACTTGACTCAGGCTGCTTTATGTTATCACTGCTCTTTACTGATGAGCAAAATGTATTAATCAACACTGGTATGTTCATTAGTTCTTTCCATGAGGCATACTAGAAAAATGTAATATTTACCTGATGTTGGGATTTCAGCTGTTGGCTCTCCAGGAAAATAGCCAGTAATGAAGAGAAAGGGGGCGGGGAAGGGAAAGAAAGGAACAAGAAATTCAGTACCATGTTTTTTCAGGGCAAGCAACCATTTAAATAGATCTCTTTCATCTGCAATTTTTCTGCAGGGTATTAATTTACGAACAAATGTACCTTAACAATGAGCGTGTAGGTAGAATTTCACACTGACAGATAAAAGTCTCACTCTTTGATGTACTATAATCCAGCATACAATGATTCCTGCAAATGCAAACACTGCGCCAACCAAAGCTTTCCAGCAAACAAATATTTAAACAGACTCATTTTTAAGTGTACCTTTAAAGTTATAGCTGACTATGCTATTTTCCAAAAAATGCATTCAGTTTAATTGTTACCTCTCTTTCCTTATCATCCACATTTCCCAGCCAAAGTCTGATACTGACCTTGAATAGCTGGCATTGACCCCTAAGTGTTTCTCCTACACTAGCAGTTTCACTTGCCTTTTAAGAATAAAATCTCTTGAGAGATTTTGACGTCATCTTTCCACACCACCTAGCACAAGAGAAGCATACATTCTTGTGCTATTATAATACCCAAAATAATTGATGAAAATTGGTCCATCCAGTGGATAGAAATTCTCTGGTGTAAATCATTATCACTCATTTTAAATCAAATAAATTAATTACATTGCAACTTTGAATCCAAGAATTTTTACCCATCACTACTTCAGTAGTCACAGTTTTATGTAAGAATACAGTTTGAAAGAAAAAGCAAAGCTGCTTTTCCTTGGAGCAGGACAAAAAAGGAATAAGATCACAAAGCATTTAAAGCTATTCCTTTGACTGAGATGTCTCTGTACTTTCTTCCTGCTGAGTTTTAGTTTCAGATGAATGTGAGCTCACACCAAGGTGAAAATGTTTCAATCAATGCTTTTTCCAAAGGAAGACTGAGCAATTAAGCATCATTTTCCCTAACCCATCCCAGGATACTTTCACTCAAGTTTTGGCCAATAAGGAGGCCTGTAAATGTCAGTGCTTAATGCTTAGGCACCATGGGCATTCAGCAAAGGCCAGTTTTGCTGCTGTTAAATGCTGACATGCTAAAGTCCTTTAATATTTACCTTTTTGCTTATGATCTTACTCATAGCTTCTTAAAGATTACACATTACTGAATTGTGACACATGGAATAATTAATTTGATTTTTCATTTTCAGAAGAAAAAAAACTAAGATTTTTTTCTGAGGTACTAAATCTAGGAAAGAGTTTCATGCTCTCATTTCTTAATTGAGGGATTTGGATGGGTCCAGTTATGTGCATGTACCCTAATTTAGGATGAATAGATTTACTTGGATAGTCAGGTATGGGAAGTCTGTTGGCCTGAAGGGCAGTAGGTTTGACCCTCTGTTGTATGAAGTGTAAGGGCCATTTCCCCTTCTCAATGCATAAACAAACTTCCACTTTGAGAACACTGGGACATATATTACCCGTATTATGGGGCTTTTATGATAAACCTAAGTGGGAATATAATTTGCCAATTCTTAGGGTTATTTTTAAATATCAGCCTACATGTTCTTCCTCTTGACTGCAAACTACAGTTTGGTATTCCTGCATGTGTAAGATCTGCCACTAGCTTTGTTTTCTGTTCAAGGTAATGTCTCACAACTTGTGAGTCTTTAATCAGTATGCAGGAAGTTAATTCTGTTTCATTACATATTCAAGTTTGATGTATGGTCAATGGCTGTCAAAGACTCTCCTGTACACTAAAACAGAAAGAGTGAAAAATGATTTACTAATTGCTTATAAAATCGCGTGAGTGGCTGTGTAGTGTATACCTGCCTGCCAGGTTAGATCATGGCAGCAAGTTACTATTATGAAATTATTTGTGATATTAATTTTCGTAGTTTTCAAACTCAGCCTTGTCTTTCTGTTTATACCTGCATCCCCTAATGATCCAATTTCTTTACTAACTTAAACCACATTTGCTTTTACAATAAGACTGAACAAGATACAAAGTGTGAATGAATTCAGACCAGGATAAATGTATTAATTTATTTTACATTCCACTGGACCTGTACTCCAAAATCAGTGAGTATTTCATATCCATTCCTACATCTCATACTGAATTTCACAAATGCTACATGGCTTGTGTGGTAAGCACACTGTACACCTGGCTAAGAAATACATGAAGCAAAGCTATTTAGACCTCTATAAATAAAGAAGGCAGTGATACAACTAAGTGTTGTCCTTTAAGTGGAGAAAATCAATTTAAAATAGGCAGCTCTGGTGTTTAAAATCTTAAGCATGATCTCTTTAAGGATGGCTTACTCAAAAAGGGGCACTGTATAGACAATTACTTTTGTAAATGACCATAGGTCTGCTTGATCCTGTTTTTTTTTTTCATATTTTTCTTTTATTTTCTTTTTTTTTCTTTTTCTTTTTTTCTTTTTTTCTTTTTCTCTTTTCCTTTTTCTTTTTCTTTTTCTTTTTCTTTTTCTTTTTCTTTTTCTTTTTCTTTTTCTTTTTCTTTTTCTTTTTCTTTTTCTTTTTCTTTTTCTTTTTCTTTTTCTTTTTCTTTTTCTTTTTCTTTTTCTTTTTCTTTCTCTTTCTCTTTCTCTTTCTCTTTCTCTTTCTCTTTCTCTTTCTTTTTTCTTGTTTTTTCTTTTTCTAAAGGCACTGTTAACCTTTATAATTATTACAAGCAGCAGAATATAAGCTCAAGAATATGGTACAAACATCCCCCTGCAAAGGTCAAGGGAAAAATATTCCGGCTACTCCTTATATTCACAATATACCAGGGTAATATAGCTCTCGATAAAAAATCATTGTAGACAGTGATTTTTGTGATGAAAGCATAAAGAATTAGTCACTTAAATCTGTGATGAGCCTCTAACAGTAGTGAGTGACATCACTGGGTCTCTCAGACAAATCACTGAAGACATTACAGTAATGTCAGTAAACAGATCCAGAGAAAACAAGACTGAGTAAAAGTGATTAATATAATTAAATAGAACAAAATTTTCTTAAAATACTGGCAAAAGTGGAAATAAGCCCATGGATAGCTTCACAGAAAGTAATAATTTTGCAGTAATAACTCAGAAATGGAACATTGCAGTTCAGGGCTGAAGGGGATCCTTCAGTGTAAGCACATTTCAGATGCTCACACTTTCACTCTGCATGTGGGGTTCAGAGTAACACTGTTTTCCTACAGGTGTGTAAGAGCAGGTATTCATCCTCTCTAACTTTAAACACCTAGCACAGGTGACCGGTCTAGGAAGTTTAAGCAAATAATTTTGCTTTGCCTTGTCGCCAGCTTACTTTCCACCAGAATAACACATGGTTTGGTCTTAATGTGCCAGGCACAGCACCAAAAAAAACCCCACAGATCCTGTGCTAAAGAATCGACAGCTAATTAATCTTTGAAGGTCCATACTTCAGCATTTCTGATTCTTGTCTGACCACGAATCCATGCCACAATACGCATAGATCCCAGTCTTCATCTGTTCAGAAGCCTTCCTTAAAAATGACTTTATAAAGGACATTATCCCATGACTTCAGTGGAAGTTTTTGCAATGTGACAAATTCCCCTTGAATCCTCCTTAAAACTAACATAAATTAGAAAGATTTCTTTCTCTTCTTTAATTTAATTTAGGTTTTTTATTAAAAAAAGATTTTATTTGAACAAGGCCAACAACATGCTTAGTGAGTTAATGATGTAAGTAATTTCTAAATGGTAAAAGAATTAAGGAAAAGGTTGACTAAGTCAGTTATGATGCAAGCTATTTTCTTGTTTTCAATAAACAGTATATTTGCATAAATATAAATTATACATCTACACCAATCTAAACCCACCAGAATATCAATTTTGCTACCTGTAATTTACATTATTTTCTAGGGAGCAAAAATTGCAAACAGAGTTTGAATCTTGCATCTTCACAATATTGCATTATAAATGTGCTTGATTTTGTTGTGTTTGGCTGTCAGTAAGCAGACAGAATACAAGAGTATCTGTAGTATAAGCAAGAAAATAGCAATATCTAACATGACAAAATTGCAAAAAAGCAAATTTAGAAAACATGCATCTGAAAAGAAGGTTCATATTCCATAAGAAATAAGTCATTACACGTACTTGCAGTGTTTTTTGGTTTGACTGGGAAGTAAAAAGAAGAAAGAAAAATGGTCAAAACAGTCAGGTTTGGCATATTGTTATGGCAGAAAATGGCTATATTTGTTCTATATGTTTCCACATATCACAACATAATTTTACTGATCTCACAGTAATTAATAACAATCTAATAATGAATTATATTAGTAGGGGTGTTCTCATTTACAGACTGTAATTGTTTTACCAGAGTTAAGGATGACTAATATTAACAATAAAAATTTCAATTCTTCACTTATTTCCTTTCATGAAGAAGCACGGAGCAGATATTTTTTAAACCAGTGATGACAGTCTACAGTGAAACTAAACAATGCTCCTTCCTATACCAGCATCAATTTTGATCTGTCATGTGCAAGTGCAACTGTGCATGAGCTGTGATATCAGAGACATTTACCACAGATTATGGATGGTGCCAAATCAAGATCTAAATCCTACGTCACATGATGCCTGCAATGGATGAAAATTTAAGTATTGCTCATCCTGGGAGGTTAACTGTTTTGTGAAGTCCAGATAAAAGGCAGACCCCCACAAATAATTAGCAGAATGGAACCGTTTACAGTAAGCAGTTTCAGAAAGCAGTTCAAAGTCTTTGCTGGCATATGCCTTTGACATCAATGGAATTACAGAGGCAGAAATTTGACCTTTGATGTGTACATATATCTATATCTTAAAATGACGAGCAGCATTGCAAGTATGTACTGGGCTATTCAGTTTCTGGTATGGCATGTCAGGGCCATTCCATACATCAAAATAGATCACAGGACAATGGTTTTGACATTTGTCATTTGCAATTGTATTTCACTATTTCTGTAAATAACATTTTCAAAATAAATATGCAAAATAAAATGCAGGAATGCTTACCTGGTTTTGTAAGGGGGACATCTTTTTCATGTCTGACTGCTTCGTGCTCTAAACAAACAAAAAAACCCAAACAGAATAACAATAAAATTTCTGTAATGTTTCTAAGTTACATTTCTTTTTTTTAGTAAGTAGGATTGCATGTATGTTTTTCAGAATTAACTCTTGTTTCATGCTGTTATTTTGAAAAAGAAACCTACAAATGAAGGGTTATTAAAAGACTATCCACTGAGGGATCTGCCACAAAATAGCAAAGTTCATTAGTACTGCACATACCTTCACAAATACAGCTGCTATTAATGCTACTAAGAGTCATGCATGTGTCTTAAGGAAGAAGTTTGTAGGGTCTTCTGTAATTTCTGAAATATAATTTTTATTTATTTTCAAGTTTTATTATTGGAAAGTGCAGAGTAAACTCATTCAGAGCAACCATTCACTCATTCTTTGTTCTTGGTTCAGATATACTTAAGTGTTCAAAGTCTTAGACACATATTATTACAAATGAATAAATTATTTTTAGGTTTGGAAAATGCATCTCATCTCCACATGTCTGCTTCTCTACCCCTCCTCCCATCTTTCTACTTCATATTTATTACTGAAAAAAATATAATTTATGTGATGTTGTTGGAAATAGAAAAGTTGAAGAAGCTTCTTTTTTTTTCAAATAGGTCTAGCAAACAAAAATCAGACTTAGAAAAATCCCCACCCCACGGATCTCATAGCACAGTAGCAGCTATGTGATGGAAACGGGCCAAAATACAATTTATGGTTGTGAAATCAATGGACAGCTCTGCTGGCCTTGTTTCCAGGTGATGTTCCCACAGCTCAAGTAATGTGCATCACTTTCCTTTTAAGAAATGAGGACCCAAAAGCATGCTGTAAAGTGGAAAGTGCTGAAAATGTGAATGGCCTCAGAAAAAAGGGCAATATGCCTCAGCCTTTCTGCTGCTCAGATAAATAATTGAACTCCTAGTAACTGATTTCAGGTGGGGAGACAAGTTGAGAAATGCTGAGATGAAGACATCATACAGAATTTCAAATGGGAAATGCTTTTCTGAAGCATGAATGAAAAATTAGTTCAGTGAAGAGTGGTTCCCATATCAGGACTTTTTTGATCATTAAATTATTTGGGCAATTAATGACAGTTTTAATTATTATTATTGTAGTGGAATCTGCATTCTGAAGGTGTCAAAGGTATAGAAAATCAATGAGCAGGTTGTGTGGTAGCTAAGGTATTGACACTTGAGTCCTTTTTGATTGAGAAGAATTCAGGATGCAGTTATATTAAATTAATTTCTATTTTTATTTTTTTAACTTAGCAGGAACATTTATTCAATCCAGGCAATGTTAATAGTGATTTTTAAAAGACTTGTAACTCCTATATGAACTTTTGTTGATGGGTCTTTTGATATGGGAAGCGTAGAATGAATTCACTCCTGCACTGAAGCAATAGGTTATGTCAAATGGGCTTTTAAATAGCAATGACAAGACAGTATGTTAAATGAAAGCGATGGGAGACATTGTGATAAAGACTCTATAATTTTAAGCAAAACTAGAAATTGCCAAGGGCATGCTTCCTCGTGTAAAAGTAAAATAAGATACATGTATCCAAAAATTTTAAAGGAATTTTTCTGATTAAGGTAAGAATAACATACTTGCTGACTTTGCCTGGGCTACAGAAGACAAAAGAGGTAAAATTGTAATAGTTAGATACAGAAAGAAGAAAAAAGATACTCTTTTTTCCCTTTTCTTTTTAACATTCAAGCATTTTATCAGAGTTAGTTCTCACTTGTTCTTAGCTTCGCCTACTTGTGCAGGGATGCACAGCATCTGAATTCCTAAAGTTCAGACAGCTTTGTGTTGACTGCCAGTGATGATGAGAATGTTATAATTCCTTATCTGACTCTTCACAGCTTCTAAAACACACATTGTTACTTGATTTTTTTCCTGTCAGCATTACATTAAAAAAAACTATATGGTCGTAATCATAGCTAAAACCCAAAGATTTAGAGTTTAGTCCCAAATACATTTTCTCCATAGGACTGATCCAAAGTCCTAATCCATCTGGTAAGTTATTCTCATATTTGGGATCCTTTCAGAGCTCTGATTTACAGCTATACCTCATTTCATTAGCCCAGCTCTGGCTAATGAGAGGCTGGAACAAGCAGCTAAGGAGCTGAAAGGCCTTGACCTGTCTTCATCATTGGAAAAACAATTCTTAGTAGAACAGAAGCTGCAATTTCCACTCTGCTGGTTTTGCTTTGTTATCAGTCACATATTTCAAAACACTGTAAAAAATAATGCAATGCAAATATACTATACTAGATGAGTGCTGAAGAGTGTTTTATATCCCCCTCCCCCTTCTTCAATCAGGAGAGAATCACTTATTCTTACCTGACTTCTCAGTGGGAGTAGTCTTTGGTTCTTTCATTTTCTCCTCTGTATTGTGAAAGCAGCATTAAAATCACAATGTGTTAACATAGGATCATATAATTGGAAAAATATTTCTATAGGTGATATTATGCAAATGGTTCACAATGACAAAATAAATGCATGCCTACAGTATCACTATCCCATTATAGCACTGTAAAACAGCATGCAGGCATTATGAGTTCTGACTGCAAGGTGAGATCATGTTCATGGAAAAAGTAAATTACTGGGCCTAATGTCTCAGCACCTTCCTGTGTGTCAAAGTCCAACAGTTTGGTATTTTGGTATTAAACAACACTAAGAACTTCTAGATACCCTCTAGACCTTTAGAGACTGCTTAACTACAAAAATGGGTGGAGGTATCCACCTGTGTCTGCACTCAGAAGATGAAAAATATATGGAGATGCCCAAGCACATAACAGGTCGGAGGGGGACAGATGGGACAGTCTGAAATGCCAATCCGTACCACCTGCTACTGGACAAGCCTACCTAGACCTAGCTGGACATCTGTCACAAGACCGTGGAGCAGCCTTGAACTTCTGTTAATTTTATGGGCAAAACTGCCCAAGCCCACATGCACTTGAGCCACCTGTGGATTTGCTCAGCACAATTCTCAGATGATGTGGACCCATGTTGACATTGGCCACCAGACTTGAACTTCCTTTTCTCCAAGAAAGTTGGTGGGATTGCACTTTCTAATCAAGTTTGTTTTACCTTCCCAACATCCCAGTCAGGTGGAAACTGGGCTGTTTATGTTCAGATTTCTTCTCAGCCCAGTTTGGTTGATTTTAAATTCACTCCACCTCATCCTTTTGTAGCTCTACTCCATTTTATGTCTTTTTCCATAACTGAATTCAAGCTCCTCTCCTAACCTCTACCTTTCAACAATCATATGTATTCCTAAATTCTTCTTAAATGTGCTTAAGACATAGTATTTGTCATTCCTCTTGCTGAAAGCAGTTTGCAGCCATCCACCTCTGGTCCCTTCCTTTCCACTAAGATCCCTGTAAGGCATCAGATCAAAGCTGTGTGGAGATCAGGTTGGGCAGATATCTCTTGGTCCCCTTCTCTTGCTTATTTGGTCTGTTTCTGAAAGAAAATCAGTACTAATGAGGGATAAAGCTCTCCAGTTACTAATATTTTCTGTTATTTGAAAATGAAACATAGCTCTGCATTGCTATACTTTTCATTTTTTTCCTGGTATGTGTCAATTTAATTTCTCCTAATTTGTATTACGTATAGGGCACTTTTATCCCCCTTATTCAGCTGTTGTTACTGCCAGTTTCTTATGAAAGCTGTGAATTAAAAATCTCATCTCCATGTTGTGAATATCTGTGGAACTAGAGATGTTTTATAGCACAACCAGCAGCTTGAAGATGCAACTTACTGAGTGAAAGTGTCTTTTTTTCTGCTGTTAGAGGAGCTTTAACATATAATGGTGCATTTCGCTAATTTAGATTGGGTCATTAAACTTTCTATGTACCAATACAGAAGAAAACTTGATATGCTGTCTTTAAACAAAGGCCCTGTAACTTGCCATGGATTCATGACAAGTAAAAATAAAAAGGCTTCTCTTTCTTTGGATATTATCCTGACACTTTTCAACACTAAATAAGAAATTTTTCCTTTCCTAATTCTGTTGAGAATGTATAGCAATATTTGTTTTGTAACTGTGGGATAACAAATACGTGAGGAAATAAGGAAATAAGTTTGTGAGTGGATGGCAAATCTGATTAATTTGGAAGTAGAAGCAGTGTTTCTTCTCAGAATGAATTTATCTTGAAAACTGGACAGGCCTTTTGGATTTGCATTCATCTGGGAATGAATACAGTAATTCTTTGGTATTCATTCACCTACCTATTCTGCAACCTAACCACACAGCATATATTGGTCTGCTGATCCCACTGGAGAACACCCTGGCAGAATTATAGGTGGGGGCTGCTTGGCTTTTTCTCTGAGTTTCCAGCCTCTGGTTGTAGCCAGAAGGGAAACTGAAGGAGTAGAATATCCAGACTTAAGGAGAACAGTGTCTATAAGGGAATACACTTCAAAACACTAGGAAGCTTCACAAAATCAATCTGTTCACCACATTCCGTATGAGCAAAAGCAGAGAAAAACATATGATGACGATAATACATATTATTTTGCCAAGAACAGAAGTAATATTTCTAAATTTTCATGTATTCTTTTTTTACTATAAGGAGTCTTTCAAATACAAAATTAAACAATTGCGAGGACTTCATAAAGCTATAAAGAGTAAAAAAATAGATGTTATGAATATTTTTAAAAAATACTGATTTTGAGTAAGCCCAAAGTTTAAAATTCTGAAATCTTTCATTGAAGAGAATTTATTCTGCAGGGCTCCAGTTTTGTAGCCCTACAAACATCAATATTAATTTTTTCTCTGATGTATCTAATTTAAATGGAAAAAATAAGGCTGTAAAAGTTTCCCTGTATATTGCAGGCAGTTTCAGCAGAATTACATAAGGAATGAATTCCCCTGTTTTACTTTCTTTCCCTGACATACACAAAACACTCTAATTTAAACTTTTCCCTATGGGACCAATATATTTTCTGAAATTCCATAGTATTTCAGTCATGTGATACTTCTCAGTCTCATAGCAGGAGACATAAGAAAAATGGTTTGAAGCTGCATTGAATCAAAGTGAAAAAGGAGGCCACTGCTTTGTACAGAATTAAGCTTTTATAATTCAAACTGTTAACTCAAGAGCACTCCTTGGCACACAGCAGGAAGAAGCACTATTACCACCAGTGCCTGCAGATTAATACTTCCAGTCATCAAGTGAAACTCAAAACAACCACTGTTCTCCAAAGCAACCATTTATCATCTGAGAATAGAGATTTTATGCTAAAAGAAATTTAGCAAGTATTTTCTTTTTTTTTTTTTTTCCCTTCAGGTATCTAAACACCAAGGGCTTGGCTGTGGAGTGTACTGTAGTATGCGAGAGTAAAGCCCTGAATAGTCCAGTATACTGGTTTGTGACAAAGTGCTCTGATGTTTGAGAATGTCCTACCAAGGCAATTTCTTTTCCTGCTGCTATGTGGATGAGATTGGGCTAATTGTGCAGCAGGACTAATTTCATTTAGCAAGAAAGGTGAGTAATCACACTACCCCTCCAGGCAACCCACTTTCTGGCCACCACTGTGGTCACCAAGCTCGGCTTCCTCGTTCTTGCCTTGGCTGAATTCATCTAATGTCTGAAGCATTCTGCTAGCTGTTAATACACAAAAAGTGATCAGTGAGTTAAATACAAAGCTTGGCCACTGTGACAGAAAGAAGAAGAAAAAAATTTTTTCCCCAATGGCTCAAAACCAATACATCTTCACAAATCAGATCCTCAAGGCTTCCAGAAATATGAAAATTACTATGAAAATATTTAACTTACAAGGCAGAAAAATGAATGAGAAATGTACTAAAAAAAAAGGATAAATTTATTTCTTAAGAAAATAGGAAAAAAATTAATGAAATAAAGCCTGTTTGCTTATTGTTGAACACATAACATTTAAATGGTTTATTTAATCGCTTATTCATGAGCACTTCATTTCAATGTGAAGTTCAAACAGCAGCACTTCCAGCAAAGGTCAATGGGATGTGGATACTTTCTTTCCAGGCCCCACTGCTTCTGGACTGGGGACTGGAAAACTGCTCAGGAGTGATGTAAGCTGAGGATCAATAGCTGAGTTTTCTGTGAGGTTACCCTCTTAGTCTTGTTAATTCACACCAGACCCAGCTGTAGATCCTTGAGTACTTTCTTTCTCAAAAAAAATTATTAGAACAGAGCTCTGGTTTGAAAGAGGGATCCTTTGTCTTGCTCACTGCAACCAGTACTACTTACAGTTTACCCGAGTGCACAGTCAATCCAGGATTGGCATTGCTATTCTTAGCTCAGCTCCTGCTACTTTTGAGTTTCAGGATCTCGAGGCTGACTCTACTGCAGTGTGTACTCAATGAGATTGTAGCTTCTCTTTTTTGGGGCTCCCACACTCAATGTAATAACTAATTTACTGAAAGGGTTGAGAAGGGTTAATTCCCAGTGCACATCTTTGACGTAGTGCAGGGCATTAAAGCACTCCTTCCTCACACTCTGGGAAATGGGTTTTGCTAATGCTTTTTACTACACCAGTGAGAAAAGTCACAAGAACAGCCAAAAACTGACAGCCAAATCCTTTTAGTTAAATGTCACCCTCATTTTTGTTTCTCTCCAAGACACTGAAAAACCCCAATGGCACAAAGCAAAACAGCTGTGCCTAGCTCAAGGAAGTGTCCAAGTTTTGCAGACCACACATATCCTTATTAATTGGAGCCGGGTGTAAGTGGAGGTTACCTTACCAAACCTACCTGGCTTTGTCTGAGAGGCAGCTTTGTCATGTTTAACACGTTCATGCTCTGAAAATAAGAGCCCCTATATTAGAAGGTTTTTTATTTTTAGAAGATTTTAAAAAGAAAAGATTCTCATTGTAGTTATAAAAGATGACTTTGCATTACATATTCCCACTATATTTGAGAAGAATTTTTTGATAACTATAATTCTCAAGAAACAATGTTTAACTATTTTTTCCCTATAAAATTAAAATAATTAAAATTATTTTTTAAATTTTAGTGTGGTTTAATTATTTTCTGTGGATTTTTACAATTGTAATGAATTTCTAAAATGATTAATTGCTTTTAGCATTAATTGTGATTGCTATCACTGATCTTCTGTATACAAAATTTCTCCTTGATGTTTAATACAGAAATGATGGCAGCTTTTATTATAACAGAAGTGGTGTTTTCTTGTGGAGAATGACAAATAAATGTTCAGTATCCTACATAAATGAAAAAGAAACAATGTTTTTCTTTGTCCTGGATTTGACTGGACTAGAGATAGTTTTCTTCATGTTAGCTAGTATGGGGATCCCATAAATATATTGTGAGGCACTAACAATAATGGATATTATTCCATATTACAATATAATGTGTAGGCAATTTTGTGCTGTTTGAAAACAGTGTGCTATCCAAATCCCAACATTATGAGACAGAAAATATTTCAGAGGGATGTTAAAAATATGTTTAATTCTGATGTGTAGCTGTGCAGTCTAATCTGTGCAGCAGGTGAGCACTGCAGCATACCAAGAAATAAACCTCTAAAACTTGGACCAGAGGCCTGGCCAGAAAATTGCAGAGACCCTTCTCCATCTGTGGTCCCCTTGATTGTTTCGTAGTGCAAAGCTGCCATGGAGGCAAAAGGCATAGGTGGGTCTCAGATGAATTGGAAAATGGTTTCCATGCAACCTGGAACCCGTCAAACACACCTGGTCCTGCATTAACAGAGCCAGCCATTGAAAACCAGTTTCATAAGTCAAAGTGTTGTGTGGGTTTGCATTGATGGATTCCACCGTAAGCTGCTAAAACTTTGTAAAAAAAAGGAAATACCTTCTTTCTGAAAGTTAAAATAATATTCTATATTGCTTTCGTACTTACTGTGTTCATGCGGGTTCTCTGAGGAAGCTAGAAGTAAACAAAAAGGTGTATTTTAATATTTTTTTTGCTGTGATGCAGAATTTAGTTCATTTCTTAGTGACATTTTAGACATAAAATTTCAGTGAAATCTGTATTGAAGTGTGCAACAGTTACACTGTCCACCCCAGATGCATAAATGGGACACTTATCTAAGGAACGCAGGCATCCTGAATTCCTCATTTACCCAAAATTCGGTATAAACACCCCTGGAAGGCTCGGCACCTCTTCTGAGGGCTGAGTCATCCTCACTAAACACTGACTGTATACCAAACCTAGGGAAACTACCTGGATAAGTAAGGTGCTTAGATTACTTAGTGCCCACTAAGACAGAAAATGAATTTTAGCTTGAGTGAGGAAACAACACCTAGGCCAGTCTAAAGATGACAGTCCCTCACAATTGCACCTGCTCTATGAGGACAATGAATTTCAGATGGCTTCAGTGATATTCCAAGAGTAGAAGGACATTTGAAAATGTTAATTAACTTCCTTAGGACACTTCTAAACAAAAGAATTTCACTGCTGCAACTTCTAAACTTTGTGCCATTTCATATTCTGCATTTTTCCAGGAAAAAAAAAATCGCAGATGAAATAAAACTGAAAACCAAATGAATACTTTCCATGAATGTTAAGGCAACATTCCTCAGGTAAATAGAGAGCTTGATAGCTGTACCCAAAGTCATTATTGGTTCTGCAGAAGGAAGTGAAATGTCAAGCCCTAGCCCTCCAGCTGGAATTTTCTTCTTGACTTTTGCTATGCAGCTGTTGTTTCCAAGAGAAAAAAGGCTCTACCACCTGCGTGTCTTCTGTGTGTGGAGAGAGTAATCCCACCAGGAGATGTGGCAGGGCAGGGGATGAGCTGCCTTTGCAGCCCCAGCAGCACAAGCAATAAAATGCTGCTGCGAGCTCCCAGGCTGTGATTCACTGAGCTCCTGAGCTCACCAGCTCCCACTTGGGCCAAAAACTGCTCTGCATGTAGGTTTCTGTTTCACTTGTTTTCCCTGCAGTATACAATCTACTCCCATTTTATATCCAGTCTCTAATGCAGGTTATTGTCGTGAATTTAAGGAGACAGCAACTGGAGATGGTGTACAGGACAAAGTGAAAAAAATCCCAGAACATTTTTGTGGATAATAAAGAGTAAAGATACAAAGTAAGTGTATATGCTTGCTCTGAACTGAGGAATCAGAAATAGGTGTTCAAAAAAAAAAAAAATGTCCGAAGACAAAGCCACATTTGTTATTTTTATGTGTGTGAGTAAACTTTTTTGTAAAATTAGACTCATTTAACACTGTAAAACCAACAAAAATGTCATTCTCTAAGTATCATAAGCTGAGGCAAATTCTATTGCAATTGAGTTTCTGTGAAATATGTCAGAAATTTGTAGAGGAAATTAATTTTTTATTGTGCCAAAAGACATAGTGAGATATGTTCAGGAAATAAAAATTTCAATTTTCAAAAAGGAATTTCAAAGCAAATATTTAAATCAAATCTGAACATTAAACCATTAACTAATATAATGACTTACATAATAATACAGAATATTGTGTCATAAAACTCTCTCAGTAATCACCCAAAATAATCATAACTAGGCTACATATGAACAGTGTTAATTTAAATACTCTCTACGGACACCGCTTAACAAAGTTTACAAGCAAACTTTTGTAATAATATCCATATCTAGGATCTGGCTAAAATCAAAACAAAACTATTACTCCTTAACTTTCCAGTGAAGCCAAAACAGTTATTTCCCCTTTTATATTGGTAAATATAAATCACAGAGAATGTTTAAAACAACAGGAACTCAGTTAAAGTCTAGTCCCTGAAGTTTGTGAAAGTATCTCTGTTGTCCTTTTTCATCTTTTCTGTGGAGGCATTAATTAGACAAACTTGTATAATGTTGGCGTCAAGACAGATTGAAGACTGAGATTACTGCTATCTGTGCTTTGCCTGAAACTCCAGCTTCCTTATTTCTGGCATAAACCTCAGAGATATTTCTACCAGATATTTTGATAAAGTAATGTAGATATTCTAAAGTTAAAAGTCTCTAGAGGTTATTCTAAAAATCTCTAGGTTATTCTAAAAAAAAAAAAAAATCTATATTTTTTACTATTAAAAGAGCCAAAACAAAACAGCAAGATGAAATTTTGAAATGATATTTGGGCCATAAATATAAACCTGTATGTTTTGCTGTGATTTCATTCAATTCAATAATCATGTTATCCTTCTTGCATTAAAAAATGCAACTCAAATGATGTACAGACAAAGCAGAAACTTAAAAAATGAAATCCCAAGACCATTAGGTTCATTTTTACAGTAACACAATTATCTATAACATGGTTACCTTCATTTTTATTCTACTTAGTGAAAATGGCAAGATGATAGTCCAGGTCAGACTAGTGTGTAATGATATATGTAATTTAGCTTAAAGGATGAGAAATTAAAAACTTTGTTTTGCAGCTCTGGGAATCACACACACTTCATGTAGTATCTTGCACTGAAAGTGCAAACAAGCATTTTTTTGTTTTGGCCACTGATGGCAAGAGGGTGTTAGGCTAAATCAACTCCTGGTCTCATTTCAAATAGGTGTACTGATGTCATTAGCTAACAGGACTACCTGCTGGGTAAAAAAGTATTTATTGTTCACAATGGTAGAAAATTCAGTCCTAAGTAAGTGTTTTATTTTCATTTATTTAACACTTAAATTGTACTAGAGGAGGTCAGATTTTAATAGAATAAAAACAGTTGGATTTTTGATGAAGTATTTGAAGCTACATAAGAACTGGATCAATTAAATTATATGGTTCTACTCTCAGCAAAAATTTGTAATGTCTTTTCTGCCATTCTAAATTTAACTTGGAAAATAGGCTTCATAGATATCTTGCTGTTTTTCACTTCAAATTTTTTTGACTTGCCTACTATTCTGAAGGCTGCAAGGGTATTAATTATATATGGAACATTTTTGTAAATTAGATTCTGATATGGGTTCAGAAATGAAATCCTGCACTTTATTGAACCATAAATTGGTAAGGCTAAAAGCAGAATGTGCTTTTTGATTATAAAGTCTATTTTCCATCTATGTAACTGTTATTTGCCATTCAGACAGCAAATACATTTCTGAGTGTGCACATTCTGTAAGAAAAGAATATGTTTTGCAGGAAATGAAAGCTATGCCAGAAAAACTTGTTTTAGTTAAGAAAAACAGAATAATAACACATGTTGTAGCTGGGGAAAATTATTTCCGATTAGATAGTTACAGGTGTATTATAAATAAGAAATTTACTTTCCATTAGACAAAGTAAGAGCCTGGTTTATTTCCCATTAAAGACAGCACAGAGATTCTTTGCCATGTTCTGGACTAGACATCGTATGAATACACACACATAATGTTAATCTGTAACTACATTACAGGCCGAGAGAGAGATCAAGATCAGCAGGAATCTTCTAATAGAATTATCCAAATTTTAATTGTATACCTTTCAGTTTATGAATCATGACAAAGATAAAATTTGATTTCTCTATTTAATATAAGTTCATTCTATCTGAACTATGGGCAAACAAACCCTTTGTCCTTTAGACAAATTAGTGGACATTTCTCCCAAATTTAAGTTTCAAGAACTTAAGAGACAACATCATTGTGCATAATTTAAATAAGACAGTTTTGGTCTAGTTAGGTCAAGGTTTTTTAAACTGTAAAGCAACTGCATTATTAAGAAGTCAAACAGAATAAAATACATTCCTTATATTTCTCAGATAATAAGTTCAGAAAAAAGAGGATTATTAGGGCTTACCTAATAAGGTAAGGAGCAATTCCCTACATTTGTGAAGTTGTCTGTACTCTTTGTCATTCAAAGGAGAAGTCAAATGTTCGCATAAGTTTTTTAGATCGGCAGACCTGATCTGTCATATCTATCCGTGTCTTACTCAAGTTATTCTGGCTAGATGAACAGCTGGCAGACTGTGTTGCAAAGCCAGTCTACTGAGCATATGTCTAAAAAAGTGACTCAAAAACCAGATTAGCTGCATCAGGATTCCTGGGAAGAGAATGGCTTGCGCTCATCCTGACCTCTGCTCTACAATAAAAAATTGCCTTGAAGAGTATGACCAAGAATTACCCTGTGGCTGAGTCAAAATAAAGAAAGCAAGAATTGTGTGGTGGTGGCACAAATATGGTATATGATTAAAATATACTGCATGCTGTACAAACCTTGTCCTCACATGGTCTATTAATTCCCTACAACATCCATTTTACATTTCTGGCTTGCCTTAAACCTAAATTTTCCAGGATATTTGTCCAGGTTAATAAACATGGAGGAACTATTATACCACATTAACATGACGAGTATGAAATGCTAAGTGATTAAGACTGTCTGGAATATTTGTAGGGAAGCAGAAATCTTGATCTTCTTACTCCTACTCTTGGTCTAGGAATGCTCCTCTGAGTCTGTGCATCTACACAGATTTCCTTGGATCACTCTATCAGCAGTGGCTCAAGGATGATAATATGATAAATTGTTAAGACAAACCCTCCTAAAATGCCATGGGTTTCAATATTCATTAATACTTTACCATTGATATTATAGCCTGTACGGTATTCACTTACAACAGACTAATCTTTCTATTGCCACTTCCACTAAAAAAAGCTGTCAGGATGCTCTCACAGTTCTTTCGGCTTTATTTTCTTTACAAGAGAAGCCTAACCCAAGATATCTATCTGCTTTCCTAGAGCTGTCGTGTTTGTGTCCTTGCTGTTTGGTTTTTTTTATGCCTCAGGGCTACATATTGAAAAATGAGCTGACTCTTGGTTTTGGAGAATTTTGTTGATGTTGTCCAGAGCAACTTGTTTTTTAAGACTTTTTTTAACTGGCAGTTCAAGGGTACTTTATATAACAGGGAAAACCAAAAGGTAACAGAGGAGGGAAGGGAAAAACTTTATAATGGTGCAAATATACTAGAAGTAGCAAAGAAGTAGAGACATTTCCAACATTTTTAAATGACTTTTAATAAGAGGAATTGCTTGAACTTCAATCTGAGATGCATGCCTTTAAGAGTCATTAGTAATGATCCCAATATTTTTTTCCCAAAGTCACTTAAACGATAGAAATGCTCTGGGAAATGTAAGTTGTTGAAACAGCAATCTTGCATGATGGCACTGAAAACTAATATCTTTAAAGTACTATAAGTCCTAATATCCCAGGAGGACAAATCTTCCATTGATAGAGCTGGAAAGAATAAAATTTCAGTCAAATGTAGATGAGGTACATCTGCTGCATTAATGCATTTCATCTTTAGGCATTTGTGGTGAAAGACCTGAAGAGCTTCCTCTCAATACATCCTCAGCTTCTGACGTTTTCATGTGCTGTTCCCTGAAATTGTGGGATGGGAACATACAGATGAGGGAGAGTATGCTAATAAGCTTTCACTTTTAGAAATATCACTTTTACATTTGCATATAGCTAAGGCAAAACACAGGGGAGCTTGGGTTGTCTTTATTGCAACATGAATTATTGACTCGCAAAGGGCAACTAGTGAAATCAGGCAGACTGAAGTGTATAGGAAGTTAGAATGATTTTTCAGAATATAGATGTTAGTTTATGCAAAAAATGTTCACCACTCTATATAAAAAATTGGAGCCAAAAGTAGCACCTCTTGCAGATGTTAATATTAAGTATAACTTAATTTTCAGTCATAATGCCTGTTATTGGTGAAAGCTGGCAAACTAAACCCCCTGGGTCCAGATTCCATGCAAATACTTTGAAAAGGAACTTCTCAGCTGAGGTCCTTCTTACCTATGACTGGATTTGTAAAAGTATAATAATGGCTGAAAATATATTTACATATGTTATGAAACAAATGTGAAGTAATAATAAATTAGAAAATAATAAGGTGACTATGGAAATCTAGAAAAAAATAATTTTGGAGGAGAGATTAGTTGATATAAGGGGTGGAGAAAAATAAAAATTAATTGGCTTTTGAAAAAATGTATGTTTCCCAGCGTGCTACTCAAATTAATATGGTGATTAAAGCAAAGGGCTAACAACTAACTTCTTGAGGCATAACACACTGAACCATCTTATTTCCTCATGAACTGCTGCTGATCACTGCTTTTGCTTTAATTGCAACTCTGTAAAAGTACCTTTCTGTAAATGATGTCTGCATAGATAAGAAAAAGAAAGGTAGATTGACACTAGAAGAACTATTCATTCTGGAATTGCGTCTGATTAGAATACCTCTGAGCATTCATTTGCACACATCTTTGTGCAGAGCAATAAAGTATTAGTTTATCCCATGGGGAAATTTTTAGCCAATTAAACATGTGTTATGTGGATATGCAGGTGTTCAAGCAGATTATGCTGATTGACAGATGTGAGTATTTCTGACATGATGCCAATATATATGTGTTATACCTAACTTACAGTAACAACACAGGCCACCAATTACACAGAGAACTCTTTCTTCAGAAATCCCAGCTGTTTCAAAATCATTAAAACAGTAGTTTAACTGACTCCAGTTTTTTGGTAGCAGGGGCTGAATAGATTACTGTTGTACTTTAATGCAACTAAGAACAATTAACACAAACTTAATCATAACTGCAATTGAAATGCTATGCCAGCTCTATCAATATGAATAATTTTGCAGGTTTGTTATTATATAAGACTTAAAAGTCTTCTTAAGACTTAAAATTAAATTTTACCTTGAATAGATTACAAGGTTGTAACCAATGTCAAGATTTTTGGTTAAATCCTACTGAAAAAAATCATCATTTTTTGAAAAAAACATGGATGCAAGTTTTATCATTAAAACCATCATTAAAACCATGATGATTAAAATCATCGTTAGTTTTATGTTTCAAATATGAGTACACAGAGGTGTTAGGCAGATAAACATGGATATTTCACCTTACTGCTATAATGACTAGATTAAATATTTGCATTAGATCCTCCATCTAAGTACAGTGAGAATGGATATTCAATCAGTTTTTAAGATCTACAAATGGTCCTTCTCCCTTCTCTTTCGATGTCAGATTCTTAAGAGAGGAAAAGTTGTTAATTAGCAACAAACAATCCTAATATTCATTGACATTTGTTTTCTGTTCTTGTTACTAAACCTGAACTATGTTCCCTGTTATAATTAAGTGCGAAATAGAAATATATCCAGAGGGGCAAGTAATTGCATTCTGACACAGACACATGACAGATAAAACACTCTTTGCAGATGCTTATTTCTCTTTATCAGTCCTAAACCGAGACTAGGATGAACAGTTTCAATGTAGATTTACAACTTTATATATCTTAAGTTTGCATGAGGTAAAGTTTCTTAATGATTACATTAATCTGAGTATCTAAAAAAATTCTTAAAATTTATGAATTCAGTGAATAGTCATGAGCTTGAGACAGCCATTCCTCTACCTGCTTATATTGAATGGGGCATGTCTTATCCCACTGAAATATCTGCAACATGGGAAGTTCTGTCCATCACTAAACAGAGGTTCTACAGATTGTTGTCTCACATAATAACCCTGTAAAAGGGACATAAATTATTTATGCTCTAAGATAGTTGAGACAAGGCAAACAGAGGTCAAGTAAATTTAACACTTATATGATGTAATCTTTTCAGATAATTTTCTTTATTTAATATAAATTACATGTTCATCAATATTCCTTGAAAATGCTGGGGACTTGTTATTTTAGCATGGGAAATCAAAGTTCACCAGAGCATGGGTAGCCATCTATCAAATTGAAAACAGCTTTAGTCAGGAGTGGATTTCCATTGAAAAACATCTTGTTTGCAGTTCAAGATTTCTGTAGTGTTCTTCATTAAAATCACCTTATTTAACTCTTAATCTGGTGCAGGATGACAATATTAACTACAGTTTGGAAGATCCTTTGGGCTCCATCTTGTGGCTACTTCTGTGATTGTTACCTTTGAGAGAGCTGCCTGCCTTCAGCTGGTCAATATATCACTAATAGTTTCAACAGCATACTAGCATATGGCTGTATTTATTATTTTCTAGAATATAATACAGAATTTTTTACCCTATTTAAAAAAATGTTTTTTAAAGTATTTATAATGATTTGGTGTTTTTTAATCCCTTTGTTTAGGACTAAAAGTTATATTAGGAGGCTGTGTAATACACTTTGCAGTTATAGAATCAGATAATCTACCTTCTTGGATCAGATAATCTACCTTCTTATCCTTTGACTCTTGTTAGAAAATGGCATAATGAAGCTGTGATTCAGCTTGAACCAGTGGCATCTGAAGCTGAGCAGAAATCCTATTATACCATGACCAATTGCTTTTTGAATAAGATTGCTGACTTTCAATTTTTATAGTCAATTACAAAATGAAGCAGTTCTGAAATATCCCCATTTTGGTTTGGTTTGTTTTTTTTTCAGTTTGGAAAGCATCTTGATTTTTATGTGTATTGAAAAGGGATGCCAGCGTGCTTTGGCCAGTTTATTGCACACCCTGTATGCAGAACAGCAGTTTCCAAGCCATACAGTACAATTGCAAGGAGTACTAGAGGAAAATTGTTCTTTACTGAATTGACAAAAAGATATGGTTTGGATCTTGAATGTACATGGCTTGCCCATTTTCTCCTTTTGTTTGATTTTAGCTGCACTCAGATGATACACATTTTTTACACCATGATGCATTTATTTAAAAACAGTCTAAATGTGATCTCACATGCTCTCTTGTCAAATTATTTTGATGAAAATTGTCATATGAATGTGATTTTCATTTTGCTTTCTAAAAACTAGTAAATTAATTTAAGAGCAAGGTGTCAGAGTGTTAGTGCTGAAAATCAGAATGGGAGTATTGCTATTGACAGGCAACCAGGACCTGCATCTCACTAATTTACTTGTCTTCGTAATATCTGACTGTAGACAATCCACAGAGCAGGTGAGACTCACAGAGGTCTTGAATTAGATGTGCTCTCAGAAGCAAGGCAGAGTTTGTTCTCTGTCTCTTGCTCATTAGCTCCAAGTAGGCTGGAGAAACCAACTCCCTGGCAGCTCAGGTTCACGAGTCACTTTCAACAATGAGTGTTCTTACACGTACTCCTGATAATGAGCAACCACAGGGATTGTGTCACAGCTGAATCCTGTTTGGTCCACTAGAAACACAGATGTCAAGAATCTTTACAAAACAAGACTTTCTGATGGCTGCTAGAGAGATAAATCACTACTCTTACTTGCTTGACATCCCCAACTCAGTCCATGTCCTCTATAGTCAGAAATAAGCAGGGTATGGGAGGCATGAATTGAAATAAGTTCCACTTTATGCAGAACTAGGAAAACTTAAAGTTTTCTGTGGTATTGCTCTATTCCAAACAAGGGTTTTTGTAACCCTCTGTATTATAAAACATTTTTTAAAATTTAAAATACACTTTTGGTTTATAAAAGTAATTATTAATATTTCTTTCATTTAAAAATGGCAATTAAATGTAAAAAAAAAAGATTAAATATTTCAGCATGTTACATTTCTGATTAGTGTTTTCTGGGTAAATTACGGGTTTTATATTACTTTATCAACACCTAGGTCTATTTTAATCAGTTTGATTTCTTGCTCACATGCTTTGAATTATTAGCAAGAGTTAAAAATTTTTGTCTATTGGCAGCCAGATTTGCTCTTGGGAAATTCCTTCCTCATGCAAAGGTTTTCTGTCTCTTGCCCTTTTGGAATTGACAACATTTACACATTTCTGTGACAGCTTCTCTATCCCACACATGTTGAAAGAAGGCATAACATGATGCTGGAAGGTAAAGCTGCCCATTTTCTAGGACTTTGGTCACTAAGTCCTAGAGATCTAACCTTTGAAAGAGAAAAAGTGAATGCCTAAATTTCATGCATTAATTGTGCCTCAAAGTTCCTGTTAGCATCACCCATATTTGGAGAAATCAGTGTAATACATAATTTTTCTCCATCTTAATTTTGTTATTTTCTGTGTTTTGCCAGCTCCTTCAAGTCTGATTTATGTTATGCACAGAATGTACCATTGACTGAACGCATCATTCCATCTTCTTCTCTTTTATGATGCCTTGTCACTCTGTATGGCTCATTATTCTTGTTTTTCTAGATGAGGGATGTTTTTGAATAGGACAAAATAATTGGAGAAAGCTTCATGTAGAGTACAGTGTCTGTGTGCTGTATGATTCACGTGAGAAATGGTAAAGTGCTGTTTGAACTGTTCATGCTGCTACCACAATATATTTTGGATAATGAGCCAGTCAATTTAGAGTGCTTCCTGGCTACTTCTATTATTTTTGCAGCTGTGCAAAAAATACTGTATCCTTAAGCAAAACCAGTGAACATTACCCCTTTTTATTGCCAGTCAGAGGAATACACATGCAGCCTAGAGCAATTTCTTATGACAACAGAATAAGCAGAAATAAATAAAACCTTCTCATATTTGGAGTTAGCTAGTAGCATGCAATATTTTCCATGTGGGACCTGCAGAGAAGGGGAAGCTAGATGAGAAAGCATAGCAACTAAAGCACGGCATGTTCATTTTTTGGAAGAGGCCTTATTACTTCTCTCCAGTTTTTCAGTTTAGTGCATATCCACTAAAGGCAGGAACATCACTGAACCAATTTGCCTTAGTCACTGGATTTCGTTTTTCTGGCATTTTGTTTTTCACTAGAATCACTACCTTCCTTGCTGACAATGTTGGTTATGATCTCAGAAAACCAGAAGGTGGTTTAATCAAAAAAAAATAAAGGGATGATAATCATAAGAATTACTAAAACTGAATTTCAGTTCATACTTCCATGTTTCTGTGAAATAGGTTGGTGGTAATCAGCAGGATGAGGTACAGCCTGAGCCAGGTGCATGAAAGCAGCCTACACACATACTTGTTGCAAAATCCTTTCAACTAAGAAATCAAAGGAAATATTTTTAAGCAAAAGAAATATAGAAAATAAAATGAAATGGGAAAATCAATCTAACTTCAAAGAATGTTCATGAAAATTCATTTTTCAATCAGTTTTGTTGGGGAAGATTATGGTTAAGTGTGAAGAAAATCCTACCTGGTGAAAAATGAGCACTAGGTATTTAAAACAAATAACCTTGATGTTCTTCTGTAAAAGAATGGGCCCATAACCTGACAAGGGTGAGAGAAGTAGCACCCTTAACAATTACCTCATTCTTTTCTTTCCATCGAGGATGTAGCAGTTCATGTTTTTGAACACAGCAGACATTTTGATATTTGAAAACCAATGGCTCTATGAGTAGCTGCCAGTTTTCAGATTCTCCCTGCTTCATGTCCTACCTTTCATGCCTCAGTTGTTGTAAATTAATCTTTGGACAAAATGTCCTGCTCAATACCTATTAAGCATGGTTGTTTTTGATAACTGAAATTAATTTTATTGTTCTGTTAAAGACATTAAGTGAAATTTTGGCTTTAGAGGAGTGAATGGGAATTTTGCCACTAACATCAACACAGCCAAGATTTCACTCATGAGCTGATAAAACAGTTGAGACTATAAATTTTTTCCCCATTTCAGTTAACAGCTCTGTGCAGGGATAACAGAGAAAAAAATAATAAATTAGTAGGATTGAAATGTCTTCATGTACAGACAGTAAAGGTTGGCTCCATTGTTCAATTATGTGAATCATAGAATTTCCAAATGGCAAAAGACATGCTCTACACTCCCCCCACCAAATCTCCCATGAATAATAAAGAGCTATTTTTTTTCTCACTGAATAAAAAACAATTTCAAATAATCCTAAGAAATATATGGATATGTTCTCAAAATGTTTCCATTGTTCTATTTAGTGAGAAAGACAAGATTTATAAGCCCGATATTCAATAAAGTTGAATAGGTTGAAAAAAATATCACCTCAGTGCAAATATTTCATTATTTTTGCTGTTTGAATAAAATCAGAAAATTAGGAAAAAGGTTTTAACTCAGAAAATCTTATTCCAAAAGACAACACTATAAATAGATATTTAGTGTCTGATAAATACATTATATTTATCTTTAAATAAAAGTAATACTTTAGGTTCTGATTTAGTGCAAATTTTTCCACTAATCTGTTAAAATATCAGAGAATGACTTCAGCAAAGGTTACATGCAAGCTCCATATATATGTGAAAAGAGGAAATTAAATGTGTGTAGAAAAGCAGCTTCTGCAAAGAGCAAGCAGCCAGGTCAGCATGCATGATGCACTGCAAGTTTTGTTCTCTTTGACAAATCCTAATGTGGTAACAAAGGCCTTTCATTTTCCTCTCAGTCAGAATGATGAAGTGTCTGATACTGGTCTGTATTGGCCCGTTTTAGAAAGGAGCTAGCAATAGTGGAAATGACAAGAGTGTTATCACAGCAGGAGCAGATAAAGTTGGCTGATGGTAGCACGCGAGGTGCTGTATGTCATCACAATGCTGTGTATCACTGCAATTGTATCACTGAACGAAAGAAACATTTCTCACAGCAGTCACAGCCTGAAAGACCTTTCAGTCAAGGAAAAAAGATTGATTTACCTTTCTTCTCCCCCTCCTTTTTCACTGCAGCTGAAACAGAAACAAAAATACAATGTTTTCAAAATTGAAGTTAATAGCAGTATCAGTAAAAATTATTTGAACACCTATATGGGTCATTCTGTACATATATCAAACCACACATATATTATGCCATAAAGGGATACATTTCTTTGCCAGATGAGGAAACTGAAGCATTTCCTCACAGACACCCAGCTCTGCTATTCATGAGAGCATATTCCAGCTTTCTACATTCTCACAGGTAACTTCAGTCGTGGCCGTCCTTCCTCCCAGACATTGATAATGGGAGAGAGTCATAGAGTGAATATTTCAAAATCAACAATGAAGGAGGAGGATAGATTGAAATGGCAGGGCATAAAGGGGTAAGAGGAGTACAGAGAAAGGTTATGAGACATAATCAGTTTAAGAGAAATGTGTGGTTTTTTTGCTATTAGAAATTGTAGTATTAAAAATATGCATAAAATAGGACGTAAAAAACTGCCTGAAATTATGTTTCTAAGCCTCTGCCAAATATCGAAACTTTCAAGACATGATTATCCAACAGTCCCACCTCAAAGCCCTATATCATGAGTTTTGTGGGAAAGAAAATGGGAAAGAGACTGGAAGAAAACTGATACTTTGAAATTTAACCCAAATTAAAAAAAAACCCCAGGAATTAGCTTCTCAGTGGAAGGAGTGATGTGTGACCAATATTCAACTCTAGAGACAGAATAAAAGTTCCCTAAAACTCAGCACAGTATTCCAATAAAATCTTGCATACATCTACAATGAATGCTGTGAAATCATAACAAAATTTTATTAAAATGGATGAGAGTTACCTGTATTTACAGATGACTGCTGCAACTCTGATGGAGATGAGCCAAACTTATTCTTAAATCTGTTCAAAATCCATGCACTACCCATTCACCAGCCCACATTTATAGGACTGAAACTTCTAAAAATGTAGTTACAGATGTAATTTTATTTTGAAAAGTCTGTTAGAAGTGGTCTTAGTAAACCTCTGCCTTAGGCTAGCATTTGCAGGCAAAATAAGAGAGAGGAATTAAGATTCAGAGCCTGTACTTCCCAGAAAAGGGTGTTCAGCACCCAGCTGCTGATATGAATGGATCTGATGTGGCTAAGGAACTGGAAATGAAACAAGCAGAAGTGTAACTCTGCCCTTTATTGGATAATGTGCAGGACAGAAATCAAGGATAATGAGGTCAGGAGAGGGCAGACACTCCCTCGTAGTTTCAAATGTTTGCATTTTGTGTGCTGATCTCTGTCCCTTCAGTGCTCTTAAAATGAGAAATCATTTTACTTCAAACTGCTTGTACATTTGGATAAAACCGATCAAAAAGGAACTGGTTAAACCTTGAATTACTAAAATGCTATTTATCAATGGCCTGTGGCAAAAATATTCTGATTTCAAGGATTTTTTATGTTTTCTACCACTTACCCTCCTTTGAGAATTAGATAGATTTTAAGCATCTCAAGAATGCACTCAAAATAAAAAAGGTCTCATGACTAGAATTGGTGAAAAACTGGCACAAGGTTTCTGGGATCTAGCCCTCTTTGCAGTCACTTCCCTTTTTTTTGGTAATGAGTGTATCAAAGCTGTGCTGTGCACATTTCACAAACTGTGATTACAGAAGATTGAGTAGTTTTTACCCCCAGAGAATGCTATAGAAGAAGCCTCAATGGCTTTTGAAAGGCATACTTATATAGCCACTTGTGGTGTGTTGAAGTGACTCCCAAATCAACAGAAACCCCAAAAATCAAGACTCTGGGAAGGGCTTATAGGTGAACGTGCAGTGCACCTCTGGGCTCCTCCTGACTTCTGTGCTGCCATCTTATAGGATGTGGCTCACCGTGCTTCTGCTCCCCAGGGACAGCCAGGCCCCTCCATGCCTGCTGCCACACTTAGGACTGACCAGCTTCTGTTATCGTGCTATTATATCCTCTTGGGACAGCTGCTGGAATTTTCACCTTGGCCACAGTCTTTCTGATGGAATGTACTGTAAATACTCAACAAATCTCATGAGACAGAAGAGGCCTCATTCTGACCACAGTAGCCAGTAGCATTGCTCTGGTCAAGTCCTGCTTGACCAGAACATGAAATAATAATGGATAAATGAAAAAGAGGAGAACACTGTCCTTTACATTGCTCTTTCAGAAATTGAGTGATGGGTCTGAATTTGAAAAGCAGCAAAAAGATGGATAGTTTACCCAAGGAACTTGGTTTGCTGTCAATAAAAAGCCATATTACCTGCTGAGTAATGTATGGTAGCTAGGGAGGGAAGGGCATGAAACAGAGTGATGAACTAGAAAATGTGATGCTCCAGTGTAAGAGACACACTTGGCCATGTGCTTTTTACCCTGATTATTCAGAGAAAGAACAAATTCTTGAGTCAACTTGTTTTGCTCTGTACTGAAGAGACTTGTAGTTCTTGAATTAGGAATTTGTACACACAAAGCTATTCAAAGAGGACTCTATTAGCAGCCTTAAGTCACAGTCTGTCTTTTCTAGGCCTACCCAAATCCAGTCATAATTTTTCAGTTAATATTGATAGATGGTATACAAAGCAAAACACATTTATCAAAAATATACACACCATATTCTGGAATTAAAAATTGAGATTAACAGAAACCAGATTGAGAGAATCTAGATATCCCAGAAACCAGAAATGAGTTTTGTCATATTTTAGGTTTTGTGAATAGGTTAAAAAAATCATTACAAGCCATGGAGGACCTTGTTCAATTTTTTTTATGTAAGGTGGGAAAAGAAAGGTAAATTCCAGTTATGGAAAGGTCAAAAAAATGATAATGCATTAAGTATTTTCAAGGAGATAAAAAAATCAAGTTTAAGATTGTTCTGTTGTTTTGGACTTTTATCAGAAACTTGAACCTTGATCACCAGCAGTCCTTCAATCTCACAAATAATGGTGTTTTCAAAGGACTTTCTTTCTGAGCTGTTAAACAAACACAAACCTTTCCAAAATCATGAAGATATCTTGAAAGCAGCCAAAATCTTGAAAACACTGGTTCCTACTCAAAAGCAGTCTATGTAGCTTTATGACCCAGCAATAGCCAGAAACAGATATTTAGTCTAAATACTGTCATAAAAGTGTCTTCTACAAATTCTCCCTTTATTTTCTTATAAGAAGAAATTGGTTTCAATCCTGAAACAGGAAGTTTAACTTTATTTCTAAATGTGAAATAATTAATCATGAAAACTACATTTCCATACAGATATCCAGTTCCTCTGTGTCATTTCTAAAGAGCCCTTGATTTAGATTTGTGATTTTCAGTCTTATCATGATCATACTAATTAATCTCAGAGGAAATCTTGAATCTTTCCTATTTCACTTTGTATGAGAGTTTTGTTGTTTTTCTTAGCCCTCTCCACTGCCACATTATCCTGTAAGAGTTTTGTACACAACACTCTAGACAAGATGCAGCTTTGATTTATGCAATAGCTTTAGAATATTTTATGCCTTTTTCCTAATGCATTTGCATATGGAAGAAAGTTTTTCACTGACTTGTCTGCAGTAATACTTAGGTACTTTACTGAATTTACATAGTAAATTTGTAGATAAATACTTCTTTAATATTTTTCCTCCACTCCATATTTAATTCTATTTATTGACACTAAATTTTCTTTGACATTGTGCTGTCTGTTCACCTTGTAAATTCAATGTACCACAGCCCCTTCTGATCCTGAATTCTTTAACTGATTTTGTCATGTGAAAATTTCATTACATTGCTATTTCTATCTTATACTGCTAATTAAGGAATATAACATGAGTCCAGACATGAAATCATAAGCAATTAGTCTGTAAACAAGATGCAAGATGAAAATTAATCAATTGCTCTTTGATTCCTAACTGGATATTTATTTTCTTTAGTCCTGTAGGTCTTAGGCAGCAGCTCCTTGGCTTCTGCAGTAATTCTTATAATGACACTTTATAGAGGCCTCTTTAAGCCATTAAATAAATGTTGTGCTTATTGCTTATTAATATATTAGAAACAGTTATTACTAAGACATAGTTTCCATTTCTAGATACAACACAGGCTGGAACTCAGTGTTTTCCCAGATATTTGGTTTTGTTCTTAATTTAATTATGAATTCACCAAATTTCTGTCAGATTTTTAATTTCTGAATAAGTGAAGTAATTTAAGTGTATTTGTCCTGATATGGTAACTGTTTTGTCTGAAAGTAATTGAAGTTTTAACTAAGTTCTTATATTTATTTTGCTAGAAACATGTAAGCTGTGGAGAAACAAGATCAAATGCAAACTCATCCCATGTGTCAGGTACTCTGTGATAACTGTTCATATGCATGCTGTTATGCTGAAGTGAAAACCACCTCATGTAGGCAGCTACAGCAAGGCATCTGGCATTCACTGAGTTGACACTGTCTTTGCCCAGCTCACCATAAATTGTCCATCTGTTCATAGCTTGATAAGAAGATACTGTTGTAAAACATTTAAGAGCCATATAAAGTGATATTTCTCTCATACCTTCCTAGAAGAAGATATTTCCCTCTTTCAGTCATTTTGAGTTCAGAATTTCTCTTATTCATGTCAAGAGAAATCTTACTCACGTTAAGAAACCGCAGTTAAAAGAACCAGTATAGTGAGTATCAGAGAGGAGAATTTAGCCTTTAAATTGTCTGCAGAATCTGTTATTTAGAATGATTCTCGTTAAGTAGCAGGAAAAACCTTTCCTGCCCTTTTTCTCCTCTGGTCCACATTTTAATGAACAGTTTTGGAGAAATAACCTCTTATTCAATTATATTAATGCATTTTATCACTAACGGGCAAGAAAGATGTTACAGTTGAACTCCCTCATAACCTGCCTATCCATTTTGCCTTAATTTGTAAGACATAGCTGCTGACATACTAAGAAAAAAATTATTCGATAACCACCAAAATGTTTACAGTGTTTTTCTCTTTATTACCAGCAAAGCCTTAATGAGAATACACAAGGATATAGTCTAGAAGGAAAGTGCACAAACTCTGAGTTGAATTATCAATATTCACACTGTATGGATTATTAATCCCATGTGCTGGATCTGACTGTGATTGGATTAATTTTTACAAGAGTCAGAAGGGAGCATAGCCAGAACCCAAAGGTAATTCTATACTACCTCACATCATTTTCTGGGGATGGAGGTAGAGATGGATTCCAGGTTGGGTAGGTGGTGGACAGAGAGGTCAATTATTGGGGTTTCTGCAGGGAACATTCACATGTGAATCACTTGCTTTTCTTCTTGTACACTCTTCCATTAATATCATTGCTGTTATTGTTCATTGTCTTATTTCATTGCTGTTTCCAGCAAATTGTTCTTATTTCAACTCACAGTCTGTACCTTTTGGGCCTCTAATTCTCCTCCTCAGCCTGCCACAGTGGGGGAGTGAGGGGAAAGTGACTGAACAGTGCGTGGTTTGGAGTGTTCCAGTGGAAACACTAAATTGAGGAATACCATTCATAAATCACCACAGTCCTCTCTCCCTAAAGTCACTTGGTAGAAGTGGCAAGAGTGTGGTAATATTCCTGAGCAAGTTCCCTTTGACTGTGTATGGAGCCTGGTCCAGCGCAACTGGGGCTATGAATCCAGAGAGACTGTGACACACTTGAGAACTTGTGTGAACCTCATGAAGTTCAACAAGGCCAAGCACAAGATCCCGCACATGGACTGGGGCAATCCCAAGCACAAATACAGACTGGGCAGAGAATGGATTGAGACAGCCCAAAGGACATCCCCCAAAGGAGATGTCCCAAAGGACATCCCCAAAGGGGATGTTGGCGGACAAGAGGTTTGACATGACCCAGCAATGTGCATTCACAGCCCAGAAATCAAACCCTGTTCTGGGCTGCATCAGAAGCTTTTGGGCAAGCAGGGAGAGGAAGGAGACTCTCTCCTACTCTGGTGAGATCCGAACTGCAGTTCGGGGCCCACAACTTGAGAAGGACTTGAAGAATTCCAGTGAACCTAAAGGAGGCCATGAATATGATCAGAAGGCTGGAGCACCCGTGCTATATAGACAAGCAGAGAGAGTTGGGTTTGTTTCGCCTGGAGAAGAGAATTTTTTTGGGGACACCCTCTACCAGCATCCAATAGCTGAAGGAGCATACAAGATGGAGAAACACTCTTTACAAGAATATGTAGTGATTGAACAAGGAGACAGGGTTTCTAACTGAAAGGCAGTAGGTTTAGATTAGATATTAGGAAGAATATTTTACTGTGAGGGTGATGAGGCTCTGGAATAAGTTGCTCAGAGAAATTGCAGATGAACCATTTCTGGAAGTGTTCGAAGTCAGATTGGGTAGGGCTTTAAGAAACTTGGTCTTGTTTTATGTGTCCCTGCCCATGGTGAGTAGAAATAGTGACCCCTCTTAATTTAAACTATTCTATAAGTCTATGAGAAAAATGACAATAAAACAGAATAAGCCTGATTTTCTCAGCTCTTGAGAAGCAGATTATCCCATTCAGAGAGGATTTTTGTTTCTGATCTAAAATAATATGTGAAACAATAATATTATGCATCAAGATTTATTGAATAAACATGAAAAAATAAAAAAAAATAGACTCATTTCTGGGCCTCTCACTTCAAGGAGGACACTGAAGTGCTGGAGTGTGTCCAGAGAAGGGCAATGAAGCTGCTGAAGGATCTGCAGCACAAGTCTTATGAGGAGCAGGTGAGGGAGCTGGGGGTGTTTATCCTGAAGAAAAGGAGGCTCAGTAGAGACCCTACTGCTCCGTACAACTGCCTGAAAAGAGGCTCTAGCCAGGTGAAGCTTGATCTCTTCTCCCAGGCAACCAGTGCCAGAACAAGAGGACATAGCCTCAAACTGCACCAGGGGTGGTTCAGGTTAGACATCAGGAGGAATTCTTCACAGGAAAGGTTACTAAGCACAGGAATGGACTTCCCAGAGTGTTGGAGTCACCATTCCTGGAGGTGTTCAAAAAACAACTGGAAATAGCACTTAGTGCCATGGTCTAGTTGACAATGAAGTGTTCTCTCTAAGGTTGGATGCAATACTCTCGGATGCCTTTTCCAGCATAAATAAGTCTGTGAGTCTGTGATTTTGTGATTCAGAGGACTTTTCAGGATGACAAGTCCTGAAATATTTATGGAGTTCTGGTTGTACCAGCATGTAGCAGTCCCTAACTCCAGGAAATACTTGAAGTATCTGTAGATATGCTTTCATTTACAAACCTGTTTTTACCACCAAAAGTGTATTTCCACATACCTACGCAGGCAAATATTATTCAGCTTGAATATTTTCCTTAAGGAAAAGCAATAAAAAAATCAAGTATCAAGTCATGAGGACAGCTTCATGCTTTGTAGTTTGCCATAAAACATACTTTACATAACCTACTTTTTGGAATTAAAATTTTAACTCCCTTTTCTAATTTGGTGTTCATTCACATTATGTATTTTACTACTGTTCTTTTTTCCTTATTTTCTAGCATCTATTGAAGAATATTTACAGAGAAGTGCTGGCTCAAAATGGGAATTTTATGTCTGCTGTTATGGCTCAGTCTTGGTTATATATGTGTCATTATGTTAATCTGACTTTTAAAGCTCTGGTATTTTCTTGAAGTATTTCTTACTGACAGTGTGAAGCAATGATGTTCTGTAATGGATGGGTCATTTGAACAGGCTGATGTTGGGATTTTTGTATACCAAATCTATCTACCTTACATTTTAGTTCTCTATTAATTCTTTCATATTAGTTCTCTATTTTATATTATAATTCTACATTGAACTTCTGTGAATTTAGTTTTCACATTTCAGAAATGTATTTATCCTAACAAAGGGGATACACTGAGGCTGTTTCTGTTACTGCAATTTACACTAGATTTGGTAGATTTCTGTAAAGTAGAAAGTGCTAGTCCAAACACTGCTATTTCTCAAGGCATTTTTGGATGGCTAGTTTAACCTGAGATGTCCTCTGAGGAAGCACCCCATGCATGGTTAGTTGGCTAAAAAAACAAAGCGCTCATAAAGGTGACCTCGTGCTGACACTTGGTTACAGGGCAATGGCCACAAAATTTCTGGAATACTTTTCCCCAAAGAAGCTTTTCCCAAACTGTCTGCCTGATGTATGTGGCATGTCACTTATCATTGTTAAGGAAGAGAAGGTTAGTGATGCACAGCATCCCACATGAATGCTTAAAGCCACTTAATGCATTGGGGTTACACTCTTCTGACAAAATGTCAATGTCTTGTCATGCACATTCAGTGTCACTTGAGTTAGTTGTATCTGCTTTTGGAAATGTTGTACTTGTTTGAATCCCAGAAGCTAAGAAATAGCATATCTGTCACATGGAACAGAAAAGACAGAAACAATTTTTAAAAACCTGCAGCCACTGAGCTGAACTGCCTCCAAACGAAGATTGTATAAGATTTGCTGTAATACTAACTGATGACTAGCAAATTACGGAATCCTATTGTTAACATAAAAGTGGTGTAACTATGTATGAGTATGCAACCTCAGATATTCCCATTCAAGCTCAGCTTTCCTACTCAACTTTTTTCCCACTCAACTTTTCTGTTGCAGTCCTGCTTCAGGGCCTTGAAGGATCTGTAATCCTGCTCACTGGGCAGATCTAAGATGCACAAGATTTAGGAGTCAGCTGGACCAATTGTGTGTCTGACAGAATCTAATTCAAATATTTTAAGTTCTTATAGAGTCAGCTAGAATCAAAGAGAAACGCCGTTTCAGGTGTGAGATATCATTTGTTCTCAGTGAGCTGTGCAAGGCATTAAGTACATTCACAGATGGTGTACAAGGTTGTATGCAATCCAGTAGGAATAACTGAAGGGGGTGGTACTCATCTCACTTGGGAAGCTAGTAAAGGCTGTGCAAACCCAGGGCTATGAGTCCATTGCTCATCCAAATCCTGCTGTATGTATAAAACCAATCAATTGTACTTCAGACTTCACCTCCACTTTAACAGAGCAATCATAGGCGTCTCTAATGTGACCTTAAACTTCAGTAGAGTTAAACTCAACATAATTCACACTAAACATTCAAATCTTCATTCTTGTGTTTTGAAAAGCAGTAAACTATAAGACTGTAAGACAACACAACAACATTGATTTTTATGTTTCTTACAGTGTTTTAATCTATAGGGCAAAAAGTTAGGCCATGTAGAAAAAATCTGCCTGAAATGAAAGTTAATTTCTGAACATAGCTCATAATTGCTACTGCTATACCATAAGAAAAATCTTGCATATGTTCTATTTGCTACTACAAGAAAAGGTCTTTTACTATAAAGAAAAGAGAGATGGTAGAGTTAATAACTTCTGGGTAGTAACTTTCCTTTTCAAATATACTGAGCTTCATGTGCAGCCAGTGGAAGTCTACAGTGTTTAATTAAACATGTCCTTTCTTGAAATAATTCAGTTTTGGAATCTGACAGGAGCTGCTATTCACCAGTTGTTTCACTGTCTGATCAAACTAAGTAAATGAAGTCTTTTTTAAATACCTATTCTTTGCATAGTTGAGTGGGCGTTTGACACTTCATTGAAGCTAATTCATTAGCATTGCAATTAAAACACTTTTACAGACATGTATTTCTTCTTTACAATTCCTGCTCTTTTGAAGTAAATAGAATTTTATTCTCATTATCACTTAAATAAATCAATCTTTCAACCAGAAATATTTATGAGAAGAATTAGAGAAGAAACTCAACAATAAGGTCAAGAGTCAAATGCTTAAGGGTCTGATTAACTGTTCATTAACCTAACTATGTTTCATGGACATTTTTTCAAGAACTTAACAGGAAGACCATAGGCCTTGCTTGCCTCAAGCTTAAAATAATAAACCAAGTTCTATTAAACCAATAATCAATATATGAAAATATGCCCACACATAAAGTCATAAAATTAAAGTTGTAAAAGACCTTTAAGATCAAGTCCAAGTGTAGTCTAGCACCATTACCATTTTTTACTGCTAAACCATGTCCTCAAGTGCCATATCCATAATTTTTTTTAATACTTCCAGGAAAGATGACTCAGCCGCTTCTCTGGATGGTCTCTTTCAACACCTTCCAACTCTTTCTGTGGAGGGTTATTGCTCCCTGTTGGCTAAAGTAAACTAAATGGAATGTTACAATAATGTGTCCCTATTTTTCTAATGCCTTGGACCTTGAACTGACAATTCAGGTTCATCTACTTTGACTACTAAAAGGAGTTTCAAACTATTTAAGACCTAGCTCATTTTCATAGAAATATAAAAAGGTTTGGGTTGAAAGGAACTTTAAAGATAACCTAGTTTCAACCTCCCTCCCATGGTCGGGGTGGGGAGGGGGGGGAGATGTTCAACTAGGCCACATAAATCAGAACCCCATTTAACCTGGCCTTGCACACTTAAAGGGATGGATCCACAACTTCTCTAGGCAACCTATTCACCAACCTCACAGTAGAAAATTTCTCCCCATATCTAATCTAAACCTACTCTCTTTCAGTTTGAAGCCATCCCCCCTTGTCCTGTCACTATAGGTTCTTGTAAATAGTCTCATTCTATCAAAGACTCCTGTAAGGTACAGGGAGGCCACAACTGGGTCACGCCAAAGTCTTCTCTGTTCCAGGCTGAAGAAACCAAATTTATTCAGCTTTTCCTCACAGGAGAGGTGCTCTATCCCTCTAAATATCTTGGTGGCTACCTCTGGATTTGTTCCAACAGGTCCATGTTCTTCCTGTGCTGGGGACCCAAGAGTTGGATTCAGTGCTGCAGGAAGGGTCTCACCAGAGCAGAGCAGAGCAGAGGGGAAGAATTGCCTCCTGTGACCCACTGGCCACACTGCTTTGGATGCAGCCCAGGATACAACTGGCTCTCTTGCCTGCAAGAGCATATTGATGGCTCATGTCCAGCCTCTCATTCACCAGCACCCCCAAGTCCTTCTTGACAGGGCTACTCTCAATAGCACTTTTTTTCTGGTAGCACTTAAGTCTTTACTTTGATTCAGAATGATACAACTATGCAAAGTAATAGCTGATTTCTGCTATTCTGCTATACACTAGGTGAAATAGCTGCACTTAAAAACTTGTAAATGTTGTCTTTCATAACTTTCTCAGAGAAAATATTTCTCAATATTTCTACTATTCCGTAGGAAAACTCTAAAGATAGTAAGCAGTATTATCCAATTATCTGAAACACTTTTCAAAACCAACTTGAAGATTTTAAGATAGACTACTACATTCCCATGATTCAAACAACTGTTATTATCTAACAAAATATTACATATTTTTATCCATGTTAAATTATTTACACATTTAACTTGAGCAACTGTTTTATAATGAAAAAGTGCCATTTAATCCATATGCAAATAGGATAAAAGTAAACTAAGTTTTGTTTGAATTTGTTTGATATGAATAAATAAACCTGAGCATAGCTGGTTAACTATAATTACAGTGCCCAAATATGCCTAGTATTAGAGATGTACTATAAATTGTAATTGATTTATATTTGATGGCTAATGCTGATATTTCAATATAAGAAGAGAGAGAAGAGTGCAATCAAACAATATATAGAAGTAAAATGCATTCTGAAATTGCTAATTTAAATAGAAAGAATGAGACAAAATCAAGAAAAAAGAAACTAATTCCTTTTGACTTTAGAGTCTATATAATACCAAAGCTACTTGCTTGTATAGCCTCATATGCACCTGTCATTTGTTCAATCAGGTAAAAAGAATGTTCAGCAGCAAAGGATGACATTCAAGGATATTTAGAAATAGCAAACCAAAGAAACTAGGATTTCATTTGTGACTCCTGGCACAATGGATTTATTTTCTCAGCTGAAACTTCTGTTCAGTTCAACTTGGGATTCTTACCTTTTTCCTTAGGATTAGTTGAAGCCTTAATTTCTTTTCGTTTTGAAGAGTCTGAAAAAGAAACCAAACACAAAATGAAAGGACAAAATTAGCAACATAAACATACATAAAATTAGCAACATAAACATACATACATTGGTACTGTAACAAATGCACATAACACCAGATTAGCCAAAGGCATAAAAGAGATGTGTTAAGAATCAGAATTTTCATTTAATTCAATAAGAGGCACAAACTAAACTTGAAAGCAAACAAAAGATAATTCCCTCTAAATTTGCTGGCAAAGTCTCTGCAGGTCAAACCATGAACTCATTTCTGCACAGCCTATCATTTTAGCCTGTTGTGCATTCAGTAGCAGCTCTGTTACTAATTCACTCAGAACAGACTAGCACTGCCACTGCAATATTGGCTGTGCAGGTCAGACAGCAGTTAAAGAACACCACAATAAGAAGTGTTACGATTTTATTATTTCTGAATCATGTCAGACACTGCTCCTTTCAATATATCGGATCTTTGAAATGAGAAGAATCTAGGTTTAGTCCCTTTTCGCCAGCAGCCTGTAATTCAAAATATATCAAAACTGCACTGAGATACCAGCAGAAGACTTGTTATTTTTCAGCCACATAATTATAATACATTACCTTTTTCCTTTAAGGCTGTTGGAGGCTTCACATCTTTTCTTTTTCCACTCTCTAGAAGAAACATTTAACATTTATCACAAGTCAGGTTAGGGAACTAAGATGACACTTGAATAGAAAGCAAGTCAAACAATTTGATATGTGGAGAGCAAAAGAGATGTGATAATTAAACAGATTTAACAGCATGGAAATAAAGAACAGGACAAAAAAACAAGGTCATCCATTCATCTTTCTAGTTTTGGATATGCAAAATAATAAGCCTTCAAAATGTCATTAGTTTCTGTGGAGCCCTCTCTGATGCAGGCAATGAAGAATTACTTAAAAAGAAGAAAGAAATTCTACAGAACAGTTGGCATCAATGATTTTTTCTTTTGCTGAACCCACATTGATACAATTGAAATATTAGGAATACTGCTCTTGAAAGCCAGAGGCTGCTGACAAAGCTAAATGGGAGTTTTTTTATTCAAGAGTGACAAAAGGACCAGTTACTCATTCAGGACTCCAATACTCTTTTAATATTAAAGTGGCCATATGGGTGTTGCCTGTGAGCAGAATTTCACTTCCTGTGTATATATAGCCTTTTAAAATGACAGGCACACTGGCTATAAAAGAAGAGCAGTGCTCATCCTTCAAATGTACATTCATATATTTTATATCAAAATGAATAGTCCAGGGACTTAATTGTATCTTTAATTTTCTTTTTCTTCAGTATATGACAAAGGATTAAAGGAGATGAGAAAAAACCCCTGATATTCTAGTTCTCCCTTTCTAGTAACTGACAAGGCAGAACTCAAGGACAAAAAAAAACCAAACTAACCAAACAAACAAATCCCCCAAAAGCCCCCCAAAAATTCAGGAGTTAGCTAAGCACAAATAAAGGAAAATGGTGATCTTCTTTTGCTGGTCAGGTGAGACACAGGGACTGATAGCAATGGCATAGAGGAGAATTCTCAGCCACAAGGGACGCCCTGGCTTCATTTCCTACAGTTTTTACAAGGACTAATACATTCCTTACAGAAGTGTGCCATTTTGTTCTATATCTCTTCAGCAGCTGTAATCTGGACTGCATCGAATATCTCCAGCTTCCAATAAATGGAACTTTGTAACAATTTGGACTTCAGGTGTGCTGTTCCAGCTCAGGAGCCAGGCACAGTGCTGATAGCCTTTGCTTTGTCATTTAAATTTTTTCAGCTGTTTCAGTACTCTCCGGAAAGAGAGTGTTTGATAGACATAACATTACAGCAAATAGGGTTTTCTTCAAATACATGCTATCAAGCAACACATGACACCTGTGTGAACAGTTAGCAGTGGTCTTGCAGCTGAAATGACTAGAGACAGAGATATATGTGCCCACATTGCCAACAAACTAAGAAAAAAATCTTGTTCTATCAGTCACCCTCAAACACCTGGATGTGACAGTAGCCTCAGTCAGTTTCATTCTCAGACACCCACATCCCTGAGCTGTAGCCACATGAACCAGATTTAGTCTAGTTCCTTTCAGTAATGTTCCCACTATGGGATTCAGACAACTCATTTTTGACAGACTAACATCCAAAACTGGTATAAAACCAAATTTTAGTATTTCCCCCAATATGTAAATTCCAACATCCACATTTAAAAGAAGCCCAGGTGAATTCTAGGGATCCTACTGGGATCTGTACAGCGCAAATATTATTAAAAACAATATAATGACTAAAATAATCGAAACAATAACCAAGATGGGTTTGGTTTTCCACACTGCTATATACCTACTCAAGAGCTCTTTCTAGACTGAATAATTTTTCTGATATTCATGTCTGGATTTCTTAACTTCTTCACTTACCTTTTTCTTTTATGGTCTCTGGATTCTTGGGATTTTTTCCTTTCAGGGAATCTGTAGGAAAAAAATTGTGTTTCTGATACTTAGAAGACAAGAGTACTCTTCTACATTTAAAAGAAAAGTCAAGAAATATTTAAAAACCAAGACTAAAATTGTGAACATAAATAGATGCAAGCTTGACCTCTTTTTATATCCTCTCTAGAGACTGATATTTTTAAGGCGCAATAACATTAGTAGCAAAAGCAAGAATAGAAATTGCTTTTGGTAACTGTCTGTAGAAACCACATAAAAGAGAGAAATTCAAAAGTAAAATGTAGGCAATGACACAGAATTAGGAATTCTTTGGGTCTTATCGGAAACTTCATGAAGACAATTTCTGCTTTCTCTGTCTGAAGAATATATCTTTTGCCTCAGTCCTTCAAGAAAGCAGAGGAAAAGCATACACTATATTATGTAAATAACTAATGTTTAAATATTTTTTTCAAGCAACAGTCTCTTGACATCTTAAGTGTTTTTATCAGGGATATTAGGAGAAAATAGTTTTTTCCAAAGTGAAGAAATAATTTGATAGGATTTTGAATGTATGTGGTTTGAATGAGAGAATATCACGGCCTGAAGAATGCTAAATAGACCCAGCTGCATTCCATCTGACAGGATATAGCATCTAAGCATATGGAAAAAAGCATGCCATTTATTCCAAATGAAAGTAAACCAAATCTTCAGTAAAACCAAATCTTCAGAAAAACCAAATCTTCAGAAAAAGCTAAAAGAAGATGTTTTACAAAATATTTTTAACTCTGAACATCCTTCTGGCTGCCATGGTACCAGGAAGTGATCCCACTTATCCATCTGGATTTAAGTGCGAGTTGCGAGAAAAAAAAAAAGAAAAAAAAAATCACTTCCAGGGTGGCTGAAACTGTTGGATAAACCATGGATAGATTATGGGATAGATTATGAAATTAGGAGCCTGATCTTCGCAACAGCAGATGGACTCTTCTTCATGGGACTGAGAGAAAACTTCCATTGTGAAGCCTGAAACACTTTGAGGTAGCCTCTATGTTGACTATATTAAAAGTCTTGAGGCAACAGCTGCCCCATTTGACCGCATTACTCTGGGCACACTGGTGATCTCAGTGATCCGAAGCCACTCTTGCAGCCACAGCCACAAATCTTTGGTCTTGTGGGTTAAGTGCCATATGCCCATGCTGGTTTTTTGCCATCCATGTAGCATATCTCCCTCAGATTTCCTATAATATGCAGCAGCTCCTAAAGAAGGTTCAGCACTTTTGAGTCTTACAACTTTTGGATGCAACTCTCAGTGCAGGACACTTTACATGGTGCACCAAGTTCCCAACCTATTGAACGAAGGACACTGAGAACACCAGGTCTGCTTTTCTTCCAGGGAGCAGGTTTTCATTTTCAGAAGTTTAAACAGCTACTCACTGATGACTTTTCAAACTTCTGCTCTCAACTGACCACTTTATTGCTGGTCCCAGAAGGGAAAAAACATAAAGCTGGCTTAATGCTTTCCTTCCACATTCTGCTCCTGGGGTGAAGCTGGGTCAGGTTAGGAAGATGGTATAGAATGATGAAGCAGCAGCAGTGTGTGATATCCTCAGGATAAAGATATAGCTCTCATGCAAATGACAATGATGACAGATAAAGAAATGGAAATAGGCAGAAATGTGAGCTGCTACTGCTCACAATATAACTAAATTCTAAAGGGAAAAAAGTATGTTACAAGTTAAGAAAAAAAAATGCCACAGGTAAGATACTATTTCATGTTACTTTTGCTTTAAAGGAAATGTAAGTTTTGCATAGCAAGTAAAAATCATCTCATTTGTTTTTTAATGACAGTATACTATAATATATATGGCAAGAAAGAAATACACACTACTGACTAATTTCCCCTATCAACCTGTGTGTAAAAATAAATAGGTTTATTACCCACACATAGGTGTCATAAGAAAATATTCAAAGACATCCCAAAACATGTCAAATGCAAAGAAGAAAAAAGCATTTGTCTGGAAAATAAATCATGGAACACAGGATGAGAAGAAATTTATGTTATTTATACAGGATAAATGCTGTCAATACCTCAGCACAATGCAAATATCTTACAAAAGTCCATTGAGGATTTATATATGAAATATTACGAACTTTTAGTGCCACTGTTACACCCTCTGGATGAATGATTTTCTACTTTGGTTAGCTGGGTAAGACACCTACCCAAAAACCAGGAGGCAAATTATAACTTAGAGCTTCACTGGCCTCAAGTTATGCTTACAAATATGCTTACACCAACAGAAAATCAGTTTATATATTTGTGAGTACAAATGGGCTTCTTTACTCTACTGCAGGGAAGAGATGAAAAGCCAGTTACAAATTCAGACAGTGTCTTGAGATGTCCTTTATCACTAAGAAGTTGAAAACATATTATTCCAGTGCTCTCTTTAACTACTCTCAATAAAATTAGGCTCCAAAACTGAAGACATTTTATTCACCTCATAAAATAGATAAAGTAACTTTGTAGGGTTATGATCTATGGAGGTTCCCAGAAACAACTCCAAATTCAGGGATTTATTTCTCCTTTTTCTGCTTTAAATAAAACCACTATGCTTCAGTTTGTGAAAAATAGCCTGCTTTGGAATAAGGTTTTTGGTCTGGACATCATCCTTGTCATTCAAACTTAGCCCATCCTTCAAAGCGAATGAGGTGTGATGAGACCTCTTTTATTGCATAAGGTGCCAGACACACATTAATCACCATGAGCATTTAACACTTCACCTGGAATGTGTTCCTTTATTTCGTTTACATGAATAGTAACAAACTCCCAATATACATAAATAGGAAGTATATGCAGTCTTAAAAATCCTTACTTTCCTGTGTCCTTTGATATATTTGTATTTTCCAGAAAGATCCACTTTAAGAAAAAAATTGCAAAACACCAAGTCACAAAGAGTAAAAAGAAGTCCCCAGTGACCTGGCCAATAACATTTACAGAGGCCCACTCAGGAGGTTTGAAGAGGTGACGGAGAGGAGAAGGAATGGCATGCAAATAAGCTTTGATTAATTTATGAACCACAGTTCGGGCAGATATGATGACTTAAATGGGGGACAAATAATGCAAAATATATATATACAGCAGAGTAATCCATAATGCAATAAGAAAATATACAACTAAGAAAGGCACCAAGGTTTCTAGAAGTTTCTCCCCGCAGAGAGTTGTGAGAGCTTATAAGTTGTCCCTATAGTCTTTGATGCTGATATATTTTGAACTGAGCTCTATAGCTCACTAATCAGCATCCTTGTTTTTAGGCACAGGCACAGAATTTTGCCAGTTTGATGCCTATTATGGGAAACAGTGATGGCTGCATCAGCAAGAGCTCTCAGAATCTGAGGGACAGGCTCAGCTGGGTTGGATATCAGTGCTACTGCAGGGGGTCAGGAGCCTATGGTGTCTTTACAGATATGTTCAGCAGCAAGTTTTCAGCTGTATTGATGTTTAAAAGATATTCCTACCTGCTTTTTTCTGAAGGTTGTGCGGAGAAAGTCTAGCCACCTTTGTCATGTTAGAAGGACCTGTAAATACTAATTACTAATAACTTAGTAACTGAAGTTGTTGATAAGTTAAACATGAGCATAGGAGACAAAAAGCAGTGCTGTGGCTACTCTCAACAAAGAACACACTATGGAAAATTTTCAGTGCTGGCAAACCACTATCCATTTGCTTTAAAGAAACTCTTATCAAAGAGAAAAAAGTTTTGGGTCTTCTCTCTTTTTTCTCCTCTCCCTGTCTCCCTGTAATCCTTTGAAAGGAGCAGCAGGCTGAATACACTTGCTCCATGCAGGCATAGAGGGGGCAGAGTTGTCACTGAAGTGCTTCTTTTAATTTTCCAGCACAACACCATCAGAAAGACACAGATTATAGTCAGTCTTTGGAGAGGGCCACAGGACCCCATAGAGTTTGGATATACAGTTCTGGTCCAAATAACTAAGCTTGTGTAAATGGGGCACATGTACATTAGGAGTAGAACACACACAGAACAAAAATATATGCATCATAGAATTTGCAGATTGCCATAATTCAATTTAGATTTTTGAACAAAGAAGTAAGTGAATGAAAATAGCTTCTAAGATTTTGAAAATATGTCTAGCAATAAATTATTCCTTCTTTGTTGTATATGTTTTTGTCATCTTTCAATACTACTTGAATTGATCTCTTCATTCAGTTCTTTCTTTGAAATCACATAGAATGACTGTAACTTGAAATAGTTTGACTAAAGTCTATATATTGCAGACCTGCAATATATCCATATATAGCTATAGACTTATAATAATTATAGACTATAACTTAGAATAAATATTATCTTCACTATATATAGGTAGATCGTTTTATACTGAAGATGTCATATAAGACTTATTCATAAGTAACTTCTTCCAAATAAGGTTATTTCTTGAAAGGAGGGAAGAAATAAGATGTGTAAAAAGCACCCAATAAAACAATAGATGAAAGAAAATTTAACTGAGGTAACCACCTACTCTGATCAAATTGCCAAAAAAACCCCCAAAAACAGGAATATAAGAAAGATTTAGACCAGATGTCATGCTGCAGATGGTTGACTGGATGAATCTCTGGGGTTTTAGCTATAACTTTTACAGAGAACAGAAAGCATATTTCCCACTCATGTGTTCATAAATCTTACTTTCTTCCTATTTTGTTCACACATTTGTGAAATGATTCAGTTCAGATTTTCTTAACTGGCCCTATTAAAGACTTGTGAGTGTTCAGACATTTTTTGCAAGGTACTTAAGTATTCCACAGAGTGGTTTATGATACTGATGTAATTAATATTGAGAACTCTGAACTTTAATTGTCTCAGTATATTTCCCCCCATCTTTTTAATGCTGTAGATTCTGTAGAATATTTTTACAAATTTAATTTTGATAGGTTAAGATTTATAATGAGAAATACTGATAATAGCTGTTTAAAAAATTAGCATCTTCATTCTAATTTGTGTGGTTTTAGCAAGTCCTATATTTTATTATGTATTCTTACCTTTTTCTTTTAAAGATGTAGGATTCTTCCCTTCCTTTTCTTTAGCATGTTCTGTAAAAAATAATTTATTAATCTTCAAGCTAGAGTGTTAAATGGTTAACATCTAATGCTTCTTGGATAATGATTGATTGAATGATTGGTGGTTTCCAACTGACACAAGATATCAATTAAATGTTTATTACAAAATTAATTTTTAACAGTTTTAGCATGCTCACAAATGAAACAACATATTTTCTTAAATTTGATGAAAGAACAAATATCACTCAAAATCACTTTGCAGCTCATAATATAACAATGGTTTCTAAATTCTGAGTTAGCCTTCTAAATTTTCATAACTAATATAACCAGTGCTCTCTTTGCACTTCTAATTCAGGTAATTAAGTTTTATTGTAAATTTACTGAAATAGTATTATGGTTATAAATTTCTAAATAAATCATACTTTAAAAACCAAAATGGCAATGCATTCCAAGTTTTCCTTTTGTATGCACATAGATCTTAGAGTTATACACAAATTCATCTTGCCATATTACCTTTATCTTTTGTGGCAGCTGGAGATTTCAATTCTTTCTCTTTTCCAGGATCTGTAAAAGAATCAGTCACACCAATAAAGTGACACCAATAAAGAAGCCACAACTGAGTGAATCAATGAGATTTAACCAGAGGAGAGAATGAAGTATATTGATTGTGTGAAAGATTAAAAGTATACATTGGAATACATGGTTAAAATTGAGTTATTGGAAGATTTGTACAAAATTCACCAGGTATCATTCAGAAAGTTTAGTCTACAAAATGTGTTTTGTCAATTAACTATTGTAGATTTAATTATAAAGTTTGCAAACTTCAGCTTAGTATGAGACATGGACAGTTTTTCAGTGTTCTTAACCAGAAAGGTAAAAACTGATTGCCAAATTTGACTTATTGGAGCTGACTCTGGCCTACTTCCCTCATCTGGGATTGCCCATTCTTGCTGAGCAAGGCCAAGGATTTTCTGATTGGATCTTTTATTTTCTAAAGGCCAGATGCTGATCAAAGTGAGCGATCAACACAACAGTGACAAATAGGTGGGTGAAGAGTTGCCTACAGACTGGCCGAAAGGATGGTTAGGCCACACGAACCTTCCTCAGGGAAGGGTAGTCTCCTGAAAAAGCATAAGAAATTAATAACATCAGATAGAAAATAGAAAAGAGTTCAGTTTCAGACAAAATGTGAGATCATTATTCTGGAATGATGAAAGATCTCCAAGGTTTTCTATCACAAAATTGAAAAGACAGGCAAGACTATCCCAAAATGGTCAATTCAAAATGATCAGAGACTTGGATATTGACTTCCTGCATTTTTAGTAATTTAATCACCTAACTGCTGGTTAAATTTTTTTTATACATGTCATCTGAGAAATGCTAATAGGTATTTTCTGGAGAAACTAAAAAATACTAGGTTCTCCATCACATATGAAGAAAAAATTCTTTCTATTGAAACACTCAGAATTCAGTGCCAGGAGATACTAAACAAAACTGATAGGGGACCCTCTTGATTTCTACACACAGGACAAGAAGTCAAGACTCCTGATGAGGATGTGCTTAGGAGATAGAGGTTGTGTTTACTAGATAGATATGAAAATTGTGTAAGCTACAATAAGTACTTTTAGTGGTAGTTGTTTACTGCCTTAATGACACACAGTGCACAAATTGTCTCTTTTATTATAAAAGCAGAGACTGTGTCCAATAGTAATTTATTATGATATCAATAAAGCTTCTTGTTCATGGCTTAGTATTTGTCTGACTAAGACAAACTGAGATGCTGGGGAACCTGAATTGAAGGAATCCATAAATAATAACATTTTATTTATGATAGAAAGAGCTGTCAAGTGGAAAAACCTAATTTGCTGTTGACATTGAGAGACATCTTCTGTTGGGACTCATGTCAAGAGATAATTTTTTCATTATTTTTCTCTTTCTACATTGTATTTCTCAAAAGGCAATACTAGATACTTCCATACAATATAATTTCTAAAGGAGAAGACTTGGGAAAGAAATCAGTTGAACAAGGTCAAAAATGCAATTTTATTGAAATGAAACTGTCTCTTCTATTCCTCATTACACTTCAGAAACTATACCTCATCTGCTTCAGAAACTACTCCTGCTTTCCTGCTTTAACCTTCATGTTTTGTACTCACCAATTTATTATTCAGGCCCTTATTTTCAAAATCAGAAAATACACAAATTTACTACAGACATATGTAGGCATATTTGGTGGACATATTCAGACATATTCATACTCCTGGTAAAAAAATAGTTCAAATTTTTAACTATTAAGTTAATCAAAGAAGACTCTGCGAAGAGAAATAAAATTCAATGGGAAGACTGAAAAACTTTTTCTTCTGTGCTTGTGTATAATGAAAAATTCCCACGAGGTTTCATGTTCAGTGCAACAGTGTCTAAACTAAAGAAGACAGCTGAAGACAGAGCTCCAGCCAAGCTAAGCTACTTAAAGCACGACATAAAGCCTTTCCTTTCAGAGGCCCACCAGTAAGAAGTTAAAGCTGTTGTACAACTCCATTATTAAGAGCACAGTTACCCAAACTCTTCTGGAAGATGTTACTTTAATAAGTAAAACTATAGCTTACTTCCTTGTTTCATCTTTGATTTATCTGGAGAAAGAGAAGGGAAAGGAAACAAAAATAAAAAGAGAAAAGAAAAAGGAAATGTTAGAATACATGTTCACATGGGAAATTTAAAAAAAATATAATCAACTAATGAAAATGTATTTAAATGCATGTTGATACTAAGTGTTTAAATATATCTTGAACCTCCACTGTTTCCTGACAGAGTATGTGAATAAAGTTCATGGTTCCCACCTTTTGCCTTTCATACACTCACAAAGAACATGAAACACCCATGTCTGATATGATCTTCTTTAACTGATGGCAAGTCTCCTTTCTTAGTCCTATTGGATATCACCAGAAAAAAAATACTTTTTATTATCTCTTTTAAATATTAATTCTCAGTAAGGCATTAACTTGCTGGAAACTATCTGATATTTGCTCATGACATTTTCCAAACAAATAGCGTTAAGGTTAAGTGCCTTCTTTCTCATCTTCTAACAGTTACAAATATTATCTGTAATTTGGCTTTACAACTAATAAAAGACCACTGAACTGGTTTGTTGCTACAGTCTTTCAGCCCATTTCCAGATGTGGGAGTTTGAGGTCAAATCTGCAATAATCACTAAAACCTTTATCAGAAACAATGAAGTTATGCACTGATTTCTAAGTACATCCAGCCTACAAACTCCAGATTTTTCTGCAAATCTTCTTATACTGTTTTTCATAGATTGCAAGTCCCAGTTTTGACCAGGACTAAATCCCTCTATTTTCTGAAGTGTGTTCCGATGCAAATTCTGTGAATAATAACAGAACATGGTAATATACAAAAAGCATCCAGAAAGGTTTTTTTTGCATTTGTCTTTGAGTGATCAATGTGTTGGCAGCAACTCCAAACATATAGGGTGCAGAAATGAGAAGCAGAGGGAATTGCTGTGTGAAAGTGTTTGTGCTCACTTCTGGGCATCAGAAGAACTGAGCTGCTGCCAGCACTGGGAAGAAGCTGCAAAAATAGTTGTGACAGACATTACATGTTGCTCTTATTCCTTTGATTTGGAGAGACTAGTTAGTGCTGGCATGGGGAGACAGCGTTGCTGCTACGGCTGCTGCTGCCTGCTGTCATGGGAAACAGTTTGCCCCCCCTTTTGAGTTCCTTGGGTATCACAACCTGTGGTTTAAGAAAACCCTGCTTCATGTCAGCCATGGAAAACTATAGTTTGTACTGCTCAGTTTGTGCTCTTTACGGCACAGTTAAAATGTTTGGCAGATAAAATCCCAGCTAATGGTGGTACATTGGAGAAAGGATAAATCTTACAGCAACCACGTACCTCATTGCTGCATGAGCAAAAAGACAAAAAAAGAGGAAACAGTGTAGACTGTAGTCTGGAGAAGCACTTGCGTGGCAATGGAAAATAATGTGAAGATACCCAGCCTAACAATGCCTGAAATCTAGGCCAAGGCCCACCTAATTATAACATTTTCCATGACAACTACCAAGCAGCTGAGAGCTGCTGCAGGGTGTCTGTGCTGGCTTGAGTAACTCTGAGTAAAGCTGAAGCTGAGAGACTGGAGAAAAGGAAGGGATAATAGCTTGACTGACCAAAGCCACATCAGTAAACATGTCTTACACCTTATAATAAGGGTTACTGGCAAGTTCATCATCAGGACTCTAGCTGCCAATTTAAGCATGACTAAGTAAAAAAAATCATGTCAATTGCATAAAAGAAGCCTGAGCTGATAAGCTTTGGGCATTTATACACCCTTTTTATTACTTTGCTTCTTACCCCACTAACCTAAAAAAGAATGGATTGCATTTAACAAGTGTACAAGAAGCAAGTATGCAGGATATAATGCTGAAGGTAATAATAATAATAACAACAACAACAATAATAAATAACATAAATGCATATAATAGGAAAAGACACATCTTTAGATGGTTTAAGGCATCAGTCCTTCTCTTTTTGTGTTAATTAAGTGGCTTGAGTTTTGTTTTGACCTTGGTGTAGACCATTCCTTGGTATTCCTGCTGTTAACTTGGGACACTGGATATAGACTTTGTGTCCCTCTGAGTTATGTGCCATTCACACTTGGTTCTTACAGCCTTTCTTTTGGTGTTTCCACTCAGACATTCCCACTCCTGCCTTATCCATACCAATCCGGTAGAAATTTTTGTGAAAAATTTCTACAGGATTTGGTCTCAAAAGTTTTTGAGATTCTCTGCAGTGGTCTTTTGTGGGGCTGATGTTTCATCTGGGACAAGAAGGGTGGCTGAGCTGACTGCGGAGAGTCTCTGCCCCTTTACTTCAGTAGAAGTTACTCTCTCAGATGGAGGAGCAAAGGCTGATCCCTGTCCAGGCTACAGGGGCAGGAAACCTCTTGCAAGGTCACTAAGTCCCAGCACAGAACCTTTTGTCTGAAGTTGGCAGCAATCTGCCTGAAGCTTTTTGTTTGGGTGATAGTTTTGCGGAACTGGGACAAAGCCAGTTTTATAATGGAAATTCCCTTGTTGCTCTGACAAACACAGTGTAACTCTGAAAAAATACTGGTGAACCAATGGATTTAAAGGTTGCTGTCATCCAGCTCTCTGAATTTGAGGTTATTGTTTCTGTGCCATTGTGTTTTAACAGCGATAACACCAACATGTTTTTTTTTTCTTTTTACCTTGCATTGCTGCCTTTGTTGCTTTTCCTTCTTTTTTTTCAAGTCCTGCTGCAAAAAAAAAGATACAGTTTAAGCAAGATTTCTATCAGAGGTGTTGTTACATCAAATAAAGCTCTTCTTAAGTGCTTACATGTTATTTTCAGTCAAAAGATTTCAAAGATTTCCAATCATTAGATTCCCCCCCAAGATATGAATACATAATAGATATTTTTTATCTGTCTGAAAGAAGAGTGATTTCATTTTTCATTTTCTTTCAGAAAATAAATAGAAGGTTTGATCAAACAGAAGATGGGGCTGCCCAGTGAAGGGGGCTTGGAAGTAGATGGTCTTTAAAGTCCCTTTCAACACAAACCATTACATTATTCTGTGATGTGAAATGAAACAGGGGATAAACTACACAGCACATCTCTTGTAATGGAGAAGAGAGCAAAGCCAGCAGATCTTTACCTTGCCCAGCCATTTGAGAGTTCCCCAAACAAGCATGGTTTTCTGTTTGCACCAGCAGAAACTTTCACTCCGCACCCCTGACACAGCAAAACATTGCCCCATATTCTCAGCTTTAAGCACATGGTTGGTCTCAGTGAAGGTAGAAGGCCACAGAGGGACTGTATGTTATGACATCTAACTTGGTCCTACTGAATACTGAGATTTCTGTGGGTAAGCAAGAAGTGTGGACCAGACCAGTTGTGGAGCAGGGCTACTTAATCTTTACCGACACCAGGGGAAGCAGCTGAGCATCCCAAGTCAGGATGCATGGACATATCCAATTGCTTATTCACAAGCTTGGTAAGCACAGTTTGTAAATTCATTTACACATCTTGGGAGACAATGGATATTAAGGATGAAACTACCTAAGAAGAGGTGGTGCAAGAAGGGGTGCCATTAGACTTTGCTCACATAAATATGGGTATCTTTTATAATTTCTGACAATTTACACTGCAGGTTTGGTGATATACAAGATTATATGTTTAGAACAATATATATATTTCTTATTTAATTGAATTATTTGGGGTTAAATATTGTAAATTGATAAATATGCATGTTTAGCTGTAAGTGGCACTTTCAACCCTTCACTCCTGTGAAACCAAGCTTTTGTAGCCATAACTTGTAATTATTACGATAAATAAAATCCTTGCTTTAATTTAAAAGGCTACCGTCTTACAGTGTTTGAGACAAAAAATGTGGCATTAAGAAAATAATCTTCACTCTCATTGTTTCAAAGTATGTGAAGAACAATCAGCATAAGTGTCAGGATGTAAAGTGGACAATGAAAATTAATTTACATCTGATGGGTATAGAAAATATCTGCAGTTCCGGGGTCATTAGCACGATAACAAAATCTCAGCTTGTTATTTCATCCTATCATTTTATTAGAACAAATCACAGTTGAAAATTATGAGTCTGGCTTTTAGAGACAAAATAAATTCTGAGGGTCATGTTCTGTTATCATTATTTATCCTGAGAAAGTCAGGAAATTCAAAGGACCTATGAAGTGTCTCCATGGAGTCTCACTGCTTCCCTTCTGCCTGGACTGCAAATCTGGCCCCAGGGGTGCCACCAGGACATCCCTTCAAGAACATTCTGGAGCTGCTGGGTATAATGGCTCAAGCAGATCAGCTCAGTTAATAAGCTGTGGCCTGTCTGCAATGTCTGCTGGTGGGTTGGGGGCCAAAGGAATGATCTTCTGCTTCCAGATTCCCTGAATCTGATATTCAGTGAAAAGTCAGGTATCAATAGATGAACTGCTTCATGTTGAGTGGGGTAAACCCACTCACAGGCATCAATTACTCCCTTGTGATATGAGTATGTGTTTGTGAGCAAGCTCCATGTAAATAGTGAAATATTGCACTTCTGCATCTCAGTTATTTCAGGGAACTTATTTTATTGAAGATAATCTTCAATTTTCCTGAAAATAAAATCTAGGTTGAAAATATGTCTGACTCAATCCTCAAGGATAGAAATGGAATACTCCCTTTTTTTCTAAGTGCCTAATTTCTTCGTGGTACTAGAGAAAGCCTAAAAGAACCAAAGGCCCTTAATACTCATTGTAGACCTCTGCTATTGTTATCCATATTACCTGGGCCCAGATTATCAGTATTACTTATACTAACCATGAACTAGGCTTATCAGAGGATAAGCCAAGATTAACCTGAGCACTGAGCAAATCAATACCACAGTGCTTCTAAAATGCTTCCTGAAGTGGTCAGTATCTTGAAGAATAAGCCTATTTGAATATGGAAAGAAATATATTAAAAGGGACACCAGAAACCTGTCCCATGCTCATTTCAAAATATATTTTTCACATTAAAACTGCAAAAGCAGCTATGACAAGGGTTAAATGAGTTATTGAGAACAATTGTTTTCTTCAAAACATTTTTATCCTTTTTAGCTGAAATGAAAGGAATTTTGGTTTGTAAATCTCTGAAAGCCAGAATACTAATGGAATAAAAGTATTTTTTTCTGGATACTGAACTGCAGGCTAGAAGAGCAATGCAGCTTTCTGAGAAAATTAGGTGTTTAGTCATCAAAAGTATGTAGTGGTGGTAGACCACAAGTATGGTTATCATGAAGGAACATCCATTCCTTGAGAGACATCGAGGCTGCTATAACAACCAGCTATAGATATAGTAACAGCATTCTGGCTTTCAGTGCATTCAGCAATACACCACCACTTCCATGAGTGAGTGAGTGCTTGTAAAGAACTTGCTGAGACAGAACAGAGCTCCAGGAACTTTTGGGAACTGCCAAGTAACATCATCTAGACATGGCAGAGCAGTATCTGGGAGGACAAACAGGATGTTCTGTTATTCCCTTTGCTTTTCCAGAAGAGAGGCATGAGCTACTTTGGTGATGCTGAGAGGTCTTTTATTATCAAGGTAACAGTTGTCACTTTGAAAGTCTCCATAAACAGGAAGCCGATCCATGTAGAGTCAGTGTTTGGAATAAGATTCAGAAGGTCTGGTTGTCTCTATTTCTATCAGAACAGAGATAAGGTTTCTGAGTAGGTCAAGATGTTATCTCTTCCACTGGGCATTTTCGATGTTCTTGCCACTTCTGAATGGCAGCCACTTCTGAATGGCACTTCTGAAAGATGAGCTCTGTGAAAAATGATCCTGTTCCAGGTATTCCCTATTTGAAAAGCTGATCTTTTAGCCGTATAATTTAGGTAATATGAATGTTGTAATGTATTATAATTTTCTCCTCAGGTAAAATCAAGAATTCATCAGGGATCTATATTTTCAGTAAAATATAGTTTCAAAAATATATTAAACAAATTGAGAAATACTCCCACATCTATTTTGTAATTTCTCAGCAAAATTATTGACAACTTGGCATAATGTAAATCATATGGGCAATTTACTTTATCATTGTTTCTCTGATTCCATCATAAGCTCTTAAGAAACAAATGAGAGATAATTCAGCAGATATTGTTTTATGCTGAAAGTGGCCAGGAGAGCAATTCATCAGTCAAATATTTGTGCAGTCTCAATAGTTGTAGGCTACGATCAAATTTGTCAGAATATTTTTATCCCAAAAGAGACAGGTTGCATAACTAGCATCCACATAAAAAATATGCATTCTAAAATGTCACTGATTTTAAAGCTATTTTGAGATATTTGCTCAGTGTGATGGAAGACTGAAAGAAATAATTCCCACTGGAAACAAAAAACATTTCACCTACTGAACCCTGAGGTCAGAAGCTCCTCATTGTGGCATCAAAAAAATCAAGAAATCATTAACCTAAGAAGTGTATGTTATGGTTTAGGAACTGTTCAGTTATATGGAGAAATTAAAAAAAAACCTCATGTTGTAGTGGCTTGTGAGAAAATGCAAGAAAGCTCCATGTGTATTTGATATCTCATAAGAATACAGGGTAGTGGGAATGTCCACACCTCCTTCTATGCCAGCAGATTAATTTTGTTTAATTACTAAAGAAGATAATTTCATCAAAAGCCTTGCTTTTTTCAGAACAGAATCGTTTGCCTTCCCTGAATATGCTAAAAACAATTTTACATTTGCCAACACCTACTGAATACTGAAAATCACATTGTGTCCAGAGAGCTGCTAAGTCTCTAAGGACTAACAGGAGAAAAATGAGAAACAACAACAACAACAAAAAAATAACAACAACGTAGAACAAAGAAATATGTATTGAAAAAATATTATTTTCTTCAGACTTAAAAAGAGGTTAAACCCTACTTAATGACTACTATTAAACACTACTGAAGACAAGAATTTGTGTGCATCATAAAAGAATATAGAAGAAAATAACAACATTCCTTTGTGATTCTTGCTAAGTGGCAAGAGGAACAGCTGTAACATTTTCATATAAATATGATTTTCCCTCTGGAGTGCAGGCTATGTTTGAGTTTCGAAATTAGCAACATAAAGTTAAATTTAGATGACTTGCTAACAAGACATTTTTAAGAAATCAACAATTTCCCCAGAGTTAAAATCAGTTCATTTTTATTTAATGAGGAATAAAACAAAGTTGTCATTACTTATACACTGGGGATCAATTTCAGGTTCAATGTTACATTGATCCTACAGTAAAACTAAGATGGCAGAGGCCAACACCTTCAGTTGTGAGACTGCTCTTTTGACAACAGAAATACCAGAATTATTCCTATATTATATAATGGAAACCCATTGTTTCTACTTATCCTTAATTGACTGAACTTCCTAAAACATTTTTTTTCTTCCCATTTGTCTGAAAGGGAATGCTTATAAAAGTATGGTGGCCATTGATATGAATAAATATGGACTGCAAGTGATGGGCAGTTTGTAACCTGGCATTCTGTTTCCCATTTTTTTTTAAGTTACAGCTGAAATCTGTAATGTTCTTAAGGGAAATTTGGAGCTAGTAACTTACACTGTATGTCTGTAAAAACCAGACACTGATGTGAAACAATTAAATATTTGCTACATTTGCTCAGTTTGAATTTACATCCGTGATGGTTCTTACCAGCCCCAGTTCCCTGTGCCTTGTGGAAAGGAGGAACCTTTGAGGCAAGCATTGATGCTCTCACACCTCCTACCTTCTGCCATCCACAGTTTGTGTATGAAAGGTACTCAAAGCCTGTTACACCAAATCTCCCTGCAAAACTCCCTAGACTCCTTAAAGAAAACAACTGTTCAGTCACTGGTTTTGTCCTGCAGTTAGAATGACAAAAAGAGAAATATTGCTTTGTGGGATGCCTCTGTAGAAGATTGGTTACTTCTCCTTTCTGCCTGTCACAAAAGCCTTATGGCTTGAGTTAGGGTTAGAAAGTGAATTTCAGATTGTAGGAGAATTACAGTTAATCCATGAAAAATCTGAGGAAAAGATGCCTGCTTTGAGATGCGGCAAGGAAAACACCATTAGAATTTAAAAGGCTGTTTGTTTCAAATAAGTCATATTGTTAAAAGTCTTTTTCACAAGCAGTTTTTTTTTCATTACAGTAAAGTTAACAGCAGCATTATTCCATTTCAATTTTCAAAACCAATCAAATTACTCACCTTTTGACTTTGGAGTTTCCACAGCTGCTGTAAAATAAAACATTCACAGAAACAAATTGAATAAATGAATAAAGGAATTAAAATTTATCCTAACATCTCTTCCCTTTGTCAATATGCTACTTATCTATGCAGAGTGGGATTTCATTTTTTATGTAGACAAAAACTGACACACACATGTATTGCTTGTTTAGTCTCATAGCAGATGATTAATTAACCTGCAGATTAAAAGCAATAGAAAACAAGGCCAATAGATGAGTAAGATATGGAACTTCAATAGCTCTGCTATTTTCAAGTGAAAGGATGAGGCAAGAAGTAAAATAGGCTCTAGATTGTGCTTATATTAAACATACGTGGAAAGTATACAATAGAAAAGTTTTTTTAACAATTTCAGTGATTTGCAGAAGCTAGGAATTTTTTCACTTTTTTTTTTTTTTTTGTTCTGAGTTCATTGAAACTTCTAGAATTGATACAGAGGATCCAGTATCAAAATTCTTCCTTTATATAAGTTTTCTCAGTTTTATTTCTTGACTATTCTTCATGAATGCATTAACTAAATGCAAATTAATGGAACTACCACATTTCTCTTTTTGTTCATTATTCACACCTTCATTCTTGACAGGTTTTTATGTTATAGAAAAGGACAGATTCATTTTTCTACAAATTGACTTTCTACTGTAGGTATTTCTTGCTCCAAATTTGTATCTGAGAAAATAAAGTCATCTGATGAATGAGTCATCAGGCTTGGCTGTAAAAGGAGAAAATCCTTATGCTCCCCCAAATTTGTATAAACTGGAGAAGTGTGTTCCACTTGAGAGCAAGAGCAGCTTGCTGCAACAATAAAATGCATGAATCCTTGGCATAAAAATAATTAAACAGCCTACTTTTTTTCCTACCCTCCACATTCTGAATCTTGTATTTTGTGTTTGTTTCTCCATCCATGTACTGTAACTTTCTTTGAAAAGAGAAACCTTTTAAAAGTTAAAATAAAGATTTATTTCCTTCCTGTTCTTCTCAGCATTTAATTAGATCTCAATTCCAGAAGACCGAATGGTTGCTGCTCCACATCCATTCCATTCAATTGCTTAAGTAACTTTAATTAAACCAGCAAAATTATATTCATGGATTTATTTTTTTATCCCTCTACATAATCCTATCTTAACTGAAAATCAAACCAGATAAATGAGACTCTGAAACTTACAGTCTTTTACAGGACTTACCATGTACTTTTGTTTCTTTCTTTGTTGTTTTGCCTGTAAAAGCAAATTTAAAAAAATATCAAATATTAACTTTTGACAATAATTAATTTAAAATATTAGATTTTTTTAAGAGTAAGATAAAAATGAGAGAATATTCACCAGATTCCATTATTTTTTCTTTTTTATGTGGTTCTGGAAGAGAAAAAAAGAAGTAAAGTGTACATTTGTCTTCTTGTAATGCTTTGTTTGATTGCCTTGGACAGTAATTTTTCATGGTACTATTGGCCATTGGATGTGACACCTTCCTATGGACTCTCAGTTCAGTGAGTCCTTCCCTGCTTTCCAGTATGTCAAAATAAAGCCTTTATGTTTTTAATCTCTTCAGTAGTTTTCACACTGGATACACAGGGTCAGATTAGCTGTTAATAAGGGAGAGCAAAGGATACATCTTTTATAATAAGGTGCTAGAAGTAAACCATAAAAACATCTGCAGTTTTGCTTCATGGTGGTTTAAGTGGAGGTCTGCTACCCAACTATACATGCTTGAGGACAGCTACTTTTTTATGGTAGTTTCTGTAATACCTCTTTCCACGCTGCAAGAATGTGCTTTAACGCCCCCTCACAGAAGGAGCAGGGCAGCCTGTCACAGATAGAGACTGAACAACATCTACCAGCCAGTGCTAACATTCACAGTAGCAAAAAAAATAGTTAAGCTTTTTCTGTCTGCAGATGCTTTTAAACAGCATATGGAAAGGCTGTGCTGTGCAAGTTTGTATCCACACAGGAACATTTACTAAATTCAAGAGTATCTGGGCTGACTGATCACAAGATAGATCAAAGAATCATAAAACCATAGAATATTCTGAGCTAGAAGGGATATTATTGAGTTCTAACTCAGGATATTCTATGATTCTATGTTTCACAAGGATCATTGGGTCCTGCTCCTGGCTCTCCACAGCATAATGCCAAGTCACACCATGTGCTTGAGAGGATCATTCACATGCTTCTTGAACTCTGTCAGGCTTGGTGCTGTGACCATTTCCCTGGGGAGCCTGTTCCAGTGCCCAACCACCCTCTGGGTGAAGAAACTTTCTGACATCCAGCCTAACCCTCTCCTGACTCAGCTTCAGGCCATTCCCTCAGATCCTGCCACTGGTCAGCACAAACAAGAGATCAGTGCTAGTGTTTCCCCTCAAGAGGAAGTTGCAGAGAGCAATGAGGTCTACCTCCAGACTCCTCTTCTCAAGGCTGAACAAACCAAGTAATTTCATCCACTCCTCATATGACTTCTTCACTAGACACTTAAGTATATTCACAGTCCTCCTCTGGATGCTCCCTAGTAACTTTATATCTTTATATTGTGGTGCTCAAAACTGCACACAGGACTCAAGGTGAATACTGTTAAATACAAGCTCATTGTTTATCACTATCCAATGACTGTATTTTCTCCAGGCTTGTTACAGGTTATATTTATATTAAAGCTGTGGTATAGAGTTGAGCAACATTAATGTTTAAAAAGTTTCCACTCTAGAATCAAGATCTAAAGTTCCGTGCTCAAAGTGGTTCTGAATGTTGTATCCTAAAAGCAACTTTATTCACAGATGTGACCTATCGCTCAATTGAACAAGAAAAAGGAAACAAGAACTGCCCAACATAAAATTAAATATACTTATAAACAACATTAATATGAATAATATTTCCATTAAATATTATTTTGTAATCAATGCTAATATTGACTGTGCTGTGGGCAAATAAAAGATATATAGTTCAAGCAGAGCTATGAAAATAATTAATATTTGAAAGGACAGACTGATCTTAAATATTAAAAACCCCACACCAGTTAAGTTTTAAATAAAATATGTCATTACTTCATATTCCCACCCCAAAAAAGCTTATATTGAACAATACATTTCATTCTATCTGAAATAAAATACTCCTTTTTGTCTGAGTTTTTAAATTTCTCTGAAGAGTCATCTTTTATATATTTCAAAGAAAAACGTAGTTTCCAAAATAAAGCTTTGAGACAAGTTCTAAAAGCAAAAAGTTTTTTGGTTTTTTTTTTTTTGGTTTTTTTTTTTTTCACAAGCCATTTATGGAATTACATTACAACTTCAAAAACAATATCTTTGAGCCAAAATGTACATTTCAAAGAATTGAGATTAATTGATTGAAATAATGAACTTTAATATGGGCTCAATATAGTCTTAATATAGTTATATAAGGAACATTTCAATGTATTGATTGCATAAAAAATGTTAAAAATATTGTAGATTATTTAAAGAGATTTTATATGAGAAATGAAGTTTTAGTGGAAATGAGGATGGAGCAGGTTTGTGTCATCAGAAGAAAAGGGTCATGGTTATGATTTTCCCCACAATATGAAAAAGGGATGGAAATAGAGAGCAAGGTAGTATTTATTGCCTGGATAAATGTACTTTCTAGATGGCATCCTACCCTGGGTTGCAATTCTAATACAGGTCAAGGAGGAAAAATTAAGTTAAAACTGGCCTCCTCAATGCTCTTAATCATGGCAACATCTGCAGCTTTGATTTTGTGTAGCCTGAGTGCTCTTCAGACTCTCCAGTTGTAGCTATTTTAGGACTCGTTCTGGACATCATAATATTCACTGGTGTTGTGGGGGTTTCTATTTGACTGTTGCTCAGGACAGCTTCATGGAAACTAAAGGAAATGTAATTCAGTCTTTAGTGGTTCTGAGGCAATTATTTTTCTCTCTCATTCTAAGATCTCTCAGCTCTCAGAAGATCAGGGAACAGAATGATCCTAGCAACACTCAAGCAATCGTTTTGGCAAAGTCTAAAATAATCCATTTATTTAGCGTTATTTCACTTTTTTCCCCCTAAACTGCAAACATTAGGGAAGGCCTGTAGAGCTTCTTCATATCCTTCCAGAAGCATATGAAATAAAATCCTTTTCCATGAGAAAATTTATTAAAATTAATAACATAGCATTTGACATCAAGCATTTCTGGGAAGTCTGACATGATATGAGATTCCAGGTGATTCATGTCCTGATATTTGAATGGAATGAACTGAAAACTTTTATTGCACAAGCCATAAACTGCAGGAAATTTCAGATCTAGGTCTTTCTTGTTTCCTAAAAGTTACAATTTCTTGATCTCCATGTCTTATTCTTTACTTTTTTTTTTACTTTCAAGTGGCTAGTATGACACATGGAAGGATATAGACAGCTGTAAACTGATCAGACATTTGCCATGTCATTTGTCATTATTTTTATGTTTAACCAATTTTGCATGTATATGAGACTGTACAGCATATTTTTATTCAGGGAAGTTTTGCTGGTAATATAGTACTTTTCTACCATGCATGGAATTGAGATTTGATTTAGTTTGAAATTTTACCATCTTTATTTGCTCTGATGCTTTAAACAAATGGCTTTTATTTTTTTTTTTTTAATGAAAACTGGCAAAGTTATGTATAAGTTGCTCATAAAACCATACAAATGTGTTTTTTGCTTCATTACAAGTGACATATTCCTAGGCAATTCAGAATAGGTGGCAGAGAGAAGAAAACCTGAACCTTACTCTGTAGCTCTTCCCTAAGCCACATTGTTCCCTAAAGCAAAAACAGCGCTGAAAATCATCTAGGCTAGCAAATTTGCTGAGGTGTATTTTAATCTTTAGTACCAGAATAGACAGTCACAAAGTGTGACTCTCTGCTACCTGACAGGAAGGAATAGTTGATTTCTTGTCATAATTTATATAGGTATGTGCACACATGTATGAGTGTTTGTGTGCACCTGTTATTGCCTAATTCAGATAAATCATTCATGTCCAAAAATGGTTCAGGAAAAGAAAAATTCTACTGGGAATGACACAGATTGGAAAAGTTTAAATAAATGGCATTTCAAGTGGATATGTTGTTGCGTGGGATGCACCACATGTTAATTAACCAACACCATTTTGTTTACACTCAGTAGCTGAATAAAAATGGTGCTTTCTGTAGTGTTGTTTATCTTTCACCACAAATATTTCAGTGAAGCCTACTGTTGTCATATTCTATGCAGTGTCTTAGATACTTACATCCTTAGCAGAAAGTTAGCTTGGTCTTATAGTTTTGTAATCTTGGTTTTATAGTCTATACATAAACCTTCTTGGAACTTCATATCATGTTGGTTAAATAAAACCAAATGAGACAGAGTGGTAAAGCTTTCCAAGTTATCCTGTCATTCAGAATATTGCAAACATAAGCATTTAGATTAAGACGAGATCCCTTTAGTCCCTTCTGCTGAAGGGAAATGTTGCAATATATGTTCAATCACATAGTTGACCTGAGATAATCTACATGAGAAAGTCTTGCATCAACTAGATTTTTTCCTGTTCTCCTGATCCCAAGGAGTATATGTTTTTCTATATTTCACTGCTATTCTTATTTTCTTGCTCATTGTAGAAAACCTCACCACTATTTTATGCTTTGATTTATAAAGATAATGAATTATACAAATACATTTCTTTCTGGAATAAGAACACACCAAGGAAACCTCTTACATCATGAAATCATGCCACACATATACTCACTCCTCTATATATGATCATCTATTGAGGAGGGTAACAGTTTTCCTGATGGATTTTTGTGAAGAAAAAGAAAGCAGGTTACTGTTCTTTGTATCTTTGTCAGAAATCTGATAGCTTGTTGGGAAATACCTGATTAAAATTTTGTGCAAGAAAAAAAGAAAGAAAAGCCTGGATGAAATGCAACTGCATTAGGTTCCATCTCTTTGGTCTGAGGCTTTTCATCACAGGCAGAAAGCAATGGCATCAAAACTGTCCATCATAAATTGTAGATGTAATATAAGCATATATGTTATAGAAAAGTCTAATCCACACCACTGGTCCCCTGAAAATGAAATGGCATTTTCATAATGATTGCAATGAACTGGATGAGGCCCATTTATTTCCATTATCGCAAAATGAAGTTGGTAGCACTTCCAGAACATTAATGCCTGGAAAGAAAATTATATCCATAGTGTATGTGATAGTCTGGATTCAACAAAGCTTAAGCACGCTCTTGAATGCTTTGCTAGGTGACTCGCCTGGTGGATGTGGGAAAGGCTGTGGATGTTGTCTATTTAGACTTCAGCAAAGCCTTTGTCACTGTCTCCCACAGCACACTCCTGGAGAAGCTGCAGCCCATGGCTGGGACAGGAGCACTCTGTGCTGGGTTAGGAACTGGCTGGATGGCCGGGCCCAGGGAGTGGTGGCGAACAGTGCTGCATCCAGCTGGGGACAGGCACCAGTGGTGTCCCTCAGGGTTTGTGCTGGGGCCTGTTCTGTTCAATGTTTTTATTGATCACATGGATGAGGGGATTGAGTCTTTCATTAGTAAATTTGCAGACGACACTAAGCTGGGAGTGTGTGTCAATCTGTTGGAAGGTAGGAGGGCTCTGCAGAGAGACTTGGAACAGTTGGACGAATGGGCAGAGTCCCATAAGATGAAGTTCAATAAATCCAAGTGCCGAGTTCTGCATTTTGGCCACAATAACCCCCTGCAATGTTACAGGCTGGGGATGGTGTGGCTGGACAATGCCCAGGCAGAAAGGGGCCTGCGGGTACTGGTGACGCCAGCTGAACATGAGCCAGCAGTGTGCCCTGGTGGCCAAGAAGGCCAGTGGCATCCTGGCCTGTACCAGGAATATTGTGGCCAGCAGGAGCAGGGAGGTCATTCTACCCCTGTACTCAGCACTGGTGAGGGCACACCTCGAGTGCTGTGTCCAGTCCTGGGCCCCTCAGTTTGGGAAGGACGTAGAGATGCTTGAGCACGTCCAGAGGAGGGCAACAAGGCTGGTGAGGGGTTTGGAACACAAGCCCTGTGAGGAGCAACTGAGGGAGCTGGGGGTGTTTAGCCTGGAGAAAAGGAGACTCAGGGGTGACCTCATTACTCTCTACAACTCCCTGAAAGGTCGTTGTAGTCAGGTGGGGGTTGGTCTCTTTCTCCAGGCAGCACTGACAGAACCAGAGGACACAGTCTCAAGCTGTGTCAAGGGAAATATAGGTTGGACATTAGGAAAAAGTTTTTATGGAAAGAATGATAAGGTACTGGGATGGTTGCCAGTAGAGGCGGTGGAGTCACCATCCCTGGATGTGTTTAAAAAAAGATTGGGTGTGGCACTCAGTGCCATGGTCTAGATGAGGTGTTAGGGGATGGGTTGGAGTTGATGATCTTGAAGGTCCCTTCCAATCTAGTCATTCTGTGAATTCTGTGAACTCAAGATGGAGTTAAAGATATGTTAAATCCTTTTTGAAATTGGGCCCAATTCTAGCCAAAAGTGCACTCAAATAATTAAACAAGTTTAGGGCTATGAAAGTTGGCCAGCCTTAGAACAAAGCACCTTAAAATGCCTTTTCTGTAAAGAGTGGACACTTATATAATCCTTTTAGCTCTGATTTTAGAATTGCACTTGATTTGACATTCTTTTATTGATATTACTCTTACTTTCATGTATGGATAAAAATAATTTTTTGCAGTTAACTTGCTCCCCCTGCCTTGCTCTTAAAGTAGTGCTGTCATTGTGTTAGCAATACAAAAGTACTTTGATGCATAGCAAATATCTGGTAGCAAAAAAAGAAACTGGACTGTATTTGCAGTACTAGTGTCTTCACATGCACTGTGATCTGAAAGGAAGTACTGGAAATTATTTTAACTCTATATTATCCTGAAACAGAGAATACACTAAGGAAAGTATAGATGCAAAATAATGTGTCAAGCTATGATACTGGGAATTTCAACATCCTAGCAAAAGTAGAAAAAAATACCATGGATTTTATGCCATTTACTCAAAAACATTTTAAAAATTGGTGAATCAAAACTGGATTTCAGATTAGAAAGCTTAGTTAAAATAAGCTATTTCATGCTCTATTTAAATAAATCCTATTTATAAAGAATTCATGGTTGTAAAGTAAAATCTTCTAACATCAGAAAATTCTTCCCCTTACAGGGCATCATCTATTGTGACATAAGTAAAGAATTCATTTTTCCTTTCCCATTCAGAGTCAGATAATGGCTCAGCTTACATAATCCTGTAGACAATTTAAGACATCATGTTCTGTAATATTTTCTCTGAGATGAAAATGTCAGTGGGTTGAAATGATTTGTGGAATATATCTCCATCCACATAATAGATTCTTGCAAATATTAAGTGGCTGAGTGATGGACTACTGCACCAGCAATTAGATTTTAGCTGCTGAGGGTGCAGTGCATTCCTGACATGCCACAAGCAGAGTCAGCTCTGAGGCTTCAATAAGGCCTATGGAAACGCCCTGGGACAAACAGTTGAGGACCAAAAGTCTGTTTCTCCTGTCCTTCAGCATATTGCTGGGGATTGAGCTCAGATAATCACCATCTACTGTACAAAAACAGGCAAGCCTGGAACCATCCCATTGAAACCAGAAAGAAAATTACTAAGTCAAAGATATTATATTTAACTTCCTGAAAAGCTATGGTTGGACAGAGGAAGAATTATGCTAAAATGGAGAATTCTGCAGAAAATAAAGAATTATGCAGAATGATCCTGGATCTAAATCCAAAGACCCTGAGCAGCAATATTAATACAGGTAGGGCTTCATTATTTTGCTTACTGCTTCATAAACACCTGCTATCTGAGTGAATATTTATTTTGTACAGAAATAAACTGCAAAACTTGTCCTTCTGCATTCAATAAGTTACCTCTAACATTTGTTGCCAAAAAGATAGACTGTACACCCAGAATATAAACTCTGAGAATGGCTGTGCTTGTATTTTGAAAAAATCTGAGAGGGTTAACTTCAGGAAACAGAAAATTGAACTGTCTACTCCAGCTATCAGAATAATTTTCTTGGTAACATCAGTACAACAGAAATATAGGCAGAGATGCTTTCACCAGGGGCAGTGGCTGCTTATGAAGAGAAATTTCAGGGCACACAGAGGCCCTCAGACATAAGATCCTGAAGAGAATGCAGGATGGAAAACCTTATTATGTCCCTACAGAGAGAGAGAGAGAGAGAGAGACAGGCGCCTTTTCCTTTTCCAAAAGTACTTACAGGGGGTGTGTAACATAAACTTGACCCTGATTTTCAAAGTCTCTCTTCTTGGACTGACTACACATATCTACACAAGGTGAAAATACATAGTTTGATGAATGATGCAGAGGGTGTGGGACTGTGAGTAAAATACATCCCTGGCATGTGACTTGAGACTTGAATCTGAGAAACCTGACAAAAAATCCATCATAAGTTTGCTTGTTCTATTGTGTTACTAAATTATGCAATAGAATTACTAAATTTTATCAATCTTCTGTAACATATGGTTTTAGCTTTCTGTATACTTGTGTCCTACAGGTGATAATTAAAAGATAATCAATAACCCAGCCCCTTGATAAAACTTTTCTACATTTCAGACACACCTCCTGTGCCATAAACTTCTGGGTTTTTTCCTTTTTATGTCAATTAAAACTAGTTATACCTTATGGCAATAGCTTTCCTGCTGCCATTTTAGTTAGTCACTTATCTTGAACCAAGAGTTAAAATAACTTACCTGCTAAGTAAATAGTGCCTATTGCCAATAAAACCAGTAGAACTTCCTGCTTTAGACTGAGTGATCTGAACGCATACAACCCATCCTCTAACCAAGCTTTTCAGTATAGCCTGCATTCTAATATTCTGTACTTACCCCATGGACCCATTTCCTGCATAATTTCATAAAAAATTTCCTCTTTCCTCTTTCTGCCTCTTACAAACAGTGAAAAGATTGGTGGCATAATAAAGTAATAGTAGTTTTGATACAACAGGCAGTCAGTTTGGGAGATTGGATGTAACTGACATTTGAGCACTTAAAATTAGCTATTGTATGTCATATTTTTTTTTTATTCTTTCTGGATGCAGACTAAATTTTATTGATTTTCAACAGGGAAATTGTGCTTAAAAAGAGTTTCTGTTATGAACCCAAAGCAAGTGATAAGATTTTTATTTTATGTTTGTGGAGAGGAAGATGGGGAAAATTAGGCCTTAAAACCCAGTAATTAGGCAGTTAAGTGACAGTACAAAATCTGTTAAACATACTGTAAAATTAATTAAAAATGTCAAGACTATTCCAGGGAAATTCTAAGCAGCAATTAGGACTTAATTTTTGCAGTGTTGAAAAGAGTTAGAACTGGTTTTCAAATCAGGCAAATTATCAGGGGAATGCACTGTCACTGGTGCTTAGAGAAGGTGCAGGAGTCTTGCCTATGAAGGGAGGCCATCTCCTGAGAGGGCTCAGAGATGAGCTGTTCCCATCCCTCTCCCTAGCTACAGGAGTGCCAGCACTAACCAGTGGCACTGAGGCTCCTGACTGCCTGCCAGGGAATATAGTCAGCCTCCGTCTAATTTAGCTGGAAACACTCTCTGCATGGTCTCATTGAGCCTGTGCTCCCTCCCCTGTCCTGCACCTCCATGCACTGGCTTTTCCCACAGTGACTAAACAGACCCAGCAAACTCACAGAACCGAGGTGTGATGACTCTGACCCATGGGCAGCTGGAACATTCACCCCGCAGAATTAGCTACAGCCGCAGGGCATGATAAGGATTGAGGTGTGAGGCTCCAGAGGGATGGCAATAAGAGGTAGATTTCCCTCCTAGCCCCTCTCCTGACAAAAGGTGTCAGGATGAGGCAGCTACTCACCACCTACACCCCTGGCTCTGAGAAACCCTTCAGAGAGAGCCTGCTGGGCCCTGCACACAAAGGGTGCCTGAGGAAATCCTGTGGTAGAAACCTGTGCCACTCCTCAGGGCAAAAAAACAGACTGATATTTTGTAAGGGTAGGTCACTCTCAGACCTGTTCTGCTGGCACAGCTGGGCAGACAATGCACTGTGCAGAAAAAAAAAAAAAGAGGGAATGCCTTTGGGATTTGGAATGGGAACAACATAAAATAAGGTTACTGAGGAAGATGTGTAGCAAAACATCTTCAACTCTGATTTCTCCCCTCAGAACAGCATCACTCGCATATATCTACTAAACTGTTCTGCTTTACAGCCAAATACTGGGATCTCAAGCCCAGTTTCCAATGACTGTCAGAGAGGGTGATTTTTTTCCAGATAGAGAAATCCGGTAATGTTTGAAAATATCCACTTTCAGAATTAAATGATGGAAATTTATTTGGGCTGGTTTCCTAGAGCAACTGTCAGCTTTCAGATCCCGAAGTTTTCATAGACTTCCAAACTCCATATTCACTTTCTTTGCTTTGTCTGTATACATGTAGGGAGATTAAAATAGTGCATTTGAATTAGGCAGGGATTTCTCAACCAGTGACATTAAGATCAGGAACATATGTGGTGTAGATGCACTGTGAGATGACCAGCTGTGCCCTCAGTCTGTTCAGTCTGTTAAGAGGAGTAAACCTTGAGCTTTAGGCATTCTTGGGTACAGGTTGTGATGTAATAAGAAATGTGGAAGAAAATGAAATATGAAATTGGATAATGTATTTAATTTACTGTGCTAATAGGCAGCAGTCTACTTATGATGTTGCCAAACAAGCATATTTAATATTTTGCTATGGTGAGTTATTCTGGTGGTAAATTAATTTTCAGAGAACTGGAGGGGAAACTAAAATGTAGAACTCAGAATGTACTGCTCTTTATAATTTTTAAGGCAAACTAGATATTTAGAAATGTGTCAGAACAGACAAACTTGTTTTATTTTTCCATAAGAAGCCATGCCAGTTTTCCTCCTTTCTTTTTCTTAAGCAGATTACTGTGATCGCCATTCTTGCCAATAATCAGACTCATTGGAATATTTTTCAAACATGAACACAAATATTGGATGCAAGCAGGTGGAATGAATTAATTATAAGCATATGGTTCTAACATAATTTCTACAGAGTACTGTTGAGACTTCTAAGGGGTCTAGCTATACAACACACTGTGGTAACAAAGCTGCTTTAAGAAATTATCAGTGACATGAATGTAAATGTTTGTGGAGCCAGACTCACTGACAGGCTGAACGCTTTGCCACACACACATTCCTAGCACAGCCTTCAGCTGTAAGCCATGGCAACGGGGTGCTTTACACTGCTCCCCCTGTTGTGTTAGCAGAGATGAACGTGGTGTCAAACAAACACAGCAGGCAGGGACAGGGAGCACTGGTGGGGACATGGTGCTTCCCAGGCCAGTGTCACACAGTGCCTGGTACAGCCACACAATATGTGCTGCAATAGCCCACATCCTCTGTGATTCCTGGCTATGAGTCCTTCTGTGGTAGAGACAACTGCAGTGTTCCTGGCTAGCACTGCTGCTTGACCAATTCCCATTCACCCCTACTAAAGCAAGTTGTCCTTCCCTTTTTCAGTGGAGGAGAGCTCTGAAATAGACTACTGAAAAGCCTGAGTTAGAAAAGATAGCCAGAAAACAATCTTAAAGGGAAAAAAAAAAAAAAAAAAAGCTATCTCAGATCCATACAGGGGCATCAGCTGGAGGCAAGAAGCAGCAGAGGAAGTGTGGGCTGGCCACCGCTGGGATGCCATGCCAGCACCAGGCACAGCTCAATGGCACAGTCTGGTGCAGCACCAGCTAACCTGCTTTAGACTAGAATAATATTGTGGTTTTATACTCCCCACATTTTCATATTGGAATTCCTGAAGGGTTTTTTGACAGTTGATATAAGATGTAGTCAAACTACAAATATAATGACTATTCAGGTTGTAATTCATTATATTGGGTTTTATTTAATTATGCAGAAATGAGATGTGGCACTTTTGAAGATGGCTATGAAGCAGATGAGATCATAAATAGATAAAAATTATTAGATTTTTACAATCCAATCTAATTTCAGATGGGAATTTATTTCTTTATAAAAAGTTTTCTTGTCTTTTCAGTGCATATTTATGATTATCCAAGAGCTCAATTTTGACAACCTACTGTAAGATCAGCACTTTGAAATACCAGATCCCCTTCTCAAAGGGCTCAAATACAGCTTCACATGGAAACTAGTTTCTGTAAATATTGTGTTTAAAATCAGGCTTTATATTCAGATTATTTTTTTTTAATCTCAAACCCTGCAGAATGGCTCAATATGGCACCTCATAGTTGCCATGGAAAGGCAAGAAGCAAACAGAATGGTAGAAATCAGTCCTAAATACTTTTTTCTTAGCAAATATTTCACATACGAATTATCACAATGATTTAGAGCAAAACAGACAAAAAGTCACCCCGACAACTAACAAAAACCACTGGCTCATGTGCAATCCAGCAGATGGTGCTATGATGCAATAAACTGGTTCAAGAGTGCAAGAAATACACTGCATGCAAATATTTTTCTTCTTTACCTGGTGCTGCTGCTTTTTTGGTGGCTGGGTTGGCTGCAGGAGCTTTTGCTGGCTCTTAAAAAAAGTAAAAATAAAAGAAACCATTTATTGCAAAGCATTATATTTTAACAACCCTACAGAAATCTGAGGAAAGGCTTCCAGTGAGGAAGCCTGTAACAATTTTTTTTTTTTTAACTGAAGAGTTAAACAAAGAGATTACCTAAAGGGAGAAGGCCTGAGTTGTCTTCAATAAACTCAACGGCAGCAACATAATAACCAGCTGAAGGGCTAGTAAACTCTGGTTGTTAGGCATTGAATCCCTTCTTTCAGCTTTTTCTGCTCACTTGTTCAATATCTATTGGCAAAGCAGAAGAAAGAAGGCATGTAGGGGTTTCAGCATGGCCTTGCCCCTCAGGCAGCAGCTGTGTGCTGGGAGCCTCTGCATCTGATCTTGCAGCTAGGAGGGCAGAAGGTCCTGGACCAGCCTCTGGCAGTTGAGGATTCACTCTTATGAATTCAGCAGTTGTACCTCAAGGGATCCCACAGCTATTCACAGTGGCATCCTAATCTGAAACTGGCCCTGGTTAGAAGAGGTGAAATTGGGCTGTTTTTGCAAAGTACTTCCACTGAGTTGGCTATACCAGGAATGTCCCTCCATCCTGAAGAATGGAGGACCATTAGGAGAACGCCTTCATTTTTGATCCTGCACTTGAAAGAACAATTGCTGTATTCTTTCTCAGTCTTTTCATGAAGCATTTGCATTGTACTGTCTTTGTTTGTAGAGCCTGTCCTTGCAGAATGAAGGTCCTAATGACAAAAGGTGTGTGCATCCCCATGTGGATTTGAAGAATCTTAGCCCCATGTAGAAGAACCTAAGTAACCTACTAGACTTATTCACTCTTTTACTACTTAGTAATTTATTTTATCCTCAGGAGCTACCAAAATAACCTGTACTTAAACCACAGTAGTTTAACAAATATCCATAAGCTAAACTTCACTAACAATCATAAAAGATTTTTTGTATCAACTAGAAGGTTTGTTAAATTAAAATTCACATTTTCATATCTTGAGAGGAAATAACTAATCATTTTAATCACAAGCTGAATTACAGAATGCCAAAAAATGTTAGTTAATCCTGCACATCTGTCACTGTATTATTACAATGAAAAAGAACATGGCTAAATCAGGAATGTAATTTTTGTCCTTCCCCTCCAGTCTTTTGAGAAGTTCATAAAAGATGCATCAGATTGTCTTGTGAAATGTAATGAAAACAAAATATAGTTTGCATGTGCAATGTGGATTGCATTATTTCCATCAATTTAAAAGCCCACAGCTGACAATTATATCCTAACTTAGTTATTATCACAGCATTGTAATTATTTGGGGTGTACACTCCTCCTTCAGGCAAATTTGTAGAAGACCTTGAAGAAGAATTTACTTAGTATCCCTTTTTTGCAGAAGAGATGCAACACACATGTTCTACAAATGTCAAATGGACCTTACATGCAACAGCAGGACTCTTTCATTTATTCCCTTCTGAGCTCTCAGCTAGAGTATGCTTGACATTGAATTTTTAAAACTTTTTTTCATAACATCTGTGAAAATGAACTAAGGTTTCGTTGTGTTATACAAAGATTTTGATTTTAAATATCTGAGAAACTAAAATAATTTAAAAAAATAAAATTAAGGATATTTTGACTAAAAATTTATTTAATTTATTTAATTTCTATATAACTTTTTAGTGGCATTGAAAGAAAAGTGCCCGAAGTTTAAACTGCCCTTGCAAGCATGCCATTTCCAGTTTGCTATTCACAAATTATTTAGGTGTTAATGATTCTGCACCTTTACATGACCTACTTTCAACTGCAAATTTCACTCTGCAAATTTCACTCATGTGATGGAGATGGGAAGTTTTGCTATGACAGCTGCTGTGGAATTCGCCCATGAAAGGAATCACAGAATGGTTTGGGTTGGAAAGGACCTTAAAGATTATCTCGTTCAAAACCCCCTGCCAGGCAGGGTCACCTTCCATGATATCAGGTTGCTTAAAGCTCCATCCAGCATGGCCTTGAACACTTCCAGGGAGGGGACACTTCCAGAGAGTTCTCTGTGTAACCTGTTCCAGCACCTCACCACCATCACAGTAAAGAATTTCTTCCTAATATCCAATCTAAACCCACTCTCAATTTAAAGCCATTACCTCTTCTCCTGTCATTGCACACCCTTGTGAGAAGTCCCTCTCCAGATCTCCTGTAGGTTCCATTTAGGCACTCAAAGGCTGCTCTGAGGAATTATGTGTGCAAATTAATAAGTCCTTTAAGACCTGCTTGAAAACAGGTTCTTATTTTACTAACAGGACATTACTTGTAGAATAAGTCTATAAAATGTTTTGTTAGATATTTCTGCAAATTTTGCATAAGAACCGAAAGTATATATTTTTTTTTCACTGCCAAAAGAAATCTTTTAATAAATTGCTGCAAAACTGTGGATGGCAGGAGATTGATCTGCCATTGAAGTCACAAAAGTTCATACATGGAAATGAGAGTCACTATACTCGTTAATTGCGAATTTGAATCAGATTTCGAAGCCCCATATTTTTCCTAAGTTTTCTTATATACTGTACTATCAGAACAGAATGCTGAGCAGATGAAGATTTACCAATGATACTGTCTTACTGTCCTTACTGTGTTGAGGCATTGATTGCAAATTTGCAGAAAAGGAAGACATAGCTCTTCTCTTTTAAATAATACCAAGTTCTCAGAGCATTTTTATAGCATTTTTCCAGAAGAGCACAATTCCTATCTATTTTCAGCCACAGAAGTTTCTCTGATGGAATCAGCGCTACCCAGACAGGTGGGGCCCTTGTTTGCATTTGTGAAGGTAAATTTGGTGTTCCTCAGCATGTTCAACTCTGAACCTTCTCAGCCAATTTATGAAAATTGCTGCCACTGAGATCACATTCAGCTGAGACCTCAATTTGACATTTCCTCCCCAATTAAACCTTTGTTTTTGAAGACAATGATAGGAAAGAGGGGAAGGCAAAACTGTCAATCACAAAGAGGAGTGTGCAGTTAGATGTAGGATAAGAATGGATTAAGAAAGTAGGAGGCAGCTGAAGTCTAAACATATAATTTTGCAATTAAAAATGATGTAGCTACTTTCTTCTTTGTATTTTCAATAACAATAACTATTCTTTTTGGATTAATGAAATGAACCTTTGAAACTGTATGGGATATAAAAGAGATAGTAGTTTCTTACTTTTGAGTTCTTTGGATACAGCAGCTTCTTTTTTATCTGTAAGAGAAAAAAACAAACATATGCATAAAAACATAGTAAGGATAAAGGTGGAAAGAAAACCGTAGTGTGTGCTTTAGAGGTGAAACAGCTTATTTGCTATAAAGTGCATTGGAATGATACACTGATTCATTCCTCTTCTGTTTGTTCTGTGGTACAGTGGCACTAATTGTACCCCAAGTGTAAATACGGGAAAGCCTGTGTGACCCTGAACACTCTTGTTTACTTTTGGCGCAGTAATCTGTGGGGTTTGACACGTGGCTGAGTTACCATGGCTTACATGCAGCAGCTGAGCTATGGATGCTCACCATGTGTATGGGGTCAGACTGCAGAAGCAAAGGGAGGATGTGCTCATGAGGAAAGGCACTCTCTTCCTGCAGTTGTTGACAATCACACAACTGAGGCCTACTTTAGATGATTTTGTACTTACCATCTATTGAACTTAGAGGAACTCTGCCCTACACATAGTCCATGGAGAAGCAGGCAAAATTCATCCCTGGTTGACTTGAATACAATTGAAATTACTTAGCTGAATCAAAATGCAACATGGCCAAACAATCTACCAGAAAGACTTCACTAGGCTGCTCAGTCTAACTTAAGGTCGGATATTTGGGCAACCTTTGCAGGACTTTTTTCTGATGGCCAAGAGATTTGGAATCTTTACTGAGGTGATATAAGTGTGCAGAAATACACAGAGATAGCTTCTCTCTCTGTTATAATTTCTAGTGCTATTCTACCTCAGGGCTTTTAGCTGGGTAAAAAATTTTAGAAATAGTCCTGGTGCTTCACATACCTTTTTCACTAGTCTCACCTGTACAACCAAGAAATTACTCGTGGAGATCTTGTGAGACAGGAACAAAGGCCTGCATAGAGCAGTGGTAGAAGGTATTCCCCTGGATGGTTACATGGAAATTAACATCCTCTCTAATTAACTATAGTGTTTCTGGAATGTAGGCAGGATAATTCTTATGTCCACAACATATATGAATGATAAATGAATTGTGCTCTTAAACACTAATATAAGGAATACTTCAGGGCAGAAACTGTCAAATTAAATTGCTTGCAAATCCAAGACTATCCCATTACTTCTAATAATAGAAAGTTGCTTTTTTCCCCATTGCTTTCTAAATTGCTGTGAAGAAGTTGATATGAGATAAGGTAATGCAAATGACTGCCAAGTAGTCTAATAATCTTGAAAAATTTGGAAGAAAATATATGTCTGCCTGAGTGATATGCTGCTCTGAACTGAAATATTTCTGGCTTAATCCTCTGCTTCCACTAACTCTCTGGGAAAGCATGTTCTGCAGGCATTACTTCAAAGTATGATAATTACCACATTTAGATGAAATTAATCATGAAGGCAGCTTCCAGCCATGTTATCTGGAAAAGGAGCCTATTGAAGCCTTCAAGTTGCCAGATATGGAAATTTTGAAAGGTATATATTGCAGTGATATGAATCATTTATCAGAATAATCTTCCATTGCTGGAGGTTATAAAAAATAAATAAATTGACACCATGATTTACAATAACAGACTGGATCTAAATAAAGCCTTCAAGTTCTTTTCTTTTTTCATATAAGTTGCCATTTATTAGGGCAAGATACTTTCATAAATTTCAAACCCATAATTTATTTTGAATGAATCAATGTGTTTTCCCATCATCTGAAATATATAACATATAGTAAATATAGTTAATAGCTGGAAAAATTTTCAAGTAAGAAAATTTTATAATTTGGGGGGTTTGTGTATTTTTTTTTGTTTTTAAAGTGCAGAAAAATTACCAATACTTGATTCCAACAGCAGATAGTAATATGAAGATGTAAATAGTGTTAGGATATTATTTTCAAGCCAAGGTGTCTAACATTTGATTTGTAAAGTCATATTTAACCAACTAGGTTGGAGTGATTTACAGAAAATTGTCCAGAGGAGGTTGTGTAGGACCTTGAACCATGGAAGTACCTTTGAAGGTATATAGCATTTACATCTACACATGTCAATGAAATAAATCACTTAGTTGCAAAGAAATTAACAACTGGTAGATCTTAGAGAAGGAAGGAAAGCTGATCAGGACTTCTGAAGTCCCTAAATATGGTTACCTGCCCTAAGGCACAATTAACACATACCTTACCAACTCAATGGAAAACAACACCAAAAATGACTTGGCCAATGAGTTATACTGGTGCAATTTGAGACAGTGAGAAATTTGTCTCATTAATTTTTACTTTACTGAGGTCTAGGGTTTAACTTTTAAGCTATGGGAGTGTGACTGGGAACATAGCTAATATACAATCAGGTTTTAATATTCATTATGTATTTTTCTTAAAAAAAACCAGCAATGTGTTCTCTTGCTTCTAGGTGGGTATTTTTTTTCATGTTAGTTAAGAGGAGGAATTTCCAAAAAACCCAATTTCTTCAGAAAATTTTGAAGACACATTTGATATTTAGGTTTTCTTAAAGGGCTCCTGTAAACAACCCAAATACTTTGCAACTCAAATATTTGGGTACCTCTGACAACCCTATCAATTTCCTTTCCTTGAAAAAACCTGCAGCAGACTTTAAAGGGCTAAGCTGATAAAATAATTCATCATCTGTGGAACACTGTAAAGCATCCTTTTCTTTTTATATCTATTCTCCAGAGGTATTTGAAGACAATTGTATTCTGGTCTGTATTCTCAAAAAGTAAGCATGCTTGTACAAGCTCTCCTCAGGTGAATGAACAGCTTTTTCTTTTATTGACTCTTAGTCTTTAGTGAAAGACAAAAGTACAGTAATGCTTAAAAAATTATTTTATTAAAAACCACCAAATATTTAAACAAATACGATCTTTGTTCTTATCTCTACAGGCTAAAATGATCAAATTTGAATTCAGACTAGGAACTAGCATTTGGCAGCTGGCACAGATGTATCTCAGTAGAACAGCAAAGCTGTATTTTATTTTTTTTGCCTCTTTTTAGCACATAGCTCAATCTTTTCCTCAGGACTCGATCAGCATTCGTTTGAAGTAAACTACCAGTACACAATAACTACAAATGACATCTAAACTGCACATGGGGCAAGAAAAAAAAAATCCCTCTAAGCTTATATAGTGCCTTTCATGGCAGTGAGTCCCTAGGAGGTTGGTAATAAGCTATTAGACAAGGATGCCCCAGTGCTCTGTTACAGAGTTTGGTTGTTTGAGTTTAAACAAACTTCGAAAATGGAATATTTCAAACACTACTATGAAGTGAATTCCAGATATGAGGTTCACAAAACTTTTACACCTTTTTAACAATGGATTTATAAAACAGTGTACATTGTACATTTCAGAACAGGAGATCTGCTCATGCAGCCTATATTTTTGGTAACTAAAAGGAAGTTCTGGGAAATAAATGGATCTCAAATTGTACTCTCTTGAAAGGCTTCTCTGTGTCTTTTTTCCTAGAAATCTCTCACTCAAACATACCTAGGGGTATTAAAAAGACCTTAAAGTATTATTCAGATAAATGAGTATTTCAGAGACAGTATATTGATAGCTCGGATAATGGTGCACCATGTTAAAATAGCAGCTAAAACCCTTCTAATTAGAAAAATTCTTGTATATGTTGTATCTTTCTATTTGGAATCTTACAAAAGAACATGTTGATAATATCAAATTTGCAAACAGAAATTATTTTCAACATTAATGGGCAACCACAATTCCCAAGTTGAATGGTAGATAATATCCTAATCAAACATGCTGTAACCCAATAGATTCTTCTGCTGCTGATCTGGACTAAGTACTAAGACCCTGGGGATTACCAGATGCCTCTGGAAGATATGATTCACTGAATCAAAAACTAAAGAAAAAATTAAAATGTTAAGCAGTTACTGGAAGAAGGAATTTTCACCTGAAACCTCAGCTAACACTTTCAACTTCTTCTGTTTTCTACCTGATGATCCCATACTAGAATGGACCTAATCAAATCTCACTGACTGGGTAATAGTCTACACATACCCACAGAAAACAGTTGTGTGATGAAAATGCCTCACACAACATTACCATAGTTCTCCAAGCAGAATGTTCCTAATGAGACTCACACAAATCTTGTCTCATTTATTGGTTCTGTTGTTTATTTTGACATTGATATTCAATTCATCTCGTGATTTAAAGTCAGAGAATAAAAAGAGAAAATGGCAGAAAAATGATCAGAGACTTAAAGAATCAGAAAGAATTGTGTTGAAAATAAAAATAATATTTTCCAGTGCTTTGAAATCAAAACTGTGTTGGTTTTTCAGAAACAAAACCAAAAACTCCTGGCTGTTACTACCAACCAAAGCACAGTCAATCGAGTGCATGCTTTGGGAGCTTGGTTCTGGCTTTGCAAGTACATGCAACAGCAGAGTTTCATGACATTGCAGCTTTCAAGTATGACAGCTAAGGTTCCCTTTGCTGCCCTGAGCAAGGGTTCACATGACTGGAAATAAAAATGATAGCAGGTGGCATCTGATGGCTGAGAACTTCCATCATGTGAATGGAAAACATCATTATAGTCACCTAGAGACCAGTCTCACTACTGTCTGCTCCCAGTCTAGCAGATGTACCAGAATTTAGAAACAATTTATTAAGTGGCACAATTTGCAGCTAATGTGATTTACAATGGTAAAAGAGGAACACACCCCAGATAGCTGAGCATTTTTCAAAATGAGCTGTTCAGCATGTAGTAATTACCCGAGAATCGTCAAACCTTTTATTAAAATATATTGTGGTTTAATTTTTTTTTCATTTACTTGGAGTTCTTAAAACTATTTCCAAAATATAGTATTGATTTCAAATAATATTCTAACAATTCTGAGAAGTGTTCATTCCTGAAATGCCTTTAAGAATTTTTTACTGAGATGCTTTTTAACTTATATTATTTTTTGGTAATTTTTCACTAATTACATGTCATTATTGAAGTAATTTTTACCTTACCACATCTCAAAGCTTTTCAGAGTATTTTTAAATTTTGATTTCAGACACTTCTGAAACAGCAGATGCCCACATATAGGGGTGTTATATCAGAGCAATTACTCTTTCTGGTGTAATGTCTCCATTTTACAATAATGTCTCCATTTTACAATAAAGATTTTAAAAATTCCCTACAACATAGAAATAAAGAAATAATTTTTCTTAGTAGACATAAAATCTGTAAAGGCTCTATCAAAACTGCTCATTTAATCTAGGATTAAATTTTTAATATGACCGAACTCCTAAAATTTGGTAAAATAGCATAAAAGAGCTATTTAGAAATATCAACATTTCTCCCACATGAAAAGTTCTGTGTTTAGACCTTGATTTTGTTCCCTGTCTTAACCACTGAGCATGATATTACCATATGCTCTGTGAAAACTTCTGGCAAAACTCTTGCCTTTCCAAAATTACATTTCTTGGTGGGCATGAGAATGGCATCTCATTTCACCAACGAGGCTGAAGTTGTGCTCAAGGGAAAGCAAGGTACAGTGCCACTACTGCTTCAGAGCTGTTCCTGACCTATTACATGACAACAATAAACTCTCTGACCAGAATTTAGCTATCTTGCTTTGATAATAAAAGCAAGATATGACAGCCAAATTCACTGTCAGAGACCAGTAAGCCTTGAATCCCAGACTACAGTTTTGCCTGCAGAGATTTCTGCATGCAAAAAAAAGGGAAACTGCAGAATATTGTTATTATTGCTGGGTAAAATCGGCAGATGCAAAGCTTCTGTGTGTTAAAATCAAATTTCCTCAAGCAACATGAGACTGGACTATAAGATAGAAATTTAAAAATTAACTGATAACCTATGCAGTATGTAAAGATGCTTGAATAATGTAGAAAAAGGAGTTAGCTAACTAAAATTCCTCTGTTGATTACAATGGTGATAGTACTCTTAAATGTAGACAGACCATTTTCACTGAAGCAGGAAAAAACATGAAAAATTTCCATCCATTCCCTGAGAAGGGTATCTTTTCACCTCAGCATTGTCTGTATTTCCTGTCCACTCAGGCTTTTTGATCGTTTCTAAATTTCTTTGATGTCTCCAAGTCCCTTCTCATCACCAGCGCTTGGAGGTGTTATTTCCTCTGTAGTGTCTTCTCACCACACCATTTGCAAGGCAGCTCTATATTCTGTGTAGCCGGCAAGTGCCTGCAAGCCCTGAGCACCAGAGCATCAGAAGCAGAGAGTAACCTAAAGCCCCAGAGCTTTTCAGAAAGTGTTTTGGCAACGCACATAAATGAAATGCTAAATGTTATCTCAAACAGATTTCCCAAGATCATTAAAAGGGTTCGCTCAATAGAGCAAAAAATAAAGCAAGTAGAGGAGGGATGTGAGAAGACAAGTGATTCAGTTACAGTAAGAAAAAGCCTGCACTTTGGGAATGGTCAATTTCAAGTATAATAGTGGTTTGTGGTTCCACTAATTGGTGATTTCTCCTTTCTACTTTGTAATTCCTGGAATTACTGTAGAGCAGATAGAAACTTGTTCATGTTAAATACATGCTCACATATGAACAGTATCCTGTTTTATACCAGAAATCTTGTGGCCTGACAGACTAGGGCATGGATCATCTCCCTGTACTCGATACAGGTGAGGCTGCACATCAAATCCTCTATTCAGTTTTGGGCCCCTCACTTAAAGATCACTGAGGGACTGGGATGAGTCCAAAGGAGGGCAATGAAGCTGGTGAAGGGTCTGAACCACAAGCTCTGTGAGGAGCAGTGAGGGAGTTGGGGTTGTTTAACCTTGAGAAAAGGTGGCTCTGGGGGGACCTTGTCACTCTGTCTACAATTACCTGAAAGGAAGTTGTAGCAAGATGGAGGTTGGCCTTTTCTCCCAGGTAATTAACAGTAGGATAAAAAGAAATGGCTTCCAGTTGTGCCAGAGGGTGTTTAGACTGAATATTATGGAAAAATTATTTGCAAAAAAGGATGCTCAAGAATTTGAAGAGGCTGCCCAGGGAAATAGTTGAGTCATCCTCCCTGTGGGTATTTAAAATGTATGTGTGTTCACTTGGAGACATGGTTTAGTGGTGGACTTGGCAGTGATGGGTTTAAGGTTGGACTCAATAAGCTTAAAGGTCTTTTACAACCTAAAAGGTGTTCATCACGCATGGTTTAAAAAATCAAACTCAGGAGCATGATATGAGATTGCAGTCATCCACACACAGGAAGATGCAAGTGCAGCTAACTGCAGAAACTGCAGCCCTTTTGAGAAAATGTAGTGGTTTTTTATGTAGCAAATGTGAGTAATAACATTACTTCCCAAAAACTTAGGAATCAGATATTTCCCTGGAATAACCTGTCATTTGAATTAGTGTATATATTATAAGAGATGAGAATTTTCTTCAGCATTTTTTGTCTTTCCTTGAAAGAGCTGGAGGATGCACTCTAAACTTGTATTAATAAAGCCCAGCACCAAAAGTGTTTGAATGATTCAGAAGAGAATTTTGTGTTAGAATAGGTTTTGTTGAGTGCATGTGTGCTATACATCCTTGTGATATCTCTTTCTGTATTCAACACATCTCCATTTCTTTGTCTGTTGGATAGATAGATGTACAAATGGCATCTACAAGCATTATCACTAGGAAGAAGATATCTGCTTATCTCTGAATACAGATGCTGTCAACATTCTCACTCTTTGAGAAGGGAAATCTTAAAGAAATGTCCATCTATTCATCATTATAGGTGACACAATAATTATACTCTTGTAAGTGAGGCAGAATCTATGAGAAAGCAACTTCATGCAGAACATACTGCAATCAAGCTAAAAATCAATGCTTTTCTAACCACAGTTATGTATGACTCTTCTGTTAAAGAACATTTGCCTGTTCTATTTTCCTAATTATTCAATAATACTTTATCTGACTTAGTCTCTCAGAGTTACATATAGCAAACCACAAAATTGGCTCTGCTTCTTGGAAAACAGGTCAGGAGAAAAGCATGGCCATTGGGAACATTTACTGAAAGGATCATAACTAAAAGTGAAGGGTAAAGGCTTTAAGTCAGAAATACTTCTGATCTATGAACCTTTATAGGGAAAAGACACACAAGAGACTGAAGTATACTTTCAGTTCAGTGATATGAATGTCTTTATCTAATATGTACTCATCAAAACTCAGTAAAAGCTTTTAAAGCTTTATTTCAAGGTAAAGGGAAAAAGATATTTTTCTTTTTAAGTCTAAAGCAAAAGAAAAGAAAGAAAATCATCCTGATCTCAGACTCTGAAGATTCCTCCTGACTAACTAAGTGTGAGTCAAGCCATGAACTTGTCTATTTAGCAACAGCAGAAAATAACCCTGCATAATTATGTCATTTCAACCTGGTAGATATATCTGTGTATGGACATTTAACACAGAATAATTATCCCAAATATCAGGCCTGCTGACTCAGATACACATCTTATTTTGAGGGCATAGAACAGTTTTCCTTCATTAAAGAGATTAACTTTGTATTGTTTGAGGCATAGTCATATTCTAATCCTGTTATTTCTGGATGTGACTGGAAAAATAATCATTACCATTAATCCCCAGACCAGTGTAAAGAGAGTCGAAGAAATAAATTAGATTCTTTAATTAAAGCTATGCCACCCAGCTGCTTGCAAAACACAGCTAGTTCTTTGTACATACCTGGAAGTCCAAAGGCAAACTGTTTATTTGGTTACCTGTGTGGGCTTTAGATTATTTATCACACTCATGCTTGATCATTTCTAGTAGCATATCTCCCCAAAAATTTCTTTATGAGATTGACAGTACAGTGTCAGAAGAGGTTGTCTGTCAGATGCTAAATCACTCCTCTGATTTGCTCAAGGAAGGTTCTCTTGCCAACTCATCAAAAAGTGAGTGGTAGTGCGCACCCAAGCCTCCTCCTTTTTATCTGTATTTATTAAGGGGTTGACATTTCTAATTCTTTGTCAGCTTGATTTTACCAACATTACTCACCACTCTCACCTCTCTCCCTACTTTGTGTAGTCCAAGATGGAAAAGAAGAAATACAAAACATCAGATCTGGATGGAACAATACTTAGTGTTAACTTGGAAGCATTCAACTCCTGACACTCAGCAAAAGAGCCACTGGAAAGTGAATTTTTGCATTTATTCATATGCTACTAACATTTCATGAGCAGGGCAGCTGCAGCAGACAGTGAGACCTTTTTATGTGCTGGAGATCTCTTTGTATGACATATTGGGGGGGCAGGGAGAATGGGAAGTAAAAATATTGCCAATATGGAAATTACAGGGGAAAATACTGTTGATGCTCCCTGGATGGAACATGGTCAACATATCCAACTTTCCTCACACCATACAATCTGAGGGGGACCAAACAGAGGGTAAGAGTGGAGACTGCAGCCAGATTCTGTCAAAATCCTTGCACAGGAGGGAATTTGGTGGCACTCTTTAGTGAATAAGCCGCATTAGAGCTGAAAACCAAGAGAGATTAAGGGGAAAGACCTACTGTTAAGTCAGCAGCTCTGGTAAAATAGCTTTCCTTGGACTGATGCATGTCTCAAGATTATCTCAGATACTATACTGAGATACCCACCACCAAGGTACCACCACCCCTCAATGAGTAAAGGTATAGATGCATGACTAAACTCACTTGAGCTCTTTCTGAATGTACATAAATAATAAAAAAGTAAATTAAGAATCAGCAGAAGTTAGGGAAGACTCCATCATAACTTCTGGGCTCAGTCGTTGGCCTGAACCTCTTCTCCGCTGCAGGGACGCATATTGGGTAAGAGCTGTATTCAAAGCATGCTGAATGATCATCTCCTTAGTACATTGCTTTGAACACATTTTTGCAGTCAGACACTATCACTGGCAATCCTTCAACCTAAACCTGTCACAATTTTATTAATAGAGTGCTATACTGTGAACTGTTAATGTGAGTCCTTAATGGGTGCTAGCAATCACTGGCAGACATAATCATGTGGAGATCCAGGAGGAGGTCTCTCTGTTTCGGCATAAGACCCTGAACAAGTCAGTCCAAGCACCCTCTGATCTGGTGAAATGCTCAGTGAAGAGTCCCCATAATGGGACACTGACAGGATGGTTGGGCACAAGGGTCTCAGTTTTTCTGGGACACAGACAGACTAATCAAACATTAAGGTTTTAAGAAAATCTCCCTTTTTCACATGACAATGAGCAAGGATGGAAAAGGATCAATTTCCACTAAAGCTGATTCCTAGTAAAGTAAGCAGGAGATGAGTCTTACACGTGAGAGTCACCACATCAATTGCAATGGAGAGTCAATCTTAAGACTGAGTCAGTTCTTATTGTGAGGTGAAGGAGAGAAAAGGGGAAGGCAGGAAAAAGCTTTTTTCTAACTCTTTTTCTCTTTGCATTTAATCTAATTTCTATCCTTTGAACACTGAAAGCTAACCATGTCCTGGAATGGCACAAGTGATTAGTTTTGTTCTGGTATAGATTAATGTTACCATTCCCAGTTGAAAAACTCTTTCAATAGGTAATAGGGCACAGAAACACCATGGTGACTTTGCAGCCTCTGTACTTTTTATAAAAGTAGAAGAGGTGTTTAGGAGCTCAATTCTCACAGAAAATCAATGGAAGTTACGTGTCTGGCCTTCCATGACGTGTTTGTACATCCACCAGGATATATATGCTGCATATTTAGGCATGATTTGAAATCATGTTGCCAATCATTGATGATGATGAAGCATAGAATTCAAAGTCCACTGAGCGCTTTGAAGTTTTGGTATAGGACATGTTTGAGCTGACTTTTGTCTTAACAACAAGTCACATCGAGACCATGGGAATTTCCTTTCTGCTGTGTTTGCATCTCTTTTCTGCCAGATTTTTTCACTTCTCCCTCACTGTGAACCTGTTTTTATTCTTCTGTTTTTATCTGTTTGGGAAGATACAATTTGAGGATTTCTGGCAATGTCAATTAGGAAACAGGCTTTTCTATTTTCCATGGAAGAGTAAATACTTAGAGGATGACTACCAGTCATGTGCTCAGCTTAAAAAGGCTTATAAAACTAATGCAGAAAGGAATTTCTATTTTTCCAATGAACCTACAAGGCAGTTGTCTCCAGCTGCATTCCTGTATTGACTCTTCATTACACTCTCTTTTAGCTTATTATGTATATCTCTGAGGATATACCTCTGTAATGCTCAAGGCTAGAACACACCATCAGGCTCTCTAGTCTGATATTTTGTTGTCAGAGACTCCTATATTTCAGCTAGACACCTTTTCAGCTGATGTGTATTTTTCATTAGGTAAACAATCATCTTCTGCAGACACCAGGGAAAGCAATATCCACCCTGTGCTCTGGGTAGTTTATCACTCTTAGTGTTAAGAACATGTACCTCATTTTCAGTCAGGATTCAGTGAGCTTCAGCTCTCAGTCATTCATTCTTGTTTAACTGTCCCTACTATGTTAAAGGGAGCTATTGTAGCTGGAATCCTTTTTTTTTTTTTTTTTCTTTTTCTGCAAAGGTACTTAATATCCACAATAAACAAGTCACCTCTTTTTGAAGAGATGAACTGAGTACTTTATTCTTCTATGTGAAACAAAAAAAAAAATTCCATACTTTCTAAATAACTCAAGTGAGTTTTTTGGTTTTTTTGTTCTTCCTCCAATTTTACATGCAACTTCCAGTCTCTTCAGTGCTTTATAGACAGGTGATGTATGGCCATGGTCAATGTCCCCTGTTACAAGGCTTATAATTTCATGTCTGTATGAAAAAGTATCAACCTCAATTTTGCATTCACCTTGTCAGTTATAAAGCTACCTTCCAGATGTAAATGTAAGTACCAATATAACATGAGACAGTAGGGAACTGGCCCTGAGGTTAGAAAGACTATATTTGGGTGTCAAAAGAGAACATAACTCTGAGTAATGGGATAAAATTAAGCAGAGGAAAATTTAAGCAGACTGGAATGAAATACTTCTTAACTGCAAGATCTGTGAGGCTGTAGAATTATCTTCTGGGGGAATTGATGGAGACCCAGTTACTTCAGACATTTAGAACTAAACTGGTTAAAGCACTTGATGATATTCTGTAAGGATTTATCCTACATTGCCAGAAGGAAGGATTAGGTGACCTAGTAGGTCATTTCCATCTCCTCTTTCTTTGATTTTGTTGTACAAAGACCCACAAACAGAAAATTCTTATCAAAGTTAAGAGATGCCCCTAAACCCTGTTTGTGTAACAGAAAAAAGAATAAATTACATCACTTGCTGGTAACTGTGCAGGAATCCTAATCCAGCATTTCTGTGGGTTGGTAAATGCTACCAGTACTGATGGCTGCATGCATAGTTTGTGAAAGCAGAAGAATCTACTAATGAAAAAATGTCAGGAAACTTCCAGTGAATTTTATGAATAGGATGCTGGAGAAGAGCAGTAGGAAGGGAAAAATCAGAATGGGCCCAACATACAGAATAGGGTCATGAGCAAGTTATTAGTCAGGAATGGATTGGCCTGTAGTACAGAAGATGAAACCTGAAGCTGCAGTCATCCATCTGGGAAAGCTAGGTGCTTTTGTGTATGGGCATTGATTCATATAATGATATTACCAATTGGAATCATAATTAGATGAAATCAGAGCCAGGGGCTTTGCTAAAGGTTTTATAAGCCCACAACAAGCTAAACTTCTTCAAAAATGTATAGATGGATGAGCAGTTTAGCAGAGAAAACTGTTAAAAAAATATTGGTAAGAAACAACTTAGAGGAAGATCACACAGTTCTAAGGTCCTTAAGTTCCTCCTTTGTTTTGTGTGTGTGCTTTAATATGGTTTATTCCTAAAACAGATCTCAGCTCATAACACACTGTTTCCTTATTATTGCTCTTATACATTCATCTGCATGAGAAATCACAAAGCAACTCATTGATTATTCTTTTTGTTGCTTAATTTTTACATTTGTCTCTTCTCCTAATCTTTCCAAATTTAGCTGCAAATAAATGGAAACTGTTGGTTCCTGTTCTGAGTTCATCTGGGAGGGAGAAGTTATTTCCTACTTAGCAGCCTGTATGATGTTGTGGTTTGGATTTGTTACTCAGACATTGTTAGCAAACTTGAGTTTTGCCTATTGCCAAGCAGAGCTTGCATGGCATCAGAGCTTTATTTTTTTCCCCACACTGTCTGTGCTTAGTAGGAGCTAGGAAAATGTTGGGAGAGGACACAGCTGGAACATCTGAACCAAACTAAAGGGAATATATGGTAGGGAATACACCAAATACAGAGGTGTATTCCCTACCATATAATGCCATGTTCAGCAATAACAACTGAGAGTAGAAGAAGAACAGGGGAAGGGTGTCCTCTGCTTTAACTGGCTGAGATTTATTAATCTCTGTCTCAACCAATGAGTTTTCTCACTTTTGCTCTTCCTGTTCTCCTCCCCTTCATGTTGATAAGAGGGGAGTGAGGAGTAGCTGTTTGGGTGTTTAGCAGCTGCCAGGGTCAACTCAATCCAGCATCTTAATTAAAAATAAAAAGATAAAAAAAGAGTCAGATAGGGTTGTACCACTCAAAACTCCTACGTTCTTCTTGCTGTAGCAGCCATTCTAAAAGCACATCTGGTCAATCCAAAATGCATCATAGCACTTTTATGTGCACTCCAGTTCCTAAGTGACTCGTTTTTTTTACCTTTTCCTCAGAAATTGTTTAATAAGAAAGAAAATTAGTGAATAAAGATGTTTTATTTTCTGTATGTGACTAACCACTTTTAAAATTCCTTAGACTCTCTTGTTCTGATTTCACAATTCCATTTTTTTCTTGTACACAGCCTAAAATGTGGCAGCCTCTACATCTCATTGGCTGTTGCAGATCTTACATTGTGGCCTCCTCTGAAACACACATCATCCTCCCATCTGCTGACATCTGTCGTGTGACATCTCTCAGACAAGGGAACATGAGACACATCACAGTTCCCAAGCTGGGCTGCTTAACATTGTCAGACACTCAGCTGGAAATACCCTCCTGGCACTGGGCAGGGTAGGGTGAGGAGTTTCAAACCCTGCTCTTGAGAGGGAACAGAGATGTCTTTCTACAAATGTCTACAGCCCATTTGCTCATCAGGAAAAACCTAGGATCAACATTTGTATCCCTGACGAAACATTTAATCTATTGCAGTTAGATCAGCCCAAAGCTTTTCAGGATGTGTGGTATGCATTTACCTCTCTAGATCAGTGGGTTAGCCATGCACCTTTTTTTCCCTAATTATAACTTTTGTCATAAAATATATTTTAATTAATTTTTACTTCTCTGGCAGTACTGAAAGTATTTACATTCCAAAATTATTCTTTTGAGAATAGTGTTACATTTAGATGACATTCTAACATATTTATAGCCATGAAAGCAGTAGGATAAGCAGCATGGGGAGATAAATAGTAGGTTCATCATTACTTCAGCAAACTCTTCTTAAATAGCCATATTTGAAAGGAAACAACAAAAAAACACTCAGACATATGGATTGCAAGAAAAAGATAAATTGCCACCAGGTGTCAGTAGTGGTTCTTTTATTGTAATTGCAGGCTTAATATCGAGACTGAAAAGGCAGAAGCTGACACAAGATAATCACAAAATTAAATGTATTTTGAAAATTGCTGTTCAGAACAGGAATTTAAAAACGATCAAAGGAATTTATCCTCCTGCCTGTATAGAGGGCAATAATAAAGAAGATACTATTGGTGTATAAAATTGTCTTTTCCCCCCATTTCCTACTAAACCACTGTGGGATTGTTTTCAAATTGCAAGGACTGTCCGTTAAAGAAAATGCATCTGTGATCAAAACATGCAAAAGTTTGCAGGCACACAGTCAGTCATGTTTGCTCTTGTCTGGTCACCTCCACTCTGTTCTACCTACTACTAACATTCTTCCTCCAAGAAGACAGACTTAAAGATAGATTTTCTTGCTGTCTTGATCTCACTAGGAAACAGAGTAGCAAGAATAAGCTGGTTATCTCAGTTTTGTGGCAGTCATAAGGTACTGTTTTCAATTTTTATGTCCAAGATAAACTTTTAATTTTCTTCTTTCCTGACTGCAGAGAGACTTCACTTGGTTGTTACAGTGCTATAATTAAAATGTACCTTGGTGTCTGTAATTTTAAGCCCCCAGAGACTTTTCCTATTCAGGAGGCAAAGATTTACTGTGGTATCTAAAGAGATAAATCACCACTCCCCTCCTCTGCTAACACTGCCTGGTGTGAAACATATGACACGGTATAATGTGTCATAGATATATCTTTACCATATGAATATCTTTATCAATGATCTGGATGAAAGGATCAAAGTGCCCCTCAGTCAGCTTTTTGGACAATACCAAGTTGGGCAGGATTGTTGATCTGTTGGAGGGCAGGAAAGTTCTGGAGAGGGATTTGGGCAGACTGAATTGATGGGCTGAGGCCAATTGGTTCAACAAGGCCAAGTGACAGGTCCTGCACCTGGGTCGCAACAACCCCATGCGGTGCTGCAGGCTGTTGGAAGAATGGCTGGAAAACTGGCTGACAGTAAAATACCTGGGGATGTTGGTTGACAGCCAGCTGAAAGTAAGCCAGCAATGCATCCTGCTGGCCAATAAGGCTGATGGCATCCTGACCTGCATCTACAATAGTGGGGCCAGCAAGACTAGAGAAGAGATTGTCCCTCAATACTTGGCATTGCTGAGGCCATACCTTGAAACCTCCGTTCAGTTTTGGGCTCCTCACTTCAAGAAAGTCATTGAGGTACTGGAGTGTATCCAGAAAAGAGAGACAGAGCTGGTCAAGGGTCTGGACCACAAACCTTATGAATGGCTGAGGAAGCTGGTGTTTAGCTTTGAGAAGAGGAGGCTCAAGGTAGGACCTTAATCCTCTCTACTACTACCTGAAAGGAGGTTGCAGTGAGGCAGGTGTTGGTCTCGCAGATATCAAGCAATAAGACAGGAGGGAATGGACTCAAGCTGTTTAGGGGAGTTTTTGATTGGATATTGTGAAAAATTTCTTCACCAAAAGGGTTGTCAAGCCCTGGAGCTGGCCGCCCAGGGAAATGGTTTAGTCACCAGCTCTGAAGGTATTGAAAAGGTTTTCAAATGTGTAGGGATACAGCTTAGTGTGACTTGGCATTCCTATATCAATAGTCGGACTCAATAATCTTAAAGGTCATTCCCAACCTAAATGATTCTGTGATTGTGTGGTAGATCCAAAAAATGGGTGTGCAACCACTGCAAGCTAGTTCCTTTATTTATGGAGTGGCTCCAATGCTCATTTGTAGGGGCTTGTACACTCTGTTGAGAGCGTGCATACACCAACACAACAAAATGGAAGTCAGATCATGCTCCATGATTTGTGACAAGTAAATCTGAACACCAGAACTGCTCAGGGAGGTACCTAACTGTGGTGGCCTTTAAAGATTTGTCACTGAGGTCAGAACCAAGGGATTCTTTAACACTAGTCCTGCTGATAAGGCTTTATGATTTGAACAAAATAATTTTCTTCCTAGATATCAATTGCATTGTCTTATGGCTCTGGTTAATCACAAGGGAAATAGTGAAAGTGTACAAAAATTTGGGATCTTTAATCCATTGGTTTAGCTTTCAGAAGATATGTATAAACAGAAGATAAATATGTGGATAATTGGCCTGGATTGCATGTCTGTACCTGTATTTCCTCATATGGAAAGTGGAGAAAAAAGACACTGATGATTTTCCTAAAGCAATTATAAGATTTGTTACCAAAAAAATGCAAGTATAACAGGAAGATCATTAATGACAGTTGAAAGAGAATTTTAGGTAGGAAATTGTGTGATGATTCAGGCTGATTATCATTATTGCTTTATAAACTCATTTGAGCTATGTGATTTGTTTTGAGAACCAAAACAAAGTGGGAAAGGAATATGCAACAAAGACAAAGGCTGATGTGAATATAATTTCTAGGAAAGCTGATTCAAGAAGGAGCAGGGTAGCTCCAGACTCTGGAAAAGGGACCATCAGGAAAAAATCTGCAAGTAAACTATTAGTGCCTGAAAGCACCAGCCTCTGTATATTCATTTTCATGTAGGGTTGGACACCAAAGCTTTAACACTTTTCTCAGTCAGGTTGCAGACTGAAGCCCCCTGGGCTGATGTGCCCCAAGCACCAGGACAAACTCTGGGAGAGCCAGCCAAAAGCTTATATCTGCTGAGGTGTACCAAGCCCCTTAAAGGGGATTTGGAGATGCAGCTCCTTCTCTATCCAGAGTAGCACTGGATAGATTTTTGTGAAAGTTTTTGAAGTCTGACTGTGACAGACCCTTGTGTCTGATGATTATGTTTTTTTAAGTTAGACTTCTGAGTTTGTAACAATGGAACTATCTATTTTTCAGGACAATTAACACAATGCTTTTGTATGAGCTGAAGGTCAGAGGATTAATGTGGTTTTATCTACAAAGCATTTTTAAAAGCTAATTAAGAATCATTCAGTTTGCTCTGTACTAAAGACTGAGAACATTTCATATTAGATGACTCTTGATCCTCTGCAGCAGCAGAGAGGAGGGAGAAAGAGAGAGAGAAATGGAAGGAGAGAGAATTGGAGAAAGAGTGAGCTGGCATGCAAACAAATATATCACAGGGATGCAGTTAACAAAGAGCAATAAAAAAAACTCCATTCTGGTAGCAGTAGAGATAAAATTGTCTCTTGGACCAAAGGACCAATCTAAAATATTAATCTGAAAATATATTCAGTATTTGCAATTACAAGCATTCCTTGTTAGAGCAAGAGAGATGGAGAAGATTATAGAGAGGTGCTTCTCTCAGAACATTATTTTAGAGATGTTTTTATCACTTAGTGCTTTCAGAGCACCTCTTCCTCTCTCTCTCTCTCTCTCTCTCTCGCCTGACAGCTTGTACATATCACCATTCCTCTATAGGGAATGCCTGTTTAATAGGTCTCCAGCCAGACATGAGTCTTCTGGGAGAAAGTATGCAAGGGTGTGGAGCAGTGGTGGGACTGGGGTGCCAGGAGGACCTCAGAACAGAAGGGGCTGCTCCACTGCTGTGGGGATGAGTGTAGGTGGCAGTGAGAAGGCAGCTTGCCCTGAAAACACCTCAGCTTCATGGATTGCAAAGGTCAGGGGAAGCAAAATGCAACACAAACCAGAGACATTCAGAGGCAGTCCAGGAGTTTGAAAATCATGGTGAGGAGTTTACTTTCAATGCAATGGCCTCTGCCTAGCCTTTTAAAGGGAAAAGGTAAGAAAACTGGAAACTGTTCTGTGTTTTTGGATGCTTATGTATGCTGCTGATTCAAGTGCTCAGAGGTTGATTTTCTGTGTCTGTCCAAATTATGTAAAGACATCGAGGCACCTCATTCCAAAACTGGGCTATGCACTACTATTCTGTTGATCAAATATGGCAATTATTTCAGGCTTAAAACATATTAGGGATAACAGTGGGTGCTGCCAAAGGTAGAAAGTGCACATGCATTCAAAGAACAAACTGAAAGAGGAACAGCAGCAACATGTGTAACTGGAATAAATTATGAATTGCCATTCTCTTAGACAAAGGCTAGAAAACTCCAAAAATGTAGCAACCTACAGAGCTAATAAAAGGGATAGAAATATGCAGATATCTTGGTTTGTCTAATTTGTGTCTTTATAGCATTGGTAGGATGACTCACTGGATTTAGCAACTCCTTGTGAAGATGAACATATTAATAACTTTATGCTGCATATCTGCCATAAAATGTAATCTTTTACAATTCTGTATTCTCAAATGAAACACAAGCTTAGAAGCAGAATAAAATTATGAAAGGTATTTGAATTGTTAGCTTATGTTCTTTTTAAACCTATGTTTATACATTAAAATATGCAACTCAACTAGGAAAAGGATATCCTCTTTCATCCCTATCCCTTCCCCAGCGTGTACAGCTCCCTACTATAAAAGACATGTTTAAATATGGGGTTACAAAGATAGTTGTCCCCAGTAATATGTGTATTTTTATATTTTCCCAAACATAAATTATTGTTTTTCTTCCCATCCATAAACACTTGAATAAGAAAACTAATGCAGTCCACATATGATTCAGTGGCAAAGAAACCAGTTGCTTAGTGAAATTTGCATATGTAAATCACAATATTAGTAAACTATGGGATATAGATCCTTTCAGCTTTTGATAACATCCAACAGATTTAAATAATTAAAAAAAAGAGCACAAGGCTTGCCTTGAGGACATAGTAAATATAGCCCTGAATACTTATATCCTATTCTGAGCCCTTCTCTGTGGCTTTAGGCATTGCGCTGATCTACAGAAAGGTTAATCTGAGTACTTGAGGGCTTGTAGAATGTTATATAGAAAGTGACAGATAAAGCATCAATTGGAATCAGTGTTTCTAGGTATTCAGATAGCGACCAAGCACTAGATGGAGCATTTTTTTCTCCTTCATTTTAATGAGACAGGCTGTGTCGCTTGAGACACTTTTGCATTTGTGCATTAAATATACTTGCAGATTTACTGAAGTAACAAGGAATAAAAATACAGCATTTTTAGTGTAGACAAGACCCAAATTGCTAATTTCTAATCACACTGAAATATTTATATTTTTATGCATGAAACAATCAATTAGGTTTAGGATATTCATTAACTTAAACTTTTAAAAAATTATTTTCTGGGAATGAGAAAAAATTCAGAAAATAACCATCTATTTTCTCCCACACTTAGTGGTTTTATATGGTAATATTTCCATTTATTACTTAAAATGTTCTTATTTATAAAATAATTAATGGAAAAATATATGCTTTCCATTCAGTCTTTGCCATGTAGCTTTTGAAATTAGTTCTGCTCTTGATAGACTTAGTGTATGATGCAAGGCAGTGTTTGTAATTTATTTGTAAATGTATTTATATTTACAAATCTATTATATTTGTAAAAGACCCAAGATCACAGAACAGAAAATTACATGCCTTATATATACAGACATGTATAATAATTAATATAATATAATATAATATAATATAATATAATATAATAGAATAGAATAGAATAGAATATATAATATAATATAATATAATATAATATAATATAATATAATATAATATAATATAATATAATATAATATAATATAATATAATATAATATAATATAATATAATATAATATAATATAATATAATATATACTGTGATACATCTGTATCTATCTATATCTTCACCTGGATTCTTGAATGATAGTGAATTAAATGCACCCTTATCTCAAATGCTTAAAACTTGAAAGTGATTACACTAAATAGTCAGATATCATTGCAGAGAAAGTCAGTGTTCATTTTCTTACCTGCTTTTCTAATTTCAGGGACAGCTATCTTCTCGTGAGCTTTCTCCTTTTTTCCTGTTTTTTCTAAGATTTAATTAAAGAGAGTGATTCAATGTGATAGAACTCTGAATCATACACTCAAATATGCAGTCAACCAAGTCCTGTTGGGCATATACTGAAAAATATATGCCTTATTTGGGAGTTCAGATTATTCCCTTATAGCACTTGCACCCAACTGGCCACAGAGCAATCAGCTGAAAATGAAAATTAATCAGTATACATCAACTATGGATGATTTGGACCCTTAATAATTCATCAAAAGTTAGGCAAAAATCATCAGTGCATGAATGTGGCAGCTTTTAGCTTAAGTTCCAGTAGGAATGAGATCATTAAAAAATAATGAATGACTTAAATATTTCGCATGAAGCAACACCTTAGTGGATTTTAGGTGCTTTCTGAGAATGTGTTATTGGAATATTGTTTAGATGGATATCATGACTTTGCAGTTTGGTCACTGTAAGTTTCAATTGTGATTCTATAAAATAAATAGATCTACCCCACCTTCAGAAACTGATGTACCATGAATTGAGTGCTATCTTCCCTGAGTTTTGTGTATTGCAGTATAACTATGTTCTGTTATATATGGACTCCATTAAATTGTTTAAAAAGCCCATAGATGGCCAACAAACAGGACATTTCATTTGTCAGAAAATGAGTTTAAGTAATATTGGATGCTGAACACATTGAATACCTTAGATATTTGATACAGACGAAGTGGAAACATGCAGATAGTGACTGAACAACTAAGAGGACAATACAGCCAGAAGTATAGGATTAACCTAACAGAAAACAATGGGAAATGAAGCCGAAGTGTGAGTAAAAGTTGAGTGAGGCCAGTAATAAATGTTTCCAAACCATACCTTTCATCTTAGTTTCAGCTGTAGTCTTCTTTTCATCACTCTTTTTCTTCTCCTCTTTTCTCTCTAAAAATAGAAATTGAAGTTCAGCTGGCTTTTTTACACAGAAACACACAAACAACCATGTATGTATGTATGTATGTACGTATGTGTGCATGTATATATGTATGTATAAATGTATTTGGGATCGGGCATCCCCTAACTGCAATATGTTCAAGATTTGATAAGCTGGTCACTTATTGCCAGCAGCTCAGAAGTACAGCTTAATACCCAGAGAGTGAATGTGGTGCTAAGGCTAAAACTGGAACAAACATGCACACCAGATTATTACTTAAATATTAATTCAAGGAACTATGCCCATTAACCTGGTGTAACTAAGAGTTTATTGTGGTGACTCAATAGCCATTCACCTGCGCTGCTTCTTTTTGGTTTCTTAAATTTCTGGTGCTAGGTGATGTACAAAAAGAATTTGTAAGCCCAAGGTTTTACAACAAGATTCTCTTTAATCTGAGACCATTTCTACCTTTGAACTTGTAGCATTTTGCATGCCTCTGGGGCCCAGAAAAAAACACATGAAATCTGCCTTAATTTGCATAGCAAGGTTCAGAGCTGTATGCATTTTGAAAACCACAAGCTGAGGCATTGAGCTTTGTGAAGTGAAGCTTCGTATGGAAGATGTACAGGAAGTGGCAGGAATGTTTACTGCCAATAATCTAAGCAATGACGATGACATCCCTGACTGCAGAATATTCACTGCCAAATCATTCCACCAATTAATCCCATTAACAAAATTTTCTTCCATCAAGCTCTCAAGTTGCATTATTCAGTGTCCAGGTATCTTTGAGATGTCTATATTTGTTGTGAAATTTCTGGGGGATGATTACATAGAGGTATTAAAGGACTGTGGCCCCTATTTCCCAATTGAACTGCCTAATGTAAGATAAGCACTCTTGCTCAAGTCTGAGAAACACAGTCATTGAGCTTACATTCACATCTCATCTCCATCTAGCCACAGTGGTGCTCCTCACAGCTACCAATGAGAGAAATTTCTGTAAATGAGAATGATAGACTTGGTGAATGGGTATTATGGAAAGAGTTATTTATGACTTAAGGAAGTAATCCCATTTCTTGAATAAATTTATTTCCTCTCAATTTGAACAGCTCACATTTAGAATGTCGTATATTAAGTGTATATTTAACACCAGCAAAACTTGTTATTTCTGAAGCAGTAAATGTAGTGGGCTCTATGCAGATATGTACACAGCTAAATTAAGAGGCAGAGCAAATAATTAAATAGGAATTTAGGCAGGTCTTTTGCACTGTAAAATATGAACCCCATCTGTTAATTGAAAGCACTTACTTTTTTTAGCTAGGAATAGTTACAGAGCTACAAAGGGCCGACTGCATGAAGAGGGATCCTAATATGCACAAATTGTGGGTTACACAAGGAAACACAACGTGATTTGGAAGATTTGACATAGACCACAATATGAAATTCAAATGCATTTATTGTAATTGCTACTGTTTCTTAATTAACAGGATTTTTTCACCAATCCTGAGCCACACTTCATGGACAGGGTAAGACCTCACCTTTAAACGCCTGCAATACATTTACAAGAATGAAATAGGGATATATGCACCTGGAAGATTACATGACAGAATCAGTCAGCAAGGCCAGCAATGGACTTCTCATTTAGTCAAGATTTTTTTCTGTTGAGTCTTATACTTTATGTAGCATAAGAAGTAGTCTAGTGAACATGAGTATTATGAACTAAAGCAGTGATGTGCTACTGAATGGGAGATTCAGGTAAAAAATTAATTCCTTGGTGAAAAATAAAAAGAAGCCGCATAGAATAATTTTCTTGCAAAGTGACTGGATTGAACAGAACAGACTTGAAGCAAAGTAACCTCTGAGATGTAATTATTTATTTTTTAATAAGGGACGAAGGACCAAGGCCAGTATAAATCCAAGTAAGATTCAGCAAAGACCAAGAAATGGGGTATTTCAATCTGAATTTCCTCCACCCATCTTGACAACACCTTTTCTTTGTGTTATTCTCTTAGGAGATCAGCTAATTCTTGGACAGTGGTGGGAGGGGAGACAACAGAAGCACGCTAACAATGCGGACCTTGAAATCAGGCCTGGTAAGACCAGTGTGCTACTCTGCCAGTGCTGAGTGGAATCTAAATTTAGGGATGTACATGAGTTGCGGGGCACAGTGTCACAGGAATGCTGTACAGGAACTGGAGGAAGAAGGTGCTCTTAGATGGTCCATGTTCTTATGAAAAGTCTGATTCTGGGAGGAATTGTCAGCTCATCCTATCCCCTCTGAGAAACTGAGGTAAGCATATAGCAAACACTAACTAGTGGGACTGAATGCCAGAAATTTGGAGATGTTTGGGTTCACATTAAATTTCTAAAGTTCAGATCCTTATATGAGGCTTATCTGCATTTATCCTGACCCTCTTGTCAGGAAACCTGAGGAGGAAAGCTCCTGTGAGAGACTTTGGATATTTATTGCCTAAATGTGAAATGCTACAACAACTTTTCTTGCCTACAGATTCTAGTCCTGGCAGAACACAGGAGCAGCAGAGACACATGTATACTTACTGACATACAAAATAAAACAAAGCAAACATTAATTCAGGTTTTCCTGAGAAACCATAATTCAGACTGAATGTAGTGACTTAATTTAGGATAAGACCTCATTTCATTTTTGTCCAAGCAGCTCTGTAAACGTTAAGCTGTCATTGGCATAATTTTAAAAGACCATTCAAGCAAAATAAAAGCTGCCTTTAAATTTCTTTTGCCCTTATTAATTTTGAAGGGATTACAGATCCTCTTTGTTTTACTTGGTGACTGAAATCCTTTCTCTGCTGGACTCAATAAAAGTTTTGCTGTTGATTTCAGTGAGAGTTGGATATCTTTTTAAAAATTAGAATAAATCATTACATCTCATTTTTGATGATATTTCTTTTCTTTCCCCTTGGCCTGTTGCTTAGGGTAGAGACTGACAATGACTGGTCAGTTGCACTTTTGGGTCTAAATAATTTAACATCCATTCACAAAAATAGGATCCTCTAAGAGTTACAAAACTTTTATAAACAATGCAAGGAGATAGTTCTGTTTAGTTTAGGATGTCATGGAAGCTCATACCTTTAAGATTAAATCTAAATTTCAAGTAAAAATTGACCTTAGCTGTTTCTTTGAAAAAAAAAAGTAATCTCTTTCTAGGGTAAGAGAGTCCTTGTTGGTTTGGTTACTTTCTCTATGAGAAATAATTCTGCCTTGATTCAGCCAAACTACTGAAAGCCCAAGAAAGATCAAAGAAACCTAAATAGTATTATCTAAACTTCCATAATTCTTAAAATTGCTTCTGTTCACACAGGAACGCAAAGTGCATGCACACATGCACATATGTGCTCTCTCTAAATCAGAGGTGAATGCTTAGGCCAAAATGAAGTGCATTTATTTGCAAAACTCTGTTTAAATGACACAAACACTTTTTTCTGCAGAAAAAGAAAATACAATTCCTTTTCATACTGAGCAAATGAAAGACTCTTGGGGCACACAGATCACTGGAGATATAGCGCATCCTGAAGGCCTAGGCAATCTCTCCAGCTCGACTCTGCTTTTTTTGAATCCACGTCACTGTTTCTAAATCCCAGTCTGAAACACTATTTGACAGCTTGAAGATTACTTATGTAGGTATTTTTGAGGTCTGCAGAATCTATGCAATACAAATATCATGCTTGAAATTCCTAATGCTTTCATGTTACCTACATAAATGTTTCTTATTTCTTCCTGTAGTGATTGTAGACTCCTTTTTCATGACTCTGTTTCATTAAGCACCAGAACTCTTTGTTAATAGCATGGGCCATATGTTCCCCTCACTAAACAACACAGTGTGGAGCAAAGGAATAAAAATACAAGAGAGACGAAGCCAGAGTAAGCACAGCAGGTCAAAAAAGAGGCCAGGACAACTTCCATAACAAGACCAGCAACAGGAATGCTACTGGACAATGGTCCATGGTAAATATGGTAAATATGATGCAAATATGATTATGATGAATACTTAAATTCCCAGGGGAGAACTTTTTTTTTTATGGTACAACCCTTACTAGTGAGAGCCAAACCAACACAGCTAAGGAAGCTTGGCTAGCCTTCTACTACTTTGTGACTGACATTCCTACTGGACAATAGGAATGAATGTTAGGACCAATTCTGTTATCAGTGCTGGGAAGGGTTTTGCTGATACTTTTTATGCAGCGTGCTTTTGGACAAGCATGTCTGAGCTTAATAATGGGATGATGAGGTTATGTAGGGCCTCTTTGTAAGAGTTTCCATTTTCTTTCCAAAGAAACATGGAAGTTCTCCCTTTGAAAGCTCAGATTAACTTAATTCCAGTAAGTGCTTTCCATTTGGAGGTGCACCATAGGCGAAAGACCATTGTTTTTCTATAACATTTCAAAAGCACTATGAAAAGTTAAAATAATGTTCTGAGGTATTTGTTTGTGTTTTATTGGGTAAACTTTGGTGAATATTTATTTTCAAATGCATACTCAAACATTTTAATTTGTATTATTATAAATGATGAGAAAATATAATAAAATGTCTAATCAAAATATACATTTTTTTTCTAACACTAATAAGCTTTTTTCTCATGTCTGTTTAACTTTTTGTAGTTTATGATAGAATAGAAGTAGTACAGAAGAGCCTCATGTCATTAAGGAAAATGTCAAGGGCTTTCTGAAACAGTGAAGATTTAGGTTTTTTTCATTTTTGCTAAAGCATTAGAATTTACTGCTTAAATGCCTAATTTAAATCATTAAATAGTTACGTTTGAAACCCTGTTCATATTATTTCAAAGATTTTACTGTCTTCAGTACAGATTCATGGAGATATAAGGCCCATATTTCTCAAAAAACCACTTGTGCTGTAAATACAGCAATGCATTAAAGCTAACTAAACAGCTTATCTGTTCACCTAGATTAAACCTAACGCATTGTACTATGGTTTTTCTAATAGAAATATTTTTCTTTTTTTTTTTCTGTTTTTATTCTCCCATGGATTAAAATTTATCAGAAAAATGGATTTTCATCCACGACTCATGTCATTATTATTAAGAATATTCTAAATGGGGAGAAAATTTTCAAAATTGTGCCTTTTTTAAAGGGTTCTGTTGTGTCTTGAGTCATGGTCTCTCACTAAAAGGATTTTTTTAAAGGTAATTGATTCTATAGTATAGAAGAAAAACAGAGATTTTTTTATAGAATAATCCATGTACAGAAGAGAAGGCTGACATTGACAGACTGTAGAGAAGCAGATTGATTTGTACAAGATTTATACACCACTGTACATCAAGGGAGCTTTGTCAAAATTGGTATTGACTTCAGTAATTTAGATATTCTTGGTTATATCCCCTAATGTTCATGAACAGAGATATAGGCTAGAAATTGTTCTTAAGACTGTCAGATAGTTTACATTCTATATAGCAACACAGATGCAGTTGCCAATTTAACCTCCGCAGGAGTTTTGTGGGAAGTTAAACATATTTCACAGCAACTCACTTTACTATATTCTGTAACATTTGTAATTAGGGGATTCAATGACCTAGAGAAAATACTCTTTGTCCTCATAGATCCTCTGAAGATGTTATAGATTATTTTTTCTCCTAACTTAATATCACAGATACTATCAAGATGACAAGGAATGGTATACTTCAGTCAAGAAAGGAGGGATATTTCAGGGCTTGTAATGATTCATTAGCAGATCAGAATGGTTATGTTGATGACTCTTCCATGGTAAATGCTCTCCCACTCAAAGATAGAGGAACAGACTTTTAGGGCAATATAACTTGGAAAATCATACTCAGATACAATGCTGTTCAAAAGTTTTTTGTCATACAGTGCTCTTCAAAGTGGTAAAAAGCATAGGTCTGCTTGATATCATATATCACATGCATTAAGATTCTTTCCATCACTAGAAGGATTTTGATACAGGCTTCTCACATAGGTTCTGTGATTTTGTGAGAAGGCAAAGACGTGCTGTTATGGAACAATTCACATGAAGATTCACTGATAACTAGCTAAGCCTGGTTAATAGCTGATCTTAGTTTCTACACTAAGTTATGAAATGATTAAGTCATTATATGTTATTAAGTTACACTAAGTCTTTACGCTCTGTCTAAATGCAGAGTCTTCCTGAGTGATTACCCTGGCATGCCAGAGAGGGAAACATGGGAGGACTATCAGAAAGGAAAGTCATTTTCACGTAAAAGCTGTGTGAGCCGAACAAAAATTCAAGGCCTAAGGAAGAGAATCACAGAGAAGCAGTATACACTGCAGGGAAGTTTGGTGATGTCAGTGAATTACAAAATAAAATAAATCTAGAGTTAAAAGTGGTGTGGCAGACTACAGCCAAGGAAGAAGAAGGATATTAAAGTCAAAGTTCAGATAGCCGTGGAGAACTGATCTGTTCAAATTACTGGTGACACCAGTGTCCTGACATGGCAGCATGAGTCTCAGCCAAGCTGAGAACACTGCTTCCAAGTACTTGTGAAAGCTCCATAAAAAGATAAGATAAAGAATTTAAAATTAGTTCTTTGGTTCCTAGTTTACCAAACAAGGTTTCCAAACTTGAAATACAAGTAAATATTGTATATCAATGCCTTTATCTTCACAAATTCCTTTACCTTCTTTCTCTTGTTCACTTTTACAGGATCCTATATTTTGTTTTATTATTCTCTGCTGCTCATGATCTGAAAATTCAACTCTTCATTGAAGTTTTAAGGTAAGATCTTTGAAAAAGCCAACCAACCATAAAATAGGAAAGCAATGATCTGTTCTTTTCATTCTGACCAGATTAGTACAAAGCATTTTGCTTTTTGACCAGGAGATATCTGAAAATTTCAACTCATACACACACTTCAATGCAGTTTATTGCTTACTACTAGAATCTAGTGTACAAATTGAGACTGTCTTAAATAATTACCCCTTTTCCAAAAGATTTACTGTGGAGCTGAGGTAAAACAAAAAGGCAATGACAATGGAGAAAATGTGCGACTTAATATATAATAACAATATGCTCTTTTTCTACGGCCTCAAGATTTCAGGACATTGGATACTATGCAGGAAAAGCATTCCATTTGAAGATATCAAATACTCTAAAAACTTTAGAGGTATGTGGCACATATACACCACTATTTCACTATTACACTTATCAGAAAACAAGAATGGTCCAAGATTACCTAAGGCAGCAGCGGCAAAATAGAGATACTGAAAACCTGTCAATCTAGAAAAAGAGTAAGATCCTTTCAGCCTTCACCAGCTGCATCATTACATGTATAATATCTGAATATCACTGAGTTGGAAAGCCTAGGGTGTAAGTAGATTGGTTTCATAAATTTTCTGTGTGATAAATGTTCTGTTACTTCCTAGTTTTATCTTTTTTCAGAGCTGGTGTCTTCTGTCAAAGGCTAAGCCAGTCTTTGATGTTATATAAAGCATATTTTTCAATTAAAAATTGCTTCTGTCTGTTCTGTATTCTGACAACTTATGACACTATTTCCAACTATATTTGTAAGAAGAATCTTTTGTTTCAATCTGTCCCTTATCTTGATCAGTGACATTTAGTGATGTACCAGTCATAAAGGTATCTAAGCACTAAGAAGTCACATGCAGATGTATCTTCAGCTATTTTAAAGATTTAAATTTGTCTGCCTACTCCTCTTTTGTCCCTTCTGACATTTTGCCAAATATTCTCATAAATTACTTTTTTTTTCTCTCTAGGGCTGAAATAAAGTTTCAGGGTTTAGGGTTCCTCAAGGTGCTGTGGCATATTTTCTCATATACGGAATAGTACAACATAACAGCTTTTCATGATAATATTTTACAAGTAATTCTGCCTTCTTAATATCCTTCAAATCTCTTGCATGAAAAGTATTGTATTCTAGTAACTGGCCTTGAGCCTTAAAAGGAATTTAGTTATATGGTTCTGAGCAGATAATCTCCCTAAAATTTGTTTGCCAAATGGATGTCTAATTTACCATCCTAATTACCTGAATTGCATGCATAAATGAGCTAATGAAGCACACAAATATGTAACTGGTCATTAATAGTCATTTCTATGTGCAATTGCAGTAATTGCATGTTCCTTGTGATTTTGAAAATCAAGAATCTAATGTTAATTTGATGCTAGTTCATCCTGTGTAACAGCTATATTTAAAGATTAGGTTTATCTTTCAGCAAATGTGTCAGCCTTGTTCATTTTGTCTTTTTTCCTTTATGGTTAATTGATGGATAATGGAGTTTTACATTGCTGAGACTTCTTTCTGCTGATAAGCAGGGTTCAGACATTTTCCTAAAGTAAGCAAGAGTGCAAATCTATTTCTATACTGTCTCGAAATAACCACAATTTTATACTCCTTTAAACAGCATGTTAAAAAAGAAATAATCATTTGAGATATGAGATTTTTGGGGAAAGACATAATAAGTCTCATAATTATTTTTATCCAAATATTCTTATTCACAACAATCACATTACAGAAATATCTAATTAATGAAACACTTTATTTCAGTCATGGGTCCTGGCAAAACCTAAGTCTCATTTTCTGTTTTCAAATGCAGGAAATCTTGTAGCTCTTGTTACTTACTCTCTGCCACCCCATCTGTTCTTCACGTAGTCTGCAATTGCTTTCTGGGTAACATAGAACTAAGACCTCTATGAGAAATATTAGCAAGTGCCATGGCATGACTGAAGGACTCAAGTATCATATGAAAACTGCTACATAATTACAATAAAAGACTTAGATGTTTTGTACTATTAAACTGTATGGTGTAAAGACCAAGAACATATATTGCAGTTGTAGTTCTAAGTCATCATAGTTCATTTTAAAATTAAAATGAGTATTTCAATCACTTTACTGTAATGATCAGACTATAAACAACATAATTTAATTGCAAGGATTATGTTTTAATCTTCTGAACATAAAATCTGACTTTGTATTTCTCTTTCAGTGGTTTTAACAATAGAGTTGATAAATGCAGAGCCAGAAATATTACATTAATTATTACAAATAAGGCACAGAAAAATTACTGAATAACAATAGCTGAAAGAATTATCTAAAGTATACTAAGAGGATAATGTTGATTATGTTTATAGTTAGATACCAAGTTATGGCTGAATGCCATTCAAAGCATTTTACATATTAGGCCTCAATCCCATAATCTGTTTCACTCAGGATACCCCCCAAGCCATCTGTGAGACTACTATAAGGAACATTTAGGTTTTGTCATGCATATATCACTGTGTCATTCCTGTCCCAGGACTAGTAATGTGATCACTTTTGTAATATAGGTTATAGTTACAAAAAAAAAAAAAAAAAAACAAACAAAAATTTAAAAACACCTATTAGAACAAACAGTAAAGTTAATAAGTAGAAGCCAATAAAAGTAGAAAATCTCAAACTTGCCTTCAATAGCTGCTGGTTTCTTTCTTGGACTGTGTTCTAGAAGAAGACGAGGTGGTGCGAATTCCTTATGTCCTGCACCTAAGAATACAGATTATAAAGCATAGAAAATATATTCACTAACAGGCTGGGCAATTTCCCTGGGAGGCTGAGCTCCCTTCAAAATGGTTAATGTTAAAAATATTACAGTGTGCATAAAAGCTAGTATCTTTCAGACACCAGGTGAAGGAAATGTATTTCTCAAAAATAATTTCTTTTCAAGAATCACATTTCAAACCAGTGAAGTCCAAATGACTCAAATATATACTGAAATGCTATAGTTCTGTTTTTCTTCCTTAGACTCAAAAGATAATAATAATACTATAATAACAAGGTGGCATACACATGATGTCTTTTCTACAGCAAAATCTTATTTTCTTCTGTCAAACAAATGATCTTCAGTTGCTCCCTAAAGTCTACTTAATTAGCTCCTAGAAACACCAGTAAAAATTATGATGTTTCTCATCCTTAAGGCTTATTCTTAATTAGCCAATACCAGCCAGGTCATGCATTGCAAACACTGATGAGGTCCTGATTCCAGCTGCTGACTGAAACACTTTCTCAGAGTGTTCAGATGGGACTTTCTGTACTGTCTTAGCCTATGTGCAGATATCTTGTTTTGTACAAAACACTTTTCATTTCTCCACAGATTCACAAGCATATTTAATATACTCTTATGCTTATTTTCTAGTTTATGACATATTTGCAATCTTCTTATTTCCTTTTATTTCACTAGCATTTAGTCTCAGTAGCTATCCTGTCACTGTCGTTTGGAAAGTGCATTTTTTTGTGACCTGAGAAATAAAATTAAGTAGTTAAATATAATGATTCAATCATATGCACCAGCATACATTCACTACACCAGAGTCCACATGCAAACAGACTGTTAAAGCTCAGCTCCAGCTTCACATCAGAAACTCAAAGCCATGCCTCATGCTTGATGATAGACTCAGAAAAGAAAGTAAGGTTTTAATAGACCTTGGAAACTGCAGCATCTTACTTACCCCTCTCATTTTGCAAAGGTGTGTATACTCATGGCGAATGCATGAGAATAACATCACCTTTAAGGCAGAAGTGGGATTTGAGCATCGTGGACTTAATGTTATTACATCTCATCAACATATGTACAATTGCAGGCACATAATTTGCAAGCATGTAATTCAGTTCATCCAGTAATTTGTATAAAATATTAAACATAGAGCTGTTCAAACTTGACATGTGCCTGAGTCACTGACAAAATGTTAACACATTGATAAAACCAATGTATTGAAGATGCATTTTCCATGTATTTCCTGTCTTGGCAATAAACCCAAGTGGATATTTACCAATATTATCACATAATAACTATAGCTTTAAAATTTATGTTAGGCAAACTTCCAGAATCCAGATATTTAGCCATGATTTTCCAAATGCTTTATGTCCGAAAAAAAAATCTTGAAGTTGCAAACTGAACTAATGAGTTGCTGATAAACTTTATTGCCAGCCAGAATAGAAAAGTTATATTCATAATCATGTCAACACACAGAAACTGGAACAATTTAATTTCCAGTTCAGAATGAAAATAAAAAAAACAACATAGCAATTAATTAAGAGTGGGTAATCTTATTTTTCTTTCTACATTTGATCAAAGTCCTAGAATAAACATTATAGGTTTTTTCCCCCTCTTTTATTCACTGATTGTTTTCCCTTTCCAGAACTACACCTCATATTCCCCAGTTAGAAAAAGTGGTAATTTTTATAACTTGGACAAAAACTTTGTGTGAAAAAGGATAAAGGGCAGTGGCTCAGAATGTTGAGTAGATGAGTAATGATGAAGGATAGTCAATAATTTGGACTGCAGAGTGGTGTCTGCAGTGTGGGGCAATGATCTAACTCCTCTAGGTCAAATTGTAGGCTGGCCCCATTATCTCCCTGTGCTTTGCTGTGGCAGCAGTTTTCTAATGATAGCACCAGCATGCGCATAATGCCTGTATGATACCACTTATTGCTAATGACTTGTCAAGTTCTATTTTATAGCTTTACAAGTTTTAAGCAAATAATTTATTTCATGCAAATTGACCACATGATCTAATATGAGGAGTGTTTTAAGTTTAAGCTTCACAGATCAAAAACTTTCCCTTAGGCCAAAATGTTTGTTCTGAGCAGGTTCCTATCCACTCTGATAAAAGGCTTCTTTAATGTTTCCATGTCTTATTAAATGTCTCTCTATTCACTTTGATGGGAATGTAAAGGACAGTAAATGAATAAATATTTTATCATTCTTTTGATGAAATATGTTAAAGGGGATAACCTAAGTCAATTTTCTTTTCTTTTCCTTCTTCTCTCTTCTTTAAGTTATAAAGCGCAAGTGGTTTTCTGTAGTACAGGCAAATGATAAATAGAAATGAGGAATTGGCTTCAACAGATCAGACCATTCGTATTAATGATGCCTACTATCTTGACTCTGGCAGTGGCCAGTTGGACACATATCAATGATGTAAATGAGAGGAAGTTATCCAGATAACCACTATTATTGCTGGGCATACACTTACCTCACAGCTTTAAAAATGCAGCCGCAAAAAGCACTGCATAGTTATTTGCTTCTCATTTCCATCATAGCCTTCATTTTACTGCTACTAGATAAGCCACTAAGGTTAATTTAAACTGCTTTAAAAAAAATAAAGTAAGTTTTGATTTCTCCAAAAGATATAATTGCAAGCACAAAAATGTCCATGAATTTCTATGCCAGTCTGACCCTAGATTTGACCCACAACATGTCTATGTGTCATCTGTCCATGCAGTTGTGCTATAAGTATCTCCTTCATATATGGTATCATAAAAAGCTGACAACAAATTGCATCTGATGAAAACTGAAAGAGTGAACTATTTAGGATTTAAGCTCATGGGAATGATCTCACCAGGAGAAAAAGTGACACATTAAGGCACGACTACCTTCTTCCACAGCCTGAAAGGAAAGAAATAAGCTGCAAGGATGAGTAGAAGGTTTAGGACTCTAACTAGTTAACACAAATACTTCTTTGAAAATGATCTACAGTCCTCAGTCTCTGGGAAACTTCTGTCATCCCTATATCAAATTGTCTTAAAGAAATTAATCCTGGCTTGGTTTATTAATATTTTAGATTGTTTTATTGCATGATAAGGAATACAAGACAAACTTTAATTACCTTAATTTTCCTCAGTCTAGGAAATATCTTTCTATGTGTGTCAAAATGTCATATTTGAATTTTGTGTATAAATTGATTTCTTATGATAATATCAAATTATGTGAGTTTTCTGTCTTTCCTGATCTTCTGAGCTCAACTTGTCTGCAGTGACCTTAATAAAGTGTCTAAATATATCTTTCTCAATAAAAATATAAAATATGTGTAAAATTTATTATTATTGCTATTGGCATTGGTATTGTTATTGTTATTATGATTATTTCAGACTGGTGAATATTCCAATTGGATATGGAAAGAAATAAGGCCATCACAGAGTTCAATATGTGGAAATGCCATTCCTATGACCGTTCATTTCCTCATATCCGTATACCAGTTCCTTGAACGGCAGGAATCCTATGGTCCAACAGCACCGATACCTCATTACAGTTTCTCAGTGCAGTAAAATGACTTCAGATAAATCTCATTCTGCTCGGATATGACATCATTCTCTAGTGATGGCAAAAATAATTCAAATAAAGTAATTGTCTTTGCAGAGACACTTGCTATGAAAAGGAAATTCCAATCAGATATTTAAAGAGGGAAGACTGCCAAGTATGCTTTTAGAGGACTGAAAATGTAATGGAGTCCAATCCTTTTGCCCAGGCTTCTTGTTTTGAGATGTAAGTTGCTACAAGTTAAAGGTGTGTCTCTCCCCAGCTTTCTGTCATTACTCTCCAGACATTAGGTTGTGATGTGTCTGGGGAAGGGTTTCTCTGCTTAGTATGTGTGCATGAAAGGACCAAACTGTTTTTTCACTAAGAAAGAATAGCTGAGGATCAAGAGGTGAGATTATGTAACTGTACTGAATAATGCAAATGCTCGTTTTCTGGAATATATTACTTGAAATAAAATACTTATGCCCCATATAGGCATTCTTTCCTAAGGAGCACACTGTAACAAGGATTTCATGCACACTGGCAATTAAATGGGGCCTGGGAACATTACTGGGCTCTGGAATTCAGATATACATATCCTGCAACATGCTTTTGGATAGCCTCTGACAACTTTGACTTGTGCCAAGCAGTGTGTCAAAAAATTCATTGGCTCAGTTCAGGAATTGGTAGGAGCCAAGGACCACTCCCAATAACTAGCTGAGATACATCCAACCCATTTTGACCTTTAGGAAGTGTACTGGATGTGGAGCTCTCTATGAGAGAAAAAAATCACATTGAGAGAGAGAACAGTTGAGTTTGATTTAGTAATCTAGATGTGGCCACATAACAAAATTAAATCAAATGGAAAAAAACATGCTAAACAGGATTTTAATGACCTACTTGGAACAGAATTTTTGGCAGGGGAGGATGGAATTAATGGATAATAAAATGAGACTTTTAAGAAAGTATATTTTAGTAGCCAACATATCTTTCAGTTTTTTAATTGCACTCAGGAGGGGTCTCTTTATTAAATGCTTAATTGCCCAACATAAAGTGAAAGTCTGATTTTGCATAAGATTGATGCTACTACTTAAGAAAAACCTATGCCACAGTATATGCAGTGATTACCAGCAGCGATGCAATCTTCTAAATTTTAGTATTGTCACACTGACTATCAGCCAGTTTCTTTTATAATGCATAAGAAAAGAAGAAAAGGAGAGATTACATGGGTAATGACAAACCTATCTAGCTATGTTCCACTATATATATGTATATGAAATCCATTAACAATGACACAAATAATTTTGGAACTCTATACAGAGTCTAACTTACGAGTAAAAAACATTATTGTGAGATACTCCCTTAACACATGGGCAATGAAACCAGGCCTATACAAATAACAGTCTAACAACTTTGGGAGTCCATCCATCTCCTAAGCTGAAAGTAAGGACGTACAGATTGAAATTGAGGATGTAGGAAGGAAGGATGCAGACTGATATTCTAAACGCTCTATTGAAAGGAATTAAGGGGAAGGATTAAATTTCTCAAGGCACCAAACAGTAAGTAGCAGCAACTTGACAGACTTCTATCTTTAATGCATAAAGATTTGAGTTCATCCTTTGTTGTTGATGATGGATTCCTATATATGTTTTTATGTAGTAATAATACAATATATGCTATATACCTGTGCATGCATGAACATATAAATACATATCAATATTTATTTAGAATGAATCAGAGAAAGGTTAGGGTTTGAGGGATCTTAAAGATCATCTATTTCCAAATTCCTTCCTTGGTTTCATGATGTTTCTGAAGAGATAATACTTGCTTTGGCAATTATACAGGTGCGAGAATCATTGTTGCAGACTCATGGAGGTTGTGTGAACATCAGTTGCCGTGTTTTCACTCAGACACCAAATCCATTTAAAGTCACAGCTGGGAATTAGTTTGATATATTTTTTCTTTTCCTGTGTATTTGTATCTCACACAATGCAAGTGTGCATAATAAGTGTACAAATGGGGTAGGCAAGAGAGGCATGGTTAGAGCTATTGGTGTTCTGGGTTTTTTTCCTGTTTTAAGTTAAAGCAGGTGCTATGGATCTAGAAATGCATACAATGCATTTTAGTTGCATGACAGAGCTTTCAGTTTAACCTATTTACAAAAATTTGTCTGTGACAACTCCCTTACATAGTTTTTTTTTAACCACAAAATACCTCTTTAGCTCAATTTGTGAAAAATGTTCTAATTTTTATGCTCAGAAGATTGAAGTCATTAAGGAGTTAAGAGCTAACCATTAACAGTTTTGTCATTATACATTAAGTAAGAGGTCACACAGCCTTTCCTGACATTAAAATAAAATTGAATTGGATAAATTGAAAATCGAATTTGCTGCCTCCACTTCCTCCCATTGTTTATCATGGGCAGTTAGCAGGTAAAAATAAACCTACATGTTATGTCTAGAAATATCAAAAGATGGATCTCAAAGAACTAAGTACCAGGACAGTGGAAATTATGTATTATTGTGTGGTAATGATAGGTAATTATACACATAGTGTAGTACAAAAGGATTGTAAAGACAGATTATAAAATGAAAAGACATATTCAGTCTTTCTCTCTCTCCCCAAATAACCTTTAATAAATTGGTATCATATACAGTGACTCCTAGCATAATTAACGTGAATATTAGGAGTTGGCATAGATGGTTTTTTTCACAATATGAAATATCCAATTAAAACAGAAAAGAAAACACTGCAACTAAATGCTTGCAGCTAACAATTAAACAGAACAGAGGGACCTTATAAGCTGTTATGATGAAAAGTAATAGACACTGACTATGCCACGTGAGCACTGCTTAATAATTATGTTCTTTGCATTTGGTTTATCTGTGCATATCATTGTTTCAAACATCCTAAGTCCAGATACATCTAGGAAACATTCAGTGTTCAAGTCAGAAAAGCTATAAGTGATTGCTGCAAGAATGATAATACTTTATGCTGTCTTCAAGAAAAAGTGCATATGCCAGTTTTTACGAAACAAAAACAGCCTAACATGGATAAAATAAAATTACAGATAAAATCACAAATTGTGATAATCTCTCACAACTACAGATATGTGGATAATAAACATATTTAATATAGGAATCACTGGAAGTCAAACTAAATGCAAGTATCTCTGTCCCCAAGCCACAAAGTTTTTCATATCTCTGAGTCTTTTTGCTAGAATGAGACAAACAAGGATTATATTACCTGTCTTGTCTATACTTGACAATCACTTAAGACCGTGAATCCATATGCATTTTTCAGAAGTTAGAATTTCAGTTATGCAGTTGGAAGTTAGAGGGAAAATAACTGAGGGGTTTTATTAGATCAAATATCAGAGGAGGGCCCAAAGGTGCAGAGGTATGGGCTCCTAAATCCTGCGTATTCACTTCCCTTGATATCACTGGGAGCTAAGTTCCATGGCTGTAGTTATGAGAAATACTGGGAAAAAAACCTTCAATACTGGACATAAAGATTATTTTAAACCAATAAAGCTTTGGTAGCGACTGATTCTTCTTTCCCTTTAGTTTTGCCAGGGAAGATGCTCTATCCTTTAAAGAAGTTACTTTTAGAACAAAGGGTTCTGGGATTCACTGTCATGAGTATTAACCCTTATGTTCAAGGCATCCTCCATGATTTTTGGGTAAATTACTTAACTTACCATGTCTTTCCATTCAACATATAAATGGATCTAACATAAATTTTAAAAAAATAATAATTTAACAATTTAAGCATACAGTAACTAAAAATTCCAAATCTTAAATTCCATGAAAGTGGAAGCTCTAAAGGCTGAGCTTTTGTTCTGATGCAAAAATTGTTTAGGTTTCTTCTGTTTGAATCATTCGGATACAGAATATCTCCAATATTTATTCAAGAAAATATTTCTCTCTCCATTTCTTCTTTTCCCCTTTCACTCACTCCCAAAACACTATAGCAACTGTAATGCATTTTTTTCCTAGTGGCACCACTGTTTCCTTGATTGCATCAACAGCTGCTCCTGATAATATAATTCAGAATTTTATAGAAAACTTGTAATTTCAAGTCTTCAATTGAACAAAATTCTTACTTGCACATTTGCAGCATATTTCTTGAATGTATGTAGGTTGTCTCACTACCAGACATTTAAAAGTTAACTTTCAGACAGTTATATCTAGATAAGTCACCCAAGGGATCCATTTATAGTCAATGGAGAGAAATTGGTACCTTCAAAGGGTGATTCATCTTTTCTATCTTAGGCATCTTTCTTAGGATGAGATTGGCCTCTGGAGGCCTCCTTTTCATACCACTGGCTATAAAGACAGCTAAAGGTTAAAGCTGGGCAATTAACTTTTGGGTATCTAAGTGAGGTGCAATGAATTGCAAACATTTTATTTTCAGTTGTCTATAAAGATGAGGCTTCATGCCACCAAAATATTCCAGGACAAAAAGAGCCATGCATGGTTTTTCACACTGTAAACACTGTTGGTAACACATTGCTCCCCAAAAATTATATGCTCCCCAAAAATTATATGAATGAATCTCACATCCAGGAAGATTTTTGTTTTTAAGCCTAACTAAAAAAAAAAAAAAAAAAAAAAAAAAAGCCAAAAAAATTTAAAAAAATTGTTTAGGTATAATGTGTATGGGCATTGAAGATCTTTTGAAATCTCTGTTATTTACTTTGTCAGATAATACTGGGTGTATTGAAGGACAAATGAAACAATAGGAAGGAAAGTGAATTGTCAGAGGAAAGAAAAGAAGTTCCTAAAGAAATAAAAATAAAATAGTTTTGACTCATTATAGATATATGTCATAAGTTACATGTCTTTTTGACAGGGCAGATACATGCAGGAAGAAAGCTGACATCAAAAGAAAGATGCACCTGAAGAAAGAACGGTGAAAGGAATGGATCTGCCACAGCTTACAGTCCCAGTAGCTGCAGATGAGATGCATTAAGTAGGTGGGCATAAAACAAGGCAGGGAGAGCATGTGTTGCTGAGGCCAACGCCGAAAACTCTTCTGTCTACTGCATTTCATGTTCTCAGACCAGAAGAGGTGAGGAATTCTTGCTAAGCTGAAATGCTTAATGATGGAATGTATCTTGTCAAAGTACCTGTAGATCCTTTCTATGCTCTTTTTATCTATGTGATATGGTAAACTGGTACCATTACTCCTACTGAAAGTGAGCCTTCTCATTTTCCAGCAGAGACAGCATAGAATTCTATACTGGGATGAGAATAGTAACTTCTAGTTTCATAATAGAGATATAGGTTTTTAATTTTTAACAAAAAAATGCAGGAAAAAACTGAAAGCCCTTCAAAACACATTTTTTCCTTCTTCATGATGTTTCAGTGTATTCAACATCAGGAGGTGTTTAAAGGCACACTGTATAGATGTCAGTTATTTTCCTTGTCATTAAAGTTGAGAGAGATTCAATGTATGGTGGCTAACATCCCTAAGAATTTTTAAAATTATATTCTAAAGATAACAGATTCATTAGCTCACTTATAATTTTACAGTTATATAACCTGGGCTTATAAAACTGACTGAAGGAGAAGATTATGGGTTATCATGTTCCATCAAAGGCAAATGTTCACTTGCAACCCATGTAGGATTCCTGCTTTACTGAAATGGTTGGAATTTAATATGCCATTAGCCAACTTGTTTAGTTGAAGCAACTCTACAATGGAGCCTTACCTCCAACTTACTCTGACAACCTCCCTGTATTCATTTCAAGTGGCATTACCCTGCTTCCATCTCCTGTGTATTTTCTGCTTACACTTGAGTGATGATAGGAATTCTTCCAGGCACGTCTCTTGCCTTCTTTGGTTTCTTGTTCATTGGGGTGCATCATTCTTGAGCCTGGAGGACGTGATCTTTGAATTTCAACCAGGTCTCTTGGACCTCTCTTCCTACAGAATCTATTGCCATGGGATTCTTCCAAGATCCCTAAAGAGGCTAAGGTCATCTGTCCTGAAATCCATGGTTGCAATCTTACTTGTTGCCCTGCTTCTTCCCTTCCCATTGCTGAACTCCACAATCTCACTGTCACTGCGGCCAAGGCAGCCCCACAACCTTCACATCTCTGACAAGGCCTTTCCTGTTTGTCACTATGAGGCAACAACCACACCATTCCTTGTGGGAACCTCCACTGCCTCTGTCAGGAAGCTGTCATCAATTTACAGGAGCTTCCTGGACTGTTTGTGCCTCATTGTGTTACTTCTCATCAGGGTAGTTACCTCCCAAGAATCTGTGCCTGTGACTTTGAGGCTGCTTCAACCTGCCTGTAGAATGCTTCTATTTTTTAACTTACTTTTTTGATCAATTATGACAACGAGTCATTAAATACAATTACTATTTTGCAAATTCCTTTGCTAAACTTATTTTTATGTTTTAAATAGGAAGCTATTTGTTTATTATTAGCTGTTTAGGAGGGGTGTTTTGGCATTTAACTTTTGCCTTTATTTTCTAAATAGGTTACTTCTCAAAACTAAACTAGTTGAGTCTTTTGATGATCCTCTATTGAAATCACCCTTCATTTGAAACTTGTTTACTGAACTATGTGAAATGTTTTTAATACTAAATAGTAGTAATAAACATAATTTAATTGTGAGAATAATTTCATTACTCTAATTTCTCTGCCTTCACATCTTAAATTGGTTTGTTTCCATTAAAATCAAAGACTTAGACTAATTTCCATCAGCAAAGGTTTGTGGCTTTCTCTTGTATCTCATAATTTTGACCCTCCGAATGCCTTGCAGTGAACTATCAAAGACATCCATTCCTTTCTGCAGAAGCAGAATGCCACACATTCCCTTTGTAGCTGTTTCCAAGGGAGTGAGTAGTTTGAAATTTTTTGGCCAAGTTACAATGAAGTGCCATAAGAGTGTTGACAGATGCAGGTTCATGTGCCAGCATCTGGCTCTGATTCACAGTGGGATGATATAAACTGGGAATAATGAGTAGTTGATTTGCCTCTGTGGGATGGTATCAGGATTTTATGCTGATAACATCCCCTTTGAGAGAACAATGTCATTTCAGAGTTTGATAAAATAGACACATTTTGGGGTGGGGGTGACAGTCATAGACGAGAGTCCTGTAAAAATGGGATCAGTGGATATCCTCTCATATTTTCTCATAGCTGATTAGAAGTTTAAATATAAAGAGGTAATATTTAACTCCAAATGACAGATAATGTTTATTGTTAGAACTGCACTTTAATAAATTAGTTAGAAAACTTTCTAATAACTCAAACTTAATTTTCAGTTTCTCATACACGTATGCAAAATTACTGTTCATGAATTCTTTCCTTTCAAACTCTTTGAAAAGTATTGAAAACTCTCCCAGGATATTACTAGAGAAATAAATATTTCTTTAATTCAATCATTGCTATTTATGCCATCCCCAGAAACAAATGGGTTGGCAAGGGTTTAATAATGTGAGCAGATTTTTGATAAACTGATGGACAATTTACTGTCATCTCTGAAGAAGAATCCAGATGAGTCTTTTCAAATTTCAGGGTACAATATTTCCCTCAGCAGACAGTAAAAAAATAAAAAGTTTAAAAAATAATACTAGAAACATCTCACTGCCTCCCATATTTTTTTTAGTATTTCTCTTAAACAAATATCTGGCTTGCTTGTTTTCTACTACTGGGGACAGGGCTATTGCATAGCTCGCACCAGAAATCATCTCTCCATAGGAAAAAAAAATAATATTCCTTTAGCATTTATTCTCAAATTTGAAAGACCATAACTCAGTTGAAAATTTTTCATGCTGAATTTCTCCAAATAGCAAACTAATAATATGCTTCCTTATTTGTTATGACTGATTTTTATTTATTTTTTCTAATTGCACTTCATTAAATATATCCCCAGGGAAACTATGTACCAAAGTTGTCCCCATGTAAATGTAATGTAACAAGTTGAAATGTTACTCCCTGTCATTGAAATATCCACAACACATCCTCGTCTAATCAAGTAGGAGTGACACTTAAAAATAGTTCAAGAGCCTAAAGCGTTTTGCTATCTGAACAGTGGAGGGCAAGTGTTTAGTTCCAGTGCTACAGCCCACCCATGGCAAATACAGGCATTTTTACTTTCAAAATTAGTCTTTATTGTTCTAGGGGTTCCTTTTTGGTTGGCTGGTTGGTTGGTTGGTTGGTGTTTTTGTCACAGTAATATAGTCCATAATCTTTCAATATGATGTACCTTTATACCAGTATCTCCATATTTTTCGGATATTAAATGGCAAGTATCGTACTGATAGTCTTAAGAAGTCTCTTGCCATATTGTGTAATATCAGTAGTCCCTTCTCTGTGACAGAATATTTCTTGACAATGGAAAAGAAGTAATCCTTGGAAGAAAATTGTAGACATGAAGGATTTTCTGTCTACACTTTCCAGGACCAAGCAGTCTGTAAGATTCGCCATGGATATTCATCACAATTTGCCTTAATTTCTTAATTTCTTGACTTTCCATGTTTGTGGGCGGGGTGGGGGGAGTGGGGGTGAGTGTGTGTTTATGAGCATATGTGCAAAAGGTGAGACTTCAATAATTGTTTTATTGAGAAGGTGGGATGACTGTTTTACCCTATGGGATACTCTCTTGCTATGTACACATGCCAGAAATCCTGGTGAATTTCTCAAAGTCATATATTTTTTTCAACAGTATAAAATAAGTAAAATTGTCTACAACACACTGGTTTTCATATTGGCTTTGGGACTGGCTTTGAGACCCTGGCATAGAAATACACAATAAACAAAAGGATACATTGATGAAAGGAACTAATATGGTCACATTCCTTTGCAGTCTAGCTGTTATTGGACACAGCTGTGTAGTGGTACAAGCTCCATAGGGCAATCATGTGCTTCAGTGCTAAGGTTTTAGAAAGACTAAATTGTGAATAATACCACAACTGTGTTCCCATTATCTTTGTTGCGAATTAAGCAACTGTAAAGATCATCCAGTAGTGAGTTGGGTGTACTGTGAAATGCAAGTGGTTTAACCAAAACCAGAACAGAGTAAAGCTATGCATGCAAAATAAACTTCTAAGTGATTAAGAAGACAACAAGTGCTGTCTACTTGTGATGTAATGTTGTTTTCTTTTTAATAAAGAAAACAAAACCACATCACAAGTAGACAACATGCCTGTGAGAAAAAAAGTGCATTTCATGACTGAATAACAAAGACATGCTTATCACTCTTAATTCAGCATGCACACGCTGAGGTGCCATGCAGAAAGACAGACATGCAAGAATACAGTTTTAGAAGTTGCAAAACACAAAAGACATTTCATCAGAACAGCTCCTTGATCTGCCAGACTAGTGACTGGCAAGCATTGCAGGGAAAGCAGAGGAAGAGTAGGAAAACAGGTTTATGGCACAGGGGGAATAAAATAGAGTAGATCCAGTTAACTTAGAGAATCATGTGCTCTATGCTGAAAGAGTGACCAATTAGTGCCCCTGAAATCCCTCCACATGGGTGAGGATTTCAAAATCTCTAACATCAAAAAATAGTTATGAAAATAATTTAAAATTTTTACTAAAATAGAATCCTTACTTCTACCAATAAAAAATAAACTATGAATAAGAACATTTGAAATACTATTGAGGACAAAATACAGGAATATCAAACAAATTATCGAATACATGAAATAGACTATATTGATTAAACTGTATGTCAGTGACCTTCTATGTCAAAAATGCTGTCTTGAACTGAAGAAATACCAGTATAAAAATAAAGATACCAGTCAGAACTAATCTTAAATAATCAAACTTTCCACTTAAGGTTTTAATCTTTATAAGAAAAACTTGGAAAACTAATCCTGAAAGAAATACATATTAATTCTTCCTTCACAGGCAGGCAAAAGGAGTGCAACGCTGTTTGGGCAGAGTGATTTGGTAATGCTGAAACACTGCCTTGGCTGAGCAACTGTAGTCCAGGGATAAATAGGACGAGAAAATCTATGAAAGGTGGTTCAGCAGTTCCTCTGAGAAATTGCCACTTATCACGAGAATGTTAGACAGAAGGTAAAAAATATTTTAAGGCCCATTTCTTAAGGGATAAAATCAGAAAGCAGTTTTTTATACTGTATGCAGTAGGCCTCAAGTGGTGAAACCTATAAATGTATCAGTAGAACCCAGCTGGTCACTGTCGCAGTCATGATATTCATGGAAAGGACTTCCGGATTAGAAAAAACGAGTTTATGGCTAAAACGCCACTATCATCGTAAATAGCTGAGAGCCTCAAATACTTCTCTTTCATAAAAATTAAAATATATGTCTTAGAAGTTATTTAATATTGATACAATTATTGTGGTTGAAAGGAGGACATCCATGAAATTTGTCACTATTAACGACAAATACTAACCAGCGAAACAAGAAAACCATCTAATACTTCATGAAGCATCTTGGTAAAAATTCTTCTTTATATGGCTTCCTTAAATTCCCTGTGTACATTTCATTCATTTTTTATAGCTAAGACTGCAGTGTCATGATGAAACTTTGAGCAGGTGGAGAATATTTCAGCTTCATTTGTTAAAATCAACATAAGAGCATTAACTGATCTCCAAAAGATTGATGTGACTGACAAAATGCATTATCTCATATATTTTAAGAAGAGTATTTATTAATGAAACTTAAGGAACTGAGCTTTACTTTTAATGTTAATTGTTTGAGCACTATAAAATGCCATATTAAGTAAATTACATTTCTATAAAATCTTTCTTAAAATTGATAGGAAAAAAGCCCCTTAATCTTAGAATAATGTATATGATTTTTTATTACAGAAACATTACAAAAGTATTTTGTAAGAAAAAATTCTGAATGATAGTACTAATAATGACATTATAAATTTTGCCTAAGTAATCAGAAATTGATATTTATTGCAACCAATCACAGAAATTACCAATATGTCTATGCAAAGGAATTTTCTATGAAATTTTTTTTTTTCCTTCGAAAATGGTAATGTTGAGATTGATAGAAATTATTCCTTGTTTGAAAGAATTGCACTGTCAAGGGGCCTGTAATTTAATTTCTCAGCTGATTTGCACTCAGAATTCTTTGTTTGGACAAAGTTCTTTACCATAAAATATATAGACAGATAAAAGGATAAAATATACCAGATTGTAAATCTTTTTGGATATTAAGGTTGTTATTAAAGGGTGTTTTCCCCATATTTATCTATTCAGTAAAATGAATTACAGTATTCTGTTCACAAAAGGACAGTGTAAAATGAACATTTTGCCTGAGAAAGACAGTAATAAATGAATCAAGTACTGTTTGGTGGCACTCTTCTCAATGATTTCCATAAATCAAGGTTGATCATACCTGACCTCTACTTTGCTTCTCAGAAACACTGAGTAGTGTTTCTGGAGCCTGGATGTTCTAGCCTTGCCCTTCACAGCTGGTGGGTTGACTAAAGCTTGTTTTGAAGGCAATGCTTTTTTTTTCCCCCTCCCACAAAAACGCATTTGGCTTCAGCACAACAACCATCTGCAGCATTTAAGTTCAGGGCTCTACAAGTGACTTGAGAGGTCAAAAAGCAGTCACTTTATAGGCAGAGCCCCAGGTGGACTTTGGGAGGGTATTAAGGGGTAGTCCTTTTCCACTTCACCTAAAAATTAGATTATTTAGGTTACTTTAAGATGTATTTCCACTTTTTGGAGCCTAAACCTGTCACCCTGGTTTTTCATTCACTTGTAAGGCCATCTGATCTTTAATCTGTGGTTTCTTACCACAAGTCTGTCATAGCACACTGGTATGACACAAGACAAACACTGGAAGGGAAGAGTCATGTCCTTTATCTTCTGAAATTCAAGTCACTACAGACTTCATTCTCTATTTCACTGCTCCTCTTCATGGTTTTCCTAGTTTTCCTGTAGCTGGAAAAGTCAAAACTGAAAAAAACCAAACTGTCCCTTCCTACATCATGTCTCGGCCTCAGGAGAGGGTCACACAGGCCAGGGAGCCTCCTGGGACAAAAGGGCTTTTTTGCTGCTGCTTGTAAATGTCAGGAGAACTGTAAAAAGATCTTGAAGATCTCCATGAAAGTACTTCCTATGTGAATTGTTGATGGAACTGCTGTGTAAAACCAGAAGCTAGATCCTTCACATTGGTACAGGGTGTTTTTTTTTAAACCAAAGCATGATTGAGTCTCCGGAAATTTTGGCTAATCATTCTCCCATTCTGAGCCCAAAGCAGCCCCTCTGTTTATAATTGGTTGTCTTTAGAAGTCCTAGAGGAGATGGAGTATTTTGTTCTTTTTAATGGAACCCTCTCCATACTGAATCCCAAGCTTGTTCATTTTCTCTCTACAAAATCTGTGTCCTCCCTCTCCCCTTTGTGAGAGTCTTTCTTTCATGGCTACATCCTTAGGACTTCCCAGTTCTGTCTGAGCCTGGGCATGTCAAGAGAGGATGTAAGCCACAAGGCAGAGATAAGAAAAAGACCAACCAATTCAGAAGTGTACCAGTGGAGAGCTTGTTGAGCAAATAACTGAACAAACAAAGCTGGTAAGGTTTAGTGTCCTTAAATATTCTCTCCTTAACTCTTTTCATGAATATTATTGCTTTTCATTCCTAGGGTTATGTCTCTTTACACTATGTCTAGACTTCAGCAGGAAGACTATTTATTAAATAAGGTCAGTGTCGACTGACTTAATATTATGAGATGATGCTCAGTCATCATCAGTAGCTCTAGCTGCTTTTTTCAGTGAGGAATTAAGTGTCTGTGTTAGAACAGATTAGCATGGAGATGTGGGAAGAGAGAAGATAAAGCACAGAAGTGGTGGATCAGCTAAGGTATTTTATATACTAACAACAATGGAAGTTCTATTTTTGAAGCATTTTGGAGTTAAGCCTTGCTATTTGTGGAGAAAAAAAAAAACCAATAACCCAATAATAAGCTAATAACGATAAGCTCCTTCCTCCTGAGTCTCAGCCAAAAGAAGCATGGAAAATTTCAGCAATTTCTACAGCCTTCATTGACTCTGCTTTTAACATAACCTTGATTTTAATTCATGCATAGTAGACAGAAAATTAGAAGCTTTAAGAAAACAGCCATTAGCACTTATGCTTTATTAAAACTATTTGCACACTCTTTGTTCCTCTTGTGAGACTTTTCAATAATAAAACACCACACTTTTAATACATAAAGGAGCAAAACCTTGCAGGGAAACAGAGTATTAGAACAGAGTTCAATGATATAGGAAAATACCTGGATAAAACTCCCCTTGTGCAAACATGTCAATCACATAGCGACAGAATGCATATTGATCTACCAGAGCAAAAAGGAAGAGAAGAGTAATGAAGAAAGTAAATTTAGAATGTCATTTGTATTTAACAGTGAGGATAAAGTGTGGCAGTGCAAAGACATCTCAGTAGCCTTTTCATAGGTAGTCTTACTTATTATATATTTGTGGTTTTTTTTCCTGACTTTCAAGCAGTTCACACTTAGAAAGTGACAATTTGTTGTCCAGATCTAATTCAAAACCTCTAACCAAGAACTGCAGAGCTTCCAGTGTCCCAGAGCTACCACCTCTTTTGCTGGGCCAGATTTTCTTGGCATATATCCTAACCCCATGCACAAATACAAGACAAACTGCAGCCTGGCTACAGGTCTTATAAACTTTTCATCATCCATGAAGATCAATTTCACAGACAGCTGATAAAAATTTTTAAAAAAGGTTTTGTATCACTGTATTTTGTTAATACATTATTACCTGTATAATAAATATGTATATTTATTGGATGGTCAAATAAAGAGAACTTTGTGTACTTACACTCATATAGAAACAAGATTTTCCACAGAATTCTACTGTTTCACTACAGAATCATTTTCCAAACAGTAATCTTTACAAATACATATGTATATATTAAATTTTTGTGTATATATATATATATTTTTTTTTTAAACTACACTAATTCAGAATTTAAAGCTTCTGAATCTAAATAAAATGCTGATTCCAGAAGTGTTGATTGTCTATTGATTTCTCCTATACATAAGCAGAGCTGGAGAGCTTAATAAAAATTTCTAATATTAAGAATGGTGGGGAAAAGTTATCAGCTTCAACTGAGAACAGAAGAATTTCAATATTGCTGTATTCTTCATCAGGCCAGAAAAAACATCTTATTGTCCCAACGGACTCTAATGGGGATTTGCTTTGAAAGTTAATGTTGATGTCTAAATGCCAGCTCTGGTTATCTAAGTTAGTTCCTAGTTGTCCTTGAATGAAGCATATTCATCTGTCTGTCCAAGACTCTTCTAGCACAGTTCCTACACTGTAGAAGTTACATCTCTTCCTCTCTCCACCTCCTGTGGCATCTCTGTCGTACTCACAAAACCACTTGTTGGCCCCATTACCAACTCTACAATTAAATTATGCTGGCTTTGGAATAATTGTAGTTTTTAAAATGGCATTGCTCTTACATTTAAGTGGAAACTGTAATTCCCAAGTATTTGACACTTGTTATATTATTGACTTTCATACATAGGTCACTGCTACATCAGTATCACTTGATGCTGAGGCATTTATGTGACTGCTGCTCTGTTATGTTGACTGATAGAGCAGTCCTTGGATGAAGAGCTACACCTTTCAAGTCATTATTTCCTATGCAGATGTAGAAATTAGGAAAGGGTTTACCAATTCAACAAATATCCAAATATGTTTTCTAGTTGATAGAAGCCTAGGGAGCCGATTTGTGTTAGTGAGATGGCAAGGGCAATACTAGTCAGGATTGTAGAGCCTGGGGCACAACTTTCAGCGTGTACTCAGGGCTGTGGCAGTAAACATTTCCATTAAAACTTCTCATTAATATTCATAATAAATTTTACTTTCATATTTGGGAATTCAAATTTTTCATTCTGGCTGACTCCAACTTTGCATTCCTTCCTTAAGGCTACAGTATCTGCCTTAAGCTTAACTTAAAAAAAAACCCAAAAAAAGCAGTGTGTGTGTGAGAAAACATATACAAATATGTTTTCTTAAGCCCACCTAAAGCTACTGAAACCAGTGAAAGCAAAGTTTTTGCACTGACTTTGGCACAGTTGCAGTAGTGCCTCAGTGAGTATTGATAAATAAAATGGAGCAATGCCAACACTTTAGCCCAGAAAGCAAATGGCAGGGCATAGTTCTTGCTCAAAAAACTGCTTTTCTTAGTTCTCTTTTGCCAAAACAAGCTGCCCCTATCCTTGCTGCCTGTTGGGAAGATTTCCTGGACCATCTGGACCATTGTACAAAAGACTGCTAGAGGATATGGAACAAAACTATGGCAGGGGACAGCGCACTCTGTGGACAGTCCCAGGGCAGAGCACACGCCTGGGCTGGTTCTATCTGAGTTATGATATAGAAATAGTCTGAGGCCCTGGAATCACACCATTTCTTTGATATTAAAATAATATATTCTTTAAACTATTCTTCTGGTTTATTTGTGGTTTATTGTAGTATAAACCACAAATAACCAGACTGTGTGGCTGGTTTTGTTTATCTGTTTTTTGTTGCTGTTGTGAGGCTTTTTTTTGGGGTTTATTTTGTTTTGTGGAAATGTAATTTGAATAAACTTTATTAAAAAAGCCTTAATCTTGATTGTACCTCAGAAATAAGATTTTGTATTAATTTCTCCTCATATTATATCTTTAGCAACTCTACTTAAAAAATGGGATTTATAAAAGAAATTGAAGGCAGAATGTAAAACTCTTGATAACAAAAATATAACTTCCATATGGCATAGCAAGGTGCACTATAACATCCTATTTAAGTTCATAGGAATGCTACCAATCAATAAAGATTGAAACTAAGGAATTTTAAATGAATATGATTTTTCAAGTGCTTCTTCATGGCTAAAAATCCATTTTAATCTAAAGTCCCATATTAAAAGGAGAATTTCACATTTTATTTATGACCTCTAACTCTATAATGATGGCACAAATATACACAAATAAAAGATCATGTCAAAAACTGGGACTAGATTTTTACTGATAAAAATACTCATAGATGTTTTTGTCATTGGTCTTAATGTGATTTACCAGGAAGATGACCTATCTTTTTCAATTTTAATTTCAGTATGAAATGATGCAAAAACTCTTTTGTGATCACTGCTGTATTTTTTACAGTTTCAGATAAGCTGGCATAACTACTCCCTTGAGCAAGTAAAAATTGCAGGATCAGGAAATCTCTGCAAAACTGCATTGATTTTAAAATTATATTCACCATGGGTCACAGTGGGACTGAAATAGAAAAATTAATTTTTTTAGAGTATCCAGCTGAGCAATAGTGGTTTATGGTGGGAAAAGGAAGCATGACAGTAGGAAAGGCAGCTTTCACTAGATGTGCGTAGCCCTGTCTCCAGTAAAAAAAGCAGTTGAAGAGGCTCCTTCCTTCCTCCACTCCATCTGCTTATTCTCATTTTCACCTTCTGTGGTTCCATGCACAGTCACTGGGTCACACTCTAAAGCAGACTTGCAAAGTGATCTGTTCATGTTTGATGTCAAGGTGGATCATTTTGCTAATATTTATCAGCTTAAGTTGTTGGGAATCCCACAAAAAGAACCCCAACAAAAACCCACCACTATTCTATTGGTCTCTGTAATCTTTGATCCCTACTTAAAATATTTTGTTGTTACCTGCACAGCAATTCTTTTTGAGAGCTTTATCCTGAACAGTATGCAGGAGATATAACTGTGCACTGAAACTCTGCCAGAGCAAACAAAAATTAGAAAGAGATTTTCACCTCCCAAGTGAACTGAGCAATTTGCTGAACTTTGTCCTTGGTCACAGCAATCATTGTGATAGATGCTGCTTTGATTTCATGCCTCAAAGGTCTTAATATTTCAAGTGAAAGACAAAATTAACTGGAATACAAGTAAATGTTAAAAAATACTAGTTCGACACACTATGTGTGTCAGAAAGTGGGCTATGTCTCAAACTCTCTCACTTTTCTAGAAAAGTATAATTTAGGCAACTCCTAAGGGGTCCAGAGCAATGGTTATGGTCTGAGAGAATCTGATCAGGCAGACCCAGATATCCAGGCAGGGATGACTTCTCTGATGTTCAGGCACAGCAATTTATCTGTGGTTAACAGCTGAAAGGATCAGATAGGTGCACTATGCAACACTGAGCTGCCTCTTTCAATGTCAGAATAATCCTGCGGCTGCAGTGTGGCAGTTCCTACAGAGAGCCAGGTCCTGCTGCCTTCATTCATACAAAATTGTACTTAGTGTCATGGAAATGCCACAGGGAAATCAGGGAATCAGTCTTTGCAGCCTGGGAGTAGAAGAACTCAGGCTTACTCTGACAAAGTGGAGCATATAGTTAACACCTTATTAACTATATGGTGTCAATGCATGTTGATTCTTTGTTTTATCACTTAATTTCTTCCTTACACTAGAGTAATAGCATTTCTTTCCTTTTTGGAAGAAATCTGGAAGCTGTTCACATTAAATTACATCAGGCAGGTATGTCACTATATTGTACAATGTACTATATTGTACAATTGTATTGACAGTGCCTCATACAATATTATGTTAGATAAACTATTGCATTCCTTTTACACTGTTACTACTTTCATTATGGCTGCAGAGGACATATGCAGATGTAGACATAAACCTAAATTCACAATAGGTCATTGGACAGTCTGAATTTTCAAAAATAACTCTGCTTGCAATATACTGCATTAGATGCTACTGAGCAAATCCATGAAGTTTCAGACCTATCTGAAGAGAAATTGGTCCTTGGTAAAGAATTTAAATTAAAATGAAACTTTAGCCATGACAAACTTCTAGAACCTTCTGAATATATACATTAAACTTATTTTATTTTCTGTAATTATGTCCTAGCAGTGTGAGATTCAAGTGGAATTTATTTGTACTGCACTTTTGCTTTTCATGGGTGTACTTTGGTCCTTGACAGATTTAACTCCATTCTCTCTCCTTCTTCCCTACTACCTTTTTAGGATCTTCGTCTGTTTCCTCCTCATTTTGTTTACCTTTCTTGTCCGATTTAGTTACAGTCTGAAGAGCTTTCTCCTCCTTAACTTTCGTTTTGGCTTTTATTAGCCCAGTTTCTGTTGTTTTTGTCTCTGCCTGTTTGACCTTCTCTGCCGTCTTTGCTTCTCCTTTTCCATCCTTCACTTCCTTTTTAACTTTTGCTTCCACTTTAGCGCTCTTTACTTTCTTCTCCTCTGCAGATAATAAACAAAAAGCTTTCAGTGTCATTCTCTGCCCCCAACAGAGCATTCAGTGCCATTTACTTTATACTGTGTTATTAATAATGAACATTTCTTCATTAATAAGAGCTTGGTAAGATCTGATGAAAACTATAATCCCCTCAAACAAGGCAGAATTAAACAGAAATATGAGATCCAAAGAGGTTTTATCTTCAGTGCGATACCACAAACTTGGCTGATGCTAAATATAATAGAATATGGCAAATAATATTAAATGTTTCTAATATGATAGTTTTTCTGGTATAAACTAGGGAGAAGGATGTTGGACATTAAGCAAACAAATATGGGAGGTACTGTATGTACAAGTTTAGACTTTAGAGTTAAACTCTGTTGTAAACTGGGAAAATAGCATGTGGTTATTTTTAAGGGTTGCTTTCATGAATTGATTCTAGGTCTCAGTCAAGAAGTTTTGAGTTTTTGAGTCTGAACCTACACCAGTTCTTGGGGCTGAAAGTGTCTGAGACCAATTCATGAGATGACCTTCAGCAGAGTGAGGAGGCTTCCAAGAAAAATTACCATTGATATTGTAAATATTAGTAACTGAAGCTACACAGAGCTTGATGAGATGCAAAGCATTCTTTCTGCTTTTATGTGTCAGCAACTTTTTCTCACCTGAGATATACATGCTTCCATTATGTGTGTTTCTAGTTCACCCCAGAGGAAAATCCAATAGTAGTATAAAGTACCACTGGATATGTTTTAAATTACAGTTTAGTGCAAAGTTCATATTCCTGTTTTCTTCATCGACCTAAACGTCTCCATTCTTGAGGCAAAACTTTTCTGCTACTAAATTTATGTTTTCTGTAAGGCACTAGACTTCTATTTCTATTAAATAACTGAGATAATTAAACTGATTTTATCAATATGTGAACTGGAATATCTAACTATTGCATACCAGAATTCAGATATTTATATAAGAGCATTACTACTCCCAGACAAAACCAGGCATTGCTGGCTAATGGAGAATTAATTTCCTTAACTAGTTATAATTAAAATGTATGTCAGATCACTTGCAGGTAGGCTTAATTGTTTTTTAGTGAAATGGTGGTTCATACTTTTATTTTCAATTCAAAATTTCAACAGATTTTAAAATGGATCAAACATAGAGTTAACTCCTGGATGTTCTACAGACATTTTAATTCTGCTTATATATTTATTTCATTTTAGTTTCATCTAGCTGATTTTTCACACACATTTACAATCTCTGCTTGAATAAAACAAAATTTATGTATTTCAATGTCAATTTATATTAAAAAACTGTAGTATAGATAAATAGATACCTTTGGGAGGAGGTTTCTTTTCAGCTTTTTCATGTCTTTCAGGTACATCCTTTTGAGTTACTAGAAATAAGAAGAACTGTATATTAGGGAAAGATCTCGCAAAGAACAAGAAAATGTTGCCAAACCACAACATAACCACTGTAAATTTCACATTTCCTTGATTCCTGTTTTTCAGGAAATTGTTTTCAGATTCATATATCAGGGTAAAAAAATTCAAAATATCTGTTTAGGCCCCTTTATCAGAAGACAAGTGAGTCACACAGATCTGAAGCTTCCTAGGGAATATTTTTACTACATATTCCAGATGAAACAAACTTGCTCACGTCAAGTGCTGAGCAGACATGGACTTGGCCTTGTGCTCCAGCCAACAGGAAGCCATGTGGCTGTATTTGTCTTACAGAAAGGTGTTTTTCTTAGCTTGGGCTCATTGTCAACAAACACAGCCATAAGTCTGGTGTTCACTTCAGAGCCCAGCTTGAGTGACTTCATGTCTGCATAAGATACACTGTGTAAATACACACACAACTGTGTTTCAGAAAGACTGTTAAAATTTTATGCAGACCTCTATCTTTGCCCTCCTGGTCATCATCCAGACAGAATACCAGAACAAACCAGCCTTGAGAATTAATTACACTTCTTTCAGCTGATAACTACATAAGAGCAACATCCTCTCTAACTGAATTCCATCCTGGAATTCCAGCCTGTACGAGACACAATTGATACTTAGTCTTGGTTTTATTTTTTTAAGATGTTTTTAGATTATGTGTTTAAAAAACATTCATACCACTGAGGCTTTCTGGAGCCTTTATCAGAGTCTGAAGAATTACCTTGAGTCTTTGTAATGAGCATAAAGAAAACCTGATGACTCTGTGAGAAGTAGCCACACAGTTTTCAGTATGTCCATTCCCCAGAGTTGACCAGAACCTGAACATTTTCATTTCCTAGGGACTGCAAGAGGTTGAAACAGTCCCTCAGAACTGCTGGTAGTTAATCCAGTTTAGAGAAGACCCCTGAGAAATGGGAGGTGCCTGGCAATGGAAAGCTCAGCAGCACACTGCTGGCAGAAATGCATCTTTGGACATGCTGAAGAGAACTGTCCTGATGCCCCTATGCCATAGGGGCTCAAGGCAGGGAAACTACCCAAGAGAGGGCAGCATGGCTATGTCACACTGCAGCCACAAAGCTCCACAGCTGCCATGTCCAAATTCTTCATAAAATTTTCCAGCCAGTGACTGGAGTCATGGCTGTTATTAAACACATTAAGGTTCTGAGTGATTATTTGGTTAGCTGGCAGAAGATAAATGGGTAAAGAGGCTGGCTGCTTATTAAGACTATCTCAGTGATTCTTGGAAGTTATTTGCTTTTCAAATCAACACAGACACTATGGGCATTTATTTTCTCTGGCTTACTTCATCATGATTTCATTTTATGAAAAAAAAATCCCACACTTTCAAGCTATACACTGAAAGTAGAAAAAAATGAACACTATCCCTGTAAAAGAGATATGAGACAATGGCTACCCTCCAAAGATTTATAAGGCTTTAAGTCTTCATTCTGCTTTCTTTCTTTTTTTCTTCACTTTTACTTTCTGTTTTACATTTCTCCTATGGTCAAGTTAAAAAAGGGTGATTTGTATATTTGTATCCATATTGTCTGAACATATTCAAATTTAACCTAGTTAATTCATGCATCTCAACATAATGGGATTAATCTCAATGCCATAACAAACTGATACAAATATATGTTGCACACGATTTCTTCAAGAGTCAACTGAGTAAAATAAAAAGACACAAAGACTGAAACTGAACTTCATTATAGAAATAATTTAGATATTTCTCTGCCACAGAGAAATATCTAACCTCAGAGAAAAACATTCAAATGCCAAGCAATGATAAATATAAGTCTTTTTAAAATGGCATAATAGGGCAAGGTGATTGGATTTTTAAATTTCCCTGTTCTAACCATAGCCAAAGATGGAATTATCGGTCAAAAGAATAATGAAAATTACCCCTCACACACCCATGACATTGCTTCAGAATATATATGATAATTATTAGATATGTAAATCTTAACCCAAGTCACTGCTGCCACAGAAGACAGTGCAAATCATATACTGAAATTAAATGTTATTGAAAAAAAAAATAAAGGCAAGAAAATGAAAGTCTATTTTTGGATATTATGAAAGACCCAGACTGAGAGATAGTAAATACTCTTGTGCTAGGTCTACGTCAGATTGAAAACTAATACATAAGAGAAACCTTCTTTGCAGGTAGATTACTAAATCCCTTTGTGGAGAAAAAGGCCTCAGGGAATGCAAAGAAAATAGTCATAGGTTTCTTTCTTTAGCTGCATAAGAATGATTTGTAATAAACTCTGTGCATCAGAACAGGAGAGTAAAGCAAAGAAAAATATGCTGAGCAAGACTTAGGCTGATCAAGACCTACTCAAGCAAAAGAGACAACATCCAAAAAATGTTCAATATGAGCTAGAAGAGCTTTGTACTTAAAATACTTATCTCCACACTCTCCCAAGATTTCAAGTATTTAAATTGCACAACTCTTGATGATGATCCTCAATACCTTTAGACGGTGCTTTCTTTTCATGTTTTTCTGGCTTTTCAGGTTTATCTTTGTGAACAGCTAGAAATAAAACCAATAATTTTAATGGTCATTAAAAAAAAATTAAATGAGAAAAATGATCAAGAAACACATTCTTGCATGCAAAGAATGAGAAAGATTGATTCGGCTGCTGCTGTTTGTTGTTGATGTCAAAATAAGGGATGGGAACTTTCAAAATCTTATCTGCCATCACTGAGGTTTTTGCCATTGGCGGGAGGAGTAGCATTCTTTCTAGCTCCAGTGTAATCCCATGAAATAAGATAGTCAAGAAGAGTCATACTTATTTATATTGGTTTTTTTTTCTTTCTTTAATATATTTATATCCTGTAATTTATTGATTTATTTTGGTTTATTGTTATTTTTCAGCTTTCTCATTTATTACTTTGGTTAATTGCTGAAGGATTTTCTGAACTCCACAGAACAACTAACAGTTTTTCCAGCTATGAATGATTAAGCACTATAATTAATTACAAATCTAATTGCAGTGACATTATAACTAATGTTCTTTGGGGCTTTTTGCTTGCTTTTAATTTCCACCTTACAAATTGAAATTAACTGCTCTGTAGTTCCTAGATTTCTGACTCAGGTTTGAGAATACACCCAAGTTGTGCAGTAGTCACTGAGGGGTGGGTAATCTGAAATATTTTCCTGTGTGGGCTCTGATTTGCTAATTTTTGGAGATTAATGTGTGCACAAGAACTTGTCCATGGATGTACAGAACAGATATATGCATGGACTGATGTGCCCTGAGGTGACCTACAGGATTTATGGATGTGAAAACACGCAGTTCCCTATTTGAGTACAATGTATGAGATTATCCTAGGAACACAAAAATGCAGGCATGAGCATGGAGCTGGTGTTTAAAAAGAAAGTAAGATTTGGGGAAGATAAAATAGTACTTGATACCTCTTTATTGCAAGTAACTATTGAAAGAATTAGTTCTGGCTTAGTCAATGTCTATGTAACGGCCCTGTGCAGTATTTTATTTAAAAGGCTTTTTTTTCCACATGGCCTTCCTGCTTACCTCTGTGAAAGGGCTGTCAGGTGTCTTTTTCTGGGATGACCATAGTGTCTTAGCAACCATTCTTATTACAAGTGTTGGAAATACTCAGTGATTATCATGAGATTATACTAATCGAGAGTACAAAATATATTATCTCCCTTCCCAGAAAAAAAACCAAACCAACAAAAAACAATCAGAAGGAACATTAAATGCTACTGTGTAAGACTGCAAATTTTTTATGATTTCATTATTTTTATTAATAATATTTCACAACTATTTTTTCTCCAATGAAAGGGGTGCATAAATGGAAATTGAGTAGAGAATTAGCTTTTGGGTACCTTCTAATGTAAAATAAATTCTGACATTAAATAATTACCTGCATGCCTTTCCTTTTTTTCAGGTTTTTCTTGTCTTTCCGGTTTGTCTTTACTTGTTACTAGGAAAGAAAGAAGGCGTTATATGTATCCAAAAGAAAAAAAAGAAAAAAAAAGTAGAAAAATTAAGAATTCAAAACAATTTCATCAAGATAAGCCTTAGGATGCTAAGTGGCAGAGTGTGTTACTGCTGAGCTGCCCTGTGCATATTTTTACAGTGTACCTCATACTACAGCGTGTAAGCAGCCAGCTCTGGCTAACGAGTTACTGCCATGGTAACATGCCTCAGCTGTTTGCTGCATAACATCATCTCTTGCAATTGTCTGTCAATTCCTGCAGAATCCAAGAAAACTCTTGGTTACTAAGGCACAGCTCACAGTAAATGCAGCTACCTGTGATAGGAAGAGGGTTTCACCTTGGCCACCCCATACTCTGTCAGACACAGGTTGTAAAACCCTGGAATCAGTCTCGGAGCATAAGAGAATCACATGTGCAAATGATACATCTGTGACTTGCCAGCTGGCTTGAAACGGGTAACCAGTAATGGATATGGATGGTTAGTAATGGATACAGATACAGTCATGGACACTAGCTGAGATCAGTCCCTGGCAATGACGGTCCCAGAACCATAATTAGATACCCAGTATGTGCAAAGTAAAACTAACATTATGACAGTGGAAACTGCATTATGCTATCCACTCAATCACAGAACATTTTCCACTTGCTTTTCTTAGGATTTTACACGTGATGTTCCAGAAAATTAAAAAGAAACGTGCAGGTTTTAGAGCACTTCTGAAAGAACAGCTGTGAAAATGCAAGCCTAAGTCTAACTCCTGTGGAGATTTCATCCAAGTTTAGTAAAACTCCTTTTGTCTAACATGGGGTGATAAGAAACTTTTTTTACAGTATATGAATTCCATATGTAACTGGATGCAAAAGACGAGTGGTAGGCAATATTCAGGCTTCTACATTTTTAAGCAATATAGTGATGAAATACATGAGAATATGGCTGACATCTCTGCTAAGTGGCACTGAGACACTTCTAATTACTCTCTGTGTCATTAAATAACCTTCTTAAACTTCATTCCAGAAGTTGATTATAGATTAGAATAGGATGCTATTTATATTCTCCATTATCTCGATCTTGAAAAGGCACTGTATTTAATGTAGACAATAAGCAGCAAAAATACAGGGATGCAGTCTCTAGTCTCCCAGTCACACTATAATGAAATGGACCTTAAAAAGACATATATTCATAGTCTTAGTTTTGAAATTTAACGTACTGTCTGAAAGTAATGTTTATTAGCACTGTGAATAGAGAGAATCTCTATACACAGTAGTATTTCCATAGCAATTTTGACAATAGTTCACAAAATAAAACTAAGAGTTGACTTCAAGAAAAAATACCACTTGGTAGACAGAATATTAATAGGATTTATGGCAAGCTAAGAAAGTATAATTGTAATTTTTTTTTTAGTGGTTATCTGAGTTTGTCTGGGATAATTTTTTCCTTGTTCTAAGAAACTTAATAAAACAGTAAATATTGTTCTCCTGTGAAATCAAGTTGAAGAGTTCCACAGGTTCACACTATAACAGAAGTCTTAAAGATAAATTCATATTTTAATATGGGACATTATTTCCTTTACTTTGTCATTTTTCCAAACCACAGAAAAAATTTCCCATGTTATCACCATTCTGTTGTCTACTAATAAATATTCATTCTAACAGGCACCTCAATTTTTATGCTTGCCATTAACTTCTAAAATCAGTCTTATTAGCTCAAGGCACTTTGAATTACTTATATGAAATGGAAAAGCTCCAATCGAGACAGTTAGAAAAGCCTAGTCAATCACAGCTTTCAGGAGGTTCCCCTGCACTTGTGTTCTTGGCCTGAATAAGTGTGATGTGGCTGGATGTTGGTTCTTCCCTTTTCTTGTTTTGGTAATTTACTATGGTCATTGGCCTTCTTGCTCTTCCAGAATGTTTTTCTTCCTCCAGCCCAAGAGACTTCATTAACCATAAGTCAGCACAAAAGATGTGTTCTCAGAAGAATTAAAAGTTTTGACAAGTAGGTGCACTCTACCAAAATTCGAATTTGCTAAAATATCCTCACGAAAGGAAATGGTGGCTTTTGTAACTGAGAGCTAACTCATGAGACTCATGAGCTGTGGGTGGAGAGTAAGCAGTATCCTGATTCTGACTCCTACAACAGATCTGTAATTTGTTGCTGGCATACACCACTAGGAAATTATAAAATTCTCTCTAAAACTGCTCCGCAGTGTCTCTGAAAATCTAGAGGAATTTATTTTTCTTTTTTTTTTCTCTGTTATTTTTTTTAGCAGATTTCCATAGTGGAATGTCTACAGGAACCATTTCCAGTATGTTATAATTTACTAATTGCATTTTGGTGTGAAGCATTCTCAAGAGCAAATAATATGCTTGGATTTATTAAAGAATAAAAAGAACCCCCTATTTGTGTTCTGGGCATTTTTTACATAACTTACTAGTGCAATAAAGAATTATTTATTAATATTTGAATATAATTTCAGCTTTTCTGTACATTGACGAATTCAAATTGCTTTTAAAAACCTCATTCTCCTTCCAGCTGGCTTTCACAACACCTCCTCCATCCTTAAATATTATTGGGATCTACAAGAACAGTATAAGAGTCAATAGATTAGACTATTTTGAATCACTGATAAAAAGGCAAGGAATATCAAAAGCTGAATACATACCCTTTGGGGGTTCCTTCTTCTCAATTTTTTCTTGTTTTTCAGGTTTGTCTCTGTGTGTTGCTACAAATAATAAACAAATAAATAAACTCCAGCTCACAATAAATCTGTAATCTAGATGTATTAAGCACACTTATTATCTCATGAACGTGACCAAGGAAAAGCATTCATAAACCCAAATAATGGATTTGAGCTCTGAGTTGGAGGTACTTGATGATGTGTAGACCTTCTGAATATCAATATTTAATTCAAGGTCCAAGAGAAATATTTTCCTTGAATAAAACTTCAGATATCAGACTAAATTTTTCTGAAAGTGATTATTCAGCAACCTCAATCTAATCTGTCCTTTCTCTTTTGGTCCCATTACACAACCACTCTGACTCTAAGATTTCTGACAGAGGAAATTATTTTCAGCCCTTGACAGCGTTGCTTTCTATTCTTAACAAAAAACCGGCCAGCATACTGCTTTCTATGCTATTTTGTTCTTTATTTTTAGCTGTCACTTCCGTCACAGGATGGATTAACAAGAAAACATCTCTTTTAATCAGAGTGTAACCTCAGGAAGAGCAGCTGTTCAAAACACAACCGACTCCATGCCCTGCAAGAGGCAGGCAAACACGAGTCCTTACAGACTCTCTTGCCCACATAGGTCTCAGACCATGTTATGAAGTGGTTCAATCCCACATGCTAATGATATTATTCTTAGTAAACCCATACTACTAAAAGACTAGCATTTTGTAATTTCAGGGAAATATTAATTTCTTTGCTGTACCCAGGCTTCTGGGAAAAAGCAAAACAAATTCTGATTAAAAGACAGTGAGCTTTATAAACAAGCACATTATGCTTTTGTATCCATTCCTTTCACCAGCTTTGCAGTGAATGACATTTCACAAAAGTGCAAGCACTTTTTTGTTGGCTGAGTGTTTACACATTAAAAAGCAGGTTGTAGTCATTAAGAAAAATAATTCAGAACATTTGGTAAATTCATTATGGTTTATATGTGTTTGGATTATCCAAAACCCATTTTCAGCCGCAACAAGTAAATTATTGTGATAACAAACAGCCGTACTGAGCAGAGATATTTCAAAAGACTGAGCAGAGATATTTCAAAGCCTTTAAAGAATGTGGACAGCAAATTTACACTAAAAAAAGCAGGCTGTGAAGGAAACAGCAGCACCAGCAATGTATTATTGAATGAATTACAGACTGCAACTCATTCAGATGCTTTAGCACATCTAGGAGCATACCAAGAAAAAATCATTCTCCCAGCTGAGTATTTTTTGCAGAAATTGTAGCATGCTTTACATCTTGCATTTATATTAGTAGATGCTGTCTCCGTGCAAAACACTTTTATCAGTTTTGGCTGGACCAACAGTAGAGTTTTGCAAACAATGGCTCCGAGATGGTCAATGTAAGTGAAACATGAGCTTCTGCACATTCAGACAAAAGCTCTTGTAGTCTCGATGCCAAAAAATACAGCTGAACTATACAGGACAGATTGATAATCAGAAAGCTTTTTTTTTTTTTTTATCCACAGGGCATCTTACTTGTGTAAGAGGGATTATTGTGTACTTTAAAAATTTATTGTAGTTTTTCAATACTATTTCCTTATTTCATGATTTGAGAAAAAAAAAAACCAAAACCACACAACAACAGGAAAACAAACAAAAAAAAACCCCAAAAGAAATCAAAACAAACAAAACCCATACCCACACAGCAAACCCATAAAATGAACCTTGAACAACACTAACTGAATTAAATGTCAGCAGACCTGAAAGTGGACCAAAAATATCTAATTTAAATTTGTTTCACATCCTCAAAATTATGCAAACAGCAAAAATACAAGGAAGTACTAATATCTGTGTGGATTACATCTTAAAACATGAAGAAGGGATCAGCTGGCCCCTTCTTGAGAAAGAAAAGTAACTTGATGTATCTGGGCAGGGAGCCTGGAATGTGGATAAGCAGAGACCAGGCTGGCATAAGCATAAGCTATTTTTCTCTTCCCAATTATAGGCTGAAGGTGATCTCTAGTTAGCTTGAGAGTGTTATCCTGTGTGTTGATATCCCCAGAGACTCAGAGGTTGCTAATCTCAGATTGTAATGTTTATCATTACCTCTTATGGGCACTGTCAGAGCTATGGCTTCCCTTATTTGGGAAGGGCAGGTGCTGCCAAAATTCAAAGTGTTCATGTTTCAGGGCTGTGATCACTGGCCATTTTTGACTCTTCAGTCACAAGACCAACAAAATGCACTGAAGCTTTTGTTTTAACAAATCTAAATCTTATATTTCTTAACATATTAACTCTCCCCCAAAATATTTTCATGTTCAACTTCATATGTAGTTATAAAAGCTCTATAATATAAAATACATCACTGCCTACAGATCTTTTCCATATTTTGCCACTTGGATATATTTTTCTTCTTCAAGGGCTTAATACATGCCCTTTCTCAAGACCACAATTCTAGGGGCAAGTATTCAATTTTAGAATTAGCTAGTCTGGCCATACTGCCATGTTTCTGTGAAAAAAAAAAAAAAAAATTAGAGTTTATTGGATTTTCTATTCCATATTAAAAAAAAAAAAAAGATAAAAAAGAGCACAAGCATGCAAAAGTGTAAAGTGTTTTTAAGGCTACCTACTTGTCAGCTGAAAAATACTGAAATTAAAACTCTTCATTCAATTTGAATTCAACCATTTTATTAGCCTTATGATATGTTTTGTAATTAAAAGATCACCTATTTTATTACTTTTCATACTAGGATGCTGGTGACATCCATAAGGGAAAATAATAACTACACTTAAAAACAAGAGAATTTATGACAATTGTGGAAGGTAAAATTTTTCCACAAATTAAAAGAAATTTTCTTGGACTTCCTTGCAAACACCAAAAAGTCATAAGCTCAGAGTGGAGCGTTATTAACATTGGAAAAAAAATATAACACCCCAACCTAATTTTCACTAACCTAGATTTTGGAAATTGCTGAAACATTTTTGCATGCCTTTGAATGAAAATTCAGCCTGAGGCAAAATGATGAACATGGGAAATCTCATCCTAAGTGACTGGAATGTGATAAATTTATAAATAATCTAAAATAGAATCTTATAATGGAAAATTTTAAGGAAATTTAACAATGTATTTCAGACTTAATATTGCTATCTACTTCACAGAAAAATAAAAGTAAGAATATTGCTATCTACTTCACAGAAAAAATAAAAATAAGAAGCATCGCATATATGTGGGAGAATTTTTCTAATTTCAATCATAATCACAGATTTTATTTTCATCAAATTGAAGACATAGTGAAGGGGGACATGATTTAGTTTTTCTTGGATAAAGTTCTCCAACACAGATATTCCACCTTCCAAAACAAAAAGAGAGAAAAGAAGAGGTGTAGTAAGGCACTACTTCTGTACCTAAGAGAAGCAAAAATAGTTTCTAGCTGAGTAAGTCTTAAGTCTACTGCTTAGTACAAAGCCAGGTGATGAGTGCAGTAAGCATGAAGCGGAGATTGCTTGCTCCAGCTAACAGACTAAGTGCTTGTCTACAGAGCAGCACTCTCAGGAAAGTTAAGATAAATGAACTAATACAATGAAGTTTGAGTGCATTAGTCAGAGAGCGTTAAATCTCTGCCCAGATGCTTTCATTTGGAAGCAAAGCAACTTTAGAGGGCTACAACTTAATTCTTCCTGAAGGAACACTGTAAAAAAAGGGGTTGGTCTGGAGAGTGGCATAGACTGCCAAGTCCAAATACATAATTTAAGGGAACTACAGCTATGTTTCCATCTGTACCATGTTCTCCAGTTTAAAGCTAATGCAGGCATAGCTGTAGCTGTACCCTGAGAAATCAGGCTAGACAATTTGTCTGTGTATGAAATATGCCTTTAATTTATTAACTTGGAGAAATTACGTGGGGTTCTAGAACACTAGGATTTGTATGGTCTAGCTCTATTTATATATTTAGCTGTCTCAAATACTTTGTCTTCCAGCTACAGCAAATTATCCATCATTACATTGTTTTCTTCCATGCCTCATTCCAACTGCAATGTATTAGTGAAGTGATTTTGGGAAAAGCCACGCAGTAAATAAATGTTTTCCCATTCCTTCTCAATTTCTGTTTTAATTAGAGCTATTTCCCAGAAAGGCAGGGCAATTCATTTCACTGGTGACATCAGTTTTCCATCAAAATGAAAAATTGTCATTGGACCTTCCATTAGACAAAACTTTTGTATTTAAATATACATAATCTCCACACTTTTTAGTATTGTTCTTATTGTCAAAAAATGCATAATTAACTCTTATTGGTAGTAATAGTAATAACAGTTATATTGCCTATTTCTTAAACAGGCTCCAGCAGTGACTCAGAGTCCTGCAAAATCTATCTAGATCACAGTATCTACATGCTCAGGACAGTTGTGTACAGAAAGATAATTCATCCCTTGTGCTGCTGCTGGCTGATGAAGCTCCTGGTCATGCAGTCCAAGTGCCACTCCACTTGTGAAATTACTAATACCTCAAAAACCAAATTGGAAAGACCTTAATTTGTAGTGAACATGTACTTGTATGCACATGTTATCATGAAATAATTTGATTTCAGGGCTCTTAAGCATGACCAATAGATTTGTGAAATTATTTCTCACAGTATTTTTTCTTTCCAGGATTAGATTTGTTACAATAATTGAAATGGACATTATTGCTAGTAGTTTATCAAAATATTTAATTAAAAGCAAATTTTAGGGCACAAGTTTGCCTGGTTCTCAATACTGTTTGAATCTTTTAATTTCAGTCACTTCCATCTGGGATTTTTCTTCATTATAACCGTTCCTCATATTTCACTTCAATCTTTCAAAAATTAGGCTTATAGATTGAACTCCCTTGCAAACTGTGGGACTTGTACTCGGAGGATTTGACTATTCAAAAAATATAATTAAATTACTTTTAAAACTCTAGTGTTCCCACATGTTGGGCAAAAGACAGAAAAGTGTATTTTCCATTTCCTGCTATTAAAAATATTCATTTTACTTCTGGATTTTTTTCTGTTAAAAACAATAAAAGACTGCATTTGTACATATTTCCTGAAAAGTACTTTAGGAGGTAGTAGTAAAATTCCCTAAGGATTCACACCTTTATTACACTGTAGACAGAGTCCAGACAGAAAGATTTCTTGTCATTGCTCCTCCTATGTACAAGTTGCATTGTTGGGATAAAACGTGAAAACAAAATAGAGAAAAAAAAATTGTGCTTCAGCAATTGATTGCATAACTAGAGACTGCATTATCAGGCACATAAATAATGGAATTTAACTTATGGCACCTGAACACTTTTTTTTCTGGCATCTTACAATTTCTTTGTAATAATTTCTGCAATGTTCATATTGTTTTATGTAAAGAAATGCACTTTTGTATAGATGAAATAGTACACAAAAGGCTGTTTTGGTCACGATTGCAACATCATTTGTGTTTTTAGATTATTTTGCTTAAAAACACCTTAACTGGGATCCTTGCTAATGAATCTGAGTTTATTATTGCCTGGCTTGCCCATTGGTAGCCTAAAAATTTCATTTTTATAAAACATGGCTTATTAAGTAGGTGGGAAACAGTTCTAGGCAGTCCGGATGACCCTGAGTAGCACAAAACTGGAGCTGAAAAATACTATAAAAACATTTTACAGAGGTGTAAAATACTATAAAAGCACACTAAGAATACATATAGAAATGAATATAATTGCATGAGGGACGGTGTACGTGTATACACAATATTTTTAATAAGCCTCCTTCTTGCTTCCTCCTACCACTATCAAGCTGAGCACTGGTGTGTTAGAGGGAGGCTCATGAAATTTTATGTGGCCCAGCCTTTATGGAGGAGCTCTGTTAGGCAAATAAAACCTTCAGATATCCCAGAAAACACTTTTTTTTTATATGGCCTCTGAAAACCAGTCCAAACCAGTTCCTCTGTGCATTTTTGGAAAGTGCCAGTTATAGGAGATTAAACAGTCTGAAAAAGAGCAGGATCTTAAAGTGGAAGTTTTTCTTATCTCTGATACACACCTGGCTCACTCTTAGCTATGACTTCCTAACTTGGATGGCACCCAGTGGCCTATAAATTTGCTTTTTTCCTTGCCCAACACACTTCATGCCTTTTGCACCAGAGGAAGTTCATCAACACTCAACTTTCTTGCACCTTTGGTAGAAAAAAAGATTTCTGGAGAACTTTGGGCAGGAGAATCTTATTATGAATGTGCATTTTCAATCTAGCTACACAAGCATAAAATTACATTTTTTTTTTGTTAATGCTACGGTATACAAGAATTTTTGATCATTTGCAGTCTCATGTGCCAACTGATCTTTAAACGCTTCTATGATACAAGAGCAGTAGTTAACCAAGTTAACAAATAAAAATTATGTGGTTAACAAAGAGACTGTATGTTACACAAATATATGTGGGAAAACAGAAAAAACAATCAGTTACCCTTCACTGGTGCTCGTTTGTCAGGTCTCTCTGTTTTCTGTTTTTGAATTTCTGAAGAAAAAAAATGCAATGCAGATTTGTAAATATTAAAAAAAATTAAAATAATTTTTCACACACAGAAATATCAGATGCATTCTCATATTAAAAAATAATTAAAAGTGCTTAAAATATTATGGCTGCATCATGACTTTATCACCTGCATAGTCAGAGTTATATACACTATAGTTCAATTTTATATATATAGGCACTATATACTGATAAAAATCACAATATCAAGTGTCTTTAATAATTATTCTGTTTTTAATTGATCCATACAACTACTTTTAAAGGCAAGAATAGGTTTTGCTGATCTGTATAACTGGAGCAGTTATACAGTAACACATTGGTCATGATTCAGAAAAACATGATTTGCTAAACATTTTTTTGTATTTATTTTGAGTGGTTTACCAAGATTAGTATTCTATGTTTTCCAAATTACCTTTGGAAGGAAAAAATGTTCTTTTCACTACATCTTCTAAAAATTTTAAAGCTCGTATACTGAATTGGTATCTCCAACACACAATAAAGGTAGACTCAATGCTCTATACAAACTACAGAGATAAAAATTTCCTAGGTTAGGGTTTGTGGTCTTGGAGAATGACCCACTTGATCATGCTGTACACCAAAAAACTGAGAACTGTGTTCTTAGGGTAGGAAGGGATACAGTATTTATCTGCCCTTGTTATGCCATTCCATTTGAACGAAAATTTTCAGTTGTAATATTGATATTAAATTACTGCTATATACCTCCATATAAATCTTTTTCCTACTGTCCTTATTGTGTCAAAACTAGGATAATATAAAAAAAAGTAAAATGTTGAATTTTTAAAAAAGCAAACTAGAATTAAGTCAAATGTGCATAGCCCTCTTTGCACCCAGCTGTAGAAATTTAAGAAGCATTTATTATAGCTGTGTAATAAAGTCATTAGGACTATGCAGAGTGCCTGGGTTATCATATTGTGCACATATTTCCTGCAGTAGGAAACCGCTCTAAAATGAAATTTGTATGAAATTTGTTTTTGACAAAAGCAAATGCAAATCTCTCTGGACTCTGTGGGAGATGCCTTCTTGTGTTTCAGTGTTACCTGTGGTCTGCAGGGTCTAAATAGCAGGAGCACTGACCCCAGAATTAATCCAACAGAGGAAAAGATATGCATATTGCATCTCAAGTCTAAGAAGCTACTCTAGTGTCTATTGAAGACAAATGTTTCAGTTACAACATTAGTAATTTTCTCAGGATACACATTGTCAAAGTAATCCAGTAGGAAATGGAATTTTCCCTCCCCAGATATTTACATAAGTCCTTGAAAAGAATGAAGAATGACTTTATTGTATGGTTTTTGGTATCTGAAATAATTATTGTGTGTGGTTTGCAAAAAAATAACTATTCTATGACATCAGGCTATGTTGTCTTCAGATAGAATATTATTTCACTTTGATAAAGAGTAACAAAGTAAAATATGTCACTGTGAACCACTAATGTATGGAAACATAACTAAGATAATTATATGATGTCATTAGGCTAAAAGAAATTTTTATTCACTTCTCATCTTGTTCTTTTTGGTCTGGATGTGCAGTTCATTTTTAGTTCTATGAACCTCAAAGGGTGAGAATAGGAAGAAATATACTCTACTGATTTACAGTTTTTCAGCTGAGCCCAGATTATTTTTCTTTCAAATATGTGAGGGTATTTTATTTCTATTGACTGAGAGAATCCTGTTGCTGGATTTTCAAACGTTTCCCACTTGTTTTGTTTAAATAGCTACATGGTTTAGTTTAGGTAGCATAAGTGGTAGGAATAGTGCAGGACAGGAACAGATGGAAGATTGCTCCCTAATTCTGGGCAATCTGAGCAGTTTTCCATGCCACTGTTCCAGACTGCCTCCAAACACTGACTCAGGGGACATAATGAAAGCTGAGTCACTTCCTCTGCATTGCAACATTCAGTGGAGACATATCTCACCCAGTTCAACCAGTCACCCTACATACAGAGATGAATATGAATAAATCATATTCTTCAGGCAGAGTCACATCGATACATATTCCTTGCTTGCTTTAAAATGCCTCATTCTGCTGCATTTCTACCATATATTACATATCTCACTACAGAAAACAGGCCTATTTTTCTTGAAAAAATAAGTATAATTAAGAATAATCTTTGTTATTTCAAAAAAAAAGTTTTAAAATTACTTTTGATTTAAAGAAATTACTGCTAGTTTAACTGCAAAATACCCATGGAGCAATGGCTCTAGAGCTGGTTATTTAAATCAGGTTCACACTGTATCAGCATTGGAACTTGCTTCAAAGAAACATTCCACTAAGTTGCACAAAAAGTTACCTTTTTAGACAGCCACACTGAGAATCTCATCAAATTTTCTGCTACAATTAGAATACCACACATCACAAAGAAACATACACAAATTCCTAGAAGTGAAGTACATTTTCTTAAGGCACAAGTGTGTGTATATATGCTTTTACACGCTGCAAAGTGTCCCATCATTATGGTCTCTTCACAAACTTCCCACTACAGCTTGAATCATCATAAAAATTGCAGCCTGGTTCAGACAGATTCTGACACATTACATTGCAAACTTTCCCAGTACAAATAAATCTAGTCTTAATTTAAGCTAAACTGAATCAATTTACAAAAGAGAAAATAGTAACTCTTGTTAACTTCAAAGTATTTAAAATCAGGAAACACATTAGATTATTGGAAACTTTTTGTTGTTGCTTTATGAGAGTTCTGATACTCTCTGCTTCATCTTTTATGACAAATAGCTTTAATTTTGTACTAATCACATCATATCTTATTGCTGAGTTGACAAAGTGGTTGTAATATCACAGAAGACTTACATGGCCAGTTTAAAGCATATAATTCATCTCTATCAATGTGACACATTGTTAATAAATCCTAAATATTACAAATTCATGTTTAGAAAAATGACAGAATCAAGCAGCAGCAAGGATAATCTTTGTCACCACAGCAACCCTTCGGATTCTTTATGAGATGACAGCACAGTTTATTAAATTATTGTAAAGGAGTATGTATTTTAAAAGCCATATTTCATTGTTTGTTTTCTTAAATTATTAGGCAGACATGAAAAATTATCTTTCCCCTTGCATTGCTTGGGTTTTGAATAGATAATTATTTCCTTAAATATGGACACTGCTTGATGCTAATTTCTCTAGAGCTCAGGTCTTGTGCAGATATACAGAACATACAGGGTGATTATTTTAAATAGGTCCAAGAAAGAAAGCTAGGAATCTTCTAAGTGACTATTTCAAGATGCTGAAAGGAGACACACTCAACTATATTGCTGTCAGGCTGATTTTTCTATGTCCTGTTGACCCAAAACAGACCTTACCAGTCAGCTGAGGATCAGTATTGCAGGAAGTTTTACTGGAAGCCCCTGCTGAACAAGAGAGTCTGGGCAGCAGCTTCCCCACCCCTCACACAGCTAATTTTCATTAACAGCAGTTGACAGTGTCTAACGAGAGCACAGCACTGGCTGTGCACTCTGCCTCCAAGAAGGCCAGGATGGGAGAAAATAATTTCAGTCCCTTGAATCTGTGTGAACTAATGGGTCAGCCCTGTGCAGGTTTACATCGGTGTGAATGAAGAGCACAGCCTCTCATGCTAGGGCATGAGGAGATTCCCCTGGCTCCTGGTTCCCTTCTTTGTCTGCCTTTGTGTTTCTGATTTTGATTTTTTGTTATGTCCTTTTTTATAACATAGTAACTTGGATAGCATTATTCTCAGCTATTTTAATTTCATTGTGTTAGAATAGCATCCATGAGCCTTAACCTACATGAATTGCTTTAGGTACCACATGGAGCTATGACATGATATAAATATCTCTGTAACACAGGAGCTCAAACTTAGAGGGATGACTCTTTTACTGGGAAAGCACAGCCTTGCATCTTGCTTCATTAGAGGATAAAATGGTGAGTAGCATTCTGGCGTTGTTGAAATAGCACCTACACCTCACCCTTCACTGAGTTTCCATCTAACAGATGAAATATACCTTTAAAAAGATCCCCACAACCATATTAAAAATGTCCATGATACAAGAGACAAAGTGAGGAAAAAAAAGAGTCCCCATTTGAAACACAAGAATGCTTTACCCAAGGTAACCCAGAAAGTCAGCAAAAGAATTGGGGATTTACCTCTGAACCTGACATTCAACATTACAATCCATGCTTAAAGCCAGCCTGTTTCTACTTAAATACTGCAGTGAAGAAAGACTGTAGTTCTAATATATCTAGTGTTTTAAAGGAATAATTAAGCAGATGGAATTTTATATGAAATGAGAATAGATTTTTTTCTTTAAAAATTTTACCAGCTGGTCATCTTTTTCATCAGCTGTTACAGGTAACACAGCCATATACACCTGCAGTACTTTGACATTCTGTTTACAAAAGAGATGACAAATATCTAAACATGAAAAGGAAAATTAGTCCAACTCAGAGTCTCATGAGCCAGAGGTTAATAATTTGCTTTTGAGCAGTTAAAATCCTTACAGCTATTGCCAGCAATTTAGTGAGGCTATATCCTTGCTAGTTTATCAGGACTAATTGGTAGAAGGCAGCTGATTATCCTGAAGAGTTGGTGGAAACAGATCCTGAGGGCAAGGCCAGAGTGAGCGGTGTTAAGAGCCTTAGAAGATGGGAGAGATGTAATTTCTAATGTGTTTTTAGATGTTGTCTGTGTGAAGAATTGTAGTCAACTTTCTTGCTGTTGGTATCCTCAGGAGAAATTTGCAATTGTGCAGCTGATGTCTATTTTTAATCTAGATAGTACCAGCTGGTGAGGGTGACAGCTATCCTTGCGGGGCTACGAGGAGAAGAAAGGAAGCTGTGCATTAGAACAACTTCTATCTGACTACTAATACATCAAGGAGGTGTAGTCTACAGGCAAAAACACCCACAGAAAAACCAAAAAGCACCTTGCAAAAGGAAAAAAAGTGCAAAAAAATTTTTATTATTATTATTGTTATTAGTCTTAAGAGTTTTATTTTCCTCTGGTAAGGTTTACATTTGAAACAGAAAAAGCAATATCTTATCGGAAAGTTTTTTACAGGGAGGGAGGTACTTGCAATTATCTTTGACTAATTGTCCTGTAAGCAGCACTGGCATTCTTCAGGGAGACCATATGCAGACTTATCATGGTGGAATTTTAATGACTGGGCTTTTGAAAGAACTGAAAGTGGAAGATATTAAAAGTTTTCAATCCTAAACATTTTAACATAAATTTAAGTTTTATTCTTAATACATATAAAGATGTTAAGGCTGTGTTTTTCATTCCCAGACAGCAGTCCTTTACCTTTAGGTTCTAAAATCAAAAAAGGAATGCTACTTGCACTTTGATTAAAACCAAAAATCAAAAGACAGACACCTCTTTACTCAAAGAAATCAGTGATAGAGACAAATTATCAAAACCAGTGGAACATGAAACTGTCTTGGCATGTTTCTCCTTATGGATGCCAGTCTGTAAAGATGTTATTGGTCCAGTAGTAAATGATATTTTTCATAGACAATTTTATCAGTCTGCAATTAATTGAGTGTAATTTCCTAAAGAAAAAATGCAGGCGACGCTTGTAGACCTCTTTGAGCAAAATTATGTATACAACTATACCTAAAATCTCTAATCTTGATTTGCATCAAACAAATATTTTTCCATATGAATCTACTTAATTGTTGCTTGGTTGGGTCTTTTAGTTTTGTTTCTTTGTTTCTGAATGGTGTTAAAAGTTATAATAAATTTAAAAATAATTAATTATAATAAAAAAATAATAAAAAGAGATCACAGACTCAGTTGCTCTACCAAGATTTCAAAACATGAACTCTGCAGATTCTACCTTACCGTATTAGTCTGCAAATAGTCATTCCTTGACAAATTAAATCACTTTTGGATCCAATCTATTTTTTTTAGGGGTTTAGCATGCAAAAGGGAGAAGTTTCTGTGAGTCATGAGCATGGGTTCCATTTGCTACATCCTCTCCTTGGCACAGCAGTAGCTGTGAAGGAATCTAAGTTCACTAAGAAATATGCAAGCCCCCCAGTTTTGATGCTGTTGGAAAAGTTGTTCATTTTCCAGGTCAGGCACAGCAGACTCCAGCCAGTGGGGACCCTCTCCTCTGAGTGAGAACCTTCTCAGAGCTCCATTACTGGGGCATAAATTAAGATTTCCATGAAGATTGCACGGATATCTTTACATAAGGTTTTCCCTGATTTAAGAGGCTAACTTCAACAGCTGCAAAACTCTCTTCTACACTTCTGTCCAGGGTCCCTACTAGCCTTGTGGCCCAAAGTTCTCTCTTTCTCTTTCAAAATATATCTGGTAAGTTTGGATTGAAAAGTTTCAGGTCAAACTAAAAACAAATCACTATTATGGAAAAGACAAAAGAACTAAAATTGAACATCCCTGTACCTTTGTGGTAACTTGCCTTTTTTCATCTGAGTAATATGGAAAATATTTTCTTTCTTTTATAAAATGCTATTTTATAGTGGATATGCAATTGCTGTATTGATCAATGTAAGTAAAACCAGATGAAATTGTTAAAGGAATATTAATAACAGAAATGGATGCCAAAACCTGAAAAATGCAAAAAATACATATCTGGAAAAGTAGTTTAACATCTGAGAATTGAACCAATCAATGATTCCCATCTTTTAACACAGAGTGTCCTTTACACAAAGATATGCAAAATGCTTTATAGTAAAGTGTAACCGAGGGAAACAGCAAAAGCCTTTTAAAGCGATCTTTAATAGCAACTCATATACAGAGAAGGGAACATTACCATAGAGCAACATAAAAGAAACTGAATTCAGAAGGCATTATCAGTACAAATAGGTATAAACTTTAGGGATGAAGTTTTCAAGTTACATTTATGGTATTCTGAATTTATTGTCTCAAGTTCATTTCCAATCTGTCTGTAGCCTTGTGTTCACAAGAAGTTGTAGATGGATTGCAACCATGCAAACACTGTGTCCCTTCACTGGGGGAAATGTTTGGAGTATGGAGGGCTCCCTTGGGAAATTATAACTATATTTTTAACAGTTCTGATATACTTCCTGAGGCATTTGCACTGGTCACTCACACAGCAATAAGGACTTTTGTCCAATCCACTGAGTCGGCTGGGCTTTTGATCTAATCTTACATTCTTAGGTACTTGGATAGTTAAAAACAGTCTGACACACATGATAAATTGTAGGACTAATAACTTGTTCACTTGATCGCTGCACCAAAAAACTATGCAGGAAATTGTCTGGTCTGAGAACCTTTCCTTTTGGGAGCACTTTGTTTGTTAGCACAGATCAATACCCAGTTCTGAGCAAGCCAATAGATCGTGCTGAATAAATTCTGACTGGCCTAACCTTGGGGTGTAGAAGGGGTCAATAGGAGCGAGTGTCTGGCATCATGTCTAGGATCTGGCATCATATACCTTGGCCAGAGCTGCTGAGGGTGAGTCAGTGTAACTGACAATCCCCTTAGAAGCTGACATGTCTTTTAAGAGCATGATGTGTCTTCAGAATATTAATAACCAGCCTAATAATCTGGCAATGATACTCTCATTTGAACTGAAGACAGATGGATAAGGTGCTTTGCCAAAAAGTTTATTTGTCTTTTACAAAATTTCTTGTGACCTTTAACAGAAATTTCTAGTCTGTGTTGACTTCTGTCATAATTTATGATTTTTAAATCACAGTTTTCTAAGAAAAAAGTCAAAAACATATTTTTGTATCTCACATATAGACTAACTCACAGAAAATTAGAGATCCATCTCTACCTGAAGGAACTGTTTCTTTTGATTGTAGGTAAGAATAGTCTTATGCCAATAATAAAATTTTCAATAACACAGAAATGGATAACTGTCACAATGGTGCTTTATTTCTTTCTCTGCTTTTTAATTGAATAGTATTAATAGAAATTAAAATTATTTACAGTTTAATAAAGACTTTTCAGGCATGGTTTTCAATATTGAAGTGTTTGTACTTTTTTACTATTTACACATCTTTATTTCCAATTTTGTGTTTTCTCAACTCTTTTCCAAACTCACAACTGAGGCCAGTAGTGTCCACAAAAAAACAAACAAGCAAACAGAAAACCCCCCCACTTTTGCTATTTTATAGCAATAATTTCTAGCACAAACATGCAAGCATACAGCTCTCAAATATTAGACTGTGTCTCTAAAGGTGAAACTAACCCTGAAAAAATGAACAAGATTATCACTCATAACTACTATAGAAAAAAATTGAAGCTAAAAGCAAATTAAGCCTGAAAGAAAGAATTAAAATTCTTTGTCATTTGTGAAAATGCTCAATAGTTTTTGGATGTTGAGAATATGCATTGTCAAAGACTGCAAAGTCGCCTCCAGAATAATCTTTCACTATGTCCACTGAAGAATACTGCTTTGCCAGACAATATTAAATGTTCATTCTTTTCAAATTATTGAAGATAAATATTAGTGATAAGACTTGGACTGGCAAATATAATTGCAAGAAAAAAAATGTGCTTGAGAGATATTTTCATATCTTCAAAGGCTTCTGAAACTGATATTAATGCCATTGCCTGTGGAAGTCCATTGTCATTACTTGTACTTCTATTATCTTTGCTTTTAATTTACATCTCTAGGAAAGTGATCTTTGCTCTCTTTGGGATCATAATTATGATTAGACTTTTCCTCTTTCATGGCTAGACAATGTCCTTGCCACTCCTCTTGAATTTTTTTTCCAATATACAATTGTATTGTGATATCAGCAATCTCATTTTTCAATTAATATATTCCAATATAAAGTATATTTTGTGCAAACATTTTAGCATTCAAAAAAGATGCTAGAGTGAGGGCTTGTCCATTCAGTAAAACAGACATGGAGATTTTAAAAAAATTCTTATTCTATTCATGAATACCACAATAACTGTGAGTTTGATCCAATACAAATGCTTAAATATCAGGCACAGCAACCATAGTGCACATTTCCAGAGTGAAATTTGAGAGGGATTTTCCACAAAAATGTGAAAAAACATAAATTTGTTCATATTCTGGAGACAGCAGTAGTGTACTGCACAATCTCACTGGTATTTTTTTTTCTTGTTTAGAATGTTCAAATGCCTAGAGAAGGATTCTTCATATAGATACAGATAAAATTACTGCTCAGACTAGAAGGGATTTTCTGCAGAAATGGCCCTTTACAAGTAGGCAGAGAAAACTCAATAACCAAAAAATTTGGTTCTAATTTTATGAATAAAACTAACGTTTTGACACTCAAAAATCCCCAGATCTATTTGTATAGATGGTCCTCTTTTGGGTCCAGCCCTAATAGCAGCAACATAGAAAAATCACCAATTCTGTGTCTTAATTTTTGTTTTGTTTTGTTTTAGAAAGCTTTTATTCCAGAAGTCTTATTTATGGGCCATGTAAATGACAGCACAAATTAGTTGAGAAAAGCTACTTGGATAGATGTGCACCTTGTGCTCAGGGGAACAGATTGTGATGTTTGTGAGCGCTACGTGCAGGAGCTCACCTGAGCCCCCAGCTCACCTCCCAGGGCTCTGCCTTCTGTGCTCACGAGCCTCAGCTCTGGGAGAGAATTTCACTGTTCCTAAACAGAAAAGCTGTTCACTAAACTACACCACAGAGCACTCAGAAAACTTCTGATAATCCTTAGACTCTGGTGTGAGAACCCCGGGATTGATTCAGGGGTCTTGTGTGGTGGTAAAGTCTCTCCTCCAACCTTTGCTTACAAAGAAAAACTCCGCAGCCTCTTGTTGTTCGGTCTCAAGGCAGTTCATTGCTAGTTATCTAAAAGATTGTCTTCGCCCGCTGCGGCTGCCTTGGTCAGCGGCCCAGGCAGAGACACACACACTCCTGACACCCTCACTGTTCTGTGTCTTCGTCGTCTCTCCCCACCCAGGGCTGCTGCTATCTTTTATATGATATATTACGTGTTATATGTTTACAGATTTTCCCCAATACCTACTGTCTATGTTACAATGTGCTTTTCTACTCTAAACCAATCTGTGAGTGCCAGCATCACCAAGAACATGGAGGCAAGGAAGAAGAAGGAGGAACAGGATCAGGCCCACTTTCCTCCATCTTAGAACTCCTGACCCCCTATACAAAGTAAAACCCCCCTGTACAGGTGTTAAAACCCCCCTGTACAATACTAAAAAATTTTCCCCTCTAATTTGTAACTACTTTTACTATACCATCTAACCCTCTATGACCGCTTGGTTCACCTTCAAAGTTGGTAACTCATTCCATGGCTCAAACTCAAAATCCCAGCTGTTTCCAGCTGCTTGCCAGGGTCTAAAATGCTTCTGACCAAGGCCTGGAACCTCTGAAAATGTCTGACGGACATTTTGAGTTCCGACACTCTGGTAATTAAGCTCCTTGATGTTTATACAGTTTTATAAGTTTGCAGAGAGACAGGAACGACTCTGAGGGGCCGAGAGGCGCCAGTCGCTGAGGAGACACATGCGGTACTCTGCACTGGCATTTCCGAGGGACTCGTGGCTTCAGGCCATTTATGTTGTATTTCTGTAGCTCAGTAAAAGAGGTGACAAAATCAAGTATAAACCAGGCCAGATCCTAAGTGCCAGGATGAAATGGAGACCTCCAGTCACCTGGAGATGGTAAGTTATTTGAGGATGTTGCTATGTGAAGGCTTATGGCATTACTTGTGACAGAAAGGGGCACTGTCTTCAGCAGGCACAGTCAAGAGAAAGTGTTTTGCAGGGAGACAAGGATGAGAATGCTTATACTCTAAAAGACAGAGGGAGAAGCTTGAGCACACATCCAGGAAGTGGAAAAGCCCACTTTAAATTTGTTTTACTGTTCTAGAAGGTGAAGCATGTTTGAATTTAGGCCTTTTCACAGTTGTGTGGCTGCATAATTCTGTAAGGTACCAGATCTGGAGAAATCACCAGGTTCTTGTCCATTTACTTTATACCAAAGATAGAAGACCCTCTCAGGATTTATGTCCAGAGCCAGGATAGTGAGGAAAACATTCCCAACAGGCAGTTAGATACTCAGCTCCTTGGATGGAGAAATTTTAGGTCCAAACAACTATACAGTAATTTCCAATTGCTTATAATTTAGGTAGGCTTGAGCTTGTTTAGATGGCTTCTCTGAATTCTGTTTCTACATCTTTCTGTCCCAAAGCAATGGGTAAGGTCTATATCACTGATTTCCAGAGAAGAAGGGATTGCAATGTGGAGCGTGGTGTTTTTATGGATTATGCCCTCCTAGCCATGCAGTAACAGCACTTTCAGCCTGGGCCCTATACCTGCCTGTGGTGAGAAGACAAATCCCACCCGTGTACATCCTTGCCAACAATGTGCTACAGCTTCAGACCCTGTGCACCTCCTGTAAAATTAAAAATGTACCTGTCTTTATGGGAAAAGAGACAGAACTGAAGTTTTTACAGTTCTTACAGACAAAGTAAAGAGAGGGAATCTTTTCCTACACTGTCTCTAAGTTTTCCTAACATGAGGAATCATCAATGGAAAGATAACTGCTTTTGGTCTTCAAGCCTATTAATTTCTTGGATTACAGATTGAGATTGACAGAATATTTCATTAAATATTAGCCTGATCCCATTCTATTTAACTTCAGAGAAAACTGGATTGTAATCTCAGAAGCAACTGGGTGATAGATTCTTCAATATAGGCATTTACCCCTTGAGAAGTTGATGGATGCCAAATTCAGTTCATATAGGACTGCTTACTATTCTTCAGTTTTGCTCAATATGGAGAAAAAATATGCCCTAGTTTTGAAAAGATTTACATTCTATCATCAGTAATTCCAGCCTTCTAATACATTTGCATTTTGATTTAATAGAAGTTGAATATAAATTTTATGTTTCAACAAAACAATTTCAATATCCATAAAGATTATAATATAAGTCCTACTTCCTTCACTTGTCTGCTTTAAAAATTCAATGATAGCTAAATAATTTTTTCAAAAGATTAGGATGCAGTCCTTACTTTAGAGGCCTGTGTTGGCTTCAGGTAAGATGCTTGACAGTACCTCATCATTATTTCTCACTAAATATACTTTCCATATTATTATTCCTGAACTTTATTTCTATACAGACATACATATAACTCCTTTGCATTAACAGATGTCCCACAAGCATGACAAGTATAAAAATAACATTTCTGTAATTCTATTTTTATATTTTTTTTCATATTTTCTGTAATAATTATATAACAACGAATAATGAAATAGTAAAGAATCCTTTCAAATTCTTACAACAAACAGCTCAGTAAATATTATTTGTGATTTGCATTTAAGGGATTTGCTAGAGCACAACTGAAAAAGTTAGTAGACTGACAATGGAACTAATGTCAGAATTTATATCACAGATCTACATTTATTCTTAAAAAGATTACAAAATATTTTCCCTTTATTATTAAGCAGCTGACTGACCTTTTTTCAGGGAAGGTTCCACTTCACCTAAACCAAGAAAAAAAACCAGGTATCAGAGAAAAGATTAAAAAAAACTCAAACCAACAAAACCCAACCCAACCCAACCCAAACCAAACCAAAACAAAAAAAACCCCAAAACTAAAACCAAAACAACTCACAAAAAAACCAAACAACAAAACAAAAACTAAGAAACAACGCATTTTTTCATGTTGGTTCATTTTATTTCAAAAATATTTTTTCTTCTTTATATGCTAAATGACAAGCATCTATTCTGAGATTCTGTATTTTTCATTAAAAATCTAACTTGCCATAGAGTTTTGGGTAGATAAATTTAAGGTGCAGTTGTAACTAAGGAAATATCCAAATCTCTATTTATGCTTCTGAATGTGAATTTGTGCCTACAATTAAAAATTTCCTTTACTTTATGCTTGTTTCCACATTTTAAGGGAAGGCTCACTGGTTCTTTTTAAATTCCAAATAAATTACATATGAAATTTAACAAGATTGTGAATCTAGCAATGCTTCCAGTGAAACCCAAGGCAAAAAATAATCCATTTCAGTCTAACTATAAGCACTTGATTGCTGCAATATGTTATTGCACTTCCATGTAAGACACAGAATTTGAAGCAGTGATCCTGGCCAGTGTGCAGCCTCAGCTGCACTGACTACAGCACAGAGTGGGCAGGGTGCACAAAGCACTTAGTTTTTATGATATAGTGCAGTAAGATGCCTTACTGCCTATTCCCACTCCTGGTTGATGATGAAATTCCACTTGGGCAAAACACTGCCAGAGCTAATGTTTCCAAATCTAGTGAACATCAGGTCTTGAATTTTTGACTGTCAAGTATTTTATGAGTTTTCTTACTGCCATTAGCACTTAGACAGTCGAGTGTTTGAAAGTTTGCACATGCTTTGGGAGTTATGAGATGCTAAAAATGCACACTGGTAAAATTTTACCAGGCTCTCTATTTTTTACCTTTTCTGATTATCAGCCTTAGGAGAGACTGGCTTTCTGCTAGTTATAAATCATATCTCAGAATAGGCTGCCCAATTCACAGACTCACATGTAGCAACCTCTCTATTGGCATTCATATACAATGCTAAATAAAAAGCTCATGCACATATTTAAAAGTTAACACTGGGTAATATCTCAGGTTTCTGAAAAAATGAGTAGAAGTCAGTTTCAGTACACATCACTTTTTAATTATATTCTGGTGTAGCCAAATGGAATACAAAATAAACTACCATGAAATGAAGATGTCACTCCTAAACTTATTGCTTGTCAGAATGACCAATATGATGTGACATGATGATCCACTACTGACTGTGAGCAGTCTCTGCCCATACAGGGGAACTATTTTTTGTTGTTTTGGTTTGGTTTTTTTGTTTTTTTATTAACAGAAGGAGAGTTATTTCCAAAATCAAAATATCAGTAAGTTACTTTCATTTATCTGGTTATGTCAGATGAAGAATTGTACCATAATGGCAAAATAATTTCTAGTAAACTGAATTATTTGCAATATATCGTCCAAAATCATGTAAGTTCAGTTGAAATGTTATATTTTTTTACATTTCAATATATTGCCCCATTATCAATATGTCAAATTGAAAAAGTTCTAAATTTCTTGATGTATCTTGTATATTTTCCAGGGTTCCTTAGATTCTTGCTGATTAAAAGACGTAGCCATTTCCATTCTCTGAAGCAATATTCTGATGCATATTTTGGTTGTGGCTTTGAAGTTGTATATAAATTAATGTTCTTTTCTTCAAGGTGTACTAATGATAATATTTAATTCCGACAGCTTTTCTGTAATAGTACATTAAACATGAGATGAAAGCTAATAAAGAGACCAATTTACTGATTGGAATAGCCAGTGGCTTTATTAGCAACAATGTTCACTTTTCCCTTTTGTTTGACCTTTTTGTCTGTGATGTTAAAAGCTGAGTAAGCCATTTTAATGCTTGTAAAACAGCAGTTAGAGCAGTTACAGAAGTCTTTACATTACAAATACCTTCATCACTTTCATCATCATCACTCCATACGATGTCAGACAGTAAAGAAAAAAAGCCATAAATCCAATCAGAAGACTCTTCCAGTGTCTCATGAATGATTCTCAGTGGTTCTGTGCTGAGCTTGTGAACAGATCTTCCTGAGTGCAGAGTTTAAAACAAAAGCGATTTGAAAAAATAACCCAAACCAAAAAAGTCCTTCAGTAATAAAAGTACATCTTCATTTTATACAGGACTAATTATACTACCTCTTTTAGCAGAAAAAAGGAATGTGAATGTTAATTTTTATTATTCAAGCATTTGAGGACAGCTCTCCTTCCTGTGGAAGGCTGGTATATACTGTATCTTACTGCGCTTGCTGTTCACAGAGTGATTCAGGACCTAGTGTACAATTTGGTTTAATGTTGTACTCCAAGTTCTGGCTCTCCTGGCTGGGCAAAATACAAATACAGATTTAATTCTAATATTTAGATAATCACTTCATTTCAGTTTTTAATTTGACTCAGATCCCCTGCCTCTTGATGCCCATCTAGGATTCAGTCCCACTCATGTCATATCTCCCTGCTGAGCTCCTTCTTTCACACAAGTCCTGGCTGAAGAAATTGCTGAGCCTCGGGTTAGCTGCTCAGACAGGTCACGTCATTGTCATGGACCACACATACAGGATGGGAAGAAGAAAGTTGTGCATACTGAGGCCAAAACTGACCTGAGTTCAGAACAAACAGGGATACAAATCCAGATAGTGGGATAGAGATAGCTGCTTTCAAACACGTATTCCTGTGATTCTGGTTCTTCTCTCACGACTTTTCTAGAATTTCTTTCACATAACATGTGTGCACGTGTGCATACTTAACTTATTCTGGTCTCACTGCCCCTTTAGACAAGCAGATTGTGAAACAAGAAAGCTGTGCAGTTTCATATCCTCCACCTTCCTGGAACCTCTGATGGAAGTGAGACTTCTGCTCCCCACTGTATCCACACCCAGGCAGTGCAGCCATCAGTGGGTTATACCAGTCCTCCCTTAAAGGCTTTTCCAATTGGGATTTCACCAGATTTCTCTGTACCTGACACATTACTTCAGAGAGACTTTCCCATCTCTGACAGGCTTCTTCTTCTGACCATTCTGTGCAGCAATTTTCTACTTTCTTGAACTTTGTACCAAACATTGCTTAGGAAGAGGGAAAACCCCCTTCAGTCTACGATACTGCCCACTGTACTTGAAACTGCAGACTGAGTCATTGCCTGGCCTGTGCAAAGCTTTCCCACAAATACAAATGACTGAAGGTAAACTACAATTGTGATTTGAACTTTTGGCCTAGTGTTGCCCCCAGGAGTTTTGATAGAAACAGGTATCCTGGATTTAACATTATCAAGATGGAAATCATACCTCTGTTGTCTTTCTGTAAGTAAATATTTTAGTAGGAAGCTAAAGACAAGTCTCTTCAGAACTACTTCTGATTGCAGTGTTCTGACTCACAAGCCAAATCTCAGCATTAATCAGATGCAGTCTCACATGGACTTGCAGGCTAGAAATCATGCAAGGTGCAGGCTTAAAGTAACTTTTTTTGTGACAGCAGTACGAACAGCTATTTTCTTAAAGTGTTGTAACAAAACTTAGATGTAGCTTTATTTGAAATATAAATGCATCACTATGCATCTTCATTTTATTTATAATTAATTATTCTGAAACACAAGAGACCAGGCTTTCTATTGGTTTGCATCTGCTTGTTGATAATGCAAAGAAGTATTGTAGTTAATATTTTGTAAATATTGTATTATATAGGTATGTGCTGCTGAACAATCAGATGCATCAAATAAATTAAAAGTGCAACATGATGCAATGACAGAGCTGTAAAGAAAATAATTTAGTGAACTACTATGCACACTATTTTATTAAGAAAGATTGAATAGTAAACCAGCAAATATTTACTTTGCTTAGCATGACACTTATTTGCATTGTCTTCATGCATTGAGATGTAGAAATTTAATTTTTTCAAGTGATTTGCCACAAATTGTTTTCTCAAGTGTTAACAAGGAGAAGGAATACCTATATTTAGGCTCTTAAAGAGTAAATTGGTGATCTGACCCCTGATGCCATTTACACTTTATTCTAATCTAGAAGTGCTAAGGAGTCAAAGTGGACTAAGAGCAGACATGGCCAGAGGTGTCTTAGCATAATCAAGATTTTGATTCACAAGCAGGGATGGTTTAACTTTGGAGAGCTGCCTTTATTTTCAGTGTGGGTATCCACCCTCCTTTTACCCCCTGGTTGGTTAGGGAGGGCTCAGTTTCTTTTACAGCCACAGGTTTTTACAGCTGCAAGGACTACAGCTATAAACTAACAAGAATTGGTGTAAATTTATTTTAATATACTGGTCTATCAACTAGCAGTTCAAGAACTGCTTCTGCTTCACAGGTAGCAGAGCTGTCCCCCCTGGGCAGGCAAGGGAAATGCTCAGAGAAGTACAAGATCAAGAGCAGAGGAAATTATTCCAACCACCCCAAGGCAAGCCATCTTTGCTGATGAATCAGTCTTCAACATCATATCCTGGTCTTTAATTCATAACATCTTCATACCACACTATGAAAAGGGATTAGAGGTTACAAGTGTCCAGAGGCAAAATTGTGTGTCCAGTCATGCCTATGCTAACAGGTACAAGTTGCAAATCCTGTTTAACATAAAAAGTTTAGAAAAATCAGTTTAGAGCTGAGTAGAGGACACTTTATTGGTATTTGCAAAATGAAATTTTGTATTCAAAAAATACTGTAAGCTCAATTGAGGTCTGATGCAAGTGGCACAAACCTGGAAAATTATGTCCTCTTGCACAGATCTTCTGTTTGACTTGTGTTGTATTTCCAACATTTTTAAGAGTAGTGCTAATAGTAATGATATGTTCTAAAATTCTTAAGAAAACCACACCAAGTAGTGCTGAAGTGAAAATTAAGACTGATTAAATCCATACTTTTAATTTTCCCAACAACTTTGACAACACCAGGTGCTACAAGCTCTCTAGTAGAATGAAATATAAAGGAAATGAAACAATTTTTGTGTTAGCAAGTACAGAGAAAGATTCAATTTACCTCACACACATGCAAATAGAGACAACCATTTCCAGAAAATTTGCATACTCAAGAGTGAAGCTGAAAGAATGCTGATTTTTATAACAAAGTTTGATGTTCATATTTTTTAATTTAGAGATGTCCAGCAATTGAAAGCATGATAAGATTTTTTACAAACATCTTGTAGTCAACATATTTGACTGGATTAGCAGTCTTCTACCCAACTTCTCATTTCTTAGCAAATCTTAGGAGACTAATTATTTAAAAAATAAGCTCACAATAGATTTCCTTTGCTAACATATGGAGTGTAATATAGAATTTTTAACTAATCTACAGCTATTATTAATATTTTATAGATTAATATAATTGATCTAAACTGCAATTATTACATCATATACCACATAAAATTCATTGCTCTGGAAGAAGAGGTGGCAGGATTTTGCACTTAAAAGAGGGTATTTCTCAGAATATTTCTCAGAATATTTCTCAAATAGATACAGACTTGTGAATTTTAAGCTTTTGTTTAACTTTTAAATAGGAATTGAGCAAACTTTTTAGTCTTAGATTAAATAGTAAACAATTAATAAATGCGTGTTGAAGAAGGGGAAAGGAAGTAAATGGTTTCTGAGGAGGTAAAGTTCAGACGTGAAACATACAATTAATGTTGAAGAATTTACTTGACACTATGTAATTACCTTTAATCACGGTTTAAAAACAGATTATTCTTTTAGCGAAATATACCTGGAAGGATACTTAATCCCTGGTGTTCCTAAACTCCCTCAAAAGCCAGAAAGACATTGCGACCTTCAGAAGACAAGTGTCTCTCTTCCCTCTGAAATCTGTTTTAGGGTTACATGAATTAATTTCCAAAGATACACATTCCTTTCCATTGACTAGAAAGGAAGTCTGAAAATTAGCATGGACATGTCACCTTAATTTCCTATTACTGAGGTATATGACATGGACCCTGCTAGCGATGCTGTTTCAGAATTAAATCCTTCTTGTTATTGTGCACTTTGGCTAAGCACTTAGATTTGTAACTTTACATTCATAATTAATGCCAGGTCTATACAAATATTCCCCTTGATAAATTATTTACATTCCAGAACAACACCAATTCCACAAAAATGCATTGCCAGAACATTTTGTTTGTCAAAGTCTTTTATTACTTGGTATAGTATAAGAGATGTTTTTCAGATCAGGAAAATTTCTTCTTTCTTGTGCTGGCATGTTCACTCCTGTGAGCATAGTAACAGTTTTGTTGTTTTGTTTTCAGAGGAAACATCAGAATTCCAGAACCTTCTGGGAAATTATGACATTTAGAAGAGTTAAAGCTGACAGAGGAGGAATTTCAATCAAATGGAAGGAATTTGTATATTACCTTTCAAAGAAATCTTATTCTAGGACAACTCAATTGAATTTGATTGGAGAATGTTTGTTAGCTTTTGGAGATATCTGGAAGATTGTTTGGATTTTCTGTACTAAACATATGCAAATATATTTAAAATAATTTTTTAAGAGGTAGTTTCATATGTGTTATTGGTTTTAAATACTTCTAGAAAAGTCCCTGCTTAATTTGAAGCAGCGCATCAAAGGCTACGATTCTTTGTGGCTCTCTAGCATTACAGGTACAGAAACAGTAGTTTGATTAAAAATGTCAGAACAGTCCTGAACAATTAATTTCTTCATTTCTGAAGTCTCTCTGGCTCACAATCTTAATTCCAAATGATTTTAAAATCAATTTTTTAATCTTCATGGTAATTAATAACTCACACTTAACACAACTCCTTGAAACCAGGCAATAATGAAGATTTCAAGTCCTGCAATTGGTATTAGGCATGTTCTTGGTAACAAGAAGATAGAAGGTAATTTTCATAAAGTGACTAAGTATTTTTGAACAGAAAATCCCTTTTTTTTCACCAGGACTGATAATACATTAATAGTGATGTTTGGATACAAGAATTGAGTAATCACATGATATGATTTGCTATAGCCACACAAGAAAATTTGGTTATGTTTAAGAGTCTGTGTTTTTTTTTTCCCGCAAAGTGCATAACAAAAAGTGACTAATTGATTATCTGTGCAAATCACTTCAGTCATTATTCTCATCTTAGTAACTCTGCCAGAAATGTAGTTTCCTATCAATCTTTTTTGCTTGTCAAATGGATAAATGTATACTCAGAGTTCAACCTCTGTTAAGGTGGCCTTTTTTTTTTTTAATGAATTGCAGAAAATTAGTTAATACATGTTGGATTTTCATAAATTACATATTTTGACTCCAGTGAATTGAATGCAATTAAGTTACAAATGATAGTAATTATCTGGTGCAAAGATTGATCTATGAGATATAAACTACTTCATTGACATTGACAAGGTACAGCTGATGAAGACAGAGAATTTCTGTTGTGTTTGATACAATACAAAAGCCTAACCACTAGCTTGTGGTAATAAAACATATTCTATTTGTAGTTAAATATTCTACTTTAAATATAGAGACCTATATTTTAATTTCAAAGTTTATATATTTGTAAATTACTTTCTACTCTTTAATCTTTTGAAAAGTAGCATCTAAGATACTAAACTCAATATACACATAGTTTCCTATTAGTACCATTCCAGTTTATCAACATAACTGTCCTTAGGTCTTACGCTTTTATTTCATAGACTAACATTTTTGTCAAGCTTATAGCTCTAAGCCATAAATAGGTAAAACTCTGGTTGCTACCACTGAATTATTAGTATAAAAATACCAATTGAATTTTTAATTATATTACATATGAAAAATGTCAAAAAAGTGCAGAGTCAGCTTTCTCAGTAATGTCCATTTAATAAGTACATATATTGTAAATATTAACAGCCTGTGGCTGTCTCTTTCTAATATCAACCTTAGATAATTATATTGAGGTCAAGTTCATAGAGAAAGCCTCATCTGAAAGTGAACAAAGAAGCAGTTATAACTAGAATTTACTTGCCAATATTTAGAAAGAAATTCACAAACTCTCACCAAGTAATTTCAGGTCCATTTGATATAGCCCTACATGTGGATAGGAGTGTATGTATAGGGTGGGCTTTAAGTGTAGTTTATATGACTGGATTTGATATCAGCAGGAAGGTTTTGATTTGATAGTTCAGATCTTCATTAAGTGGTGTTTTCTGAAACACATTTTATCTAAAGTATTTTGAAGCTGTATTTTTTCTCATTCTATGGGTTCAGTTCTCTGACTAGGAACACAGATCTTCAGATCTGGAAGGGCATCTGTAATACCCTAAAGGGTATTAAAAGTGTAAAATTAGTACCTCAGCTTGACACCATTTCCTGGGACTCTCCTGGCTAGGGGCATCTCTTAGCTGTCAGATTTACTTCAAGCATGATGAGAAAATGAGGAATGGGCTGTTGCAAGCCCCAGCCAGGCTGAGTTGGGGTTAGCTGAGAAGCAGTGCTGCAGTGTGCTGGCCTCTGCTCGTGCCCATGCTTTGTTATCATCCACACACATATTCAGAACACTGCAGGCAGAAGGTCTTTACCAGGAGGGAAACAGGGATCATCGCAGTGCTGTGAATAGGTGGCTATACCTGATGGCAACAGCATGAACCCCAGAAAGGTCAATAAAAAAAACAAAGAAACACCATTAGCAATAATGAATGTTCTCAGCTGTCTCTTGGCTAAAGGAAACACTTAAGGAGTGAAGTGAGGAGTTGTTTAATCTCTATGGGGCTCCTGTTATGTGCCAGAAATTTGAGTTCATTAAAAAGAGAAACAGTATGCTGTAGATGTGAGATAATACAGTGTGAATCACAGCAAGGTAAAAATGTGGTCAAAATACGCACAGTATTTTCACAAGTCACAAACAAATTCTATTGCTGAAAAGAATATATTACACATAGGTGATTCTAGCTGAGACTTCAATTTCTTCAACAGAAAATAACCAAAGGATTGCATCACTGCAATTGTTACTGGAATGAATTAATGGTTTGATTTGTTTGTTTAAAATTAGAAATTTCACAAATACCATTATACACTGAAAATTTGCTTTGTATTTTGTGTGCCATGAAGCATATTTAAGCATGAATTCTCCTATTAGATTCTTCCCTATACATTGAGACAGTTTCTGGAATTCATATTTTCAACTGCATAACCTTGCAAAGTTTGATCTATCAAAATTTATTATCTTTAATACACTGGACCTTTTGGGATGAAAGCAGCACGTGCAATACTGCAATAGTTCATAGACTGTCATTCTTTTCAGTATAAACTCATTTTCTGGGAGTTTATAACTCAGCTATGAAATCTGCTGCAGACTGAAACATAAGAAACCAGATGTCATCGGAGCAGCCCTTCTTTAAACAGGAATTGGTCTTAAATCCCTTTAAAAGATTTTTTTCATAGAAGAGAGAAAAAATGTTTTGTAGGTTTTAGGTACATTAATTGAAGTCTTATATAATTAAATTAAGAACTTCATTAAGAACTTTGAAACAAATAAGTTGTTCAATCATGCTTTGAATTGACATTTATAAATACGATATAAAATATATTTCAGAAGACTATAGCACTGTTTTGATAAACTTCAGAGAAGGAGGATTTTCTAAGGCTTTGCATGTTTGAAAAATAGAAAAAATTATATTAAGTTCCATTAAGTTTGCTAGTTGTTTAAACTAATCCAGAGTTCATTCTTTTTCCTGACTAAACACAAATATATTTTCAGTTTAAAAACTGGTGTGTATATATAGTCAAAAAAAACAAAAGCAAAAATAGGTATGCCCTTCTTTTTGCAGTTCTTAAAATTTTCCAGTGAACATTAGCCCAACAGGGTAGCTGCAGTGAGATGATATTGCAGAAGAAAAATGTATGTGCATATTCCTTATAATTATTATGTACTCCCCAAGGCCAGACAAAATCCATCTATGACTACAAGGCAGTAATAAAAATGACCACAGGCTCAGCAAGGAAATTATGACTTCAGACTGTGTTATTCAGAAGCGAGTATGGGAAGCACTACAACATTTGGCCAGATTTTTTGCATTAACTTAAAAAGATTAGAGATATATAATTTAAAAAAGCATCTGACTGGATGGGAGCTCCATGCGCTGTTAACTTCCCATTTCTAAAGGTATTACCTCCACAAAGGTCTGCCTTCGCTACAGGTGTCTAAAAAGCCTCTTTATTTGAGCAAAACAAATTAGGCCCAACAAAGAGCGTACCCATGGGATATTTTACTTATTAAAACAACATAGCAAGCTCATTCTACTAAGTGTGTCTGTGTGTGTTTTATATATTTTCACCTATATTATTTTGTAGGTAATTTTGAGTTTCATAGATTTGGTGAGGCTTCATTAGGTTTGATTTAGTCTGGCCTTTAGGTGACTGGCTAAATCACTGTCAATTTACTCTGAATATTGAACACTCTGGATCTGAAATTAGGGGGATGTTAATTAGCTGTAATTGGTCACAGAGATGGCAGGGAATTTTGAATGCTCTATTAGCCCATTAGCAAATATATATTCCTGGGCAATCAAGGACTAAAGTAATCTTAAATTATTGAGTTGCATTTACCAATTAAAATACATAATCCAGTTATGTGTACAAGAAATGCATGAAATACATGCATGAATTATGAAGCCTGTTAAAAAAGTGTGTTTTCTAACACAAAGGATGGAAGTAATGAACTGTTGCAAAGCACACATTAAACCAAAATTAACTTTTTTCATTTCTGAAAATATATGAGCTTTTTCAATGTGATATACTACTTATTCCATATTCATACACACTGTGTACTGCATGAGATTTGTAGTTTCTTCTCTCAAGCTTTTGTAATGCATGTCACCTTCATACCATGTTCGAAATATTTCAGTCTTGTTCATAGTTTTTCATAGCTGTACAGTACAGCATGATAGGAATGCAAGCTTTCATTTGATTCCTCAAAGGATTGAGCATAATGCACTAAAGCACAACATTGCAAAATTTAATTTCCTTCTTATGGGTAAATAGAACAGGAGTGAAACTTTCAGTACAGATCTAATTCTTGTCTCATATTTTCCTCAAAATCAACTGCTAAAGCTAAAGCTAACTTGTAGATTCTATCCGTGTCCCAACTTCTAAACAGACACATAACCACCCAGGAAGCAAAGCTTTACACATGCTTTACATCCTGTTATATTTTATGTCATAACCAGCACCTCCTGAATAATACAGAGTGCTATAGAATTTACAGCCATCTTGTTCTGGATATGTAAAATTATACAAAACTGTCTTAAATCTTGCTGTGAGCAGAGCTTCACGTAATCCAAATTCATTTACCTAAACTCTAAGTGTTAAGCTTCCTCAGCCTCCCTCAGTTCTATAAACTACTTTACAAACGCTGAATAAAGAGGGCCAGCAAAAAGTAATTTACCACATCTACTTTATGGTGAAATTAAACATCTCTTTTTCATATCATTCCAGAACAAATTTCATCTTATATAAATTTTCAAAATTTCACAAACTTGATAGTTTACTTTTAAAAGGATGTGAAACCATAGCAATCAAGAAACAAAATCTAAGGGTTGGCACTCTAATCACCAAGGGTAGTGTGGAATCCATACCGACAAATTAAAAGAATATATAAGAGATAAAATACTTATACTGATAATTTATGTATTTTTGGAATTATTTACCTTTCAGGTAATGAGAGTGAAATTGTTAATTATTGAAGGAAAAGAAAGATCAGGTTCAAGTTTAAAGTACTTCCTACTCAGCTCATGTGTAGTGTTTTTACTGAGCTCCATGAATCTCTGTGTACTCTAGGCAACTCATAATCTAGGGCATTGCACTTCCTATATTTTGCAGAGGTTAGCAGCTCTGTAGTGCAATCAGAGGAAAAAAATCCATGTCTGTTCCTCAGCCACACAGTTCCCTGACTGGTTTACCAGATCAGGTTGCTCCACTTTCTGCTGCGCTCACTCCTGTGCAGCACAGTCACTGCTACAGCTCTGCTAGGGAGACGGTCACTTCTTGCACAGAAACTTAGTGAGAGTCCCTAGACGAGCCCCTACATCAGAATCCTCTGTCAGCTCTTTAACTGCCCTTCAAAAATCTGCAGGCTGCTCCTCAGTCACCATCCTGTCTCCTCTAGGCTGAGTTCAGCTTTTTCAGCCTGCCTCATTCATATGCTGTCCATACTTTCCGAACTTGAACTTCATGGAACTTCAGGTAGAGAAACAGGAAAGAGATTGAAAGCACTGGCTTAAGAAAGGCAAGTGTTCTTTGAGGAAAAAGACACTATTTTTTCTGTGGTTTATGGATTTAAAAACACACAGTTGAGTATAATTTCTTTGGCATCTCTCATGTGCATTTGAAAACTCGAAAATTAATTTTAATCGTGCTTGCAAAACTAAATTTACAGTCCCAATTTTAACTGTTTGCTCTTTTTACGTAGGTCTGTTTTCTCAAAGAACAATATCAAACCCAAGACAAAAAAATACTAAGTTTTAGATTTAGATTTGCTTCCACTGTAGGTAAACTGTCCAAAAGTGAAAATCATTCTTGTATCAATAATGCCAGCTACATGATTCTATGTACAATCTTCACCTATTTCCATGGTATTTTTACAAATCACTGGGCTTAGCGCAAAAAAAAACAGTAAGAAATGAGGAGTGAAAACCTATTGGTTAGGATACCAGCTATGTAACTATTCTTATATATATGTAAATGCAGCAAACAGTCTTATAAATCCTGGTCTAAAGAAGTACAGCAGTTCCTTCTCTTAATGTTTGACTTTCAAGACCAGATTTGAATGTTGGCTTAATTAATCACTTAGGAACAGAAATATTGCTGGGAAGGAAAAGAAACTCATGAGCTCTAAATACTGAAGTATCTTTCAGAGACTTTCCCAAAATAAAAACTCACCCTGCAGATTTAATTTAACATTGTTTTATTTCTACATCCTGGTCTGAAAACAGCAGTTTCCACAAACACTTGTGAGATTTAAGCTCATTTAACCAATACAATTCTATCTGCTTAGAATTCTATCTGCTTAGAGAGTTTCCTTCCGACTCAGGCACAGATACAGATTCTTATTTCTTAGCATTAACCTGACTTGTTTACCGAGCATGTGTGACCTTATAGCAAGTTAAGAAATTTCTGAGTTTAAGAGTTTAGTCTGAGTTATGCCCTGGTTCTTGACTGTTCATTGAAAATCTATTAAGAACTTGATTAACTTGACTGATTGATTGACTGATTAACATTTAATATGAAAAATTGAAGTTGAATATAACAGTTTCTCTTAGCATGTTTCTCTGTTGTAGCACCAAGTGTTTAGTGCCCAAACTAAAATCTGATGCTTATTTTGGAAGGATGTCTCAAAAATAACTTTATGTTTTCCTGGTACTGCAGAGATGGCCTTCTGAAAACAAAGACAGATGAGAAGAAAGTTTAAGAAAATTTTGTGGTATATTTTCTCCACATTTCAAGCTCTGTGATGTCTATTGATCCAGAATTTGTTGTTTTCTTTCAAGATCTATATGTGTTTCAAAAGCTTTCTAAGTAAATCTTGAAGTCGATATTGATATATAGCAGGACAAAAGAAAATCTATACATTTATCAGTAAACTAATAAAGTCCAGGAAATTTACTCCAAAACATCAACTCAATTTCTTTTGAATTAAAAGGTTGAAGTCCGAATTTCAATTCCTAGTTAATTGTTGTGACAGATGCGATAACTTTAGAGCTGGAGTTCTCATTTAAGGAAGAGAAGGGCCCTAATAGTTTTTTTGGTTTTTTTTTTCCGGTTCACATATGTTTCCCAAGTATTAATAGCTGTTAGCCTCACAAAGGTTTTACTACTGAAGGCTTGCTGAACACTACATACCCTTTACATGCATAGGTAGGTAGTTTATTTTCCATTATATATCATTGACAGATAAAAGGCATAAATACTCTATTTCTTTTTATTTGCCGCTCTCTTTTTTATGTTCCTCAATTAGAACCACATTCCTTGTAGTATGATCACAATCCTACTTCATTTTCACCTTTGTCCCCTGTAATCAATGTGAACCATAAAGTTTGATCTTGTTCATTTATCTAGCCAAGTCTTAAAACTAGGCTAGATTATTGAAGACAAGAGTGTGTCTATGCTAATATTAAGAATCTGGTCCTCTGTACTTATGGTTTTTGAAGATCAGTTTTAGGGTTAGCATGTTCTTTTCCATTTTTCTGATCATTGAACTGTGTAAGCAAATATTAGAATACTCAAGGCAACTATTAAAGACTATATTTTTGAAAATATGAATTAATACTAATTTCATTTTTCTAGAAAAAAAATTATATAGAGATTGGAAAACAGAAATCTGACCTTACATGCTTGTATATATTTTATGTTACTATCAACATTTTCATTTTCCAGGATGAGGATGGGCTGCAAAATGGAGAGACTTAAATTATAAAGGTGTATGAAGTGTAAACAAATGTGTTCTGACATTTCTTATAATATCTTCTCTCTTGGTAAACTCAGCAGAGACACTGTGCTGTCCCCAAGGAGGTGAGACATATTTCTGTAATAGATGCTTCTTAATAAATTTTTAAAGTTGAATATACAAGGTGTCAAACAGAATATGCTAAGTTTTACCTGCTAAGTCTTTGTAATCCACCAAGTCAAACATTACAATAGCTACTGCTGACCAGGTAACAATCAGAGCAACAACGAGAAGCCATGCTGCTGGTGAGCTGAATGTTGTCACGAGGTCTTCTGTCACTGATTTCTTGCCCACTTTCATGGATGATGAAGGAACAGATCCATTCTTACCATCTATTATCGTTGTGGTTGTAGACATGTGTCCTGTACAAGCAGAAAAAGCAGAGGAAAACAGCATAACAACTTGGAGACTTAAAGCCAGGAAGAATGTTGTTTTGAAATTGTTTTGTCATCAAAATTTTACAAATAAATATAAATGTTGTATTGCTAAAAAAAAGGTTCTTGGACTTTCTGGAACAAATAATCACAACCAGCCTTTTTTATTTTATGACATTTTTGAGTCTGCCACAAATAGCTACAGGCCTAGGAGAGTGATTGATGAAAGCATAAAATATTATTACCCTCCAAAGTATTGTCTTGTTACGGGCTGTAGGCCAGATTCTCAGGTGATGTGATTAAGTGAACTTCCATTGACTTTAATGGAAATAATGCATCTATGCCACTTGAGGTTTGGCTGGAATTCTGCTGTGAAGGACATATCAGTAGCAATTGAAATATATATACTTCATTTAATCTAACAGAAACAAAAATGTTTTCCATGTCCAGGGTCCTTAAAAGTTGTTAATAAGATTGTAACTGATTTTTAAATACCTGTTTTTGTGGAATTTTCATTTAATTAAATAATCCCCTAAGAAACAAAAGTGACAATGCCAAAGCAGACTTGATTCCAGAAAGCACAGGTTTGGTAATAAAAAGCTGGTGGGAAGTTGAATGTTACTTAGCTGAGGGACCAGCTGACAGTAGTAATGAACAGTAACAGTAGTGACTTAACCTACTTCATCTGAGGTATTAAAAATGCTAATTCTGGACATAATGCTAATTCTGGACACAAACCAAAATTATGGTAACTGAAACCTAACCATACTTGAAAGCTCTCAACTTAATCTTCTTCATAAAATACATTTTGATAACCTAAACACTCTAGGGAGGGAAATTTTTTCCATTATATACAATAACAATAGTAAAAGTATTCCGAACACCACAGTTCAAATTAGTAGAAGACCACAGTATCTTCACTTAGTTTACAATATCTTCTTGTATGTTACAGTTCAAATCTTCAAATATATACTACTGTGTTGTTGGTCTGGTTGTTGGCATCGTCTTGCATAAATTAATTTCAATGGTTTAAGGGACCCTTGCTCATACAGACATCTAAAATTTCAAGGAATCAGGTGACACATGGTTTGTGGAGATCTTTGCTTTTTGCTTGCTGTTTGCTTGTCACAGTTGATAAAACCTATAAAAGATATTTTCTGTGTGACAGAGTTGCTCTGTATGAAGGTAAGCAGATTCAATTTCACTTTTGACATAAAAAATGACAAATAGGCACTGAGAAATTTTTGCTGGAGCTAAGGTACAAGCTGTTGAAGACTTTCCAATATTTACTGTCACAACCTCTATTTAGACTCTCTTTGAGAACCACATTTATATTCTTAAAGAAATAAATGAAGAAAGGATAAAATCACTAGTATTACCATATATACATACATTTTTCCTTCCTATTTTGCCCAAAAAAATCTTCTGATCCTTATGCTAATGAATACTGGTTTTGTTCATTTCCTGTAGAAAGTTAAAACCGTATCCTGACGTGATAGTGAAATGCTCCTTTATGCATTTGACAAAAACATATAAAATTGGGAAGGATAATTTTGGTGGAAGAGGTTCCCTAATTCTTAACCTGTCATACCTGTTGAGTTTTCAAATTCACATCGTAATCTGTTCTAGAATTCTTTATTTTCTTATTTTGTTATGCAGTGCATTGTATTAATGAGTAGTTGCCTTAGCTCTGCCTTTTAATTTTGCTTCTGCACAAGCATCTTAGAGCTCACAGCAGAATTGTAAAAGCAAAACAAGATTGGTATATTATTTGTTACTTATTTAAAATTTATTCTTATTTATAGAATATTTATTCTGCTTATAAACAATGTCTATCATCTAGATAGAATATATACAATTTAAAAAAAATATTATAAAACCATCACTGCTTCCATTTCTCCAAAAAAAAAATTTTAGATCAAACAACTCGCAGCGGGAGGAAAAATCTGTCAAGTGACAACTAAGAATAAAGATCAGCTTCCTAAGTCAAACTCAAAATCAGTAGCATTTTGTTATCCTACTGCATACACGATGCAAGTAATTTGTGCATGTAACAGGTCATAAATGACACATTATGCATTTTTTCCCCTTGGGGATATCAGTCAGAGTTTATGATGTGTGAGAGAGAATAGAAAGGTACTGTCTCATCTTGACAAATCCGATTAGCACCACAGCAGGTCTTCAAGGACATCCTAGTGGCAGATATTTGCAGTTATAATACAAACAATTAAAACTCTATGCGTGTATACAGATACAGACTTATAATTACCAGTCAAAGGTCGTTCCTCTAAGTTTGTTGCTGTCTACCAATAGTTCCTTACTATTTAATATACCTAACTTTTCAAACTCAGACCACTATTTGTCTTTGGTGAAGAAAATAGTAACTGGTGATTTGTCAATCAGAACAATGCTGCAGAGACAGACCTCAAGTATGCTAGAAGGTTATCTATGACAAGTTTTTGGCTTTTGATGTAGTCCAGTCAGATTTCCCTTTAAAAACTCAGGATGTTATACAAAGAAATTGCTGTTGTGGCATTCATTAAAGTGTGAATGAACAGGTATTGATTCAAATTTGACTGGAAGTCAAGCTAGGAAAATATTGTTATACTGCTGGAGGTTCCTGATACAGGTGCCTAAGAAAGATCTCCAGCATTGTTTTCAATGCTTTGCATTATCCAAAACATCCTCACAGGACTGGCAGGCAAAATCTACAGGACAGTAACTTTGGAACTGCCTGAAAAATAAAACCCAGACAGGATGTCCTAAAGCAAATAGAAATTAGATTTTTATGTCCCTAGATACCTATATAAGCAAAATTGACTGGAGGATTTTATCTGATGATTCCTGAGAAAGACATTGTTTGCTGTTGCATAATCTCATGTAGGGTGGATTGTATATTGATACCATCATCATTTCATGACTCCAATATGAAGAGGCAGTAGCACTGAGATGATCTCCCTCTCTGCACAAACATTTTGTTACTGTAGTACCCAAGGTGTTATCCTCATGCTTTTCTCTGCCTCTTTCTTGCTTTTGGGCATTTAGGTGCTCTGCTCATTTCTGTCCACCTTCTACCAGTTCTAACTTTTTCTGCAAGCCTTCAGTAAAAATATTTATGAAGCTAGACAACAGAGAGAAAGGGGATGTATATACAATGTTTTTATTAGTCCAGCCAGCAGTGATTCTCCTTTTTCTCAGAAAAGTGCCAAAGTTAGGCAGAACTCCTGCCCAAGAGGTCAGTGAGGCTTCAGGTGCCCAGTGGGGGACTGAGAAAGACAGGCATTTTTGTTTCTTTGAAATCACCTGATGGAGCTTATTGAGTTCTACATTTAAAAGCAGGTTAAAATCAGATTGCTGAAATTTTCTAGGCATCCTTGCCATCCATATAATAAACATTTTCTCTCTCAAGACAAATTTCTGTGTCCCTATTACAGCCAGCCTGAATCCAAGTCAGTTTGTTTTCAATTAACATTGCAGTGGATCAGAGTTTCATGAGCAGATCAGTTGTCCCTGCTCTGGGAGAGGCAAATCCATCACAGGAGTGGAGGGTGCAGCTGAAGGCTGCTACAATTTCAGCCATCCAATTTTAATCCACCGCCACATGTCTGCTAGAGCCTCTTGGCACTTTGGGCTGTGATTGGTATTGATTCTCAATGAGGATGGGAACTTAAAAAAGTTATATATATATATATGTTTCTATAAGAAGATTACTCCAGGGATATATACCTCTGACTGCACATCACAATTTTTCATGCACACAAGACTGCCTCACCAGGTCGCAAATGTCACCTTTACATCAACAGATTGATTTGCTAAATTCCAAACTGCTAAAACTCCGAGATTCTTACTATTTCTCTGGTTTCAGAGTTGTCACTTAGAATAAAATCTGAAGACCCATAAGGTCTTGTAAATATAAATAAACCTTGACAATTGGTGACAACTTCGAGGAGAACACCATGTGACTTTCAGAATCCAGAGTGATTTTGTAGTCCTCGCAGCTTAGGTAAAATACCCTTTGTATTTGCGGGCTGAGGCATTATCTTCTTAAAACTTAATAAGCACAGGAGTCCATGGTTAAGGATGGAGACTTGATTTTACAGTTCAATTGCTACACCTTCTACTACTCTAGTAGAAAAATGAAACAAAACAAAACTAAACATCCAAAATGAATAAATAAACCAATTCTGTTCAGACTCATCAGGTGAAAAGAGTAATTTTCTATATTTATGTTACTTGATAACTATTTTATGCATAACAGTCTTATTCTGCCAACAGGACAAAAAAAAAAAGTAAAATATTTAATGACCAATGCCTTTTTAAGGCTGTGCATATTAAAAGCAGAGGGCTAGTCACAACACTAAAAAAAAAGAGGTTCACTATTAAATAATAATATTGTTGCTAGGGCAATGCAGTTGGGATGTGAGAAACCTCAGTGCAGTCTGTTCTAAATGAGAGAGCTGGTACATTTTGATGTGTCTGTTGTACTCCCCAGATGAGCACTACAGTAAATAGGCTATAGAATACTCCGGATTGAGGTCATTAATGGCTTCTGTTTGACCTATTCCACTTCACTTGGAATATTTAAATACTAATTAAGGAAGCAGGAAAGAGAAAAAATGGCTGTATAAATCGACAGTCTATGTTAAGCACCAGCTCAAGCCTTAGGCTTTAAGATAGTGACCTTATCAACCCAGCACTTCTGGGATCATGTGGGCAGGAGTCTCAGCCTACAGTAAGTAGGTTCCTGCATGGAGAACAGGACAAGGGATTAGAACCCTTCAGTGAAGAAGTGAGAAATGGGTATAAGATAATCTAGTGCATTTTTTTCAAGCTCAGCACATCACAGTTAATGAGTCCACAGACCTGCAGGCATCACAATAATCACTCTTTCCCCACCTAAGGAAAATAATTTCTACCACAAGAAAGGATTACACCTACACCTGTTGTTGAGGTGATACTTATGCCTTACTGTGACATACTCCTGTTTCTCTCTGCTAGGGTTACTTCTTCCTTGGCTTATATGAACAGAATGAAAAGACAGAATTTTTTTCCGTGGTCAATAATTAGTACCTTACAATAAAATATTAGTAATATTTTTTCCTTAAGCAACCTCATGATCTTTTTAATGCTTTTTTGTCTTGTTTATATATTTATGTGAAAACAAAATGCTGAGCAGAGATAAGAGAGACCTTCAAGACCCACTGTATGCAGTGAATAGAGAGCCTCTGTCATCTTATCTGGCCAGCACAAGGGGCCAAAAATGCAGATACTGGACAACAACCAACAGAGTGCAGAATATTTCAGAAAAGAAAAAGCAAGATCACTGCAGCTGGTCAAAAACTTTTTATCTCCTCCAAATATTGCTAAAGGATGCAATTAAAGTGGATTTAAAACCATTTTCTGTGGAAGATCTGTAGCCCCGGCAAACTTCAATAGGTTAGAAACTCAGCTAGATCCACTAACACAGATCATGCTTTCTATTGGACATACAAGGAAATATACATACAAGACCTTTTATAACACAAAGAAAGAGATAAAAACAGGGAAAGACAACTTAAATAGGCAAATTTATCTTATCTTTGAAAGCTTCTCTCTCTCACTGTTATCTGCAACAGATTATGAGTAGGAAAAGAATCCACAGTGCAGCCCAGAAATGGGTGATGGGCAATTAGTGTAGGACTTCTGAGCATGAACAAGCTTCTACAAGCTTTTGAGCAGAACTGTGAAAATTTTATGAAAAGTTTATTTTAAAAAGTTTATTTAGAGGTGCAGCAGAAATATTCTCTTGAAATTACAGACATTCAGCAATTTGTTCTCTTTCATATCAAATTATATCTCTGTATATATGACTGAGCAAAGGACACTGGAATACCTGAATGGAAAAATAAATAAATGGAGTTTCACAACTGATACCAGAATTTGCACTTTTAAATTTGTTACACAATGTATCAAAGTGTTGCCTTACTGTTTATATAATTAAAGTGCAAAGAGAAAAAAAGCTCTCAACTCCTGTGTATATTCATAGCTTCTCAGAACTTAAGGTAGTTTTGCTGTAGACTAGAGTCTTAGAAAGCTGTGTGTGGGACTGTATATGAGAGAACATATGCAGATTTATCAGTGACTGATAGTTATAAAAATGTAATAATCTTTGTGAAATGCAGAAAGCAGGCCTGGAGATTATGCAGCAACCAATTCTACATGACAAAAGAAATAGAATAGAGGTTATGGAATATGGAAAAGATAGAATATGAAAATTAGCTGAATGATTGGATTCAGAAAATGCACTTATAATTATTATGGTGGTTGGCGCTCTGTACGTTTTTAATTTCCTTTTCTGTTATTATATCTGTATTGGTTTTATTTTTGATCAATACAGAACATCTGATAATTTCAGGAAGTAGATAGCATTAATCTTTCTATTCATTGTCCAAGAAATTATGTACACCTATCTTTTCATTTCATAGATTTCAATAAGCAGCTTTTAAAAGAAAAGATACATTCTATCAAGCCATTTCATTATCAAGTCCAGAGAAACTGTGTACTTCATACAGTATCAGTAAATAATACTAATAGCACTGCTATGGGGTGAAAACTAGAAACTCTTAATGCTGTATACTAATATGTGACATATTTTGGGATTGTAATAATTATGTTTTCTTAGGGTACTGTGGGGGATTGACCCTGGCTGGATGTCAGATGCTCCCCAAAGCCGCAATACTCCTCTCCTTCCATGGACAGAGGATAGAAAATGTAAGAAATGGCACATGGGTTGAGATAGGAACAGGAAGAAATCAGGCACCAGTTATCACCATGGTCAAAACAGACTGGACTTAGGGAAATTAGTTGAATCAATCAGAATTGGTAATCAGAAATATAATCTAAATCTTTCAACTATTCCCTTAATTTAATTTCAAATTTCCTCTGCATCCTCCCTGCAGAGGTTCAGGGGGAGAGGGAATGGGGGTTGTGGTCAGTCAGTTCATTACATGTTGTATCTGCCACATTTTTTCCTCAGAGGGAGGACTCACACTCTTCCACTTCTCCAAGCATGGTGTCTCTCCCATAGGAGACAATCTTCCATTAACTTCTCCAACCTGAGGCCTTCCCATGGGCTGTAGTTCTTCACAAACTGCTCTAGGGTGAGTCCCTTGTCTGGGATGCAGTCCTTCAGGAAAAGGCTGCTCCAACACTGATTCCCCAGAGGGTCGCATTTCTGCCAGGAGCTCAAGCATGGGATTCCCATGGGCTCACAGCCTCCTGTGGGCACATACCTGCTCTGGTGTGGAGTCCTACAGGGGCTGCAGGTGAAGATCTGTTCCCCTGCAGGACTGCAGGGAGCCAGCCTGCCTTACCATGGGCTGCAGGTGTCTGGGACACCTTCTCCTTCATTGACCTTGCAGTCTGCAGAGCTGTTCCTCTCACTTATTCTCTCTCCTTTCTCTGGCTGAAGTTGGTTTTTTTTTTTATTTCTCCCCTTTCTAAATATTTTATCTCAGAGGTGCTACTGTCATCATGATGGAATCTGTCTTTGCCAGTGTTGGGTCCATCTTTGGGCCATCAGATATTTGGTCTGTCAAACAGGAGGGAAGTTTCTGGCAACTTCATCCAGGAACCGCCTCTGTATCCTCCTTCACTACCAAAATCTTGCCATGAAAACCCTGTACAGATACAGTACACTCCCACGGGCCATGTGGAAAAAAGTAAAGGATCTCAGTAGAAAATAACTAATGCTAACTAGAAAGCATCCATAGCTGTATGGTCAGAAAATTGCTTTTCAGTGTTGTACAACCAGGTTGCAGTAGGGACTGGACAACTGCATGTAAGGAATAAGGACTTTTCAATATGAAGATATAATCTCTGACTCAGGAATTTTCTTTATTTCATTTCCCTGAATGCTGAGCAAGTATATCGGCAGGGCAGAGTCTAAGCATTTAAAACAAAACTTTTTTCCCCAACGGTGGCTGCTGAAAAAGACAAGATACTTTCAAACCTTCATTTTTCATCTGCTAAAATTATTTGAATGCATGTATCTAATATTTTTTTCCCTGAGGATAGCTGCAAATATTGCCTTAAAAAGCCATTTGTGTATATAAAAGATTGGTTGTACCTCACATAAGAAGTTGACATATGTGCCATGCAGATTCAAATGATAGATTTGGACTTTTGCTGTACAAAAGGAGTCAGAATTCCCTGAGGGCAATCTGGACTTCACTTCCCTACTGAACAAGGAGAGAAATTCAAGTAGTAGCAATAGAGCATGGTTTGTCTAGAAAATCTCAGAGAATGGAATGGGGTAGTAGAAAAGAAATTCTGGGAAGCGCAGCTGGGAAAATCAATTTGTCCTAGCAACCAGTGTAACTGATAAAAAATATCACTGGAAGATTTTGGAAAGGAAAAAGTATATATAACGGCAAAAAGGCCTCTTTGCTCCTGCAGGAAAGAAACTTGATTTTTTAGGAATGCATCACTGGGTCCTATTGAAGAAATATTAATACTAGCTACTATTGCTTGTTCTGGAATAAGCCAAAATACGAAATGTACAATTAGATCAATTACATATGAAGATCTACATATTTGTACAGATATCTTGAAGCAATCTGAGAACTTCAAGGAGGGGAAGTGAAAACCAGTTTCAGACAGACCTAAATTACACTGTGCTTTAAAATACAATCAGCAGTAAAATAAGTTAACTCCCTCTCAGCTGATACACTTTTTGTCTTCAGAGGGCCTGGTTAGGTCAGCAGATATCTGAAGGATTTAGATGTCCACATCCCATTGAAAGTTCATACAAAATGAACCCTAAATCACACTAAAAGTTGAACTTCAGAAATTTGGAGCTGAATTTTTATCTTTCCTTACATGTTTGAATTTCATACTCTAGTAGAGCATTGACTGACGCTTCAAATTAAGCAGAAGAAATCTTGTCTCAACTTAGCAGGGAAGTGTGAAAATGTCTTCATCCCAAAATTGCTTCTAAAGAACATTAGACTGATATGAGCTTTAACCTTCTTCTCTGTGGGATTGTTTCCTATGTGCATATGCATTTCAGCATGCTTTTTACATAATTCTGGTTACTGTAGTACCTGACAAAGAAAGCATTAGCAATAATTAAAAGATCTGTGCTGTTAGTCTTATATGACTGATTGTGTTGTGAACCTATCTGCAATGATTCATACCTGAAATTATTTTAGAAATAATAGTAAGGAAAGACCTGAAGACCAGGTTTAAAAGATTATGTTTTATTGGGAAATTTTACAGATTTTAATTACAACTGTATAGTTTTTTGCAATAATTTCTTGAGACATGAGCAGACCACAGGAATGAATAATAATAAAAATAGGATAGATTATTTTATAAAATCAAAACTGGAGGATGTGCAGTTGATAATAAAAAGAGAAATGTAATTCACTGCAGTTTAAACTAGATACTAGGATAAGGAAAAGAGACACTGAGCTGCTTCCTTTCCAAAAAGCACCAGATTTCACCTTTTCATGACCTGAAAGTTGGTAATTTACATTTTTCTCTTTTAAGTATCTCTTCAGTTTGATATGTTTTTAGCATTGTCTTAGAAATGAGATTCTTTATAAAATCAATTGTTTAATTTCTAGCTTCTCAGCATGCAAATGAGATAAGAATGCAACTGAATTCTGAACACTCAGTCCTAAACAAGCAGCAGCCTGAAAAAAATCTATTATTTGTTTGGTTTCACATCTGAATTTTTTTATTGATCAGTAGTAATACTTTCCTTTCTTTGGAAATAAATTGGTGCTCTGAAACAGTAAAAAGCTTTACCTTCCTGTTCATTCTAGCAATCTGACATTTCAGAAAGAGATGCCAAAGGGATATTTAGACATACTTCTGAGTTGATATAAGCTGAGAGGTACATCTTATCTTTTAAAATGTCAAAATGAAAGTTGAAGAAAAATGATTGCCATTTATCTCTAAATAGCAGTAGACCTTCTGAAGCAAGAGCACTGTGTGCAGTCCCCTTGTTATTAGATTTTGGAAACTCAACTCTACACATCCTTGATATACTCAGAAGGTATTAGAAAAAAAGCATTGACTTATTTTTTATTGTTGAAAAAAAGTTAATCTGTTCTCATCTGCAAAATGATGACAGTCTTTATAAATAAACTTACTAGAGTAAATAGTAGGTTCCACACACTTATCTTCACTCTGGACAAGTCTACCAGTGTAAAGTAACTCTCTATATGTGCTTCCTCTGATGGAAGGATTTTCTGTCAATTTTCTCACAAATAAGTGTATTGAGTAATATTTAATATGATTATTTGCTTGATTTCTTTTATTCCAAGCTAACATGACCGTGAAGAATGGACCAATTTTATATGCCTTAATGTACTTGCATTTACAGACTCTGAAAACAAAAGTAGTTCTAACAATAATTAATTATACTCTCTGCAAGTTATGGTGCAAGTCTGACAAGTTTTCCATATGAAGCAACCCAGTCAATGCAGCACTCAAATATGGAGTGCAACACATGCATAGTTTGAATGCATATACTCATAAGTCCTATTGAAGAAACTTGGTTACAGATCATTTACCAGAGACAGAAGATGAAGGTAAAAAAACAGAAATGGCAAAATGGCAATGGTAAATTACATAGTACATATATATACATACGGGGGGGGAGTGGGGGGGAAGAGTGAGAGAGAGAGACAGAGAACTTTGCTAAAAATTGGAACAAAAAATTCTCATCTGACAGAAGGGGAAAACTAAAAAAAGTGCTTGTGGCAAGTTAGCCATATATGTGACTGTTAGATCTCACCTGTAAATGGCAATTTGCAGCTACATTATAGGTCATCCTGTCAGTGAGAGAGAAAACTGAAAGCGAGCTGCTGAAGAAAACTTATGTTGCTTACAAAACAGGATAACCAATTTCCCAAAAGGCAGTAGTTAGCTATAGTAAACAGATGAACTAAGGTCTATCTTCTGTCAGGGAGTTATTTTCAAATAAATGCAGGAGTGGTCCATTTGTATACTTACAGAATAGCTAAGGGCAAGTCCACTACATAGGGCTAAAATACTAGGGAAAATAGGTTTTCTGAAACTTGATTTTAAAGTTATTTTCCTATCAAAATACAAACCCCAAATTATTTCTGACATGCTTTTTGTATTCAGTGTATTCCTCTAAGAAAAGAATTCTAGGAAGCAGTGGCAACCATAGAAATGGTTCATCTGAAGGCCTTGGGTTTGGGTTGGTTTATTTTTTTTTCTTCTGTTTTTGGTCTGAAAAAATCCTTTGCAAAATATTCCTTCAATTCTAAGACACAAGAGGGATCTTAAACTGACACAGAGGAATAGAAATCAGTGTTTAGGTAAAAATTATTGGTGTGTTTCGTAATTTTATTTTTGCAATAACAATTCCTAAAATTGTAATTTGAAGTGGAAGTACAACCTTGATAGACTAAATGAATAGTATAATTCATCTCTAATCTTTATTTGGAAAAAGGCATGATCTCTAAGGGCAGCTGAGACATGTAGGATATGCTGTCACAGTGAGAACAGTTGACCTTTGTTGAGGTTCATCATATTCACAACACGCCTGTCATCTAACATGTATTTTGAAATCCTCAAGAACTGAGAAGTCCTTACATTATTTTCCAAAGATTTATTTAATAGAATCTTATGTCAGATAATCATATTTTAGAAGAAAACTTTATTTCAAATCAGTATTATGTAATCTGGATAAATGGGATATTTTTGAAACTGTTGAGACCCATTCCCGAACCAGCTACTCTAATTTAGCCATATTTTAATCCATTTTACTCAGGATTATACTCTGACCAAGTTTTGGAATATGTGAAAAACTTTTCACTACATAATCATGTACAAGTACAGAACCTTACGTACCTTTTCTCTTTTTCTCCCTATGCAGATGTTTTTGTAGAACCTCATGTACACACTGAAAAAACCCAAGAAAATTTAGTATTCTTTGAATGCTACCCGAGGAAAAACCAAAATTCCTTCAGTAACTGTATCCATTCTCTGCATCCTTCCTCCTGACAGCCCAAATCAATCTGCAGAATGAGGTCATGACTTGGTTTTAGAAATTGTTAGCAACACCTGAGTTTTAGCCACAAGTGAATTAACAACAAATTAGTCTATTAATGAATCTGTCCTGTACCCATACCTAAGTCCAGAGAACATATAATATTGATGATTTGCACACTGTTACACTACAAAAAAGAAAAAAAGCAAGAGATTTCCTTAGAAACATATTGAATAGCCTAAAGGTTGATTTAGGGATATATGTGGCCTGGATACCAGGTCCCAAAACCCATTTATTATAAGGGGATAGAGATTTACTATGTGAGACTTTTAAGATTATCCAGAGCCCAGCCATTAAGTCTGAGGACTGCCAGGGCCATCATGAGACTGTGTTCCCTAGCACCACATTATTTAAAGACCTCCAGGAATTTAGAGACCACCATTTTAAAGACCACCATTTCTCTGAGCCAGTACTTAACCTCTCTCTCCATGAAGAAATTTTTTCCTAATATCCAACCTAAATCTCATCTGGCAAAGCTTAAGTCCATTTCCTCTCATCCCATTGCTTTTTACATGGGAGAAGAGACCAAACCCCACCTGGCTACAGCTTCCTTTCAGGTGTTTGTAAAGAGCACTAAGGTCTCCCCTAAGCCTCCTTTTCTCAAGGCTAAATCACCCCAGTTCCCTCAGATGCTCATAAGGGTTGTGCTCTAAAGTCTTCAACAGCATAAAATTTTGCAATTTTATCAATAATTTTATTTACTCTCATTGCACTTTTCTAGTCAGCATTGGCATAAAAATTAAAAAAAAAAAACTGTTGAAATGTCTGAGTTCCTCTTTCTGGGCAACTCTCTGCCCTATGTATGGATGGGGAATCCATTTCCTTATATATTTGGAATCTGAATTTTTTGAAGTACATAGCTCTTGCAATTCCTGTGAGTGATTTGTAATGTTGAACATAGGGTTCAGCCTAATTTGGCAGTGGAAAACTAATTAGCATGTAAGAAGACTTCAGCAGAGCAGTCCTCAGAACTCAGTGATGCATCTTAGAAGAGAAGAAAACCTTTCCACTTGTTTTTAAGGACATGATCAGTCCTGAAAGCTTTCATAATGTTAAAGCTTTGCCTCAGTACAGTTGAAAATATTTTTTTCAAGTTAAAAAAAGCCACCATCTTGAGGAGGCCATTCAATATTATTATTGCTAGCTGGAACTGAAAGTGAGCTACATCAAGAAAAAATTTTGACCTGGTTGGAATGATAGTTTCCTTATTACCTCCCATGGATTCTAAATCAACTAATCTTTAGCATCTGCTGTAAACATGCACAAAGTCATCACAAAAACATTCAGCCATGCTTCATGAGCTGTAACACCTCCCCACATTCTCTGTAGAGCACATCCGTATTGCTCCAGTATTCCTAGCCCACAGCAACAGCAGGTGCTGTAAAGTTTCCACCCAGCTTGAGCTCCTTGCACGAACATCAGACACTTGCAGGCCCTCTATAATGTTCCTGGCATCTTGCCTTGACCTTTGTTATTTTCTGCTTTGCTCTCTGACTGTTGGTGGGACAGGGGAAGAAAAGAACAAAATTGCATAACTATGCCTGAAGTTCAATCAGGATATTTATGCATGTTTGTCCTAATTTTGTCCCAATGGTTTCCATCTGACAGAAAATCCCTTTTGTTTCATAGAGATGAAATAGAGATAGTAGCTGGTATTGTTTTCCAAACAACCTGTCCTGTGTTCATAAGGTTTCTAATTATGCTCAAACATGTCCATATAAGCACAATGTTCTCTTATTTAGTAAATCTTCACATAGTCTCAAGTCATATTCAAATTGTGGATTTCTATTTTGTGTATTTTTATAGATTTTCAAATCTGGATTTAGTTGCCCCTAGTCTTCTAATATTCATCTTCACTCTAGATCACACTCTTTGCAAGGCCATATTATTTCATTCTGAAGAAAAAAAGCAATGGAAATCTCCTAACTTCTGTCTTAATGCTCCTCCACACTAAACATAACACAAGCGTCCCATGAGTGTAGTTGTCTCCTTCAAGTTTATTTTAAGGTTTTTCTACACTTTCAGCATGTGTGAAAAGTTTCTTGAACACTTCCTGCTTGGATTTTAAGTATACCTAAGCTACTGCTACCTTCTAATTTCAGGAAACTTTCAAACAATTGTCTGATATTTCTTTAGAATTAGTACAGCAGTTTCAACTCTTGACTTTGCCGGTATAATGAAAAGACATAGAGATGTCCTTTGCAGCAGAAGTTGATGGTCTTTTCTAAATTTTTAATAAAGCTTCTGAGAGTGACTTAGTTATTCTGCCTACATGTTTGCAAGATTTTGCTGGCTATTATATTCTAGTCAAAGGCCTATTAATCATCTAGCCTTTCTTTATTAATTTCCTTTTCCATTATATCAATAGAGTGCAGCTTCAACTGTAATAATGTGTTAATAAATAAAAAAATGCATACTTTCACATCTTCTGAAAATTAACAGTTACTTTAACAGTCAATATTTCAGCCTTACAGCTTACATTTCCTATATTGTTATGGTCATGTAACTGATAATCTTCCTCTCACTAACACAATCCATGCCCCCAGAAGTACAATGCATTCACAATGGTATTGAATTATTACAGTGGAAGACAAGAAAACACACAAGATGTATTTAATGCAATTGAAGGAGTAATAATTAGTAGCATTCACAGTATGAAATAAAGGAAGGTCTTAAGACATTGTACTAATTATTTTTCCTAGTTTGGTTTGTGGTTTTTTGGTTTGGTGTGTTTGGGGTTATTTTTTGTATTTTGCTTGGTTTGGGATATTTTGTTTGCTTAAGATAGTGCTTTGTTTAGACCTTAAGCCGAGTGTCATGCAGGAAGTGTGAAATAAACTGTATAGGATAATCTTAAAGAACTTGCATACTGCACAGCATCCTGTGCACTCCTCAGGACCTGAACAGGCAGGATACTTCTTGCAGGAAAGTGGAGAAAATCTAAAATGTCTTTATGTGACAATAAGAGATCAGTCTCACATACAGCTGAGCCTGAACAACAGAGAGAAGGGGAGGGAAGGGGAGGGAAGGGGAGGGAAGGGGAGGGAAGGGAAGGGAAGGGAAGGGAAGGGAAGGGAAGGGAAGGGAAGGGAAGGGAAGGGAAGGGAAGGGAAGGGAAGGGAAGGGAAGGGAAGGGAAGGGAAGGGAAGGGAAGGGAAGGGAAGGGAAGGGAAGGGAAGGGAAGGGAAGGGAAGGGAAGGGAAGGGAAGGGAAGGGAAGGGAAGGGAAGGGAAGGGAAGGGAAGGGAAGGGAAGGGAAGGGAAGGGAAGGGAAGGGAAGGGAAGGGAAGGGAAGGGAAGGGAAGGGAAGGGAAGGGAAGGGAAGGGAAGGGAAGGGAAGGGAAGGGAAGGGAAGGGAAGGGAAGGGAAGGGAAGGGAAGGGAAGGGAAGGGAAGGGAAGGGAAGGGAAGGGAAGGGAAGGGAAGGGAAGGGAAGGGAAGGGAAGGGAAGGGAAGGGAAGGGAAGGGAAGGGAAGGGAAGGGAAGGGAAGAGAGAAGAGGAGAGGAGAGGAGAGGAGAGGAGAGAAGAGAAGAGAAGAGAAGAGAAGAGAAGAGAAGAGAAGAGAAGAGAAGAGAAGAGAAGAGAAGAGAAGAGAAGAGAAGAGAAGAGAAGAGAAGAGAAGAGAAGAGAAGAGAAGAGAAGAGAAGAGAAGAGAAGAGAAGAGAAGAGAAGAGAAGAGAAGAGAAGAGAAGAGAAGAGAAGAGAAGAGAAGAGAAGAGAAGAGAAGAGAAGAGAAGAGAGCATCGAGTACAACCGGGACTTCACAGGCTTTTGTAAACATTCAATTTTTTAGAACACTTTATATATTTTCTTTATTTTGAGATGTGCTTTTGTGAAAAAGAAGAAACCTATTAGTGTTTTTTGAGTTGGTTGCTTGGTTGGTTGGTTGGGTTTTTTTGCAAATTGGAGATTGATTTCCATATTATAGCAAACTACAAGCTGCTCACTAGAAAACTGAGAAAATGAGCAATCAGGGTGGGAAGAAAATCCAGAGACTGTTTTAAGGACTTACAAGCTTTTATTTCACTACTTCTTTCTAATTTTAACACAGGGAGCTAATATAATCATAACTATTTTTTATGTCCTATGTACCCACAAGATCCAGAATTCAGACTTCTGCAGAATTTTTTTGCAGAGATTGTACAGGACAAGAGGAAAGGTCTCCCTGCTCTTTGCATTATGATGGAAAAACAGGGACATTTGGAATTGGCTAAAAATTAGATTTCTGGGCTAGAAAACAGACACATATTATAAGGTACTTTTTTGTTCTTAGTTAAATAGTTTCACCTGAAGAACAGCTGCTTCCTCCGGAGGGACAAGACTGACACTAGAATTGCTCCAATACAACCAATGTACATCTGTTTTCAAAAGAAGATGTAATTGCTATCTGCCTACCTGAGGATTTACAGGGGAAGATAGAACATCTGGAAGTTAAAATTGTATTCACATTTGAGAAATGCCAAGAATATGTAAACATCTTGATGAAAGAACAGAGGGGAAAGTGGCAGAGTCTGCAGATACAAGGATTCAATGATTGCATCTTCATGATATTCAAAATAAATATTCTGCATTCACAGCTCTGAATGTCTCAGTACCATAGAGAGAACAATGGAGAGGGTTAGTTACAATTTTAAATGAAGTTTACAATATCTAAGACAAATTTCTGCTATGCTGAAAAACTATTTCAGAATATGATGATTTCTGATATTTGATAAATAAACTCAAAACCACTGTAAATACAAGAAGTACTGTGCTGCCTGTCTTGCTTGAAGTAGCACTGATTTGAGGTAGCAGAACTAAGATTTAATAGACAAGATGATTAATGGGAGTAAAAAAGTTGGGGAAAGTGAGGCATGAAGGTGGGTTGGAGAGGTGTGTGCCTGTGGGGAGCACCAGCTCAGCTTCCCGCTTCCTTGCACTTGGGGACATGGGACCACTGCAGCCATCCAGCACTGGAAGGAGAGGCATCCCACTGCAAATGGCTCTGGCAGGGAGTAGTGAGGAATTTCATAGGTCCTGAAGCCTACCAGATATGGTCATCTCCAGGAGAATGAAGAGAGGACCAATTACTTCTTCTTTGTGTTACTCATGTAAAAAGCCCAGTCATTAAGCGGAAAATATAAAGCATGATTTAGATGTCAGAACATCACAAGTACGCACTAAAAATATTCTCCAGAATTTAATCACAGAATCACAGAATCATTTAGGGTTAAGATCTCTGAGATCAACGAGTTCAAACTTTGACTGAACTAGAAGATGGCACTGGTTGCCATGTCCAGTTGTTCCTTGAACACTTCCAGGGATAGAGTCCCCCAGTCCATTCCAATGTATTACAATACTTTCCATGAAGAAATTCTCCTGAAGTCCAGCCTGTACCTCCCCTGGTGCAGCTAGCTAGAGTCTATCTCCTCTTGTCCTGTCACTTGTTGCCTGGGAGAAGAGGCTGAACCCCATCTCACTGCAACCTCCTTTCAGGAAGAGATAAGGTCTCCCCAGAACCTCATTTTCTCCAGGCAAGGGACGGTGCTTTTGTATAGTTGTGTAGTTTAATATTCACTTTAGTATCCCATTGAAGCTTAAATAATTATCAAAAGGATTTTATTCCATACAATATTAAGGAAATGAATTTAAATTATTTTAAGATTCTAGTGTAGAGACTGTTTCTAGCTGCATGAAGTAAAGTCGTTAGACCAGTGTAGCCCCGACCTAGGAAAAAAATTAGATCCAGTGCCACTTTATAGTCCTGACAGCCTCCACAGATGTGACGTTATTTCTGATCTATACTTAGAATGACATAATGCAGAGTGGATAGCAACACTTTTGTAAAAGTTAGTTTTACAACTTACTAGCTTTCTCTTTTGTGAAACTGCCCTTAGCATTCACAGTATGAAATGCATTTGCCTATCCTGATTGATGAATTAAACAAAGGTAAAGATATGCTGAAGAGGACTTTTCTGCTAATTAGTTTTTAAGATAAAATCCTAGCTTACATCACTCTTTTCTCAGTATAGTTAAAATTATCTTAATTCATTAACTCTAGTGAAATTGCTGATTCCCCTTCCCAATGTACTAATATCTGCATATGCACACTTTTATTCACATTTAATTTTAATTTTAAGTGTATGCTGAAGTCTCATCAATATTTGTAGCTAACATTGCCAAGATTTCCTGAAACTGCATTCTCAAATATCTGTAGTTGTTTTCCACATAACTTCCAAAATTCCTTTCTTTCCAGAGTAACATTATATAGTGACCTAGCAAAATTTCGCTTGTGATTGTTCTTGCATGAGCTCTGTATAAAGAAAAAAAACACATTTACTGATATCTCCCTTGTGATAAATGAAAGGAATAGACATAGAGCTGTGTCTCTGAGCAGAGGGACATGTTGCACTTATGTCTGGAAAGGGAAGAAAGGGAGAGAGTAAGTTGGGAGAATTTTCACTTCTACTTATCTGGAAATTCATCACTTCATCTGGTTTGCTAACAGTGGAGTACAGCATTACATTCTCCGGAGCATTTCACATGGCTTCTATGTAATCAATACAAAATCACAATATTAGAACAAGAGATGCATTTTAGGATAAATATATTTCACATTCTGCTTGAGCATCTGATAATAGGGCAGCTCTTTTTTTATTTTCTTGGTGGGAAAAAAAATTGCTGGTAATTAGTTTTAAGTTGTTGTGCCTCTTACTAAAGTTAAAATTTTATCAAGCATATTTACTGATTAAAAGCAAAAAAAAAAGGCTTTGTGCCCTTCATTTTTGAATCAGCAAAAACTAGTGTTCTCAGAATTCACTTTCTACTGGAAAATAACATCTTCATCAACTTAATAAAGTATGAGATAAATGTAGATTAAAGTAGTAGTGGTTCTGTTCCAACTCACAGGATGCAATCAGCCATCTAGTCATGTATCTGTCCCAGGCAGGCAGGGTTCACATTCAACTGCTACCACGGATTTTCTGCTATAATAGTGTTATACCAACACTTCTGGTAAAAAAAAGCCAACCAACAAAAAAAACCCAAAACCCCAACAAACAAAATCAACAGTAAATATATAAAAAGGTGAGTCTAGCTTTGGATGTCTTCCTGTAAAATGCTCCTATCATGAATGATGATGCAAGAAACTTCTAGGAAAAAGAGAGTTTTAACGTTTTCCTTAGAAAAATTGCTTAGAAAAAGCCATTGAAATGATACTAAATTTATGTTGCAGTTAGAGTTTAAATATTGGGATTACAAACTATTCAATGTATATAACCTGAACATGAGAACCATATACATGAGTTATCACTTCTTTGGGGTGTTAAGGTGTATCCTGCACCAGATGTGTTCATGTACTGATACAGCTGACTTCATTAAGAGTTACATGGATAGACCTGAAGTCAAAATTATGGTCCTACCTGCTATAGGAGGAAAAGGTCAATGCAAAATAAGGAGCTTAACATTTGAATAGATGTATTAAATTATGCCTCTAAAAACAGTAAAATAGTTACCAGAAAACTATATTTATGGTAATTTTGTCAGTTGTGAATAGCCTCTCAGCAAAGACTGAAATAAAATTTAGCCTTCCTGACATGCATAGAGAACCACAACTTAAATCTACATAATAGAATATAGGAAAAAATGAGTTAATTTACATACCAAAGGAGGCTACAAAGGCTTATATGCATTGTGCCTTTGACAATTTGACTCCAGGCAAAGGTACAGAGATACTTTTGAAGTTGTGAGAACATTAGCACGTTCAGGGAGTAGCAGGTCTTTACTCATTACATATTTGTAAAGGATTTTTAAAACTATCTTTGAAGATAGAAAGAGGAGACTTCTCCAGTGAGAAAGTTTTTCTATGCCTGGCATTTAAAGGTTTCCTTTCTTATGGTAAATGCCTTTGCATGGTACCAAGCAGAACTTCTACACCAGATACAAGATCATACTGTGCTCTCAGACTTATTCCAAAAGAAGGTCAAATCTGTCCCTGGACTCAAATGAGGCTTATTCAAGACTTAAAGCCACAGCTTTTTCATTCTGATTTGTAAGGATAAAGCTCAGCACTGACTATGATTTTGAGCAACTGAACTAATTTGAGGGAAAGTATAACATAGGTAAGTTTTAGCATATGGACAATTTGGAATAAAAAAATAAAAATATTTTAAAAATATCACTACCTCCTGTGGGTTTTTTTTCTCTATTTAGCCTCATCTACATTGCATGACCTGTTTCATTAGTTCATCTCTTTTACTCAAAATATAATGAGTCTAAAGAATAATGTAGCTACTACAGTGTGCTTTATGATGTTCGTCTCATTATGTTTTGCATTTAGAGGAGAGGGACAAAAAAAGTATCAGAGGCTATGAAGAAAAGGACAGAACATGGGACAGAACAAGATCTGTCAGCAATGTCCTCTGGTATTTCTGCTACCTGTTGGTGTCACTATCTCTACCACTAGTCAAAGATTTTGTAGCCATGCACTTGCTTCACAAGTCCCGAAATAGACCTTCTTACATAAATCAACTCTGCTATAGGCACATATTAGGTAAAAAACCAGAAACTAAATCCCTTTTGACCACATAGAGTTTAAACACACTCCCACTCAGGAATCTAAAGTCTGAATGGTTTGTTCCAATGCACCGAAGCAAAACATACTATATAAAGGTACAGGGATACGACTAAAATATTACATATTTTTAAAAAATGTTTAAAGCTGACAAGAGAACTGATGGTGGGATCATATGGATAATAAACACTGCTGGTTGTACACAACTTTAAGCTAAGTGTCTATATGCAGTGACTTTATATCTTATTTCTTGCTTATCTACTTCATGTACTGTATGACCAGGTTGGTCTGTCAATGTAAAGCAGCAAGGATATGAAGCCTGTCTGTCTCTGCAAGTTCTCTTTGGCCATACCTTTGGTTTGCTGTTAAATCAGTAAAAAATTGTGCTCCTGTTTTACACCTCTCTGAAGACATTTCAGTATCACTGCTCAACAATCCTCCTTTTTAACACCCACTAAAATGAGGCTGCAGTGGAAGAATATAGGCAGGGAACATGTTTGCTGATGCTTTTTAAATCATGAACTAAAGTTTTCTAGAAATGTCATTTTAAAAAATGCCCTTTAAATTAAAAATTAATTTAAGAAAATCCTGTGCTAAGGACCACACTTTTATAATACTACAATTTTCCATTACTATTTATAGAAAACACACTCATTTAAACAGACAAATGAAAAAAAGTTATGATCAAGTTACTACAGTTGTGAAAAAAGTTAAAGAAATCACTGATTGTTGGAAATCGCTGGCTAAGCAGATGGAGTCAAATTAAGGCAGCCTTTTTCTGAGAGTATAGCCTGTTTGCAAATGTAAAGAATCTGTTCCTAATTTCAATTTATTTTACTATTTGAACTCAATTATTATCTTATTTATATCAAGGACTAATATGTATTAAAAAAAATAAGAATTTTCTTCCTTAACCTTTGAATAAATTAATGTTTAAATAAACATTGCATGAAGGAAAATTAGCTCTCTCAGTTATACATTCTTACAGGATGCAGTCTCCAAGAACCTAAATTAGAAATAGCACCATATTTGTTGATTAAATCATTTAGCTTATCAAGAGAGCTTATATTTAAAATGGACTTTTTCTATTTAACCTATTTCTATTATCTAAGTGTGTAAATATACACATATAAACAATTTCTAAATTGCTGGGTTTGTACCATTTTAATTGAATTAAAATTTCCATCCTTATGAAGCTTGACAGAAAGCACAAGTAAAAATGCAGCCATTATCTAGCAAAAGAGAAATGCATTGTTTACCATTCTCCAGCATTAAAAAACAACAACAACAAAAAAAAACCCAGTATGAAAAAACTTATAATCTGGATAAATTATTCCCAAATATAGCTTTTCTTATTAGACAGATATTTAGGATATTTTTCTCTCTAAAAGGCACAAATTTATTGAGAAGGGCTGTATTTGGTTAGCATATTAGTGTCTTTTGGGTTTTAAGCAATTCACCCTCTACTACCGTAGTATGGTTCACCTGGTAAAATGAGTAATTTGCACTAGTTCAATCTTTTTAAACAGAGAAGAAACCAGTGACTGTCAGCATCAGAAAGGAAAAAGTTTTTCATTTCTGTAAATGGATGAGCTGGGTCAAATGGGGTAACTCTGATTTGTTTCTCTCTCCTCAGTATGTCCTGAACTGAAGCCAGACCTGTATTATGAAATGTTTTAAAGTAAAACAGTTTCTGCTTTCCAGAACTGAACAGTAAAAAGATAATAAATCTACCTCTTACTCTGTATTTATATTTCAGGCAATGGCTGAAAGTACTCAAAATATTTCTAGACTAGATTTTTTTTCAATGTTTAGGTCTCTGAAACTGTAGATTGGGATTTCTGAGAATGTAAGTAGTTGCGCAGATTTCATTTTTAGGTCAGTGGTAACTGATTTTCCCGATAACTTGAAAACACTAGCAGGATTTTAAAAACATTTCTCATTATATAGCAACATTAAAATATGCTCCGAATTCTTAAGATCACAAGGTTCTTTGTGATCTTTCAAAAAAAAAGTGAATAAATATTCAGACCTACAGTCCAGCTGTTTGCCCACAGCAGGAGCTAACACAGTTTTAACCTGTCATGTACTAACTTGATGCATTAGCTTGACTCTCTTGTTTATAGGTTTTCAGCCTTCCTGCTGCCCAGAACTAAACCTCAGACTCTCTAAGGGGCTACCTAAGGTAACAAACTGCATGTAAGTGCTGCCTTGTACTGACTGAAGGCACATAAATACTGTATGGGCTTTGAGTAGCCTTGTCCACAAATTCTTAAACCTAGAAGTGAAGGTAACCAATCTGGCCTGATGCTTGCCTCAACAGGCTATGAGAAAACATCAAGGATGAAGCCAAACCAGCACAGTTTTACAGGTCCACAGTCACAGGGGAATATAATTTTTAAGGAATTTCAGTAGGAATTTGGAGCTTCTGTTCCCCACAATGACTTTTTCACAGGCAGGTGTGAGTTTTCTGGCTTCGTTTTACTTTGTGTAATTAGGCGGTTGATTTTACCTGGTTGTTCTGAACAAGAACAGACAGAATCCTTCAAAAAATCATGGCTAAAATTATTGTGTTTTCTTTACCCTACTGTAATAGGTATACTATCTTTTTCCTCATCAACACTGAAAGGCAGAAAAAGAAGACATCTTTTCATTTTGAAAATTTGCTAGGTGTAAATAGATTTGATATAAACATCCTACCTCCAAGCATAAACAGCTGTGAGAAAGGAGGGTAAGAAACACCTCGTATGCCTTTAGCCATCAAAATGAATCATCTAATCCAATTTATTCAACCAGGTCCTTTTTGCAGTCAGCACAACTGGCACATCTAGTAGCAACTCATGAATTACCATGAGAAGTAGCTATCTGCCTCTTGCTTCTAGTGTGCCTTCATTAAATATTTTGCCAATTGAATACCTCATTTAGCTTCTGACCATCACACTCATAAAATAATTGGGATTTTATCCTCTGGCTCTTGTGTGTTATTTCTCATACATTAGTAGTTTTGTGTCTGTTAATTTTCAAGCATACACATCTTTTTGCCTTTTGAAATGATTTACACCTTAAAACTTTTCATAGTTATCCAATAGCCTGAGAAAAGGGCTGAAATGCAGAAGCAAATTTTGATTTTGTCACTGACAAGCTGTGTGTAGCCTTGGGGCTAGCCTGTCTCCTTGCAGCCTGCTCCCAGACAGAGGAAATATGTAGTTGCACAGCTCTCAGCAGCAAAATAAGGACCAAGCTGTGACTCACTGTCACATTTCTATTTGACTCCTGCTTCTCTCTTGCTCCACTGGGGAAATAAGTTGTGGCAGACAAACAGCTGGCACAGGAACCTTGTCTTTCTCCTCTCCTCACCTTCCTGGATTAGATCAGTGCACAGTCTCCAGAGCATTGCAGCAAGCAGAGCTGAGCCTCTGTTCATTCTTCCCTGAGTGGGAGGATGAAGTGTCAGGGGATGCCCATCAACCTTGCACTGTGACCTGCAGGAGATTGGACTAGAAAGGACCATCTATAGGGCTGGTGCTGGAGCTGTTGTGCACATACAGATTAAGCTGTACATTGGCAGAAGCCATTTCTCAGAGGTGTCAGCCTTTTTCTGTTCGTGTTTCAGTGGTGGCAGCTCCAGCTACATCTGCCACTGAGTCCAGTGTTCCTGTGTTCATAGACACAGTGGAGTAATGTAGTTTGAGGCTTTTTAGACAAAGTCTTAAGTGGACCGCAGAAAATATCCTGGCTGCTACAAGAATACTCAGTAACTGCTTAAATATAATAGTAACAAGAGCAATAATTAGTATTCATTGTAATAATATGACTAATACTAATATTCGATCCTGAGAGTATAGCAAAGACAGAGTACTTAGTCTCTGTATTTTTTTTTATACAATTTTAAGGACTTCCACTTTTTAATAGTACATTTCTGTGATTGCAATGACATGTAATATGAGAATGCTGAAGATAATCCTTTGGAATCTTCTCCTTAATACTTGACAACTAGAGACATAGGTCCTGCCAACTTTTTAAGGACATTTATGAATTGCTGTCTTCAGGGAGCTCATTTTGTCTTTCAAGTGTACATTTCACTAATATTTCCACAACTAACAATTTGTAGCTGTGTAAAAGAGTAAGTAGCAAATGTGGGTTTTGGTACAAGTAGACACTGCAGGGTAATTGCTTATTGGCTACATATTTAAGTTACTTAATCTCACTGTCATTATCATGCTGTTGACCTGAAAGAGCTCCCCATTTCTTCTCTTCGTCTCCTGTTGTCCTGACACAGGCTGGCAGAAAGAGAGCTCTGAGATGTGCACCAGCACATCCTGCCAGGCCTGGGCCATCTCTCTAAACCAGCAACCACCCTGTCCATGGCAGTGCCTGAATTGCTGTTGTGCCCTGCTCTCTGATGTGTCAGCATGGTACCCCACAAGGCAAGGAGCCCAAGAGTCTGGCTCTGTGACTGACAGTGGAAAAAAAAGTTATAAATACCTATTGCAAGGAGCAAGTGGTTTAGTCCTAGTGAAGTCATGAAGAGCCCAGAGAATCATGGGCTGGGAAGTGGGATGCAAAACAAATTAAACTGTGTGAAGTAATAGGTAGTTGAATACTTTTTTGTTTATCCAAACTATACATTGCTGAAGTTTATATCTAAACTTTCAGACTGTGAGTGCCGGTACTAGCCCCAGAGGAAAACAAACTGCAGTGAAATATTAGCTCCAGGCTGAATTCTTACTTTTTGCCATAAATAAAATTTCCATCTTGTGGATACATTGTTTAAAAATCAGTCAATAACTACAAGTGAATTCCAAGTACATGAAAACAAAATGAAATTAAGCCAAACATAACTAAACTAAACTAAACTAATTATATAGTTTATTTCCTTGTCATGTGGAAGATCAGCTTACTGGGGAGCTGATGCCTTTTATCATCTAAGTCTATGCTTTGTACAAAAAGCCCAGCAGAAGACACACACTGTTACAGCTGTAAAAACGCTCCTGTAAAAACACTATACAAACAAAATAAAAACATTTTCAGACTCTGATTTCTTTTATTCTATGGCATTTTATTTCATTCTAGAATCTTTAATTTTCTTATTTTAACAAGGTAAATGACTGAAAAGTCAAATTGATTGGGAAGTCTTATATTTTTTTGCCATTAATTTTGGATCAAAAATCTCACTAATTTGGTTATTTCACAGAGTTGCCTCAAAACAGATAGAAAATAACCAGTGTTTCCAACAAACCTAGTTAAGAATATCTGAATAAATCTGTGTTAGTATTTGAGTTACAGCTGTCAGGCTGAGCCACCTGTTTTGGCAGTATTTGCATCCAGAAGTAAATCATAGGTCAGTCCAACTGCTGATTAAAAAATCACATTGCCTCCATGATGTGGCTAACCAGACATCAAGCAAGGATGGTGCTACTTGTCACAGTCCTAACATCAGCCTTTAAGAAGGAAAAGGATCACCTTCTAATAGCACTTAATGCAGATCCTCTTACAGGTATGAACAATAAAAAAATGGAAGATGAAAAGTATGTCTTTCATGCACTGAAAAACTACATAACATGAGAAATAGAATAAAGTAATTCTCAGAAGATTGTTTAAAAAACATTTTCTTAAAATTTTTGTAGTTATTAAATGTTATTATTAAATTCGGATAAGCACTGCAAAAAAAATGTTGGAGTGAAATTCAACTAAAATATTCAGTATTAAACATGGTTGCATTTTAAATATATACTCTGATTTCAGCTGATAAAATATTATTTTGCATCTAAAATGTTATTTAAATATGAATGTCAGGAAATACTAAAGTACATGAAACATTCACATTTTAGAATATGTATTTATTGGTTAATACAATTGCCTTTCATTTTTGCAGGCCAACATCTGGCATATTTATTTTAGCACAATTTTCACTGGCTCCCTTAGAAGTCTACCTAAATAGGGATAGCAGAGGGGTATTTTTACATTTTACCCTTCAGTAACTTCATGTACAGTTCAAAAATACTCTGTGCTCCCTATGGAAAAATCAGGGCCAACAAATGAAGCTATTCTGACTCTAGTAAATCTCTGATTATAAGGAACCACCAAAGCTTTTTCTGAGCAAAGACTTGAGAATAGAACACCCTGAACTTCAGGCATTCCCTGTTTGTATCACTCTAATGGAGCTGCCTAAATAATGGTGTTCTGCAAATGAAACTAAGGTTATTTTTAGAGGTGTACACAGAGCTTGCTTTAGTAACTGGTAAAAACTCAGCCTACAGGAGTAAAAAAGCAAAAAAGAAAAAAAAAAAGGAAAAAAAAGAAAAAACAGGAAAGAAAAATAAAAAGGAATAAAGGAATCCTGGAGTGAAAATAATATTTGCTAAGAACAACAAATTATTTTGACATGCCAGTTCAATTAAACTTTTAAAGCACATATCATTTTTTGTTAATTATATTTGAAAGGAGTTACTGTACCTTCTGCTGTTATCTCGGCCATGATGACGGTAAGAGGTACTCTGTCTAAAAGGTCAAGATTTACTGTGGCAGCTTAGATAGTATTCTGGGTTGCTGACTCTCGCAGGAGTTGCAGAATGAGAAGGAGGGAGGTCCTCTGCTTTTCCTAATCGTGTTCCTTCTTTTATGCACCCTGAAATGTCTGTTTCCTCTGCAGACCTGGTCTCCTAGAACAATCCAAGACCTTCCAGAGGCAACACTTAAAGCTCAGTCTAAAGTATCAGCTTCTAACAAAAATAGCCATGCCTCAGAGTGAACCTTCAGCACGTTTTTCTAATATCCTCGGAACCATGCACATCACAAATAAAATGAAAAAGAATCACAGTTCTAAACAGGACAGGAATGCATAGAGAGGAAATAAAAATCAAAAGAACTGGGAAAGAACTGCTCAATGCTCCTACAGCCTTGCTAGCATTATTGCAGTTCTTTGGGGTGTATGTCAGGAAACATGAAATATAGAGTTCAAAGTAACCTTATCCATCCTAGTACAACTTTATTCTTAGCACACTCAGTGCTTAGCACATTCTTCCTGGCCTTATATGGCTTAGGGAGGGTCTTATGAAGCTCACGGCTGACTAAGGGGGAGGGTAAATTTAGGTGATTTTTTCCACTTCAACTCTTATTGCAGTTCAGAACCAATTAAGACACCAATGTAAACCAATAAAATTGGCTTGGAATATTTTTTTTTTTGGTCTTTTTCTGATTTGCTGCAATTATCACCTATACCTGTGAAGTTCATCTAAGTATTAGAGAACACTGCTAAAAATTTTAATAATAATATTTTATATAGCCCAGATACATGAAGGCAATATGCAAAAATATTAACTAGACCAGATTTGTTTTTCTGGGTCTGATTCATGGAAATATTTAAGTAGCTCAAAAATTCTAGGATTTTTAAAAAGATTTTATAAAACTTAAAACAAGTAGATCCTTAAAAGCATTTAGAGAAAGTAAAATATTAACAATTCAAATAAGAATAATTATTTTAAAACCTGAGCAATCATTTCCTTTCACTGCTTGCAATTTCACTGGTGTAGAATTACGTATGTGGCCAATAGCTTGAAAATGAAATTAGCAGAAAAGTGCACTCAAGCCAGCATACCTTTATGTAAATGTCATCGTCACATGAAACCAGAAACCATCTTAAACAGCTCTTGCTAGTGAACCTATAGTCACCTTGTCTCTGCTACATGAGTTGGCATTTACACTTCTCATCTTTCCCCCAGGAGATATAGGCACCTGGCTCTGTGGCAAAGTGTGGAGAAAGGAATCTATTTATCCAATGCACAAGATGGAGAAGCAAAGGTTCATTGAACAGCAAAACCACCACCAGGTTTTTTTCTCTTCCCTCTACTGTTAACACACTTCATACCTGCCACCTGTCTGAAAATGGTAGCTTTATCGAGCCAAAGCTTGCAATCAGTGCTTGAGCCCCCTTCTTCTTTAGGTCTACTGACCAGATGTTTTGCACTGACAAGTTTTGATTACTTGATGCTAAGTACTCTGTGTTTTTCTGATCATCCCTCTAACCCTCTGTTTGCTCCTTTAGCTGGTTCTTCAGCAGATCCTCCTAAGACTGATAAAGCGATTTTATGTAAAACCTTATTTCTTCAAAATACCCTTTCATGAGTACCAGAACAGTCTGAGGACTCACATTCACATATCAACAAAACAGCTGCCCATTAAAGGTCAGTGGTCAGTAAAGGATGATGTTAAAGCAAATCCCTTGTTCTTCTTAATTATATCTCCTCTGCTGAAGCAATTCCATTTTATATGAACAGTAAAATATTTGGGGTCACCTATGTTTTGACAGCTTTACTACTTGCTTGAGATGTGAGATAGATCATCTGAAGCACAGAGCTAATCAATTGTGAGAAGTCAGATTTGTATTTCTATTAAAATTGAATAAAATAGTAAAGTCTTCATTATGGAATCTGGGGAGAGAGATAAATGGGGAAAAATTAATGTCTGAGTCTTTTGTTGTTTTATGTAGCAAGATCCCGAGATTGTGGACTATATCCAGACATAGGTGTTTGTATAACTATATGATTGCCTGTCCCTTACCATTTTACATTTCAGCTCCTACCACCTGCCCTCCTTCCTCCATACCTTACTCTCTTGTTACTATTTATGCTAACCCTCAGTCATGGGCTGTTATTCTGAAATCAAAATACAGGAGCAGGAGAAGTGAGAGAATTCGATTTGAAACCAATTTTCCACAACATCAGCCCAGTGACCAAAAGAGAAGTGGTTGGTACCCTCTGCATCCCTTGTATGCACAGAATATTCATTCTGGGAAGCGCACTAAAGATTACATGTGCACCAATATCTTACATATATAAATGTGGCTTTAGGCAAGTGTATTGGAAGTTACACAGTTGCTCGCTTTAAGGAGGAAAAGGTCAAGGGATCTGGGTGTCATATTTACTATAGATATTCACAGACTTTGTGAAAATACATAGAACTAAAATAAAACAAGTTATGTGTATGTGCATATATGTTCAACCTGAAAAAAATACAAACATTGCTGTTTGGAAATTATAAAGAATGTCTCATTTATTCTTTAGAAGTCTAAGCAACCAAAAATCTGAAATTTTTTTAGGGAAAGTTGAAGTTTTTTTCAAAATCTAAACTTTAGCTCCTGATTTGATTTAAGAGTTTCTCTTAAACTAATCTGTGAAACTCACAGTATGCAGAAACTGCAAAATTTATACAAATCTTCATGCAATAAAGTAAACATATTTTCCTGACCTAGTTTATATGTTGAAAAATTAATTTTAATTAAAACCTTTTCTGCCTAACCTGACCAGAAATATTCTTTTGTAAGATGTCCTTTTTCTCTCCTTGCTCCTCAAACAACATGGAAACTGAAAAATCTAAAACTACTTTGGTTCTTGCGATATATAAACCTGACACACAGAGGTTTCCCATAATTTCTTCTGATTATGATTTGGGCACAATGAGAAAATGCTCCTGCCTCAAGTTAGAAATAGATGTTCTGCTCCTACTCACAGGGTGAATGAACTGTCCTGGGATCAGTTCTCACATTGAGTGGTGGAAAGGGAGGGAGGGAAGTGCAGAAACAGCTACACCCTCACACCAGATTCCTTAGATACACACGTCTGTGTTAGATAACATAAAATGACAGTTCCCTTTTCTCTGTAGTTGCCTGGATAGGGAAAAAAGTAACAATACTAGGAAGAGGGGAGAAGGATGTACTATATGCTGCTACTAATGTCTGCATGTAACCATGTGCCCTGATGTCAGATAATGCATATTTACTTAGGGCTCTAACTGATGGAACAAAGTAAACCAATTTGATGAATTCTCAGAGTTTAGTCCTACTGAGAATCAAACTATTAATATGAAAAGAGATCTGTATCCCAGTGTATGCTGAGCAGCACAGCTGGGTCAAAGAAAGGAAACTTAACTTTAACTCTGATACACTCAATGATATCCCTGGATCAGATGGGGTAAGTTTTTATCAGAAACACCCAGCAGTTGACTGATAAGAACTAAATATAGGCTGAAAGTATAATGCCAAGGAGAGGGTAAATGGTACTGAATCTAATGAGTAACAAAGACATAAGCAGAAGCAAATATAGGATTAGAGTTATGTCTGCCAACTGAGCTTTGATTTTCATATGAAGCTGTTTTTCTCTGAAACAGACTTTTACTTTTTATCCTTTATTTCTGTTTAGGAATACTGTTATTTCTAGGTGAGATTTTCATTCCGCCCCACTGGTAATACTGCATTTTCCAGTATGGATCGGAACACACATTCTGGTGCGTTTGAAGTCTTGATCAGTCAAAGATGTAGCTGTGACTTTCTATGGACCATTAGAGAACTCTCAAGTAATTTTTTTCCATGTGTGATTGATGTTTCATAATAAATGGTTGCAAGATTTTTGGAATCAACATGACAAAAATACAGACATATTCTGGATATTCTGAAGCACACACAAAATAAAAAACAAAGCAAGACCTTGGTATCACATCTGATCTAGGTTAAATTTTGGCATATATATGTTTGTCTCAAAAATCAATTTGCACCATTTTTCAGAGAATTGCATACATAGAACCTTTAAGCAAGTTTTTATTTAATATGTAGTAGACAGTAGGTTGAAGTCCATAATAGATCCTTTAATGTGAACTACTGATGGACAGATAAGGAGCTCTGTCACTGTAGACTGATTGGTCTGAATGCAAATCAGCCTCTGCTCAGGGACAGCTGACAAGAACACTGGAGTCACATCACCTTGGCACTCTGAGCTCATTAAAGGACACTTCCAAAGCTATATGGTAGAAACACAGCAAGTACAAAAGAAAATATCTATGATACTGACTATTCTGCTGACATATGGATGATATCCCTATTAGCCATTGCACTGCAAAACTGCTGAAGTAGCTTCAGTCAAGGTGTGTGAATAATGAACATTTTATAACATCCAAAAAGGACAACTGATTATAAAACTACTTCCAGGAAGCAAGAACATACTACTTAGTCTTCTTGCAAGCTGCCTAAGTAGGCAGTCTATGGCAGGAAATCAGACTAAAGCAGCCCCCAACTTAGAATAGTTGGGCGTTTTCAGTGTACTCTGCTTTATCTATAAAAATTATATTACTATATAATAAAAATGATATTATATTACTATATTACTTATATAACTTTTATTACTATAAGCTAGGTTCAGGGAGGGCATTTATTGCAGCATGTCAAGGTAGACTGCATTTGGGTGACCTTTAGCATCTCCGTGTAACACACTTTTCCTTTGATTACTCTATTCTTAATGAGTATTGTTTCATTAGCACCTGTGGCTTTACTTCCACATCTAGAAAATCACACAGAAGCTGTTTCACAGACAGTTCTATGACACTGAGAAAGAAATATCTGGAGCTGACCCTTTTTAAGAAACAATTGCAAAAAGTACACTATAGTAGTCTTTTTCTTCAGGACAATCTCTATCCAAACTTGACCATGGAGAGAACATAAAAAGTTGCCAAATTATTATTGGAGATGGGGATTGGCTCTGACACAACATGAATTACTGTTGTCAAGTACTGATTGAGAGCTGTTCAAATATACCAAAGTATTTGGTCTCAGGTCAAAGAAAAGCAAGGGGACTTCAGTTCCCATGACTTTCCTTGAGAACAGGAATTTTCTAAAAAAATTCACTGACTTTCAAAAAAAAATTATTTGAAACCAAGTTTTTATGTTGAAAAAAATATATCTCAGAAATATATCACACAGAAATACCTAGACAAAGAGCAAAATTGCTCCTGAACTTCAAATTTCAAACCCAGCTCCAAATTCCCAGTAATACATTTTATATTTGTCTTTACATCTTATACTTATGAAATGTTTCAGTAGAAATCTGCATTTAGTGTTTTTTTTTCCAGATATGACCATAGTCACGCATGTTGCCAAAAACAGATGGAGAGAAAGAAAATTTTGAATAAAAGTCTGATGTGAAAAGACAAAGACAGTTTTCATGCCAAGTCTTGAGGAAAAAAACATGGAGTAAAACTAAGTATCAAATAGCTTCAGTAACTTGAACCCTTTTTAGGATCCTTTAAACTATCTGCTCAGGCTGACCTTCACAACCAAGGGGAAATCTCATCTTCCTTTCCATTTAATAGTGTATTCTTCTGCTTGATATGGTACATTATGTACATTATAATCTTAAACACTCCTAGTCACATTGCCAAAATATTTGCTTTCTAAATAAACCCAGTCAAAGTGTCACGAGGTCTATCTGGATTTTGACACTTTTGTACTTTTCTGAGAGCTGACACTCAGTATCTAGGCATAGTGAATTAGAAGCTGTTTTAAAGCACTTATTTTTCCCTGGACATTACGGTGTGCAATACAGCTGCAGGTCTAAGAGTGGTTTTGCCAAGAGTTTGTGTATCCCGTGTTTTGTGTTTGTTTGGGTTTTTTGTATGTCAGGTTTTTCTGCTATTCCCAGGTCCCTGTTTGCCCAGGAACATCAGAACCTGCTTGAGTTATGCATTTCAACAGATAGGATAGATATCAGTTCCTGGCAGTGGATAAATAATTTTCTAATGAAATAAAAATCATGCAGATGAAATAACTCTATGCGCCACAGTCACCCATCCGGCAGTACAGGAACATATGATGCAAAATGCTGAAGAAGAAATTGAATCTGTTTTTTGTCACCAATATACAGAGAGACAGATAGAGAACAAATAAGAAAAAATATAAAGCAGACAAATTATTTCAGCAATTACTATCTCTAAGAAAAAAATTACATTAAAGAAACCAGATTTATAAAAAAGTTTGTTTCGACAACAGCCATAATTTTTCTTTCTAGTTCCGCTTTCTTTCTCCTACATTCTCGTCACAGTCTTGAAGAGATCAAAGCTGGAATTGCAGATGAAGAACGCACTTTATTATTATTACTATTATTATTATTATTATCATTATTATCATCATCATCACTATTTAAAAAGAAAATCTAATCTGGGAGCTTTTTCATTAGGCAATTTAGCTTCTTTACAGAGTAGAAGTGGAAGACATGAATTAGTAAATTCAACCTTGTCAGTGCTGACAGCTGTAACTGCACTGAAAAAAATATGTCTAAAAATTAAGGGATCTTTTAAAAGGAAAAATAATTTTGAGCATTGATGTCTTTACAACTCATCAGAGCACATATATATTAATTTTCCTTCAATAATACACCACCATTTGTCATTGTCAATCAGTTTAGATTCCTGCCCAAGCTCCAACCCATGTCCGTAGTCAACTTCCTAAGGGAAACCAAAAAGAATATTTTTCTGCAAAGCATTTACTGAAAAGAAGTACTAGGTCTTTCTTTCACCTCTCCAGTCACCCTGAAAGAGCATAACACAAGTAGACCAAATGTAGAGGACTACATATCTTTAAAGGACTGTTACACCCATTCTTTTTCCAAATTCCCAGTTTAAATGGAAAAAAAAAAAAAAATTATTACCCCAGAGGCACAAAGTAGAAGATCCTCAGCTGCGTTCCCAGAACTCAAAAGGCAAGGCAAGGGCACCGGGGACTTTTGGAAGCTGCCGGCTGCATTCCCAGGGCCTGAGGGAAGCGTGCAGCGCTGGTGCAGCGGGCACAAAGCGCAGCTGCCAAGGAGCTGTTGGCAGGTGCTCCCTGCGGGTGAAGGGGCCCACAGCCACAGCCAGCAGGGCAGTGCGTCCAGCTCTTGTGCAATCCAGACTGGGACACAAATATTTTATGGAAGATCTGGCCTCCAGTACAAGGGCATGTGCTTGAGGTCATTTTGTGGGTCTTGGTAGTAATTATAACAATACTTGTGGTTTTTTATAGTCATAGGCAGTCTGTGGAGTGGACATTTGTCTAAAATCCTATTTTATATGCCTTTTACCTTAAAGATTTTTCTCTCTGGTCGCCTCTGCTTCCTCCGCTTTCCTCAACTACCTGGAAAGTTCAGGGTTTTGTGCAAATTCATGTCAGGGAGAAGGTTTTGTGAAGAAAATGTAGCCTTAATATTTGGATTCTGTTTCACCTAGCAAATGTTGCCTTATGATTAACAAGGAAAAAACACATTTTTTGTTACAGTGGTACAGACAATTGAGAAAGGGGTTTTGGTGTTGCTGTTTTGTGGTTTTGTGCATTTTTTTCCTTAAGAGAGGGAAAGTAGTTAAGCTTGTAGTCAATCTTTGAGGAAAGCAGATATAACAATATTTCTATTATCCACATTTTCAGAGTAGCAACAGAAAATGTTGTCTGTTCTGCAAAAAGGAACCAGAGCATGACAGCTGAATGGGGCAAACCTTCGGTTTAGTTGCAGAAATAACAAAGGCCACACAACACAGGGCTGAAAGTACAATCCACCAGAATATCCATTTTGCACAATCAACCAGAACATACACTTTTCATACATCACCAAACTGGAGCTAATGTTCAAAATCATGTTTGTGACCCATATACTGCAAAGAGGTGCCTGACGGAAATGTGGGTTAGCCCAACAGCCCTGGGAAGGTTATGCAGAGGCAGAAAACTGCAAGTAGTGTGTTTTTCATGCCACAAGCAGAGTTACGACCCCAGTTCCCCTATGTTATCTGAGTTGACAAACCTGCTCTGTAAATAATGCCATCCCATTTCCTTTACAGCAATTGTCAAATCAATCCTTCTTACCCCCATTCTCCCCACCAGTAAATTTTGGTTTTAGTTAAAAGACCCCCAACTTTTCATTTGTCACAGTAGTGCCCTGACAGCAACAGGTAAACACTTCTGGCAGACTAAATCCTAATGATCTTTTTAAACCACTCGGAGTAATATCTCCAGTTTTCCACTCCATACTAACACCAGTGGACTGGGACAAGACTCTTGCTCTTTTCCTCCTAAAAGACTGACATCAGTGCATAACAGAAAGAGAAAAAAATTCTTTTACATTGTCTGAGTATGTAGTGTCTATCAACCCTTTTATTGCAGTCAAAAACTGTGGAAAATCAGGCACTTAAAGCTGGTGGTCCTGAAGTAAATTCATGTCTTGGACGGTCTGGGTGTTTTTTGAGGGGTTAATTTAAACACACCTGTCACTCTTAAGAGCAAGGCGGTTGGATTATATTAATATTCTGCTGAATTATTTAAAAGATATGACTAATGCTTCGTGTACCATAAGACTGTTATCTGCAAAAATAACATCTGTGTCAGTCACTGCTGAGCAGTTAGGATTTCGTCACTAGCATTTATCAGTGTTTCTGAGTCCTTAGTGGGAAGGATTCTGCCACGTTACCAGTTCTCCTTCACCTTCAGGTGTAAAACCCAACCTACAGGCTCTTCCACATTGCCTGTTTTAGTCAGGGATGAATAAGAGTAAAATTTGGAGTCTCCTTCCCAAGCAAAATCTTATAAACTTTCTGATAAACTAAAGACTGGAGTAGATATGTTAGACAGTCTGGTGTAATATAAGCATTCTTTCAAGAAGGTAGAGAATTATCCCAAACATTGCTTTTTCCTGAGTCCTGGGAAAGAGCAATATTGTCTGATGCAATAGCTCAGGGGACTGAACTGAACACAATCTACGAAGAAAAAAGACTTCTCACAGTCCTGTGTCAGTGATATTGTGTCTTCATATGTATAAAACTTTCTTCAGTTGCCCATCAGAAATGAATCATCACTAAGAAGAAAAAAGAGCAAACAAAACATTTAATTTATGGTACAACATACTTTTCCCCCTTTCTCCTCTGTGATATGAAAAATGCTTGGCTGTGAAAGTTATTTCTGATAATTACCTGGAAGAAGCTTTCTGTTAGTTGTTGATCATGCATTGAAGTAGTGGTTCAGTCACCAAAGAACCTCTTTCTCACCCAACTTGATCAATTAAAGACAAATTTTCAGAGTTTTCAAAGATCTTCGCTAAAGCAAGTGAGAACTGTGGGAATTTTCAAAACCAAAATGTTGATTATGTACTTTATTGCTTGTGTATTTGCATTGTATATGCAATCAATAATTGTAAACATAAGTATTTAATTTAAAATATGCATATGCCATGATTATACTGAAAGATAATTTTATTGAGTTATTGAAAGTTTTGCAGTCACTTGGTCAGTTGTCCTTCATCAAATGCACAACATAGCTGGGAATTTGAGTCAGGTTATGGAAAGAATGTGTGAATGAATGAATGAATGAATGAATGAATGTATGAATGAATGGTAGCCAGACATTCCTTTATTATTTGCTATTCTCAATGTAAGAGAGTATATAGTATCAGTTATATTTCTTTATAAACCTTGTGGTTCACTTTTATTTATTTATTTATAAAATAATGTCATACACTTCACAGAACTGAAACCTTATTTCCATGATTGAGAGTAATAAGATATTGTCTCTCAGATTTTATTTTAATTTTGTAGCTTTTCTAGGTTTCTTTTTTCTTCTTTGGAATACTACAGATTCACAGTACAAAATCCAGTAGTTCGTGATTTGAGTGTTATCTAGTAGTCTCACACAGTGGTAGCAGCCTACCTCATCATAGTCACAGGTTATGTAAATCCCAGGACAAAATACTGGAAAATTCTGGGGCTCAAAGCTTTCCATCAGTGGTCCAGATGTAAAGCTATAGAGAGCCCCAGCTTGAACAGTAGCAGTGTTGTGGTACTTGTGTCTAAACATGCTTGAAGGCAAGGGTCCACTGCTATAGCACCAGCTGCAGGAGGCAAGGGTAAGTGGTTATCTTGATTTTTAGATTGTGCTACCTTTCACCAGAAGAAGTATTAGACATAAGCATATCTTTGGGACACTAAAAAGATATGGGAACATCAAATAACTTACAAACTAAACGTTCTGATCCAGGTACATACTGATGCCCTGGTCATGAGAATTATTTTCTGACAAATTTTCAGACTGGGCATCAATTCATGTACACAACTCTAAAGAAGAGGTTAAGAGCCTTACTGGAATGCGTCTCTCTTAGTTGCTACAATTTTTGCGTTCCAATTAGCATTATTTCAGTTGTGCCACAGGCAAATAAATTGAAACATTAAGATGTGAAATCTAAATTATTTAACAAATTTGTGCAAGAATCTGGATCCCAGTGTAACAATTTTACACCCATGATTGCCTCCTGTGCCTGTTGCTAAATATCAAAATAGTATAGGGAGTATTAATCTGTCACTATTAAAAAACAAATAATTCAGAACTATTAAAATGTACACTCAGCATGAGAATTTTAAATACTTTGACACATTTTTGTAAAAAAAAAAACCCCACACTTAGATGCTATTTTTCAAATAATTAACATTATTAATTCACCGCTAAAAAGATTATTTGCATAATTTTTAGGATTTATAATTAACAGAATGATTTGTATGAACACTTTAGTCTTGAAAGGGTTTTAAAAGGATCTCCTTTCAAATCAAGCTTCTATTTTTACAGTCGCAACCAATAAGGCAAAATGAAATACATACGTCTTGCTCTTTATACTGTTCATACTTATGTTACACAGAGAATAGGGGTGTATTTTGAGGCTGTTTAGAAGGAACTACTTGTGATGAAATACTGTGCCTCAGCTTTCCGACAGCCACAAAATGTAGTGTCATTGAGGTGGAAGAATTCCAGTGGCAAGTGAAATTTTACTCGCTGTTACAGAAGATAATGGCTTCTCACACCTTATGACTTCAGAGACAATTCCAAGCATTTTATATCTGCTAAATTCAGAATAAAAGTACCAAACTTTCCTACATGAACAAGTATGTTTAGAAAGTGTGAATGCCAAAATTCAAAATCAAAAGGACATTATATGCAATATAAGGGTGGCAGAAGTACTATTCTCTTATCCTTCCTGACTTGAAAATAGAAAAAAATAATCAGAATTTGAAGTTTTCTGTGTTATACACACATCTTCTTTAAGATAATATAGGGTTAGAGCCCTGTGATCTCAATGAGCCAAAGCAAGCTTGTAACAAAAAATTCCTCTCATTTTCTTTAATTTTTGTATCTTTGCTTGCTGTGCAATTAATACACTAATTTGGCAAAGAGAGAAAATTCTGAAGAATCTCCTAACACAAAAGGGAGAAAATCTAAGACGTGAATTCAGAACAGTATTAAAGCATACTCTCTGGTCATAACTGCCAATGAAATACCAAAAAACCCAGAAATAAGAAAATGATGACACTTGATGTGAGCAGACTTGTGTATTTCTTCTGCTGTTAGAAAAAGCATTCTTCAGCCAAAATGTCAGCTCATTGGTTAGATTGTACCAATATACTGCAGCTGTTTTACAGATCAATATCTACTTTACATTCCCTTCCTGGCAAATTTTAAAACCATCACCATGTTTTGGAGAGTCAGAAACTCTACTAGCACTGCACTTGATGGCTTGTCAGCTGAAGGCTTGGCTTTTTATTGCAAAACCAGGCACACACATGCTTGATTGTAAAGAATTCCTTTAAAAGTTATTTATAAAATGACAGCTTCTTTTCTTTCTCATTTCCCTCTGGAAAACTTTGCATTCACAAATTGGATCTTTTGTCTTCCAGATTTTCAAACATTTCCTGAATCTTTGTAATGTCAGATTGATTCTGTCACCGGGTTTGAAGTGAAGTTAGACACTTCTTGATAGCCTTGTTTCACTATAATATCTCAAATTCCTTATTAAAAATATTTTAAATTTATAATTTTTTCCTTCAGCTTTAGAGATTTTCTGCCACAAAAGAAGCACTGGAATAAAATATTTCTGTGGTATTTTTCACACATCTATTGTCCTCTGACAGTTTGCATACACTGCAAGGACACACATTCTGCCCTCCAGACCAGCTCCCTCTGTTCCCATCAGGTTTTGCCCTTACTCACCTTGGAGCACCAGTCCCACCAATGATAATCCAAACCAGTGAACACTATGAGATTGCTATCATTTTGAACCCCATTGCTCCAGTGAAAGCTTTCTACCACCCCAACAATTCTATTCCTTAGCTCTGCGGAACTGAGGTGGATACATGGGCTGACGAGCAGAAATGGATCGCTTTGTGTTGCGAGGATCACCAGAAATAAGCTGGTGATGGTACAATTGCCATGTTGTAGTTGCTTAGACTGGAGATGATCAGCACAACACAAAATATCTCCAAGTTTATCAATAGTTAGACTAAGCTGACTTTTTCTTGGAGCAGAAGAAAATAATTATCCTAATGCAGTTCTTTCAGTCTCTATCACCAAAAATCCTGCTACAGACATTGGCCAGACAAAGGCAGAACTAGCCACAGGCCTTTTGTTCCCTTGTGCGTCTCCAGGTACTGTTTCTAACCACATGGAGCCACACCTGTCACTTGAAGCAGGCGTTTTTTGTTACTTTAATACATTAAGGGAACTTAGAAGCAGCTGCTGATAAACATCTTCCCTCTGAATGCACCCAGCGCCAGGGAGGGAGCTGGCAGCCCCCCTTTATAGTGGTCTCACATAATGCCAATAGCTTCTTTGATGGCTGCAAAATCTCCAGTAACTAGATGTAGATGTATACTCAACCTTACAGCCTGCAGATGTAAGGTTGAATATAAGCATCAGTCAAAATCAAAACCCACTAAGTACCTTATGCCTTGATTTCAATGTCTGTCCCATTTTGCAAAACGAAATGATGGAGCTGATAATCACATCCATCCTTTGAGACCTTCACTGTCTTTGCACACTTACCTGCTTCCAGATGACTTGACATCTTTCCTAACTTATGAGACTGTCATCAGTATTTCTACTCTTTCCATTTTAGGGATTCAGCTCACTCATCTCAGTTCTCCCTGCCAAATCTCCATAAGGATCAAAATTCAGGTGCAAGATATAGACATCTCTGTATTTCAAATTTGAGCCTAAAGTGGAGACTAAAAACTAAATAAAGGACAAAGCCAATGCTTAAAATTTATTGAAGAAGGGAATATTTATTATTCTGTACAAAGTATTGTGGTGAGTAGTAGCAAAAAATTCCATGGGAAAGCTTTATTATAAAACCTCTAATTGAATGCACAATGTTATGCTGGTTTTCCATTGCAAAGATTTGAATACAGTCTAGTTACAAAAAAAAATATAACAATGCATGTCAGGACTAAAGGGACCTGTGATACTACTTCTACTCTCACTCTAAGGAGCTGAAATGTATCAGGTTTTAACTCTATTGTGAATGAGCAGTGATATCAGTTTACCCATGTCACTCTTCAATGCAGTGTAACAGTAGTTTGGAAAGAGAGAAAAAAGTTTTAATGAGAATTGTGATAAATAGAAATATTCCCTTCCAAAACAGTTCTGTGATTTTGTCCTTCATTAAAGCCTTTTCTCAAGACTCCAGATTCTTACATGTAGTTTATAGTTTACTGCTGACTCAAATCATCCTTGTGGCTCAGAGCATATTGAAGGTGTCTCTAATATTGACAAGGTTCCTTTTTTAAGTTTATTAATTATTTTGGTAGTTTGCCTATTACTGAAATCACTGAAGATATCATCTTGGCATGCATTTCTTTGCACCAAGATATAATGAGTTCATTAATGAATTTACTTCTGCTGTATTTCTTCCTAAAGTAAAAGTATGTAATCTCTCTCTCTCTTTCTCTCTCTCTCTCTCTCTCTCTCTCTTTATTTTAAATATGGACAGACGTTTTGGCTGAAAACTGTCTTGGGGTATCTGAGAACTGAATAAAAAATAATTCTACTAATTTTCACTGACTAAAAACTAAATCTCCTACCTAGTATCCACATTTATATGATATACGTAATGCTAAATATTCTTTTTATTGTAACTACTACTGCAACTAAAACAGATTTTAAGTTACATGGAATGAAAGGAAAGTTTGAAAACAGAGGATCAGTTTTTACCAGTTTCTTGTCAAGTCTCTATGGAATAACTCAAACCTAAACACCCCAAAGGAATTTAGAGTTTAGTGACCTTTGTATTGCTCCTAACCTGAATTTAAAAAGACTGTGCTTAGTGTTTACTGTTTCAGTAGAAAGGCAGGTTTCAATAACCTGCAACCGAGCCCTTATTCCTATATCTGACCTCTCAGGGAATATGAGAGAAGTAGCAGGGGGAATAGACAGTTGAAGCCCCCATAAAAAAGCAAATAAACACAATTTCTTAAATATTATTAAAGTCAGATTGTCCTAAAATGCAGTTTTAGAATGCAGTGGGAGATATCAACACGAAATTTAATAACAGGGAGCAAAGGGAATTAATTTTGGAGGCAAGTTGCTATATCCTCCATCTGCACTGCATTGGAGAAAACAATTTTGAAGATTTTTTCCACAGCACCCCATTCCCAGAGGTTCAGTGAACACTTTCTAGGAAAGAGCACTTGATAGGGTCAGTAAAAGGTGAAGGATTTACAGTGCCTGAAATACAGTAAGAGTGTTTAAATGTCATTTCTTAAGTCAACCTTTTTGCATCCTGAATTACACTCTTAATTTTATTCCATTGGTGATTTCTTATGTTTTTTTTCCTAGTAGCATAAGATAACAGCTTGAGTAATAAGAAATTAATTCCTCATGTGTTAGTGACAACCAGATGTTCAGTCCTAGACAGGTAGAAGAAAGAAAAGTAATGGCAGATATGAAAAAATTATCTCCTCAGAACTTCAAGCACCCTGATCCCTCTTGTTCTGCATAAGTATATCTATTCCCTGTAGAGACTTTTATCATGTGTAAGGCAAAAATAGTAGGAAATACCTTCTGTCACATTCACTAAAATATATTTTAAATGTATTTGAACCTGGAAACTTTGAAAGAGTGATTACTTTTTTGGGTAGGCAAGCACAAGAGGTATAAACTACAAAATTTTTGTTATATTTTTCCTACAAATATTATCAGAACTGCATTTTTTGCACAGATAATAGTTGATCTATAATTTTTATTATAACTATAGCTTTAAGTCTGTAAGAACTTTGACCTCATAACTCAAAGGAACAGCCTAAAGAAAAGGTAGAATATTAAAAACAAGAATGAATATTCTGCCATACATAAGCTAAATATCTCTACTAGGTCTTTTCAGTGCTCCAAATTGAGACTATTTCAGTACTGAACATTTCTTCCATGGTCAAAGTTGTAGACATTTTTCATTTGCTGCTCAAGACTAGAATATTGTAGAAATGTTGGTATCTTAAGGGTCTGCATTCACTCACACTGGAAAAGAGATTGTATTACTCAGTATTTTTATTCTGTGCCAACTCATTCCACAGCACACTGGTACAAAGAGTTTGTTTGTGGAGATGGAGTTTTGCCAAAGTGGTCATTAATGGTCATGTGCCCTGTGTCCTATACACAGGCTAGAGAAAAAGAGGAAAGGATTTCCACCTCCCTCTCACACACATGCAGTACAGCCAGTGACCAAGCCCTTTTTAAAAAAATAAGCCTATATTAGACATGTTAAAGGTCCTCAGAGAATGGCATATCTGGGAATAAACAAATATTAGTCACTTTATTTCTCATTTTTGAGTCAGAGTAGGACAAATTGCAATTTACTGTGGTAAGTACTGTGGAAGAATGGGAGGAACCTTGATATCAAGAGGTTGTTGTCAACTCCATAACAGAAGGAAACTACTCAATTTTTAAAATATTGATGTTGTCTGACCTTCCATTTGGAATCAGGATCAGGACCCACGGAGTGCTACAGGAGCCTCAGAAGGGATGATTTCTCTTCTCAGCAATCTACTATGCTTCATTAAAGAAGTAGTACATATAAAGTTTTTCTAAGTATGGAATTAAAGATTGAATGCCCAATGCTTAAGATTACTAAAAATCCTTATTGAGATGCCTAGCAACTCTATTTCCAGTTGCATACTAATTTGGAGATTTGTAATAGCTAATAATAACACCCTGAATACCTTTGACACTCATAAGATACCCCAAAATGGTGCTTTTCTCACCTCCAGTGGACCCCACCATGGGCACTGGGATAGCCAAGATCAATCATATGCCTGCCATTCTCCATCTGTCTCTGTCCTCACAATACCTCAGAACTGCTGCAAAGTTTGCAAAGAGCCTTCTTGTTTCTGTTTTTCTTAGTTTCTGAGTCACAGGACCTGGAATTTTCATAGCCTTTATGCATCACTAACGTCAGTCTTTATCTGAACATTGGGGACTCAAACTGGAGGTTAGCTCATGTCTATCAGCCAAGATTTAATATTCTTATCTTTAGGGGGTTTTTTTATATTTTTTTATTTCAATGATAAATGAAATAATATTCACAGAGTAGAATATGACATTTTGGTCAAAATTTCATATATTGTTTAGTACAGTGGTTTTTTCTATATATTCAATGATGTTAGCATTATATAAAACAAAATAAAATACCAGAAAAAACAGATATAAATCTTGAAAAGGTACAAAAATATCTAAATAACAATAAAATAAGAAATTGAAAAATAACTTCTAGAAAACTTCCTAAATTCAAAAAAGGGGGAAAAAAAGGAAATATTATTGATCAATTGCATACAACAGGGAGTTTGATTACAACATGATGATAATTCCCCCAGGCCTTCACAGCAGTAGTCAATCCAAGTTATAAATAACATCACAGTAAATGCTAACGGCTGAGTTACACATTCATTTTCCATGTTATCACTGTGAAGATCTTAAGGGATGTATTCTGGACAATGTCCATTGTGCCTGTCTTGCAAAATGAGCAGAATTCCAGATAGAAAGCTAAACAACTGATTTTAGAGAGGAAAAGCATTATTGATTTTTTAAACAAATCTTGAAATAGAAGGAATTATTATGGAAATATCTCACACCTTCTTTCATATACAGTATGTAAAAATGTATTTTCACCTCTGAATCATGTGTATGAGACCACCAGAACTCTAATAGTCATCATATTTCCATTAGTGTTTATATTTTCTATCTAAATTACTGAACATTGTGTGGCAGATGGAAAGCATACAGATTAATAGTGTTAACAGTAACCCATCATGCTGTCTATAGGCTTTGGGAATTCTTGAATCAAGAAAAAATCACGAGCTTTTAATCAGTTTACAAAAACTGATAGGAATAGGTAAAGGTTATTAATAGCTGAAGGAAATAAGAAACATTTGCGGTCAAATAAGCGAATTTCAGAGAGGGTTTTGTATACAAATTATATTTTAGTAGTTTTCATTGGTGTATATTTTCACCCTCAAATTCAAATTAATTTAAGTTACAAAGTAAGGCAGACATAAATACATTCTGGGAAAGCATCATTATTATAAACTAAAACTCCTTAGAGGCCCAGTATACCATGTGTCATCCAACTTGACACATTCTTGCTAATACGCAGTTTCAGTAGATTTCAGAGACAATATCTGACAGGGTCTAGTGGTCCTGTTCTAATCTTTCAACTGGCACCTTAGGCATGAAGATGTGAAAGGTAGCCCCGCTTACTTGTTTGAAGTTTCTTCTTTCAGCAAAGATGCCAGAAGAAACTACTTCTTCCTGTTATAAAATTATAATTTTGGTCCAGAGTAAAAGTGCACTCAGAACAAAAGTCCAGCCATAAAAAATGCTTCTACATAGCTTTATGTAAATGATGAAGACACTTTTCAGGAGCTGATCTTTGATGATCCTTGTGAGTCACTTCCAACCAGGATATTCCATGACATGATTCTCATATTCCCTGTCAATACATAGCACTCAATGCTCATGATTAACAAAAAAAGAAAGTGTAGAAAGTATGCAAATCTTGGCCATGGTTTATATCTCTGTTACAGGTTGTGCTTTGTGGTTCTCACAGCTCTGTGTCATTAAATAACCTTATTGCTGCTATTTACAGGCATAAGAAACAAAACCACAGAGAGAAAAAGATATTTACCAATATCATCAATTACCCAACACCATAGTTTGGAATATGAATAAGGTTTCTTGGGTCTCAAGCCTCCACACTGTTCCTAATTATTTTTTTTTTTATCACCTCCATACTCTTCAAGAAACACACAGTACAAATACTTTTTCATCTATGGCTCAAATTATCTAATAAAAAACTATGTACTCTTGCCATTTCGTTGTAGTGCAAAGCTTGTCATAGGATCAAATCCACTTAAAGATCATTTCAATTTCTGTTTTTTATCAAAACACATGCTTATATTCTATGGTAAGTTTTAAAGAAGAGCAAATAAAAAATATTCAGAAAATAAATTGAAATAATCACAGGGAAAATATAATTTGCTGTTGCAAAGACATCCACTTATCTTCAGATACTTTTCTATTCTTATGCTAGATGTGAATTTGGCTCGCATGCCCTTGCATACAGCCCTATTGCAACATTAATCAAGTGATTAAGAGAGCTGTTATTTCATTAGTACATCCTTTTACTGATCATTGTGACACATTAGTCATAGATAAAATTAAAATCAGAGGCTTGCTTCAAAAACTGTGTATTGTCATTTCCACTGCAATGACAACTTCTGCCTTTCAGTCCACAGAGTGGAATTGCACTGTATAATCTGGCCTAGTAACACTTCCATCTCTGTCTAAATGGTGTTCTATTCCAGAGCAATAGTGTTTCTTTTCAGAAAGAAAAGAAAGAGAGAAAAAAAGAAAGAAGGAAAGGAAGAAAGAAAGAAAGAAAAGTAGAAGAACAAAAAATGCAAAAGGATTTTTTAAAATTTTTTTTTAAGGACTTCTTGACATGAGGGAAAAATTTGCTGTTAATAATCAGCCAGATACCTCCTCCATCACTGGTGGTAAAATTGATCTAAATATTTTAAAAAGCCCTGTTCTACAGTTTTCATTTTCCTACATTTGCTGACTGCTGACTAATTTATACAAATCAGTGAGGACAATAGATATGAGGAACTGAGTATTTTTTTGGAGTGGATTCCAGTAAGAAATGGACTTCATAGTGTGAGTAGTGCTATTAATAGTCAGAAATAAAGTATTTGTTGTAGCAAATACCCATTTTTGAGTTATAAGTGAAAAATACCAGTACTTTCCAATAACACAAATACAAATTATACAAAACCTAATCCTTTGATGAATGACATATTACCTCAGATTTTTAAAATTCAGAGGTCTTTAAAATCCATCCCCTCTTCCCAGACACCTTTGGTTTTATACTATACCAACATAGTTCATCATATAATGGCAGAAGCCATTTAGGTATTCACCTACAGTCATGATTTTGGCATTTTTGAGCATATTGACCAAGAATTTGGAGCTCAACAGCCCCACAGGTGACCTTTGTGTCCTTCTCAAGGATCACCTCACAGCCAGTGACTCAGTTTCCCAGGGTGGATCTGTGACTATTGCAGTGCTGATATCTACAGAAATCAGATTTAGCATAACAAATGAAGGGTGGCCAATATTAATCCTTAAAAGGTGTTTTCAATGAAAAAAATTTTAGTAGCTGAAAGAAGAAGTTTTTTGGTTTTTTTTCTTCATGTACAACCAGCTACACAGCTCAGAGACCAGTGAAAAAAGAAAATATTGAGTTTTTTGTCCAAAATTGGATATGATCTAATCTAAATAGTATGCAACATTCTTTCAAGAGAGAAGTAGACCTTTCAATTTTGAATCTGCATGGGGGCCTAACTGAACAGACTAATCTTTCCCCACAATCTTTCCCCAACTCTAATTTGTAAGACAAATGGATTTGTAAATAGATGTCCATTCCACCAAGAAAAAGTAGCTTCCAAGATTGCTATTAAAGAACTGACATCTATTATTACAGTCTAATTGCTGCACATTCACAATGCCATAAAAGTGGGAAAGGGTGTGCTGTTACTTTTTACTGGCAAATGTGCTTTGATTTGAAATATGTGTAAGTATAGGGGATGAAAGAGTTATAGTGAAATTCAACGACTGTTGCATTCCATGTAAGCTTTGGGAAAAACATAAACATGCAACTCTATTACTGACAGGTAATCAAAATACTAGCTAGTTTTCACAATTATTGTAAAAAGGGATTTTTTAACAAAAGTTTGAGGTTTTTTAAAATATAATATGTAGTTCTGCTTTAAAGATGACAACAAAAACCAAGGAGAAGCCAGAAGAATGAAATGTATTAACAAAAATAATATTTAATCTCTTTTAAATCCTCCTGTCTCCAAAAAAATGGAGGATAGCCCTGCATTTTATTATAGGCTTCATAAGTAGATTCAGATCCAGAGCTGTGACTTAGACCTGAAAATCTTAGGCTGAAAATGAAAGACGCACTCCACTAATAAACATGTAGCAATTATCACAAAATTAAATTCATTCCACATTTTAGGTAATAACCATGGAAACCTATATTCATTGGTGCCTAATTGGAAATGTTCCTGACCTGGAAAACACTGTAAGCTTAAGACTGCATAATTTCTTATTTAAGTAATTGTACTATTCTGTGTTGGTGACAGTACACACTGAAAATTTTGGCAATAATCCCAGAGAAAAATATTTTTCTGAGAAGTCTGCTTCTTGCAAGTATTTTTCACAATCTAGTGGGACTTCTGCCCTAGAAGGTGGCTTCATCAAGTCGCTTCTCCTGTTTGTGTCATTAATACCTGAATACTCAGTCATGGGTGTTACAGAAGGCTGCAGTCCTAGTAACTCCAAACTGAATAGTCACAAAAATAATAATGAAGGTTATGTCTTTCTGTCTGAAAGAAAACTTGGTGCCATGACAGCATTAGGAAAACTCCTGCAAAAAAAAAATTTACACCCTATGTAAAGGAAATTTTAGCTAAGAGTCATGCTACTAGTCTGAACTCCGAAGTACTGCTACATTACAGAGGTACTGGTGTTCATAAACCAGTTCTGGTTCATCTGCAACCACAATGTTTGATTACCATGCAAATTCTTCCCAAGCTGTTAACAAAAGCATTTTTAAATGCATTCCTTTCACCCATTAGTGTCTTCAAGAAGTAAAAATTAATCCTTGTTAAGCAGTTAAAAAAAGGGCACAAAGCACTTTAAACTATTGGAGATAGTTCTGCAGTTTTTTTCTTTCCATTAATAGAAAGATGTAGCAAACTAAACTCTGTTTTCTGCTAGAAAATTAATTAAATGATGAGTCAAAAGAACATATTCCTCAAAACTACAAATCAAAATTACAAAGCTGAAATGAAATGTGATTGTATGCGAAAGCCATGATCTTCAGACAGAATATAATATATCTATCTCTTTTTCAAACACATCTTCAAGTAAATAAAGTAAAAAAATAACAATTCGTTTTAATTTTCATGAGGTAAAGACTTGGTCTTGCATATTGGCAGAATATTATGTGATGAATACATTGGTTTGGATTTTCTCTGTGTACAATCAACTTTCTGGATTTAGTGAGGAGAATGGAGAAGTAATGCAACTGTTCCAGCTTTTTCTGAAGGCTTTTTTGGATCAGCTACAACAAAGGTGTGGAAGCACAGAAAACACACCTTTACTCTTTCTATTCTTCTCCTGGTTTGTACTTTGTCACTCTGGCTCTCATCACATACATTCTACTCACTGCCTTCTGTATTTCATGCTCATGAGATGATGAGTATGTACTCCTAATTTTGCTATGCACTCTGCTTGCCACAAAGGGTCCCATTATCATCAGGTTATTTGCAGTATACTTTTAATTCTCTCTTTTTCTTATAAACCGTGAAAATTGCCTCAGGTTCATGTTCAGTCTTTGCTGGTTTTGGCTACTGGTGGTGCTGCTGCCTCAGGTTAGATATGGCCAAGTCCTGGGTATCCAGGTCCCTGAAATGCAGTGCAGCCTCTTCAGTGTTAAATGCTGCTGTGGAAAGCTGCTCCCATCCCTTGCCCCTTCCACTAATGACTGCAACCTTCTGCTGTCACTCTTGGCCTGTTTCTCCCCCTATTCCTTTCTCTTTCTCAAGGAATAATCAGCATATAATCCCATTGAGCATGAGATGATAAAATGGGGAACCTATTTTCCTATTAAGACCATGGTCTACCATTTTTATAGGAGAAGTTAATGTTCTTTTCCCAAAAAGTGTTCATTGCAACACTCATTGCACTACACTCGGTACTTGTTTGCTAAATTTGAATTTTTGTCAGTGTTTTGTAACCTCAATAGCTAAAAGACCAAATATTTCTTATTTGTTCTTTCAGGGAAGCATATTCCTGTTGGCTGCGAAAATCTTACATTTGAGATATGTTTAATTGATTTAAATGCTTTATGTATCTGTTGCAGTGACTTTTAGACCTTTCAAGCCTTTGGAAACATTCCCATGAAACATCATGGCCTGGAACATTAATTTATCTGGCATTTAGAAAACCTTTAAATTTTGTTTTAGCAATCTTTGAAGTTTTGATAAACCTGATAACTGAAGTTTGGGAGCATAAGTGTTCCCTTGCTCTTCTCCTGAGAGCATTACAAATAACCAGTCTTCAAATAAGTAAATGTATTCATTAATTTTATTAACGTATCTCTCTCTCTGAATAGAGTTTTTTCTCTTGAAAATGCTTGGCAAAATTTGAAGTTTCCTGTCATCCTAATATTTAAGAGCATTCAGAGTACTGTTAACTTTTGCCAAAGTATTCTCCCCAAGTCTTCTTATTGACCTCAAATCAGCCATTTCCCTCCTGTAAATACTTACACGATGAATAAATGCACATATAACCCAGTTGCGTTACAAAATGAGCATTTTTTGAGATCATGGTTTTAATTCTTGTTCTCAATCATCTATTCCCATAAATGGAACTCCAGAATGTAAATTAGAGCACATATATTTTATTTCTAATGGCTCTCTTAATGTTTACATGACTGCCACTATCTTTCTTTCTTTATGTATTGCTCTGTTAGGATGGAAAAGGGATGGCAAAGTGATAGCTGGGAAATAAGGGGTGTTTTGCAATTCAGCTGTGCAGAAAATGAATGCAAGAAGTTAAAAATAGAATTCATTTATCAAAACTCCAAAAAAAGATCACTTGGTATAAAAATAATAATAAATATTTATTATTATGCTCATTGTTAGCAGCAGACTATGACTTCGTTTTGTTAATTTATATAGAAGAAATGAATAAAGGGCTGGTTTGTAAAAAGTGTTTGTGGTTGTCAATTCTTTCCCAGGAAAGCAATGATTGAGAGACTCTGCTATGAGGTATGAGAGAAAGATTTTCAGTAATTTAAACAGTAAAGCGCAGACTGGGATAACCAGGAATAATATAACAAGTTTTCAATTTTCATATCCTATGTAATATGAACAAGTGCTTTAATATTCATCTAACTGTGGATAAAATGACCAGACCTTGTCTTTCTTATTTTAAAAGCCATCAGAAATATTCAGGTTACATCATTAACCAAATTGGAATGTTCTTCCCCTTGGAATAAGCTGAGCAAGAACTTGTTCTTGAGCAAGCTTGTTCTTCTGCTGGGAGCAGCTTTTGTAAATGGGAGGTCATTTGTAAATGGGAAGGCTTCTCATAGAAACTTAACTTTTTGAGACTAAATACATAATTAAAAAAACAACAAAAAGTTAATTGAGTAGAAAAGAATACTTATGAAAGGAAACAGCTCCATGTGTACCAGAATATATCCTTCTTTATACTTCCTTCTGGTGTTTAATCTTTCTGAGAGTCTTGGTTTAGGAATGGTGTTCCCAGTTCAGTGTTCTGACTGAAACATTCCAAACCGTGTGCCATTCACTCATTACTCCCCCACTCTCCTCCTGAAGCTGATGGAAAGAAGAATTGAAGACACAAAAGACAGAAATTATGGGTTGAGATAAGAACCATTTACTAGAAACAGCAGTGAAACAAAAATGAAGCAGTAACAGCAACAATATTTGTAAAGGGGTGTAGAAGAAAAGTAAAGCATTCTCCTTGCAAATATTCTGTCGCTAGATCAGAATTCTGCAGTTGTTCAAGGGTGTACTTCCAAACCATTGGTGAGAATAGACGTTCAAAAGCTGGCCTGTTTTCTCCCACCTTTCATGCCACTCATGGTTATCCACCGTCAGGGCAGATCTCTGAATTACCTTTCGGGAAATCTCTGTCTGGAATCTAAACATGGAGTTGACTGTACTGACTCTAAGCCTGGTCCAGACCATATTGAGAATACGTAGCACACATAGCAACCACAGCATGCTTTCTTTAACATCCAGAGGGAATTTGGAATTCTCAAAGGCTGCTGTAACAGGTCTGAAGGAGAAAAAGGGTGAGAAAAGCTGGAAAATCATCCTCCTTTGTTCTCTCCATAGGTTGGGTATGGTTATTAATAGATGTCAAAAGGTAGCACCCAAAGTAAGGGGAGGAGAGCAACACTGAATACATATCCCAAATGACCCTCACTGACCTGGATGTTCTCATTTCATAAGGGTCTCATGTCATAAGCTGATATGAAATAGTACACCAACATAGCAACCCTGATCCCTCTCCCTTGCTTTGAAAAATAGGACAGCTTTGGTCCAATGCTGCATATATGGAAACGTATATAGGGTTGTGTACCACAACCACTTGAACAGTCCATGCATTGTGACCAGTGTCTTTGGTCTTAACACAACAAATGCTTAGATCAAATATTTTCCAGCCCGCTCACTGGGTAAACCTGTTGTTATCTTAACACTTTGCGCCTGACATTGGGTGCCAAACAAGCCTGTTGTGGATTAGGTATGGTGTCCCCAGTTTAGTGTTCTCACTAAAACACTTCAAACCATGTGCAGTTTGCTCAATCCCCCCTCTCCATCCTTGTCCCCCTGTGGCGAGATGGAGAGGGCAATTGAAGGCACAAAAGATAAAGGTCATGGGTTGAGATAAGAACAATTTACTGAAAACAGCAATGAAATAAGAAACAAATCGTAACAGCAGCAATATTAATGAAAGTGTGTACAGAAAGGAAAACAATTCACACAGAAAAAAAGCTCACTACGTGAGAACCTAAAATTCGTGAACCACTGCCACACTACCCCTGACCCAAAGAGAGTAAAGACATGAGATGACATAGAATAACTTCTGGTCTGGCCATGCCTGCTCCTGGCTACTGCAAAAATTGACCATCTTGTCTGGACGCAGGACACTGAACATAACTGAGCTTGATTTATGTTAGAAATGTGTTTTCAAATAATGAAACATTTTAAAATCAGAATTTTAATTCCAGAAATTGGTTCTGGGGATAGAAAGTTGCTGCGTGAACAAAACACATGTGCATCCAGCTAAGGTAAACCCTGTCTTCTATGGTGGACAAAGAAATGCAGACAGAGGGATTGAAAGGATTGAAATCACTGTATTTTTTAAGAGAGGAATTAATTTTATATCCTACAAGTAAGAGACAATAAAAGAGACATATTAATAGAATCCTGAAAGCAGAGAGAGGATTTCAATTTGAAAATCTTAAAATATCCATTTTATAAGGTTAATTTATATCCATCCTGTTATTAAAGTATTTTAATAGCTTATTTTTTTCTTTTCTAAAAATGTGTTTAGGAGCTTGGACAGTACAATGAAAGGTGTTAATAGAAAACCTAGAAAAATATAGTGGTGCTGCACTAATTCAGATGGAATAGGTTGACTGGACTTTACAAAGTTGTTCTCGTAACACTTGCTTTATAATACTGTGAACAGTTAAGTAAAGTTCAGTATCTGAGAGTCATGTTAATAAATACAATCCAAAATCTTTTTAACCTTTTTTAAGCATAGAGAAGTAACCAGAGAAAACAGTTAAGCTTTATGACATATAAGGAACTAAACAAGGCTCATTTTAAACATTTTTCCTATTACTCTGTTCTTTTGCTCTAAAGCTTTTAGAAATAGACGTATATCTAGCTTCTGGATGGTAATAGCTGTCCATTTGGGATAGAGAAAAAAAAGGAAAAGTGTTTTAAAGTGAGATTGTTGTTGCAGTCTGTGTACTTCAGAACAAAAGAGGATAAGCAGAAGCAAAGGGAAGATAAAAAGAGCAGTAAAAAAAAAAAGAAGGAAAATTCAGATTCTGTTTCTGAGCTTCACTTTTGAATTATAGACTAGATTTAGATTGCAACTACTTTTTAAACTACAGTGAAAGGCATGGTGTCTTTCTGTCTGATCTGAAGAGGACATATTCCTGCTTTGGATTTGCATAATCCAGGACAAGACTCAAGTCCTGCACTGGGGCTTCCTTTCCCTATTTGTCTTTGGCAAGGTGTCAGGATATGTAAGTTTATTTGCCCATAATGACAAGAGGTGGTCCAGTGGCCTGGACAGAGGTCATATGGTTCTAATCCATCCTTCAGAAAGCTGATATGAACCTTCTGTAATAGGAAGGCTCCTCAAAATTATTATCACTTTTGGATACACAGAGAGCTGGGAGGTTGCCTTAGCTATTCCACACTGTTCATCCCCCCCACCAGACTGGTGTCCTTTTCTGTTCACAGCTGTGCTGCCTGAAGAAGATCCTTTTGTCAGCCAGAAAAAGTTGATGTACTTGTTCACTAGATAGTCTCTGTGTGGGGTTAATAAAACCGCCATCACCAGCAGGGTACTTCTTCAGCAGCATCTAGGAGATGAAGCTGTAGCTGGAAAAACAGGGTCATTTTTAATACAGAAGACCAAAAGAGAAAGGAAGAAAAAAACCCAAACAAACAAACAAACAAAAAAAAAACCACAGAGAAAGAAAATGGAGATAAACGTGTGAGGGAAGAGGTGGTGGTATTAATGCTTTAGCCCATGCTGTGAAGATGGCATTTGCACTCAGTTGTCTTCATCTGACATGGTATGATGAGGGCATTTTTCACATCTCAGTCTGAAAGTTTTGGGTGTTACAGTGGAACCCCAGAGAACTTGGGTATGGGACCCCGGGGAGTGGATCTCACTTCTTTCAGTAAAGAAGCTTGTGGGATTATCCTGTCCTCTATTTTTTTTTTTAATCCACCAAATGCAGCACTTTTTTTGTCCCACACTCATATTCCTGTGTGTCAGACATGAATTTGGCACAGTTCTTTGTGGATAGTTTTGTTTGTATTTTTTGGTTTTGTGTATCTGGGTTTTGTCAGGGATTTGTTTGTTTGTTTGGAAGAAAAGAACAGTTTGACAGAGTCAGTATAATACTGGCTTAAAAATCTCTGTATAAGGTGAATTTAGAGAACCATAGATTTTGCATAGTAACCCAATTGCAATAATTGAACTGACAAACCAAAGCCATTAATTGAAGAACATGTCAGAAGATAATTGTAATGAGGTTAAATATTTCTGACAAAAGTGAATCCTTTTGTCATATGACATGACTTGGGAAGAAAATGTCAATCCACATTATGTTCCACGGCTGTAACATTATTCTTCATAGACTGGAACATGTGCAAGTGAGCTGTATCAGAAGTTGCACAATACTGATTGTTTTACCCCTGAGACTATCACAAATGTCCATCATTAAGGCAGCTACAGCTAGCCAGTCAATGTCAATCAAAGTCTGTGAGGCATTTTGCAAATCAGTCCTTACTGATATATGATAGATGAATAAAAAGCAGGAGATGGAGCCATTTTTCAACACCTAAGTTTTAGATTAGCCTATTTAGGTACTTTTTTTATATGTGCCCTGTGTATGCCATGCATATCTTATTACTCAATGCATTTTAATTAAATAAAACACATGCTGGAAGGAGCTAACAGTAAACCAGACATTTTATTTGAATATACTATGTGTATGTGTATGGAGGTAGAAAGAAAATAACATTTCTTACTTTATTCTTAACTTCATTTTACCTTCATCATTTACTTCACAAATGTTGAAGGTAAATGTGTGTGTTCTTCACACACACACAGAGACTTAGGTTATAACCAAAGCCTTTCTGACAATACTTTAGGGCTAAATTTGGACATTAAAAAAAAAATAAATTATTGGGTCTAGAAAGTCCAGAACAGAAATATCTACCCACTCCTGTAGGGTAGCTTAAATCTCATTATGATAATTGATTTACTCACACATTTTACTAAAGAAGCTGAAAGGAGAAGCTAATCCACACTTTTCAAACAATTCCTTGGGGTTACTGTTGTACTCCTGTAGTAAACATAGTGGAAAGTATGCTCCTTTTATGTGTGTTTGTGTACCCCAAAACAAAAACACATGGTCAATTTCCTCTTCAGGATATTTGACAGAGGACAATGGAGCAGAAGAGAAGTTGGAAAGATATTCTTGTAACTGTACTGCAGCTTCTCTATTCTCTGTCTAGGCATCCCCCAAAGCAGAAAACATCAACTCAGGCAGCTGGTTTATAAGCTACAAGAACAGCAAATTGATGCTGTGTCAGAAGCTATTTTGCTCTAGTTAGATTAGAATATTTTAATTATTTTAATTATTCTTTATTGCAGTAGATTTTAAGTAGGGAGGTATCTTAATTTATCTCAATTTCTAAAATGCATCTCTTTCATGTATAATATTTTCTATCAGAACAGTAATCCGACCAAGATTATTCTAGAGTTATTTTCATGATTTTTGCATATCATATCTTAAGTATTTTAGACATTGATTTGCCATTTGTCATTTGTATGACCTCTTGTACTCAGAGAATATGATGGTTCCATTAATTAACACTTAGATGTTTATTCATTTTAAAATTATATCATGCCATAAAGAATAAGATGATTTTCAAGGAACAAGAATAAAGAAAACTTAAAAAAATTAAAGGAAATTACACATTTCATATAACTGTCAAGTAGTTACACAAATCTGCTAGACTACAGAAGAATAATAACAAGTAAAAGATAGAATTGTAAAAATACTCTTTTTTAGAAGACTTCCATTCCAAAGCTTCTTGCCACATATTGTGGTTTGAATCTTCAAAACAGCCAAAGGATTTACACATTAAAGTCCTCCTGGAAATGTCTTTGAAAGTCCTCCCTAGGAGAACAGCCTGGAAAGAATCTTGTGCAAGGAGTAATTAGAAGCTATGGTGTACCTGCAAGCTGAGCAAATTCAGAATAACACCATCTGTGTAGCAATTCTCATTCTGCATAGGAGTTAGTCCCATAATGTCACCTTTCTTCGCTCATTAATCTGATTGTCCTCATTCCACACTTTACCTACTCCTGTGTATTCTCCATCTACAGAGGGAAAACTTGGACTCAACTCATTTCATCAGGTTTGGTTTTTTTAACCATATATTTCTTTTTTTTTATTTTTCTTTTTATTCTATTCTTTTCTTATTATTATTTTTATTTTAATCTCTTTTTTTTTTGATCATTAAAAATCCATTTAATGAGAATTAAGATATTTACTAACTTTTAATGAACTGACATTACTTGTTTAATTGTTGTATCCTGCTACCAGTTATTCACATAAAGCTGAATGTTACATGAATGGGGTGGAGCGCAGGGGCTACAGTGTACAAACTGACCAGAAAATGTAGAAATTAAGGCAAATAACAGGATTCACAGGGATTCCTAAAGCCATGGAACACTACAGAGTAATAAGTAGAACAAAAAGAGGCAAAAGAATCAATATGAGTCAAACTCTTTTGGAGAAGGTGATTTAAAATTTTTTACAGTTGTGATCTACCATCACTCTAAAGAACTCTGTACTATTAACAAAACAAGGGCAAAATTTCTGAAGACTTTACAAGAGACCTTATTTTTCCAGATGTAAATTAAGAATAAATGCTGTTAAAATCAAGAGTCTGAAGAAGAGAGTTAATTGTTCACTCCAGGGTAAATACAAGAAAGAAGTAAAAGTGATTTACAATGAAGGGCAGAACTGACAGAAAACAAATTAATGTACAATGGTGAGGAATTAATTCAGGCTGGAAATTAGAAGCTATCTAATGATCCTGAGAGCTGGTTCCAAAAGGCTCAGCATGTGACCCAGAAAAAGAATCCATTTTATTCTGGAATGAGAGAAACTTATGATGATAGTTGTACGATAGTTAGGTATTTGAAATTGTGAAAAAGCAAACCAAACCAGGAGCAAACACCTCCTGTCAACTGTTTGGTTGACCTGCTACTTATCTTAACATACTTAAACTTTAAGTAGCAATTATCTTCTCACTATACTTTTGGATACTGCAAACGAGAATCCAAATCAAATGCAGTTCACATGGTAGTAATAATAACAGAGTAACATTGGGGTTTAAACAGGGCTATTTAGTGAAAGGATTAAATTATGATAGTGTTTGACATACTAAATTTCAGTAAATATGTCAGAGCCAGGTGAGTTCAGAATCAGTGAGATGAGGCTCAATTATGACCAACTTACTAGGTAGAAATGACCCAAGTATGCAATTTCTGAAGAGGCAAAATTAGGGAAAAAATGGGAAATAGCATTTTGGAAAAAAAATAACTTAGATTTCACTCAAACCAAACATTTTCTTTTTAATTTTTTTTTTCCTAAGCAAAACAGTGCAGTTTAACTCATTTTTCAAGCATCCAATTATCCTAGGTGTTGCTCAAGATCAGATTTACATAGAAACATTGGTGCAGTAGAATTTATTAGGGCCAAATAACAAGAACCACATAATGAGAAACATCTCTTTGAAAATGAGTGTTTTAGGGTGCCATTACTATTTTTTTTTTAATCTAATGCTTTGAGGATCCATGTAGAAGGAAGCTATTATTGTCATGCGACTGTCCTGTTTGATTCATACGATCTCTTGTATGTTGTACAGCATGTAGATTAATACATGCTGTAACTCAGACACTTGTAAAAATAATTGCTCTGTGAAAAAGGGCTATCATGGATATAAACATTACAGTCATCTTGATGCAATTCAGAGATCTTTGCTAAAGAATGACTTGAACAAAAGTCTGGATTTGGCTCGCAGTCTGTGACAATAACCTAGAAATTGGGCTATATTGTTATGCAACTTATTTCGTAGGCTTACAAACCTAGCTAAAACTATTAAAAAAAGATTACCCTGCAAGCATCAGGTTTTTTTGGTCCTGTTTCCAGACTCAAATATCTAGGCAAAGTTTCCATTTATACAAAGCAAATATAAGTAAATGAATAAGAACAGCCTCAGAACATGATCCCACAGGTATTTGGGGATGGTTTCTTCTTCGGAGTCATGAACCTGAATCTTCACGGTAGACATTTGACTTAAATTCATCAATGCTCTTGAAATATTCAGCATCTATGTCTAAGATATACGTATTTGATTAAGACTAACCATAATGTACATTAACAGGACATCTTCCAAAACAATGACATGGAGAGTCACTTCTCTGAAAATTTTTATTCTTCTCTTCCTAAAGCATATTTGAACTGTGTAAAAATCAGTGAGAAAACTGTTTAATTACACTGAGAATCTAAGGGAAAACAAATGTTTTTCTCTGTATGTAGAGGTTCCCTTCAACAAATGGTAATGTAATATTAGATGGAGAATCGCCATGACATGTTCTTTAGCTGGTATTTAAAATTATATTATTGTCTTCAGCATCAACTCAGACTTTATTATAGATAGTGCTTAAGAATCAGTCAGCCTTTGATTGAACACCTTTCACTGAATTGGACATTAATCACATGGATTCCTGAGCCACACTTGTCATTTATAAGCTTTTCTAATGTCTTCTATGTAACCTTGATAATAATCTTAACCAGAGCCAATCTTCAGACTCTTGCAAGACTGGATCTAGAAACACACCAAAAGACTATTACTACTAAATTATACTATCAGGTGATAGTCTTGTAATGAGAATAAGAACCCTATTTCCTTATAGATCTGTATTGTGACTTCAGTCATATTGAAGATATAGAATTTCCTTTTTGTATCAACTGTCTTAACCCAACCAAATGTATATTTCTGAAGTTTAAGATTTTACTGGATGGCTCAACTGACTTCATAATACAGGGGGAAAAAATCCATGGGATTACTTGTATATTATGGAATTATCTCCCAATCCAGGAAGAGATTGCTTGATATGGCTGCTGCCATTGAAAGCAGCTGGCTTCTTCAGCATCTGATTATTGTAGTATGTTAAGTGGCAATACCCAATCACCAGAATTAAACAAAAAAAAAGCACAGGCAGCAATAAGCATTATTTGTTTGAATATTCCCTGTCTCTGCCTTCCTCTTTTTGTAATGTTTCAGATACTGGGCTCAGCCACACATACTTTATAGGACTTGATGGAAAATAAATTCGATGCTCCTACTTTAGATAAGTTCAGGTTGATGCCATGACATTTACTTTCACTTTTAAACAGATGTACCATGATTCATTCATATCTATTTCTCTCAGCAGTTACTTGCCTTTTTTTTTTTTAACTGTGAAACTGGAAAGGAAAAAGGAAAATTAGGGATTATCTGTATTCAGGACTACTATATTCTTAATATGGAAACAAATTATTCACTGCTAGCATCAATCTTTCTCTTAAGTAACTTTTGCATACTGTCCTAAGAGTATGGACAATTTTTCTTCAGATAATTTTATGGATCAAAGAAGCAATTGCAAGCAAAACATGCAATATAAACATATAAAGCATATAAGCATATAAAAATAAACTTTAATTCATAATGGACTTAGACAAAGATGAGGGTCCCTTTTTTCCCCCCATTCCAGAACTAAAACAAACAGAAGATGCTTCCTTTCTTTGGTGCACAAGTCATTATTTATGCTTGTTTGATGTCAACTTGCTCTACTGTTGCAAGAATTTTCATGTTCAGCTACAAAGACTTTCAGAAGGAATCAGTTATTTTCAAGGCTAAAACTGCAGCTGAAGAAGTTCCAACTCATTATGTATACTTACATTCTATTCTGTCTGGAAATGTATTTTATAAATTTCTGGCCTTGCTGTGTTTCTTTTGAAGTAAAGAAGTTTTTGTAATTGACTTCATTGTGAAAAAACATCCTTGTAGTTTTTAAGGGATAACTCAAAGTCACAGGATCATAGAATCACAGAATAGCTTAGTCTAGAAGGGACCTCAAAGGCCATCAGGTCCAGCCTTCCATGGGAAAGGGAGAGGAAGCCTAGATGAGAACAATTCCTTTCCCCCATTATCCTGCTTAGATATGCCTCATTGTCTATTCATTTTATTTTATTTCATGTTATTTTATTTTGTTTTATTTTATTTTATTTCCAAAAGTTTCACATCTAGAAAAGACCTGCAGTCTTGCAGAGAAGGGATGGCTATGGACATAACAGTGATGTTCTCTCAGAGAATATCTTTTATGCATATATGCTGAGACTTCTTATGTTTGAAATGTGATCCAGAAGCCAGTAAATATATGTAGGAGCTCTTTTGTAAGACACAGGGTGAAATCCTGCTTCTCTTAATCATCAGGTAGAACCCTTCCGTACTAAAGGACCTGACTATTAACTCTGCTTTGAAATGGAAAACTTGGCAGGCAGAAGATTTCACCACTTAAAAAAACAAGGTATAGTTATATCAGTTATCTTGGAATTCAGTTGGCTTTCTTGCTGCAAAGGTTGTACTAAATATAGAAACGATTTTGAGCTGAGGACGAAAACCTAAAAAAATCTGCAGAAAACTGTGGTCTAGAAAAGGCTTTTTGCTTGTGAAACTTCTCACATATTAGAAATGAAATAGATGCTTAATTAAGGTGAAATTCCACTGATTTACAGGAATCTTTGTTAGACCAAAATCTCGTGATTTAGGAGAACAATGGTTGCCAGATTTGGCTGATTTGTACTGTGAGTCAGAAAGAACAAAAAAAGAAACATTATTCCTTTTTTTCTACAGTCATTCTCACACAATCTTTCCCTCCCAGCTAAAGAGCATTAGCTCAAGAAGTAGAGAAAGAAAAGGAAAGCAAGCATTCATCTAAAACAAATTTCATTATGTTTTTTGGCCAAAAAACAGGTTAATATTTTTGGCAACTTGCATTTTTCTCTCTGCAGCTGGAATTCAGCAGCTCATAGCTGTCTGCCAAAGCAGATGCATAATCTAGGCCACTGCCTCACAACAGCTTTTGTGAGTGTTGTTAAAAGAGGCACTTTCTAGATAAATACTGTGAGAATCTTAAAATTAGAGAGTTTGAATAAAAAATGACAGAATTCACTTGTCTGAGTTGGAGCAGAAACAGCTGGTTGCAGAATTTAGGTATGAGTTTTTCTCATTTGTAATAAATACATATTATTATTTCCTCGCTAACTACCCATAATAAAGATCAGCCTCGTAGTTCTAATTCTGAGGATGATCTATTGATGAAATCAAGTATTTTTTACAATATTCTATTAATATGAATGTAATCATCATGTGACCTTGAATATGAGAAAAATTAAATAACCATAAAGTTTTCTTGCTCACATTCCTAAATCTTTTTCTGTCAGAGTATTGATTTTATATCTTTCTTTTTAAATAGATTTACAGTGTAGACATTATACTTTCCACTCCCCTCTTTGATTTTCTATTTTCTTCCCTCTCTTTTTCTCTCTGTCTTCATACACACATATGCATGCATATATCTATCTATTCAAGAAAATACTGAGAAATGTCCTATTTTTGAACTGGTTGGAAATGAATGCTTTGTATTGAGGATTTGGGACTGCCATTTACACAGATGTCTCCTTTAAAAGGACACTAATTCTGGTAAACCAAAACCATTAAATTAATCAGTTTCAGTAATGTTCTATCCAAATCCAGTCATTTTATGGAGTTGATCAAAATCTCCTTCAAATCAGGAAAATTTTTTGAACTTGTAACCTGTTACATACAATTAAAACAGTCCTGCATTTTTTTCTCCACCTCTGGAAGCCATCTTTTCTTAAAGTAGGAGCAGCTTTAGAGAAGGTGATTCAGGGCTAGATTTCATAGCCTCTCTGGGAAACCCATTTCAGAGTTTGCACTCACTCTGGTGTTGCTTTCTATTACCTATTGAGAGTTTCCCCTGCTGTAACTTGCGACTTGTCCTTTCATGCCTGTCTTCCAAGAATAGTCTGGCTCCTTTGTTTTCTGCACACTGTCATTAGATGTTGAAAGAATAAGAACCCCATTCAGAACACAGTTCTCTCAACCTCCTCTCATATGCCATGTGCTCCAGTCTTTAATCATCACTGTGGTTCTCAGCTGAATTTACTCCAATTAGTCAAGGTCTTTTTGGCAGCATGATTGGAAAGCCCATCATGAAGAAAGCCCCTGAGGGTGGGCATCACAAGTATTGTTTCTTGCTCTTCCACAAGCCAACCATTCTTCTTTGTATTCCAGCTTATGGGATGTATTTTTAAATAGAAATATTTCAGTTCCAGAAGTAGTCTGCCCTCTGCATAGTGCAGTTCCCAAGCTGATACATTTTCCTGGCACCAAAACAGCTAAAGATGTTGATACAGAGAGGTCCAACTAGTACCTTATTAGTCTGAGTGTCTGCAAAACAGTGAAGTTGGTTAGAGCTTCCTAATTAGTGCTGGTTTCTTATGGAGTAGTTTTTTCTTTTTTTTTTTTTTCTCTACAAATTCCCAGGCTTCTGCAGAAATGGTTACAGAAACTGCATGAGCTGACCAGTCATGTCAAACTTCACTCATTCTCCATCAGGTCAGTTCAGGTGCATTTATACAACAAAAGGTGGATCTCTGATTTCTGCACTGTCCAATAGTCATTTTCTGTAGATACATGGATTCACGTACTGTGTATCCATCCATCCATCCATCCTTCCATCTATATAGTACAGTTAATCTAGATGTAAAAATCCACTAACACAAAAAACTCTCAATCTAAAGCACAGAATTACTTCTTTGTGGCCATTAATGGTGACATAAGCAGGACATTAGATGTGAATTAAACATGACTTCCATACCAGCTGATGCAAGGAAGACCTTGGCATGTACTTTGTTGTGTTTTTCATGCTAAAATATTAATTCTGTTTAGAAATGTTGTGTGGAATGACTCTGAGACTGTATTCTAAAACAGGCAGTATTGTTTAAAAGCTTCCCTAACTAATAACTATTTTTTACATCAATTGTGAAAAAGAATCAATATGCTTTAATGCAATAACCTCTCAAAAAATAGTTAAACACACATACTCCTACATCATGAATAAATAGAAGGAGAGGAGGGGAGAGGGAGTGGGAGAGGGAGAGGAGAGAGCTCACTAGCTAATAATCACCAAAGTTATCAGGGAAGAAATCAGAAAGTATTGAGCATGTATTTGGTAAATCTTAACTATGTATAAGAGTTTGTTGGCCAAATTCACGGCTGGATTCATCAAGCTCCTTTCTCAAGAAGAACTTTAATGAACATATTGTAATTAACATTGCTTTAAGAAAAAAAGAAAAATAACTATAGTGAACTACAGTGGGTATAATTTTATGTTTTTATATTCCTGCCATGAAGATATGTGTTCCTTTTGTACTGCCTGACACAGGTATCCCTGAAGCAATAGCCACATGAGGTCACTGTTGTTCATACATGAGTCATAAACTCAAATCACAAAATTTTCAGTTGACTGAAACCAAGATCTGTGACTGGAAAATAAAGTTGGCTGTATTATGCATTAACAAAAATCTATGTTTCACAGTCTGTAAAGAGTATTTATTAACATGGGAAATGCCAAATACAAATATTATATGTATAAAATCTAAAATAACTTTTTTGCATTTGAAAAACAGCTAAAAATTATCTCATAACAGCTAAAATGAGCATGGGCATTATAGACTATATCTTCTGGAACTTTCTCTGTAGTAGTTATTCAGCTGTACTGGCATAATAGCATAAAAATTTCAAGAGACTTGGAACTTTGTAATTATTTAATTGCTTATCTTTCATGAGAATTTTTTTCTTTCTGCTTTATATGTAAAGTTTATTGTCTACAGAAGCATAAAAATGCAAAAAATTTAAATATTACAAACCATGTGAGATGGTCTGGCATTAGATAAGCAAGCTATTAGGCAAGCATGTTACAGCAAACCTGCACTGAATTGCAGTGCAAAGCCATCCTAGCTCTGAATTTGCTTACAAGTTTTTTGTCGATCCTTAAAACATATTATACCTATTATGCTGATAGACCCTCTCTGAATGATTCATCCATTCATGTGATTATATCAGCATACATTATCATAACAACTTCTCTTAAAAGATTACATAGCATATACGATGAATTCAGTGTTATGAGATTTCAGAGAGAGTACATTTCTTCTTTGTCGAGTTCTTCTAATAAAAGAGTAAAGTGTCATATTCACCAGTGCTATATAGTCATGAAATTAAAAACCTTATCACGATCGAAATCATCAAGAGAATAGAACAGAAATAGCAATCAAAAATGTCAGCTGAATTTGAAGAACTGCATAATTAAAATCTTACTCCCCAAACTGAATCAAAGTCACATTTGTATGCTGAGATTCTCTCAGGGAGGTGGGTTCTTTTTATGCTGGTGTATTTATCAGCATGCATTTGGATGCAAAAGCACGATTTGTTCTACTAATAAAATAAAAGATAACTTTAAAAGTTGATTAGTTTTTGCTACATTTTTTATCAAACTACCATGCATATTAACTTCTACATCTGAGCATTAAAAACCCTCACTACATAATCTAATAAATGACTACTTCAATAGAACACTAACACAGTTTAAAAAGACCCCATATATGTGCTCAACAATACTTGCATTCAGTTTTTCATCTGTAAGCAGGTCAGTAAATAAAATTCCTCATATTATCTAATTATTTCATACCTTTGGATTCCCATATGGGATTTTAGAGATCACAGAGCATCTTCAGCAAAAGAGCAACAAAAAAATGAATCTTAAACAACAGAGCCTGTATATAAAATGGGGGGAAAAGTGGGTCAATACAGGATATTATCCCCAGTTTCTATTGTCAGTATGTAGCCTTAAAACAAAAAAAAAAAGTTCTCATAATTAAATAATCATTAGCTTAAACTCTACAGCTGATCTGACTACACATAATATGACCTCCATATTTATAGAAACAAAACATTGTATAATTACAAAATATAATTAACTATACTAATTAAGCTATAAAATAACAATAACTCTCAGTAAGTATCTGACTACAATTTGCTGCTTAACTCAATTAATTCACAACCATAAAGGAAGGCTAAAAGAACTAGATTCAGGAGTGAAAGAGTTCATCTAGCCTCAGAAATCAATTAAATTTTGAAAATCTGTCAGTATAATTGGTGACTAACCAGTAGCAGCAGCATGTGCAGCAGATGTGTTTTGTGGGAATGGGTGTGAGTGTGCATGGATGCAAACATTCCAATAGTTAGTGGCCCTTCTGTGATCTGAAAGGACAAGAAAAGTTTTACCTCAAAATTTGTTAGCAGGATCCACATAACAGCAGTTCAGCCAGCTCTTAAAGAGGAGTCAGATAATTACCCACCAAAATGTCTGACTGACAAGGAAGCAACAATTGGGTGTTTTCATTTGCAGAGAACAATACATATAATTACTTAATGCTGTGATAGTGCCATGAGGAAGGAAGAAAGGAACTTGTTTCACTCCCTAGACTCAGACCCCTACCATGGGACAAAAGAATGCTTTTATTTTGGCTCTTATGACCAAAGAGATCTTTATACATTGTACTAAAAATTGTCTTAATGAATCCAACCTTTTGAACCATACCATCTGTCAATTGTGGTAAAAGATAAATATACGAGAGACATTTTCAGGAACAAGTCATATGACAAAACATTCAATTTAATGTTTCTTTGTTGTTTACAAACTAGCGAGTCCCTTCTTTCTTTTGCTACTTTTTTTTAATAAGGTATTTCTGCCTAAGCAAGCAAATGAAAATACTTCCTGCTACCTTGCCTTTACTCAGTAATCAAAATCCTTACTGAAATAATTTATCATAGTGTTAGTAGCATATTTTTTGAGTGGAATCCCTTCAAGGTATTGGCAATACATCACTGGAAAGAAAAAGTCTTTTTTTACTAGAAATACATATTATTCCACCAACTACTACTCCTACTAAAAAACTCTACCCAGGGGACTATTTTCATCACTGAATGTAAGTGTCCAATGTGTCACTCCAGCAGATGATGCTGGGGCAGGTGGAAGGCTCTTATATTCATTTATTTTAAGTGAGATTTAATTTATTCTCCACCTATTCTTTCACTGAGAAGTTCTCTCCCTTGCCTTTACAACCCACTCCATTAGGGTGTCTGGCAAGTCACTGAAGAGGAGAGAGGGTAACATAGTTTTGTGTGAGTCATATGCTGGTAATAGTCTGAGCTATTTTACTGTCTAAAGTAGCATAGCTCTTTCATCTCACAGGTAGTTTTACTACTGCTGGTTAAAGGGTTAAAAAAATGCATGGCCAGTCTATTTTAGGGGCAGCTGACAAGCAGTCAGAAAATACATTGGGGAAATTATTGTCTGGTGAGGTTCAAATGTTATTTAGAAGCGGTGAGCAAAAAAATCCTTTCACCACAACCCTGTGATTCCAGTGTAGCTTTTTACAATGTATCTCTATAGCTTGTGACTGATAAGATCAATTTGGTAGCATTCTTTAGAAAATCTTTTGAGATTTCATCATTTTAATTGTTCAAGATTACATTTATAAAAGAAAAATTAACACAGTTTGAGTCGCACATAACTTCTTTATATTAATCCATATAATTTAAACATATGTATTATATATTTTGCCTTCCAAATTCACCATCGATCCACAGAGATGTAAAGATCAGTGCTGACATACACAAGTCAGGATATGAAGTCATTCAGAAGTCTATCAGGAGGTAACATTAATAATAACAATAATAATACCATTATAATCACAATTAAGCTTGTGTATAATATTAATATGAAGTAAAAGTGTTTGTTCCAACTGTTATGTAGATTTTTGAACAGCTTACTCGCTGTACAGAAGTTTCTTCTTTAAAACAATAGAATCCAAGTTTAAGAGCCACAAAAGGCGCCTCCTGTCTGATCACCTATCACCACCATATCCACAACTCGTACATATCTTTTCTTTACTTGAGTTTTTAAATCTCCATTTTACCAAGATTCTGCAGGCATATAAATAGACAATTACTCATCATCAAGGCATTTTTGAAATCAATTTTTGCTCGGGAAATGTGTGTGCACACACTTGGTGTTTTTTTGGGTTTTTTTGTTTTTTGTTTGTTTTGATTTTTGTGGTGGTTTTTTGTCTTTGTGTTTGGTTTTTTGTGTATTAATAAGGTCACAGAATAACTTAGATCAGGAGAAGTTTCTGGAGGTCAACTTGTCCAGCCCTCCTTGCTCAAGGCTGACATACATTCACTAGCTAGGCTGGAAATAGCAAGCAATTTATTTATATTAGCATGAGGACAACTATGGAAAAGAAGCATTTTCATGAGAAAATAATCTAGTATCGTGCAATTTTATACATTAAAGAACACCATATCTTTGTTACCTTTCTAATATACCTTTCTATATAGCTAATTACCTTTCTATGTATCTAATATATACATTTCTCCTTGCACAGATGTATATACACACATCCCACATATAAAGATAGAAACATGGAATTTGGAAAGATAAAGATGAGAATATATAAATATGAAAAAATATTTATCTATTTGAGGAATTGCATTTGTAAAAAATGTAAAAAAATTTCTTATATGAAATGTTACAAAATAATACTCATACATATTTCTTCATGAAATAAGGGCAAATCCACGGACCCTATTAAGACATATAAAAGGGGTCAGAAAACCACTTGTCTTTTACTTAGACCAACCTTTTCAAACAGAAGTATCATAAAATGGAGCCTGGACACAAGATGTGACATTTTGAGAACACATCAGCTGCCCCTCAGTGCATTCTGTATGAGTTTAACAAGTCAAGGCTAACCTGGGTGACAACTAATTAAGACCCTAATAATGAGGCTGTAAAAATTGGTGTCCTTAGAGACTTCTGATTACTGACCTCTATTGCTCTTTAGTCATTATACAGGGAGAAATGTCCCTGTGTGGAAGCTTGAATGTTTCAAGCAGATTTTCCAGAGCACAGCTTTCTGTAGTAAATAGAAAACAAATGTAGTTAATCATGCAGATATCAGCAAAACATGGTACATTATGCCTTTGTGCTTATGCAGAAAGAAAATGTGTCTGATGTAGATGTTTAGATTTACAATAGTTTAATAGAACCAATATTTGGCATATTCAAATACTAGACTACAAACAAATGTTCTGTCACTCTGAAAGCTTTCATATGCTTGCAATTTTCAAATTAGCAAACTGAAAGTTATCTAAAAGGCAACATATTGTTATACTCTAACGGGCCACTATGGCATAACTTATTTAGTCATCTGTTCCAGCTTAAAATCAATTTCTCCAGATTTTGGATTCAGAATCCCCATAGGGTTTTTACAATTTGGCTACTCCTTTCTCTATCTTCTGGGCTATATTACAGGAGCATGTATCCCACAAGACTTGGCAATACATCTGAGGAAATGTATTGCCAAGTCCATTGTTAAGGTGGTTTTTTACTTAACTCATCACCCCTAGTGCACCAACAGTGCAAAGGCTCCCTTGTCATAGTATATCATGGCAGACTGGAATGAAACAAGACTGATCTGAGCCTATTCACAGAGAAAATATCTGATCTCAGCACACAGGGAGAAGCTGAGTGAGGCCAGATTGCAGCCAATTGACCTGAAAGGAAAACATCCAAGCTCCCATATTAGTTCCATTGATGCTCTGAACAGCATTTTTATTCATAATATTTCCCTGTACTTTTTCTCCAGACATTTTATTTTCCAAGTTTAAAGCAGTGAACATGAAAAATGTTGCCATCTTTATTCCATGTACATAACCCTAACACAGAAATGTTGTTTTCCCAAATTCCCCGGACCCAAACGTTAATTGCCTAAAATGTAAATGCCTATATATGAAGATGTTGTTTTTAAAAAACTGGCTTCATTGTCAAAGGAAAGAAATCTGCTTAGTCAACACAGAATTTACTTGAGAAAGTAAATGCATCTATAGCTTCTCTCCATTGTTATTACCAGATCTCTGTTGACTGCAGAGATACTGCAAGATGATTTTTCAGATGATTTCTAGAATTACTTAAATTTTAATAATGACACCATCTCTCAGTGTAGTTACATCTGGAAAAAAAAAATTGAAAACATGATCTTGTTCCTCTGAATTTTCTCTGAAGAGTTGTTTCTTTCATGCATCAGACCTTTTACATATCCAGTGACTCTCAGATTTCATTTTGATTTTCCCTTACAAAATAAGAGCATACACAAGTGAGGAGGTAAAGTTCTCATCAATGAAACTCAATGATAACCACAGGTGGAATATTAGACTCAATTTCATCTTTGAGTTTTAGGCTGATTCTACTGCTATCTGTTGAAAGATTGGCATCTGTGTGCACACTCACTAGATTAGGTTCCAGATTTAGATTCTTTTACAGGTTTGGGGAAAAAAAAAAGAATTCTGAATTAAATTGGGCATTTATACTGGTCAGATTTTTCAGAGCTAATTAATTATCTAGGTGTCAGTGCTTTCTACATGCATACTGCATTTGTTCTGTCACTTTTCTTGGTGACTTTTTTCCAAAGCTGCTAAAAAACTTTAAAAGATTCTTCTCAGACCTGCCTTTTTTTTTTTTTTTTTTCAATATAATCCTAGTATAGAGATCTTTGGAATTAGTAATTTGAATAATACCAGAAGAGGAGTAATTATGTTGCATGTTAATGCATGCTCTTTACATACGTCAGACAAATATCTGTTCCCCTTCAAAATGCAGTGCATATCGTAGATCATGAATATGCCATTTATTCCCCTTATTCTAGGATTTTATTTTAGAAACAAAACCAAAAAATTCATCACTGATTCAGTAAGAGCCATCTCAGTAATCTTAGCTGTGCATAGGTAACATTTTCATCTCATGATTATATGACTTTTCTCTTATAAAATAATCATATCATTTTATATCTCTTTCTATATTTTAAAAGTAATTATAACTATAAAGAAAAAACTGCAATTATACTCAAGTTATTTTCATGTTATTTAGGTAGGGTTTGTAGTCCCTTTTGTAAAATTCTAGTAGAAATCCAGGACAGTTCTCAGGATAGAGTTGGAGATTTAGACTTCTCTGCTTCCAAGATTGCATATTTAATAATACTATGATAAAATTCATCAAAATTATTTGGAGCAGGAACCAGAATCTGGAAGTATCTTCTCTCCCAGTTAAAGACTCTTTTCAGTGGTTTGTTACAACTGGTTATCCCCTTTCTCCCATATCCTTGCAGAATGTCCCATTTTTACCACGAACATGAGAAACCTCTTACTACTATGGTCTAACTGGTGATTATGAGAGTTTCCTTGACAACAGAGCAGTGCATAGCTGCTTCTCCAGATTAGTCTCACAAGACCTAGCAGCTACAAGCAAAATACAAAATTATGTGATTAACAGAGGTGAAAAAGTTTATTTAGCCAGGCTATATACAAGAGACATGCAATCACATTTTCCTCATTGGCTCACAGCTTATAAGACATCAATGAACAATTATGCCTTCCTAAATGAAATTCATAAAAGACTAATTGCAGAAGGACATTTTTTGATTGCTTGTTTCCATTTTCATATACCAACTGATGACTGAGGAAATGGCTGCTAGCAAGATTTCAGAAAATCCACTCTTTTTAGTATTTCCTGTTGATTTTTTATTCGTATGAAAGATCTAAGGAACTGTTGCTCAGTATTGTATTTTGTAATCTGTACAGAAACTGCCTCTTTCAGACATTTATTGAGGCTCTTTTTGAGTCTATCAGTGATCTCTTCTGGAGGTATGGCATTGAAAAGGGAAAATCTTGATTAGCACCCCAGGTTGTTCCCTCTGGTTACCAACATTTATACAAAACTGACCTGTGAAAGCTTCAGATAATAAGAGTGAAGCAAGACTTTTCAGTGTGCTGTCTCACCTTAACTTGCAACTCCCTAAAGCACTCATAAACACACAGGCACGACCTAGTGATTTCTCTGAGGTGCATCTCTGCTGTCTTCTGCTGCACAGCATGTGGAGCCCCGAGGCCTGCAGCATGCTGGTTGGTATTGCTTGGACTGCATCAGAGATCCCATTTGGAAAGTGCACTCATTTCTTTTGCAGAGAAACTGGAGCATGTGTGGAAGTGTGGGGAGAAGAAAAGTTTGCAGAAGAGGTGGCACATGGCCTTCTCATCTCATCAGGATAACATGATGCATCTATGCTTGGGCTTTTGTGTCTACAAATCAAGACTCCAAGCCTGAGTCATAATGCAGCATTGATGATTCATACCTCATCTTTCATTTCTTTCTGCGAATGGAAACCTTAAAGCTTTTAAATATGTACTTTAAGACTGACCTGAGAATGAAAAACTTGGAAGCCCCAGATGCATCCTTTGTTACATTGGTGTTGTGTATTGTATCATGCTGTTTGCTACTGTTTTCCTTTCCTACATTAAATCTTTTAATCTTATCTAACTGTAAGCAGTGTATCACACAAAATGCACTTTTATTCACTATGCCAACAAATACAATGAAAATGCTTCCCAGTTTGGCGCACAGAGCATGTGTCACATCCACATCTTGTGACCATATAACAGCAGCACACTACAAATAAACAAGAAAATAAAATCCCTTGGCAATGTATCAGTCATCATGTACCAGCTCTCGCTCAAGACAGTGTAACATAAAATTGCTTAATAATCACCCGCTTCTTTTTTTTTTTTCCAATTAATAAGCCATACTTAAAGGTTCTCTATTAAGATATAATGTAATCCTCCAAAAATTTCTCATCATGACTCAAAGAAACATCTGAGAATCTTGTGAAAAGAGGTTTTGGCCTATTTGAAAAGGAGCATGTTTCACAAATATATCTCTTAGCAGCCACTGATGAAGGAAGTTTAGAAGCAATCAAAAGAAGGTTCCCGTGCCTGTATGTTCTGACTTAGACCCAATCTGTTGGAAGCATAAAAATCCCTGTTCAAGACTGCAGTTTTGGAAAAATACAGACAACTGGGTGTCTGTATATGGGTGTATGTATATGGGGTAATTTTCTGAGATTTTAGAAATCTTCACATTGCCTGTATTACCATATGAATAGAGGGAACACTCTTAAAGATAAATATAATGTTTATAGACATTTATATGTCAGGTCAAATGGAAAAATTATTCTCTTTCGTTGAGAGATAATGATTACTTCTTATGACTAAATTTTATAGTGCTGCATTATTTACAAAGCTTTGAGCAGACATTAAAATAGTCATTACCAAGGGGAGGATTCTCCTTTCATTCTGTCTCTGTTCTTTCACATAAAAGAACATATTGCAAATGTAAACACACTTTGAGATGAATATTTACAGTATTTTTAACATGCTTTCTGGCATCTTTCTGGCAGATGACTAGCTGTGATTTTTAAAAAAGTGTTTTTGTGACAATTGTTTTATGTGCATTTTAGCTAGATTTTCTACTGATACAAGTACTGTCAGAATGCACATGCACAACATATTTATGCTCTATTGACCACCCAGATTTAAGATATACCAGCTGAATACAGGAAAATGGATGCAGTCAATCTCAAATGTCTGTGAATCTCAGCTCTGACAACTGAAGAAAACCAGATCGATTTCTAATATTTACACCTTGACTGTTCTGTGTTTCTGTTCTCTCACATGTATCTATTTACTCTATTTGCATGAACAGGAAGGAAAAAAAGAATCATACACAGGCTATTCATACACGGCAATTTTCACAGGCAGGATTAGGATTTTCAATACAGGTGAGGTACAACCTTTGAAGTCCAGACCTCCCCTGAACAGCTCCGAAAGACAGTTTCCCTGACACCCAGTTTTATACTCATTTCTCTCTGGAGCCCTAGAATCCATACATGGAACAGGCTAACAGCAAATGTTAGCCTATACAACCAAGAAGGCACTTTTCCCCTCTGCTGGTTGCTCATCTGATCTAATAAAAAAGCCTGTGAACCAAGGAAAACCAGATGCTAGCTGCTATCTCTGTGCAGCTGCAGATGGGTTAGCCCAGAAACTGAGCTCACCAGTGCAGAGCTACTTTCTGCTTCCAGCACATGAAGGCAAAACTCTTAATCAGAAGTTTCAGTTGGCTGCAATGTTGTTAGAAATTGTGTGGGCCGGCATGAAAAGAATAATTATGACTGAAAAGGGTTGTGAGGGTGAGCTCCACACATCTATAAAATGTAAAAAAGAAGGCCTTACTCCTTTGCAAAAGCCACGGCCCACAGGGGAGCAGATTACTGCTGTGCAATTGATGTATCCATAAGCCGATTGCACGGTGTGCGGGGTGGATATGCAGAGATAGGAGGGAGGGAAGGAAACTGACTGTGCTTCTGGTGAGGAACAGCTCTTAAAACTGTCCCACAATGCTGACTGAGATGGTGACTGCCATATGTGTGCTCTAAAAAGATCACCTTGAATGAATCATCCAAAATAAATGTATCAAGAAGAGATAAAGCAGAAAAATGTGAAGGAAAATAACTTCTACTCATACAGGCTGGTGTAAAAAAAAAAAAAAAAGGTAACACTGATCATATTCCTTTATTTGTGATGATTTGCATTATCCCAGTCAGCTCTATCCACTCCTAGAATCTTGTTTGATGAAATGAAAATCGCTTTAGTAATATAGTTTGCAGAGGGCATGGAGAACAAGATTGTTTATTCCTGTGTTATAACTTTATTACTCTGCATATTTACAGGAGAAGTTGCTTACTGTAAGAAGAAAAATGAAGGTTTATAGCTTGGGTATTCACTTCTGTTATTTGGGTTTTTTTCACTTAGATTTAATTTCCCATCTCACAGATAATTTAAAAAGAAAGCTACATATAGAATCAAGTTCAAGATTCACTTGTAATATGGACCTTTGCCAATGTCAAAACCTGCATGATTGAAGTATCTTCATTTCTCAATTGTTTTCAATATATTTTGATCAAATTGATATAATCAACAGACAGCAGAAGTGGGAAGAATATCCAGTATCTCTGAGTCTTCCTCTCTTTTACCCTATAGACAGATGTTGAATGTGCATCTCATGTAATTTTTCCCCAGTGTTGTTTGAGCAATAATGAGACTACTCTGACTAATGTTCTGAGAACCAAGAAAAACAAATAAGTGGAAACAAAAGCCCCAGGACTAGCAAAAAAAGATAAATTTGAGAGTTTCCTGCTGGAATTATCTGCAAATGAACCTCAGAGCTCTTAAGAAACTTTGGGGTATGGAAGGGATTTTAGTAAAGAAAGCAAAGTGAAGCAAAGAAAGCTCAGTGACAGAAGCAAGACCTAGAGAGGGTGAGACCAAAGAGAAAGTGAGTCAATATGTGAGCAAAGAGCACATTCAAGAGAATCAGTGAGTAAAACAAGCAAAGGAAAAGAGATGAAGAAAGAAAGAAAAGGAGCAGGAATACAATGTAATTGGAGACTACAGTTTTGCTCTGGATGATTTATTTATGTGAAATCTTCCTAACATGTATTGAAAGATTACTCCAGGCTGGTTAAACCTTCTTAGGCAAAATAATCCTGAGAAATAGACTGAAGGGGAGATTTATTTTTGCCTTTTACTGAATATAATGTTAGAAATGGTACTGAACTCTTGCCCTCAGAAATAAAGTATTTTACATTATTTACCCTCTTATTCACTATCATCTACTGCTCTGTTTCTTAGGGGTCAGTAAAAATGAGAATATTTCCAAACAACTATAGAAAAAAAGCTAGCAAAATTAGCATTTTCTCAGTAGTCATCAAGTCAAATTTAGGCTACCTTTGTATGCTTCTAGAATAGGTGCATGGGATAGTAATATCCAATACCTGGCTGGAGGGATGGATGGAAAACACATGGGAGGAGCATATGTATTGTTAGATGAGGGCATAAACTGAAATATACCACATGAACTTCAATGCCAAAGAAGAAACAATACACATATTTCTCTAAATGCAAAAATAGAGATGAGTGTTTTGCATCCACATAACGAATAAAATAGCTCTCTCAATCAAGAAGAGTTTGCCCAGAGATAATGAAACATCTAGACCAACAGTAAAAGACACATGGAGAAGGGAGCACAACAAATCTTAAATAAAAAGATATAAAACATACAAAAAAGTATAGGAACAACAACAATAAAACCCCAGATTTGGTGGCTGCAGGAATTGACAAATCCTTCTCGTTCAAATCTAACCTCAAGGCAGAACATTAAAAATTGGTAAGGGCATTAATTGGAAGAAAACTGAGAGAGCTGACATGTGCCACAGCTAAAGAAAAAAATGAAATTAAATACCTTTGAAATACTCAGTGAATTTAAAAGCAACTGAAAAACTCTGCAATAAATCTTAACAGGATACACAAAATAGGAGCATAAAGAAAACAGTTTTTAATGGCCTAGTCTATTTAATGTCATTTCTTAAATGCCCAAATGTATTAAGCATTTTATGATACAGTTAAAAGCCCAGTCTCTGTCCTGAAGAATACCATTTATATTTAAAGCATGGCTTAGGGGGGAAAAGAAAGCATTTTATAAAAAGAATTGGAATTTGTAGTTTCAAGCTACACTGTTCAGCTAGTTGCTTGCTGAGCTTACAGGTGTCTCAGTAGTATGTGAAACCTATATTTCATTTTGGAAAAAACATATCAGAGATTAATTTTAATTAAAGATTTAAAGAAGGAGAAGATAATGAAATGTGTGAGAGAGAACAAAATAAACCCAAAATTTCTAAAAGTAATCAGATAATATTACTTCTAAATAATCAGATGCTGGACACTTCAGGAGCCTGTTGCTGAAAAGCAAAAAAAAAAAATCATAATTATACCTGAGTCATAAACTAGCTTCACAAGTCTATGAAGTTGGGTGACAGCAGGGAAGAAGTTTATTTCACAGTTTTTATGATATGATATGATAAGTTTGTTTTATCTTCTTCCACCAAAATATCTAATTCTTGTCCCAAGGAAGTGTTTGACCTAAACTTTTTAAAGGTCACTTCAGCAGAAAAAAAAAAAATCTGAAAAAAAAAAACCGAACAAACAGAAAACAAAACCAACTCCACCAAAAAAAAAAAAAAACCCAACAAAAATAAATAAACAAACAAAAAAAAACCAACAAAACCCCAAACTAAGCTGCAACTGTTTGGCAGTTATTATCATAATTAAACAAATATAGATTATCTGGTCTTATTATATACACTATATAGGGTCTGAAAGGTTAATAATTTTCCAACATGCAGATACATGTTGAAACATCTTTAGCACAATAATATCTTGCTATCATCTCCACATATTAAATCTATCTCAAATCTGTAAATCTGTATCAGCTATATAGTTGAAGAAAATCGCCGTTCATGAAAAATAAATAGACAGGATCATCTTCAAGTAAATATAAACTGGTTTGCTGTTATCCAAATGCTGAGACACAAAATGTGACATTGCTATTTGATAAACATTTTAAGCCAGTCAGCAAAACTTGATCCATTAAGGAAAACCCTTTCCCGACTCTTTGCGCACTAGATTAACCACAGAGTTGGAAGCTGCTCCTGTGCTGTAAGCTTTCCAGGCACAGGAGAGCAGCACCATAAGGGAGACCTCTTTGCTTATGTCTTCCCCATCAACAATGCTGAGGATTTCTGCCTAAGGGCCAGAAGGACCTGAAAATTCAGCTGGCCACTCCTGCTTTCCCTCAGCACAGAAGGGAAGTGTGTAGAAGTAAAGGTATTTCTCCTGCCTCTGTGCCTCTGACCAGGGAACTTTCAGCAGCCAACCTTTCCACAGCAGGGCTGGGGCAAGGACTATCAAGGTCCCCAGTCTCCCCTGCAAGTTTGTTGGCTGGTTCTTTAGCACACTTCCCAAACCACCCAGGCTGCACGGGAAGAGCTTTTGGAAACCTGAATTTCTTCTCAGCTCTGATTTACAGCCTGATTCCTGTCCCTGGGAAGGTGCTCCATCATGGGGGATGCCTTCTTGAGAGGGAAAAACAGGAACTCCTTCCACTGATCTTACTACTAGCATACTACTAAACATAATGGGAAATTAAATCCTAAGACTTGTGAGTGAATGTCAGTCATGGTCAAAGAAGATGACAGATTCTGGAAAAATTCATACTGCCTATCTTTGACAGCACTCTGCACTTGCTGCTGTAAATTCACCTTTTGCCTCTTGACATACATTGCATTGGGAACTTCTACTGCACATTTTACCAAGCAGCAAGGCACCAGAGCCCTTTTGCAAGTGCTGTCTGAGGAGAAGAAACTAATAACAAGAGGGAATGATGGAGGAATGAGGGGAAGAGAAACATCAAATGTAGCAAAAAATGGAGACAGAACAAAATTAATCAAAAATCCAAAGTATACAAAGAAGAAAAAAATCTTTAATTGCTTTTATTGCAAGGCTAGGAACCTTTTTAGCAAACAACAGCTGTAATGGTTCATTTATGAGCATGAATTTTTCCTCATTGGCATTAGTGATACTTGATTGGGTGATCTGTATGACTGGAATACTGAAATCACTGGCCGTAATTTTTTAGGAAAGAAAAAGTTGGGAGAAAGAGCGCAAAAAGACACTTCATGTCAAAAATGGCTCTAAGTGCTGACAGTATAGAAGTGACAAATATTGGAAGTTTGGGGGTGAATATTTAACTGGCAAAGTACAAAGTACCAGCTGGTATTGGCTGCAAGTTACCATATCACAGTAGGATGCCTGGGGCTCAGGTGAGCACCTGTCTATAGTGAAGGAGAACTAAATGGCTGTGCAATCACAGGAGTGACATATGCTGAAGAAATTCTGTTAACATTCTTTTAGAATTCAAGGTTATAGATAAAAAATTCTAACACACTACTAAGTAAAAATAATGGTTATATTAGTACAAATTCTTAGATTTGATTTTTGCACAGAAAAAATCCAGTCAGCAATGATCCTGTATTGCTTTTAATGGGTTGATTTCAATTAAGGACCATTTTAAATGGAAGGGGAGGAAAATAGTATCACATCGTAATCAGCCTACGTAGAAGTAGAAACCAGAGAAAATAAAGAAAACAAAAGAAAAAGAATGCACAATCATTTAATAATGGACCTCACCAGATTCAAATAACTCAAGATTAATCAATTACCAAATTGAAAAGGCAATAAGATCTGCCATGGTTGCTAAGGTCAATAAGAAGAGAGACTGAGTTTTTTAAAAAGGATACTAAAAGCAAATAAAAGAGAAGAACAATATTGGTTTTGCACTAGCAGATGGGAAATACAAAATAAAGAATAATAATGCAGACAAACCATGTATGCTCAATGCATAGCCCCATTGTCTGTTTTAGAGGGGAGGAAGTAGAAATTTTATCATAAGGTAAGGCTGAAGTATTTTCCATTCCACTCCAGAAAATTAAAAGGCAGTTAACAACAGCACACATTTCCAAATAGAAAGTTCCAGGTAATTTTCATTGAAAAGTTTTAGAAAAATCGGGTAAAGAATTTCTCTGAACCATTAATGTTGGTTCTCAATAAGAACTAGAGCACCAGAAAAGCCGCAGTGAAAAGGAGGAAAGCTAATGTTGTGCCAATATTTTAGGGGTAAATGAGAAGACATGTCAGTCTAACAATGATTAGAGGAAAAATTATATAAGACTCCTATGACGGAACAGCTGATATAAGATTCAATTTATAAAGAATTAAAGGTGGATAATTAATGATGATCATTAATAATTGATTCTGATCAACATGAGTTTATGGAAAACAGACCTTATCGAACTAACTTGATGGCTTTTATTGATGAGATTACAAGTTTGGATGATGATGGTAACCATATTGGTTCAAAAACTTTCAATTTTTTCAGCTCATATTGATGACCATTTAATGAGGAAAACTAGAAGGATAAAAATTCAACATAGACCATATTAAATTAGCAAAAAAATCTAGCTAATGATACATCTCAAATTAGAACTTTAAATGGAAAACAGCTTCTGAACAAGTCAATAGCACCTTGTACCTAGCTACCATTTTAAATATTTCTACATAAAAGGAAAAAAAAAAAGCAAATCAATAGAGTTTGAAGATAAAAAGATAGCTTCAGTGGCATATGGGGAAGAGGACTGGTTGTTTTATGTAACTTGAGTAACTTGGCAAGCTGAACATAAAGAAACATTTATCTGAGCAGGGGAGAACACAAAGTCCTGTAGCCAGGAAAAGGCAAGGCAATTCAGAGGGAATCCATGGAGAAGCCTATCTCAGGAAACAGAACCGAGAAGGAGCTCTAGAGGGCACAGGAGATGAACAAGATGGACAGGACATTTCATGAGGATGATGAAAGCAAATCTGATATAAGGCTTTTTGCATTTGAAAATGCTGCATTCCTTAATAACATACTGTGTTCACTTCCACTGCCTAAATTTCTAGAAAGTATTGAATCGCTAGGAAGGATTTAAAAAAAAAATCCGTGAAAATGATTGAAGGACTGAAAAATCTACCTGGTAGTATAATGCACGGGAAGACCAAGGTCTTTATCTTATCAGAAAGGAGATTATATATTAAAATGGCAACAGTCAAGACAAGCTTAGAGAGAGAAGACAAGAACCTTTTTGATTTCTAAAGGGAACTTTTCAGCATTACTGTTAGAAGTTGAGCAAAAAGCAATTCTTTAAAAAAAAGGTTTAGACTAGAAATAAAATGTAATTTTTTGATATTATTTCTTCCACTGGATCTTCAGGATTTATTACAGAATGCTTTATGTAGTCCTTGTTTTTAGAAAATCCTAAATAATATCTGCAACAGTACTTCCCAAATTTAGTTCAATCAGAAATTAGCCCAAGGAAGTCCTATCACCAGTTGCAGAAGGCCAGTCTGGGTAAACAAAGGGACTCCATGTCATCTAGAAAGCCATTAAAACATTATAAACAAACATAACTTGGGTTATTCTCTCTGATGCGTGGTGTGAGTTACAAGGCCACCCATGACCTCAGGAAAACAATAGGGTTTTCCAGGATCGGAGTCCAGAAGACATCATTACACCGGCTGCATGCCTTTTCCTTCTTGCAGCTCACTCTTTATGAAGCCCATGGATTGCCTGCGGGGTAAAGAGAGACCGCGTTAGGCACGGCTGCCTCCGGTACCGTGGGATCCACGCCGGCTTCCTCTGTCCCTCGGCGGCCTGAGGGGAAGGGAAGGGAAGGGAAGGGAAGGGAAGGGAAGGGAAGGGAAGGGAAGGGAAGGGAAGGGAAGGGAAGGGAAGGGAAGGGAAGGGAAGGGAAGGGAAGGGAAGGGAAGGGAAGGGAAGGGAAGGGAAGGGAAGGGAAGGGAAGGGAAGGGAAGGGAAGGGAAGGGAAGGGAAGGGAAGGGAAGGGAAGGGAAGGGAAGGGAAGGGAAGGGAAGGGAAGGGAAGGGAAGGGAAGGGAAGGGAAGGGAAGGGAAGGGAAGGGAAGGGAAGGGAAGGGAAGGGAAGGGAAGGGAAGGGAAGGGAAGGGAAGGGAAGGGAAGGGAAGGGAAGGGAAGGGAAGGGAAGGGAAGGGAAGGGAAGGGAAGGGAAGGGAAGGGAAGGGAAGGGAAGGGAAGGGAAGGGAAGGGAAGGGAAGGGAAGGGAAGGGAAGGGAAGGGAAGGGAAGGGAAGGGAAGGGCAGAGCGGGGCAAGGGCAGGGAAGGGAAGGGCAGAGCGGGGCAGGGCAGGTTGAAGCTCTGCGGGCTGGGAATCTGCGCATCCACAGCTTTCCGCAAGAGCGGCTGGCAACGGGAGCCGTGTCTGTGCATGAGCGCAGTGCCCTCTCTTGACGGGTTTCAGTTTACAAAGAGTATCAAGGTTCAGCTGGAGCTGAGCGCTACCGGAGCTCTTCCAACTACTCAGAGCTTTGGAGACTGGCAGTACGTCGGTTCATTCTACTTCTTCTCTTCGCCCGTCAAATCTCCTCCTTGAATACAAGCCATAACTTTACCCCTCTCTCAATTTTTCTCCATTTCAAAGGCCATAGTTACACTCCCGTCACAGAAGAAAGCATCCTTCTGTTTGTCAAACGTCAGGATTTTTAGTTTCACTGGCAATCAAAATATTTGCTGAAAACAGAACCTGTTTATTTCAGAATTAGAATTAAAATATGTTAAAATAATTTGTTAAATAGATTACATTACAAGCTTGATAAATGAAAATTAGATTTGACAGTGACTTAAGGAAAATAGCAACTTTCAATAATAATAGCAGAATGCTTAAAAATATACTTTTAATGGATATACATCCACGATTTCATGGTAAAGGAAACAAACAGGAAAAAAAAAATGGTCACAAAGAATAATCTGACCTCCTCACTGGCAAATTTTAAAGGTGAGAAGAAATTCCAATGCCATGAAAATGATTTCTCCCTTGTGTTACCTTGCCCTAGGCAAAATGAGAACACATTTATTTTCCAGATGAGGTATATAAGAAGCAGAATGTTTAATCAACTTGCTAAAGGTTACACAAGTTTATGAGACAGATAAGAAAAAATCTACTGTGTGGATGTCCAAAGTACCTAGCACATGAAGTGTTTCAAATCTCTGTATGCAGATCTACTGAAATGTAGGATCAATAATATTAAATTACCTATACAATGCTTTAATGTCCACAAGTGAGAAAACATTGACTAAAAATAAAGCATTGAAAGCATTATTAGACTCTTTTTTCCCCCCCAGAAAGACTAATAAGTGCACAGAAAATTAGTGTTAGGTGAGAAAAACATTGTGCAAATTGTGTCCACAGAGGGCAGTGATAAGCCTTCAGGCTGACAATTTTGTTAACCACGCTCCTTTGTGAAGCAAGACATGGCAAGGAATTCCTCCTCCCCTCCAATTCCCATTTTTCCCATTCTCCCACAGAAGGTGGAACAGTTTGAAAAACACCAAAGCTATTGCATCCTTAATGTCTCTTCATCATGGGTGGATAACAAACTCAGCAGCAAGGATGCAGTGACAGCACTTGGCTGCCATTGGTCTGTGGCCCCAGAGCAGGGTTTTTGCCACTTGTGGTGTGCTGCAGTTGGTGGCTCAGGAAGGTCAGACACCCTTGGACATTACTCTGCTGATCTCTGGTCTTACCCTGTGCTGCAGCCCACTGTGCTGAGCACCTGGGTGCAGCACCCCTCCAGATAGGTTCAGTATTCATCCTCATGTATAATTCACTACGATTTTCTACCAGTATTCATAATGGAAGGTATGTGATGGCTGTATTGTCTACAAAGTCAGTATATGACAGAGTGACAGGGACACATCATTTTCTTATTCAATCTAACAGCTTGCTGAGCTTTTCCATCCTATTCCCTTTTCATTTTCAAAACTGGCTTGTCCTTTGCCTGCACATGAGAAGAGAGATTACTATTACCATTACTTCATTCACTCATTGCCAGTAATAAAATACCCAGAAAATTCCCTTACTGGTTAGTATTGCTAAGTAAATGACACATCACATTATTTCCAAAATCTAGTCACTTAGAATCAGTCAAGAAACTGAATACATTAAATGAATGGATGATCCTTATTACTGCTATTACTTACATCTCATCTAAGGTATGGATATTGTTGAAAAAGAAAGTAAAATCTTATTCTTTTCTTCACACCAGTTCCAGAGACCCAATATTTCCCTCCATAAGGGAAAGGGAGATTGTTTCTGTTTCCAGTAGCCAGAGTGCATGACATGGCCTCAGATCTCCAGCACAGGTTGGTAGGAATAACAGGTTTTGAAAATAAGAGCCAACGACTTTTCATCTTTGCAGAAGCTATGATGTATCACTAGGCTTTCCATTTCTATTTTTCATTTCATTCATGAAATGATGCCCCTCCTAATTTATCTCACCCTCTAGCTAGTTGTTGTCTGGTGACTTTTACAAGTCTTAAATTCATGCCTGAAAGGGATAACACTGCTCTTCTCATTCAGTTAAAACAAAGACATACTTAGAAAATGTACATATTTAAACCCACTTAATGTTTCAAATATCATTATTTTCAGTAGCAACTGCTTCGTAGTTAAATGGTTTTTCAGGCATCAGACTATTATATGACAGATGATTTTGTCACTATGCAAAATGTGAAACCTGTAATCAACTTGTTATGGCATTTCACAAAAGTATGTGACAGTAAAATAAGTAAACTGTCATTTGGGCAATCAAGTCTTGAAATCCTGCAGGAGGTAAAAAAAAAAATACCTGACATTCAATCTTCATGGTAGAGATGATGTTCAAAAAAATGGTTTAATACTGTTACAGTCTTAGAGTTTGAATAGAATTTTTATTGCAGTGTGCTTAAGCCTGCAATAATTTTGTATTATGTTTTAATCACTTCTTTTTTCTCCCCTAATTGATTCTTTCCTCGGAAAGTCAACATGCACGTCACACAGCAAGATCTGCTCTTTTAACAAGGTGTTGGTTAAATTGAAATAATATTTTCCCTTTACTGTTGATGACAACATTATCAATTACAAAGCATTTTCACACTGGTTTGATATGAGAATGGATGCAGTAGGTAGGAGTCCATGCTGATTTACTGGCACCTGGGACAGCCTGGGGAGGTGGTGCTGGCAGCAGCAAGCTCCTACATGGCTGGAATGCTTGGGATGATGTGCTGCTGAACACACACTGTCCTGGCTAAACCGATTTCACATGAAAGTTTTATTAAAGGAAAGGGATACAGAAGCTATGGTCCATAAGCCACTTCCTGCCAGTCTGTTTGGCCTGTGGCTTGTTCTCCCAAGTCCTTTTTCTCCTCTATGGCTGCTGGTTGGATGCAGCAGGCTGGTAGCTGCAGCCCTCCTTGGGCTCCCCTTTTGCCCAGGTTCTCCTCCAGGCTCAGGGAAGGAGCAGGCTAGGGTTAGGCTTAAAACCAGTTAGTAAGTCCTGTCAAATCACAGGGAAGACACTCCAGGGGACACAGGTTTCACCATTATGCTGCCAAACGTGTGTTCCCCTCTCGTCTCCAAAGAGCAGACATCCTGGGTGTACAGGCACTAGCAATGAGCTCCTATAATTGGAAGTGCAAAATGAATCTGCAGCCTCCTGTTTCCAGTCATTAGTGACAGAGTCACAGATTTTGGAACTGACCTCCCCCCAGAAATGAGTTATAGAAACAGGAATAAAATTACACTTGATTGAGAAGACTGAAGGGAAACAGGGAAACCTAGTTTTATCTGGCTTTTTTGGTTGGTTTGGTGGGTTTTTGGGGTTTTTTTTTTTTGTTTGGTTGGTTGTTGGTTTTTTTTTTTTTACCTCTTTATGATTACAAATCAACTGGTGAAAACACTGTAACCTACAAGTTAATGTTTTGCATGGAATAACCTTCAGTGAAGAGCACTGCACAGCCTGCCTTCAAAGAAAATTGGTTTTGTTTTGACAAAGTTATGAACGTTTGGAAATTACTCACTGAGCACACATAAGAGGCCTTTTGTTAAGTCTAAGTAGGAACAAAAAAAACCCAGTATTGCTGTGTGTACACAGCTGATTTTGCTGCATGCTGAAGCTGCAGGGCCCCAAGAACAAGCTTAGACTGGACTCAAAAAGGCCTTGACCTGAGCATTTTACCCAATGAGAGCTCAATCCTGTGGCTCACTTCGAGTCCTCTTGATAAAAGAGATTAAACAGATAAAAGTGACATGGAGAAAAGGAAGTTTGTGTGGACAGATAAGCCACAGACAAGGGGGAAGTGGATAACAGCACAGAAATGGGCACATTTACTTTAAAGGTACTTAGGAGAAGGCAAACAAGTTGAGATTCTTACTACAATGCAAAGGTATAGGAGAAGGTGTTGAGAAGACAAAAGACCAGGGAGCTTTGGGAAGCTGTTAGAGTCCATGAAGCTCATTTTGGGCTCTTCCACTATTGCCCATGTTTTCCTTATGAAACCTCCCACTGTAATGAACAACCAGATCAGTTATGGCCACAGAGAGAGAGCTGTTTGTTTCCTCACAAGAGTCCAAATGAGTACAATCTGCCCTCTCTGTTAGCTTCCCAGCTCCCAGTCTTAGATAATGAGACACACTGTTCTTGCCTCTGCCATGTGCTATAGGATGACACTGTTTGAGCAGGGGAGTTGGACCAGATGATCCACTGTAGTCCCTTCCAAATCTACCCATTCTGTGATCCTTTAAGTGCAAGCATGATATACTGAAGAAGCCAAGAAAGACTGAGTTCAGAGTCTGCCACTTGCTGGACATCCCTGCTTTCTAAGCCTCAGTTGTTCCACAGCTTTATTTGTTCTCAGCTATGGCTATTCCTAGTAGTTGCCTCCTTAGATCCTGAAGTGAATATGACCTCTGTGTTTGGTATTCCTCTTGCCCAGAGATTTGACTGGTCCATACTGTGTCTGACAGCATAGAGGCTGATAATCAGAATAATGTACTTACAGAGCAGAGGACAAACACTGTCACTTTTGTGTGTGCTTTGCTTCCCTCATTACATTATAAGAATTTTTGGAGTCATAACTGCTAATTAGACAGTTTGCCAACTATTTTCACAAATTTGCTTATAAAGTGAGAGCAAGCTACATGGGGTTCTAAGCTCCCAGAGAGCTTCCAAGCTCCCAGAGAGCTTCCGGTTTTACGGGGTATTAGCATGGATATTACAAATATCCACATGTGCTCAGGAAACCCAGTGACATTCCTCCAGTTCATAATTGTTGACATCCTGAATAAAACTACTTCTGTTTAACGGGCAGCTCAGTAAGAGTGACCTGGTCCAAATGCAATGTCAAGGTGGTTGGTGATGACACAGCAATTAACAACCTTTGGAGGCTGATTGACACACCAGATCTTGACACCTAATTTCCCACCTACTTGATGTATTCTGAATGCTTTTAACAGCAGAGGAAGGCTGGATCAAGTCACTAAGTACAAACGCTCATCATAATGGTGGGCAGAACCAGTTCCCTGACACCAATTAATATTTTTTTTTTTTTCTAAATAGGACCAGTCATGTCTTTCTTTTCCTGTCATCACCCTCTAGCTCCTGTCCTCTGTCTCGGACCTCTCCCAGTGTTCCAGGTCAGACTCCTTTGATCTGCCTCCGCCTGTGAGCTCTGCGCAGGGTGGCAGCGACCCCGGTGCGGCGGGCAGGCGGGGGCCGGGTGAGCGCGGCGGTGCCGGGGAGCTCTCCCCGGTGCCGATGCGGCGGAGGCAGCGCGGCTGCGGCGGCTCCCCTGCACCGCCGCCCGCGGCCCGCCAGGCGGCAGCCGCGCGTGCCACCGCGGGGCTGCGGCCGCGCCGGCTCCGCTCCGCGCCCGCGGCCGGGCCCCGCTCCGCTGCGCGGCCGTGAGCGCGGCCGGGCCGTGCCCCGCCGCCGCACCCTGCCGGAGGGGCTGTGCCTGTGCGGCGGCGGGGCTGCGGCGGGCGCCGTGCGGCGCGGGTGAGCTCCAGGCGGGGTGGGTGCGGAGAGCCGTCCCGCCGAGACAAAGCCGCTCAGGAAGGTGCAGCCGCGCTCGCCTCGCCCGCGCAGACAAAGCGGAGGCGCCCCCCGTCGCTGCGCTGCCTCTCCGCGCCCTCCCGCGAGAGGGGTTCCCACAGCCGGGGCTGCCTGAGCCCTACCGGCGGAGGAGGATGAGGAGGAGGAAGGCGGGCGGGGGAGCAGCTATGCCGTGGGCAGGAGGGAAGCCGCTCTGCGAGCGTGAACCGAGGCTTAGCGCCGCCGCCTGCCTCGCCTCCCCGTCCGTCCGTCCCTCCCTCCCTTCTCCCCTCCTCCCCCCGCCTCCCCCCGCCGCAGACGGCTGCGAGCCCGGATGGTTTGCGAGCGGAGTTGAGGGGGCAAACTTTGAAGCCCAGATGCCTCTGGGGCTGCGCGGCAGAGCGCGGCTGCTCCTGCAGGCACCTGCCGCCGCCCTCCCCCCGGCGCTGCCGCCCTCCGCGGGGGTGGCCGGCCCCGCTGCCCGCCACCGCCGAGGCGGCGGGCGCTGCGGCCGCGGCTGAGGGCGGCGGGCGCGCCCCCATGCGGGTCCCGGGCTGGGGAGCGCCGGCGGCAGGCGGGAGCCGGGCGGCGGCCGGGCGGTGTTCTCCCGCCGCCTGAGTGGGCGCGGCGCGGGACGGCGGCGCGGGGTGCCGGGAGCCATGGGCTATTGCAGCGGCCGGTGCACGCTGGTGGCCGTGTGCGGCGCGCAGCTGGTGAGTGGCGGCGGGGGCGGCCCGCGGAGGAGGGGGGAAGGAAGGCGGGAGGGAAGGAGGGGGCGGCGGGGCGGCTCCCCCGCTGGCCGGAGTGGGGGCTCGGGGAGGGGCAGGGTGGGAAGGCAGCGCCCGCGTTTTGGGCGAGGAGGGGCCGGCGTGGGGATGCGAGCGAGGCGGCAGGGTGGGAAATACGGGCTGTGTTACAGGTAGTTTGGCGGGGACTCTGCCGGGGAGGCTGCGGTGGGCGCACGACGGAGTTAATAAACTCGGGCAGTTCTCCCAGGCGTTGAGTCAAGTTGGTACCTGGTTTCCTTTGACTGGCCCTGTGTACGGCAGAGACGCGTGTCAGGGGTGATGCGCAGCTTGCAAACAGTTTGCCATACAGGTGTGTGTCTGTGGGAAGTTGTCACGCCTGAGCTGTTCTACAGATGTGTATTTTTTTTGTTTGTTTGTTTTCTTTCAGACTTGTTGTCCAGCGTATTTTAACACTGTATCATTATGTTGCTACTGAACTCAGCCATATATTTATATTTACCTTTGAAAGAGACATGTGGCAGCACTTGTAAGCTCAGCTACCAGCGAAACTAGATTGAGTTTAAAAAGTAGGCACTGAGATACAATAACAAAGAAGCTGCATAAAAATAGATCTGCTTAGCAAGATGGTTAGGCTGTGCAATTGTATTGTGTCACTTTGAAAGAGACTGGGGTTAAAGTTAAGGAAGTCATATCCCTTTCTGTAATGTATAGAATGGGTTATTTCATTGTTGTGGAATCAGATACATGATGTAAGAATTCCTGTGGATTTGGATGCAATGACATACAGATAAAGACTTATCAATGGAATATGCCCCATTTCTTATTCTCATTATATTGAATGTTCATGTGCTGGCAGAACAGGTGCTGGAAGCATCTTTGTTAAGCAGTTAACCTTATGGCAAAAATGAAATACTTCATGTTACTCCATCCCTCTAACTCTTAGTGAATAGTTTTACTGAGAAAGTGTAAGTCAGAGTCAATAGCAACCAGCATTGTTGCCAATTTCTTTCCTGGAGGCAGGTACTAAGAGAACTACAAAAGACGAAAAAGAATAGATTTCAGGAACCAAATCAGTAAAACAGTACGTAAGAAAGAAAGATGTGTTAGCAGGCAGAAATTCAAAATGTCTGTGAGTTTTTCATCAGTTGTCATCAATCCTTAATAGTTTTGTATTCTGGAAAACATTTTTTTTGTATATGCTGTTCCCCGCCTAACTTATTTAATTCTTTGTAACTGAATGTATCATATCAGACATGATTTATTCATGCATATTGTCTAAAAAGGAATCTTGAATTGTAGTAATAGAGTGAATCTTGAGTGGAATGATAGGAATGTAGCCTTTTCCAGCAATTTGGAAACATAAAATGAATGACTGAAGTTCTTCAAATCCATTTAAGTTTCAGAGGCGTACTATTTTTTTTCCTCCAAAGGGGACAAAAATGGTTTAAATTGTGCCTCTTACAGAGCATTTTTTTTTAATCCATTTAACAGCCAGGAGGTCATGACGACTGTAGAATGTGCTAGGATGTTAGATTGTTATTTTTTTTGAAAGTCTGTGAAGGAAAGCATATTTGCTAACTCATGGTGACAAAAAACCATGCAGAACTCATGAAAACATCAACGGAAATGCCCTGTAGGAATGTGTCAGCAGGTGGATGAGCAGGTAAGCTGATGCAGAACTGTAGCATTACTTTCTACATGAAGCTTCCTACGAATGATTGCAAACTAGAGGGTCAAATAAACATATTTTTTAAAAATAAATACTGTTTTCTGGAGTAGCTTAAGGACATTTTTAGAGAATCATAAACTGAAAGACAACTTGAAAATTTTTATTGAGCAAGAAAAGGATGTGCTAACAGCAACGAAAACTTCTGAATCACACTTGGCCTGTGTCATGGCATTTAGATAGGTTAAAAGCAGGAGTGATCATTTAAATGAGAAAAAGGAGACGGAATGGAAAAAAACACATTTTATTAAAATCACATGTCATATTCCTTCATGTGCCACATACCTTCAGATGGGAATAGGTTATGAGTTTTAAGTCAAGGAGATTTAATTCTCCTCAGTAGGCCCATGGGTGATTAGTCGGTTGTCAGTACTTTTTTAGGTAAAGACTACTTAAAGGAGCAAATGCTGTCAAGATTCATTCTGGAATTATCAGCCACGTTAATGAAGATGCAAGTCAAAAACAAAGAATCTGGTAGTTATCTGGCCTGAGGAGATGGGTGTGGGAAGCATTTCCACACTGATAACCATAGTTTAAAAAGAAGTGTAAAACTTTAAGTGTGTAGACTATGTATTACTGGTACCTGGGATGCAGTTTTAAAATGGTCGTATTTGAGTAGAAAGTATACTTTTGTTTTGGGGAAAAAAGTTGGTAAGAAGAAAGGTTTCTTTCTTTTTTTTTTTTTTAATGTAAATATGTTCTTCCATCTCTACAAAGCTGCAGTATGATGATCTAATTGGTCTTTGTAGGCACTGCACAATAAACAGTATTGTGAAATACTGCAGTTCATTAGAGAAGTTGTTGCATATTGTACATACATAAATGATGTAGATGTCACAAATGGGTAAAAAAAGGAGTAATTTCAAATACTGGTGGAGGAGTAGAGCTGCAATAGCTTGAGAGACCCTGCACAAGCAGAATTATTTTCATAAATGCATTTCAACTGCTCATAGTTAAGGCAACATACTGTATAGCATCAGATTATCAGAAACCTCAAGGAATGCTTCTGCTCTCAAGGGCATACTGATCATTACTTTCTGCTTATTAACATACATATACCTGACTGTGCTCTCATTTATACTATGGGAAACAACCTTTGACAGCTCATTTTCCTCTGCATTTGTAGCCAATGAGAAAAATTAACAGCAAGTAAAAGCTAATTTTGCTCATGTTAGGAGCAAGGCATTGCCTTCTGTATACAAAATTAGTTATCTCTCTCTATCTCAATATATATATATATAAATGCTACTTTTGTTCTCTTTTGCTTACTTCACTTCTGAAGAGAACCCTCAGCACAGGGGCTCTGGTGGTTTTTGTTGTATGGTAACTATACTGGTTGCAATAAAAGACTTCTCTGCTATTTCATTTTGTCCTTTAAACCTCTTTATTTTTGGGTGTTTCCTTTTCTATTAATAGCTTGCATCAGTAGCACTAATGTCTTGTTGCCTTGTCTTTTTAATAGCAAGAGCAGCAAATGTGAAACTGACAAGATTATTTTGCTTTCTGAAAGTTTTCAAGAGCCCCACAGAAACCAGTTTGAAACTTTCTTCTTTCCCATTGTTGCTGCTTGGGAAAACTTGAGCATGACAAAACAAGAAAAAGTACAGCATGTTTTCAACTTTCTCCCCCCCAAGTGCAGTGATGAGGAAGGACAGTATTTCATAAGGAAACTTTAAGTCCCTAGCAATAATTGCCTTATTGTTTCTCACCATCAGAAAAAGATTACTATACTCCCAAGTTAAATTAGATAACAGATAATGCAATTTTTACACTCCTTTCTCTCAGTTTCCATCTGAATTTGCTGAACTCATTTATAGAAATATTTCTGTAAAATTTGACCGTTCTGCCTGTTGTTTTTCTTTTCTTCCTCTTTTTTTTTTTTTTTTTAATTAAACTATATTGCAGTTCAGATGTTCCAACTAAGTATTAAAAACTATACAGAATTTGTAAACAAGCCATATATATTTGCAAAGTGGCAGTTAGTGATTGTGGGGTACTTGACCTTGCTCTAAAGAAGTATGTATTATAATGTACATACATGATCTGAATCTCTAAAAACTGGTATCTTTCACAAGCACCAGTAAAGTCTCTCCAGTAAAGTCTCTCCTTCCTTCACAGTTGGGGCTATGAGCACACTGAGAGACACAAGTTCATGGTGACCCTTTCTGAACTCATCCTCTTACAGGTCTGGCTGAAGCCACTGTCCAAGTCTGTTGTGCTGGCCATCAGAACAAAAAAGATACCCAGATTTGGTTGGTTTGCTAAGAGGCCAGCTCTTTTGAGCTAATGAAAAAAATGATCAAAATGCAAATGTTTTGTATTGTCCTTGTTCTGTGCTTTTCCACAAATGAATAATGCTAATTAAGAGAAAATTAAAATACTTTGTTTCAAAAACTGTTGCAGCTGAGGTAATTTCTATACTTAACTGTGATACTGGTGTCCATAAACACATACATAATTGCCTGTCGGACATGAAGGTACGTATTTGAACTGCAGCAGGTAGAGTGGTGGAACCTAGGAAATTAAATAGTACAAACTAGTATGGAAAGAAGTATGTACCATATTTCTTCCATGACATGAGGTGTCACAAGAGATGTCCATAATCAATATTTCTCACTTAATATAAGACTGAAAAGTTCCTTGTACTCTTCCAATTCTCCCTTGAATTGTTAAAAATCGGCACATGTAACTAAAGAGAACAGAGTATGATACTTGAGGAAAAAGTCTGCCTTAGCAATAGGTTTCTTAAAGTTTAGGTTTGCCTTTTTAAAATATGAATAGCAAACATTCTTATGCTCTTTCAAACACTTCAGGAATGGTGGTCATGACAGGCTCTAGTCTATAGCACAAATCTAGCTGCAAGTTTTAATACAGTTTAATATAATGAATGTCCTTACTTGGAGAAAACCTCATATTTAACAGTTTTGAGATTTAATTCTCAGGACTTTCAGAGAGTGAAGTTTAATGGATTAGAGCTCAGTTCCCACTGAGAGCAAAGCAAAGGCAATCGCAATGCATATTCTTTAGAATTAGCTATCCTGAAGTATTATGCAATAAAATACGTATTTTTGTTAATATAGGGTCTTACACCATGCATAGTGTCAAGGTACTTTGCCATAGTACACCAGAATACATAACTAGTGAATGCAGAATGTCTTTTTTGTTTCATTTCTGTTAAAGGGAAGCAGTAGTGAAATTTTGGGACTTCTCTTTTAATTGCTGGGTTTGGGGGAGAGCTGTTTTTCTTTTTGTATGTGTGTTTTGATTGTGTTTCATTGTCACTGCTGCCAATGGTTTTCTATAGCAGCTTTAGGAGAGAAGTGTCTGCAGTGGAAAATTCTGATGACATGTACATGTTCCTACATTTTCTGCTAGCAAAAGGGAAATGAAAACGTGGGCTTTTCACGTGGAATGGGAAGTGATGTTACTGCACTTAGCCTGTGGATCTGTAGTTTTATCAATCTGCAAGAAGTAGAAGGAATTGATTTCAGTTTTGGGTAATACTTAAGTGCTACTTTCAAAATTGTGACTATGTCAACAACTTGTATCTGTCCCTTCTTTAATGTCCTACTTTGTTTTCCTCCTTTAAAGTTGCTTTGTTTCAAATTTGATAGGAAAGTGAGAGTTTCATTGTATCCGAAAACATGTGATCCTACTAGCAATGAAAAGGAAACAATCTGTGAATAGCAGACTTTCAGCAGATGTGTGTTTGAGAGCTATTGTATAACACTAAGGAGTAGATTTTGAGGTGTTGCTGGAAGATAAACCAGAAACCTGATTATGAATTCACAGAGCTAACATCTCTTGTCATGAGAAAGCATATAACAATGTTTTTAAGTTTGTGAGACCTTTGTAGAAAAATAAGCACTTTTAAAAAAAAATCTGTTTGAGATAAAACACCAAGGATTCTTAACCAAACTTTTTTGTTCCTTATAACTTGAACTCACAAGGGGTGATGAATGCAAAAAATGGATGCCTGAGGTAACAGTCCATTATATAATTTAATTTTACTGGCTTGACATTTGCTATGAATGGGACAGTATTATTTTTTTGTAGAAGTGTAAATGAATAATAATAATAATAATGAGTAACTGGTTATGCACTTCAATAAAAGTGGTGTGTGTTGTGTTAAGTTACAGGGATAAAAGATTTAAGATCAGCTGCATAACAGTTTTATTTCACTGCATTTTGAAGCTCCTTTATAGTTCAGTTAGCAGACTTAAAGGTTTAAATAGATTGAGAGTAGTTGATTGAACTACCTGATTATGGGCACCAAGAATGTCTAACAAAGTTACTCTCTTTGTATAGCCATGGGGAAAATTTGTGACAGTAGGAATTAATTTCATATTGACAGAGACTTGAGCTAGCACCTTGAACAATGAGTGGTGTTGTGGTTTTATTTTTGGGGTTTTTTTTGGGGTTTTTTTTGGGGTTTTTTTTTGGTTTTTTTTTCTGCTTTGTTTGTTTTTCTGTTGCTTTGTAAAAAACACTAAGTGAACATTTTAAAAATACACCAAGTTTCCCGCTAGTTAGTTTCTAGTCAGTGAAGGGAAATATCTCATTTTGTAGTTAACAGAAAGGAACAGGTGCTGTGGTTGAAAACAGAAACATAATATTTTAAGTTGGTAGTGACTACTGTCCCAGGCTGGGCCTGAGAATGTACACAGTGCAAAGTGCAGCAGATAAGGTGGGAAAACAAGTACTTGATGAGTTCCAGAAATGAATTTAAATCCTTATGGAGTCTTCTCAATATTTTGGTGCATTTGATGACACAGATGTCAACATCCAGTTTCACTTAGCATGATGTTTTTAGAAATTCCCCTGAGCTTAGGGACTGGTGAGATTCAGACTGTGTTTGCTCTGGAGGCTGATTTCAGTGAACTATTTGTGCATTCCAATACACTCCAAACTTCAGTTTTGGTCCCATGGTCCCACTGAGCTCAAGCGATTATCCCAGGTGTAAAATGCCAAAAGAGACAACAGATTCCAGTTGTCTTTTTTGAAAGGTATTTCGGAAATTTTGAATTTTTTACAGGATTTCATTTAAGGTTCTGAATTAAAATGATATTTTATGGAGAATAATAATAGTGAGTATTTTCAGATTTTGATGAGGATAAGACTATTGATCTGGCTAAATCAGAATGATCTCTCTAGGCTTCCCTGTAATCAGAAGAGAGAGTCTGTCAGGGGATAGTTCAGAGTGCGTAATGTTGTTTCTTGGCTTAAACTCACCATTAGAGTTGCACCTTAAGTAAAGTGGTCTTTCAACTAATGTGGGCTTTTTGGGAGTGGGAGAGAGAAGAAGAATCACAGACCCATTGTATTGTCTTAGTCATTCACAGTGCTTATTATTTATATTTTCCTTACTCTTGCATTTTCACTTGTTATTTTGGTGAGGAATGTTTGATATTAAGGAAAACTGTGATCTACAGATTGAGCAATGCTATTTTGGAAAGGTGTTTGTGTCTTCATTGACCATTAAGAGAAACTAGGGAGCCTGCTTCCACTGGAACAATATCAGCCTTTGTGCATCCTCCCTTATGATCCCCTAAAATATGATTCTAAAATCACATGGATAAAACCAATTTATGCTCACTTTGGGGTTTGGGTGATTTTTCTGTAGCTTCCTACAGGAGTGAAGAAGACAGGGAGCATTATAAATAACATGCAATCAAAAAGAGTGTGCTTAAAATGTAATAACTTTAAAGAATCAGGTAGTTTATTATCATCCAGATTAGTTGTAATTTATTTGTTTTATCACGGTGGGTGAAAGTGAGGGTCTGTTGAGTGATACCTGACTTGTAAAGTAGAATGGGTGCAGTAGTCGAAATGACATTTTCTTGCCCCTGTGGCAAATAAACATTACATAGTTCATTATTTTATGTCCTGTCCCCAGTTGTACATGTACCAGCTGGATGGCATCTGAGAATCATTTAAGCATTTTATCATTCTATAACCCTTTGATGGAAATGACATTTAGAAGAAAATTACTGATTTCTGTGTTCACTAAAGAGTAAACATGCATAGCTAATGGTTCTATTCACCACAGATCATACTTATGCATTTTTAATAAAAACTTGATTTTAATTCATACATAACTTATGAGAAATGTTTATCAGTTTGGAGATCTGCTGAACGTTTACATGTATCTGGATACCTTGAAAATATCTCTCACTGATGCTTGGATTAAGGTGAATCTTTACAGACAGCTGCTTCTTTGCTGCCTATGTAATAACGTAAAGTTTTTAGGAAATGCTGATTATTATACTGATTGCTGAAAACAGTAAAAAACCCATTTATTTGACATAAATGAATCTCGTATTTTCCTATGCTGTTTGAACAAATAGGTTTCTAATATTAGTATTTGGGGCAGCAGTGTGTATTTGGGATGTTAGGCAGTATCTCTGCCTAACAGAGTATAATTAATAGTATAACAATTTTTTTTTGTTTTGTTTTGTATTTGGGATGTTAGACAATATCTCTGGTGGAAAGTCACCAGTTACATGTAACTGTCAAGTTACCAGTTGTATGAATGGGAATAAGAGAAGTCTGTCTTATTCTATATTCATACTGTACCAGACTGAGTTCTGGTTTTATCCTACTCTTCTTTCCTTGTGAAGGAATCCTCATTAGTGGAGTTTGTTACAGAAAGCAGCATGTGAGGTTAATTCTATTATTTCTAAGAGGTATGTTGAAATGGTGATGCCTGTCATGTTTACACATTACATCACCTTTCAGAAGGCAAAAAATGCGGCACCATTTGCAGATGGTGGAAGAGAGACTCATGCTATCTCATTCAAATCTGTAATGAATAGTCTCTGAACCACCTTCTGGAAGTGGTTGCCTGTCTTCATTGACTGTATAGGCCTCTCTTCTGCATGCACCTTTATTAACCTCATTATACAGTTAAGCCTGCTTATTTTTGATGATATCTTTGTACTAAAGAAGATTAGATAGACTGTCAAACTCTTTTTTTAGAATTCAAGCAGAACATAATTGAGTGATGCATAAAATTTCTTCAGGATAAATGGAAGTCATGCTAGAGGCCTAGAACAAGGGTCAGCGGGTTGCCTCTGTTCACCTTGAGTAGCATTTACTGTCAGTCTGAGTGATGTTGCAGTAGTGAATTAAATTGGTGTACAAGAACAAGATGGTATTAAGAGCTAGAGGGTTTTGAATCTAAGGTACTGACTAATATTTGTGTAAGAAACCTTAACTGTCTTAGAAAATGCTGTCCTTCCTCTCCAGGTGACTCATAGTATGGGTCAATTTACTAATTAAAAATTCCTTTAAACTTCTTCATAGACAGACTAGTAATTGGCCCTCAACAAGTATATTCTTGTTTGAAGATAAAAAGCTTTTGTGAGGAGAGGAAGATAGATGCTGCGATGCCTCTTTAGAACAATGCATGTCTCTTTGAAAAGCTGTTCTTCGATAATTAAACAAAATGTAAAGTTTGCAAATTCTTGCCATGATGGACAATGGCTTAGCATTTTTCATTATATTCTGGTCACAGTCTTTGTGACAGGATATCCTATTACAGAGCACAGAAACAAAAGGAGAAAAAAAACCCTGTTGTGTGTCATTGCTGCCTTCACAAAACCACAAATACATTAAACTCAAGATACTGTTCATTGTTCTCTTGAGCCACCAGTGACAAAGGTGCTGTGAGTACCACTGGATATGAGGGAGTCATATGTCATTACATCACTGTTCAATTTGGTAGAGGAAATAGCATTAAAACAAATTAAAATGTTAGTGGCTAAAGGAATACAAAACAATAAAAAGCTTGACTGAATAAAATACAATATAGAATTTAGATATTATTTTTGTCATAAGTAATAAAGTTGACTTTACCTTTTCCCTGTCTTTTCTTTTTATTCTACCTGTAAGTTATTGTCCACACCCATTTCATGCCCTTGAGGCCAGTTAGCTTTTATTTTCTTTGAGACTTGCAGCAGTCACAGGCAGTGACAGCAGCTTGGTAACAAGCCAGATGATGGCACTGGTTGTGTTAACATAAGATATGGGCTTCAGTATCCTGAAAACAGAGTTCACTGTCTTGGACTTTATCAGGCGGGCTTTCCTGAGTGTGGAGCTGGCAGTAAATTTGGTACTTCTAGAAGGAAGCTCACAACAAATTGGAGTTGGATGCAGTGTTCAGCAATATTCCTAATAATACCTATTTTTAGTCCTGGCAACTTTTCAGACTGTTTAGAGGGCCTAGTGTCTGGTACAATATTTTTTTGTTTTTTCTTTCTTTTTTTGTAAATGAAAGCCATAACACAGTGGTGGGGGTCATAGTGGCAGGTACAGAAGTAAAGTTATTGTCTTCAGCAACTGGAAGAAATATCTGTTGTGCAATGTGCTAAATGTGCTGTTTCAGATGCATAATAAAAGTTATTTATGGACACCAATAAAGTGGTATTTGTTGTATAATATCGCAGATAGGCATAAGGATAATAACAAAAGGCAGCTGGTTTAGTAAGCTCTATTTGCTGCAGAAATGTGCAGTTCTTTGTGAACTGAAATAAAAAAAAACATGGAAGAATGTTGGCAGTTTTTTCCTGCTTCCTGGCATTCACAATCATTCTTGCTTTGCAGTATGCTTTTAAAGAAAATTATGTGGGTCCCATATCAGTATTATATGTGTCATGACTAGCACCTTATTAGAGGACAGCTGCTCTTCTCTGCCCAGCACATGTATGTTATTACCACTGATGATAATAGAAGTTGTGAGTATAACCCTCCTCTTCATTTCACCATTTCATCGCAGGGGATGCTGGAGCTCTCATGGTATCAGTTAAATAACTTAGATATAAAGCGAGGAATAAAATAGTGACAGATCTGCAAGTATTCAGTTGCTTGTTCATTGTCTGTAAGGAGATTTTGAACTTCCAGCAATTATTAGCTGGCCTTTTTAACAAAATGAATAAGAAAAGCACTGTCCAAATGCACAACATCTGAGTCTTTCAGTGCATGCTGAGTGTCTTCACTCGAAGGCCAGGTATTCAGGACCCCATCAGCCCAAGAGCAATCCGAGGAAGCTTGGTGTGCAGGAGATATTTCCAAATTGTAAGCATTTTATGGTACCTCCTCAGTCTCTCTTTAATCCCATCAAGATTAAAAGAAAAGGAGTGACCAGTAGGTTTTTTCAAAGTTTCTCAGATGCTGTAATGATGCTTTGGCTACTGTCACTTCTGCTGAGAAATGGACTGAATTGGAACAAAGAACATAGCAATGGCACAGTGCCATCATAATGCTGTTAAGAACTAATGTAAACTCAGCTGGAGAAAACCATTTGCAGTGAACAGCAAGGTTTATTGACCATGGCAAGCCCAGGAACATATTCTCAAGAACAACCTCTTGGCATTTTAACTGTTGTAATGTGCTGCATATGTAAATCTGTAAGCACTTGCTTCTCTCGGCTCAGAGCTGCCTGGTGGGCAACCCATTCTGGCTTAGGGAATGTAAACATATGTCTCTATGTTCATGCAAGTTTCTCTTTTGTTTTTTGTTTGCTTTTCAAAATTTGAGTAGATTGGAAATTCTGCACTACTTGGGGTGGCTAATTAGATTTCTTGGTGAGCACAAGCCCTGACTTTTTTTTGGAAGGTGAAAATTATTCATTTTGAAACTGCAGCATCTATTCCAGACAGTTTCCTTACTAATTTCAGACAAGATACAAAGCTACAGTGATGAATGGATTGAACAGTTAATATTTGACATTTCCTTTTATACTTATGCCATTTAAAAATTGCTGACTTTTGACAAACTACTAGTACATTTTTATATGAATTAGAAAACCTAGACTTACAGAAAGATCATTGCTACCTTTCATTTTGAGCTCTCTGGAAAATGGCTGTGCTAAAGATTCCAGCTGCTTTGATGTTCAGCATGAGTACAATGATACTAAATTGGGTGAAGCTGTTGACTCCCTTGAAAGCAGAGGCCCTGCAGAGAGACCACGATGAATTAGAGGGCTGGGCACTCACCAGCCGTATGAAGTTTAACAAGTACAAGTACCAGATTCTGAACCTGGGATGGGGCAACCCTGGATATATGTACAGGGTGGGGAATGAGACACTGAAGAGCAGCCCCATAGAAAAGGGCCTGGGGTCCTGGTCAGTGGCAAGTTGACCATAAGTCAGCAGTGCCCTGGCAGCCAGGAGGGAGAAGCGTGTCCTGGGGTGTATCAGGCACAGCATCACCAGCCTGTCCAGGGAACAGATTGTCCCACTCTGCTCTGCACTGGGGTGGCCTCGCCTTGAATATTGTATTTTTGGCACTACAGTATAAGGATATAAATCAATTAGGGAGCATCCAAAAGAGGGCAACAAAGATGGTGAAGGGCCTTGAGGTGAGGCCGTATGAGGAGCAGCTGAGGTCACTTGGTCTGTTCAGCCTGGAGGAGACTGAGGGGAGACTTCACAGCAGCTTCCTTGTGAGAGGAGGAGGAGGAGCAGGCACTGATCTCTCCCATGTGGTGACCAATGACAGGACCAAAGGGAAAGGCATGAAGCTGTGTGTCAGTAGTAAAGTAGTAAACTTTAAAAACTTTAAAAACTTTATTAACTTTTTTTTTTTTTTTTTTTTTTTTTTGTGAGATATATTTAAGAGTGAAAGCTGGTGATAACAACAGGTGCCAGAGGAGCACTACAGAACAGCCCTCTCTGACGCAGTTTGGAAGATACGTCTCTCATAACAAAATGCCAACCTCACTTTTTTGCCTCTATGGACGTCATGAGAACATGACTCTAATCTCTGCACCCTAGGCCCACCTGCACAATTTAGGACAAGATTTTTTCTGCTGTCATAGATTTCTCCCTGTGTTGGTAGTGCCCTGTAGTGTGGACATATTCAATGTCTTTCATGTAAGCTATGAATGGTGGCATCCATGGGACTGAGCCATGCTGGCACCCTTCATACCTCAGTGCAACAATAGCCAATGCAGCCACTGAGCTGCATTCTTACAGTGTAAAATTATTTCACCGTGAATTATACCCATCTTTTGCCCACATAATCCAAGCAGGAAGGTGAAGGAGAAAGTTTGTGCTCTTGCAGAGACCTGAGACTCCTGCACTGGATTGTCTTTGGTCTTCTTTATCAGTGTTTTGTAGCTTAGAGCTTTTATCCCATTTATCTTGAAGATGTGAAATTTTTTAAGGAGTGTGCTGAGACATGCTTGCTGAGTGACGGAATGATTAATCTTCCAGGACTGTTTCCATATAAAGTGTCAAATTACATTTATGAGGAACCTCTACATCATAGCCATCCTAGGACTTATATAAGGTCACTATACAAACACAGCCACCAAAATCTCTTTAGAGCATCAAATTTGATAGCTATAAAATGTTCTTAGTGAATTTTTTTTAAAGGTCAAAAAGGTAAAGATCATGTATTTACTTCAATTGAAATTCAGCAGGTCTTAGGTTAAAGTGAGGGATAACGAAATCAATCTCTAGAATTATGTTATACTTAGACAGAATATTGATCAATAATTGTCTCAGCAGGAGCTGATGGTGAGCTGAAAATTTGTTTACAAATTTACGTAAATATTTCTGATTGGCACATCTTATGCATAACTATACCCTAGATTTTTGTTCCACACTTTGTCTCCACATTAATGCTTTAGGAATGTTAGACTATCCTTATTTTTGATTAAAATCCTGTTATATAATTCTGCAGTATAAAAAAGATAAATATTTGCATGGACATTATTAGCTTACTAATTTCTTGAAGAAGAATGTTTTACACTGTAGTGGTTTTACTGGATACACCACAGACTGAGTACTGCTACTGCAAGGATGTTGGCCTTGGAAGGGGAAGCATTTTCAAAATGATCGGTAGGAAGACATGTCTGTCGAGTTCTTCTAAGGAGGGTACTCATACTTGAAATATACCATAGAGGTATCTTCTAAAACCTTTCTTCTTGTGTCTACACAGTCTCCCTATGCTTGTAGAAGTAATACAAGGTGCTTCCTTCCTCTTAAGGGTGGGTAGTCACAGTCTTTTACTAGTCAGCTACTATAATAATAAAGTAAGTATTTCTAGTTCACCTTATTGGAGATCTGTGTCATTTTCTGTACTGCTTGCTTTATTTTGCTGCCACACTCTCCCATAGGTGAGGTGTGCAAGCACCTGAGAGGAATTCCCTCCAGGTACCTACTGCAGTGCCTAGGCTACCTTTCAGGATGATGGAGGCAGGCAGGGGCCTCTAGGGGGTGAATTCACTACTCTTTTTTAGCATGTAGAAACTTAGGTGCTTTAAATCATGCTCTGAAAGAGGAAGTATCTCCATGAACTTGGTATAGAATATTGAGTCATAAATTACGTGTGTCTGGAATCCACAGAATACTTGTGCTTTTTCTGCTCCCATGCGCATTTGATGTATACTTGGTGCTGAATATAAAATAAGTTAAAATATGGGTCATTTTTTTCTTTCTCTTTTCCCCCTTTCTCTTTACCCCCTTTAATATTTCACAGAATCACAGAATGGTTGGGGTTGAAGAGATCTCTGGAGATGATCTCTCCATCTGCATAGTCCAACCCTCCTGCTGAAGTAGCCTCACCTAGAGCAGCTTGCATAGGATCATATTCAGGCGAGGTTTCATAATCTCTCTGGGCTGCCTGTTCCAGTGCTCTGACACCCTCAAAACAAAGAAGTGTTTCTTCATGTTCAGGTGGAACTTCGTATATTTAAGTTTGTTCATGTTTTCCTTTGTCCTGTCACTGGGCACCACTAAAAGTGTCATGCCCCATCTTGACAAGCACATGCTCTGCCATAACCAGATTTTTTAGTTATATTATTTCCTTATGGATCTGCAGAATGCATCAAGGAAAAAACAAAAAAAAAAGAGGCTATTTCACTATTTCTCGAGGTTTACTCATGAAACAAGATGGATGTAAATTAATTGTAAAAAGGAAAACTTTAAAATAGAGTTAATGTTCATCTCCTCATAGTGGTGTCTGAGTCTGCTTTCCAAGAGCTGACATGCAGTAATGGAGCATGTGACTTTGATTTTTTTCATATCTTCTTTTTGTCACCATTCATATCTTTTCACTACTCAAGTCCTACTTGTTTTACTTCCTTGAAATGTCTTGGAAGGAAGAAAAGTTGCATGGAGCCACTTCTTAGTTGGTATTTTTTTATATTAGCTTGCCTTCTGCTGCTGCCATGAGCTATAAGATAAGCTATGTAAACAGCAAGGATTGCTTACTTACTAGCTACTAATAAACATGAAATATTTCTGGATGGAATCACTTTCTTGTTCTTTTATAGGTTACTGAATCTGCATGAATTTTCTTGGTTGCAGTCAGTCAGTGATCTAGTTGGTGACAGGACAATGTGTAGCCATCTGTATTTCACTGGACTGTCATCTTTGTTCCCATAGGTATTCCCATTCCCAGTGTGAGGGAATATCAGTTCTATTGCAGCATGACAAGAAAAAGAGACAGAGCTGTTTCCCCCAAATACTGCACATCTTGAGGAAATACACCTTTAGTGAAAGAAGATCCCTTGATAATAACTGAATGAAATGACAGTAAGGCTTATTGAGTTCAAGAAGTGCAGGTAGGAAAATAAGAACTGGTTTCTGCTATAGTAATAGCTACCATGGGATGTGGGAGTGAGAGAATGGGGAGAAGAGTCAGAGGGAAGGGAAAAGAAAGAAAATACATAATCGATGGGACTAGGTTTTTTTGGGAGGAATTTGTTCTCAGAAGGGTTTCTTTCCTCTAGACTAACCTCTTTTTATACTGGTCTACAATCAAAAAAGACAACAGTTTTTCTGGGATTCGTGGTTCAGATGAGATAAAGAGGTTGAAGGAAGCCTCTTTGAGCAGGAAGCAGTTTGAAATATTTATTCAATGTATGTATATATATACAGGAAATGTATGTTTTTGTGTTTATCTAAAAGCAAAAAATGTGTATGTCTCAGTGATGTGGGAAGATGTCATACTTGACATTGAATTAGTGTTTTAAGCAGTGATGTGTCAGGTAATGCAGGTGTACTGCAGTGCATACATGATGACACTGAATGTGTCATAGAATTGGGGACGTAAAAAGAAAAACTCACATAACTTTACCACTTGAACGGGGAAATTTGGCTTCTGGGAAAAGTAGATGAAGCTTAGGCACAGGCAGAGTCTTAATATGTTGAATAGAGGGTGCATATAAGCAGTGGATTACATATCCATTTTCAGCTCAGTGTTGCAACAAAGGAGACAGCAGCTTAAGAAAATATGCCTGAATGAAGTCACAGCTCTGAATGTGTGTGCTGTGCGTTTTTAAAATAGAATCCTGTTGAATTGAATAGAATCATAATCTCCTACACTGCATGGGTGGTACTCAAGACTTTAGGGGAATGGATGATAAGTCTGATACTAATGGAAGTCTATTAGAAAGAGATGTGAATTTATCTTGCATGTGTCATGGGTGAATTTGTCTTTAGCAGACCTACAAGTTGAGAAAATGATAAATGTTTCATATTTATGCCATTGAATTAATAGGGAAAGGTCCTTCATGCAGCCACTTCCTACTATTATTATCAGTGTTGGACTGCTAATTTGGGAGAAAAAGGTAAGAGAGCAGAAGAAAAAAAACATAACCTGGGTGATGAGTGAAAATGTCAAGACTCAGGGCCATTCTGGGAACACAGAAATATAGAACTGCTCTTCAGAAGTGATATTTTCTCCAGGAGCAAACCCAGATGGAGGTCTTCTGCTGCTGGATCTTGCTGACCTGGGATCTCTGGACATTCTTTAGAGGCATTAGGACTGCAGTCCAGGGAAAGGAGAGGTTTGCTGGTAGAGGGATGGACAAGCTATTGCATGCCCACAGAGTTGGCTTTATTATGCCAGTAGCCAGTATTGCTGTCCATCAGAAATGATGTTCCTTTTGGTGGAGAAATACCCTGCATTTCTGTTAATTCCAATCACCCATGGCTTATTTGCCTAACAGAGAAATCAGTTCAGGTATCTAAGCAGTGGGGGTAGAAAAACATACTTTTAGCTTATGTGTCCTATCAGCAAGCACACACAATTAAGCTTCATTTTTAAAAGAAAACACCTTAAAAGTACTTAGCACAGTAGTATAAATGTTGTGATAAAGTCTGTGGGTTATATTGAATGTATTTAGAAACTCTACTAAAATTTAAGCTTCAGCTCAGATTTTACAATAAAGGAATCAACATAAGTTGGGCACCCTGTGTAAGGCCAATTAGACACTTTTATTCAAAAATTCTATAAATGTTGATTTTTAAAGCCTGCACAAACAAGACACATGATAGAGGAAAGAATGCATTACAGTTCAACAACTGTTGTATTTTTAAAGGCTACCCACAGAGAGGGAGCATTTGGCTAAGACAAGGTAATAGTTTGCAGGTTTCTTCTACTTAGGAAACCTGCTCTTTTTTGCTTTTTCACTCACTTATCTTACAAAAACATAAAATAACTATCCTTTTCCATTTTCCTTTCACTTTTTATCAAGCAGTACATGCTTTATAGTTGCTGAATGTATAATAATTAATGTTATTTTGATTTGGGGGGGGGGTAATTCTGGCTGATACAAGCTTTTTTGTTTTTTCCTAACTTGATTTCAGTACCCCTTTAAATATATTTGTGTTTGTTTCCTGGAGTTTATCAATCATTTTCAAAAAAAATTTGATCAAAATTTAAGTATGTACTAAACTCCCTTGAAGCTTTACAGGTATCATACTGATGCATCTAGGCTAGATCATTTCTCCTTAGTTCTCTTTCCTATACTTGTCCTTACTTATTTTAGCTGCTACTCAGACCTAAAGATTGGATATTTCCTGCTTTAACTACTTGGTAAGCTAACAAATAGTCAGTATAGAGGAAGCTGTTTAGATCATTTCCATGGATGTGCCTTAGGTCCTAGCATGGACTGCTTGCTTGGTTTGTCTGCTGTGAACAGGGCATGCAGAGCAGGCAGAAGTACTCCTGGGTCATTTTAAGGGTGTGGAAGGCTTCTCAATCCCCTTCCTGGCTGGGTTGAAGTGACCACCCTTTAGGTGCCTACATGGGGTTAAGAGCTACACTTGCAACCTGTGCTTGAGTAAGGAACTGAGGTTGCTCTGCCATCCCCAAGATGAGGCTTCGTCCACGGTATGTCTGGAAAAAGAATAGTGGTAGCTGTAGCACTGCCCAGTTTCCACACAGTAAATGACTTGTTAGTTTGTGTGCACAAGAAAAAAACATCTGTTTGTTTGCCCCCTTGAGAAGTCAGGAGCTTAAGCCTTCATTTCTCAGCCCTTTTCAGAGTGAGTACCCTTGCCAGCAGCCCAGGACCAATGGGAACTATCCAGCTCTTACTCAGTCTAGACCAAAAACAAGATAGGGAAAGAAGATGCCTGAGCTCCCTCTATGTAAAATAGGAGACTTCGCTAAAGAAATGTACCTGGACTCAGCTCTTTGGACCACTCTAATTTTCTGTGATAGAGATATAAGATGCATAAACAGTATTAAAAGCAGATCTCTACTGGGAATTTGTTTAAAGTGGTATAGAGTCAGGTAGAAGTAATCTTAGTCATTCACCCAGAGTCATGACATCAGTGAGTGAGAACTGGATCTGAGTCCTTAACCCTTGATGCTTTCCCTTTCAGAACTCATCTCACTTAATTTCTTCTTCAGTAAAGTGCTTCAAAGATTAGCTACATTAATCATCTCTGTTACCAAAAGAGTAGATTTAAGCTCCAGGACAAAAGTGTCTGTATGAAGCAAAAGATCTTATTAAAATATCAGCTAAAGTCTTTGGAAGATACCTTATAAAGACTACTGTTGCTACAACACCGAGTTGCTTTGTCAGGAAAAGCAAGATTATGTTAAAAAGATCAAGCTTAACTTTTTTTATTTTTGTTTTTTTTTTTTTCCTTACACTCTAAATTATGTATTTTTCTATCTTCATCAGCAGTTATCTAAAAAAAGCTTCACAAGGGAGAAATATCTTAAGCTTGCTTTCTTCTGCTTGGTTACTGCTCATGATCTGATTTTATTCAGTGAGACATTAAGTCAGTTTCAACAATAACAATAAATGAGTATAAATGAGTATCCTTTGAGTTCTGTGTGCCTAGGAGAAATACTGAATAGGTTTGCACATGGACAGGCTGATAATTGTCATAACATTGCTTCTTTCTGCTCATGCTCTTAGCTTTGCACCCCCTGTGTAGGGCAGTGCCATGAGTGTGTCACCTGCCACAGACTGTGAGAGTCCTTCAGACGTGGAATGCCACACAGGAGGGGCCAGTGGCAGCACCCAGAGCACTGTCACTCCTTGCCAGAATATGGCCTTTTGCCTTTGAGTATCCCTGTATAGCTGTTTTATTTCTCCTTACAGCAATATCCAGATGTGATGAAAATACTCTAATGTTGGAAATAGGATTTTTTTTGAGTCATCTTTCCTAGGTATTCTTTTAAATGTGGCTAGGCAATGTTTTGCACAGAATGGTGTTTTTGTCCATTGTCCCATATTTTACATGATTCTTGTAGGTTCCTTCCAGCTTCAGGCATTCTATGATTCTATCCCTGGTGTGTCCCACAGACAGAGCTGAGCTGTTCATTTGCTGACCCATCCTACTCTTTAGCTGCATTTTTCTTTGAGGTAGAGAAAGGACGTGGTTTATTTCTTGCCTACCCATCTGATTGCTTTGTTTTAATCTTACTGCTATCTTCCAGACAGAAAAGGGAAAAACCCAAACCACCACCAACACCACAAGAAAAGCCCCAAACCCTTATAGTTGAAATGTATCTCTTTATGACCTACAGTCTTCCTAAGTACAGCTCTGGTACTGTCAGATGGGAGTTGTGCTTTCAGGTCTAATCAATGGTCAGTGATCTTCATGTTTCCTGTGTCTTAATCCAGGCAAGTGTGCTTTCAGCAGACCAGCTCTGAGTTTGTGAAAGCAAGACTCACGTTTTTGAAAGCTGCTTCTGTTTTCAGTCACTCAAATCTGATAAAATTTAAATATAAAATAGACACCTGAATGCCTTTCTGACAGCTTTGAAAGTCTTCGCTTATGGAATCTCTATTGCAATTGCTAAAGTAGCAGTCCATGAAGCCTGACAAGTGATTAAAGGAAATTATTGGTAGTCACCATTATGGTTTTGTTTTTGTTGGCAAAAACATTAGTGTAGTAGCTTTGCTGGCTTGCCTCAGTTTTTCATCCAAACTACCAGTAATAAAAAGTATGATTGCTTCATTGGAAATGTGGTGCTTGCTATAATTCCTGTAATCACGTCTGTTTTATTTTATTTTCATTGTCTTAGTTTTATTTCTCTAATTATACAAATAAAAATTAATCAGAAAATGATGTTTGCTATTTGTAAAACTTAGTCTGCATCTTATTTTGGCAAGCACCTCAATCAGGGATCTTTTCCAGTTTTGATTTTTCTTATACTTCCCATTGCTTACCTATATTAGCATTGGTAAATATTGTCAAAAAAAGAAGTAATGTGGTAGAAAACAGTTTCCTGGCTACTTTTAAATTCCTTTCTTTTTTCTTCTATACCATCTCCCAATAAACTTTTGAAGCATGTATGCCTGGCTTCCTTTTCTATATGAGGGGATTAAATATTATGTTAAATGTTATTTGTAGAAACAGATGGGTAATTATATGTGTGATAGATGCTATCTCAGTATCTTTAAAATATATCCTTATAGGATTGTTTACTCATGTACTAGTTATTCTCTCTTTAAGGAACACTGATAAGTAATAATAGGTGGATGGCAGTTGCCCACCAAAGTATCTCGTTCACTCTCTCTCCTTCCCTGGATAGGGGAGAGAAAATATAACAAAAGGCTTGTCAGCTGAGATCAGAACAGGATGAAATCACTCACCAGTTACTGTCATGAGCAAAACAGACTGGCTTGGGGAAATTAGTTAAATTTATTACCAATCAAATCAAAGTAGGATAATGAGAAATAAAAGCAAATCCTAAAACCACTTTTTTCCCCACCTTTTGCTTTTTCCAAGACTCACAAATACTTTACTTCCTCCCTCCCTGTTGTGGCACAGTGGGACAGGGAATGGTGGCTTCATTTAGTTCATCACACATTGTCTCTGCTGGTCCTTCCTCTACAGGGAGAGGACTCCTCACTCTTCCCCTGCTCCAGTGAGGGGTCCCTCCCATGGGAGGCAGTCCTCCACCAACTTCTTCAACATGAGTCCTTCCCACAGGCTACATTCTTCACAAACTGTACCAGCGAGTCCCTTCTGTGGGGTGCAGTCCTTCAGGGCCTCATGCCCCCTGCTCCAGTGGGGATGTCCTTTGGGGCCACAAGTCCTTCCAGCAAGCCTGCTCTCTTATGTGCTTCTCTCTTTGTGGGTCCACGAGTCCTGCCAAGAGCCTGTTCCAATAAGGATTTCCACAGTCACAGCCTCCTTTGGGCACTGCTGGGATCCTCCAGGGACTGCTCCACTCCAGACTGCACTGTTCTGCTGCCCCATGGATCCATGGGCTGCAGGGGCACAGCTGCCTCACCCTAGTATGCACCATGGGCTGCAGGGGAATCTCTGCTTTGGTGCTTGGAGCACCTCCTTCCTCTTCTTCATGCATCTTGGAGTCTGCAAGAGATTTGCTGGTCTCACATATTCTATCTATCTCTCTCTCTCTCTAGTCAAAGTTGCTCAGGGTCATTTTTTGGGTTTTTTTTCCCCTTCTTAAGTACAGTATCTCAGAGGCACCACCCCTGCTACTGATAACTGGTTGGAAAGCAAAAAGATCCTTTGCCCTTCATGGTGCCCTTATCTTTTGCAGCCTACTACATGAAAGGTTTGTGGCAAACAATAAAGTATTAAGGACATGCTTTTATAGATTTGAAAATTTTCTTAAGCACTGTAGTTTGCTGCCAGTGATGATGCCTGCTGAGATGGAAGTTCAGATGATAATCAATCTTGAAAACAGAGTTGAGAAGGTGACTTGGCTTTGAAGTGGTCATCCTTTAACTAAAGGTTGAGAGAGCAAGTCACCATGCCTGTTCATTTTAGAAATCTGTTCACGAGGGCCAGCTTGTTATCACTAAGCTCTATGATAGTGTAAAATGGCTTTGTTTTACTACCATTTATGTGATGTTGTAACTGACATGTAGAGTTTAACCTCTCAGGGCCAATCTAGAAAAGTATAAGTTTCTGTTGCTCACAAACACTCTCGCTCTTGTTGTATATGTATGCTCTCACAGTGCATTGCATCTTCAGACTCTTTTACAATGCTAATCTAGCTCATTACAATATTTAAAGGACAGCCGTGTCTCTGCATTTTATATGAACTGAAAATCTGAAGTTGCAACATTGATTAAGCTGTAATAAATAATTGTACTGAAGTATGGTGTCAATTGATTTCTAAATGCAAAATATTCGTCTGAGAATTTTTTTCTTCAACATTATTTTCAAGGAGCAGAAATAAATATTGTTGCAATGATCAAAGTGAATCAAACAAGTATTTTGAAATGCTCATTACTAAGTTATATGTGAATTTGGCCTGGTGTATTAACTTTCGAAAAACATACAGGCATGTTTAACCTAGAGCAAGAGTGATCAAATCTGTAGCTATTCTGGTAGTGAAACACAGTCTGAGTTAACACCTTTATTTTGGGCTAATCAGTCTATCTATTTCAAGGAATCTCTCAGAGGGTAGTGTTCAGATTTTAATTAAAGATAAAAATTGCAGTTGGTAGAATTAATTTTAATATTTACTTTATTTTTCACCACCTAATATATATGTTTGCTTCACTTAAATGTATGCTTAGCTTCAAATATTTTTGTTGTTTCATTTATTCTTTGACTTTGACCTAGAAATTGTAGCACATAATATAAAAATTATAATTGAATAATATTGTATTATTTTAAATTACAACTCTCCTTTAATAGTACTTAGATATTCTTACCAAATTAGTATCTACTATTCTTAAAATATTTACTTTTTCTCAATGGTTGAACTTTAAATATAAAATTTAAATTTACTTATAAATTATATCTCTGACTTAAAAAATGGCAGAACACAGAGGACAAAAAGAATAAAAAAAATATTCCTCAATTTTGCTCTTCTATTGAAGGTAGCTTGCAAATTTATTATTAACAAGTGCTCAGCTGTGCAAAAAAATTTAGATTTTTTTCATTACTTTTATTTTCCCTAACAAGATTCTGGCTTGAAAAGGTAGCCAGAGCTTTTGATAAAAAGGGATACAAGAATAACAGACTGCTAAAGCAATTATCCAGAATTCTGTCTGATTATTTTGGCTCTCATTATTTTTAAAGACAATTATTATCCACCTACTTTTAGTATGTTCTAAATATGTGCTGAGAACTGTGTAATCATATGTTAAAGACTGTATCATTACGCATATCTTAAAGGTATATCATAATCTCTGAATATTAAATCTGCAGAGGATGCCTCTTGCCATTTTTCAAAAATTTGCATGTGTATTTTCTTCAGACTTTCCTATCAGATTTTTAGATTTCTTAAATAATTATTATTATTGTTATTATTAGGTGCAAACTACACATTATGCACTGACCACTGACATGAAATTCTTCCATTTCGACCCCTGTTAGCTGTTAGTGGGGTGTGCAGAGCCTGTGATAGCTGTTGTGTGCTGTTTGCCTTCCCCCACGTCAGTCATTTGTAGTGTCTTGTGCCTGCAGAGTGCTCTGTGGATGGGTTTCACAGCTGTGTGCTGGCAGCTGAAGAGCACTGAGACATGCAAGATGTACGGTTTCATTGATTCTGGGTTATGCAGAGATGTCCATCCCAAGCCAAACGATGCTTCCTGCAAAACACAGAGCTTGACTATGGAGCTGTAAGTCTTCAGCATTACCTGCTCTAAGCAGGCACTTAAGGGTCCTTTTGTCAAAATGTCCTACCTCCAGAAATAGCTACTCAAAATAGCAAGTTCTTGCCACTGATGACATGCTCTGTTCATTCTTCTGGCTGGCTTATGAGATGCTATTAGTAACCTTATAACCTCTCATATGAACTGAGGGGTTTAGCAGAAACTTGGGATGGGAAAGAAAGTTTCCATTTCCTGGATAGGCTTTCATATTAGTTATGATTTAAATTTCCTGAGTTTTCAGCATCTTCAGGGTCTAGAACAGTGCTCAGTGTATTGCAAACATGCTGGAGGACAGCAGGACTTCAACACCAGCATCTCCTGTGACATCATGAGACTTACAGTATCTGTACCATGTATCCTGCCTCATACTGCACCAAATGTCTCCCTCCTTCATCTCTCTGTGCTGCACAGGGTGTCATTTTCCCCTTCCCACTTCTGTACTAGGTTTGTCCACGTCCCATCTGTTGTATCCTTGCAACCCACCTACTCTTAACTCGCTCCCTTTCCTAATTTGGCCCCCTTAAAATAAAAAGGCAAAGAGCTCTGCTCCAGTATATGGTTCAGTATTAGAAGTGATAAAGTATGATGTCTCTCTCTCCTAGTATCAATTTATTCTATCTGGACCACATAATCTGAGTCCTTTTTCATACCTCACTGTATCTGTTCTTCTTTTTCTATGTTCCCCATTTCCACCCACCATGATCCTTCCCATTCTTCCAGGCCTCCTTCTTCATTTCAATCCTGCCTCATTTTTCTTCTTACAGCCTTTTTTCTTCTCTGTTCCTTGTTCTGCTTTGTGGGTGTCAGGCTGCCTCTTCCTTCATTTGGTATCATTTGGCATGACTGAAAGCAAGTTAAAACAACATTTTATTGCATTGACACAGAAAAAAACCCAAGTGGATTGAAGTCAGGTGGTGCTGTCATCTGTCAACCTCTTCTGGATATTGCTCTTCTACCTCAGAGACACATTTGAAGCAGTTCCTGATATTCATTGTATGTAGGCACATCAGGTGGGATGTGTGTTGTAAAGATCCTGGTACTGTCTCAAGTGAGGTCTGACATCCTCCCTAGATTGCCAGCTCATGTATGGAAGAAAGATGTGGCTATTGGAGCAGAAACCATGTCAGGAGTCCAACTTTTCCTCATAAATCAACAGCCTTGGAGTGAAAAATGCCTGATGTCTAACCTGATAATGCTGTTGTAAATGAAGAAGGTTTGACTGGTGAGACCAATGGTGATTTGGAAGCAAGAGTAATTTCTCAGGTGTACTTGTAATCTCTGGCATGTGATTTTGTTCAGCATATAGATGTGGTTCTTTAAAATATGAAACAAACATGAACTTAAGCTGTTAAATTTCTAATTGCATAATTAAATTTTGGAGAAAAATGTAATTATTGGAATATATTTTCATCTGACTTTACAAACTGTTAGGCAACATTCCAGTCCACATTTTGAAATTAAGATTACTTTGTCACTTTCTAAATAAGACAAATGTAAATTTTTAAAGCGTGTGTATTGAATTTTGGTACTTCTTGTGTTCCTGACAGAGTGATTAATAAAACCACTGTGTGATGTTACATCACACAGGATGGGATAACATCTTTTGGAAGAGTACTTCATTCTTACTCAAATTGAAAATACCTCTGCGTGCCTTAATTTACATCTTATTCAGAAAACCTCACACTATTTGTTCTATTTATTCTTGACTGCAAAAACCTCTGGTTGCACTAAAGAAATGGGAATAACACTGGATTTTCTAAGATACTGGCAGTCAGACCAACAGGATCTGTTAATGGATGGGACTGATAGACATAGCAAGTATTTGTCATGGTCCCTGGCAGTTTCCAAGTCAGAGGGGGAAGTGCTTAAATGCTGCTGAGGCCACAGAAAGTCACAAGGGATGTGTCTGTAGTGGGGTGAGCCATATGCTATGGGATACCCATCTGACTGGAGCTTCACTGATACTGGTGGAATTAGGGTTGATTCATGAGGCAGCTGCTGAGTTCTGAGGGTGCTGTCCCTGACATTGTCTGGGGTACCCCGCCAATAGCATAGCAGATACACAGAGGTAGTTCAGTCTCACTGTTAAAGTGATTGGTTTGAATTCTGAGTGAAGAAGTTCCTGAGTCTAAAATTTCATCAACAGGCCCAAGGTCTGTAGTCATGGTCCCTTCCATGAGTCACTCAGGGGTTTAAGCAGCTGTGGAATTACAGAGCAATGGCCACGGGTAATACCGCAGCTGTTATGCTACCGGAATATCATGGATTCATTAATCACAAAGTTTGTCATTATGTGATTGTCCCTGATCTGGAGATGTGTAGTTGCCTGCAAGATTGTCAGGACTGCACTTTGACTCCCCATGGAAATAGTTTTTATTTACTGTATAATTAATTGGTAAGTTAAACAGCTGAATAATACAAGGCCTGACATTAAGTTTGATGCTGGTTTTCTGGCAGCCCTTCAGGGCAATGCTCTTCCTCTGAGCCTTCCTAGAGTAATTAAATATCATTAATCCTTTGAAGAACTTTCCGGGTAGGAAGGAAAGGAAAGAGAACAGTGGGAGCAGGGAAGATTCAGGAGAAACAGAGCAGAGTGAGTGTCTTTAGTGTGGGGGAAAGGGGAAAGTGGGGACAGGATAGGGACAGTATTTGGGGCAGCTGGAGGCAGTTAACACAGCTTTTTCACAAGCAGCTGAGAGCAGCTGAAGATTTCAAGTGATTCAAAAGCACAAGCAAGTTCTGGTGTCAGCTGATGCATTATAGTATACTCTGTATATTTAAAATCACATCCCTTTGTCTTTCTGGTACCCTTTTTTGGTAAATATACTTGTAAGCATTAGAAAAATGTTTTAGGAGGATGCATGACCATGTTTTCAGATGTGGCCATTGCTTTTAGATAGCTCAGTTTTAAATGTATGACTTTAAATACACCAGGATGTAATTTCACTGGGGTTTATAGCCACTGTTTCTGTTTTCTGTACTCTGAATTTTGGATGCAGCAGTTGATTTTAAACCATAGATCTGCTTGGTGGGATCCATGAAGTTGTTATTCCCTTTTAAAAATACTGGTCCAAAATGAACTTCCAGTTGCCATATGATGGCATTAGAAAAAAACACTAGTTTTTGAATGAATGCAATATGTAAATTTTATTCAATTCGGAGAGAAAGTAAAATAAATATACTGCAAGAAGAGGATATGATGCTAATTTGCATCACTGAAAGTTTGCTAGTGGAAGTTACAAGTTGATTATGAGACTGTTGTTTATAGAAATTAAAAAGGATTTTGTAACTTATGAAGTAAGTTAACAGCTTTGCAGTTTTCATTGAAAGTCATTGGTAATAACAAGAGTAGAAATTTACTCTTTACTGAATGTCTATGTAATTCAGGCTTTTTTCCCCTCTCAGCAGGGATAAAAAGGAAGGCAATGGGTTACACAGGATGTATTGAATTAAGAGGTTAAAAATACAGAAGTGAGTGTAGAATGGACCTTAGGGCAACAATCAGAAAGCATTCAAAGAACAAGTATGTTGATGAGTTTATATCTAAAAGGTAGGTATTTGTAGATAGATTAGATGAGGGATCAGATACTGAAGCTCATGGATTTACACTAGTTAATTTCTAGCACAGAAGGCTCGCTATTCCTTTGGGGGTCTGTTTTGCTGCTGTTCTCCAACGCTACCTCTGATCATTTACAGTGAATATTATTGGCAACATGTAGCAATCCTGACAAGGATCTGGTTATAATTTTATGATAATGTGCATTTTCTGTAGCTTGCTGTTGTCATCCTTCATATGTCTGTTTAAAGTGCCTGATTTTTGCTGCGAGGGTAAGTGCTTGAAGCTAAATTGGGGCTGACTGCTGCCACTGCTGAGGGTGGGAGGGCCACAGAGCAGAACATTTCTGCTTTTGACCTGAAAACGTGCTGAGCATGATCTCCTCAGGGAGCCACAGTTAAAGGTCTGTGGTGCCCCGAGCCCAGAGTGCCGCAGCTCTGGCATATATGTCTGTGCCTTGCTGGGTGTGATCCAGAGTAGGGGGTGGAAGGACCCTTTACTACATCTTGCTTTTTTTAACTTTGTTACCTTCTTTTTGCTGCTCTGATGGAACATCAGTGAAATGCTGTGCCATTTATTTACAATGCTGTATGTATTCATTAGATGTGCAGAATAAAGTAGATATACAGTGAGTCTGCAGGGAAAAAAAATAATCAGGGAATCAATAGCTGGAGAAGCACTGCTATTAGTCTGTCAGCTGTTCTCAGTAGAGTATGGCAAAGCAAACTTCAGCCAAGTGACCTAGAAAGATGGATGCTTTATCAAGGTGTCAGCCTGCTTCTCAGGCGATAAAGTATTGCGAGTGAATGGTCAGTGGCTGTGTTGCTGACCTGTGTGCTCGCCTGCCTTGTTGCAGATTCTGCTCTTGCCCTGCCTTTGCTAAAAAAACCACAAAAACTCTTACAGCTCACATGCACAGAAAAGAAGTTACTTCACTGGAACAATTTTTATTTAAGTTGGGTTTTTCCATATCTTTCCATAAAACCATCAAGGCTTTTGCTAGTGTGCCAGCAGGTAGGCTGAGGCTGCAGTCTGCTGTGCTGACCAGGGTTATAGCTGTCTGATTCACTGAGGTATCTTGACTGTCTCTATCCTTCAGCTACCTTCCTTACATGCCATATGCTCTTTGTTTCATTTACTATCCTGTATTGTGTTTTCATTGTGATGAGTCCTGAGTTCTAACATGGATTTTACATACTACAAAAACACCACTATTACCATGCTCTTCCTTATATTGGCATTGTAATCATCTTTCTCTCTGAAAGAAAATTTTCAAAGCAACACTGTAGTATTTAATGCTTTGAAATTAGGTTGCTTTCTCTTACATCATACATTCACTAATCCTGAAGCATTGCTGGCACTAAAAATGGGAAGGAAAATATTTCAGGTATCTTTATCAGGCTATGGATTCTCCTAACTCATCACTTCCGTTGATTTTCAAGCACAATAGCAATTCTTAGATCCTTTAGAAATTCAGACATGGGGCTAATTACAGCAAGAGAACACGCTTTTGACAGTAAGACATTACCAGTCAAAATGCTTTGATGATGTAAGAATTGGAGCCTGCTTTGTCTCCAGCATACTGGTTGGTGCTCTCAGGATCTCAGTGGCACCTGCAGTCTTTTGAACACATGCATTCTTTTCCAAAATATATTATTGTGTTCAAAAATACACAAGTGCCATGCCACACTCTTTTCTACTGACCTGCTTTGAGTAATAGGCATGGTTTATCTTGAACACTCCAGAGGCTGGCTCGAAGGAGGATAATGCAATTAGTTAACTAAAAGAAGTATCATGATGAGTAAAGAACAAGATGTTGCACGTGCATCTCCTAGCTTCATAATGTGGGCAATCTGAGTTACAAAATGCATTTAATGTATTTTTTTCCTTGGTATTTCATTTTCCCTATTTCTCCACCTGGCTCCAGAAAGCTCATAACTGAGAAACATAAGGAGGCCCACATGTTCATCCAGTATACTACTGAAGATGCATGATTTATAGCAGGAGAAAGGAGGTATGCTAAGTGCAGATCAACTGCTGCTGGTCACCAGGGTTTTTGAAATACAGCATCAACGATACAAGGGGACTCAGAATCCACTTTCATGCTTTTCAAGTAGCACTTGAACAGTAAGAAAACTAACTGGTGAAACATTTTTGCTCTGTAGAACAAGAGCGTAATCAATAGTGTAATGCACACATATAGATGTATAGGTGCATGGAAACACCTATCTGTGGGCACATGGATCTGGGTAGTTCCAATATCAAAGCAAACCAAAAGGGACAGAATAAATTTTGACATGATTGCTTTCATTGGCTTTGCAGAACCTGGCTTATTATTTCTGCTCTGACTGGTTAGTGATAACTCCTCACCAGATTGCATATGTCAGACCTTCAGCCCAGGCTCTTTGATCAGTTTATGATGATATTCTCCTCCTCTCCACCTACCCTTATGCTTCTGGATATCAGCGAGTCTGTAATATTTTTCTTTTAAATTTGTCATTTGAGCATTTTCACATTGACAGTTTGTTTTTATGTTGCAAGAATGGATGTTTTTGCCTCCTTTTTGGCTTTTTTTGCGCTTTTTTTTTTTTTAATTACCACCCTTGACTAGCCTAGCCAGCTTGTTTCTAGCAGATTAGTTCCTTATCTGCCAAGATAGAGGCAATCAAAAGTATGCAGAACTTCTCTGTACAAAGTGGATTATTATTACATCAAGCTCTAGCTTTCTGTTCTATAAAAGATTTCCTTCCATAGCTGATTTACTTCCACAGCTTTTTGCTTCCTTCCCTCCCTCCTCCTGCATTCCCAATCTTGTTTGTGGGACAGAAAGCTTACTGGGGAATAAAAAAGCCAATCCTGTCCTTCATTGCCCTTTTAAATTAATTCTCTGGTGTCTGCAAATGGCTGAAGCAAATAGTACTTATATTAAAATCTGTAGCCCTCTGGGTTCTGATGATTTTAGAAATCTGTTCAATGCACAATCCTGGGAAACCGTTGTATCATCCTCCTGGGCATCAAGCTTTTACAGATTTGTTTACTGCTTTTCAGAGTGGAAACTTAAACAAGGATCAAGTGAAATCCTTAGAAAGTTGGTGATCATTCATACACTGAAAGCCTTTGGGCTGGCCAACATAGTTATCTGTTCTACTCATGTGTTTGCAATTTCAGAGACATTTTGTGAAATTTCTAAATGAGGAAGATTATATTACTAATATGTTGGGGTTTTGTTCAGTTTGGTTTGTTTGTTTGTTTGTTTTTCATGGAAGCTTTTAGCTCTGTAGAATGTCGCCTGGTTTATTAGCTTCTGGTAAATTAACTGCAAATATCTCTATTTTTCAGTCTCTCTTATTCTTTATTCTTCCTCTGATTCCTGAATCTGGTGTGTGAATGTTTGATATTCATGTAGTTTTTCAGGCACTTGTTCTTTTAAATTATTTTAAAACTGTATTTCCACATTGTCTTTTCTGGATATTTATTTAAACTCTTATTCCAGTAGAATTTCACATTGTCTTACCTGAAGCCAGATAGCATGTTTTGGGGTTGTTTGGGGGTTTTGCTGATTTGTTTGTTTGGTTTTGGGGGCAGGTGAGATTGTTGGATCTTGTGCTCTTACTACTGTTTGTGATGATACTCCTATGACTGGACTAAAATAAAATCTTTAAGCAGGCTTACAGTGAAAGCATTTTTTGTTGTCATCTGTCCTCATGTACTACAGACAAGAAGAGATGCTATGATTTTTTCTGTTTTCTCTTTGCAAAGGGACACTGGAATGAAGGATTACAATCAGGGTAATATCAATTTCCTGGCTGTTTTGTAACAAGATTAAGGGAAGGGGTGGGGGAAGGCCAATCTACCTACTCCAACTAATGACTATCTCATGCCCACTGTTAGTGGAAAAGAACGTAACATGGAGATCAGCGGTTGAGCAGAAGAGCAAACTCTGGTGACCGGTATTGTTGGGAAGTTGTTCGATTTTTGGAGAGCTCCCCCATGAAGAAGACCAAAGGCAAATGATTATTCTCATAATATGAAATCTATGGTATAGGAAATTGTTTTGCCACTCAGTGTTTCACTGATGGAATATTTCACTTTCATCTTGGTTGTTTACCCCTTCAGTGCCATGGCACAGGATCGTGTGTGTGACTCCCATGGCCTGTGATTTGTAGGGGCTCAGAAGCTGCTCTGTGATGCTGTCCTCTGGTCCAGGCCCTTATGTGTGACCTGGTCACCTGAAAGCAGAGCTGCACAAAGAAGCTGACCTACCCCAAGGTGCCATTTGTACCTCACAGAGAAGCAGAGATGTGGCAGCGGCGATAAGGGTTATCCACATCTTACAAACCATTTCCTTTGGCTCCCTGAGGTGTAAGATCTGACTGTTATCTCCTGCCTGGATAACTATTTTGATATGAGTCTTGAAGGCAGGGGGCTTGGAGCTCCTTCGTAAATGTGTATCATATCTAGCACTATTTGAGTCTGTCATTTTCCCCTAGCTGCAACTTTTCAAAAGACACAACCTTTTGATCAGACCAACCAATTGCCAGAAATAAACCAGATCAACACCTTATTTTTTGTCCTTAATTAAGATAAAATCCTCAGACCCTGAGTGATTTGAAACATCAAGAACTAAGGAGTCAGAAAAGTTAATTACCAAGAAGGGCATGCATAGAGTAAGATGGGAGACAGAATGTGTGTTTTTGTATGTATTATTTTTGGGTTTGGTTTTTTTTTTTTTTTTTTTTCTCTAATGAAGGTAATAAAGAAGCTAAGTTGAAGTTTAGTAGCTGATAGGATGAGTAATGAAAAGTGTGTATTTTGTCACTTCTGTTTAAAGATTGAGCTCTAGGAAAAAGGTGATTGACGAGTTACAAAATGTTAGCATCTCAGTGTAATGTAGTTGATAATTTAAACATACGCATTTAAAAGTTCTGTTCCAAAATAAAATTGAAATATGAAAATGTGAAGTTCGGCACTTTCTCCCTGTTAGATTTTCTCTTGAGGGATTATATTTTAGAGAGCAAAGATGTAATTATAACATCAAATTTATTATGCTGGATTCCATACTTAAATTATTTGTCATTCCAAAGTAAATGGCTATCACAGAGAATTCTGTAGTGAACTCATGTGTTTTAGGTTTAATGAAACTTTTGTTGTGTTTTGCTTTCAACGTTTGATTGTGGTCATTTATAATTTATCTGCTCTGTGATAATCCATGAGATAATCCACTAAGAATAATATTCTTCTTAATTAAACTTGGATGGATGGATGGATGGATGGATGGTGCTTTCTTACTTCTCAGTAAGATCACCTGTAGGATATGTCTGAAATACAGCTAAACATAATTTAACTGATGAAGTTAGTAGCTACTCCTAACACCTGTGAAAATAATCTCTCTCCAGACTGTTTTAATGTCAGCTTGCTATTTGGGACTAATTGTGAACATGTGATTATCATCATATATTATGTAGTATAAGAAAGCAAGGACAAGGTATACAAGGTTGATTGAGTTGATAGCCTGAAATTACTTACTCTTCAATTTTGCTTTGTCACTTTATTTTTTGATATATTTACAATTTCTATAAATAACTATGTCTGTGTTTCCTTTGGCTTGGTATTCCAGAGAGAAAAAGAGAACATAAAATCTTTGTATGAGAGGAATAATTTTCTGTTCCAGAGGAAAATATCTTGGGTAAAGTGGATAACATAGAAAAGCCAATTTTCTGAAAAGACCATAATTGCTTGAGAATGGCCCACAGGTATTCTACTTCTGTTAAGTATGAAGGGTACAAATGCTTCATTTGGTTTTGGGTGCGTGTACATTTGTCAAACCCTGTGTCCGAGTCTTCACTGAACTTTGGATCCAGCACAAAGTGGTAGAAATAGTGTTGGCCATCTAAAAGCGTGATTCTTCCTCTAATATGTGTGCGACACATGGTGTTACTGATGGTGAAAGAATGTACATAAAACTCATTGTTTAATAGCATAAATTGCACCTGGGATGGGGCAACCCTGCCTGTGTGTATAGACTGGGGAATGAGATGCTGGAAAGGGACCTGGGGGTTCTGCAAGTTGAGCATGAATCAGCAGTGCCCTGGCAGTCCGGAGGGCCAAGCACGTCCTGGGGTGTGTCAGGCACAGCATCACCAGCCAGGCAAGGGAAGGGATTGTCCCACTCTGCTCTGTGCTGGGGCGGCCTCACCTTGAGTATTATATTTTTGGCACCGTAGTATAAGAAGCATATTAACCTATTGGAGAGCATCCAAAGGAGGGCAACAAAGGGAAGGCTGTATGAGGACTGTCAGAGGTCACTTGGTGTGTTTGGCCTGGAGAAGGAGACTGAGGGGAGACCTCATTTCAGCTGCAACTTCCTTGTGAGGGGAAGAGGTGGGGCAGGCACTGATCTCTCCTCTGTGGTGACCAGTGACAGAACCCAAGAAAATGGCTTAAAGATGTGTCAGGGGAGGTTTAGATGGAATATTCGAAAAATGTTTTTCACCCAGAAGGTGGTTGAACACTGGAACCGGCTCTCCAGGGAAGTGATCACTGACAGAGTTAAAGAGTTTGGACAACGCTCTCAGGCACATGGTGTGGGCAGTGGTGCTGTGCAGGGCTAAGAGTTGGACTTGATGATCCTTGTGGGTCCCTTCCAACTCAAAATATTCAATGATTCTATGATTCTATGAATAAGACCATCTCTTTATTGACAGTCAAACTACTTTCTGAAATAACTATAATAAAACAAAGTATAAAACCTCTTCTCTGTGTTACTTCTAGCCTTCTTATGCTGTGAGTGATGAATTTTATGTAGTTCTCACTTGAAAAGCAATTCTCTGAAAATTACATAACAAGGTTCCATTTTGTATCATCTTTTTGCCTCTCATAAGTGCACACTTTACAAGTAAAGCAGTATTTTTTTTAATGCATCTTTAACTGTCTCCCAGCATATTTGGATTGAGGACTGAGATTCTGACCACTAGTTAATATTACTAGAAGGTTTTCCAGGTGAATCGTGTTCAGGGCCTTTATATTTGCACCAGATCAGAGTTAGCAAGATGTTCTATTGACTCAGGAATGAAAAGCTCCAGTTTGTGCTGTCTGTGTTAGCTTGGGATGTTTCATAGGACTAAAGTGCAGCTTTCATTTTCATATTGGTTGACTATATACTGCACTAGTGCATGTGATGTGTAATACTATGCTTCAGCTTGCTTCTGCAGTAGTATTTATTTAACAATTCCCAGTGGAGAGCTGTGGCCTGCCTTATGGCCAGTTTTCTGCCAAAAACTGGGCTGGGGTCATTGCAACTGATTCCTATGTGAAAAAAGCCTCAAGAAGCATGAAGATATTGGTAGAATGATTGTGCTGGAGGAGTTTAGTAAAGAGGCTGCAGAAAATTATAGGATGATGAGAAAGATGGAGTAAAGGCAGATTTCTTTCCAGAATTCATGGGGCTGAACTGTGGTGCAGACTGCAGTTTGTTCTTGGAGAGAGCAGTCATGATGCTGACTACTTAAGCAGAATGGACCTGTTGACAACTTTCTCACAATCAGTTTTTAAAGGTATTTAAATTCTGACCTACTACTGATTTCACTGAGTTAAATGCTTAAACAATACATCTCTATTTTTTAACACACATTGATATCTTTGCTGTCTTGTGTGCTTCTGTTATCTGCAAAGGCATCTAAATGGTAGGAAGAGCTGTGCAAATAAAAGATATACTGAAAGAGAATATTCTCATTAATTATAAAAATGACCTTTGGAAAATACATAATATATTTTAAAAAATTGCTGTCAATGTAGTATGACCTACTACATCCATGCTAGACACCAATTTAAACAGAAATTCTGGTTAAATTGCATTTTAATACCAACGTAAATTTTAGTCCAACTTCTCCTGTGTATTTGTCAAGCAGGGATGTACAACCAACAGTATTAATCAATGACAGAGAATTTTATTGTTAATCATCAATGTCCTGGCTAAAATTCTACGTTGTCCATCACTCTTTGTTTTCAGGATATTACAGATTATCTGTGGTTGTTACAGGGTTCTGTTATTTAATGGCGTATAGTAATTATAACACACTACCTGATGTGGTGGTAGGCACATGCATTTGTGTTGTGCATTAAACATCACTACTGCCTGACATTTGAGGGCTCTCAGCATCTGGAATGCACATGTTGCTATTCAATATCTTAAATTAATGTGATGCTATCCTAAGTAGATGTTCATTTGAGTGTCATTACTTTAATTGGTCTGCATAGACTTCTGTCAAAATTATTAAGGCTATTGTAATGTTGCAGCGGAGTCATAGGTTGAATGCGCTGCTTGTAACCTGTGACTGTTAAAGGTGTTCTTAAGCAATTTCCAAAGATGTATTGTGTTGGAGGTTTAGATAGAAGTATACTATGATCACCAAAGTACCTGGATTACTGTAAGGCCAAATTATCCATAATTTAATCATTAATTTTTGTTAAGAAAAAAGTGGGGAAATATTTTTTTTACTCATATGAAGATTAAACTGAATTCTCCCCAGAATGTGTAGTAGTATTTGCAAATTAAAAGGACATCTTTGATTCCAAACCACAGTTGTTCTAGGAGCAGGTCACTCATGTTTTCTTCAGGATTTTTCTGTGTTCCTATAAAACATGAAATGTTCTCTTCAGCTGGTAAACAGGCTTTTGTTGTTTTATGAATATGAAAAATGATAGTTTAATTAGAATACAAAATATGAAGAAAGGAACAGAAATGCTGTTTATTTTATTTGTATTTAATATAGATTAAATTTTTCTTTTACAGCATGAAATGTACAAGCATGTATAAGAAGCATTTTGTCTGATGTAAATTGTTTGCAAATGGTTTTCAAAGGCATGTGAGTGATGAGTATCAACTCTAAATTGCTTATCTGCCCTATATGTCTTCAACATATGAAGAATACATGGTCAGTTCCATTCTTAATGGATGTTGTTCTTTTTTTTTACTCTGTATTTTACCCATGGACCACTGTCTCAAGCTAATACAAATTCAGTTTCAGGGCATATTACATCTATATGATACAGTCTCCTAAATCCTCAAATTCAAATTTCTGCATAAGGCAGGGATTAAGCAGGCTGGTTTTGCAGCCAAAGTTTCTGTTTGACCAAGGTAGAGCAGCTGTATCTCTGGACATGGAAATGTGCTTCACAGACAGGGAAATGAGTCCAAGACACAGGTCTCCATGAATACAAATATTGGGGTTCCCAGTTGACTCAGCTAAAAGCATAAAGCTATTTAATTCTTTAGGATTTCTTTACCATTTGGCACATCTGAAATGCAGAATGTATTTATCCTAAAATATTAGACTTTAATATATAGAATATTCAACTGACATCTTACTATGTCATCACTGCATGTAAACACAGACTGTAACTGTGATTTTTTAAGTCTGTCTGTTCTGTAGCTGGTAGTCCTTAGTGGCTGTAAAGGAGTTATAATAATGTAAAAAATTTGATTAAGGATTTTTTTTTTGAAAACTACATGTACTTTTTTAGATTGCCCATAATGGCTCCAGTGTGTAAACATGTAATTATGGAGTTTTCTTAAATGCTTACTATTTACTCAATAGGCCGTGAGGGCTACAGAAGAAGCTCTTTATTGCTTTGCAGATCATTGAACTTATAGACTGCATAATAGCTCCTTTGAAGCCAACATGTGCTGTTTTAATGTGGGTGCTGTGTGGAGTCCACATGCCCAGATCTCATTTTAAAGAAAGAATAGTAAAATTATCTTCGCTTAATAGAAAAAGCAGTTGCTTCACACTATGGGAGGCTTCAAATGTTATTTTGGATTACAGAATCCCTTACTGATTTAGGCAGACAGGGTTTTTATTAGGTATTTTGTGATTTTTTTTTTCAGGCTGTATGACCTCAGTTCGACATTTTTGCAGTTAAATATGACTAACTGAATATAGAACTTCATGAAAGAAAAGAGTTACATGATTGAACATTTGGAACATGAATAAAGCCCTGCAGAGAGACCTTGACAAGGTAGAGAGCTGGACAATCACCAACCATATGAAGTTTAAGAAGGGAGAAGTGCTGGATTCTGCCCCTGGGATAGGGCAACCCTGGGTGTGTTTATAGACTGGGGAATGAGAGCCTGGAGAGCAGCCCATGGAAAGGGACCTGGGGGTCCTGGTCAGTGGCAAGTTGAATGAGTCAGCCATGCCCTGGCAGCCAGGAGGGCCAAGTGTGTCCTGGGGTGCATCAGGCACAGCGTTACTGCTGGGAAAGGGAGGGGATTGTCCTGCACTGCTTTGCACTGGGGCACCCTCATCTAAAGTTCTGTGTGCAGTTTTGAGTGCCACAATAGGAAAAAAAACATTAAGCTATTGGAGAGTGTCCAAAGGAGGGTCATGAAGCTGTTGAAGGGTCTGGAGGAGAAGCCTTATGAGGTGTGGCTGAGGACACCCTTCAGCTTGGAGAAGAGGAGGTTGAGGGGAGACATCATTACAGTCTTCAACATTCTCACGAGGGGAAGCAGAGGGCAGGTGCCAATTTCTTCGTTCCCATGCCCAGTGACAGGACTCGAGGAAACAGCATGAAGCTGAGGTGGGGGAGGTTTAGGTTGGATGTCAGGGAAAGGTTTTTCACCCAGAGGGTGGTTGGGCGCTGGAACAGACTCCCCAGGGAAGTGATCACAGCACCAAGCCTGACAGAGTTCAACAAGCTTTTGCACAATGCTCTCAGACACTCTTGAGGTGTCCTGTGCAGAGCCAGGAGTTGGACTATGATGATCCTTGTGGGTCCCTTCAAACTCAGCATATTTTATGATTTTATGATAAACTTTAGGAATCTGGTACTATTAGGCTTTGAAGTGCTGATAGGGGAAAGTTGCCAAGCTGGGGATCAGAAAGGACAGGAATGGTATTGGCAGGGAGTCTGTTTTGCCTGTAATTACTAGTAATAGTCAACACTGTTTTTCTTCTGTTTAACTTCCCAGTTTAAGTTCTGGACCTGATCACTGAGGTGCCTGACATGCAAACAACTAGGACTGTGTTCTTAATAAGCCTCTTTCGCCTCTTTCTAGGCCAGAGGTGAACAGGGAGAGGGCAGGACCAATTTTCTTAATTAATAGGGGAGAGAAATGCTGTGTAGATATGCAGAAAAGGCTAGGCATCAAGAAGAAGGACTATGTTTGAAGCACTTGCCAAAGTGGAGGGTGAATTTGGCTGGCAGTCCATGGTGGGGAAGAAAAGCATCTGGCAGGTGGTGTGGAGACAAGAATGGGAGAAATGTTTTGTTAGTTCTTCAGAAGTCACAGTATGGTTTCTGTGTTCTAAAAGCTGGCAGCACATATAAGTTAGTTTAAAGAAGTTATTTCTCCAGTAAAAAGGGCAGAAAATGTGCAGTATTGTGAAGACCTTAGTAGTTCTCCTGAGCAGTGTGGGAGAAGAAGATCAAAGCTTCCATTTATATTGTTTCATTTAACTTCACTTATATTTAATTAGCTACATCCAGATGTACAAGAAATTATGTCTGAAGAGTAAAAGTGATAAAAATTCTGAGTCTTACAAGACTAATGAACTAAAAACCAGCATATATTCTGGTGATTGAGAAGAGGGTATTGTTCTGTTCTTTAATAAGAGCTTATGTCTACCAAGTGCCTGAAAGCAAAATCAAACTCCATCACAAACCAAATCTTTTTGCGAGGGAAAAGAGATGGGTCATTTCAATGAGCATATTGCAAATACCTGAATTTCATGTGCAAGTGCAAAGAAAAATGTTTCTCACAAATGATAAATGGATGAATTTGGTGAGTTACTGTGGCTAAATAAGAAAGCTAGCATTCATGTTGGAGAATTTAATTAAGAGTTCTTGAACTGCAACAATCTGTTAAGGTATTTGAGATGAGTGTGTTGCATATGAAGAGTTTGCTGTAATTTCAGCATGGATGTCAAAGTTAGATACAGCACCATCAACTGGGAATAACAACACTGTCAGTCTTTATGTATGCCTTTCATTTTGCTTTTACGATGTAATGATGTTTCGTTAGCTGACTAATTTGATGATGTTCCATTGTATAAAAAAAGACCATTAGATGCACCAACATAAAAACCTTTTCTATCAGTCATTCACAGAAGAGTTTATTAAAAGGCAACATTGTAAATATCTGATTGGTTTTTAATCCAGTTTGTAGTTTGTTACTAGTGGCATTAATGGGCATTGACTTGGTAGAGATGAATAATGTTCCGTCTCTGCTCAGCGCTTGAACAGGCCTTTTCCAGAACCATCAAAACAGCCACAGGCTGCACTGATTGAAACCTTTATTGAAACTGTTGCATTACATCAGTCTCTTACAGTCTAGAGCTTTACAGAATTATCCTCTTTAAAAATATGTAACATAATCATCTATGCAAAAAAAATAGAAAGAAAATAAATAAAAGAAGACAGACCCTCCTGTATTCAGCTTGGGGGCTTTCCCCCCTAAAATGAAATGAAAGTCACTGAAAGAGGTAAAAAAAAAGACATCTTAGTTATCAGAATTCTAACTCTATATCTCATAGGGACAGGTGGGTAGACAAATTCATATCTTTCAAGAGGATACCTTCATTCGGAAGAGCATTGTTACAAAGATTTTGTGAAGAGAGGATAGAAAAAAACAAAATATCCCTTTCTCTAAGAAGTGGCATGTGAAATAGGGCTGCATATTTAAAGATGGCCCATCAAAATAAAATTGCTTACAGATCCAATGGAGGATGAAAAAGCAAATTGTTCTTTGGAAGTGTCTGTCCAGTTCAGGCTTCTGTCTTACATTGAAATGAATTGTCCACAGAATGAACCTGTTTGTTTCCACTCACCATAGATATTTCTAGTTCAGATGTAACCAAATTATTTATAGGGTTTTGAAGTCAGATGACACAGTTTTCACTGTGTTGACTTTGTTGACTATGAAAGCCCTTGTGCATCACTTTCATTCATTGTATATTGAATGTATTGCTCAGAAATCTCCGTAATCTTGTGCACAGCAACTTTTAGAAGTTAATTCTATTGCTCTTTGTAAGGCAAACAATGTCATTGTGTGTTCAGTATGAAGCCTACTGTGTCAAAGTAAGCAACATTTCAAAATGCCTCTCAGTAGAACACATATCAGTAGAAAGTGCATGGAGAACTTTTCATCCTAGCAACATACATTTTGCCAATCTATTGTTCATTCCAACACTGACTCTTCCTTCAACTGCATGGATAAAATGTACCCCATGTCCCAGCTCTGTTAATCCCCTACTGTTTTGTAAACACCTCCAATAAAAGAGATAGTATAATTTATATATATAATAGATAATAGATAATATACAATAGATAATATATAATATATAATATACATATAATTTATATATATAATTTACCAGTATAATTTAAATCAATCCCTCTTTAGAATGTCTGTTTGAGGATTCTCTGTTAAAAAATACAGCAAAAAAATAACCTGTGCATGAAGCTCGCGAAGTCCTTAGGCTGCACCTAATTTCAAAATACTTTTGTTTGTGTACTCCTGTAGCATATGAAGACACCAAAACTACCTCTAAATTCTTCAGCTGTGAAGTTTTTGTGTCATTTTACTAAATGGATATTTTTTTCAGAGGGAAAAAAACTTCTCTTAGACATAATCTTTGCTGTCTACAGCTTTAAAAGCAGACGGATGAAACACCCTTTGCAGTGCACTTCTTAAAGTTATGCCATGGGGAAGGTTCATTGATCAGGGAACACAGGTGGCCTGGAAAGTGCCAGGTCATTGGACAGCACCCAGAGGAGAGCTGGGACTGGAGCCCTCCTTGGAACAGGTGGTAATCCTAGGCCACAGGGAACCACAGGAAAATGCTGGAGATATGTAGGTGGAGCTGCGCATGTTGAGAGTGTGAGAGTCAGACAGACTGACATGGTGGGGAGTGGGACTGTCATTAAGCATGCCAAATGGTCAGAGCTGTGTAAGCTGGAGACATTACTCACATTCCTGCTTCCTGTTCATACATTCCCCTGCCTCCACTCTGTATCTCTTCATCCATTCCTCTCCTACTGTAGTCAAGTGGAGAATGGTTTGGAAGAAGTGGTTGAGGAGAGTCAGTAATTTCACAGAGTTCAGATTCAGCACCACAATGAGTCACTACATTTTATACAAGTGAAGTCTGACAAAATGTTCTTCTTTGGGCTGTGCACTACGATTTCCTGAGGTGATTCTGCTTCCATTATGCCACAAGCCCAAACTTGTGGACTTTGTATAATACAGGGTAGTTTGTGTTCATTCTTATTTTACTTTAAGAATTATTGATCATTACTTTATTCTTTCTCTGATTCATCCTTGCCTTTCCAGACCTATTGATTTTGAAAATGGCAGCATACTACTCAGCTCCAGCCATACATCAGACTTGTTTCTCTCTGTTCATGAATTACAATCGTATGACTCACCCAGAGCTGCCAAAAAGATAATTGAATCAAGTCACCATTAGCTTCTGGAGTATAATTCTCATCAGCACATATTGGCAGTTTTATGAACTTACTTAAAATGCAAGACAAAGAAATCTAAACCTGTTCACAAAATACTGAGATTAAACCCAGTCCCCAGTAATTTAAAAAAAAAAAAAATTAATCAGCATCTTCATGTGCTTTGAGAGTCTTGAGGGAAAAGACATGAAGTATGGATTGGTTGAAAAGGAGGAAGAACATTTGGAAGGCATTTTGGAATTGCCATTAGTGGTATAAGTGTGTCTCAGGATCACCTGCAAAACTAACAATGCAATTTTCTACACTGGGGAAAAAATAGTGATGAAGACATTGTAGAAAGAGTTAGTCCCTTCTCTGAGTATTTGGCTAGGAATGAAAAAGGGAGAGATTTGCAAAATGTTACTTTATAAGCCAGACTATGTGAGTGAATGTTTGTGAATTCCTGCAATGTGTCCAGCAGCTCTGACTAGGTAATAAGTTGTGGCTTGGGAGTATCATCAATAAATCTGTGCAGACCTTTTCTGTCAAAATGGTTTTTCAGGAAAAAAAAACAAAAACAAAAACAACCTTTCTCTTTTTCTGACAAAAAAGCTTTGTCATAATTACATTTTTGCTGAAATTTGTAGAGTGACTCATATACAAGCATCCATACTGTCTTACCAAGATACATCTTCCTGAGGTAGCTTGTGGTGAAACATTTCCATAGGAGATGGAACTCAGGTTAGTGTCTCTGCTGTGCTTAATTTAAAGCTTGGACTCACAGATGTCAAGAAGGTGTGCAGGACTCAAGATTATTTTCTGCTCAGTATTTTTGCCTTAGTTTATTTTAAGATTTTAGGTTAGTTCCCATGCTGGTAGAAAGATTTTGAAACCTTGATATTTTTGTGGAGTAAAGCTCTGCTTCTCTCTCATACTATATTTGCCAGCTGGTGTACAGCAGAGTGATCCCAAAGCTGTACATGCAATTTGCCAGTTGAAAAGACACATTTCAGCCGTCCTTCCCTTCTCCTGTGCCACCTGGAACCAAGGGACTGCACAGTATCTGCCAACACTTGTGTTAATGCTCTTGAAGAGGCATGCAATTTTGTTAATTGTGTTTTGAGACTGTATGAGACTGAAAGAAGTTGTAAATACTACTGAAGTGAAGAAAATTATTATTAAAAAGACGAGCAAGGGGTGGTGATATCATTCAATTTGACAGTGGAATAGCAATTTGCTTTTGAGCAATGTACCTAGAATGGTTGTAACATTTTGGCTCAGGGAGGTGATAGTTCAGTTCCATACATGGTGTACTGGGGCATGGGCACATTTGAAAATGTTGCTTAATTTACTGGTATGCTTTAACAAGCTTGTCAGGAAGCTCCAGAGCTTGGAGTAGGGAAGAGTTACTAAACAGTGAACTTTTAACAGAAAAGCTTGCACAATATTGCTGAGCAGCACACAGAACCCTATCTTCATATTTTCCACCTGAAAAATTTTTAAATATTCTGGGGCAGCTACAGTGTTGTTGTTGAGGTTTGTTTTTCAGTTCTTTTCTAAAAGTGATCTGTGAAAACAGGATAGAAAAGTTGAATGTTGTGGCCTTAATCTTCCACTAGCAATATGTAGAAATGGAACTATTACAATTAACAAGCCACATAAATTTACCACTAATGTGCATTCTGGTCTGCATTATCTTACCAAAATTCCTGTCATTAAACTGGAATGAGTTTTGTCCTTACACTGTTTCAAGTAGGACTTGAGTGACTCATAAGCTTTGTAGTGATTCTCTGCAAGATTTGCTTTTGCCTCCAGCAGAGAACAGACCACAAGTTAGATAGATAGATAGATAGATAGATAGATAGATAGATAGATAGATAGATAGATAGATAGATAGATAGATAGATAACCTGAACAGGAACATATGGAAATGCTATTTGTAAGTTTTATGTTGGGTTCTTGGTCTTCAGGTTGGCAGAGATCAGATTATCATATGTGCAAGACATCTAGAGAAAGAACTAGTTGACTTCTGACTAATCATGCCAGAATGTATTTCTTTAGGACCCTTATTCAGTTTCATCTCATCTGTTTTCTCTATCTTTGTTATATCTGTAGTAGGATTTATTAAGAAGTCAACAACTTTTTACTTTTTCTTTTCTCTTTGTTTGTGTGGCACATTCAAACATGCATCTTTTTAAAATAAAAAATAGATTATATTATTCCAGTGAAAGATTAAATTTTCTATTATTTTCTTTAGTTTTGAAGTTTACATTTCTTTTGCTTCGTAGATCTCATATCCATTCAAACCTTTCAGAATCTGACAATAAAACATTTATGTACAGAGAAAGGAAAACACCCAAGCTCCCAAAACTTCAATAAAACTTTACAGAAGGTTCAATTACCATCACCCAAGCTCTACTTTAATGGGCTTCAGTTAATCCATGCTATCCAAAAGACATTAGTGTGCCCAGTGTCTGGAAAAACCATCTTCTGCTTTTGGGAAGGTTGTTGTACCAATCATTAAGCATTTTCTATTGAAATAAAGGCATCATATTTTAAAATCTCATAGTCTGAACATGCTGCCAGTAGTCATAATAGGATTTCACCCTCTTCCTCAACTATTTATCTCTGTAATTAGGAGTGGGTTTTAAAACTAAATTATTTGGTTTGGAATTTGTGTCAAATCACAGGAGCTGTAAGGTCAAATAACTTTATCCTGCCGGGAAAACATTGTATCAAAACCAGTAGACAGCCATCCAAGTGCTAGTTAGACTGCCCACATGAGTATTCAGGTGAAATTGTTGAGCCACATAAAATCACATCTGATGACTGCTGAGCTTAACAGTGCTGTGGGAGTTGTGGCACAAACTTCAGCAAGAGGGTCAGATGGGCACTAGTACAGCAGCCTCTGAGTCAGAGGCGAGGAGATGTGTTAAAACAGGATCTCTGTGGAACAAATACAGACTTCTGAAAAAACACAAGATAATGTGTCCAAACAGATGATGGCTATTACGGAAGACACAGCTGGGACAAAACCTGTACCTTATTACTGACACTGATTATCCTATGAGAAAATGCTGCTCTGTTAAAAGATAATTAGAAGCAAACACTTTAAGCTGCTGTATTACTCAGAGCTAAAATGATCTAGTGAGATATCATATATATTATGCAAGGAGTTTAATAAAAATTTCATAAAAATTTGTGTAACTTGGCAAGAGAATTTTTCCCAAATGGAAGGAAAGATTATCCTCTAATCATTATTTAAAAAAATAAAATTGAAATAAACACAGGATATGTTCAGCAACTGTGCAGCATATCTTAATAGACTATTACGAGGGAGAAGTTATATGTTATTCCTAAGAAAAAAAAGGAATGCCTTTCTGGCTCATATTTCAGAAATTTTCATCTGTTCTGGGTAAAACCTGACTAGTATTTATGAATTGCTTTAAGCATAAGAGGGACTAATGGCTTTAAGCAGAAAGAGGGTAGATTTTGATTGGATTTTAGGAAGAAATTCTGGACTGTGAGCAGGCTGAGGCACTGAAAAAGTTCTCAGAGTAGTAGTGAATGCCCATCCGGAAATGTTCAAGGCCAGGCTGGATGGGGCTCTCAGCATCCTGGACAAATAGGTCTACCTACCCTTTTCAGGGGGGTTGAAATTAGACTGTCTTTAAAAGTCCCTTCTAAACCAAACCCACCCTTTCTATGATTCTGTGTATCTATGATTCTAAGGGTCATTTCTGCGGAATACTAAAACCAGAATGAGTTAATTTGAAAACAGACCACAAAAGCATTTGCACTAGGAAAATAAGATGATGAAAAATCTTATGAAGATGGCAGAGGTGAATTTGGCATATACAGTGAGCTGCCTCTGATTCCCAGGAATAGTGGTTCTTCTCTTAAGTGAGTGCACCTTCCATTTGCAGAGTGATTTTATACCACCAAGAAACTAAAAAAGGTCAAATCCATGAACCATAAAGAGAGCACTAAAATGATGTTATTCATTAAGACTGTATTTTTTTTTCCTATTTACATATTTCAAATAATTGGTTGGAATTTATTTCCTTAAGAGCCCAATACATTAAATATAGACCACCTACATCATAATGGCATAAAAATATGACACAAACATAACATGATATAAAGTCGTCTTGTTAGTGTATCTCATCATATTGTCTAAAAGCAGCAGCAATATAAAAGATAAATTTAGGATGTGTTAAACATTGAATGGTTATTGAACCATTCAATATTGCATGCATGTGCCAAAAGAACATATATTCTTCACTGTTTGTGGTATGTATATTTGAGGGCATGCTGTTGAAACATTTGTAAAAGTTCCAATATACTTTTGTCAGATTAAAAACTTTATTGTGTGGACTTTTCCCTGTGAATTTTGTTACATTAAAAAAAAAAAACCAAAAAACAACCAAACCGGGATGTCCAGCTGGTATTTCAGTAGTAGCTAATGAAACAGGCATAAAGTATCAAGATACAACCAAACTGTTAAAGAGCACCTGTGTAGTCAATAACTCTTCCTGCTATCTTCTTGTCAGGAAAAAAATAATAATACAGAAATGCTATTTTTTTTTCCCAGTTTTGCAGTAATTTGTTTTGTTCAATTATTCTGTCCATTATACTAACACAAGATGACAGTTATTTTTCTTGGTTAATTACTGCTTCAGAATGGACAAGTGGTTAGCATAAAACATATACTTGATCCAGAGAGGTGATTTAGCAATAAATCTGATTTTTTTTTTCCAGTGACAGAACAATAGGTATCATTCAAAAGCTACTGTGATAAATACTTTCTATGGCCTTTCCAGAAATGCTGCTTCTTTCAATTTTTGGAAATCTTTTCCAGGACTGATTTAAACAGAACTTTAACTACCAAGCAGAACATGTTCATTTGAAAGCTCCCAGAGCTGTCTGTGAGTCTGTATTTTCTCTGCAAAATACTTTGCTTGAAATCCCTACAGATTCTTTAGCTTTTCTACTTCTGAAGCGAACAGGAATGATATATTCTGGTTTTCAAGACAAATCAGCATCTCTGCAGCTCCATACAGACACCTGAGATTATCTCATGCTTTTCTAACCATGCTGCATGGCTTGCAGCAGGATATAACTAATTTTTGGTCACCATTACAGTGGAAGTAGATAAATGCAGATGTTGAAACAGAAGTCACTCCACAGCAGCACACTGCTATAAGTATGTAACAAAGCTGCATTTTTGTCATACCCATCTTGACTGTTTTAATTGCTGTGACTCTCCTCCGTCCCCCAGATTCATGCACAGAAATAAATCTCTACTGTTAATATGCTCTTCACATCTGTGTTCAACTGTTTGTGCATACGTGAATTTGAGAGTTTGACTTCCATAAAATTCTGCTAGTAATGTGCATTAGCAATCCATTAGCCTTAATCATCTGTTTAGCCCAATATGGGTTTCCATTAGCACCCTTATGGAAACTAAAATGGAAAAATGATTTGTTCATGAAAGACAGAAAAGGAAAGATTCAGAGAGATGAGTTTTCCATGATCTGTATATCTCTCTGATCAGCCAGCTGGAAAGTTATGGTCATTGAAAAAGTTAAGATTGCAGACTAGTCACGCTGTTTTCCCACAGGACTCTGTAGGTGTTTCATTCCTTGATTCCAAAGTGGTTTTTTCGTAGATACTCATGATATGAGGACATTATTAGTAACATGTCAGCCACTAGCTTAATTCTCTAAATTCTTTCATAGTTAATCACCAAGTTATGATGGTTGAAGGTGAATCAGAAATTTCCTGCAAGAGAAGAATTTACCAGTTTTTCAAAGGGCTTGGATATTTTTGCCTTTTCATGATCAGACAGTGCTTTTTTCCCTTTAATTTCTTAAGTATTTTAAGTTTCTTCTGTGTATTCTTACTATTGTTAATCTTTTCTGTGCAGGTTATAACTCTCCATGGTATTGCAGGCTATTAGTAAGGAGAAAGACTGCTGGGCTGTAACATGAAATTGTCAAGGATCTGCTGGTACTAGTGTTTGCCCTCCTTTAAGTCATTCTAATTTTTCCTCTTATTTGGCTTTCATTAATGTTCTTAATATCTCTACTCTAGGCTACAACTAAGAGTCACGAAAATTGCACTTGAGGTTTGGGTGTACCATGGGCCTCATGATTGACCATATTATCTAATGCCCTATGTGGCTGTTTATGAATATCTGAGAGAAAAAAAAAATCCCAAATTTAATTTTGAGATATAAAGTGCAGACAAAACCTTGATGTCTTAACTAGTCACTTTCAGTCACTTAGTTGAATGTATTATTCTCTGTTTAAGAAGAATATGTCATACATATAGATACATATATATAAGAAGATGACATTTTATAGAAATCTGAGTAAATACAAAATATTTTTTAAAATCAAGAAATGTAGACAATTTACTACATGGCTTTATTTATCTCACTTCTCTAATTTTTAGTTTTTCCTCTTCAGTGAGGATAGATTAGGGAAATTATGTAGTCAGTGCTGGTATGGCTTCAAAGAGTAATACCACACATTAGTATTATGATAAAAATGTCTGTTCTACTTTGCTAGAAGAAATAAAAGTAGATGCTTCTTGGTCATTAGGCTTTAGTTCCAAGGGAGAGAGTACTATGTAGGTAGTAACGATATAAACTTTGTCATCTATCTGTGGGTTGCTCTGGGTGTGTTTGCATTTGGATATATTTTACTCCTTGGGGTTTTTCTATGCATACTTTATGAAATTAATAGAATAATCTAACATACATCAAATTAATAGCATCATTTAATGTACATCCTTGCCTTTATCTCCATGGGGAAGTTGGAACTCACTGGAAATGTTACATAGACAATGCCAAAATAAAGCAACTGATGCTGGGAAAAACAAAAGCAATCTTTTATTTTCTTTTTTTTTTTTTCTTTTCCAGGTGAAATTACAGGTACTGAAATAACATTTCAGCAATAAAACATAAAAGTGGATATACAGTGGGAGATCATTAAAAAGTATCCTGTCACTTGAATCAGACCATGTATTGTAATGCAGATTATACTGATTTGCTGCAAGTTTCACATTAAAACTAGACTTTCTGTCAACTGAGAACAAGTACTAAAACTCTTTGAATTACAGTGGCAAGCAGCAGGGTAGTTGGTACACCGTGTCTCTTACCAAAACTTGAGATCATAAGGATATTAGCAGGAGGTTTTCAGACTTTTTTCTAAAAGCTCAATAAATTATTAACCAAGTCTGTTTCTACTATTTGCACTATTGCTGCTGGATAGTTTTCTTAAAAAGAGCAGTGAGGTGCTGTGCTTTTAGTTTTGTTATAAAGTAGAATATTATTCATGTTGTTCTTTTCAAAGATTAAGAGATATTATCTCAGGTAGAGGCAAGATAGCCTTTCCCAAGATCTAAATTCAAATCTTCCATGTTATGGTTCCCTGCGATTACCAAGGCTGTAAGAACATTCCTTGTTGCTTTTTGAAAATGTCCTAACTTTATCAGCTTTCCCTTTGGTAGATACTGAATCCCACAGCCTTTGAGGATATGAGCAAGAATAGGAAAAGCCATTACAGAAGCCATACTAGGACTGTAGATGAGGCTTCTGGAAATATTCTCTCAAATCATCTGTGGTGACATTTGAAAGTACCAAACACAATAATGAACTTTTCAAAGTTAGTCTGATTGGTCTGAGTCATGCAAAATAGAGATTTCCTCCCCTTTAGGTGCTGTGATTCCTCATTTATGAACTAAGCCCTGTGGAAGTACAGCCCATCCCTTTTCTCATGATGAGTCAGAAAATGTTTTGGGAATATCTATGGTGGTTAATGTCCTGCTTTAGGGAGCTGAGGGACAAATAACTAAATGAATTTACTTCTGAAAAAGGTAAGTAGCAAGAAGCCATAGTGATTCAGTTATGTTAAAGTTTCTTTAGGTTGCCCTTCTAGCATAAAGCAACCTGATGGTCACAGAAACAATCTCTGTGTGCAAGAAGTAGCCTTGAGCCAGAGCAGAGAGTACAATACTGTATGAATCTGCTTACAGCCCCTAAAGTACGAGCTACATCAAAGACTCAGCTATGGGAAGCAGAGACAATTAAAGAGAGAATGAATTGAGGGCTGTACTGGGCATCACTTTGGCAAGGAGAGGTCCGTTGTTGAGGACCACAGGAAGCAGAGCTTCAGGCAGAGCGAGCACAACCCCCACTACTTTTATGGCTGAGGACATGATCTCAGCCTGTGTGAGAGTGCTGGAGTACAAAGTACTGGTGATTCAATGCTCGTCTTGTCAGCTCTTCCTCTGTCACAAAAATCACATATCTCAGAGCTGGGACCAGGAAATGGAAAAAGACCAGAATTTCTCGGTAGCTGCTTGTGATACCTTTGAGGATCAACCACTACCACTAAATCTGATGTACATTTTCATCAGTTTTCAAAGAAATTTCGTTTCTACTTTGCCTCGATTTATCATTTCAGATCCATCAGATTCTGTTTCATATTAGATCTGGCTTTGATAATATTATTTCACCATTACTTTTCCTGACTTTTCAACTAAAGAAAAGGAAAGTGTTGTGATTTCATTTTTTTGCTTGATTTCATACTCTAGAGCAGGCTTGCTGTGTATTCATGTATTCTTGCTGTTACTGAGTTTAACCCTAAGAGAAGAGTAGCCTTTCAGGCTGCATGTCCCTATAGGAGAAGAGATCAAGATGAACAACTGCTTTCCTTCCCTTGCTTTACTTTGTCAGCATACTTACCTTCTATCTCAAGGAGCCCTATTTAATAATGGGAAACAGCTTTCTCAAAGATTGTTTCAACTTGGGTGATTTTGCTGTGCCTGTTGTGATGGTACAAAGTTGTAGAGATGGGATTTTTTGTGGTATTTTCTTAAGTGGGTTTTCGACCCAGTTTGCCTATTTTCTGTCAAATAAATTTATGTATAGAAAACATGATGCAGGCACTTCAAATCACCCTACAGCCTTAAGTACCAATTTCTGTCAGCTCCTGTCAAAATTCTACCTTTTGTGAATTTAGAAAGATTTCTTATACTAAAAATTTAGCTGAGCTCTACCCTCATATTGTGCCAGACCTTCAGCTGGATGTGTATTGCTTTATACTTAGATGGTGATTTTGCATAATTTTGTGGCTTTCTAAAGAGGAGGTGGGGAGATTTCTGACCAGGTGCAAGTCTGAGAGCCTTTCAATGTTGTTAAATTACTGATATTTCTGTACAGGATACTGAACACTAAAAAGTGTTGAAATTGAAAGACAGTTCAAAAAGGTTACAGGAAATGCATAGTCTAAATTGCAGACCTCAAGGTAAGAGGTTTGTTCTTTAGTGGGGTTGGTTTTTGTGACTATAATGACATCCATGATTTTATGTATTTTATAAGTCTTTTCACCTGAAGTGCCTTTCCTTTTAAATAATGCAGTTTCCTACTGACAAAAAGTGAGAATTAATACTATTTAGAAATAAAATTTTTGATTTTGACTTGTCTTCTCATATGTGATATTCTGTGTCTCTGTTTCACATTTGTTTTATTTTTTCTGATGTTTGAAATTGCTAAATAAATGTTGTAACTCTTGCCTGGTTTTAGTATGTTGGTGTCTTTTCCAAATGTTAGATTTTCAGCACAATATGGGATCATGCCAAAAGTAATCATTGCCTTTTTCAGTGTTAAGATCACAGATTTGAATTAATTGCTGTTATGTTATTTATTACTGTCTTTTAGAAGACGTAGTAATGTATTTGTATCATGTCATAGCACTTTTGGAGTAGAGCTAAATTAATGGCAAATTTGTGCAAGAGAGCTAACTGGCAAGGGATATAGCTGGCAGGGGAAACCACTGAAGGTATCAGAGTTACAGCTTAGCGTGGTCTGTTCATACACAGCAGACTTAAATGTGCCAGTACCCCAAGTGACATTAGTGGTTTTTGTTCAGTAATTCTTTGATATTCAAAAAGGATAACTTGATCTGTACAGTTACAAGTTATAAATTAATTTTTAATCAACGTAATCTGTATTTCAACTCTCATCTCTGAACAGTATTGAGGAAGAAGCTCATATTTTAGATTCAGGTTTTCTTGCACCATATTTCTATCAGCTGGGGTCATACTTTCCATCTTTTCAGACATGTAAATGGAGATTCTTTTCACCCACCAATTGCTAAAAGCTAATCATCTAATCCCAAAAGGCTCACTCATTTCTTTTACCCACTGGAGAGAAGCTTTAAGTAATGACAAACATCTCATGTCCTTATGATGAAATGAAACACATTTCATATGTGCCTATTTCTCTCATTGATTAGGGAAGATTAACTAGACTAGAGCTCAGCTAGTGTCAGCTAACCTATCACTGATTAATTTAGGCAGAATCATTGTATTCTTGATCCCTACTTCCAAGTTCAAAATTTGTCACTGAAGATTTTTAGAAGAGTTGAACCAAATTGCAGGAATGCTTATTTTAAAAAAACCCCAAAAATATAATTTGACCAGGAATTGAAAAACATTTCCTTAGCTGCAGGACAGGCAGGCCCAACATTAGAACTCCTCCTTAAAAATGTATGATTAAGTTCTGGAAGCAGTGTTGGACCAATCTTGAAATTGCAAGAACTTCACCATATTATTGTAAGCTCATGTTACTAAAGTGAGAGAACTGAAAGGAAGGGTTAAAGGAGAATCAAAACACTTAATGTTGGTTAGATGTTGGGATGCCTTAGGTTCAAAAGAGATTTCGGGATCCTGCATAGGGTGGAAACACAGTGAATAAGAAAGAAGGATGAGAACCATCATGCATGACATGATGGTCATGCATGGTGACCAATATCTCACTTATTAATTATGCTTTAATAAAAGATTCTGAAAGAGATTTTGTACTTCTTTTATTCTTTCAGGGAGATAACTGTCAAAGCATGTGAAGATAAAGAGCTTTGTCAAAAGATTCATCACCAAACAGTAGATTTGCTCATGTGATGGCCTCCAAAATCTTTCTAATTAATAAAGTGAAGTATACAACTTACCAGCTAAGGGTGGAGGCACTAAAGGTCTCTACAGATAAAACCTATACTGAGAAAAAAATTAAGCAGCTTGTTGTAAATTTGTACATATTTTTGAAAAGGTAGAGGTATGATAAGTGTGAAAGTCACAGTACCTTTCCTAAATTATTCTGACAGTTAAAAATGACGGACCCTAAGAAATCCAGGCTTGCTTATTTGTTGACTAGCTAAGCTTAGGATGTTCTTTTACTTGGGAGTCATAAAACAATCTTCACATTGATAAATGGGTAGTGCATTTTCACAGTTGCTTTCTATAAATAAACAAGCAAAGTCGTGTTAAAATATGGCAATAGCAGCACCAAAGTTTTACAGTGACTTTTTTTTCCACATTCCACAGCTCTTTTCTTTCAGTAATTGCGTACCACATTGCTTAGTTACATGGAGAGGAAAATCTTTGGGTTTTTTATATCTTAAGTAGACATAATTTCATTTGATATTCCACCTGTACTAGAAAGTTGCCTTTCAAGCATTAACCGAAGGAAGCTTTCCTACTTCTGTCATATTGAAGTTCCTTCTTCAGCTTTTTTCTATGTAGAATATACTTTTGACAGAAACCCAACTGCAAAAAGGTTCTCACCTTCAATTCTAAAAAAAAGCCCCAAACCCCCTGAACCACAAAACAAACAACACACAAAGAACAACCTAAAACATCAATTGAGCAAAACCATAGCAAACCATTGATGTTTAAAAGGTTTTCATGTCCTAACTTCTGGATTGCTTGTCAAGAGACTGGCATATTCTACTAGGGATTTCAGTAGGCAGCCACAACCAAAAATTTAATTGACAGCCAAAGAATTAATCTTGTCAGCTTCATTTGTGTTTAAAGGAGTTGATATAGAAGATACCTGTACAAGCTTAGGGAATTCTACAACTTCCCTTGTTTTTTATCAATCATGCAAATATTTGTAGTTCATCTTCCTTGTCTTGCCAGTGTTGCATTGTTGGTGTCAGTAGTAAGGTCAACCTGAATTGAAAGTTCAACAGAAAAATGTGTGAACAAAAGCGTAAGAATTCCTGCCTAGCAAAACAATCCAGCATAAGCACATTGGCAAGCTCTGCGTGACATGAGTTGGGATGAAGCTTCATGCAAGGCTGTAGTATGTCTCTTTTGGTGAGTGGCAGTAGTTCTTTATTGTCTCAGTTGCTGAAAGTGTTTTGAAGTGCAGCCTTAATCATAAAAGCAATATTAATGTTTTGTGACAAATGTGGAGTTGATTAAATGTTTATTTACTTTTCAGGACACACAAAGAAGCTGTGTAAGTGGCTATTATTTATCCCAAAGATCTCAAAAGGTACAGCAATCACAGGAAAGCAAAAACCAGGAAAATGCTAGATGAAAAAGGCAGAGGGAGTTTCGACATTCCTCTAGTATTTCCTCTCCTTCCTTTCAGTTCTGTGTCGCTTTCTTTTTTTATCCTCTTTCAGCTTTTCAGTGATATCTCTATACCTCTTAATTTCTAGCAATATTTCCTCATTCTTTTGCTTTCAATATGCCCTTTTTCAGTAGAGACAGTACAGATTGCTTAGTTTTGGGATGGAACTTCAAGCATGACAACTGGCACAATTTAAACTCTATTATTGAACAGCCTCCTTTATGAAGGATATCACCTATAAAAGAGCTAAAGAATATATGAGAGGGTACTGATTATTATTATTATTTATTCACTTGGTTTATTATTTCATAGGCACCCTTCTGTGCCATTCAGAAAGCATCTGTCAAACTAAATAAAAATACATGATAAGGAAGCCCTCATCTTTTTAATTGATATTAATCTAGTTGCATCCAGCCATAAAATGCTCACCATTGATGATATGGCAAATAATGTGACTGCAATTAGTTAGCAATTCAATGTGCCTTTCAGAAAACAGTCTCCAAACCTTCCTGAAAATAACTCTCGTTTGCCAAAATGAATTTTTTTGAGACATATGCAGCTACTAGGTTTTAGAGTCTCTTCTGATCTGTATTCTGAAATTTTTTATTCTCTTTCTGAAGTTAATGCAGAAGCCTTGGTAGGTGAGGCAATGGATGCTGTTTTCAAAGGGAAATAAATAACAGTGAATATAGGTAAATATCCTGGCTTATAGAAGCTCTTCTGAAAACATTACTGAGGGGAATGTTTACACTCTTTGTTTTTATCTTTTGCCAGTCTGACAAATGGATTGTCCTGAAGAGTGGTATTCACTGTAGAACTAAGTAACTTGTTTGACATCATTTTAAATGTAACATTCTCATGATTTTAAGATAGTCTTCTGTTTGTGTTTCTATTTTTATTTTTAGGGTTTTTTTGTGTTAAAAGGGACATTTTATTACAATTATTCACTAAATTTTAAACCACAAGGGAAAATCTGGCCATTAGTGCACCACATGACATACCTAAGTGATTCTGGAGCATCCTTTGGTAAAGTCTTCTTCTCTGCTTCTGGCTAAAGATGTCAGATTGTTCTTCCAGCACTAGATCCATTACAGTCAGGATTTAATTATCCTCAGACACTGTGAAACCCTACAGAAGTTATTTGATCTAGATGACCACAGATTATTTGCTGCATGTTTTGCTATATTCAGGAGAGGAAAAAAACCAACAAAACAGCCCTAGACTATAGCAACAAAACTAAGATTAAAAGCTACAACTGAGGAGAGCCCTGAGGTAGGTTGAGTGTGACTACCTCTGGTTAGTTTTCTTCTGTTTCCCCACCAACCCACCACCTACCTTTCTGTGGTGCAAACAGCCTTGTCATTGTTGTTGACATGGTAAACAACGGTTTACAATTTCCAAGATGGTGCATCTGGATTTAGATTGTTAGATGACTATCATTACCTTTATTCCTTTTTTTTTTCACCTGAGTCACTTTGACTGATGGGAATCATAGTGAAACATGAAGGCAAAACTGTCATTCACCTGTTGTGGTAGCAGATGAGCCCCTCCCAAGCTCTTACTGAAGGGTCAAATGAAATTGTTCCCTTTTCCCTTAAAATTTTTATTTTACTGTCCTTGAGGTACTAGCGTGAAGTAAAACATTCCACAAAATGACTCAGACGTGCACTTTTCAGTGCATGTAAAGATTAATCCCGGTTTTACAGCTGGTTCCCTATCTCCCATCAGGTGCTAACAGACCAGCTGCAGCTGATTCCCCTGGTGGGTAAAACCCTGATGCATTTTAAGCTGGTAGAGGAGCTTGGCTTCTGGTTATCTCATGGCTTTTGTGCATGTTCAAGGTACCTGCCTTGTCCAGTATATTGCAGGGCAGTCTGGCACTTGAAGTAACCTCACTGCTGAAATTTTGTTGCTGCATTGACTGGTGTACTTGAAAATCTGCTTATTTACTGATTCTGCCTTGACTGAGGATGATTGCTTCCCTGCTCTCATAAGGGGGAAATACCATTTGATTATTGCTTAATCTCACTTAATTTATGTGGTAGTATATCTCTACTACAACAAGATTTGGAATTTTTACTGGGAAACTCTAGGGTCTTTTTTCATCAATAAACTTTTGCAGCAGAGTGAATAAATTTCATGTTCCCAGCATCCTCTAAGATTTCTTGAGCTCCTGGTTTCTGGTTCCTCTAGAATCATGTAATGGCGTTCTGTTGAATCAACTAAACATGGTTTAGTCTATGTATTTTTTCTTAGTTGTCATTAACTTAATTGTGGTTATTCATGTAAGAGAATATATTACTTCCCTTGATTTGCTAAATTTATCTTTATGGAGAAGTGAATGAACTTTATTAATTTGGTACTATTGCACATTTTCCCTTTTCAATAAGTTTCTTTGAAAGTAAAGTTACAGGTGTAATATATTACTGTGACTAGGCATAATGAGATATTACTTAAAGTAAAAATTATCTTTAGTTGTCACCTAATGCTCCATACCTTTAATATAAGTACTCTCTATGGAATAACATGAGAATATTTTTGCCTGAAGACTATTTCTATTAAGCATATTAAAATTATTTGTAATTTATGTACATTAGCTTCTCTCTTTAATAACTATTTTTGCCTATAGGACTTTCAGCACTTTTACATACTTCTTAAATTTATTGATTCATTTGATCAATCCTGATCAATTCCTCTGAATACTCTGTAAGTCAGAGATAATTAAAAATTTTTGAAAGTGTTTGTTTACTTCAATGATCTTTTGACCTGTACAATGAATACAGTGCTTATGCAAGAAAAAAATCAGATTATGAATCTAATGAGGATTAAGTGCTTCTAAAAGGCAAGTAATGGATAGCCACAGTATGACTTCTTAACACCAATGGATGAGTGTAGCCAACAGCTTCATTTCTCTGTTTTCAGTGGTTGAAAGCAATGAGATACTTTCCATCTTTTGTGTTGTCCAGTGTCCTCGGGCGGAAAAAAGGAAACATGAAAATGGAAGATATTTTAAATCTAAAAGCATGAGTTTTCACTAGGTCAATGAAACTGTAGCACAAAATTGACTGCAGTGACTTCATATAGAGTGCATTTAAGGGCTCAAAAGTGTGAAACCTTACTGTTTTGTTTTGTTTTTTTTTTCTTTTGAGATATAAATAAAAGGTATTCTCTACTTCATTTGGGCATTGTTTTTTGTTTAGTTTTGTTTTGGGTTTCTTGAGTATATTGGGGGATTCTGAGTGGGGAGAGTTGGGTTTTTTTTCCCCTGTAGGAATTGTAATAGATATGAAAGAGTATTCTTTATTTTGTAAAGCAGAGCTCCTTCCCTGTTCTGCATGACCCTTAGTGTCAATTCAATGACCTATTTTGTGTTACTTATGTGGACTAAGAATGTGAGGAAAGAAGCTACAATATAAGATTTACATTAGAATGTTTCCTTTTCAGCTAATTTCCCATGTTTGCACAGATGAAAAAAAATCTCTTTCTGAGGACAATTGAAAGGACCAGAATGTTGATTTTATTGGAGTAACTGCTCTAGTTGAAGTCAAATGTATTCGGTTTTTTAATTTTTTTTTGTGGATTCCAGTAGCGTGTATTTATTTTAGATTTATTTGACACTTTAAAGAGCACCCATCTGGGGTTGGAAATGCCTTTGACATTTATGGAAAATACAACTGTATTTTAAGCAATTGTTAATTTTTTTTCCATAATTATAGAGGCTAGGACTCAGCAAAGCATGTATATAACTAAAATCACACACTTAAATGCTCTGAGCTCGGCTATGTCATGGCAGTGAGGAAGAATGGAATGGAAAGGTCATGGTCTCTTCTCTGTTTGAGTCAATCTGCCTGGGCAAAGATACCAGAAATTGGATACATTTTGCTATGTTGATGTGGGGCTAGCAGAGCCAGATTTTCCCTCTCTTAGAACGCCATCAGAGAAATGTGAAGAGACACATGGCAGAAACACATCAGCCTGCAGCAGATCCTGGGACACTATGGTATCTGGTAAAAATGAGAGGACAGAAAGAGGAGGTGAAGACCTAATGTGATTTGTCAGAGCTTAGCAGCTGCCTCTAATCAGGGAATGGCAAAGGCTATCCTTATCCTTACCTTAAGCGTTGCTCAAAAAAAATTCAGAGTTAGAGTATTCAAAGGTAAGAAAATGAGTGTCAGTTTTTTTTCTTCCCTGTTTTATTCATTGGGAAGAGACTGTGCCCTCCCATTGAATTGATGGATTCTTGAGACTAGTTTACTGCTTCAACAGCCTTTGTTCCAGTAGTCATACTTAGATGAATGGCCTAATAAAAAAGGGGAGAAAAATATTTCCCAGTAATATTCCCTGTAGATCTTGGATTTTCATAGTGACCTACATATCTTTTTCCACTACTTTATGCTTATATTATATATATATATATAAACATGGGAATTCTGGCTTCTTCCTAAATAAGAAACAAAAAAAGTAAAGGTACTAAGTATCATATTGCAGCTGTGTGAGGGATTAAAGTGAGGGATAGGATCCTCTAAATTATAATTTTTAAGGAGGAAAGCACAAGTAGCACTGTTTTAAATTGCAGCTTAAAACAGTGACCTGAAGTTCTTAAAACTAGCAGCTCTGTATTCACGTCAAGCTTTAGATTATGAAAAGCACATGTCTGAGTTGTCAGTAACAATCCCCAAATAAAGCTTGTCATCTGAAAAGTGAGAAATCCACAGATTAATCTCACACTTGTAATGTAATGGAGCCTTCCAGCATATGATGTCCAAACAGGTATTGGGTCCCAGCTCTGACCACTTTTAGTCTAGGGGAGGTCAGGGCTGAAGCAGATGGCTTCTGCTGAATAACTCAGCAAAGCACCGGATATGTCACAGTGACCCTAAGATTGCAGATAAATATGCATCCATGTGGGAGGCTGACATTTGGTTTGGTGCCTCTAACTGGTCTCTGTAGAAAAATAAATAGCTTTACAATTAAAGAAGGGAAAAGAAAAAGCAGCTATAGGATTATGTTCTCATTTTGTTGAGAAATTTTTAGGTCACAGAATCGTACAGTAGAGATGTAGTTTTCCTTGACAGAAAGGAAGCCTTTTCAATTTTGTATCTTTTGAAGGCATGTTTTTAGCACAAAGTTGTACAGGCTTTCAATAATATATTCAGCTTTAGCCTTTTCAAGGAGGAGGAAATAGTGCAAGGTATTCTCAGTTTATAACATCTTACAAAAGAAATAAGAGCCAAAAAAAAGAAGTGCCTGTCAGCGATCCTTAATATAATTTTCTGTGGGAATTTCATGACTGAAGATTGCATCAGAGCTGATCAGTTCCTATTGTGTAATTCTACATATCCTTCATATGTGCAGAAACATAAATTGATATTGAAATTCCAGCATGATTCCTAGAAGTTCATTAAAATGGAGTAACCAATACTTCTAAAATGATAGTTCAAGTAGTTTGTGTTGACCTGTCACATTGCCAGAAATGTTTCTTAGGAATTAACATAGTGTGTGCCGCTATGGGCTGAAGCAGACAATAAGGATATATAGTCATGGTGGGAAACAAAGATATATTACTAAGTATTGGAAACAATAAAACAAGAAATTAAAAGAATTATATTGTCTTCACTGTCATCTTAGAACAGGGATTTTGATAAGGGACAGCCACAGATAATATTGAGGTTTGGTCATTATCTATTCATCCAAAAATATAATATAAGAAAGGATTTGAGAAATGGGACTGGTAACCCTTCAAAGATTCTATAGTTAGAGAAAAATCTGAATGAAAAATAATTATTTGACCTAAAAAACAGAAGTGCACTAAAAATAATAAAGTCCCAAACTGGGATAAAAATTCAGAATTTTTTAGTCTTTTCCACATCATTAGAGTGTTCTTAGTTTGAAATTGAATGAAATAATTCTGTAATATTGTTTCAGTTTTTTTGTATTATTGCATTGCTATAGATAAATGCCCCACCCGCCAAATGATATTTTAAATCAAAAATGGAACTTTTCAGTCTAAGAAATTAGAAGTAAGATTCTTAGTTACATACTGGAGTTTTGAATGTCAAAAGCTGTCTTCAAAAAACAGCCCTTTTCTTTGAAATAAAAGGTTTTATAAAGATATTATGTAGCATCCTAGCTAGATTTGCAAACTTTAGTGTTTTGGAATTAAGCTTTTCTACCTTCGTCTTAAAGGACACAGTAGACTGGCTTTATCAGGAAACTCTGCCTTAGGTATTAGTACAACACATTAATTTGTTAGAAAGCTTAAGGGAACAGGTAACAACTCAAGCAAAGAATCTAAGATGCAGAGAAGTAAATACTGTATACCAAGAAACAAATTCTGAAAATGAATTAGAGAGATAAGAATTCTTGTACTAGATATTTTGTATCTCCAGGCTTTTTCGGTTCAATAAATATAGACAGATGCACCTTCAATAGTATTGATATTAATAAATGAAGACAACTGTATTCAAGTACACTGAAAGCCTGAAAGCCATTCCCTTCCTTAAAGAAGATATTGACAAGGAAGAAGAAAAGCCTGCAGTTTTTTAAATACCTTGAAATGTTGAGGAGACTCCAGGCACTGCACTTCCATTGTTCATTTAATGAAATAAGCTATTGCCTACACATCCATTAGAACATAAAATAGAAATAACATCTTAATTGTTAGGCAGAGTACTAAATAGCATAGTAGAAGCTGGAACAAAGTGAGAGGTTGACTTAGGAGTTTCAGGCTTATGTCAACATTTAATGCCACATAGGGTGTCTTAACACAAAATTATTCCTTAGCAGTGTTTATGCTTGCATTATTTTTACCCTTTTTCTTCATCTGGTTGTTTCTGTTTTTTGTTTGGTTGTTTTTTTTTTTCTGACGATGGTGTAAGTACTCTTTTGCATGGCTTCATCACTTTCCTGCTGTCATTATCTGCTGTTGGAAGTTTGTATGGTGGGAATTATGCATATTTTCAAGGAGTCACATTGTATAGTATTTATCTAAAGATGTGGAAGATGTAAGCTAATCCCTCCCTGAAAATGTACCTCTTTAGGTCCCTAAATTAGTCCGTATAATAGACAGCTGCAAATCCTCCAGAGAGGAGGAAGAAAGAAGAGTAGAATTATGCCATTCCATTATGTAGACTTGACAGTGGCTATTATCTAATTTTTTGCAAGGAATGTGTTTGTGAAAGTTGCTAAATGGGAAATTAACTAAGCCCAAGCAGAGGAAGACATTTATAATGAACAGTCTGAAGTGAGACAGACATTTCCTCTATTTTCTGACAACTTAGTCTCAGTGGTTTCTTTCATGGAGATCTGGCCAAACCTATTCTTTCAAGTGAACAACCGAAAACTACTAAAGGTGAAAAGCTCTTGATACAGAGAAAATTCAAGGCTTATTGGTCATATCTCTTACCCCTCGCAGCCTACTGTGATGAGTGAATTCTGTTCTGCTGTGATTCCAGCAACTTTCATCACCTCTTGAGGACCAGCGAATTCTCCATTGCCTCTTCTTAATCTCTGTGAAACCTCTCTGTATCTTTTTTATTATCAGCTCTGAGGTTTGGCTTTGAGGCTGTTCTCTGCTTGTTTTAGGACCCTCTTAATCGCTGTTTTTGCTGGATGCCCCTAGCTTACTGTGCATTCTGCCTGCTCTGTGCTGCAGTCAAATACATCCACTTCAGGATCATCATCTACTCCCACACCCCTTCTCAGCAGAGAATATCCAGTGTACATGCTGCAACTGGCAAATGCATAAATCAGGACGGGTGCCTTCAATCAGCCTCCCATTGGCCACCTCAGCAATGGGTTAACATGACAACACTGCAGGCAGCTGTACTGTGAGTTCGAGAAGCCAGGTGGTACCAGGAGTCAGAATGGTTGTGAGGAGAACTCTGAAGTGGAATTACAACCTCTTGTTCAGCCCAGAATTTAATAAGAGGTGGAAAGACAGAGATAATAATAACAAAAATTAAGGAGAGAGATCTGACCTTATGAAAGTCTGTTTCCCCTTTGTAATACGAATATAATATTGTTTGTTTTAAAGGGTTTTGGCAGTCATTCCTGTGGATTTATTGAGTATGGGAGGCAAAGCCTCCTGTTTTAGGAAATGGTGGATGATGAATGGCTGCTTCCAGGTAAAATCTTCAGACCTCAGATGACAGCAGAAAAAAACAGAATGATGTGCAGAATCCATCACATGGTGATATGCTTCTATTAAATCAGCAGAATAGTTCACCTCTCTTTTGAAACATAGCATCTAATAAAATAACTGAAAAGCATCTAAATGTTTCTAAGCTTGATTGCTCATAAACACTGATAAAATCTTGGGATAAAAAAAATAATAAAACACTGAAAAAGAGTAGAGCAAACCATTACAGAATAAAGCAAAGTGTGATGAAAAAGAGGTTTGGAGTGAACAAATTTACAGTTGACCAAAGTATGGCTGCCACCTGTCCTTCAAATAAAGGAGAATGCATCTTCTCAGTGATGTTACATTAGACTAATGTACCAAGGACTACAAGACTAAATGATGACATCTGAATTATTTGGCATATATAAAACAGACATTGAAATAAGTCACTGTCTTGGAGCAAATATATCTTTGAAAACAAGTGATTCTGGCTCAGCATTTATTCTTGTTTAGTTCCTTGTGCCCACCTCTGTTCTGTAGCTGGTTATAAAAAGGCACGAGTGTGTGTGTGCCCCACACATGCTGTGTAGATAAAGCAGAGGCACATGATTCACAAAACAGCAAAGGGACTTAGTGACTTAGTAAAAATCGATGTGAAAGTCAGTGGGTCATTTTTAGTCATTTGACAGTTCTGACTTTGTAAGTAGGTCACAGCATTGTAATATTAACGTATTACAATGAACTTAATTACATGCAAGAGCAGGATTGTAAGGAAAGGATTTTAACTGTAGCTTGAGGATGTGCAGAGTTCTATGAGCAGAAAAACAGATGATTGATTTCCTTTCCTTTTTTCTTTTGTAAAGGAGCCAAAATCATTTTATCTGAAGTTGTTTTACTTGGATGTATAGACTGTAGCTACCATTTTATAATGCTTAATCTTAATGGTTAAGTGGAGGGTGTCTTGTTGAGTTTGCACATGTATAGTTGGTTTTGCTTTCTGAAAAGCAGATGGAAGTAATTTGAGAGAAAGAAGATTACAGAAAGAACCTGACCTGGACTTCACTGAAAACCACAAACCTTGTGGAGAAGATAAAATCTGTGCTTTGAAAGATCTTGCCTTAAAATACAAATCTTTCTCCCACATTGATGTCAGCAGTGAAGAGCTTATTTCACAGAGGTTTCTGCTTTTAATTGTAGAGCACTACATCAATTCCAGAAGATAAATGAACATGGAATGAATTTGTACTGGCTCTGTCAATAACTAATCTGACATCAGCATTTTAGCTTGTGGACAAAGGCAGCTTTGAGATCAGGAGAAGATTGCGTAAGACTCTTTTCTTTGTGTAATTTAAATGTCAAATTTCTATCAGCTCAAGCACTGTTATTAGTTAAAAAAAAAAAAAAAAAAAAAAGGAAGAAGAAAAGAAGCTGATGTTTGCTTATTTTCCAGAATGTGCGCACATGCTGCTTTACTGAGACCTTTACAAGCTGCTGTTGGCTAGCCATACACTCCCGAGGCTGTTTTATTATTGTTCACTCTTTCTACAGAAAACAAAATACAGCAACTTATGCCATGACATTTTGTGACATTTCCAGATATGAACATCTGGGAAGTTTAGTGTGACAGTGACAGCAAAGCTGACAACGATTTTCCAGTGCCATATACAGCCTGGGCATCTGCAGTCATTGCCTCTTCATTTTATTTTCCTCTCCTTCCCTCCCTCTCTCTCTCCTTCTCCCACCTAAAAGCTTAATGCAGCCTTTCTCTGTTTTGGCCTTGAAGATAGAATAATATCCCACATTTATTTCAAAGCTGTACATAGAACATTTTACATCAAGTACCTCACAAATCTGTTCAGAGCAAAAGGGAAGAGCTTTCCAGCTAGCAAGAGGAAGCGCAGCTGCACAAGTTGCTCTAATTGCAGACATTGGGTGGATTTGATCATCAGATGTCTACTCTGCATAAAATCGAGGTTAAACAGCTAAACATTAATTACTTCTATTATTACATTTATATATTGAGATAAAAGGGGGGAAACCCAACAACCAACACATTTTGGGTAGTAAGCCAAAGCAAGAGAAGGGGGGGACAAAGAAAGAAAAAAAAATTGCTGAATGGTTATTGCATTTGAAATGAAAAATATCTTGTTTGTGTGACAAAAGGTGATCTGGAAGAAGGTAACATTTTATAAATTACCCAAAGTACACCACTAATATGGTTAGTAAAATAATGCAAAACAAATAAAGGTACATTGTAACTATCTAAAGGAATTGCTGTGACCTAATGGTGTGAGGCATAAACACTTAGTCAACATGTTTTTATGTAAACTTCATTTTCAACTTATACTGTTTATTTGGTTTTTTCTGGTCTCTTAGACATCTACAGAAATTGTGTTTTCTAAAGAATATTCTCTCTGTTGCTTTGAGAGACAATACTGAGTAGCATTACTAAGAGCAAGAATTACATCATCTATCTATTGTGTTGCAACATTTTCAGCCACAAAACCCTGTTAAAGCCTCAAAAAATTGTACCAACAAACCTTTAAAATTGTGTGCTATCTTTTAAAGATAATTTCAAAGAGTAATAGCTCAAATAAATAACTTCTTAATCTTAAAAAATATTCATATGGGAGATTTTGTATCCACCGAGACTTTTATGCTGTACAGAGCTGTACTTCAGTACAGGGCAACAGCAAAATCATTTACCTGTAATTATTGACAGTGGAGTCACTGTTCCTGGAGGTGGATGTGGCACTTAGTGTCATGGTCTAGTGGTGTTGGGTCATAGGCTGGACTCAATGATCTCAAAGGTCAAACCAGCTGATTGTGTGTGATTCTGTGATTTTTGTTTGGATTTACTGCAAAGTAAATCTATGTGTTTAGACACAAAAACCTTACTTTTTTTTTTTAATGTAATTCGTAGCCTTCAAATATTCATAATGTTACTTTAACAAAAAGGGCTAAGATGAAGAAAATTGTTAGGTACTAAGGGCACCAAGTAATTTTCTTCACTGAGCACTTCATTCATATCCTCTAGGAAAATTTGTACTCACTCTTTTTCAGAATTTCTTTCTGGGAAAAATAAAAACACCGTACTGAGTCCAGTCCACATTTCTGTTGTAGGCTGGATAGTATTCCTAGAAAGGGTATCAGCTTTTCTGGATGGAAAATTGTCTTCCTAGCCTTTATTAACAGATCCCCCCTGAAACGCAAAGTTTTACCTTCCTTGAAAGATACTCTTTTTGTGAAAATCTTCCTAATAAACTCATTCATTAGAGTATATCCTGAAGGAAAATGCTGATGTGCAAATGCTATAACTTGTCAATTAAAAGCCAGAGAATTGAGATATTGGACCCATGGAGTAATTCCTTGCTCAGAGCAGGGGCTCCTGAAAGATATTTCCATGCTGCTTGCTGGTGAATGTTTGCCTTGCCAAGAGACAGCAATGACTTCCGATAGATAGATGATTTTCTACTTTCCCCTAAAAATATATATAATGAGTCAGAGAGAATGTCTGGGTTTTATAGACTGCCATTAGCAGTTGTCATTTCAGCCTGAGACAATTCTGATTAAAATAAAGTAATTTCCTGAATATATTAAAATAAAGGAGATTGTTATAACCTTAACAGGAAAATAGTGTGATGAATAAGATTCCACAAAAGGTTTCTTTTTCACCTCTTCTCCCTTTCCATCCTCTCCTCTTCCCCCAAGTTTCTCTTCAGTGTAAGCTCTCAGACATCTTCCATTTACTTTTCAGGATCTTTGTTTTATTTTGCCTTGCCCCTTTTTATCCTCCTAAAAACCTTAGCAAATTGATAGAGCAAAGCACAAATACAGTGCCAACGGCTTACAGAGAGCTTTCCTTAGAAAACAGCAGGCAGTAGACTTATATTTTCTGCTTCACAGTACAGGGATGCAGCAAATACAACCAGCTGTTCCATGGAGAGTTTTGGCTCAGTGAAACCATTTTGTACGATAATGCTCTGGCCTGGCCCCAAACTTTCTGTCTCCTAAGCTCCCTTATGCAGCACACTGGAGAGGTCAGTTGGCTGAGGGATGCAGTGTCCCACTTCCCCCTGACCCCAGCCACAGGCGTCTCCTCTGCAATTTGAGCCACCTGTGGAGAAGAAATATTCTTTCTGTTGCTTTTGGCACCTGTGCATCAGTATCAGCAAACACAAAGTTCTTTGTGTCCTCTTCCTTTCCTAGTGGTTGGTTTACAGTGTTACATCATCTAAAACACCTACTCTGCATTTTTGGCTTGGTTAAGTGACCCCCTGTTCACCCTGACCTTTGCTTCCTTCTCTTGTGGCAGGAATAGCAAATTTAGTCCTGCTCACAACAGCTCTTTTTTTCTCCATTCTTAAGCATTTATCTTTTTTTTCTCCATTCTTAAGCATTTCTCAAAATTTTTGCCTTTTTGAACTGGCAACTTCTTTGCAACTTCCCTAAAGATGTTGCGGCTCTTACATCTTTTCTCATCGGCATTAATGGCAAAAATCTGTCCATATATTTTTTGATAAGTTAAACTCTAAATTAGTTCTCAAATTTTTTCTCAGGTTTTTGTGTGAATGTTGCTACAAAAAGTCAGCTGTCTTCCATGTGACTCCTGTGCTATAGTCTGACTGCAGACTAGTTTGTGAATGTACATTGCTGGAAGTTTTAAAAATCCTAATGAATTATTCATGCACTGAATATTACCATAGTCTTGTGTGGGTATTACTGATACCCATGGGTGACCAGGCTGTAGTGCCACTGGCATATACACAGTTTAAAATCACTTTATTTGCTGTGTAAGAAGTTGCCATCCAAGGAAGAACCAGGGCTGATGATAGACCTGAATTGAATCTGAAAGTAGAAAATCTTTTGAAACAGGAAATACTTCAAGCACTCTGGTGATGGAATCCCAGCTAATCTGCCACAAATGCACCATGGAAATTTTCAGGGTTAACCAAAATCTAAAACGTAGAGGATATTTTGGAATCTGATGGAGTCTGAAAGAGAGAAGGTTCAGTTGTCACCTGTTTACTACCCCTTCAGGATGCTGGGTACAGTATTTTACATTACTTCAACTCTAGCTTGTTTCTGTGCCTCACTTTTGAGAGAGATTCCCATAGACTTGTGGATTTAGCTTGGTTCTCCCTCCCTACCCCAAATAATAAAACCCACTCAGACTGGTACTAGAAGTGGGAATTGCATCACATTGCTTATAAACCTACATAGTTTGTGAGTGCTATATTAAGATAGTTCAGTTAAAAACTTGAATGTGAATTTTGCAAACAATTTAACAAAATACTTTATAAGAACACATGAATATTACAAAAATCAGGGAAAGTTAAGAAAAACCATCTGTGGTTTTTCAGGCCGTAGCACAAGGGACAACATGTTAGTTTTGGTTTGTGTGCCTGATCTGTCAATACATTTATTAGGGGTCTGAGCAGCCTTATGAAGCCCCTGCTTGGGACTGTAAACATGCTGTTACACTCTGATTTTCCCTCTGACATGATGCTAGCTTCCACCCTGAAGCTCAGTATTATTTTATGCCATGTGTTAATTTCCTGCATGAATGCCTTATTTACCTTCATTTAGAGTATGCTGCAGGTGGAAACAGAGCAGTACTTATTGGCAGTATTTTTGGTGGCAAAACACTGAAGGACAGCTCAGGGTCTTGCATAGCTCCAGGGTATCACCACTGTGAAAGCAATTTGGAGGTGTGATTTGTCATTAAGGAGGACTGGTTTCTTAAATACTGGTTCTTCATAGGACTAACCATAAATACGAAGCTTTGCAGTCTCTTCAAAGAGAACAGCTCTAATAATTTCTGTTCTCCATTCAACAGCTACTCAAGTCAATGGGAGTCTTTCCTGGAATTTCAGCCAGTGTTTGATATGGCTCTCAGGAACATTTTGTTTTGTTTGAAAGTGTCTGGTGAGAACAACTGAACTCTTGGGGATAAAGTTACAGATTTATGTAGTAATTGAGCAGGGTTCTCTTACTAAATTGTTATTAAGTATCAGTACTGTTACAGCTATTTTTTTTCTTTCCTTGTAAGATACAATAGTTACTGCACTTTACTCTGTTTTGTGACTATGCTACATGTATCTATACAATTTATATTAGTTTTCCTATAAATCTGGTGCACTAACTTCAGTACTTGTATTTTTAGTGTGTATTAAACAGGGACAGCTCAATAAGCAAATTCATTAAGACAACTTTACCCAATGCATCAACCTTTGTAAAAGATCTGTTCAGTACTGTACCATATAGAAGGATCATTCCTTTGCAGAGTTTCTAGTCTTTTTCCTTTGTTACTTGGGTAGGTTTTGATTTTCAATGTTGTCTTCTAGGGACTTGCAGTGTATATATGACTTTTGGTTGTCTTGTAGGTTTTCTATTTGCTTTGCTCTGCAGTCAATGGATCCTCTGTTAGTGAGCTTCCAAACAACTGAGTTGGTGTTTTTGAAGTTGTAAGGTCCACATTTCTTCAGTTGCATGTAATGACTAAATATTTGGCTAAATTTGTTAGGCTGTTTCGGCAATGTACATTAAATTTTTTATTTTTCCATTTTCTCCTTCACTGTTCTTTTTAAGGGCTAATGAAACTGCTTTTCTGTGTTTAAAACTGAATTCAGCAATGGAGAGGGCTTAACATTTATGTCCATATGAGTTTATGCACTTGTGGTATTGGCTGGTTATTGGAAATAAATATTCACATGTATATGAAGGCATGTATACCATAATTGTAAGAGAGTAGAAAAGGGATGTAGCTAGATGTAAAGTATTTTTTTTAAGCTTTTATGTTATGTTCTTCTCTTCACTTCTTCTAGGAGCACAGAAACATGATTTGTGTTTGCTTTGAGTGCAAATATGGGAGCTGCTTAAATTACAGCCACAAAAACTTCTTATTACCTTTTGCATTTCCAGAGCAAAAGTGCAAGAAAATTAAAAGCAGAAGGAAATACTTTTGAAATTAAACTTATACAATAACAGTACAGTAATACATTTGAGCTGCTGAGAACTTGCTGCCATAAGAAACCATATGGGTCAGAAGTTTAGCACAATTTCTATGGACGCTCAAGTTTCAGGGCACTTCACTTCTAAATTCAGATATAAGAAACAACTTTACCTCTTGAAAGATAATTCCATAATTGCCAATTTCATGGTTTCTTGCCCTTTTCTCTGATGCTGGTCGCTGTCAGAAAAAGGGTATTGGACTCGGTGAATTGGTCTGAATCACTATGACAATGGCTGTTATTGTGAGGAAATAATGATTTCTGCTCGTGTCTTACCAATAAGAGCACTTCTAACATGTATGCACTAGACTGAGAAACATTCTGTGAAAACTGAAAAACATTGTGTTGATCTTAGAATTTACAACTTTAACATGCAAACTGATCAGCCTGGTTTTTATCGGAGAAAATTAAATAATGCTTTGTACATTTTTAAAAGAAACATGATTCAAAGTTCTACTCAAGCTAATGAAAGTTCAGGGTTAGTAAATAATGTAGAATACAGGATGGATTAAGCATTTTAGATGAGTAGTTTACGACCTTTTCAGAAAAACAAATGTGAAAGTTCTCCCAAATCTCCAATTTTTATCACAATGATTTTAGGTCTATAACTTTGGCTTCAAGGCCATATGGTAATACAAATAATAAACTGTAATAAAACCGGTAAATATTCTATTTTTTCCTGTTGCTTGCTCTTTTCCTAGCTTCAGTAGTAGCAGCAGAACTTGCAGTCCTTTTAAAGTAGTGACTAGTACACCAGAGGTGAGTAGATATGCTTCATGGGAAACTTTCCTGCAGCAGGTTACACATAGGACTTTGGCTGCTTTTTTGGTTTTTTTTTTTTTTTTTTTGTATTTTCTTCTTCTTTAAAAACATTTTCCACCTGGTGTCCCAAGTACAAGGAATTAATGATTCTTAATTATTAAGAATTAAGACAAGATTAATGTCTTCTGGTTAATGTCTTAAAACTTCTACTATTTTCCCCAAGTCAAGCATTCCTCATACAGTAATATTTTCTTATATTTTAAGGATTCCTGGCTAAGTACTTCTAGAAAATAGATAGCAAAAGATGAAAAGGACTCAACATACTTTAAGAAATCTTCTTGATTCCTTACTCATAGCCACTTAAAATTGATCTCCAGGATATCACCAAGGCATCTATAAACGGCTGCAGAAAGGATTTTTTTAGGGCTGTCCTTGAGACTTAAGAACAAAAAACATTCAAACCTTATTTTAGAATACAAGCTGATCCCTCTAGTACACTTGAATCCAAGATAATTCTGAGAATTTCCAGAAATTTGTGAGAAAGAGAACCAAATTTTTCAAAATTTTCGATGAGAACGTGCATCAAACCTATAGATTGTTGAACATGCTGCACACTTCTCTGCTGTGTAAAGAGCTTTCATGAATGAGGCATCATTTTGGAACCTGTAAAAATATCTGGCAAGGACCTTGAATTGTCATTGCAGATTCAAAGGCAGGAAGCAACAAAATATATACATATACTGTGTGCCATTTGTAGGGACAGAACAGACTGATGCAAACTCCTGCTGAGAGGGAGCCAAGATGATCAGATCTGCTTGGTCATAACATTTATTCATTGGCAAGCTTGCAGTTTAGAATGTCAGATTATTAGGTCCTTCTGGCATGTTATGATTTTCTTAATTATAATAAGTTTACAGATTTTGTTGATGAGGTCACCACAGGAGCATAGAAAAGAATTTAAATCCCTAATTGCTGAGGAACAGTGAACAGCAAGAGCACCTTTACAAACAACTCTAGATGCTGCAGTTACTTTGTTATAGTCAATGGAAATCTGTGTGGTAATGAGCCACTCTCTTCTTGGCTCTGGAGTTCTGAGATCCCAGGAGCAGTGTAGTCATCAGAGAAGGATCTTCCGTTTTATGATGCAGATTAGTTCTGCATGGAAAAGGGCAATGTCCTTCACACTTTGGAGATTTATTTGCTATTTTTTTTCCTTTCCATGTGTATATGACTGCAGAAAAAAATAACAGAATTTTCTGAAAGCTGGTCCATGTACAGGGTAGGAAAAAAATAGAGAAATTTATTCTTGGGAAGGCAGAAGACCCTAGTACCTGCTCAAGGTATAATTAAATACTCAGTTTCTTATTGATTTAGTCTAGTAACAATCCTAACAAGTCTGTTTTCAGTTACCATTTTGCCATGTTTGTGGATTTGAATCACTTTTCCTTGCATTACAAGCTACCTTTTCTCAATCTTGGTATTGACGTACTCAAGAACATAGACTTCAAGGTCAGAGAGTGTTGTAGGTTGCCTCATACCTGTCCCCAGCTGTTTTATCTTCCCCTTAGAATCCACTTTCCCCAGAATTTGTCTCTAAAGGAAGTGGATCTTCTCTGTGATATTGAAGAGGGGAGGAAATTACTCATGAATAAGGAAGAGTTTCTTTTCACACTGTTTCATGATTATCCCACACAAGGGAGGGCTTAAGAGCCTTCCCTCCCTTCATTACACTGTTCTAATTCAGAAAGACCTCTAACACTTTGTTATATTTTCAGATGATAGTAAGTACTTGACAACACCTACAGATCCATTTGCATTTTTTTGTATGAAAGGTCTTCCTAACTGTGTCTATGCTAGATAAGCAACATTACCTGAAAACATCTTACAGACACAATTTAGAGAGTTGACAGTTCTTTTCTTATTTACTTCTGGTACAAAGGTCCTGGCAAAGTAAAGACAAAGAGGATACTATTTTTTACAAGGATCATGATGATTTGTGTGGTTTAGGAGATAAAAACCTTCATGAAACTGTCTTTTTATATAATTGATATAAAAACATAATGTCTGTAGAAAGACAGACCTAAACTCTAAGTACCCTATAATGCTTTTTCCAACACCTTAACAGTGGGAACAGTGCAGTTAAAGGCCACTCGTGTAGTGTTACTTCCCCAGAATATTTGCCTCCAGGAGTTGACCCTGAGACTATCTCAGTTGTTTAGAGCATGGTGACAATAGCACCAGAGTTGTGAGTTCAAGTCCTGTGCAGGCCATGCAGTTAAGAGCTGGACTTGATGATCCTTATGAGTCTCCTCCAGCTGAGAATATTATGTGATCTCAGTTATAAATCAGAGACAGCATCTTTATAGTTAGTAAGTCTACAGGGATTTCTTGAACTGGTAAAGGCTTTCCTGGAATTCCTGGAACTTTTGTCATTCATCTTGTTTTTCTTATCCAGATCTTGAGATCTTGTTAAAAAATGCATCCCTATAGATCTCATTTGTTTGCATAATTTCGCTAATCATCTGTTTAGGGAGACCCTAATCTCAGTGTTTAGCTGTTCCAATCTTTTTATGTTAAAAAACAAAAAACCAAAAACCAAACAAAAAACACTTCTAGATTTTCCATCAGACTCCTAATTATTTTGTTATGAAGTTTATCTAAAGATTACCTAGAAAGTTTTGAGAGATTATAGAGCTATGTGTTAAGGCAACTGGGATAGAACCTCGGGTGATACAGTTCCATCAAGTTGGAATAAAAGATTTTATTACCTCTTTAAGAGGCATCTCTCTCACTGGCAGATTTATTTAAAGTTTTATGGACTATTAATTAGAGGAGTCCTCCACGATACATACTCATTCTGTAAGAGTAGTATTTTGCAGTCTATTTTTAGGGTAGCTTCAAATCCCCATGGTGTTTAGCTAAGTCTCTGCATTTAAGTCATTAAGCAAGTATTACAAACTCTGAATGAGAATGAAAATCTACTTGCTTATACAGCATCAGGAGTTGTGCATTTGTTGTCCGTGACTTTATAATAACGCATACCATATTGTGGCTAGCATGTCTTTCTCTGTATTACAAACCATGGTGAAGATTTGTGTTCTGCAATAGACAAAGACCTGAATGTAGCTTTACCTGTCCTATTCCAAGCACAGAGATAACGAAGCAGCCTTTGCCAGATACTGCAGCATATTCCCTTACTGACACTTTGTGATCTGGTAATACTTCATAGACTATTTCATTCTTGGATGAAGAGCAAACTTGTCAAGAAGCTGTATTCGTATTTTCTATTAATCACTAAAGTCTATTTTGCTTTCAGTTCTGGGCATTTATTTAGTGCTTACCAGTTCAGCTACTTTTGTGATTCTTTTGAATATGTTTACACTTTGCTTGACTTTAAGAAAAGTGTGATTGTTTTCTCAGTTCTGGAAATCACTTATGGCTTCACTTACTGAGGAGTAAGCAAAACCAACGATATGTAAATTAAATGCTTGTTTTACCCCAAAGAAACCATATTTGGATGAAATATAATTCCAAGTATTCTCGTTTTGCTTAATGTTCTGCTGCAGTGGTTGGGAGAGTTAAATGGTATAATCTTCAGTACTCATCAGAAGCTCTGGGCAAGGAATGAACATTTTATGGCTTATCAATCAGTGACTGCCAGAGACCTTGCAAAGAAAGACAAGTTTTCATTGGTTAATGCATTCATTTACTGAGAATTCTAACTCTCTGAACATAATATATGCTACTGAACAGGTGAGCAAAGTACCAGCTACCACATTAAGACAAATCTGACACTGCACAATCTACATTTTTTGAAGAAAATATTTAGAGCTTTTCTTTCTAAGTAAGCTGTATAGACCATCTGTATGAAGAATATCTCTAAAGTACTCCTGTGCAAATATGTGTCTCTGTCTAGCTAGGTTCTGATGTCAGAATGACTGGGATATGTAGGACTAGCTTTCTCATCTTTAGTTACAACATTTAAATATCTCCTTAAAGCCTGTGGATAACTAGAGGTAACTTTCAGAGCTGGCTTCTGCAGCCAGTGCAATTCATGCCAAGACATTGGTGCTTTGTGGCTGGGGTCACTGGCACTGCCTTCAACCTCCTATCAAAGGCTTTTGATTTGTATTGGATCCTCCTATTTGATTTGTCTGGATCCAAACAGATCTGTCTTAACAGCTTTTTCACTATTATTTATAGGTGGAACTATCAAAATGGCAATGTGTGGACCAGCTGCACCAAGTGTCTGCACAGTGTCGCAGAGAAGGTCACGCTGCTTGTCTTTACAAGCACCAGCATCTGCTCAAGTTAAAGCAATCAAGGGAATTGTCTCTACAACTGAGTTTACTCCTCCTTTACTAGGAGGAGTGTCCTGGTTTAGAAATGGTACTCTCCAATTCAAGGCCCCCGCACCACTCACTGGAAACAGCAATGAGATAAGGAAACAAACAGTAACAGCAGTGATACTAATGACAGAGAGTACAAGAAAACAAATTATTCACATGGGGGAAAAAACCCTGATAATACACAATGGTGGGCTAGGTAAATGCTATATGTAAAGATAACTTTCTCCTTGAAGTTCATTATTATGAGAGGAATAATCAACAGGTAATATTTTGATAGTCTCCAGTATCTTCACTGCACCAAAATGGTAAAAAGTAAGGTTGCAAGAGAATATTTGATCCCATTGATCAAAGCCAATACAAATCCCGAACTTATTAAAAAAACATTAAATAAAACATTTTTCTAAAGAAATGGCCAATATGTGCACGTTCTTTAACACAAAAGTTTTAGAAGATGAGCCTGGTGATTATAACCGCCATTGCCAAAGTAAAAGGAGCTCTAACATGGAAGTACACTAGCTAGAATTTTTGAAAAATTAAACTACTGTATTGGATTTCAGCATAAAATACCTTGTAATAGAGTAAAACCTATTACTCAATTTCACTTATTAAGTGATTTACTTTATACAGATAAAATACCACTGGAAAAAAACATTCAGACATTTAAAAAATTAATGAGAAGTTATGCTTTCCTAAATCATTGTGTTTGTAGTTAATTTCTTCATTTTCCTATCTTCTTCTGATTCATTTCAGAACTTATACCAGGTAAGGTAAGCCAGAGGTCACTGGAGACAGAAAACTCTTCTGAGTGTAGACATAGGTAATCAGGAACTCTAACTCAGTCCAAGATTTTCCTTAGGAGAGAAGGATGGTGCAGTTGTGTATCTCATTCAGCAGCTGTTATTTTGGAACTAACCATCCAAGACAAGTGGGATAAAATACCTACTTCCACAGGGATGTGAAGACAAGATCACTTGTAACAAAGATTTATCAACTTTCAAGGGAGGTAAATATTTGAAAAACAAGGTGGGGAAAAGGCTAGGTTGAGATAATCTTGTTGAAAATATTAGGAACAATAAAGTTGTGTTAAAAGATTGAGTCTGATGTCTTAAGAAAACTAGAGCCAGATATATGCACATCTTCACTTTCACAGTTCTGTTATCTTTGATTGCAGCTACCCCTTTCCTCAATGGAAAATGCATTTTGGTAATTGTAAATCCATATGTGATATTATTGTAAAGAAAGACAAAACTGGAAAAATTTAGTGCTATAAATCCAGTGACTTGCCTTCAGTCTTATTTTCAGGAAATAAGTCTTAAAACTTTACATAAAGCTCTCTTGCTCTATATTGCTATTGTTCCTGATTAATTAAATACTTTGTTGCTAAAATCAAACTTGTGGATTTGTGCAATGGTTGCTTTCGTATCTGGCAGATATTATTGTGTGAATCAGTAAGCCCATAAATATAAACTGTAACCTTATGGCTGTTCCATGAGAAGAACATCTGATTACAGTAGATGTTGCAAGTAAGTGATTAGAAGCTTTTCTAATCAAGAAGCTTTTCTAAATCAAAGCTTTTCTGCTTTGATTTAGGATTAATTTTCCTTGATTTGTTTTGGTGTGTCTTCACCCCATATTAGCCTAAGTAATTTGTAGCCAAATGTGAAGGTTTTAACTGACCTTTGTTCAGCGCCAGCAGGGGTCATAAGGAGTTATGTTTGGTAGGTGAACTGCTTGTGTGGAGAGTTGATGCTTGGGTTATTTTGTACAGCTGTTAGCTCAGGCATTTTGTGGAGAATCACTTGACAATTTCAAGAAGAGCTAGTTCATGCTCCTGAATCTGGCAAAAAAAAAGAAGTGTTGCGGAGAGGTATTCAAATGTTTTCAATCAGTCAGTGATTTAGTTTCATCATCACCACAGAGCCTAGACTGGTTACCAATCTAGTGAAAACAGAGTCTAAAGGCTATGAGATGCTTCCAGATGGACATGACTAAAAGATTCAGCAAACTCAGGTTAGTGATTTTCTATAAGGAAATGAGAAATGTGAGATTCTACATGTATGGAAGGCTAGCACTGCAATGGTTGTAATGTCAGAGCTTTATAAAGATGTTTCAGTGGCCAAAGGTTTAAAAAAGTTCAGGTAGTTCTTCACCTCTGGTAAGGGTGAGTGGTTTGTGTGGGTGGGTGAATTAAATTAAATTCCATTGTGAGTTATTCTTCTATCCCTCTTTGGAAGGTCTCTCTTATTATCTCAGTTCTGTTACTCAGAGTGTGTGGGATGATGGCTGGAGTAATGTGCATTTTTTTTTTAATCTAGATGTAGGAGGTTTACCACTGGATGTGGTTATTTTATGTGACTTTTTTAATGGTAGAAAGTTGATGCATGGGAACAAAGAGAAACCTGTGGAACCTTAAGGTAAATAGAGGGTTAAGGACTTCAGTAGGTGTTACTGTGAACTGCTATCTCTCCTATTAACTTGTAGGGCTGATTTGCCACAGGGAGACTGTGTTAAATAGCCTGGGGTAACAAAACCAGGATGTGAGTGAAAATCCTGAGTAGTAATGGTTACTGGGGTTTTATCTTGTTATGGAAGTTGCTGTTTTGTTTGTATAACCTCTTAATGATAAAGACTGGACTAGTAGTCTAATCCCCTGAGCCAAACTAGTACTCCGATCTCTTGAGGCATGGAGATATAGCAGCTCATAGCCCACACTGTAGTGGGAAATCCTGAATAATGGCTCTTGGAGTCTCAATTGAAATAAATTTGTTTCTCAGTAGAGTTGTAGGAAACAGATGAATATAGGGCAAGAGAAAGTAGCAGTGAAGTAGTATGTCCTAAAGAAAATTATAAATAATCTAGGCAAATGTGCAAGATTTGTGATCTTTTCCTCTTGAAATGCAGGGGTTTTTTATGTGTCTCTCTGTGTATGTATACATAGCATAATGGTGGCTTGTTTGCTTACACAGGCTTAAAAACTGTCTCCCCTGAAGTCAAGAGAAATTTCTTTGACTAATAGAATTAAACCTTTGTTATGTAGCATGGTCTGTGCACACTCAAATATTTAAGCACTTTTGCATGAAGGTTTCTGTGTGATTTTTAATATAGGGGTGATGTATTTTGAGGTTTGCTCTCAAATAGTCTGGTGCATATTTAAAATTATACTACATTGATGAATTAAGTTGTCAACTTGTTTTTGCAAGTGTCTTGGCTATTAATGGTCAGAGTTTATCTATTGTGAGAAGTCAGACTAGGCTTTGGGTAAGCATAGACCAGATTTGTTGGGTGACCCAAAAAATTTATGCATATAGAAAAATAGGTAAGAATTAATAGAATATCCTGAGTTCAAAGGTACCAGCTAGGATTATCAGAGTCCAACTCCTGGCTCTTCAAAGACAGCCCTGAGAGTCACACCATGTACCTGTGAGCATTGTCCAAATGCTTCTTGAAATCTGTCAGGCTTGGTGCTGTGACCACTTCCCTGGGGAGCCTGTTCCAGTACCCAGCCACACTCTGGGTGAAGAATTTTTTTCTGATATCCAATCTAAATCTCCCCAGACACAGCTTCAGGCCATTCCCTCAGGTCACCAGAGAGAAGAGATCAGTTTCTGTTTCTACACTTGCCCTCAACCAGGACCCCTTTCAATGGGGCTACTGTCTGGTTTTCTGTTCCCCAGTCTGTATGTACATCCCAGCTGCCACATCTGGCAGTTGTTTTAACATCTGCTAGTTCGAGTGTGCTTAAACAATAAGGTGTACTTTGTTGATGATTCTAGGGTAAAACATTTCTTGCTTTTCATGTGCATTTGTGAATATGTTGTACATCATCTTTGTTTCTGCAAATGAACTGAAGAGGGGCAAAGGACCTTCTTTGCATCAGAAGAAATTTTGTTCCCTGTTACTGGTTGGTTCTGCCTTCAGCTGAAACACAGGGTAGGTTTAAGTGGTAGGGAAGAAGGGAAACATATATAGTTTGGCCTGAGATTTCATAGTGAGAGCAAGAATAGATCAATACAGAATTCCAGCTAGGGAATTCTAACTTGTGAAGATGTGACCATGATGTTAGTTATTTGATGTAAGATGATTTTTTTTTTTCATTTTTAAAAATTGCTCAAAGACTAGTGTATTAAAATCTCTTCTTTTAATGAGGAATCACTGGGTGAAATTCCTTGGCCAGTGTTCTGGAGCAGGTAACTCTAGTTAATCACACTTAGGGCCTGCAGAACCAAAGACAAATTTTCTTCCTTGGGTTCAAGCTAGTAAAAATATTCTTGCTGAGAATTTAGCAAGGGAATAGTTGTGTACAGATTTATTGAAGCTATGATCGTTTTTACATAAAGCACAATAGAAGCACTGGATTTTGCATTATTGAATTCTATTGACCTAATACCTCCATTAATGGTGGTCTAGAAGGTGATCTAAATAAATATTTATGTATAAAGCTAGATAAATTAAAAATTTCTAGCTTTATGACAAACCTCTACATGTCCAGGAGAATAAAGAAATTATTCTGATCAGAGTTTTAGAAACAGTGGAATTTATTTCTTTGACAGCAGAAAAAATCAATTAAAATGTTTCATTCTGTACACTTAGTCCTTGACTTAACGCTCTCCATCAAGAAAAGTAAGGGGTTTTTTTCCCCTAAATTAGCTCACTGATGAAAGGAAAATTATGATCTCTCCAAAATGCAAGCTAGTGTTAGAAAAAGTTAGCAGTCAGCTACTGAAGAACAGCTGTCAAACAAAGAAAATGGGATCGATTGTGGTTGGAAACATGGTCTTGGTTAAGAAACTTTTCTTTCTATCTTGCTTAACTTTGTGAAGTAGAAGCAGGTCTGCAAAATACAGATTTATAGCATGATCTGTAAATTTGAGAAATGGAGAGTGCTGCATTTTGAGAACTTATTTTTGTGTCCTGGAACACAAAATTAAAATATGAGATAGCTCATCTGCTGATCAGTCATTGTAATGTGGCTCCACTAAAATCAACTCATGAAAATTACTCTCCTGTTAATTTTTCTGGTTGGGAGATGACTGTTTTTTTTTTTTTTTGTGGTTTTGGTTTTTTGTTTTGTTTTTGTTTTGTTTGTTTTGTTGTTTTGGGTTTTTTTTTGTATGTTTTGGTTTTTTTTATGTATATTGTAATATTTTTGAGAATGTACTGGTTTCAGCTGGAGAATATTTTGCAGAACTCTGGGGTTTGTGTTCAATTTAAAAGATGTATTACACATAAGAAACATTTTAGATTAAAAGGTTTTATTTTGGCCAACTAAATTCCTGTAGCACCATTTAAATCTGTAACAGTGTTTACAATATAAAATAAAAATCTTTAGGGTTTTTTGTGCTTCTGGAGACCAAAGCTTCAGGAGGCTTTATAGCAATACAGCAATGTTCCAAGATATAATATAGCAATATAGCAATTTTCCAAGATAAAACTACTTTTATAGCTAAATTCCCAGAGTGGGAGCTGCCTAATGCTACGAATTAATACTGTAGCTAAAGAACTATAAGAAACAGGAAGAATAAAGTTCTTGGAAAATGAGGATGATTAACAGAGCTACCCTTCAAGTGTGCGCAGTCTTTAATCAGCCTTAGGATACATGCACTTTACAGTGTTACTCAGCCCATAATCATATACATTAGTATTTATACTCTGACAATAATGGAAGATTAGCTGTAACTGAGAACCATTCATTTTAATTGTGACTCCATTCAAATGAGGGGAAAAGTATCCACCTTCAGTACTGGACCATGCTAGGTAGCGGTGTGGGCAGTTTCCCTAATGCGGTGGTCACTGTGGCTTTCTGTTTTCCATCCAATTGCTTCATCCTACTCTTTGTACTTTGCTGTAGTCATAAAGTGATTGCACATAAAAAGAGGCAAACAGGTAACATATTCTCATGGGGCTTTTTTTTTTCTTCTTTTTGCTTTCTGTGTAGGACCAGTTGAATAACTGTTGTCAGCACTTCGGTGCAGGCTAGGAGGATGTGCTTTCTGATGTCTGAAAAGAGAAAACCCTTGTGCATTTTCGGGCTGATTGGAGATGCCAGAAATACCGGAGAACTGATACTCAAATGTATTTAGGAAACTAAAACCTAGTAAATATGATTACAAGTGCTTAAGCTCTTCATGAAAATCTCAGCTTTGTGATTTGTGACATGTTCTTCTCTCCCAAACACTGTGTATGTGTGGTGGAAGATGAGGTATCGTGCTTGATATGAATAGGGAAATTGGCAGAATGGGAGCCTCTCTGATAACAACGTGGTGAATTGAAGAGGCCATCCCTCAACAGACGGAAGTAGAATTAGAGAGGTGGCAGCCAGCAGAAGAGGGCAAGAAAGCAAAACTGCTCTAATACTTGATGTTTAAAGCTTGAATTCCAGCATCAGCTGGAATTCTATGTATTGTCTTATTCCAGCTCTCTCTCTAGTTAATTGCTTGAGGGTGAGACACCCAAAAGCAAATTAGCTCTCAGGACGAAATATTTAGACAGTGTGAATTGTTTCATTCAAATCATTGGAAATGAAAAACAAAACTGAAAACTATGTCAGTTTCAGTGCTGCTGTATTTCCCATGTCATCTAAAGTTTCATATTGTTTTTAGAGTTCCTACTTCAGTTGCCTTTTCAGAGGCATTTGTGAGAAGAACAGGCAGCCAGGATGAAAAATGTGAACACCAGTGTTTGTAGGATTAAGGTTTGGGGGGAATAGAATTAATTTCAGCCATAATATGTGTATTTGCTTGGAATATTTCTATTTACCAAACTATTAAATCTGTGATTTTCTTGCTGTTTCTACTTGGAGCAATGGTTGCAAAAGAATGTCTGAATGAGATCCCTCACAATTTTTTGCCGTTTCCTACTTTGATAGTTAAAAACACAAATATCCCTTTGTCTTCTGCTGCTATCAGACTATACTCATCCTGTTGCCTGGTTATATAGGAATTTTCAGTTGCAGTGGGAGGAAGTTATGGCCCATATTGGGCACCAAAAACATTAGATAAAAGAACTGTGGAAAAAAAATCATTGAAGTTTCCTCAACATCCCTGACATCAATTTTAATTTCTCGTATTTGTTGCCTGCAAGCCTCTTACTGCCTGAGAAAAAGAGGGTATTGTCTCTCATCAAGAGAGGACTGTTTGACAGCCCTTTGACTCAACAGGGGAATTTTGAGCTTTTGCAAAATTTGCAGTTGAGCAGATGGACAGCACACAGGAGGCCAAAATGACACAAAGGGAGCCCTTAGTTTGTAGAGCACAGTCTGGATCTGTCTCTAGATTATCAGCTTTGTGCCCTCTGCAAACAAGGCTGATTAAAATAAAAAAAAAAAAAAAAAAAAAAAACAAAAAAAAAACCAAAAAAAAAGCAAAGGACTGAGACTGAAAGAAAATGCTGTGATGTATAAGAGCACAAGATGTGGGTCAAGATTTTTAAACATCCTCCCTAGTTCTTCAAGCTGGATAGGGAATGTGAAAATTGGAAGACTTATACACAAGAAGCTTTGCTGTGCTTTCTTACTCGGCACATGCCTTGCAGTTAGCAAACACAGAGATAGCCCTTGAATTTTTTCCACCAAAAAATGTCGAGGCACATCACTGTGACCTTGCGAGACATAGGGTTTCTTTCCAATACAGCTTCACTTAAGATTTTCTGAGCAGAAAGCACTAGCATGTGGAATCTGGCTCAGCCTTCACTGTGACCTTGAAAAAACGATTAATGCAAAAGGATAGCCTTTCCTTTTCAAAATTAGGAATAGAGAAGAAGTTAGATCATGGGGAAGGGAGAGAGAAGAAAAAAAAAAAATTCAGAAGCACACTGAGCTTAAGAACTCAATTGGTCATCTCCCTCCTCAAAGGCTTCTTCCTTTGTTGGAGGCTGAGGTATTGGCACTTGACCCACAGGACTTTAAAGGAGAAAATCATGACAGATTGTTCCCAAAGGACTTCTTTGATACTTTAGTCAAATAGTCATAAAAATTCCAGAGCTGCTGCTGGAAAAGTGGTGGGGCAGGGTAGGAAATAAGCTGAAAATGGAGAAAAGCCAATAGTAGAAAAGAGTCTGATCCTTTCCCCCTAGGACAAGACAAGTAGATAAATTCAGAGGTCCTTGAAGGAAAACTTTGAAATGTCAATGATGCAGCATTGAAAAAAACCCCACCCAACCAGATCTACTTATTTTATTAGAGCATTGCTCTTCTGGTGTAATATATTAAAAATAAATTTATAAAATGTAAGCGTTCAATTGACAGTATATTCTATCTCTCCCTAGCAGCAACTCCTTACTTGATATTCTTCTGGAGATAAGACATTAGCAGTGGCCTTGGCAGTGAAGGATTAACCCTGACCCCTGGTTTCTGTAGCTCTGGAAAGTCAAGGTCCATGGGGAAATATATATGTCAGAAAAAAAAAAATCAAAAAGTTTTATGTAACAATAAAAGAATATCTAAAACATATTGTCTTTCTTTCAGCCAAATCATGTACAACATGATTACTGAAACACCAGGCAGATATGAGCCCCAAGGGGACTAGGAAATTCAGTCATCTTTTTTCCCCCTTTCTGTTTTATGGAAAGGCTCCCCAGGAGTAGAAATTGGCCTGCCTTAAGTCAACATGAGATGTCATTTTTATTCAGCAAAAGGAAAGCATGCCCAAAACTGGAATGAGATTGCCTACATAGAAATCAATGAGCTTTGTTTTAACATGATATGCAAAGGAGACTTCACCAGTCAAACGACCTGCCATTATGAGATCATCAATTGAATCAGATCTGGCAGTAAAATTTCTAGATCACATATAGAGGGCACTCAAGTCTCTGCCCAGAGGCCTCATAATAGGATTAATCTTAACTAATTCTAGATACCTACAATGTGGAGATGTGTCTGCAACACCTGATTTATTAAAAGATTATACAATAAAAAATAATTAATTGGAATGCAATTTATATATTTTATTATTGTGCTTTTATTTGTATTTTATTGTATTTTAATTGTATTTGATTATAATTTGATAAAATGGATTGTTACCAGATAATATTTGTTTCTCTCTCTGATCTCAAAAAACCCCAAACATGAAACAGCAAACCAACCGAAAACCTATGGTGAGCATCTTAAATGTAGTCAACTATAATAACCTACAAACAGACTTGTTAAATTGATGTGTTTCTGGGATTGAAGTCAGTTATGTTCCTTACTGATGCAAAGTAAAAGCTGCTCCCAAGTTTGTTTTGGGGAACATAAGCTTTCATTTTGAGCACCACAAGGACAGGCATTCAAGGTTCAGCATGGGTAAAATTAAAAACCTGTGCCCTGAAGTACTTGCGGTGTTAGACAGCAGTTCTACCTATGCATACCCAGATTGGTATTTTATGTTGTTTGGATTTAGTGGATGTTTTACTGGTTTGGTCAGCAAAACTTTTCTTAAGATCTTCTTTCCAAGCTGAGCTGAATCTCCATAAATGTACTGAATCTCCATAAACATTTTCTGAGCCTGTTCCATTCTGAGAAACATTCAGTAATTTTACTGGCCTCTTGATATCATGGCCACATGTTTCTCAAGCAGTTGTTTGTATGCTGGAAATTTAAATTGATTATCAAATCACTTATCCTTCACAGAACATTGGGTACAAGTGTGACTGTTGCAGGCAATTAGTCAACATTTGAGTTGAAGGACCTGAAGTACTGTTTTAACATGTAGTGTTAAACCCTCAGCAGCAGTATTACTGCATTATTTGGCACTTGCAACCTTTGGGTCAGGGCCAATGCCTGATTGTGATATGTACAATACATTCTATATCCTAGAAGTTATAGGAAGAAAAGTGCACGATTAATAATTCTTCCTAAAAATATTTGTGAAAACTTAGTAAAATGCTACAGCAATTAGTTGTAGGTTTACTAGTTGAAATTAAGTTTATATGAACTAGGGTTCCATTCCAAACTTCTGCTTTGTTGCTCATAAACCTCTGTAATATTTTCCTTCTTCTTCTGACTTTTTCCAGTCATCTTTCTTGCCTGAATGTGGTTCTGGTAGTGTTTTATTGTGGATTTTTAGAAACATTAACAGTTCTACCATTTATAGTCTATGAAAGCTAAAGGGAAATAGTCTTTCCTCTTCAGTGACTCTGGATTTGTGCTTAAATGTTCCTCTAGTCAGTGAGGTGGGGGATAGAAAGCTGAAATTGCTCCTAGTGTGGAAAAGCAAATTTTTTTTTTTTTCTGGTGAAAACTAGATTTAGTTTGAGCAAATGAGGAGGAAACTGCAAAAAGTACACACATGCAGTTTTTGTGTATTTCAAATAATCATTTAAATGTGATTTTTATCACAGAATATACTCAAATAACTGTGGATATTAACCAAGGATTTTGCAATGGAAAAGCTGTCAGTTTTTTATCCCAAATAGCACACACAAATACTGAGCAATAACTTTTTGCTTACAGTGTTTCTGTAGCTCTTATTTTATCAGTGCCAAATAGATCACTTAATTTTCAATACGTAGCTGTTCCATGCTAACCCTGGATGCAATCTGGCAACTAAACTTTGTACAAGAGGGAAAGCTAATATCCATGACAACATATCTAATTATCATGTGAGTTTACATGTGCGTAGTTCTTGTGCTAGAAAACAATCTTTACTTCATTTTTGTAAGCTTCAAATGCAACTTTTTGTTAGATTTTCCACAGAAAAATATTGCAGGTTTCACAGCATCTCTAAATCATAGAGTGGCTTGGGTTGGAGGGAACCTTGGAGATCATCCAGTGCCACCCCTGTGCTATGGGAAGGGAGAGCTTTCTCTGGATCAGGTTGCTTGGAGCTCCATCCAACCTGGCCTTAAACACTCAGGGATAAGAAATCTACAGCTTGTCTGGGCAACCTGTTTCAGTGTTTTACCAACCCCATGGTAAAGAATTTCTTCTTACCACCTAATCTAAACCTATGCTAAGTTTGAACCCATTCCTCCTTGTTCTGTCGCTAAATGCTTTTGTAATTACTCTCTCTCCATCTTTCAGGTATTGGAAGGAATTAAGTCACCCCATAGCCTTTTCTTTTCCAGACACAACAGCCACAGCTCCTTCCTCAAAGGAGAGGTGCTCCATGCCTCTGATTGACTTGGTGGCCCCCTTCTGAAATCTCCAACAGGTCCATATTCTTCCTGTGTTGAGGACCCCAGAGCTGGACACAGCGCTCTGCTTAGAGTCTCAAGAGAGTAGAATGGAAGGGCAGAATCACAACCTGCTGGTCATGCTGCTCTTGATGCAGCCCAGGATGCTGATGGCAACAAGGTTGTAGAAATTAATATAATTGATGTGAATTCAATCCAATGCTCTTTAAATTTTAGCTCTTTGGTGTCATGGGAATTGTAGTGGAAGGGTTAGTCAGTGGTTGAAATGAACATGCTGCTACTAGAAGGTACACACTGATGTTCTGACAGCTGATGCGTTTTCTTTTGTGCAGTACATTGATAAAAAAATTTCATTTTTATGGACTTTACAATCAGTATTCTGAAAAGTTAGAGTTTCAAAGTGAGTTTTGTACAACCATGGTTAAAGTTCTGTGTTTGAGATTCCTGGTCTGTGATCAATGATGTGTTTTTGAAACTGAGATATGAAAGCAGAATTAATGAACAAAGTGTTTTTTATAATCTCTCTTTTGGGCTTCTGATGATGTCCTGGGGTTTCTGATAACACCTATGTCAGTAACATGATTGGTTCTTTCTAAAATGCAATATATTTCTATAAATCACATTGATAATTGTGTTTGATGTAAAAACAAAATGGTGAAATATTTTTTTTTTAATCTATTACCCAGACATTTTAATAATAAGTTTGTTCTTTTTTCAAGAATGGGAGGAGTGAAGGCAATGGAAGTGGAAAAGGCCCAAAATATTCTGTAGAAAGAGATGGGTGTATCATATGGCAACATCCATCTTTATTGACCTACAACTGAATACCCCTTGTCTCTCATTAACTTCAAGAGGAAATTGAAACATTTCCCAAATGCCACCAGAAATAAAGAATATGAACTGGTTGATACAGTATTTTGAATAATAGAGTGCAAAGCTGTTAATGAGCTGTTGTGGCTCCCTTCTCTAAGAAAGACAAGTTGCTTTAATCAGAAAGGTCATGCATGTCAGATAGCATTATTGTTTCCTGTGTTCACTTGACTCTACTTCAGTCTGGGGGAATTAAGCTTTCAATGAACATTATTAATAGTTAAGACACATGTCTGGAGGTGTGGACGCTTCTGCATTCAGCTCTGCTGAAATTTCACTTTTGATTTATTGTCATTGCTGTTAAGTACTGCTTAAACAGAGCCAGCTTATATGTGTCACCAAAACCCCTAGAGTCATGCAAGTGTTAAATTTATAGCACAGAAAATACCTTAGGGATCAGTGAAACACAGCTAGTTTCTACCTTGAGCTTGAATTCAAGGAGTGCTTTCATCATCCCTAAGGTTTAAGTGATATAGTCATATTTCTTAGATATGCTGGAAAGAGAATGGAAGAGTTGTGATTTACTTGGGTTGAGACTCAATTAGTTTGGGGATTATCTGTAGCTAGCAATTCCCTGCAGGTGGTCAGGCTGTCCTAGAGTTTGTACTTGTTTGTTTGGAGGGGGTGCTCCAAAGACACTCTAAATACAGACTTTACTCCTTCCTCCCCCTCCCTGCCACATTAAATTAATCATTTTTGTGGATGTGCAAGCTGTGTTGGGGCTGGCCAGTATTATTCGCCGCATAAAAAAATATTAGAAATATTAATAAAATTATGAAATTTTTAAAAAAGTGTTTTGAATGGTATTTCATAATAAGATCCTTCAAATAACAGAAAGCTGCATGTAGGGTAATTTCAGAAAATATCTTCATTTTTTTGTCATATTTGGGAGGAGTTTTTAATGCTTTTAATTTTATTATATATGTGTGAGCAGAAAAAATGTGTTCATCCATTAGGAGCTCACAAAATTAGTTTTGCCCTCAGAATGACAAAAACTGAAGTGTGAGAAAAACCTCATCACTGTTCATTGATCCTGAAAATGTTTGGTGAATTGTATCCTGATGAGCATTTCACCAGTGCAGGCAGATGATCTTCCTGCAAACTCCTCTAGCCAGAGCAGGAGCTCTGTCAGGTTCCACAGGAATCCCTGTCCTAGCAGAAACTGTGGTGTTGCTGTCTGAGTTCTCTTCATCTGCAGTGAGCCTAGACTGTGTAAAAAGTCCTTTATCACAGCTTGAGTGGAAAGGAAGGATAGTCATCTTGTGTCTGTTATTTCTATAAAGGTACAGGGAAGAAAAAAGGATCAGAAAAATGAAGTGGAAATATATTTAGCTCATTGTTATTAGTGTAAGCCTTTTTACTGGACTGATGAAATGATTCTGCTACAGGAAAGGTTGATAAAGGCTAACACGGGAAATTATTGCTTTCAGAAATTACATGGCAATGTTGCCATATTGTTTCTTTTAATTATCTGGGAAAGGCTGTATTTTGGGTCATTTTTTTTTGTTTTTCCCTTAACATTTACATTGGCTATGTTTTGCCTCTTTGGTTCACTTCAATAAAAACTGGAGGTTTCTTTGCTTTTTTATTTATTTCTTTTTAATCCTAAAGTTTATTCTGCTCCCCCACCTAAGCCCGTTCTTTAGCCCTTTAGTGTAGTGAAAGTTGTTTTGTTTTTGGGTTTTTTTGACTCGGTTCCTTGAAAACCACATCATAGAATACAGTTTGGTGGTTTAGAAAAGTAGATGAATGTGCATAAACCCAAGTTTAGAACAGGGTCAGTGCAGCTGTGTAGGAGTGTATGGATGAGCACTTAGAGCTTATTAGGAGAGATAATATAAAATCTTTACCTGTTGGACCTATTGTGCCAAAGTGAGGTGGGCACCTAGAAATCACTGAACTTCCATTCAACATCACTTTTCAAATGAAAAAAAAAAAACAAACAACACATTAGTCAGCTCTTTTTTTTGCTGTAGCATTGCCTGTGTAAAGGCTGTGAAGAATAAGAAGATTTTCAGAGGTAGGGCTGTCCCAGCAAGATCATTTGGGCAGGCCAGAGGTACAGCATATTTTCCATCAAGGACTATGATATCCTAGAGGAAGGCCACTAATCCTTTTTTCTTGGTATGAACTCTTGTCCACATCCATTTTAAGGTATTCTCAAATAGGTTAGGATACACAGTGAAGATGATTCTTTTCCTTTTAAAATTCTCCGAGCAGTTTGCAACTGTAATGAAGATTTATATTCTCTATACAAATTTTCATCTCTTTTCATCTTCACCAAGAAGAATGGGGAAGTAGCTGTGCAACCACTAATTACTGAAGGATTAAAACAGTATTTGTGATAAGAAAAGAACCTCGGTACTATTTTTTCAAGCCAAAAGTCATAAAGAAGCTAGCAACAAATACTCAGTTTTTGATGGCCAAGAGGTAACACTGTAATTGAATGTGCTACTATCTCAACACAAGGGCAGCCATAGCATGTGACAACTCTGATTATGTTGAAAAGCCAACAGGGTTTTAGCATCTGCCAGCTCATTCCTGTTTGTGATGTGACAAATATCCTTCCCAAAGGAAAGCTGGAAATACCTACACTAACAGTACCCAATTTTCTCTCTCCCTAATTGATTTTTGATGCTGAGGAAGAGGAGCCATAGCAGCAAGGATGCTATGGATAGGTTAGCTTTTGGAAGGTGAACCTTTATATTATACTGGCAGAATGAAAACTTTGAGTTTCCCAGTATAAATGTTTTATATGATGGAGGAAAAAATAACAATTATAAACTTCTTTCTCATTATGTCTTATGCAAGTGTGGCCTGGCTTTAATGCTGAATGAAGGAGAAGACTGAAGATGAAAAATAGTAAAACTTTTCTTCTCTTTTTTTTTTTTTTTTTTTTCCCATTTTCCTTTACTTGCACTGTTTTTTATAGAGGTATGGTAGTTAAATGAGGGCATACTATCCAATAGAGTTTCAAACCTTTGGAAGAGAGATGCCGAAATGCCACTATAAAATCTCTGTAGCCTTCCATCACGGCAAGACAGACAGAAGCAAAGGCAGCATTTTACAAGTAGCCTAAGAACATCCCTCAGGGCAACTGAGGTGCTAAAAATCAGATTAGTCTTGTCCCAGAAATCAAAACTCTGAACTTGAATGGGTGTTAGCACAAGTATCAATCTTGTATCTGTAGAACAGAAGAAGGAATGTGATAATTTAAAATATAATTGTACTCTCATGTTCTTTGTCTTCAGTGCAGCTATTATGAATAATATACAGGTGGTTATTCTATTCAACTATGTTCCACTAGATTCAAAGCTTAAATAGTTACTGTTTCAGGTTTCCTCTGATGTAATTGTATGTATTGTACTTTTTACAGAAAAAAAGTAATAATAATAACAACAATAATAATTCCGTAAACAAAAGCCTTAATAATATTTCCTTACCAAATCAGCCTTAGGCTACATTTGCATCTGTCTTGTTGCTCTTATTCCTCTGACATGTTCAGATCAGCTTTAGTGTAGGTGCTGTGCCAAGGCTGCTGCTGGACACCTGAGCACTGGCAGCTCTCAGGGCTTTGCTTCCCCTCTAGTGGCATTGGAAGGGCTGGGGTGGCCGAGGGGTTACACTGCTGGCTGGCATCCCTAATCCTGGGGGTGCTCACCAATGAAGGGGCAAACCCAAGCAGTATCTTAGTAAAGTGTCTTCTTTCTGCCCTGTGTTTGAAATTGAAATCAGTTAAGTACAGGAAATAGTTTGAATGCAAAGAACTTTCTTCTCTTGCATGCATTCAAGAATATCCTTTGACTGTCAGGGGAAAAGCTGTTCTTCCAATTGAAGTTACTGTTTATAGGGATGCTTAACACGTTAGAGAGAGAAAATTGCAATTGAAAGAGATGCAAGCATTGTTTCATTCTTTTGTTACTCTAATGTTACTTTAATTTTATAAGTGACACAATTTTTTTGGACATTTTTGCTTCTGTGATTCCTGTAGAATAATGTCAATTGCAATTCATTAGCTGTCTTTTAATTTAAAGACACGATGAAATTGCAATTTCATCTCTGTACATTTCCTTAGCTGAGTCACAGAAGAGATAAACATTTGTTGATTTGCCTTGACATAGTATCTTTTTTCTCTAAATTGTATTTTGATACATTTGATAGCTATAAGTATCTTCTGCCACCCACAATTAAAACTTTCTGTCTACAGTGAAATGGTTGCACTGATTTCTAGAAAAATGGTGAAAATACCAATTTGATTATGCAGGAAAGTCAGCTGCAGAAAAATGACTTCCATTCACTGCTCTTTGGAACTAGATGCAATTTGTCACTGCTACAGATACTGCTAACTATTGTAATCCTTCACTTTTTTTTTTTTTTTTTAATTCAGTCCTTATAAAATGGACATTGTGCGGGTTGTCATTTCTTGGACCAGCAAAGATTGTGATCTGTGCACGTGTAAGCCATACTCTTAAGGACCTTTTTTCAAATAAGTACATCTCAATTTCAAGGTATTTTCAGCCCATTCTCTCTCTCTAAGTATAAAACCTCTCAGCTGTACCAAGCTTGTTTGTAGCCACTCAGGTTATTTTTTTAGGATGGATGCGGATTGTGTCTATATTCAAAATAATTTCTCAGTCTTTGGAATGAAAAATGTATTTCATTAAAATGTTTACACAGTTTCAGGTGCTGCTTTTGCCCAACAGCTAGAATTCTCAAGTATTTGTGTTTATGTGTATGAAGAGATCAGGAGATGAGGTGCTTGGATGAATACTCCCAATAAACAGTTTGCATGCAGTCACCTGTTCAGGTAAGCTAGGAGTTTTTTTGGTAGGTTCCTCTGTGCCAATAATTCCTTGAATATTTATAACCAGGATGAGAAGTGACAGCAGGCTGTCGACATTTACCTAGCAAAGAATTGTTGTGCCTGTGTTAAACACCAACAACAGACTACCGGGTTCTCCTGAATCTTGAAATATTCAGTCACTTGTCAGCTCCTGTGTTATCATGAGGCTATACAGGCGTAGCTCCTTTGGATAACTTGTTCTAGCTAGGGAAATTATTTTTATCCTGAGTAAAGGTTGGGTTGTTCCTAGCACATACACATGCAAAGCAGTACTCAATACTTTCTTTTTAGTTGTTTTCATCAGATCACCTCTCTTCCAAAGTATTAGGTGACATTTACCTGTGAAATAGTGTTAACACAAAACCAGCTTCTCCTGTAATCTGGGGAACTAATATGGAAATTCAATGGATTTGGTTGTTTTGTATTGTTTTCCAAGTCTGCTGTATGCTTGATTCATTAATAAAAATTCATTTACATGCTACACCGTTAAATTAGTTTTTAGAAAGAACAGAAATAAAAGTGTGGAAACATTCTTTATGGTATTGCATATCTTGAAGCTGTTTTGCCTCAGCAGTATATTACTCCCTTTTGTCACTGTTTTTCAGATAGTTTGCCTTTCTTTATGTGAGATATAATGCTGAGTAAGACTTAATACTGAGAAGAGTGAAGAAATTGGTATGTAGAAACTGAAAAGGTGACTAGAATTCTTCATAATGGCTCTATTACCACTCCTCTCATCATCTGAGGATTTTTTTTTTTCCTCAGAAAAGAAAAATTTGTCAGCTTAGTTAAAGGGAAATGCCTCATGAAAAGTTTTATTGCCAGCCCTAGTAGCCCTTTTCGTGGATGTGTTTGAATCATTGACAGCATCTGCTCGGCTGCATAAGAGTTGGCATATCTCTATGAGCTGTAACTGCATATTCATTATTGTGTTGAAGTATTCTCGATCAGTCAGATCATTGGAAAATTACTTCTTGTTTTTGGAGCTACCAGTACAGAGACTTCTCTGTCCTAGGAAAGTGTATGAAAAAAGCACACATTTTGCTATCAGCCAAAAATGTATAGCAGAGCTCCTGACCCAGTTTACTAGCTTCAAGCAAACTGTTTGCATGAAATGTTGAATATGGCATCCTGGCCTTTATCAAAAATTGTGTAGTCATCAGGTCTAGAGAAGTGCCAGGACTTCTCTAGAGGAAGTCCTGGCTGCATCTTGATGCAGTGAGGCTGCATCTTGATCATTGTGCCCTATTCTGGGCCCCTTAGCACAAGAAAGACATTGAGGTGCTGGAGTGAGTCCAGAGAAGGGCAACAGACAACTCTTCTCCCAGACAACTAGGCAACTTGACAGGACAAGAAGAAATGGTCTCAAGGTGTGCCAAGGAAGGTTTAGGTTCAACACTGTGAAGAATTTCTTCATTGAAAGGGTTGTCAAGCATTGGAACAGGCTGCCCAGCAAAACAGTGAAGTCACCATCCTTGAATGTGTTCAAGGAAGTGACACGTTCAAGGATGTGGCACCTAGCACTTTTGTTAGTTGACATGGCAGAGTTCACTCAAATGCTGGACTCAATGGTCTTGGAGCTCTTTTCCAACCTTAATGATTCTATATAAACCTGCTTTACTGGAAGCTTTGAAGTTGGCATGTGATTCACTAGTATCTATATATAATTTATGTGGGTTTTTTATACAGTACAAATGTCATTCTCTTAGATAAATTTTTCTGCTTATGAGTTGACCTTTTTAATGTCAGTAGTAGATATATTAATAGAATCATGGTGATCCTGGGGTATGTACATCTTTTAATAGCAATTTTTTCATAGCAAATCAATTCCAACTGACAACAGAACCTCAAATCAGAATGACAAGAGAAAGGTGACGATAGACTGAGTCTGCTTGGAATAGATATCCCAGCCATAAAAATATGCACACAATTCTAGAAACTAATCATGCTTTCTCAAAGGAGAGCCTTGGAAGGAGGGCATGGATGACTGTGAAGAGACTGCTTAGAATCAAGTAATGGTTTATGGGAAATGTCAAACTGCACTTAGCTGTCAAAGCTCTTAATTTCATCCTGCAGTGGACAGTGCTACTGGAGTTTGTGCTTGTGGGGGGATAAAAAATGTGCTATATCGTTTGAAGAAATGTAGAAAAGCATCACATGCAGTGAAACTGAGCATTGCAGGATGCATGCGACTATCATCGTGGTTATAAATAAAATACAGCCTAGAAGAAGGTAACCTGTTATTACTCAAATATCATGAAAAGTTATGCTGGAGATGCTCAGGAGGATGCTCAGATGGCGTAAGTTCAGCCTAATGAGCTGAATCTCTCCAGACTGACCATTTATTGCAATTTATATTGGTAGGCAAAAAACACCCTTCTGTGATTATCTTCCATCTTGTCTGGGAAGCCTTTACCAGATAACACAGAGAAACCAAGAAAGGAGATAACGGTAAACTGTATTAAGATGGACAGCTTCCAGTGCTGCTGCTTGAGCATCAAAACTCTTCAAGGATCTTCAGCCAGGGCGTCTGACAGACAATTGGTAACAAACACATTTCCTGCAGAAACAAGTTATTTTTTCATGATGCCCTGGGGGCTACCTTTCATACCTTGCTGGCATTACCATCATACATTGCCACCGCAAAGCAGCAGCTTTGAAGGTAAATGGACAAGAAGTTAAGTTACCAAAAAAAAAAAACCCAGAAAAACAAAACAAAAATAAAAAACCAAAACAAAACACCAAAACCAAACAAAAAACTCACCCCAAAACCACAAAAAAACCCAAAACAAATAAAAAAAACCCCTCAAGACTGTCATTGTAATATCTACTGAGTAGTGTGATTCGGTGGGAGGAAGGTCCTACTTGTGTTGTATCCAGTAGTCATTGTACAGAATTCAGATGCATAAAGAACTCTTTGTTATAATGAATATTAATGAATGCATATATTGACAGATGGAGAATTTTCTGAGAAGTAAAATAGTTATTTAAAGTATTTCAAGCAGACCAGGAAATTAAGTACAGCATGTAGTCAGCCGTGTGGGAAGTCCTGTTGACCCTTTAGGTTAAACTTAGAATGTCTGTTATTTCTCTGTCAATTTATGTGGCATGGCACCTGACCGCTTTACAAGTTTGAAATAATTTTAAATATTTCTGTGAACAGGTTTCTTTAGATTTTTATAGCTTTAGTCTCAGTGTGCGTTCTGAGCACAATGAAGTAGAGAAGTAGAGAGAATTTTGGTTTTATAAGTGGTCTCCACAAACTGTTATTAAAAAATGCTTTACAGAATGGCTTTTAATATTTTTTTTTCTTTGCAGGGAAAAATAGATTTAATTTATGGCTATATATTTACATCACATCTTAAAATCTGCATAGTAAGATGGGTTTCTTGTTTGTGTTTTACTGCTGGGATTGAGAGTTTAGTCACTTTTAAGACTTGAAAGCATTTCAGTTTGTGAGATGTAAATGATGTTAGTGTTTTCACACCCTCTACATTTAAATAGGTTTAACAGCCACACCACTGAAACTGCAGATACTTAATAATGAGACTCCACATGAGTTTTTTTTCAATTTTCTGATAAAAAATTATCTTTGTCTATCATCTGATTCTGCATTACCAAGGAAGTCTTGTTTTTTTCCCTCAAGAAAGAAGATGTGGGGTTTGAGCATTTATTTTGATATGTTAGACTAAATTCTGCAGCCATCAGAGTTAGTGCAGGACTTGGCATCTCACAGGATTTATTAACATAAACCAAAGGAGAGAGGTGAAGATGCGTTGTCTTATTTTGATAATTCTTTTTAAAGTAACAAATGAAACAATGCTTCAAAGAAGTGGAAAACCAGTGCTGAAGTAACTTAAGGCTGGACAGTTCACAGAAATTGCTAGCTGGTAGTCTGAGCCATTAAGAGTTACCCAGATTGAAAATGTCCATCATGAACAAATTCCATTTGTAGGCGCAAAGTTTGAAAGCCTGCAATCCAAAACAGCAACCTCTTCCTGATGGTAGTGGAATTCATTAGAGAAATACTACTACATCTACATTTCCTTCACATTTCTTTAGAAGGTAACAGCTTCCAGGTTTGGTTTTTTTCCTCTTATCCATACTTGAGTAAGAATTGAAGTATACTTCAATGTGCTTTAAAAAACAAAATCAACAACAAAGACTTCCTAGAAAATAACAATAGAATTGATGCTGGCATTTGTTGTCCTCTCCAAATGTCAAGATATTCAATAATACACTCCCTGAGAAATCAGAAAGTATAAACTGGGGAAAAATAGCAGAACAGAGAGTTTCTACAAGACATTAAGGACAGACCCACTAAAAGGCCTAGCTGAGGTGGGAATATAAATGTCCTCTGAACACAGTATCTGCAACAGCTAGTGTATCTGAGCTCTAGCAGGCCATTAGCTGAAAGGACAACTGCATGCATTTTTAATGTGCTTTATTTGGATCCTTCACATCCTGACCAGTGTTTATGACTCCTTGAAAACACTTTGTAAAGCTATTACAGTATTTTGTTTAAGAACATAATTTCTGTTTGGAGAAAAGCCACTGAATAGAATGGGAATGTTGTTCAGACCTTTTTAACCTGTTGCAGATAATGGAAGGAGTGCAAACTGGCATCTTCAAAAGGTATGCAGATACCTCTGCTTGAACCTTACCTGGAAAATAATGTCTTTCATGATGCAGCTAGCAAATGTTTATGTGTATGCAGAGGTAAACATTCTGGAGTTTTTTTCTGAATGCCTTTGTAATTTACATAATGTTATTTTATAAGACTTTACAGTGGTGGGACTGGGCAGGGACATAAGTGCTACCCATTTTTTATTATCTGTGTACATCGTTAGAAATGAGAAAACAGCAATGTCTGAATATATTTATAGTAGTATGACAGAATCTCAGCCCTGCTGAAGTAAATAGGAATTTATTAAGATTACAGTAGTATCAGGATTTCATTATTAATTATAAGTACTTATAGTTTGTTCACACAATGCTTTTTCTGTATAGATTACTAAGTGCTTGCTGCCTCAAAAGTTTTGTTCAATTATATCTAGGAGAGAGGAGTTCCCTAGAGCAGCTGATATGTGATGAGCTCTGTTATAGAAGCTGACCAGTGATGCCAAGGATTTCACTTATGCTGTCAGTTCTGACTTTTAAAAGTGATCAGAACCCAGTGTGATAATCATGTTAATATTTGGTGTTGAAATGAAGCTGAACGTATCTGAGAATCTTGGCCCAGGCTTGAGTAGCAAACTGTCTTGTGAACCGTTCAGGTGAGAAAGCTACAAGTGAGAGGAATGATCTTTGGAAACTAATGAAATGAAACATTCAGTATGAAGCAAAAATATCTCTATTGCCCAATTAAAAGGTTTTACTTAAAATTAATCCTTTTCTATTTGAAGTTAATCTTAAGAACATAGAAAAATTCTTCACAAGTGACAATATTTCATATTAGTTATTAGCATTTAGTTTAATAATAGCATTTAGTTTAATAATATTCTTATTTTCATAAAGGTGAGAGATGTGAAATCCCATCCTGATGAAGTGAAAGGGAACCTTGTTAAGGTTTTGCAGGATACTGGGATATTTTGATTTCTGTCTTCATCTTGGACTTTGTTGAAAATCAGAGGGAGGAGATTGCTTGGTGGTTTTTTGTTTTGTTTTGTTTTTTTAAAGCTTTTATGTCCTGGAATGTGTAATATAAGGAGAAATCAACTATGTCTGAAAGGTAAAATATAAAATTGATTTTGATCTATTCCAATAACAACTTTCTTTTCCAGGAAATTACATGCTCTTGAATGTTGAAATTACATGTTCTTGAATCAATGAAACCCAAACATGTATGGATAACTGTATTCACTCAAATTACTCGAGTGGTTACTCAGGTACTAAATGAAAAGGGGAACATAAAATATTCCAGGCTGGAATGTTAAAGTATTAATGAATCATGAGTTTCAACATCATGAGAGGTCTAAAAATATCTTTCATATATCTTTTATTCAGGTTCTGTTAACAGGATTTTTGGTAGAAAGTCAATTTCTCTCTAGCCTTTGGTGCTGTCAAAGTAACTGAACATACGTGTAATTTTATACTGTCATCACAAAGGAGCATCATACTTAAACCAATAAAGAATCTTTGCTTTAAGTTTCTGTTTCAAATATCTGAGTAATTGTGGAAACTTCCACAGTATAAAGTGCACTTGGGTGTGATGAGTTGGACATATAGTGTTGAAACTTTTGTTATTGCTTAGGGTTTTGGTTTTGCAAGAAGCACAACTGTTGTGAGAGAACAGAGGAATAACACTAAGGATATGTCTTGGAAAGGGTTGACAGCCCCTGCAGTTTTATACTGAATATGAATTCACAAACCCACTGCAGATGAGAAGGTGCATCGAGTTGGATTATAAATAGACTGTAGTTAGCTTTGAAATGCATCCATTTTATTCTGAGCTTCCAGAAAAGTCCTACTGATATGTAGCTACAGTGAGAGCTCTAATGTTGGTAATAAAGAGAAAAAGACAGGAGTTTTATTTGGAGTCTTCTGACAGCTGTAAAAGAAAAAGAAATCCATATGTTGTTGTGGTGCCTTTTTTTTTCCCCTTACGAACAATAAAGGAGTAGATTAAAAAAACTTTCCATTCTCAGAAAACAGATCTTTTTTCCCCCAGAGAAATGTGCTCGGTGTGACTGGAAATGTATATGGTTCTTGGGTCCTTTTCTTCACTCTTCCTTTCTTGTGCTCAAATGCAGCAATCCCAATGTAATCCAGAAGAAGCCAGGTGCTGTTCTTTCTTGTGGTCTAAGGGAGGTGGAATGGCAAGGCCTACACTTCTGGTTTTGTCAGCAGAGCTCTCAAGTACCTTGAGATGGTACTCACCTGAATACACTGGTCAATGTACCATTTTTCTGATGCCAGCAGTAAAATCAGTGCTATGTTCTGCTCAGCCCAAATTAATAAATTTTGTCTTGTAGGGGATGACTAGAATGACTTGGATCTAAGAGTCAGCTAAGTCTGTTTAGAATACCTGTGGAGTTGCTATCAAAAGAATATTGAACAGTGTATCCCTGTCCTAGGTAAAATAGAAGTGTATTAAATTAAGGCATGTTATTCTTTCTGTATTCACTAATAATTTTGTGCAATCTCCCCTGCTTGCCACCTGGAGCAGACAAACATTTCTTCTGCCTCATTTAAGTACGTATTTACTGACTGAATAAATACATATCTCAAACGTGGGAAGTTTTGAATTCAGGTGGTAATTTTTAGCTTTTTAGGATGTGACTGATACAGTCCCCTCACCAAACATGAGAAATGCTACTAAACAAAATCTGAGGACAGCACTGTTGATTCTCCAAGTAATTTGATGTTGCTTCAGAAGACAGATGGTGATGATAAACCAGTGGAGAGCTGAGAGCCTTCAGCTTGTGTCAGCAACATGTTGGTCTCCAGTTTTGGACTCTATCTAACCATGAACTATTTTTAGAGGGAGCATAAGGATCCAAAGTAGTGCAATTACTGCCTTTGCGTGGAGTGCAGAGGTCTTCGGCATTTGCACAATTTATTTTCTACACAGCATGATGGGTTTCCTCAACATCCATATATGACTGCTTGCACACTCTGAGATCTGTCTTCGCAAAGTTAAGAGAGAAAATGGACACAATATACAGTCTGGTGTTGCAGATAGTTTGCAATGGAACAGAAAGGATCAGTTTGTGCCAATCTGGTGGTTAGCCCAGGTCCTTCAGCATGTGGAGGACTTTCAGGTAGCAGGTGAGCTGTTTTATTCCTAGGTAGACACTGCCTGATAAACTCTGAATCTTGTGGGCTTTCTGCAGCACTGATATAACCACTTAGGCATAAAGTAAAAACAGGTGTGCTTAATCTGTAAAAAGGAGAGACTAGTAGTATTCCTTCTAGGAACATACATGCTGTTTAACTGATGCCATGAGAGCTATTCACCCTTTGACATGATCATTTTTATAGCCATCATGCTGCTAGGGTTTCCATCATAAAGCAACTAAATAAACTATTTAATTTGTGGTAAATTCTTTTGTGTTCATGCTCCTTTTTGTTTGTCCAAAGCAAACTGCAAAATTTGCAGTTCTCTGGGTCATAAGATCTCACATCACTATATGAATCCAATTATTAACATTGTTAGAAACAAACTAACATGAAGCATTACAAAACTAACACTAAACAAAACCTATCAATAATTATCTGTGTTCTTTCACCTCACACTGCATTCTGAGCAATTTTCTTGCTCTTCCTCAAGCTTCCAGGCAAGCTTCAAGCTTGTTTTTCACCTAGTCGGATCTCCATTCTTGCTGGAATATTTATCAGTTTCTGTTCTGATACCTGTCCCTCTGTCTTGTTCATAACAGATGCCAGAGCTGTGAATTTTTAAAGGCAACTGCAGCCATTGTAGTTGACAAAATGTTTTGGGGCAATATTAGGTCTCTCATACTAAAATAAACTTCATAATAAAATAAAACTTCAGTTTTCTTATCTCAAAACACTGAAAACCAAAACATACTGTTATTGCAAAATATCCTACTAGTCTGTACAAAAGGTCATATTAGCTTGAGAGCATGTTTCTTGTGATTGTTTCCTGAAATTAACATTTTCTTTTACATACCTATCTTCCAGTGTAACTGTGCTAATGCCATTGTGCTACTGCTGAGTGTAGTGCACAATTATATAACAGCCTCTCTCGTAGAGTTTACTTTGGAAGTTAGACAAAAATATAATGTGAGTATATCAAGCACCTTTGGTCATTGAGGTACAATGAGCATAGACCATAATGATACCACTTTTATGGCCACATTTGAAAGCACAAGTACACTTCATCCTCTTTGATCCCTTTGTTCTAATGTTCAAAATAAATGTTAGCCACCAAATAAGATTTTATAATGCCACATATAAAGGTTTTTTTTTTTTTTTTTTTTAGCCAAGGACCTAAGAATCTTGTTCCACTAAATAAAAAATAGTAACAATTTGACAGAGGATGGAGCTTTGAAATTTTTTTTCCACTGTTGCAATAATTAATTGTTGTGGGGCATCAAATTCCATTGTGCAGTTTGCAAAGAGCACAGTTGTCACTCAAAACAAGTAATGAATTCATATATTTACATTACAATAGCTAACATGTCATGATGATACATATTTTCTCTGTAAAAATGTTTGCTTAGCTTTAGAAACCTTTTCTCTTTCTAGGAAAAAGACCCTCTATTTTGGTGGTCTTTCTTTAATAGCATGCACAGCAAGATATTTAAAAGGTAGTGGATATCCAGGGTGGGAATAAGAGTCAACAGTTCTAGTAGTGAGATGTTTTTACCAGGATCCTGGGGCTTGTGCTAATGAACCTTAGACACTTTCTATATTATCCAAACACTGGATGGTGGAAAATCCAACTGCTTTGACTACTTGGAGTATTTCTGTTCTCAGTGTGGGACTTTTGGAGAATATTTTGTATTTCCTATAATCACCTCTCCCCTGCTTGAACTTCTTTTTGCTTGTACAAGTTAAGCAACAGCTGACTTGAGTCCACTCAAGCACTTTTTTTGACCTTTTCAAGCAAACAATCTCTCATCACATCTGTAGAGAAACTTCAGGAAGGAATCTGTAAAACTGAGAAAAGCCAAACCAAAACTTTAAGTGTGGAGTAACTTGTTTTAGTATGCTACATCAGAAATAGAATTTAAATTAAAGGCTGGCTTATAGATGCATTGACTCTACTTAGCATCTATCGTGAGCTAGTTGTCTATTCAATGTGTATAGATGCATATTTCTTACATAGGTCCTATACTTAGTTTTATTTTAGTGGTACTAATTCTCAAAATATCTCTATTTAAAACTGAAAGACATCTCTTTGAAGTTTCTGTTCTTTATTTTACACCTCTGCTCACACTTTTCCACCCAGTCCAGCCCCCAACCAATCAAATCTAACATGTGCAAGGCTCATGAAGGTTTCTCTTAGATTAGGGATTCTTTTGTGTCATGTTTCCCTTCTTTTAAAGAAGGAAAACTGAGCTATGGAGACAAGTTAAGCTGGTTGGTCATCAGGGAAAAATGCAGAGCAATGCTGCACTGAATTTTGCATGGCAGTGTTGCATGATTTGACAGTGTCATTACCTATTGGGTAGTCAAGGCATCATCAACAGCCCTTGATAAAAGGCTGGAATCTGGTTGGGCTTTTTTCCGTTCTCTCCATTCATTGACCCAAACATGCCCACCAGAATGTTGGTTACCCTTTCTTTGGCTTAGGAAAAGTATAACAGGAGGTAGCTGAAGTACTCCTGAAGTACCTGTTGATAGAAACTTTCAAGTTTTCATATGTTTATCTGCTCCTGAGCATGTTTATCTTTAAACATGCAAGTTGCATAAAGTGATGTTTCCTTTCAAGAGAGCTATTTCTGAAATTTGTCAGTTTTATACTGTTTATTGTATCATCTGTCCTCTGTCTTTGCCTCATAATCTGTTGTGATTCCTATAATTACTATGGCTAGCCTAGAAAGGTATGACTTCCTTGAATATTTTTACATGCTTTATGAGTTTGTAAAGACGGACAGTTTTAACTTCTTTTGCTTGCTTCGTATTTTATCTGGCAGAATTCATGTATAAGGAAAAAAGCAAGGTGATACAATCTGTTCACTGTCTCTTCCTTGTGCTCTGATATCAGAGGACAATTTTATGCTATATTAATGTACAATTAATCCAACTGTACTTTCTCAAAAAACAACTATGGTATTTTTAACCCAGAATTCTTTTATATTATAAACACTGAGTTATCTGAGACTATGACAGAAATGCCTGATAAAAGCATTAGGGATGTGTTCAGGAGTGCTTTTTTTATTTTCAAGTAATAGGAATGTTTTTTCTATTTTTTAAGTAATAAGGATTCTTCTGCTAGAAAGAGCCCAGCCAGAACTTCCTTACACAGAAATGGCTGGTACTTAGAAGCAGGATCTGATTTATGTTGGGAACCCAATTTTGTGTAGAGTCACTAAAGAAGAGAAATGAAAACCCCTTCCCTTTCTCCAACCCCTGCTGTGCTTTCTGCGAAGTTAAGAGCAATAAAATATTTTAAAGCTGTCCTCAGACACCCTCATTTGCCTTAGAAAGCTTTTATTGGGAAGTGCCTGCTGGCGGATACTGTAGTTTTGCAGGCTGAGTTCACTGTACCACAGCAGACTGAGCAGCGCCCTGCATGTGTGATACATCACCTTGATGCTCGTCAGCCTGTCTCATAAGCTGAAGCGTTTTACTGGTTGATTTCATAGTTCATTAAAACACTTGCATTTTCCTCCAACAACTGAGTGGCAAATAAAAATACCACTGGGTTGCAGAGACTGTGCTACTAAGTAATTCTAGCCTAACTGGCCATGCCTCTAGTAAGCAGTAAAATTTTTAACTGTGACAGCACCATTATTAGTAATGCCTCATTCATCTTGTATTCACGTTCCTTAAATTGAACTGCTCTTTCCTTTGCTTTCTATTTACCATTATTTTAAATTATTCCCTAAAAAAGAAAAAGGAATGGATTTAATTCATCTACTTATGCAAAAGTTTGATGCTCTATCTTCAAAGAATTACATCCTCAAAATGTGGATGGAAAATAAAACTGAATTATTTACTTATTTCTGAAAGGGATTCTCATGCAAGGCTTGATTTACCTTGATTAATAGCAATTTACCACACATTTCAAAATGTGTTGCTAGTATTTTTAGCTCAAAATAGAGATACCTTAGAATTCCCTACTGCATTGAAAACTGTACTGAAGGCTGCAGTTGCTGTTTAATTTTTGGAGATACAATAAGATTTCATTTCAAATAGGTTTTGATAATAAATAACCAGTGAAGTGATTTAGTGTTAAACCTATATTTCGTCTTTTCATTTTTTATAATCACTTCCTTGGCTAACACCTTGAAAACACATTTTTTATCGAAGTAGTGTGAGGCTTATGAAGTAAATATAATTTCCTTCTTTTTCCTGGAAAGAGTTAGGTTTAAACACAAATAATATAAGCAAAATGTTGGCTTCATAGTGTTAACTAAAAGCATAAAATGCTTTTTCAAAAACCTGAAAGTGCAAGTAACAGTCTAAAGCAAGCCTTTTAGGTATGTTTTTCTATAAGAATAAGGGGGATTTGGTTTAATTTTTATTATCTTTCTTGGAAGAACACCTCCTGAAAAGGCTTCCAGAGATCATAAAAACAAATGTTGATGAGGTAAATTTCTAGAATTAAATATCAGGGATTTTTTTCTTCTTTTTAATAATTCTGTTTCTCCATCTAGCACTTATGAAAGATTAACCAGAAGAATGGTTGCAGTGAACCATGCCTGTAGTAAATGCCATTTCACTTTAAGGTTTTGAAAATTTTTTCTGCAAATATGAAGGATCTTTGTGTCTGTTGTCAAGAACAAGACACTGACCATCCCTGGAAGTTGTGCAAGGCACACAAGCTATAGTGTGATTCTGAGTACAGAATTTGAGTGTGATTTTGGGTACAGCGAGGTTTGAGGTTTTTACATATTCTTAGGGAATTAGTTAGTTATGTCCTAGGGCTACCGTCCTTTCTGAACTTCTTCCTTTTACTAAACAAAGTTTGATGGAATAGGTATGCATGAACTGAGGAAAACAATACTAGCAGGTTAGGACATAATGGCAGAAAATGTGGTGGTAATTCCTCTGCCTTCCTACCCCAACAGCCACCCTCCCATCAACACAAAAAAGAAAACAAACAAACAAAAAAACCCCCAAAAACAAAAAACAAAGCAACAAAAACCAAACAAAACACCAAAAAAGAAACACAGACAAAAATAAATCTACCCAAACCCACCAAAACCCTCTAAAAAACCAAAACAAAACAGCCAAAAACCCCCAACCTACTAACCAAACAAAAGATCCATTTAATAGATAAAAATTAGGATATTCATTTTGAGGCCTAAAAGGAACAGAAGAAAGAAGCAGCAGACACACCTAGAACCAATATTATAATTTCCCAATATTTTGCCTTTTTTCTTTCTTTTTTTTTTTTGGCTGTTTTGTTTTTGAGAGAGTATGGAAACATCTTGGTTAGAAACACAAGCTGTCATGACACTAGGTACATTTTAGTGGGTCATTTATTTTCAGAGGCACCAGCCCTTCCACTGTGTATGTGACTGCCATAGAAATAAGGTAGCCTGCTAAGCTGCCAGGTGCCAGGGAGATTTCATGCAATAAGAGTAGGGGCTGGGTGTGTTTTAGGACCAAATTATCTGTATATGCATGGGCAGGAATAATGATTATCTGCCAAAAAAACCCTACTTGATCTCTGCTTTTTCTTCCTTAGCACTGGTTTGCTTAATAATTTCTACTCCACAAACTTCTATAGGGCAAAAAAGTGAGATTGATACAACCACGCCTTGCTATCTATGGGTAGCAGATTTTAAAATGCAGCCCATTAGAAAGATTAGAGAAATATTGAGTAATATGCTTTACAACAGGTTAATCTGTGAGCAGTGTATCAGGTTTTTCTGGGTAAAACATAGTGACAACCAATGAAACAACTTTTACAGGAATTTAAAATTGACTTAACATAGGAGCTGCAGCACCGTTCCTAAAAGCAGGTACAAGACTGAAATATAAGAGAATTCTATAGGAGAATGAATTGTATGAGCAGCAGAGTAACTTCAGCCATTCTTTTTTTTTTTTTATGTGTTTTGATTTTTTTTAGTTTGGGTTTTTTTAATTTTTTTTAGTTGTTTTTTTTTTCCTCCCCAATGTTTACAGTGTTATGGACAAATTCTGTGAAGCAAAGCGTAACTGTGTGAGTTAAGGCGGGATACAGAAGTGTCCATTTACAGCCTGTAATGTTTTTAAGATTAAACAACCCTTTAAAATGTGTAAGACCCAGCCTAGCAAGAATTGCAGCTGGTTGCTTGGGGTAGTGGCAAGATCAGGGTGCTCTTGTGAGATCTGAAAGATAAGCCAGGAAGCCAGCATCCAACCAGAACATCAAAGCAGAAAAATGAAATAGCAAACTGCTGTAACTTTTATTGCTTAGAAAAGATAACACAGCATAAAGATTCTGTAAGTAATTGGTACACATGCATGGTTCTAATGGTAAAATAGTTAAAAAAATATGGGTGATGCACTGTTTCTTAGATGTTCTTGGACTGTTTTTTTTTGTTTTGTTTGTTTCTACTTTTGCACAGAATGAACTTGATTTTTTCAGATTAGATAAGAAAATATGTTTTTAAAGTATCCAGGACACTGCCACTGTTTCAAGAGTCTAGGTAGAATTAGAGACTTTGTGTTCATGTTTATCTTTAAAATGCTTTATTGAAATATGTGCATTTTATGATAGAGGATAAAACATCTTGTCCTAAGACCTTTTCATGGATTGCAATTGTCTTATGAAATTCCCTGTTGCCTCAGTGTATGCTGGATCAGGCTCACAGTAAATAAACTTGGAAAAATATCTATAAAATCAGTCAAACACATAATTTTTCTTCTTTAAAAAAAAAAATTAAAATGTGGATGTTTTTTGTTTAAGCTTCAGTTGTTTTGTTTTCTTTTTGTTGTTTTTTTTTTACTTCAATATTAAACAGGCATTAGCATACGTTCCCTTGAATGAAGAACTTAGAAAAAAAAATCCCCCCAAAAACTGCTGCCCTGTTCTATTTTTATTCTATAGTTTACTACTTCCACTTTAATTAATCTAATTTTATTACTCTATTGAATATTAAAAGTAGATTTTTATAGTTCCATCCTGATTCATTGAACTGCATCTCATAGTTCACTGTCAATACAGAAAACATAAAGCTCTTCCTGGGGTTATTATGTCTTTTCATGTTCTCTAAAAATTGTCTGTCTGCACTTAAGAGTTTTTCTTCTAGAGCTCAGTTGGAACCACCTGCCTTGGAGATAAAGTGCATTTCCTTAGGCTCAAAGTCAGCTTCTGATAGACTGCAGCCAGACCTCATTTTTTACCATTTTTTCAGCTTAATTTTTCCTGATGTTTCTCCAGATCATGATTTTTCTTATTAACTCCTCTCCTAATGGTACCACACCACCTGGGGTGCTTCAACACTTCATTTCTACTTGGGCTGTGTATTCTGGTTCAGTGATGCAGGTTGATTCCCATTCATCAGTAGCACAGTATAATGCTTTCCTGAACAAATCCCCTGCTTTCCTAGTGTACCAAATTACTGAAGACAATTTTGGCTGCCTCTTCACATTTCTTAGGCTGATCAGTGAGTCTTGAAACCTTTTTTTAGCTTTATGGAGCAGCAGACCTTCCCACCTGTCTGATTATTATACAGACAAACTAAACTGAAAAGGAACAACCCAGATGCCTAAACAGGGGCATCAGAGGAATGCACAACATATAATCTAAGACATAACAGAGGTTGGGCAGCTAGGCTCTGTGATTAATGGGAGACACTTCAGGACTGACAGCTGGAGAACACTCAGGATACTTTAAAACACAAGATACATGTCTTTAGGCTCCCAAATGACTCTGCATAATTCCTGCTCTGAAAGAAAGTGTTATTGCAGCTAAATAAAAGTAAAACCACTTGGTCCAAAATCTACATTTGATTTTTCTTTTTAAATTCAGTTATTTTAATGGTCATAGTTTCAATGCCTATTCTAATTGCAATGTATAAATTTGACAAAATGTGTCTGTTTATGGTTAGGTCTTCTGAAAAATCACAGGAAATATTTGAAGTATTGTGAAAGAATTTAAGGCACAGAAAGTCAGAAAAGAGCCCATTGGTTCTAGTTAACATGGAAGAAAAATTTTTAATGCAGTCATTCTTTCTGAATATGCTGTAGTCTTGCACTGGAGGGAGGTAAGGAAATATTATTAAAATATACAGACTCATGCACTTTAAGCTTTACTTCTCTTTAAGCTTCCTTCAGCCAGAGGAGTTAAATAGCACTGTACTATTATTAGAGAATTTAATTTTCTAGTCTTTGTACTGCTAAGCTATTTTAATTTCCTAATAGTACCAAAATATAGACACTTTGAAATTTCAGGTTTCACTTTCTTGAAATTGTGAAAGTATTTTTTTGTAGAATTCATGGTTTCAGAGGATGTCCTTTTTTCATAAAAGAAGATCCCAATCTTGAAGGGAGAGTGCTGGGGGAATGAATATTGACTTGTATTAATGTTAGAAATAAAGTAAGGTTGAAGCATAATTTTCTTTCAGTGAAGCAATGAAAATGAGAAGAGATGCTTAAAAAATGCTAATGAAGGACTCAATTATGAAGAAACTTCAAAACTCAAAGCACCCAGGAAATTGCCACTTATTCATATTGCAGTGAAACACATTTCATCCTATTGGGTAATTTTTTTTTTTTTTTTCCCATGAGCTAAAGACTTCATTATTTCAACTATTTCATAGCCTTGACTCCCACACACAGCTGCACTGGTATTTGGGGTTGGATGTGCAGGAATAAGCAAGACTGTGGCAAATATCTCATCTTTGCCAAACATGGTTAGAAAAAGAGAAGAACCTGGTGTATCTAGAAGAACAAGGAAAATAAGTTGGAAAAGTTGGATGCACAGTGACTTCTGTGCTCAAGGTTTTGTTTATGAGTGCTGTCTACCCTTATATGTTGTTTCATCTGTTCTGCTCAATGGAGAGATTACACACAAAAAAATTGTGAAGCCTTATGCTCCTTGAATAAGGCTTTTGTCTGTGAAGTGACATGTCTGTTTTAGACAAAGCCTAGTAACAGAGGCAATTAGCTGATAACTCTATTCCGAGTATTTTAAAATCTTAGTTTGAGATAAAACTGCATTTAAAAAGAATGAAGCTACTAATGATAATTCTAGGTATGTTCATGGCATATCCTTGATGAGAGCAGAGCTCTTGTCCTTTGTTTTTACTATGGTTCCAGGTAAAGACATCTGAAAAGGTTTGGCTAATTTAGTGACTGATGTTACCTCATACTTGTTCCATTTATAGACTAGATGAAGAACTGTTTGATAGTGGCTCTATCATTAATGACAAACACAAGACCACAGGAGAAAGAAACTTCTAAATTATTAACTGCCTGATCAGCAACTCAGTTGGGAATTTCACTGGGTCATGAATGCTGACAGGTTGTCAGGGAAACAGGAATAACTTAGACAACAGCCTAGGCTGGAAGATGAAATATTTTTACATAGTTTTGGTGTCTATTAGCTGAGCTGTGTTTGCAACTGGAAAACACAGTAATGTTTAATGTTTTTTTATTCAATACAGGCAAGTTGAAGAATCACATAATGGTTTGGGTTGGAAGTAACCTCTGGAGACCATCTAGTCCAAATCCCTGCTCAAGCAGGTTCACCTAGAGTAGGTTGCACAGGATCACATCCAGGCAAGTTTTTAATATCTCCAGAGAAGGAAACTCTACAACCACTCTTTGCAGCCTTGGACAATTTAGGTTTTAATTTAGAATCTTGATCTGTAGGTTCTGGTTTGATTAATGAGAAACTCCTTGGATTTTCATCATTCTCCCCCTCCCTCATCTTTTTTTCCCGTTCTACCCATTCATTAAAATATTCCTTTGATATCTTGGCATTTCAAGCAATTAATAGTGTTATGAAGCTTGCTTTAGCTTCCAAGTATGGTGATCCAAAATTCAAGGTGGTTCAGGTATCGTCATTTCTGCTTAGACTTTTATTTAGTCTGCCTCCTTTGCTAGCCATACGCACTTAAGGACCAGTAACAGTACTTCTGACAGCTGAGGCAGCTTCCTTTTGTTATGGGTCATAAAACAACCACCTGTAAGGGCAAGTTGAGAATCATAGGCAGGAAAAAAAAAATGCTGTGTTTGACTGGGAGTAAGATTCAGTCTAGGATTTTGAGAAATGGGGTTTTGATTAGCAGGATGAACTTTCCTGCCTGCATTAGCACTTGGGATGTAGAAAGCTGTGAAATGGATTCTATGGCTCTGAAGCTCTCAAAACTCTCAGTGACATGCTCATTAGAATGACTGCTGGTCCATAAAACTTACCTGTTTTTCTGAGTATTTGCTTATGTGGAAACCATCCTTCTGGAAGAGGGCTAAACCAACTGTTACAAAAGAATATTTGTATTTCAAAACTTTATCTGCTAGGATAACTGGTCACTCTTCATCGGTTTTTTTCCTGGTTCTTAGTGTGTATGCTAACACTAGTTAGGAAGATGAGGCAAAAGTTTTTCACTCACTGTTTTTTCACTCATTTGACTGGTCATATAGGGAGTAAGACAGTATAGGACCATCAATGACTATAAATCAGTATTCCCCAAATGTTAAAGGATCTGTTATTTAGCAACCAATCTCTTGAATCTTTTTGTGTTAAATAAGAGCAATCATACCACTGAACACTTATTAATACAGGTATAGTCTTCAAATCTCAAATGGAGTAATCTAGATTTTCTGGGACAGTTTGCAAAGAAATAAAACTGATGGGAAGCCTGGAATCAGAGGGCCCGCAATAACCTTTGACCGGCAAAATATCAAAGATGAGGTTTTAAAGTTTTAGCTGTGTTAAGAATTTCAGATTTAAACATGTTACATTTACACAGCAGGCTCTTATGGTACCCGAAGCCAGGTTTGCCTGAATTGTCATCATTGCAGATGGAATGCATAGCAAAGTATTTTTTATATTTTCCTTATTCTTGTATAAAATTTTGTACCAGTCTGATGTTCTTGGAGTAGACAAATTAAAATACATGGGAAAATTATGTCCTTAATGATGATCTTTACCACTCAAATGTACAATAGAGAAAAAAATAGATTGCTGTTGTGACTATTCCAAGTCTTTCTTACCCCTTTATGTACTTTACAGTGTGTGAAAGGCTGAACTTTCCATCAGCACTATTCTGCTGTATTTCTATGTCTTAGTGTTGCCCTAACAATGGAGAAAAACTTGATATATTTCACTCAACTGGTTGTCTAGAGTCCCTCTATACTTACTGGAGGGAAACAAGCACAAGGAAGTGGTTTGTTCCATCCTACAATGTAAATAGCTGCTTTTGGAGCAAGTCTGCTCATTTCATGGAAATGCACATTTCCTTCTATCAATTCAGATAACTGGAGTGTTTAAATCTATGTCTGGGCAGATTAAATGCAGCAAAATGACAAAGAATAGGTAAAATTATAGCTTTTAACTGGATAGGAAAATAAAGCGTTGCTCAATCAGACTTTCTCAGATCCCAGAGAATTTTCTTGTGGGTTAGAAAGCTTGAATAAAATTAATGTTAAATTATGTTTCACATAACAGTAATTTCTTTTATTATGTGTTGTGATATGTACATTACTGGATTCTCCTTCAGCTGGGTTTCTTTTCTGTTAATATTTTAGGGTTTTGTTTGTTTCCTTGTTTAAATTCTTAACAACCTTATCCCACTCATGGTCAGTAGAAAAAAAATTCACTTTCTTCCCTAGACTTCTCAAATCCTCTTCTAGAAAAACTCTACTTCCTCATCTTTCTTAAATGTAGGAACAAATTACCTTTTACATTTATTAGAAGGTAAAAAACAAGCTGCAGCTCCTTTTGGTTATATTTTTGTTTGATTCTTTTACAAGCAAACCTTTCACAAATGTAACACCAATAAAATAAACTCTCTACGTTGCCTGTTAGTAAAATGGGGAAGCAAACCATACCCCATAGTATTCAAGATCTTCAAATTCATTTTTTCTCTATTTCAAAGTAGTGGGTTTTAACTGCTAATGAAAGCATTATAAAGACTGGCTTCTGAAGGGGGGGGGATAAAGCTTTAATTTTTTTCCGCTCATATTCTCTCTGCCATCAGTTTATGGTTCAGAAACACAACCATTTTGCTCTTCAGGACTAAATTAATTTGATGCCCTATCACAGTGCATTCAAATTATCAAAGTCTCATTCTTGCCCTAAAATATGTTATTGAAGTGAGAATACTGATCTGCTTGCATTTTTGCATTTATCCATATTTGCATGGATAGCTCAAAAATACTTAGCTACAAAACTGTGGATTAAATATCTCAGTTTCTTCTTGCAGGTGATTATCTTTTTTCCCTTCCTACCATGTATTAAAGTATTATTTCCCTGTAGGTTGGTTGTTTTCCCTCTTGCTATCTAATCAAAAGCTTCAATGTTTTATTCTCCATAGTGATCACTTAAACTTGGGGCCCTGGAGGTTTCACAGCTGAAGAACTACTTTAATATAATATACAGTTAGAGGAAGCTACAAAAGCCTTGCCTACAATGGGGACGCAAAGAAGAATGCAAATATATTTATTAGTGGCTTTTAATGGGGCCTCTTTTGGTAAATGAAGATCAGATTATCAAATGGACTTTGATATCTTTTATTTTTTCGGAATAGTACTATCACTGAAATATAACACATGCCATTCATGCCAGCCCATAATTCTGGTGACCTTTATAACAAAATTGTGGATTGAAGAGGAGCTAGACTATATATGCATGTGAGAACAATGTATATATGAACAACAGGTCATTAACTTCTGATGTTTTTCTGAAATCTTCTTTATTGTCTATTCCCTCAAGTTTTCTGTGCCCTGCAGAGGTATTCCTCAGCACCTAGTGTGACTCAGGGGGTAGCCTAGTGTTACTGGGTACAATAACAATGATTTATTTTAATATATATACACAATATTATTTTATACTTCAGCTTGCCTCCAGTAGTGTCTAAATGATGAAATGTTTTTTCCCTATGTAAAATACCAACTTGCATGACCTCAGTGCACTTCATGTTTTGTTTCCAGCACTCAATCTCTGTTACTGAAGAATGGCACCTCATTGAAAAGAGAACTCAGTATCTAATTAGAACTAATGATTTTCAAAGCTGATAAACACCTACTAAGGATCAGGAACTGCAGAGGTCTTCAGGCAACTTAATATCATTAATATACCCACTTCTATGCAGTCAACAATAAGTGCTCTTTTATGAATTGTATCTACGTGTGTGTCTCTGAACCTCTTGGTGGTTTTGGTTGGTTGGGATGTGTGCTGAAAACCGATGATCTTTTTGTCCAGGAAAGTTAAAGTGGCTTATTCTTCATCAGTGGTGTCTTATATCCCTTTGCAAAAAAACTTTGGTGTGTCAGCTGATACCAGCTACTCAAGAGTAACTTGAGTGATAGAAAAACAGGGTAATAGAAAAAGATCATTAAATAAAGGAAATCTTTAAACATTACTTTAAACAGTAATTTAAAGAGTCAGTTTATTTGCATTACTAGGCCTTGGTGGATGATGATTAGGGAAACATTTTCTCATTTGTTTCTGTTTTGACATTTGCTGCAAAAGAAGGAAAAGATAGTCTGAAGTACAAACTGATGATTGCAGGTCTTGCAAGGTCTGCATGAAAGGCATGATGTGTAATTAGCACAAGAATGATTTGCATACGGCACAAACATGAATGTCTGAATTTTGTGTGGCAAAGACTAAGAAGTTGCACAGATGAAGAGAGATAACATGAGGAAGGAATGTTTTCTGTACCAGCATTTAATAGTTACGAGTGCTTGCAACCTAGCAAACTTTTCAAGAACAGGCAGTATCACTTTTCTAATACTGAAAAAGCAAACAGTGCTATTAGTTCATAACTCAAAAGCTGGGTCATCAGCAGCTGGAAGAATTCAAGGGAAAGCAGTGGTGTCTGACAAATATTTGGATTAAAGGGGCCATTGTTGCCTTGATCCATGTGTGCTTACTCCAGCAAAGGCTCCCAAAAGCTTTTTTTTTCTACTTACAAAACTGCTGAAAATACTTTTATTTCTATATCATACTGCTTAGGCAAAGTAGAAAAATAGGAGTTTTTCCAGTTTTATGAGTAATAATTTTCATATTTACAGATGGAACTCAATAATTATGTATTTATATCATCATCATTAATTAATTTTTGTCTGCCTAGCATAGTAAAATGTTCAAGATTGGCATGTTTAATGTCTTTTACTTATGATTAATTATCAAAGTGACAATGTTCACCTATTTCAGTTTTATGCAGGGGAAGTGCCATTATGGCAAAATGCTCATTTATCATTAATAGAGGTAGTTGAGGAGGCTGTTTCTTCATTTTATAATCCTTTCAAATTACATATTTCATCATATTAATAACATGTTACACTGCTATTCTTACAGCTACTTTTGGGCAGTCAGGAGACATCCCAGTTTATACTCTTTAATCCTTGGCACTCACTGAATGACTGCTTCTCTTCCTGGAACTAATTTGGAGGGTTAAAAGGATCAGGATCTTTGCCATCATTTGTTCTACTATATTAAAGGATAAATAAGTGAATAGAACTGTGCTCTGGTAGTTTTCAATTCAGACCCCTACGAAAGTGGCATGTTCCTTGCTTCTGTCAAAGTTTGGAAGTTTTTCTTTATCTGCTGGAGTTCCTTAACTGCAATACACACTAGGCCAATAGTAAGAAGCTTTTGGATTCAGGCCTGTAACAAAATTTGTTGTTTCTTTCCACTTTTTTTTTTTTTCACTTTTTTGTATAGAAAATACTATTGTGCATTTGTTGAAGACTTTGGGAAAACTTCTTGACTTCCACTGAGAAAAAGGATTTTTACTTTTGACTAAAGAGGCATTTCCTGGTACTATGTATGTCTTTACTCTTTATTTTTTTACTTCTCTTTTTGAAGTTCTAAGAGAGCTTAGCAACCATCAGACTCTGAGGATGTATCCTACTGGGCAGTCGTTTTTGCTTTTAAATTTGAATTGTTGAGGGGGTTTTTGTTTGTTTATTTGTTTGCTTTTTCCCCTAGGAGTGACATTCATAGTTACATTTTGCTGTCTTTAGAAAAGCTTCAGTTGGCCTTCAGTTTGGCTCTAGTCCATACAGCCAAGCTCTTTAACATCTGAGAGGAACAGCCTCAGGATATCTAAGAACGCTCTGTAGGATACAGTTTACCTCCTAATCTCCCTTTTCATCTATAGATGCCCCTTCAGGAAGTTTCTTATATCTGTAATTAACTAAATAAGGATAAAGTGGAGTAAAAAAATTAAAATACTTGTCTTGCCATGCCAGAATGACAATAGTGAGTGGCAATTTGCAGAATGAAAATATTCTTTTAGGGCCTAGAGCCATATTCCATGGACACACATTAAATGGTAAAGCTCTGACCTATGAGCTTTCTCTGTTCAACAGAAAACCAGGCTTGGTTCTTGGTGGTGGTTGGTTCCAGTGAGATATGGACCCATGGAAATATACTACAGTGCTAATTGTTTATTGCAGTTGTGACAGAAAAATTAAATAATATTGGCAATGAAATTCATACTTTGAGTTGTATCTGTTTGGACAAAATGAATCAGTTTCTACTTTTTATTATCATATATGTTTGTTCTTGTCTGAACAACTACTGCAAACCTCAGGCACAAGAGCTTAATTCTTTACTGATAAAAGCCAGGGATGGTAACATAGTAACTTTTGTCTCAAAGGCTTAAAAATGAGGCTAAGTGGTTCTTTTATGGTGGTAGTGATTATAGTATTTCAGCTTATTCTTTTAAACTTGCATTTAACTCATTTTTAAGGAATCAGAATTTATATAATGCAATACTCAAAATAACTAAACCAAGATCAGGGTTGCTGCACAAATTCCTTTCTTTTTTTGCCTGTTTCTCCCCACCCAATATGTAAATAGTATTTAAAATATGTTAGCATTGTCATGAAAATCCAGTGTGTGCCTATGTTCTGTTTATCTCATTGCAAATGCCATAGAAGACAATATTTAACCAGTGAGTTCTTTCCTTTGTATAGATATGTGGATATACAAAAGGAAGATGGAATTATACAAAAGAAAGATGGAATTATTTTGTTGCTAATTCCTCAGATAGTTAATTCTTTTACTTGTATAAATAATTAATGGATTTTTTTCTTCTTTTTGAAAGATTTGGTCTTTAAAAAAATCTCTTTCAAGACAACATCATGACTTTAATGGATTTCAATAGCTACATCAGTATTATATCTTGGAGAAGCATCCAGATTTTATTGCTAACAAAATTTTCAGCACAAAAGTTTGAACTACAATTTCTGGCTGTGTCTTATGTATTAAAATTGTTCTGCTAAGTGTGGTGTCCTACAGTAAGGCAAAAATTTCATTTAGAAAATATGCATCTTAACATACTTTACTGAGAAAACAGCCATTTCTAGAAAAAGATTAAAACATTCCAACAGTTGCCTTCACCTAACTATTTTGCTGTGTCATGTTGGAAGCACTTTTGGAGAGATGCAAAGGGAAAGGAGAAGAGAAAAACCCTTTTGAATACTTGAATTTGGGTATTTTTCCCCTTTGCCCATTGCTTCTTAGACATCAAATTTTCTTTATAAAAATTGGGTTTTTTTATTATTTACATGACTAAATTAACATCATCTAGGAATGAATTAATAATACTAAATAGAAGGACTGTGTAAGTACAGCCACTCATCTGTCTTTTGGAGCTCATGCCTGTTTTATTTATGAGTGATGGCATACAAGTAGAGATCATGTTGTACTTCCCAACAGATTGTCGTGATTTAGGAATGCTACTCCCTGGTTTAGTGGTCCCACAAAGATTCTCCAAACCACCAGGACATGCCACTTCCTGGCTCCCTCACCATCCCCTCCCTCCGCAGTGGGTTGGAGAAGAGAATTGTAGGCACAAAAGATAAATATAATGGATTAAGATAAGAACGATTTACTGGAACAGCAAAAGTATTGATGAGGAAGGGTACGAGGAACAATTTAGGAGGGAACAAAGGAACAATTTACACAAAACCCCCCCCAAAACCCAACAACACCCAATGGCTCAGCCTGCCAGGCTCACTCGACCAGAAGGAACCCCTTCTCTCCATGCCTGACAATGATGTGAGGTGGGATAGAGTAACGTCCAAGCCATTCACCCTGGCTGCTGCAAAAATGAACCCAGTCCTGACCAGAACCAAAACACAGATAAACCAAAGAATTACTTCTTATAGACAAGAAAATAACTTTTAAAAGATGTTTTGGCCACTCATTCATTATCTATTTTATTTAGAAATGGTGAAGAGTTAATTCCCCACACCTTCCTGCCCTGATATGTTAGTGGTATTAGAAATGCTATTTTTGTAGTTTGTAAAGCACCATAAGAGTAATAGATTTTCATTACAGTGTAATTCCAAAAATGATTAGAGAACTCTAAGGAAACTTTATTGCATGGTCAAAATAATAACTCTAATTTATATGTGTGCTTATAAAAGTGCTGGGAAAAGTCTCTGCTTATAGGTAAATAACTTGCCTTTCTAGGCTTGAATGAATAATAGAAGCTGCTGTGACTGTGAATAAAATTAAACAAAGATGTTCATTAACACATGGAAGATATGGAGCAAAAGTAATTCATCTAGGTCATAAAGGAGATAACCATATGTGGAGAACAGTAAGAATGCTAAGGCCAGTAGCCTGATTTTACTTGTGAGACAAGTAGTGTCATAAAAACTAGCAGAGCATTAAGTGCATAGACATGAGAAATATTGAGTTTAAAGCAGTGTGAGATGTTTCATTTATAGAGGGAACAAACCCTTAAAAATCTACTTGCTTTTTTTCTCCTACTAGAGCAAAACTGTGAAGACTTGGTGAAACAATATTTTGGTAAAATAATCCAACACTGAACAATGGCAATGTTCAGTGTGAATTACTACAAAAACCTAGTGATGTAACAGCAATTCTAAAAGAGAGACACTTATTTTTTTTTATTCTATATATAATACAAAGCTAGTAAATTTTCCAGTAACTTTACATTTTACTGATGTTATCTACATTTTGCTTATTGGTTTCATGATAGCCCAGACAACAATAAAGGAAAATAGATGATGACTATTAGCCAGCCATTGTGTCCTTAAAAATAAAACAAAGACAATCAAAAAATACCAGAACAAAAAAAAAAAAAAAACAAATCTAAAACAATCTAAAAATTATAGTTTTGAGGGTTTTTTGTACTAGAAATTAGTATCTTCAATTCATTCTCCAATAGAAATTAGACATATCACTTCACTGTAGATTGAATGTCATTCTGGGAAGTAAAAATACTTTTGAATGAAGTCCTACTGTCAGATTTTAATAAATGAACCAGTAGCCTAATCTTCCAAGTCCTGCAGAGCTCTGAGTCCAAAAGAAGTTCTGGCAAATAGCTGGGAATCATGGATAGTTTAACGGTTTTGGTAGGGGTTGAGCTTGTTAATATATTTTTAATGATTCCATAGTTCTGTCTATGCATTTTTTAATTTACTGATTCTTGGAAATTTGAGACAATGACAATGATTAACATGTTTGCGTAATTGTAATTTCTGTTTGGGTCTAGGAAAACAGCGCATACAGTGTGTCTTTTTGAGAGGTACCTCTTCTAAGGTATATAAGATTATTTCTGAGAAGGAATCTTAAATACTAGTTATCAAGAGGACAGCACAAAGAGAAGTGTTTTCTGTCAAAAACGTTTAGGTTTTTGTTTAGTCATATTTGAACTGTGTTCAGAAGTCATGATTCTGGTTAGTTTCATGAAATTCTAAAGCATAGAGAATTTATTTTGGCATGCATATGTAGTGAAACTTCAGGTTTTTACTTTCTACTAATACATTGAACCTACTGGATGAAATGGAAATACAGCAATGACTTCCATGTCATTAAATAGAGCAAATTAACAAGTATGTGCTATTCTGTCCTTATTTTCCAAGCAAATCACTCTTGAGTGGTGTCACCTTGACTGTTCCACAAGCATAGCTGTCATCAGGCTTTGGGCTCTGAACGTTTGTAATATTCATATGACAATGAACAACCAAAGATTTTTTTATTCTACACAATGAGTGTGATAAAGAAAGTTTGTGTGCATATACCAAACAGCTGCTGAGGTGGGATTCTCAAGTACTAACACAAATAAGCAAATTTAAATTGACTTATTCAGTGAGGGTATAGGACCCCTGACTGTGTAGTACGAAGAAACAGGGCTGCTGAGATCAGAAATAGAAACAGGTAATTTCATACATTTTTTAAAAATCTGAACTACAGAATACTTGAAATTTTCTGTAAGTTGCACAGGTGAAAGGATCTTTGTAAGGGACAGATGTCAATAGTAATAGCAACACCAGCAACTCTGTGTCTGTAGGGGAATTCTCTGAAACAGCAAGCTAATATGACTGTACTTCATTCAGTCACACTATTTCCACTGACTTTAGTGGTTTCTGGATGTAGCCTTCTATATCTGCCTTAATCTCTGCATTGAATTAATTTCCAATTTTTCTAATTATCTTAACTTTCTTCATTTCAGAAGGGCAGTTCACCTTGGACCTCATGAAGTAATGATTTTGTTACAGATCAAATTAACATTTCCTGTCACATAGCTCGTTTGCTGAAAAAGGAAAAGTTCTTCTAGGATGAATAAGATCAAGTGTCCATCTAACTTACTTTATGGGCAGAAATCTCCTATCCTCAAGCACATTGTGGCTCTTAAAATATCTCCAGATCTTAATTGTTTCCCTTTGTATGGGTTTGGTATATTTAAACAACATGCCTTTAGTATTTCTCAGTTTAAAATTCATGTGCCACATAGAAGTTGACCTTTAAGTATTGAAAACCTTGCATAGCCTCTCCCACATGAAGTTGAGCTGGATAGTCAGCAGATCCATATGGATCCCTATAAGGAACACTGATCATACTTCTTCATACAGAATAAGCTCAGTTTGTCATGCATTCAGAAAGTGTATTTGGGTGAAAAGGTAGAGGACTCTAAATGTCTATAAGCCATTTGTGCATGTCAGCAATTCATTCAGAAAATACTTTTGGTCTTTTTCTCAAACAGCTTTTGCTCCCAGGGTCTCGTGGCTTCTTGCATTGTGTGAGGCTTGTTCCACTCCATGGTCAGGGCTGCGTGACAGCCCTGCTGACACCCCAGAAAAGCACATTTGTAGTCCTGGTGCCTTTATCTAAGGGAAGTTGTCTTCTTCAGGTTATGTACAGTTAGGATCTTTCCCTGGGTGAAAGAAAGATCAGAAAATCCTGCTGCTTGCAAAATTTTAATCCATTAAATACATAAAACAGAGTTTTCTTTTCCTTTCAACTCAGAATGTGCTATGTCTAACACAGGCAAATAATAACTGTATCATTAATCATTAATAGGCCAGTAGCAAAACACAGGATCAACTTAATCCTTTTGGACATTGATGAGTGCACACTGCCACTTTAAATAATGGCATAAAAGGCATCATTACTACCCAATATGGATTTACCACAGTAAATGAGTTTGAGTTACTGTATATATTTTGCACTCCATACCCTGTTATCAATAATAGTTCTCATGCCTTACAAAGGGCAACATGAGCAGGAAAAGAATAATTGCCATTCTGCATAGAGGCAGTTTATTGATGAGGTGGACAGAAGTAATATTTTTAGCCTGCTGGGTGTCCATCTGTAAGCAGTTTCCTGGAGCTGCCACTTTTCCTTTCTCTGGAAACTGTTATGGCTTTTTCTGTCCAATGAAAATAATGAGATCCATCTATCAAACAGAGAACAAACAATAAACTCTATACCTTCCGATTAATTTGTTTTTTACCTCTGTTTACCAATGTGCATGCAGTTAACTATCCATCGTATTATATGCATGTAAAGACTACGTTTCTCAAAAGGTTGAATCTATTAACCGTTTTGCTAGCAAAATATATCTGCATGCCCTCCAGCTAAACAGGAGACTTGAAAAAAAAAATCAATCCATTTGAAGTGCCAGAATGTAACAACATAGTGTGCTATAAAATCATACCATCCAATCTAAAGTCTGTATCCTCTGTTATTTTCATAACTTATAGTCCATAAAAAACCTTTTCATGGCAAAAGAATAATGCATTTCAGTCAAAATATGCAGTAGTGAGTAATTTCAGGATATAGTATGTTTACATTAAATGTAGAGATTCCTCAAAAATACATGGCTCTGGTACTTGAAGTCAGAGTGGCTTCTCACCACATTGTAGCAATTTATTTTGTCCTAGCTGTATTTCCCTCTCTTAGATGGCTTTCCACTGTTTTTGCACAGGGATTTTCAAAGACTGTGGGATTGGCTATACCACATGATGACCAAGATGTATACTCCTTTTGGCCACTGATGTGGTAATTTTGTTGTTTTAGTCAGTGTGTTTTTTGGATTTGGGTTTTTTTTTAGAACATTGCTTTGTTATGGGGCTTTGCTTTTGTGTATCTTTTGTATCATTAAGAGGTGCTTGAATCTGGATGCTATTAATTTCCTTGAACAGGTTTGTGTGTTATTTCCATGTGTAAAACATGTGAGTTCAGCTTATCAGGACACAGATGGCACATCAAAAAAAAATCTAAGAAGTGAACTAGGCAGAAACATTGGTTTGTCTATCACTACACAAGAGTATACATACACACAAAACAACGGAAGAAATCAGCTCCAAGGTGCCAAATTTTCGTGCCTAAAAGCCTGGAACAATGAAGATGACTCACAACAGTACAGTCAGCCTTATGAGACTATGCCTGAGGAAATTCTTAGTGTTAGAAAAGCTAGAAAAGGAGTCATGCTTCATATCTTGGGAACCTGGCTGGCTGACTATGGATAGTTTTGTATGAATGGCTTAAGCACTGTATCATTGCCATTAGCCATTCTCAAATACAGTAAAATTCCACTAGGGAAGAACTTGCTTGCTTTTTGAAAAAGAGGGGATCTGTTGTGAAGGAAAGGGTTAATAGGCTTCAGAATTCATGTGGCAAAAGAAAAATAAGATGAAAAAGAAAGAAAGCCAAGAAGAAAATGTCTTTCTATGTAGTTCTGTCTAAATCAAAGCAATTTCTAGCTGCCCTAAGTTAAACAATTGGTAGATGACATTTTTATGCAGATGAATCAATGTGTTCCCAATTATAGTTGTATATTCAATATCTAAGATGCAGTCAGCATCTTAACTAGTGTTTTTTGTCAAGCTGCTCTGAGCTCACCCACAAATATGTTATAGAGAGAAGTGTGTACTTTTTGAATAACTGTGAATTAGAAAGGTACATGTATAACCTGAGAAAACTTGTAGATTCTTCTTACTTAAAAATAGATATGTTCAGCATCGGCTACACTGATCAGGATTTTTCTTTGTGCCACAAGCCATGATCAGCATGATAATAATTCAGAAATGAGCCCAGGTTCACTAGGATATTATGTGTCTAACTGGTCCTGGCCTCAGCTGTTGGAATCGATATATATTTAAGAAGGAATGTCTGATCTGGTGCTCTTCTGTTATTTCTACCTTGATCTTGGACAGCCACATGTGCTTAGCTAGTATTAATTGGCACAGATCTATTCAATTTATGCTTTCTTAATGATCTACATTTAAAAAGAATTACAGCAAAAAAATTTTTAAAAAAATGAAACCAAAAACCCTCTACAATACAGAATGTCTATTAATCATGAATATGTTATTGAACATCTGATTTATGAAAAATTTTCCACTTATCTGCAGTCTTGGATTTTTTTTCTCCAATCTGTTTGTGGTTTTAACTTCTATTATTTACTAATACATTGGTCACTACTATCACTCTGCCTTTTTCTCTGAGCAAGTTATTATATATAAAGCTGGTACAACAGCCCTGGAACACAGTGTAGTTCACTCAGTCTGAATTTCAGCACAGTTCCTTTAAAGCCCATCCATACAAAATCCTTTCCAGTAGAATCACACTTATATCAATAGGGCTGGAAGTGTTTGATGATGGTGTGTACATACAACTTCACTGAGCCATTGCAATGTATGTAATGTGCCACAGAGGATTTTAACATTCTTTGCTATTGTGTTTTTGTGATAACTCCCTGGGTAAAGGTTGCTAGTAGCACAAAGTGCATGAATACTCTCATCTGACAAAAGGCTCACCAAGACTTCTGTGGAAAGGTATGTTTTCATGCAATATGTTTAGAGCATCCAAGTGCTTGGGCCGTAGCGTTTCAGTGTCAAATGGGGGGATGCAATTTACTGAATTTGCTTGTATAAATTTTATATGATGTGTGAGTTCTCATAAAATGAAAGCTAGAAAGTAAATGTTGATGGGACTCTCTTGCTCATATAAAAGACTACAGCTGAATTAGGTAAACTTTATTGAAAATCTTATTCAAAGGAAAAGGATTTTAAGACCAAACTCTTATCTGAAATAACTGAAAGAACTTCAGTGAGGCCTACAGAAGATACATGAATTTATACTTTCCTGAAGTATGTATTACCTTTTGTAAAGGCTTAGAATAGGATCTGGTGAAATAAGAATTTGACTAAAAGATATTTCTACAAGATAAGTCTATTTCATATGGTCAGCCTCTTTAAAGCCAGAGTGTTCAACAGTTCTATTCTCTTACTATTTATAGTTCACTTCAGACCATGAGCCATCAAGTAAGGACAAGAATTTTTTCTTAAGTTACTCTGAGCTGACTGGTTGCCAAGATATTAAGGGGTTTATGGCACTTGATGTAATTTTACACAAGATGTTTTCTATCCACTACTCAAGAGTCTGACTAAACTTGCATGTATCTACTGTTGGAATGTAAAATTACAAGCACTAGATATATATTGCCACAAAGAAGATAATATTTAGTGTGATTTGTTTGGGGTTTCTTTGTAATTCAAGATAATTTGAAGAAATAGTGCTTAATAGGACAGAAGTGCTTCACTGCTGTCTAGAGACAGTATGTGAAAGCACAGTATTTGTGTAAGGGTTCTCTAAGGAGAGAAATGCATTAATTTGAGGAATCGTTGCTTGTTTCTGCAATATTATTATGGCAAAGGCTTTGCAGAGAATTTTAATATGTGTCACAGGCATTCCAAAAGAAGGCAAACTGTCATTGACTGGAATAGCTTGGTGTCTCCAGTACTGTAATGTTATGCTGTGGGTTTTTGTTTGTTGGCTTTTTTTCCCCCCCAAGTGCTTCCAATGGTTAGTAATTGAATAATACGGCTGATAAACTTCAGCAAGGAAATGTGTAAAGGAGAGGTTTTCAAACAGAATGTAGATTCTTCAAATTGTGCAGGAGATCAGCTGCCTGGACACAGACCACTAAGGCACTTAGACTGCTTCATACACCTAGCAGTTCCCTCACCTGGTGTTTTAGGTATGAAATCACTTGCATCAGGAGAACTACTTGGAACTTTACTTTATTAACTTAACATGCTTGTTTTCTATATTGGGATAAGTTTTAGGAACCAAGACCAAAAAAGTGGTTTCTTTAGGGAGAGACTGCTCCACTTTGGGAGGGGCATATGACCACATATTTATCATTTGTCTTCAGAATAAAATAGAAGTTTTCTGTGGATGCAACAGAAAGAATTTCTGTAGGAAAACCAGATCAACCATTAAAAAATGATTTATGGATGTACCTGCTGTTTTTATTTTAGTTTGATCTTTTTATAGTTTTAATTAGTTGCTTTAAAGAATACCTTAAAAGTGTGTCATGAATGATCCTTAAGCAATATCTATTCACTGTTGCATGATTAATAGATTAATCTAGAAGGTTTAAACTAGAAGATTAGATGTGGTATTCAATGTGTGATGAACTGTGAATTGTCAAGAAAGAGAGTATTTTAAAATTAAAAATGAAAAAAAGAGCATAATTTTCTTGTGAATAATATCCTGATGTGTTTCAGATAATGTCATGTATATTAAGAAAAAATAGATGTAAAACCATCTGCAGTGACTGTTTCTTTCTTTTCAAGTTTGTTTCTTGGAAAGGGAAAATATTAACCTGTTGGAGAAATGCTTTCATAGAAAAAATAGATTCTTCTACGAACATTTATCTCCTTTTTAGCGACGGTAATTTTAAAATGCTTTACCCAAGTGTGGACTGTCAAGAGACACTGGAGAGCCATGGTCCACAGCATATTTGCAGGAAAATGAGGAAATCTAGTGAAAAACACAATAACTAGATAAAAGATTTGTTTAGTGAAGAAAATCTTTAAATATTTTGTGAAAATATGTAGATATGTAAAAAGTGTGACTTTTAGGAGATGGGAAAAAGTTCAGGCATCAGATAAGGTGCTAACAAGATAGTCAATGCAAAATGGAAGAAAATCCGTAAAGAGCAACATCTTTGTTGTCTTTTGTAGTGCTTTGTGTTTCCATGTAGGTTGATACTTGTACATCTGGGAAACAAAATGCCAAGATTGTAAAGAAAAAAAATTACTTTAAACATACTAAACCCGATATGTAAGTCATATGTATATGACTTAATAAACGAGGTCAGTAATAAACTAGGAGCTGTTACATACCTACATATGTCTACTTTTGGGTATTAAATTGCTTTTCAAACCATATAAAAATCATTACATGCAAGTACTCACAAAAGAATATGTGAACATATGTAAGTATAGAACCTGAAATTCACATTTTGCTGATACAACTTTGTCAGGTAGACAAGCCCTGGCTAACTTTGTAGTAGGTGTTAAAATGACATGGTGGGACAAGTTGTGTAGCTGTAATTTCATCACCTTTTAAGCAATAGAAGTTATTTTCAAATCAGTCCAAGCTGAGACAGAATGATTAGCTCATTTTAAGAAAAAGTCACAGGAGAAATGACAATGCTTAGCAGATAAGTGGAAAGTAAGAGGTCATAAATGCACAGACAAAAGAACATGTATTTTGTTAAGGACATTAGAATCAGGAGGGCAAGGAGAAGGGCTCTGGTTAACAGCTGTGCAGTGTCCTTATTTTTTGTGCTTCATCATTATATCTTGGAGTAGTCAAGGCTGTACCTTACTGGTGAGGATTCACCATTATGTCAAAAGAAATTGGTTAGAAGGAATGAAGAAAATAAAGTGCTATAAAAATCTGCCCCTAACAACAGTTTTCTGCATTACTTAAATGGTCAGAAGGAGCTACAAGTTGCACATAATATTTTAAATTTTTTTAGACATTGAAACTTAACCTAGAAGTTAAGTTATTTTGAAGTTTATTTCTGTTTTTCTGAAGGTGTTAGCAAAATAAAAACAAGCCAAAACATGATTTAAATAAGAAGAGAGTAAAATTATTGAGTAATGGAACTATGATGCATAAAATTTACCCTGTTCAGATTAATTTAAGGCAAGTATATCTATCCAAGTTACACTGAAAAAAAAAAATTATGGTGTGAGTATGACCAATACTCCTTGCAATAATTTGTGTAAAAGAGAGTAGAAGCAAAATAATTCTGCACTTAAAGTTGAAAACGCAAGTGTGTAACTTCCTGCGAGGGAGATCAGGTCAAGTTTCCACAGCTGTGGTCCACAGATATTAAAATAAACAGAGCCTGGTTTATGGGCATAATATTTGTATTTATTAAAGAAAATAGAAATCAAATTTTTCCTTTGGAGGTGTTAAACTTGGCTGCTTGGTTAACAAAAGTGAATGTCCCTGCTATTCCCACCAGGGCCCAGGCTGCTTCTAGTCACCTCTTAAAGTAATTAGTTTCTCACATTTACAACTGAGACCTCATCTGGGTTGGATTTATCCCTGCAACATCTCTGTTGAGATCTGGTGATCCAAACCTGAGTTTACCCCCAAATAATTTTAAATGCTGTTGATCTGCAGGAGCCCTCAGAGACTAATCCTCCCTTCCCACATAGAGGAATCACAGTGCTTTTTTTGCCTGTTAGGTTTTATGCATGAGAAATATGGAGAGTTTTACCTGTAGGGTTTGCATTTTTTACTTTTCAGAAAAGATGAAAACTTGTTATGAAGCGTATTTTAAAGTCATCCTTGTATCCATTTTCTAAGATAGGCTTTTCCTATACAAAGCAAGGGGTAATAAACATTTTATTTTGAAAAAATGAATGCTGTAGATGTGAAATGGTGACAATAATGTCAGTATTGTGTTATAGGGTTTTGAAAAATGAAATAATATACTCAAAGCAATTAACAAACATCAGATTTTTATTCTAGATGCTGGATGTGATTAGAAACTGTAAATGAACAATTCTTCATTCCAGCTGTTCTGGGAGCAGGTTTTCATGCACCATAGCCACCCTAAGCATAACTTTATTGCTATTTATTTGCACAGCCCATCAAAACAGCATTTTGATTAATAGGCTTTACTCTGTTAGAGAATCACCATTATAAACTATGGGTCTCTTTATTAAAACAGAGAAGTCTAAATCTGTAATGTATGGTAAAAGTGATTCTTCTTGCACCAAAAAAAAAGTCTTTGGACAAAATTCTTATTAAGCTTCTATTTAGAAATAATGTTTCAAGATGCATTTTGGTATTTTTTTCATGGAATAGACAATTTTATATGTATAGTTTCCAGCAGTAATTTCAAGAGGAGCTAAAGTTTATTGTCATTCAATTCTCCAGTGCAGTCTGTTTTCACTCATTTAAAAGTGGTTTGTTTATTGTTAGAGGGTCTTTTTGTTGTTTGGGTTTTTTTGTTTGTTTGTTTGTTTGTTTTTGGGTTTTTTTTTCAAACCCTACTAAAAGGAAAAAGAACAGCTTCTGCTTTTTTTTTTTTTTTTCATGGTTAAGAGTCTCTGATGACAGTACACTGGAGAAACTGTTTTTAGTAGGAAACTGAGGAATGTAGCAGTCTTGGCATCGCCTGAGATATTTCAGGTTTTAGTGTTAATCTACTGGGAATCCACTGATTCTGTTAATCACTAGTCACACCCAAGTGATAAAGTCATGGTAGTTTTTTTGTGCTGTTTTTTTTCCTTTTTATTATGTGATACTTAAACTACCAAAAACTATATTCCTACTTAAAGTAGTGCTGTCAGTTTGGAGACAGGAATTTAAGGTTTTACACAGAATTTTTCTCCATGTACTTTTTCTTCATGTAAACTGTATAAAAGAACTTTGGTGTGAATGTGCTTCTAGTATTTTAATCATTCATAGACTTGCTTGGAAGCAGCAGCCTCTCACTTGATCATGTATTATCCAAGTGACATGAAGTAATTTCCATATTAGCTTTTCCATTTGCTTACAATAGTTTTATGAATGACTGTTGTGTTGATTCTCCCCTACTGCCTCTCTCCTTTCTCCCAAACCATCTTTTCTTTATGCATAGAGGTTAACTGAAAGCCTGCCTCCTAACACAGTTGTGCTGCTCCAGAAAGAAAGCTGGGGCTTCCCTTGTCATGGAAGCTAAAATTTCATGCCATTAACTGTTTCTGCTCATTGATAGATGCAATGAGTAGAGAATTGTAAATTTGTTGGGATATCTGCTTCCCTTTGTGCTTTGTACTAGGTTTATTCTTTGTTGTTTCCTTTGTCATCTGTTGTATCACACTGCAAATAGAAAAAATGTACCATACAACTGAAAAAAAATATTTAGATGTGTAAAGTCATAGAAAAAGACATGATTGACACTCATCAAGTCAATCATTCTGTCCCTGGAAGGCATCATATCTTCATCCATCTTACTTGCAAGATCATGAAAGCCTCTGATGTTGGAGGCACTTACAACTTTTCCATGCAATCTGTTACAGTACTTCAGTGTGTTTGTCAGCAGGACATACACGCAGGTATCTATTTATATCTGAGTGTGATTATATATCCAGGCAACTTAAAACTCCTTCACAGGATTTACAAGCCCATTTGCTATTTGTCCACAGTGGATTGAGAGAGCAGTTAATTCTCCTGAGTGATGCAGCCTTTTACATGTTTAAATCTGTTGTTGTATTTCCAGTTGACATCTTATGAACTGGCTAGACCCTCTCCCTCACGTAATTTTATCACAGAGATGGAAACACCAGGCCATATTATGTTTCAAATTGTGAGGTTTGTTTGTGATTTAATCATTATTATCACAAAGCTGGGGGGAGTGGCCAATCCCCAGGGGCCATACAGTCCTTCAGAAGGACCGCAACAGGTCGGAGAGATGAGCAGAGAATAACTGTTTGAAATTCAGTAAAGGCAAATGCAGGGTCCTGCACTTTAGGATGAATAATTCCGAGCACCAGTATATGCTGGGGGCTGATCTGCTGGAAAGCAATTCTGCAGAGAAGGACCTGGGGGGGTCTTATGGCAACAAGCCATCCATGTGGCAGCAGTGTGCCCATGTGGCCGAGAAGGTGTCCTGGGGTGCACTAAAAGAGCATTCCCAGCAGGTCAGAGGAGGTGATCCTGCCCATCTACTCAGCCCTGGAACAGGTTGCCCAGAGAGATTGTGGAGTTTCTGTCTCCACAACTGGAGATATTCAGGAGCTGCTGATACTGTCCTGTGCAATGTGCTTTAGGATGACCCTGCCTGAGCAGGGAGGTTGGACCAGATGACCCACCATGGTTCCTTCTAATCTGACCCATTCTGTGATTATTTCAGTACTGCTTTAAAAACAGTGCTATGTTATAATAATTTGATTATTATTAAAACATTGACATGCTATTTGTAAAATTTGACTTCAGAAGTAGCAATATAGAGCTTAATCTCATTGATCAAAGATCTTGGGGTTTCTTTAAGATATTTTGCTTGACTTGGTTATTATAATTATATTTTCAAAAATTAGACTTTTAACACAGAGAAAAATTATGTGCTTCTTGGCATTTATTTATGCATACACACATACATACAATATGGTTCACATTGTTTCATTTTCATATTGAGTTGGACAATTAGTGAGTCTGAAAAGAGAAAAGCATGTGCTCCTTTCTCCAAAAGTAATTTATATCATTAAATGCTGGCTCCTTGTTTCAGTGGTATCTTGAGCGAGTGCAGCAGATGAGGCACCAGGCACTTTATGGATGTGAGGCTTCTGTGCTCATTTAAAGCATCTGGTTTCCTCATCATGCCCCTTCACCTCCTGGGCTTCCCAGCTCCCCTGTGTCTGGGAGCCAACAGCAGCAGAGTGAGGGGGTGTCAGTGGTGCTGGGGAACCATGTCTGGGATGTGGAGGAGCAGAGCACAGGCACATCACTGCTGTGTTTGTACACCTCAGCACCCACCTCTCCCCAGATGACAACCTTTCACTGTATGAAGAATTATTCTTTAGAGGCTTGCCTTTCTTATGCTAATCAACAGAGCTGATGTTATATTCTCTCCTTTTTCCTTTTATCATCATCTGCTTAGCTTATTTTCCTCTATCAAACTCTCTCTAGCTTTAATTCTTTTCTCACACAGATAAATTGAAAGCTGCAATTATTTACAGAGTGAGAGGAGGGAGGAAGCACATTAATTTATAAATCATTTTAAATTTACTATTCATTGAAGGTGGAGTAGGAAGAGCTCTGGCCCCTATCCACTCAGCATGACCAGAAAACAACAGAACTGTTTAGTCAGAAATAGTGCCAACTATTCCAATCTCTTACAGCAGCCTTGTTCTGCAGGGACCATCTGAGAGATGAGGTCTGCCTTTCCCTGACCCTGCACAGTTTGTGGCTTTGCTGCTGGAAAAGTCAATACCTCTTCTTGTTCTTACATTGATGCTTTTTTCTTTCTAGGGGACTGGGTTATCACTGTCAGTGTGTTTTGCCTAGATCAGAGAATCCCCTCAGTGTTGCTTTTGGAGTGGAAGGCTGAGGAGTGGTGGCCGGGAGACAGATATTGGAATATTTTTATATGGTATTAAAACAGCCTGTGGGGCTGCTCAGTGGAACTGAGAGGTAGGGGGAAGAAATTAGCACGTGTTCTTAGACTGTATACCATCAAATTATAGAAGTCCAGATGAATAATTTATAATGAGTAATAAGCAATGTGTAATGAACATGTATGGAAGGGAGAACATGTGAGTACTACCAAGGCTGTGGTTAAGGTATGGACCAAGGAGCACAATGGTAGGAATGGTTACTGAAAATATTTGTTAAGAGTAGGTAGAAGAACTACTTCAAAATTGCAAGCAAATTTCCTTGTATTTGGTTTGTGTGGCAAAGTTTTAGTAGTGGGAGTGCTACAGGGTTGGATTCTCTGAGAAGCTGCCAGAAGCTTCTCCAGGGACAGAGACAATACCAACAAGCTCCAAGATGGACCCTGTGCTGGTCAAGGCTGAGCTTGTCACCAACAGCTAGAGTTCTTCAGGGTCAGGGAAGAAGGAGGGGGAGGAGGTGCTCCAGACTCTGAAGCAGAGATCCACCTGCAGCCCATGAAGAACTCCACACCAGATCAAGTGGATGTTCAAAGAAGGCTGTGGCCCAGGAGAAGTCTGTGGGGCCCATGGAGAGAGGTCTCCACATGGGAGCAGGTTTTTTGGCAGGAATTGTGATCCCATGGGGAACCCACGCTGGAGCAGTCTGTGAAAAACTGCAGCCTGTGGAAATGAATCACACTGAACAAGTTGGTGGAGGACTGTCTCATCTGTTCGGGGCCCCATGCTGGCATGAGAGAAGCATGTGAGGAGTCCTGCTGCTGAGGAGGAAGGAGTGCCAGAGACAACATGTGATAAAGTAACTGCAAGCAACATTCCCATCGCCCTGCATGGCTAGTGGGGAGGAGGTATTGAACCAGCAGTGAGGTTGAGCCTAGGAAGAAGGAAGAGGTGGAGGAAAGGTGTTGCATGATTTAGTTTTTATTTCTCATTTTCCTGCTCAGGGTTGATTGGTAATAAATTAATTTCCCCAAGTTGAGTCTGTTTTGCCCATGATGGTAACTGCTGAGTGGTCTTTCCCTGTTCCTACCTTGTCCTGTGAACCTTTCTTTATAGTTTTCTCTTCCTTGTCCAGCTGAGGAGAGCAGCTTAGGTGTTCACCTGGCATCCAGCTGGAGTCAACCCACCACAGTCCTGTAATATATGGAATAAAATTAGAAATATATAGCTTGCATGTGTAAGGAGTGTAGGTGGATTGAAGTGAACAGCTTTTTTCCTCCTGGGTTTCACACAAGCTCCAGAAGACATTAAGAAAGATACAGCAGAAATAATTATCAGCCTTGACATATGCAGTATGCTTATATCCAGATATTTGTGTGGCCCTGTGCAAAAAATCAAGGACTTGCATGCCACTTTCAGAGAAAATGCCAGGAACCTGTGCCTTTTTGGCAGCTTTCTTAGACTGGGTCCTGGTTCTGGCAGCAGCTGGTGGTGGAGGCAGGGACCTATCTGCCAGCCCCAGCACCCCTGCGTGAGCACAGGTTGTGTAGCCAAATTGCAACCATGAAACATGACAATGCATGATAACAGCTCTGGTGTTACTCATACTGGTGATCACTGTGACAATCTGGTTCTTTCTTCCCACCTTTAGGTCTGTGCCAAAATCAGTTTTAATTATTGTATTTGTTTTGGGATAGTCTCTTTGATGGCAATACACCAGAATCCAGGCTACCAATGCCTATCCAGTTTTCCAAGCTGTACCTTAAATGATTTTTTTTCTGTCCCAGTCTTTCATGTAGGTGATGGTGAGGGATGGCCAGGGCCATGCTCTGTAGCAGTTAAAGCTAATTTTTAAATTACTTGGATTTGCAACATTTCATCTCTAAATAAGCTTAGAAATTAATACAGGGACAGGTGCAGTCTTCAAAATTCAGCTGTGTTCACTGCAGACAATACTCCCCAACTGCTGGTTGATATTGAGTGCCTAACTTTTACCACCCTTGGAGCTCTACAATTTAAAATTAGCTGATCTGGTTCATTTGTGTCTGCTGATAAAGTAGATGAGGCATGCTGGTGAGATTTCTCCCTGCAGAGTTGTGAGCTGCATAAAGGTCCTCTAGAAATGAGATAAACATGCAAGAGCCCTTCTCCTTCTTTAGTCCACATGTCCTTATGTTCTGCCCCTCAGATGTGGCTCTTGGTAAGCAGGGAATTGTTGTTGTGTAACTGAGGGTTACTACACATTTGTGTCATGTGGTTTTGAAACTGGTCTTTTTTGGACTGCCAGGAAGGTGTTCAGAAGTCTTTGGGAAAAGCAATGTAAAATGGGGATCATCTGATGCTGAGACTTACTGGTACTACTCCCACTGAATCAGTTCTATGAAAATGAATTTATGTGGTATTTCATTAGAGGAGCCTACTTTGCAGCTGTACTTTAATAACTATTCTCCACTCTTCCCATCAACAAGAACAAAATACATAGATAATGCTCTGGAAAACGAAGCAGTGGATTTTGTGGGAGTTTTAAGCCTGGATATTTAGTGCAGGAAGGGAGCTTTGCAACTGAAACATGCACCACACTTTTCTAGATGGGTCCCTGTAGTGTCATAATAGGAAAAGAATGACCTGCAGTGGACAGCAGGGGTTTTCCATGAGGTTTAAGTACTGCAGCCTGTAACTAGTGGTATTTTTAGAATGCTGTTGACCTCTGTGAAAACATTTGCACGCTTTAAGTACAGGACCTAAATATCTTGCAAGAGAAAAAGGGTAGTATGCTCAGCATGTAGAAATTTCAAATCTCGGATCAGTACTAATAGTATACAAATCCTTTTGTTTGGCTTGACTATTTTGAGTTCCAGACTATTTCTTTGAGGATATGAATGGAAAGTAGTTTTCAGACTATATTTTGGGAATTGTGGATTTGTTTTAATAACATGAGTGCTGGGGAGCAAAAAGACTCACTTGGAAATAAGTAAAGTCATGGGAGAAGTCGGAGTGTTTTCGTAAAGTGATGTTTTATGGTGCAAACATTTAGTTAAAAACCAACTAATTCCCAGCTGATCAGATTAGAATTTCTATAGAAAAATGTGCATTAGAGGGTGTATTAGATTGTAATTTTGCAGCATCTTACTTTATAACTAAATTGCTAATTCTGGTCATCTTATAAATGCTGTTAGAGAATTGGTGTAGAAGCATTATTGCTATTTTCTTTCTTTTAGATGGCAATCTACACAGAACAAATTATCAGCCATAGCCTCCATTAGAGACTATGAATTTGGGGGAGGCTGCTATTTTCATGTACCAAATGGGCTTTAAAAGTTACTATATTAGTTCTCATTTTAGCTAGTTCACCTAGACCTGGAAGTTAATTTTGCCAACACACAACTGATCTTATAAGTATGCAGTGATGCTTCCTGGCAGGAACCTCCGGACCAAAAGCTGGAACATTATTTTCCATTGTAAAGAAAAATACTTCCTATGGTTTTATATAAAAACTGAAAATCTGATAACATGGAAAATGTGAATATATTATGTTTTATAATGAATTTTACTGAAAACATCAGTTGTACTGAAGTGTATTGACAGAAATCACTAATTGTCTGTGCTGATAGAAAGCACATTATAACATTTTTAAATATCATGAAATTCAAAACAGAAATCTAATTGACAGCCAACAGCAGAAACTTCAGTTTTAAAACACTAAACTATAAATTCTGAAGAAAAATTGTTTACTACCGGAACTAATATAGAGAATATGTCTTGAAAGAGTTGCCCATTAATGCCAGTTTTTTATGAGTTCTGCATTCCGTTTCCACAATCTAATAATAGATAAAATAGTAAATATTCACCATCCAAAAGTATCCAAATTTTAAAAGCAATTATTAGAATGAAACTACATTTTTAAAAGTACTTTTTAATCATATTCTCTAAAGGTTTTGTTAAATCAGAACTTTTAACTTACCATTTTGCTTATGCAGGCAAAACCAATAGATCTCTTCCAGAGTGAATGCTAACCATTAAAACTGATTTAATATAACAATTTAAACCTGCTTAAGGGGCAGGCAAAGCTTCTCTCTCCATCTCAATCTTACACCTTGTGGACTTTCCCCTTGCTTGCTCTGGAACTTATCATTGGCGTAAAGCAATAATAAGAGCTGGGTGCAATTCAGCCCACTATTTTTTTTTTTTTCAGTTTTTGTGTTCAATATTATTACTAGACATGCTTTAAAGCTTTTTTTCAATACAAACCATTCTGTGATCCTATGAAATTCTGAACTTTAAGAAGCTGTATTTTAGGGGGTTGCCCCTACTTGTTCCCTCTACCTTTATTCTTCTACCCTTTCTTTTCTACTACTGTATAGGTGCCTAACTGTAAGTGCTGCTGTCTGCAGTACAACTCCTTGGTCTTCTGAAGCATCTCTGAATTTGAGGCACCAACCTATATTCCTTCTGTAGGCTTCCTTGATCTACTGTGGCTGTTCTGTCCCTTGAGCTGCTGTGTTTTAATCTGATGAGCATAAATAGCATTTGGAAGACCATCTCTGAGTTTTGAGACACCTTCCTGAGGAGCATAGGCTCCACATGGACGGGTTTCATGAGACACTGATCTGGCACCAGCTCACACATTGCTCAGCTGACTGAATTACTGGCTGCCAACAGAAGAAAGAACTTTCTCTTCCCACTGCTGTCAGAGCTGTCCTACCCAGTGGGCTATGCAAGTCCCACTTGAAGAAAAAGCAGAAGTTCACCCAACAGATTGTGATAAATTTTGAGGGCAGATGGATACACAGAATTCAATCACTTTTTAAAAAAATAATAGATAAAAGCAAGTATCAGTAAACAAGAAAATGTGTTGAGGTATAAGGAGTAGAGTGGGCAGGTGAAAACCAGCCAAGGTTTCCATGATAAAGTGCCATTAGCTCAACTTCAGAAGACACTACAGCTGAAGAGAATGTTCACGTTCTTGCATCTCCAAAGTAACATTTTGCAAGGTAGAGTGCTCACTCTAGCAGGAGGCAAGAAACAGCAAAAAGAAAGAAAATCCTGCAAATTAAATATTTCCTCTATGTTAACCACTCTGACACAATCATAATAATATTTTTTCAGTGTTTGCAGATACTGACTCTATAGTCTTCTTATTCATGCCTCACATTCCTTGTCTGTACAATGTTCTCTGTGTAGAACTTGTACTTCAAGTAGTAAAAAAATTATTTTTGGTTATTATCTTATCAGAAAATCTCACTAGTTATGGGGACTTATTTTAGTAAAAGTATGAGGAAACGGCTGGGAGTATTTGTGTGTTCGTTTTCCAGCCCTCTCAACTCTCTCTTTTTCTTCCTTTTTTAAAAAGTTTTGATGATCATCTGCTGCTTTAAGCTCATTCACATTAGCCAAGATTTATATGGATTGTGCTGTCCCTCTGTTAGTATTTTCCTTGCTTGAGAGTGTGACCATCTAGTGAATCATGTCCATTGTTCTATCTTGGGAGACAATGGAGCACAAGATATTTTGAAATTTGGGTAATAAAATACTGCCAACAGTGACCCTTGAAATTGAGGTGACATTTAGAAATAAAAACGGAGTTTGCAATTTTATTTTATATGCATATGGATACATTTGTGCATGCATGTACATGTGTGTTTACACATCTACACAGCTTTTTAAAAGTTATAGACATGAGCATCATACATGTAGACACAGGGCTGCTAATTTGTAACAAGCCTTAATGAACTGGCATGGTTAGCAGCTCTGAATATAACCTCCAAATCACACAGGCTTACTTTCTGACCTTGCTCTTCACATAAAACAAAGAAAAGCATGTTTAGAATAGAATGTGGTGTTTTCAAAGGAGCTTTGGATGAGTACCTCTGAAATTTAGAGACTGGATGAACTTATGCTTTTCTAATGATATGTTTGAATTAGTTTAGTTTAGGCATTTGAATTGGAATATTTGTCTTAGTCTTCCTTTATCTGTCCAAGATATATGCTAGCACATTTTTCAATTAAAAAGAAAACTCTTGGGCTGAGTTACTAAATTTCAGCATAAACTTTTATTCTGAAATTATAAGCTCCCAAAAATAGCGAGGGGAAAGATTATAGCTCTCTGACACTACCTTATCTGTATAGCTGAGAGCAGCATCACTACAATAAAAGAAGATAGCAGTGTCTCCCATTGATTGTTGTTTGATGAATGTAGAGCAATTTACTGGAATGCAATTAGCATTTGCAATAGCATTACCGTGGGGATTTTTTTATGCTGGCTCTGAATTGAAAAATCTATACATTTTCTGTACATGAGTCACTTCTTAGGAAGCTTCTTTTCATTTGTAAGGCTGTGCATTGCTGTGGAATAAATTTTTCAGAGTTTTTATAATAAGAAATATATGTCTTGGGAAAAAAATAGCTTCTAAATAGGAATATCTTAGCAACCTTAAAATAATGTAATAAACGTGTAAATTAAGAGGCTTGAAGTACAAGGATTAAATAAGCACAGCAGTGTCCTGAAACAATAAGAGTGTATGATGGCAGAGTAACAATAGTGCTAAAAGTAACAATGCTACCTTTTAACAAACATTAGATTGCCAGTAAGAAATGTGCATGCATGCAAGTGCTCAGTTAGACACACTGTTCTATCTACACTTTAAATGGGTGTAAATTTAGTTATCTTTACATCATGCAAAGTATAGAGAGATTTTTGAAAAAAACCCAAAAAACCACAAATATGTTGATTCCTAGTTTGGATATTCAGTGGAAATGAAAGTGAATCATTTTCAGTGCTTCAGGAGAAATAAATCCCAGCTGATATGGAGAGGGTATAAATAAAAAAATGTGTGTGTGCTGAAAGGGGTAGTCAACATCCTCCTGATGTTGACACATGCATGCAATAGCAAATATGATCTCTAGAGTGCTTTTTAATGGTTTCAGTATGTTATGGACCAAGGGCTGTTATCCTACTTCAAAGACAAACATAGGGAATTATTTCTATAGAGATCTATCTGAGAATGTCTGTTTCTTTAAAAACACACTTATTTTTAACACTATCAGCTAAAGTATTCTTCCTGTAATTGTATATAGTGTACCATAACCACTTTAGGAGAAGCTTCTCTCTTACGTGTTTGCCCTTAGAGACCTTACAAGGTCCCATTCTCTACTGCATCTTGTATACCTTAATTTCTATGAGGTATAGAAAGAATTGCTACTGAATTCCTGGAGACTATATTAGCTTTACCAATGGGATATTATCTTCTGAGTTTTCTAAGGATTCCTGGTTTTTTTTTTTTTTATATAAAAACCTTGAAAGAAAGGAGAAACTCTTTTGTTCCTGTTCCTGTTATGTTTTTAAACATATAATAAAATGCTAGACCCAGTCAGTTCTTTTTTTCCACTGAAAACTTCCTTCAATTTTAATGGGTACAATGGCATTTTTAACTGAGGTTGGCATTAATATTTTAGTGGAGTTGGAATTGTCTGTGTGCCCTGTTGCTACTTTGCTTGAGAAAAAAAAAAAAAAGTTGTTATCCCCATTTAACCACATTCACTGCTGGGGTCATGCTGTGCACTGGCATGCACATTTGAGGAGAGGCTGGAGGTTTTGGGACACATCTTATGCTGGTAATAAGCAAAGCACTGCATTTCCACCCTTCACTGGGGTGGCAATGCCGTGCCCACTTCCTTCAGATTTTACACTGCTTCACTTTAATTTAGCATCAATAATAAGTTAAATACTTCATTGTCTCACATTTTGTCCTTGAGAAAAAAAGACTAGATACTTTTGCCACACTGATACAGCCTCAAGTTTTCTGTTATTTTTATTAAGACCTAAATTGACTAATATGCAAGATGTGAGGAACAAGGTAATATTTTGACTGTATGAACAGAAGTATTATCATTTTCTAAAAATCATAAAAAAATAGATTTTCTGTTTCTCTGGCTTAAGTACCAGAGACTTAGTATTGCTGTGTTTGAAGGCTGTATATGTTCTTAATAATATAATTATTATAGCTTTCCTGAGGAGGGGGATTTTATTTTTTATATATTAACTTCTGAAGTTAACCTGTTTATGCCTCTCCTCCTCTGTATTGCAGTTTTTTTCAGGTTGCATTGCTGTACCCTTGTTTGCCTATCCAAAAAGCGCTAAGGCTAAAAGCAGATAATGGCTTTGCCCAGTATGGGGCAAAATGTTGTTCTTAAATGCTGTTTTGTGTTTGTAAGGCTGGTCTGTCACTTTCAAATATATTAATCTAAATTCTGTCAATATTATCTGCCATTCTTTTGGTACACGAGTATTTCCTGGGCTTTAGCAGAGTTCAGCGTTTGAGAAAGAAACTACTGGTACTGCTCTGTGTATAATACTGGTAATTTAGTGCTGGGTGAGATCTACCCAGTTTCCAGATTAGGGCAGATTCTATGCCCCTGTTTTTTTCTATTCTATAAGCAGTGACATGTTGTGGCAAGAGTGTTCCAGGCAGCTGTTGAAGTTACTCTGCTCCTGTGGGATCAATGCCTCCTGGTTCCTGTTAACTGACTTTACAGGAGCCAGTGCACCGCAGGAGATAGGAGCCACTGTTTGTTGTGATATTGATTATTTGATTACTGTTGTCTTGTCGCTGTGAAGGCAACAGTTCATGTTCCATGAAAGGATGAGGCTTGTGGCTTCACACAGAGCCTTCTCACTGGGACAGAGGCTGGTCTGTGGCACTGTGCACAAGCTTGCCAACCTTTTGGGAGCATCTAGATGTCTTGAAGGAAGTCAATTATCAGTGGAAACCCAGAGCCATTGTTTCACATGGAGGCAAGAGTGTAAAGCTCATATGGGAGGGAGTATGACAGGCAAGCAGGAAGCAGGAGATTCTTCATGGTAGAATTTAAATGACTCCAGGAGGTTATAAAATACCTTTCCACTTTCCCGTGAGGCAGGCATCCTAATTTATAAGGCCAAGTGTCACTTCCTTCCACCCACCCCATGCTCTTGAATCATGGTGTACAAGGATAATTTTGACTTTTTTAGGTTTTAATCTTTTTAAGGATGTTTACTGGACGTTAAAGGGTGACAGGTTGCAGTGCGCTTGTAAGAAAGTAAGTCCATGCTGAGACAAGGCAAGCTCTTTGCAGCATTTTGATTTCATTTTGACTCTGGTTTTAAAGTCATTAGAAATTACTCAGAGGAAAGAATGCATTGTGGAGGTCTTACCCCTCTCTACCAAATACTTCCTGCTTAAGCCAGGGAAGGTTGTTACACAAGCATTACCAGATCAGAGGTATTTGATGTGGAAGCTGGAGGATTTTCATTCAGACTAAGTGCTCAAAACAGGCCCATGAGTTTGGGTGTTTTAAGAAAAGATAGCAGCTAGAAAAGTTGGATTTGATTAAATATACAAACAAGACATTTAAAAGATAGTGGATAGAAGAATCCTAATGGGCAGAAGAATTGCTTTGTCTGCAACTTTGAAAGTATATTTGGTTTACATAGCCAGGCTTTGGTAGCCAGGGGGCTACAAGGGTGGCTTCTGTTAGAATCTCCCAGAAGCTTCTCTGTCCAACAGAGGCAGTGCCAGCTGCTTCCAAGATGGACCTGCCATTGCCAACCCCATCATCAGTGGTGGTTGTGCCTCAGGGAAAACATTATAGAAAGGGGAAAGTTATTATACTGCGTGGGCATTTGGAGAGAGGACTGACCATACATGAGAGAAGCAACCCCTCAGATCCTTCAGTCAGTGCAAAAGGACGAGAAGTGTACCAGGTACAGGAGCAGAGATTCCCCTACAGCCCTGGTGCAGACCATGGTGAGGCAGCTGTGCCCCTGCAGCACAGGGAGGTCCATGGGGGAACAGAGATCCACCACAGCCCATGGAGGACCCCAGGGCAGAGCAGGTGGGTGCCCAAAGGAGGCTGTGATCCTGTGGGAAGCCTGTGCTGAGCAGGCTCCTGTAAGGATCTGTGGCCCCATGGAGAAAGGAACCCACACCAGAGCAGGTTTGCTGGCAGGACTTGTGGCCCTGAGGGGGCACCCACTGGAGCAGGCTGGTCCTGAAGGACCGGCCCTGTGGAAAGGACCCAAGCTGGAGCAGTTCGTGAGTGGATGAATCCTGTAGGAAGGACTCACGTTTAAGTTGGTTGGTCTGCGGGAGGGATACCATGCAGGAGCAGGGAAAGAGTCTGAAGAGTCCTCCTCCCTCTGTGGAGGAAGGAGCAGCAAAGACAACGCATGATGAACTTATCACAACCCCCATTACCCAAAAGAGAAGGAGACACACCTGAATTGCCATCTTCTAAAGGATCACAGAACACGTGGAAATCTCTTAAGGAATGTAAAGTAAACAGTAATGCTAAAACAATACTGCACAGACATGAAGGGGAGGCAGTGGCACAGCAGAATGCTGCGACTGTATTTAGTCTTAACACATTAGGTGTCTGTAGAAGATGTAGAAGGAAACTCACAGTGTGCTCCAAGAAATTCAGGAATATTTTTAAGAAATGAGTTGCACTGAGACTTCCTTGAATACTTTTATTTTGATACAAAATCAATGAAATCACTATTAGCTACTCCTTCTCTGAAAAAAAGATGGATGTTTGCTTGAATTTTCTAATGAATTATTTGTGAGCATGGAAAGATGCAGTAGTATAAACATATGATGGCTCTTGAATGGGATGTCGTTTCAGAGGGTTTAGGATTGAGTGTCATCAAGAATAAAGGATGACTGATATCGTCTTTGGCACAGTACTGATTTTCTTACGGTTTCCAAGGTAGAAGTTTCCAATAAAAAATAATGAACAGACCAATATAATCAGTTTGTCTTATTTGAACTTGAAAATATGCTTAATTCTCAGTTTGCAATGGGTTTGGTTTTTTGTTTGTTTTTGCTAGTGGTTTTTTATATCTCGAAAGCTTTTCACCATTTCAAAGATTTTAGAGTTTACTTTTGTTTATTGTAAGGGTTACTGCTTTAATTCCAGTTTGAGCTGTATTTCATATCTTAATGACTAAAAAGACACATGCCTTAGTTGTTCTTGGTCTGAGTGAAATGAATCATATGAATATGTAATATGAATATCATATGAATTGCAGTAATATGAAAACATCCATATCATTATCATGTACAATAAGATTGATCACTGTGTAGCAAAGAAATGCAAAACATGCTTTAAAGTCCATTTTCTTGAGCTTCTACATAGCTTAAAAATAATTTCTACCTTGATTACAAACTAGAATATGCTGATTCCTTTGGGGTTTTATACTTCATTAAACATAATCTTTTTCTTCAAGAGTACAAGTCACACCACTTGAATTGTGTTTGGTTTTGTTCAAGTTTTTTTTTTCTGTAATATTAAAATTGTGTTTGGGTTTCTGGGGTTGTTTTGGGGGTTTTTAATTTTTTATTTTGTTACTTGATTTGGTTTCTACTGTTGTTGTGTTGGGGTTTTTTTGTTGTTGCTAATATTAAAAAAAATCTTTGTTCCCAGGAGAAAGAATATGTCGGCTTTAAAAGAAAATGTTTAACATGTGGAAACTCTTTTGCACACAGAAGGTGCTATGAAGCTGTTTAGTGATTTGAAATGTTAAAACATCTCTCATGAGAATGAGTGAATGAATGAGCAGTTGATTTTATCAGGCAGGTAGGATACAAAAACTGTACAGATGTGGTTAATTGTTCTAAATGCACGCATATCCTCAAGCATCTACTATCTTGTTATTGCCTCTTCTTGTAAATTTGCACTCTATTGTTTAAGAATATCTACATATTTTACTGAACATTCCTTCTTCTGTAAGAGTAGTATGAGAAGCCTTCGGTCTGTCAGTATACAAGAAACAGCTGTCAAGAACTCCAATTTTATTCTCTTCCTTTTGGAAAAAGAGTAGGAAGTGATCAGGTTCTTCAGCAATCTGCTTTGTATTAAACATCAAATTCAGGAGTTCCCAGGGGTGCTGTTAGATGTACTGTGATAATGGCTGCTGTGCCATTGGAAATAGCAGTTGGTGAAGCTGCAGCATGTACACGGTAATGTGAGTGTTCCTCTTTGTGTGACTGCTGCACATTCATACCCGTGCACGAGCATTTTTCAAATCTCTGCTTGTCCTTTGAGCGTATCGTTTTCACAGGTAGTTTGTGAACTACACAAGATCATTTGTAGGAGCTGGGAAGGCTTAGTTTAGGAAACATGAAAAAGGAACACCATCACCTGTACCACTCTCACCTCCCCCCCCCCCAAAAAAAATCAAAACAAAATGCAAACCAAAACAAAACCACCAATAAACAAGTAAATGGTTAGCAAATGAAGTAAACAAAGATGTTTGCATGAATAAGTCATTGTTCTGTCTATTTGTTAAAGTGATTGACAGAGGAAATGTAAGTGATACTCTAGAGTTTCAGCCTTCCTCCTACCTCTGATGTCTTGCAGTACTCTGCTTTGCATTAGATCATGATGGATTGTAATGTTGTCTTTACAAACTCTGTAACTCCTTGCGAAGTTGCTGAGGTTGTTGTCTGGATTTAAACAAATTAGGATACAGAAGAAGAAGCAACTGTGTAGCCCCACCTGTCAGTTTTTGCAATTAAAAAAAATCCTGATGACTAGGCAAACAGCTCATGCTGGCATATATTCACAGCTATTTTTTAAATGGAAAATTAATTTATGCTAATTGTCCTGTTACAAGATAGGCCAAGCTAGTTGTTTGTTTTACTGTAGAACATGCAATTTCTTGTTCTATGAACTTATGTGTACGTTTTCTTTTTCATCCAGGATTGCACCATTAAATTAAGAAGAATGTCCCACCAATGATATTTTTGCACAACATTTCTTTGAGTTCCTAAACTGTAGCAAAAATAGCAATTATTTAAGATCCCTAGAAGTGCTTTCCCTAAGCAGCATGGGGCTGCTTTCTGACATGGACAGAGATTAAATGTTCATTTTCAGATGCACCCTTGAAGATGGGAGAAAATTGAGAAGTATAGGAGCAAAGCATAATGCCATTGGCCTAGATAAAGGACAGTTTTCCTACCCAATTTTTATTGCATGTGTAATTTTTGCAGTTCCTTAAAGCCTTTCGCTGGAGGAAAAAGTCTGACCTTTTAATAAGTGGGTACTGACCAGCAGTGTGTGAAGTTTATCAAGGGCTTTTATGATAATCAGACATAAATTTTCCTACTTGTTAAGTATAAAATGAAAGAGCATCAATCCATTTAAATCTGTCAAGTATTTCTCTAAGAAATCTGAGTGTTTAGAAAGACAAAGTTGTTTCTAGACAACTTTATCATGTTTCATTTCAAGACAACTTTGCCTAGGTACTAAGAATTTTGGAATTTGCAAAAAATTCCTTAATTGGCCCCAGGCTGGGAATGGAAGCACCTGGCTTGGTTTCACAGAGAGCAAGCTGAAAGATACCAAAAGGCTCTCAAGTCTTCAATAGTGTTCCATAAAAGGGAAATAAACTTGTAGGTAGATCATAAGTAATTTGTCATACTGACTTGCTGTCTGATTGAGACCTACTGAAAACAAAGCCCTGCAGATCCTTTCTGCACCCAGCTCATTTTACCATTGATCCAGGATCCCTTGCTGTCTGTCCATTCTCAGGGCCATCTCACCACTTCAGGAAACCTTTTACTTCTCAGAGCAGTGTCCCAACAGCATGTTGCCTGCCTCCTTTTCCCTTCTGATCAACATCCCCATCAGCTCTGCAGAAGTTTCTCCCAGTCAGACATGCTTAGTTTCCTTCAGAAATAAAGGCGTTTTCTTTCTCCCACTAGGAATATCAGCCTAACAAAGAGAGATGGGAACAAGGTAAAAAGATGGCTGCACAGTTGCATTGTTTTAAATAATATATAGCTAATCAAATACTTGTAAATTTTGTACTGGATATGAAACAAATTTATATCGCACCAAATTTTAGCTAAATGTTGAGAACATGTTATTGTTTCTTACCTGGCTGTCTTTATCATTGATCTACTGTTCTTGGTGGTGGTGTTCAAAATCCTTTGACAACTTCCTTAGCCTGCTGTGTTCTGAGGACAACACCTTTTACAGTAGTAGTGCAATTTTGTTTTATATAAATCATTTTTCTATATTGTGCATATCTTCTTCAAATAGAGACCATCACAATCATTACAGTGTACTATTTGGTGCAGTGTTTCTGGAAAGCGTCAGCGGTTTTAGTCTTATTTCCTATTTAATGACCATTTTATATGCCACCTAATTTGTCATTTTTTTCCCATCTGCAGTTGAATTTGTTTACCTTCATATGCTTTACAAATGTGTCATTATCTTATTTTAATCATTAATTGAATGGTTAACCTATAACTGATTTTTTCTTCAGAATATCTGAGGTTTTCATGCTGATTTCTTCTAGATACAATTCATAATCACAGGACCATTGAGCAGTTTGGGTTGAAAAGATAATCTAATTCCAACTTTCCACTAGACCAGTTTGCTCTAACCTGATTGGTCTTCAATATTTCCAGGGATGGAACATCCACAACTGGAAGAGAAAGTTGATACATTTCTTAAAAAAGTAGGTGAACATGGTGTTTCTTCTCTTAATCTGCGCAAACTGCAGTTGAGATGTGGTATCACGCCATAATCCGTCCTGTCGGTTGTGCTGATTTGGTGTTCTCCTGCACCATACTGGGATTGCACCAGCAGTAGCTGTGTAGCAGAATCTGCAAGCAGCAGGCAAACCATGTCTCAGTGCTAGTAACTCCAGTTCTAGCATATATATTCTGTGCTGTACATCTTAGTCTCACTCATGTTTTCTTGGTATGGCAACTGTCTGATGAGTACAATTAGTGAACTGAATTTGAAATTATAAACATTGTATCATTGAAGGGCATGTTCATTTTCAGGTAACAGGGTTACCTTTGAGGTGTCTCTGGTGGTTGAAGTGGCTGTAACAGCCCCTGACAGCCTGCCTTGCTCGGTGCTTTCCCTGGAGCAACAGCTGTGCTGCTGCTGTCATCCTCAATGAAGAGGCAGTTTTTTTGTGCTGATTGAGGACCTGTTTTTGCAAAGAAAATGCACTAAAAATCTAAAAGCTGCTTGTCTCTCTTCTGCACCTGGCATTTTAGACTTCCACTGTGTAAATTGCACCCTTTTTTGCAATGTCTTTTTTTTTTTTTTCCTCCAAAGGCCAAAGGCTTAGCCTTTTGATTTTGAATAATAAAAATCATAGAATCAATTTTCCAGTGTCAGAAAAAAAAAGTAAACTCTACAGAATATCTGTATTCTGTATATGTCACCTCTAATTGCATAAATTAAAATGAGCATTAGTACTGGTAATTGTAATAGTAAAACAGTCATTTTGCTATAGTTAAATTGCTATTTCGAATATCTGAGAGTTGTGTTATATTTCAAGTTTGCTCTTTGTGGGGATATTAATGCTATACTTAAAGAGTAGTACCTATAATAACTACTATGGATTCACAGCCAGCTTCTCTGCAGTTTCAGAGATTAGGTTAGAAGAAGATGTCAGTGTACTTTGACAAGTAATGAAATGAAAAACCTATGCTCCTTCTGTTTCAAAAAGGAACAAAATTAATCTAAGGAACTCCAAACCTATATCTAATCATTACATTATCCTTGAAGATTACAGGGAAAGGCTAATTTTCAGCTGGCCTACACAATTTTTCCCAGATATCCTACATTCTTCATAAATAATACAGAAACACTCCCTGATTTCTGTGTAGGGTTACTCCCAATGATAGTTGTACTATGGTTTTGTTTGTTGTTTTTTCCTAGCACAGACCTATGATCCTTGTAAAGTAACAGAGATACAGTGAAATCTGTGAGCAACTGGAAATTCTGAGTGAGTTCATGTGTACTTTCCAGGAACTACTTTTAGAACTAGACTAATGCTTTTGTAACTTATTTAAATTATGGTTCATAGTTTATTTGGGCATTTTTTTAGTGATGAGACAGCTTTTCTAGGTGATCTGGATATGGTACTGCACTAATATGATTTCATGGAGCCTCTAACTAGATAAAGAAAATGCAATCATTTAATTAGACCAACATAATTTCAACTATGATGAAGTTATGAGAAAAAGGAAAAAAAGCTTCTCTCACCCAAAGCATTCAAGAAGTTGAAAATGTTGGCGTAAATATCTACTTGAGGACAAAATGCATGATACGCTAGAGCCATCAAAGAATGGACATTTGAACAGATGAAGAGAAAGAGTAAATGTCACTGAAATAGAACAGATAATGGCTTTTTGCTGCTGCATAAAGGCTGAGGCCACAAGGTGAATCAGAAGAAATTTCAAAATAGGCATCATTGATCCCATGGTAACAGTCCCATTACCATGATTTCATTTCTGTGACACTGCTTGATAGATACAGATGAAATCATTTTATTTCCCATTTGCTGGTGCAACTGGAGAGTGTTCCCTTAATGTGTGCACAGTACCCCTTTTCTTGTACAGTCAAAGCTCCCACTCCTATCTCTGTACCAAGGATAACACAGCAGGACACAGCCTGATGAAAGAATTAATCTGTATTTTGCTTTGAGGCAACCATGTGTAATTGTGTGTTGTATTTTTATTGCATATTTTTGCAGCCAACCTAGATGCCTCCTGAAGTTTCATAATCCTTAAGTTGTTCTGTTAGTAAATTATGGATGTTCATCTACCAATATGACAAGTCGTAAATACTAAAACTGCTAAGAAACATAATGCAGTCATTTTGTCAAAGCCAACCCCAAAAAGGAATGAAGGAACAGTTTTCAAATGGAGTAATCAAGTTAAACCAGAGAATTCACACCAAGGTATTTGCTTCATTAAAAGAAATTGTGTTTGAGGGATATTTTATGTTTATATTTTATCTTCAAAAGTCCAAAAGTAAGTATTTTCTTTCTAAGAAATATTATTTTTCATCATGAAAGCAATAATTAATCATCTGACAAACATTTTAATGAACATGGATTGTGTATGTGTTATGTTTTTTGTGGAGTGAGTAATGATTGTATAGCTGTGATTGTTTAATGATGTAAGTAGGGAAATGCTTGTAAGGAATCTATATTTTATTAGAGCAGCTGATAGAGTTGGTGGAGGGAGTCAGACAAGATTTCTGGCACACAAACCCTTTTTCCTGCATATGTTTCTTCTGTCACTGAGAAGTGTGGTTCGAAGACTAAAAAAATATGCCATACATCTTTGCCAAAGTGGTTATAGTTTTTCTTTAAATTTCATTTCTCTAGATTTTTTAAATATTTCAACTTCTGAAGATGTTCAAAGTATAAAAAAAACATTTCAGTCTTAACATAATTTGTTTTATAGTTTGCCTTATCAAAATAATTAATAAATATTATTTAACAATATATATATACACTGCATTTGTGCAATTATTCTGGAGCTCCTGTTTATGTAGTAGTATTTCTCTGGACAGTCTTGCTGGTACTGCACTGGAACAGGACTAGGAGAAGGAGATCACCTATATTGCCTTAGTATAACTAAGATACAATTCTGACATCTCTGGATGGCATCTTTGGACCAATGAAATTACTACTCAAGAGACTCTCAAGCAGCTTGATAGATAAAAAAATCAGAATAAATAACTAAAGACTATGAACCACTAACTTATAAGTAATGTTAAGTGTACCTAGTTGTCCACACTTCCATTATTATAAATAAAAAAAGGCATTAGACAATTAGAATTCTATATTGTGTTCTTTTTTTCCCTTGCAGTAGGGAAATGCTTAATTGTTGCATCAAATCTATTGTCTGGATTAATTATTTCATGATTATTCAATTCTACAAAGACTATTATTGATAGTAGCCAAGCACAAGCCTGAAGTTATTTAGCATTTCTGTTCACTAGAACATTTACAGAGAGAATTTATTGTGAGCACATATGGTCACTTTGAATTATTTCTCATTCATTCTGTACAAACCAATCAATGAATGGAAGATTAAGGAATTTGATGTGTCAGAAATTTTGTTGACACTTTCACACAGGAAAGTTGAAGCTAAATCAGTCTGGATTTTGATGTCCATCTGTTCTGGATGTTTGGCATCTCAAGGACTATCTATATCTCAATATATTACTGGAGTTCTTGTAAAAGAGAAGGCATTTTTGCTGTTCAGGAAATGCTTACACCATGGTTTTAATTTCATGTGAGGCCTCATTTGCTCTTGTCTTATTGCACATCCTTGATATCTAAACTTTACTTTTTTATACAAATGCCAATTTGACCTCAAAAATAAATATGACATCTTGAAGATAGTCTGCATTATTTGTCACTGAATAAAGCATCTTTGTTTACTGTATACACATGTATATAAACCACTGACCATACACTAAATTGCAATGCCATTGGCACCTTTGTGCCATCATCTTCCCCCTCTGCTTTTTTCTCTTTCTTTTTCCTTTTCTCCTCTACATTTTTGTAGCTTATTAGAAAGAAAATTTCCTTTTATTCCACCTTTCTCAAATATTTTTATTCCTTGAATAAGACTTCTTCCATCACTACAGATCCTTAGGGGATTGTATAGGGGGCATTTACAGATGCCCAAACCAAAGCAAAAACAGTGAGGTTGTTTCCATAATTATTCTGACTGCCCTCAGTTCTCCAGTTTTTATATTTTCCCTACATCTGTGTCAACTGCCCTAATCTCATTCAAGATTGTGTATGGTCACAGAAATTTTACTTCCATTTAATTATCACTCTCCACAATCTCATTAATGATAGTGTGAGTGAAGTGGGGACAAATCTCCTTGCCTTGCAGCTATGCCCATTGCCTATGAGAACTTTTATGGAAGAGCATTTGAGGTTTGGCCCTATCTGAGATTACTGATACCTGCTGAAATTATCAGTTGTAAAGTTTGTTTTTCTCCCTCTTCCGTAACAGACATTTTATTTGAAATCTCGTTAAGACGCGCCATGTAATTAATACATATTAAAGAAAGGCTCTAACAAGAAAATGAAATTTTTGCTCTCTTTGCCTCCTATCATAATCAATAAACTTTCTTTTAGTTGAGCTAAAGATTATTATGGCTTTCTACAATAAACATGCTACCTATAAAAAACCTATTCCAGATTCACTTTTCATTGAAACTGAATTCTTAGTTTTGTTGTATTCACTTTGGAATTCAATGTAGTAACAACCTCAAAACTAATTCGTTGTAGATTGTGGGAGGGAAAAATCTGAAATACTTTAGCTGAATCTACCACAACAAATCAATTAAAAAGACATGTATCATAAATTTTCCTTCAATTTACACTTTTTAGTGGATATAGTGAAGCATTAAGTTAAATTCGTGTTCTCTGTTTTGTTTTTCTTCTGGTGGAATCCTGAATTTATCCTTCATCTAACTGAAAATTTGAATAGGTTCTGAGGCATTTTCCTCAAGACCACCATGTCCTAAAATGCCCTTTGCATCATTGTTGCTATGGCATTTCAGGGGCTGACATTAAGTCTTCTAGCAGAAGTAACTGGAGCACATTTTTAAAAGGCACTTTACACAGATAAGAACAGTGTATAGTGTTGAATTGGGTATACATTTTCAAAAACATTGTTCCTGTTTTCTAGAAATAAAAAGTAATATTAATTATTTGCAACATACTCGTAAGAAAAATCACTGAATTCTCAGTTAGTGTTTTGGAAAATTACTGTTACCATTTTCATAGAAACATAGAAGTCATGTACCTGTTGCTTTGAGGTTTGCATAAAATGTGGGATTATTTTCACTAATATTAATGGCAATTATAAAGAGAAAACACCTCCATTATTTGGAGATAAGACTTTAAGCATAAAGTAGGGCTTGCAGGTTTAGAGTTAATGAAGTATGTACGTCTGTATGTTGCACAGCATAAACTGAATGTCATAAACAACGTGCTGAGGTTTCATCTCATCAACAGAAGAATTTTTGGAAGGAGATGAAGTTTTGAACTAATATCAGAGTATGTTTTGAATGCTCAAATAGAGAGGGTTAAAGAAAAAAAAAAAACAAACTACCATTAAAAGAAAGTTAAAATATTTTTGAGGTACAGAAATAGAAATACACCAAAGATATTTCTGGTTTTAATGACTTTCAGTATATTTTCTGCCTAATTTTTAAGACTGATGCTGTGTTTTAGCAGATGACAAGCAAAACAGATATTTTGCAGAGCATTATTACAGAAAAGAATGAAAAATATGTTGCCAGGACTGTTATAATTTGAGATAACTCTTCTATATGAGATTTGACCCCTTAGCCTCATATGCTACTCAAATACATAATAAATGGAAGGAAAGAAAAATCACTAAATTCATGATATCTCAGTAGCAAAGCTGTTTGAACTTCTAGGCCATTGTTTCATGAAAAAAAATATAGTAGGGAAATAAGCAATAATCTTCTCATAACTGCAATATTTCAGAGAACTGGTAATGCTTAATATGTTTTGCCCATTTTTTGGCAAAATCTGAGGACAAAGAAGTCACAGGCAAAGTAGTAGAAAAATCAATCTTGAGGCAGACACAGTGGCAAGACTGCACATGGATGCTAAGGACAAAAGTCATTGGAATAAAAAACCTGCAATTCCTCAGCTCACTGCGTTTTATTTGTAGTAGTCTCTGAGAAGAATTTGTAATGTTTTTCTGTAGTTTTAGTAGTGTTAATGAAATAATAAAAATAATTACTCAAGAAAAGGATTAAATTTTTCAACAGTGAAATAAATTTTTCCCACTAGTCATAATAGTACTGTATTTAACAAGGATATATAAAATAATTTTTATGCTGAATATGTTGTACTAGTACTTGATTAGGATGCAAAACAAGGTCCCTGTTCCACAGATATTTTTCCTTTTATAATGTGACCTGTTGTACTGCTTAAGAACTCAGGTTGGCAGGTTCCTTTTTTTTAATATTGATTCCAGGTTTTTAAGTTATTATTTATATAGGATGTGCTAAATGGATGTAGATGCAACTCCAGCTAACTAATGAGGCATGCATATATTCTTCTTAATAATCTATATTTAAGATCTCCTTTCCTTCACGAAGGCAGGTTGCTGTATTGCTATTTATAGTGGGGTTGAAAACCTATGAATATTCATGATATCTAATATGTCTTATATCTGATTATTGTGAAAGAAGTACAGTTCCCATAAATAATATTTAAATAAGCAGGTGAACTGCAGTAGAAGTATAATGCATATCTGTGTTCTCCAAATAACAACGAAGCGGGCACTTCTAGTGAAAGATAGACCTCTGAACAAAACTTCTGGTTTTACACATCATTTACTTTCTGAACAGGATTATGATTATTACATGTCCTATTAAAATGTGAATATAAAAAAGTAGTCTAGAAACACATAAACAGAAAGAACACAGAAATTTCCTGAAAAGCCCTAAACTTGTTTTTTTAGACGTCTATATTCACTGTAATCTCTATTACGCTTCAAGCTGCATCATAGTTTATGTCATAAAGAGGAGTTACATGGCTTTTTCATACCTTAATATGCCCTAAATGCAAATATTCAAGACTGAGTGGAGGATGATCTCTGAGACCATAAACTGAAAGCAGTGAATATTTTGAAGTGTAATCACAAATAAAAATAAAAGGAACTACCTATATGGTTCTCCCATTCCAAAGTAGTATAGAAAGCCATTTAGGAACAATTTAAACTGTCAATTTGTAAACAAAGAGTCAAACATTGAAAAGAAAAATGAATCACGAAAAGCTGAATAAAGCAATTATGTTCTTGTGGGTGTTCTGACTACTTAGGGTGCACTACAAATTCAACTTAAATGTATTTCCTATAGATGCTTTCAGATCAAACAAACCTGAACTAATGGAAACTGCAAGTTACTGTCAAAATCCTTTTAGTGATAACCATGCACACCACACTTAAAATAGAAAAAATTCTCTCCTTCTCAATACTTACCTAAAAGGAGTGTTTGGAAAAAACTTATGGTTTGATTTTTTTCCTTCCAGTGACCTAAGCAGAGTTGCATTCCTTTTTGCTGTAATGACTGCAGAATGAAGCGCTACAGTAACTTTAAGTGTTTGGGGTGTTTTGTTTATTGTTATTTGTGTTGAGTTTGGACTGTAGTGCTCCTTAACATTCTGTTGCACATTTCTACTGGCAGTGATAGGAGGAAACTAGAGAGTCTGGGGATAGATGCCCACCAAACAGCTGGCCTGGCAGCTCCTGCAGTGACTGCACTCTTCCAACATCCCTTTCCCTCTGGGAAGCAAACTGCTCCTTTCTCAGCTTGGGAAGTTAGGGTGCTTGTAGGAAATTTGCTAAGAGTCGTCCTGTCTCTATCTCATTTGACCCAACACTTTGTGAGCCTCAAGGAGACACCTTCTCTGCAACTGCCAGTTCAGAGTGCTTAGGGCACATCTTGAGCAAAAGCCCTGGATATGTACAAAAGTAAATTTAATTAGTTAGTTTTTGGAAAAATCCTTGCTACTGCTGGCCAGATTGGGCTATTGGCTGATGTGACATCTACTTGAATCTTCTTTTACTGTTAGCTTGACACAATTTACCTAGCATCAACTTAATTACTTCTGCCAAATATAATAAACAAAAAAAAAAATCAGAAAAACTAGTACAGTGGCATCCTATTTTAGGAAAACAAAAATTTCTTTATGTTAAGAGTAGCTAAAGGACTTGTTTGTTGAGATAACAATAATTTTCAATACAAGTTTCAGGCAGGTTTTATGAGAAAAGTATGCAATGGAAGAAGGGATAACTGAACTTCTGATACCAATAAAAGCATTAGTTTCTTTGTTCATCTCTTCTGCTCTGTTGCTGCTCTCTGCATTGTACCAACTTTTTTGGTAATATGAAAAGCAACATTTTTTAGATTTGATGTCTGGCTTTGTTTTGTTAATGGTTAAGTCTAGGTCCTTGATTTATCCAAGGTGGTTCAGAAAACATATTTCAGGATCATATGAAACAAGAGTCACTTCCTTGTGTCTTCTCTGAAAATACTCCAACTAGGATTCACTCATCTGACCTTTTACAAGTACCCCAACCTAGTCCTCTAGGCTGGAACATTTTGTCCTTTTTGGGTACAGAGGGAGTCCAGACGTCAGGATTGGATTAAAAGGGATGCCTCTCTAGGATAGCTTAATTTAAGATCAATCTCTTATTTTTCTTCAGTACTCACTCTTTCCTGGTGATTCTGACTTGTGGTGTAAAATACTGACAAGTAGGGGTTAAGGGCACTTCATTTTTATTCATGGAGGTGCTCTTAGGAATCAGGCTTCTCTCCTATATTTGAAGTCTCAGTAAGGCAACTGTTTGAAGAACACCATCCTTCCCTGTAGACTTTCACGCTTACGTGTATTGTTATTGTTAACAGCAGAAATCTAATTGTTCTTTTAGCTATGGTCCCCAAGTGCTGCTACTGCTGTAACATCACTCTAGCTACTTTTTCACATTTAATTGTTAATTACTTGTCTCTCTTATTTGTGCATCTCTTTTTTTCTCATCACAACTTGCCTTTTCTACTCCCTGTTTGCTTACATCTGTTTTAAACATGGCCACAGTATTTTGTCTTTTTTGGTCTTTGTTTGGTCTTTTTTAATGCATTTGCATTTAAAAAGTAATATGAAAGGGTCTTAAACATAAATGTAAAGAAAAAAAGAAACAAGTTAGAATATATTTCTTCTTTTGCTTAGGATTTTTTTATTTTTTACCACTTGCTTCTGTGGTTTTTTGATATATTATTTTCTTCTTGCTTTTTAAAGATAAATGCAGCTGTCTAATAGACTATGTTGCCTTCTCTTAGTACTTTAATTGGTATTATGCCTCCTTGACCCAGAAGAACAAGGGCACTTTTTCTAAAGCAAGCAAATTATATACTTCAGGTTGTGTAGCAACATGGTGCTGATGAGCAACTACTTTAAAGCAGTTCTGCAGAAAGCACTTTGAAATTACAATATACTGGGATAATAAAATCTACATTTTTAGCATGTTATTCTTATGTTCCTGTTAACAAAGGAAATCTAATCCCATTTTTAAAGTCATTGTATACAATTTTCTATTCTTAAAATCAGATCTATAACATTTCAAATAATTTCCAAAATACTGTAATAAAAGTAATTATTATTAATCTGTTATTTCCATTATTTAAAATCTTCGGGTATATTAAGAAAGTGCAAGATAATACAAGATAATAATAATAAAATAAGACAATTAAGTATAGTGACAAAGATAGCTGCATAGTACATTTTATAGAAATTATCAAGCAAAAGCTCTAAACATGTGCAATTGGGAGTGGAAATTAATGTAAACTAATGCATCTTATTTATGGAACAAAAACAATGTTGGTTAATCCCAAAATTTTTAGGTGGCTTAGCAGCAGCGTGAGAGTTCAAACCATCTCTTAAATTCCATTGGGATCAGGGCAGTAATTAAAGTCGCCTTCCATCCCTCCGAGGTCTAACCATTAATTCCTCTTTCATTCTAGCAAAGGCAAGATTCTCCTTCATGTTGCTCGTAGCCAAACACCAGCGGAGCTTATGCTCTCTGTAACCAGGGCACGGGATGTGGGAAAACAAGGGCTTTGGCAACGGGAATAAATTGCCTGCCAGCATGGGACTGTAATTGAAGCACAAAGCTAGACAAAGCTCACCTTCCCTCTGCCCAGCAGAGTCATTTGCAATGCTTCGTGTCAACTAGCACAGGCGTGTAAGAAGATGTCAGCTTCACCTTTGTTAATTAGGTGCTGAAGGCTAAAAATATTCTCCTTTTGTGCGATGGAAGGACAAGATAAGGTACACATTCTGACTCCCACGTGCAGCAAAACTAGTAAGGTTGCATTTGCTGAATGTCAATTGAGTTAAAAGTGTAAAAATTTAGCTTCAATGCAAGCTTCAGAAAGGAAAGCCAGAAAGAACCCTGCATTTTACTTGCATACAGAAAATTTCACCTCCCACACAATGAGCTTTAATGGCAGCAGCGTGTCCTGGTCCAAACCTGCAGACGGGGTCATAGGGTTCTCTTTAGCTCTCTCCAACTGCACACCATTGAGAGAGATGAATAATACCACAAAGGAAAGAGAGCTATAGTTCGGTTAGCAAAGGCTTTCTGTCACCTTTTGAAATTATGTGTTCTTGTAGCAATTCAGAGACACTTGAAGCTGGGAAATGGTATGTGTATTTTGGAAGGAATTAAACTTTCTAAAGATGTATAGCATTAGGCAGCTAGCAAAATTTCCTATATTTCAGATTCTTAGAAAAGACCAAAATAATTGTGCCATGGAAAGTGACTTGGCAGAAACTCATTTAGCACTTTCTATTCTTGCTGATTTTTGTCTAGTTTAAAATAATCTCAGCTACTCTGTTTTGAAAAGCACTACTATGGTTTAAATTTGAATATTGCTTTATTTGCATTCTATTCAAAAACAGCCTAAATCAAAAACAGTGGGGAAAATACTGAACAGAGTAATTAAAAAACCCAAAACCCAAGCCTCCTTCCCCCATCTCTCTCCAGTTATTGATTCCTATGTGAGACTTAAGGAAATTTATGAAAAATTTAATGTGTTGATGATGATCTTTTCTCTTTTCTGACACCAGCTGTCTGGTTACATCAGTGTAGCTACTCAGTCAGAAGGATGCTGAAGTGTGTGAACTTTCAGGTCAGCTTTCCAGCAGATAAGTGATGACATTACCTTCACATGGTCCTTTTCTTTAATATTATAAAACATTAATATTTTATTTACATACAAGCATCTGTGTTTGACCAGAGCTAGCCCATTAGGATGCAAGGCAATAGCATCATCTAATACACCCACATTATGTTAAATAGTCATGGACACTAAAGCTAATAATAAATTCTGGTTTTGATATATCTCTTCCATGCAGGACAGCATATAACCCAGCTAAAAACCAGTACATGCTTTCACTTCAAGGAGGAAATGACAAAGCTATGAAGCAAATCAAGCTAGTTATCTTCATACAGTGTCACATCCCAGATCAAATGTTAAGGCCAGTGTCTACAGGTTGTGTTTCTCATGGGAATGGCTACTATATTCCATCCCTGATGTATTTTCTACCTTTAACACTTAGTAAAGAAAAATTTCCTGAGAGAAATATGCTTTTCAGGCATAGAGGTAGAAGAGTTATTTGAAACTGGCTTTATGCTGATGCTGATGCTGATGTTGGTTTTGTTTTGAAAGGCTTTTTTTCAAAGGTGTTGTAGGGTCCAGAGTTGGATGGATTAGCACAGGAAGTTCCAAAGTTTAAAGCTAAATAGGAAATGAAAAGCAATGTAATTAATCAGTTATCAAATGTTTCATATTAGAGGAAAATTTCTCTCAGGGCTCAGCACTGGCTTATTCATGTGAACTGCTGTTTCTGCCTGTTTTCATTAAAATCTTGAGTGACTTAAAAAAAAAATCTCTATCTTGTCCATGTACTTAACTAAACAGATTTGGTTTTTTCCTACATCACTGCAAGTTCAAACTGTAAGGTACCCGAATCTACCTGTGGTGACAAATTCTAAATACGTTCTAAACCCTTTTCCAATACTGATAGTTCCACCTGGTCTGAATAAAAAAATGCTTTTGAAAGCATCTTTAGCTGATTCTGTTGTCAGTGATGGTCACCCATATATGTGACAGTAGGTTTAAGCCCTTCAAAGTGCCTGTACAAAGTTTTCTGATTGTGTGTAATTTTCAGCATCCATTAGAGATATAACCAGTTGCACAGTCAACATTTTTTGCTACATCACCTATATGTCCTTGTGCCATGGAGTCCTTCATACATAATAATTAAATATTTTCCTTGCTGGTAATCTAAATTCTTGCTCTCTTTGCACTCAAACCTTCTTTGACTATGTGATTTGTTACAACAAAAGTAAGAATGTATTTAAAATTTTAAAAGAGATCCATAGTTATGAGGAAGAAAACAGCATTACAAAAAATAATAAAAGACCATGTTTTATTTAGAAGATTTATTTATATACAGCTTAACAATAGTACTTAGGGTTTAAAATGAGTCCTTCAAGAACCAGAGAAACTTAGTTTAAGTTATCTAAGAAGTGGAAGCAATATTAATAAAGGCGTTACTGTTAGTAAAGGGCTAAAGTGAGGATGTACAATGCCTCCTCATTTATTCAACACACAGAGAGAAAGGAGAAAAGTTGCTGGAAGGATTTAGAGATCTTTCAAGATGAACAATAGATTTTCCAGTAATTGGAGGTACATGAATTATAAAAAATTCATATACTTCATAAGATGATGAATGAAAGATTGTAGTTGAACAAAAGGATGCATATCATAGGAAAATAGTATAGATTTGCACTCAATAGCCAAAACAAAGCAGACAAAAGAGAAAGGAGCAGGAATCTGATGGAGAGGGAGAGTGTTCTATTCATATTGAAAGTTTGGTATATAGGCTAAGTTATTACCTGATGCAGTATAGAAAGCCCTGGCAGGTTTATCAAGGACTGTTAAACTTCAATGTAAAATTTATCTTTTGGAGTCAGAGTGCAGCACCACCAGATTTATTTTTTTTTAAATTTTACTTTATTTTTTAATAAGCTCTTGAAACTAGGTCTTACAGAGAATTGTTCAGAGGTGTATGGCCACTGAGAAAGGCTACTGGATGAGTCAGTTTTCATAAATAGAATTGTGTGACAGAAAACTGTGTCAACTAGAAAGCAAGTCAGTAAACTGAGATTTGTGATGAGATGAAAAAGACAATCAGTCAAGGGTACCTGGATGAAGAAGAGTACAAGTGCAAATGAAGAGGAGTTAATGAAATTGATCACCTATCACTCAGAAAGAGTAGTGATAATTAAACTATTGTCATGAAATCTGATTTATCACAGTGGAATTAATCTCAGAGCAGTAATGTTTAGTGATCAAAAGAATAGTTAACAAAAGTAATGTTTACCTTTAGGAAATGATTGCCATAAATTATATAAGGACCCTCTTGCTGCTTGGTGCAACCTTGCATGTCCTATATTCCATCATGCCAACATCCTAACATTGTGTCTCTAATAGTAGCTGCCACAACCTCGAGAAAGAAGGACAATGTTGATTTATCATGTTCTGATACTGTTCTAGGACTGTATATCTGTATTTTCTATTTGCTGGCAATGAATGTGTTGCTAGGTGCTAGTCTTAGCTATAGAAGATGAATCTGCATCCAGATGATGCAAAGTAGATTTTATACAGCCCTCCCAGATGACTGTCCCCATTGCACTTGCTGTTACTAAAAGAAATCATGCATATGTATTGAGTACACTGCTGGAAAACCTCTGAGAGGATGTGTTTTTCTCCTGAGGAAGGCATCATCTTGTTTCCTAGTCTGTGGGAATCACTCTGCCCTGTCATATCACCTCAGCCTTGGTTCCACCTCAGGAGGAAGCATTTCAAGGGCATTTCAAGATGCAGTTAACTCCATACCACAGGACTAAAATCCAGATATAACACAATCCATTCCTGTCACTGAGCAAGTGAACAGAACGGTTCTAGTGCACTGAGTTATGTAGATGCACCCTGTCCTGCACCACCACCTTCTTTGTCTTTTTGCCAGACCTGCCAGACAGATTAAGCTCTGATTAAATTTTGGCTTTAGAAAATGTTGTGATTGCTTACAGAATGCAAGTTTTATTATTTTTCTGACAGGTCAATTCCCAGTTTTACATAGGTTATCTGTTATATGCTGTATTCTACTTTTTCTACATTTTACCATAGAAGTCCATCCAGTGAAGTGTCAACACAAGATGTAGGACAGATTTATTCTTGGTACACTAAACCAGATTGTATCTACGGAGATATGTGGATAAGGAGTGGATTCTCTTTGACACATACAATATTTAGATCAGGATAGCTGTGAATGGCAACTTGAGCATATAAACATCTTATCTATGATCATTTCTATCTATGACATGACACAGTTTTCAAAAAAAAATAGTACATATTACCAAAGTCTTAAGTATATAACTGTTTTCATTCATTTCTTGGATGAAATCTTTTAAAGGATGTGTATTTATCGTGACTGTTCCACCTTTTCCAGGACATAATTCATATTTTGAAAGTAGCACTGGGCAGAGGCAGAATCTCTTAGGAATAAATATATTTAATCTGGGGAGTAAGTTCATTTGTATCAGGTTTATTTTTCCCCATGGTGTCTATCCACCATCAGTGATTTGTTTAATGAATGCATTTTAGCTGTTTCAAATCTCACAGGATTAGTGTTCTTAAATATTTTAATGTCATTAGCTGCTACTGGAAATCTCAGTGTAATTCTGAATAAGATAGTTGTACCAAGGTGTTCGGTATTCTTTTCAGTCATATATATTTTTCCTGAATATGAATTTTAAGGGGAGTTTGACTTCTCCTACATACACATGAGAAGCTTGATGGCTTTCTCCTCAACTGAGTAACCTTCTGTAAGATAAAAGATAGTAAAGGCTGGTTGCAGTTGTCCCCCTATGGTTTATGCTGTATTCATGTGTCCTTTCTTTGAGTTTTTGGGTTTTCTTACTCTATGGAGCAAAAATTATTCTTGATCTGATATTTTATGGTTTTTATTGTGAAGATTTTTTTTTTTTAATATGTAGGCCTTTACAACAATTTTTGCCTTAAAGAGTACAACATAACACTGCCCATGATATTCCTATGTTTGGTAGCACACAGCATCATGAGATGATTTGTTTCATTGAAGGAATGCAGTCAGTGTCTTTGAGAACAGTTAAGAGTATCCACACCGACGAGATCTCTCTGACACAAAGACATACTTGCACTGGCATCTGTGCAGGTTGATACTGTTGCTCGTCTTCCCAGAGGCTTTATTTTCCAATTCTACTAGGTTTGAAGATAGTAGCTTGTCTCCAAATAAGTAGAATAAAAGGTTGGAAACAGCTGTAGTTTCAAGAAGCAGGAATAATGTCTCTATTAATAAATCTTTAACCATGGAGATAATATTCTGTATCTACTTGAGGGGCTGAACCTGTCCAGGGGGCGATTTTTTGCGTTTCACAGATGCTGTGATGGGAGTCATTGGGATTTTTGTCTTTTTCTTGGGTTTTTTGGGAGTATTTTTTTTTTGTTTGTTTGGGTTTTTTTGGTGGGGGGGGGTTATTTGTTTGTTTGTTTCCTTTTGGTTTGGTTTTTTGTTTGTTTGTTTTTGTGTTGGGGTTGGTTTTTTTTGGTTTTTTTTCCTTAGTTGATTCAGCCAAGAATTTGTGAAGAAAGAGGATTTGCTTTCCTTGACTTTTAAATACCAGATAAGTTTCCACGGCAAATTGTGCTCCTTTGACTTAAGAGATTAGACATCCTGGTAGAAGTACTCTTCATGTTCTTTTTGTATCATAGTGTAAGTTCTTCAGATTTGTAAAGACTAGGAATCTCTCTTCTAACTTCATTAATAGCAGGAAGTAGAAGAGGGAGGGAAAAAAAATCAGTATAATTTAAAAAAACCCGTAAACATAGTACTTGACTATATTGTGCTTTCTCGCTCACACTCTCTCTCTCTTTTAATTTATAATATATATAATGAAAGCAGGAGTAACTTTCACTTTAAATTTTGTGAGAGTAATTGTTCAGGACTGAATGTAATATTCATAGTTTAGTCCAGCCAGTGCCTTGTTGACTACCTTTAATATTTCCTTTACCAGAGCCAGAATAGGGTTTAATTTCCAGTCTTTGTGCCCACATTACATTTATCACTTATAATTTACTAATCCACCAAATTTTATAATCTTGTAGTTTTCTTAGATCTTGGATTTGTCATATAAATTTTGTTAGTCATTAGTTGATCTTATTCAGATTGTCATTTCTATTACTCCTGCTTTTGGCTCAAATGACTCATCTCTTCTGATACTGAAATTCTCCTCTGAATGTTGTTCTTATTGTAATTTTTACCAAAACTGGAGTTCTGGGAGAAGGAAAACAAAAAAAGAACAAGAAAGCAACTGACTCCAGATATTCTCTATCCTGTCCTCTCTGAGTTAGTGTCTATATTTTGGTGAAGAGGATTTGAGGAATGGTTTCTGCCATCTAGAGAGCTTTTTTGATAATGCACAGTCTAATATATGGTAGTTGCTTAAAGTGCTAAATACTTTTTTTTTTCCACAAGGCAAAAGAAAATAATGAATGAAGAGAAAATCCTTACTGTAGCTTTCTAAATTCTCATTTAAAAGTCTTACTTGAAAAATGATACAACTTTTTAAACTGATCATGTTGTAGCTGATGAAGTTTACTTGGCATCTGACAAAGTCAATGCACTTGTATGCACTTAATGTTTCATTTATGGATTAATTTGTTTTATTTAATTAGCTATGCTCTTGTATTCATATCCCTGAATCAGTACAATGCAATGTTTATGGAAGTGCATGTGACCTTGGAGATTTACTTCTAGCCATTGTTTAGTCTTCTGAGAGTACAAAATCCATATGGTGCTATCCAAAAAGAAAAGTGTTTATGCTGCCTTAAGATCAAATTAGTTGTCATTACATTTGAGTAAAAGGTGAACAGATTGAGGTAAATCTTATTATAATCTATTGCTGCTTATGTTCTTTGTGCAAATTAGACATTTACATGTTTTAATAGCAATGCAGAAGACCAAAGTACATCTTTGTTAATTTTGCTTATTATTGCCATCTATGCTGGTGTCATAAACTCTGGTACTGACAGACTGGCTGAAAAAATAGCTAGGGAGCTAATTGCTTGAAACAGGCTTCATGAAACTTATTAGGTGGTGTTGTAGTTACCACATATGAAAACATGAAGAGAGTCCAAAGTGGTATTAGACCACTTTGTTTTTATTGAAAACTTTGTTTCTTTTAAAGAATAAACACAACCTGACAGACTATTTACAAATTTTAAATGAATTTGTAATTAAAAAGAATTCATTGAGATAGTGGATAACTTACATATAATGAAGGAAATATTTTCAAAATGCACTTTTTAAATGATCAAATTTATTCTCAAAAATCTATTCCTAAACTGAATACAATATTTGATTCCTAAGTAGGAAAATTGTGTTTGATACAAACTGGTTGCTTGAACAAGCACAATTACTTCAAATTGATGTAAAAAAAAATTTCTCCTCCTTTTGAACCTACTCAATCAAAAATATATCACTAGAATAGAATTATATTTCATAGGCTGTGATGTTCATGGAAGAAATATTAACATTTAAGAATGCATTTGAACAGTAGTTATAAAATTAATATGAAAATTGGTAGGAACAGAAGGTTGTTGGAGATTGCTAAGGTGGTCTTTATATTCAGTACTGTACAACAGCAGGCAGGCAGCAAGCATCTACACACATTATGATGGTCCACAAAACATCTGCCCCTACAAAACTGGCCACAAAGCATTTTCCACTATCTTATATCAACTCCAAGGCTTAAAGGATTGAAGATAGAAATTAAAGCAAAAGCAAAACCAGACCAAACAAAAAAAACCCACCCAAACAAACACAACCCCAACTAATGTGCCACACTAAAAGAAGTGTAAAGAAGAGAATAAAGGGATTGCTAGTGTCATAACTGCCTCCCTGCATGCCTGCAAGTGTGCTGTCCTCATCCTGCTTGGACTTTGGAGACAGCCACTGACATGACAAATTCCATCCAATCCTCAAATCTGGAGATCAAAGACCCTAATCAAGTGATCTATACATTGACCAGGTAACTCTAAGAGCTGAAATCTTGTGCTCTTTGTTTTATATATCTGTTTGACTGACAATCCTGGGAAAAACAAAAGGATACAGTGGAGTTTAGTGTACTTCAAGATTCAGATAGGTATTTGTGAAGTTGTTTTCCGTTCTTGACTCCTCTCTAGCCAAAAGAAAATTATTTTCATTGACATTTGAAAGAATTCATTCAAAATAATCCTGGGTCACATTTCTAGGCTCTCAATGTCCATTTGTGGGTCACAGAGAATGAAAAAAGTTAAATTCCAGTTTTAAATTTATCAAAAGTGTGGCCCATGGTGACACTGATGACCAAGCATTTTCAGAGGTCAGCTGACATGCTGATTTTCCCTTGAAAATCCTCTCTTGAGTGTGGCAGTCAGAAAATTCTGGTGATGGTGCATTCCACAGGATATACATGCTGAAGCTTCTAAGCAGAATCAGTTTGAGTTTTTTACTTGTAACTGGGCTCCATCAAAAGATTTCTAGAGTGTGTTGTGGTCACAGATGGTTTCATCAACATTAGTGATGAGTAAACTTGATAACCTGTTTATGTGTGCTTTCGCATTAGGACAACATATTTCTGGAGAGGAGTATGGCTGAACCTCACTGTTTTCAAGGAGCTAAGAAAATTTTCAAGCTGAGCATATTTTGTATGAACGCCAAACAGTCAGCTGCCAAGTAATGACACTTTAACTTGTAAAACATAAATAAGTCTGCAAATAAAAACAGAATATTCTTGGTAATATATAGCTACTATCTTGCTGACTTCCTGAAAGCCAAATTAATATCTTTTACTTGTAAAATATGTGATTGGATTAATTCTTAATATCTCAAATACAACCTTGTAATTTAAATGGATTTTTTAATATGTATTAATTTTAATGAATGACTGGGAGGTTTATTGGAGGGAGGTAAAGTAGTGTCTCTGAAGCCTCACTGGTTAATCAAATTACTATAAATAACCTTTGATAGTCTAAGGCTCTATTCCTAGATGATTTCTCTCATCATTATCCAAGATGTTAAAGAACTGACACCTGCAGAGGCTTGCTTTCAGATGCTTGTAAAGGTCATGAATGTAAATCTTCCCCCACCCTACCCCGCAAAAAAAATCCTCTTGTGTAACTACTATGGAGTATGTCAAATCTGTGCTCTGTGTGCATTTGGCAGTGAAAAGTCATCATGGTCCCACTTCAGTATCTATTGGTCATGGAAGAAAGACTGAGGGGAAAAAAGTGTGTGACCTTACTCAGAGGCCTGCTTTCTCCATGAGCAAAAATAGAGAAACTTTCATACAATTAAACCAGGAATTCAAATGGAATGAAACTAAAGATGGGATATTTCAAAAGCAAGTCAGAGGTATGTGGACTAGGAGACTTCTTTCATCCATTTCTTGCCGGAAATGGTTATAAGCCTCTTTACATCAATTCCAAACTCTTTCTTCTTTAAACTTTATCAGTACAGTAGTTCAATTTTTCAGAAAAAAATCCTAGATAAATGTACTGCAAACCACTGCAGTTGTAGTTTCCATTTTAAAAGCATGGGTTTAATACCAAGAAGTTCATTCAGTTTTCCAAATTAAAGAAAAAAAAAAACACCCCAAAACAGCATGAAAGCTGTCTAGGAGTAGAAATCATTGAATCCTAGGTCCTACACATTCTAAACAACCATCTAAATTTCACTTCTAGTTTCTATATCCTTTTTTTGATCATTCTGACAGACTACAGCCTGGTCCTGTTAGATTATGCCTTATTCCTATCACATTTGTGGAAGTCCATGACTTAACCCTACTTTGTCTTATTTGAACAACTTTGTGTTATTTGTGTTATATGAGCAACTAACTACTTTATATTATTTATTTGTTCATGCTTTCTTGAAAATCTAACTAAGCATATTAAATATGTGTGTGCATTTATATGTACACGTGTGTCCATTCACATTTTTGTGCAAGTAGAGACTTTTGGGAACTTTGGAGGGATTGCAGCAAATTCAGAGTGTGTCGAATTAAGTTGATATTTTGTATTAGTATGACATTTGGGTATTCGATCTTTCAAATTTTGCTAGTTCAGGACCAGGGTCACAAAACTCACTCTCATTTTCCACCTTTATTTACTTGTAGTCTTGGCTGAGAAATTGCATATCAAGTGGGATACAGAACAGAAATTTCCTATGCCTACTAGAAATACCAATTTAAAGTTCGAGATATTTTGTACTGGTGAACAAATATGAGCTGATTGGCAGCAAGAGGGCATGTAAAGGCTGTTCCGCAGTTTGCACACCATCTTAGTATAAACTGAAGTGTTAATGGTCCAAACTTAAAGATAGAAAACAGTGTCATTGTATATAGACAGCTGCATCTGTCTTAATGAGAGAGGGAAAATGCAAACCTGTTTTGTAGTTGTCTTTGTGACAGCCTTGGGGTTGAAACTTTGAAATCCACAGTTCCCTCTGGTCAATATGAACACTGCATTTCCAAAAAAAATGGTTTTGAGAGTAGGTTTTCCCTGGTGTACTTAGTTAAATACCTTCCTTCTCATCTTGCTTTGTTGTGCTCTGGGCTGCACACCAAATTGGCTGTATTTCAGTGCCACCAAATGTGTACAGTTTGATAAGCACGTTGTAGCAAATCTTCAGGACAAAAGTCACTGTATAAACGTCAAATTATTTACCCATTTTAAAGCATTTTATCCTCCAGTGCTGTAAATCCAACACCATTTGCTAACACAAAATTAGCTTTTTAATGCTGTAGGACCCTATAACACTAACACATATAACAACATCCACATCCTTGCTAGGGGGGAGGAGGGGAAAGCGAAGGTTGATGTGTCTAGGTGAAGCTTCAGCAATTCAAGTGCTTTATTCACACTGGATTTAGAATCAGATTAAAAGGCCATACTAGGTCTCAGTTCAGCAATTCTGTCATCCTGCCTTCTCTTATGAGCAGCAGAGACCAAATATTCTCCATGTACATATACTCACCACTCACAGAAATCAGCAGGAGCAGCAAGCAGGGAAGAAAGGGAAGAATGGGGCACACGTTGTTTGTGTGTATTATTATATTTGTTTCATAGAAGATTTATGACTTCTTTTTTTGGCAATTAGTTGTGGTCACCTGAAAACTTGAAAGAATTGTGGAAAGCCTACTTATGTATTTCCAGACTGGTAATGTATTACACACTTTGTGTTTTCACTTTGATGGTGTTCCACTGTGAATTACTTTTTTCTTTTTTCTGACTATTGCCTTTAGCTTTCTGTTGCCTAAATTCTTCTGACTACTTTCACATCCTATTCTTAGGGAAAAAAAAAAAAATCAATAAGAAGTGCTTTCAGCACTGGCACAGCATAGTAGTTTACTGCAGTGTAGGTGCTGGTGGTGCCAAGACTGCTGACCTATATATTGGGATTTTGGTTAAGCAGCAGATAATCATATGGTGTTCCTTTAATATGTGTCACTATCTGGACATGTTTGGAGCTGGGCTTTGTTAATACATGTTTGCTTTAGGCTCTAAAAGATGACCTAAGACAGAATTTTGTTAACCATTTTTCAAATGCTTTTCAAAGACTATATTTTTAACATATAAATTTCTATTAACAATATAGTGCTGAAAAACTGGAGACAGAAATATCAAAAATACATTCTGTCTTTAATGGATTTTTATTGATAGTGAGTATATTACTGCATGTTCCTCATTTTAGACCAGTAAATATACTTCATTATCTGGGACAGGGTCCATTTCCCATTCAAGCTAATATGCATGAGATTTAAAATTGTAAGGTGGAAATTCCAGCAAGAACTTAGGATGAATTCAGAACTCCCCCCACAAGTCATAGTCAAAAATGCATCCTTGTTTGTCTATAGCCCTACTGTTTCTACCCCACCTTAAGTGCAGTTTGGCAGAAAATAATGAGAGCCTCAGTCACACTGGGGGACATAAGGGAGATTTCTATGTCAGTTGGAAGACCTCAGCTGTGTGCTTTGCATAGCACTTGCTGTCCTGAAGCAGCAAACACTGTCTCCTTGCATCTGTTTAATTACTTCTCCACAGCATAGTTAGACAAATTCTTGGCTTCCTTAAGAGATACCCAAGAGTGAGAAAAAAGGTCTGAACTAACGTGACACTTAGTATCTGATTTTAAATTGGTTTGCTTGATTGATCTAATGATGGCTTTCATTACCCGCCTTGAAAAATATTTAGGAATGTGGACTGCAGATGGAAGGTAAGGTAAGATGCTCTGTTCAGCATTGAAACTCAATGAGTCAGGCAGGGTTTTCCTGTTGTAGTGAGAATCTCATTTTTCTCTGCTCATTTTTCTCTGCTCTTCATTCTCTGCTATTACACCTTTTTATATTTTTTTCTTTCACTATAATTATAGCAGCCAAATATCTTTTGTTTTCCTTTAGTGTTGTAATGTCTAACTGAAATTAGGAGATGTCAGTCTCCAGATGGTTTGAGATTTTCACAGGCCTACGTTAAGTTGTAAGAGAAAGAAATTCTAAAAATTTTTGTTGTAGAAACACAAAACACTGTTGTGTTACTACACCAGATAGAATGCTTGCTCTGTAAGGAAGACATAGCTTGTCACAAAGCTGTGAGAAAAAGCCTCACAAATTCTAGAACCTTCATATTCAATCTTTTTAATTGCTGAAGTTCCCTGGGATTGATGGCTGCAGAGGCCAACAGTAGACACTAAGATGCTGAATGGTAACTGGGGGGTTTTAGGGAGGTTCCTTGAGGAAAACTACACTCTATTTCTGGAACAAAATAAATCACAGTAATTCAAATAAAAATGGCTACCTGAAGTGTTCTTTTAAATACACTTGATAATGAATGTGAAGCCATTTGGGAGATTTTTAAAATTTACTTATTATTATAATTTTGCCTTTTTGATTCCCACCTATTGAAGATAGCTTGGCTTTAGATATCTTATTAAGTGCTTTCTATGCAGATATATGGGAATACAAAGAATTTGAAGACATAAGAGAAAGCTATACTAATGAAATGGCTAATATAGATAAATGCAGAAAGCAGTGTTTTGCATTTTGCTTGTTTATTTATTGTTTACAGAGACAAGTAAAGGTCATGATTTGCTATGGCATTATAACCTTGGCCTTCTTGGTATCAAAATGTTAAATATTGTAAAGAAATGTTTCTGTGTGATGAGGATTTTAATTATAATACATCTTTATGTTTTCATTTTAGCACCAGTCCATTTTCTTTCCATGCTGAAGTTTTCAGTAATTTATTCATGACCTTTAACTGCTTTAAAGAAGCATAGATTGGGAATTATTGCTTTCCTTGCCATTAGAGGTGCCAAGGCAGAAATGCCTTGAGAAGCTTCACAGGATTTTATTAATGAGATACACATTCACATTAGAATAAAACATCTGAAGCTGCTGGGTTTGCTTATCCTGGTGTTATTTGGAGGATCAGTGTTTAAAATCACTTGGAGACTTTTAATATATGATAAACAAATGATCAAACCACATCAGGGTATGCAATTTATGATGAATAATCTGGTTTGTTTAGGATTAATTTTTATCTTTGTGATTCTGACTTCTTTCCCCCTAAAAGGTGAGCTGGTACAACAGAACAGCTGAGTTCAAAGCCTGAGTAAGAGAAGGAAGAAATCTGCACATATATGAATGTATGGGTAGGATTATAATGCATATCTACCCTTGTATATATAATGTATGCTCAGAAACACAGATTTTAAATTTATTTCTTCCCCAAGTGCATTTGTCATAGTGACCATTGCAGACACAAACTTCAAAGAAAGATTTAGAAAGTCAATATGTAAGACCTGTTAAGACTTCTACATAATTAATTTTATCACTATGCAAAGCTGGACAACCTGGTGGCCTGACTCAAATGGAAAGATCAAGAACCCTGTCTCCTTTATGTTTGTATTACTTCCCATACCCTCATCTATTATGGGTAGCTGCACAATCCTCCGATGGAGTAACTTGGATAAAAGGGGAAAAAAGGAGCAGGGGGAAAGAGATTGATGCCCACCATCTATATGAAGACAGAGGTTGTAAGAGGAGAGAGGGAGATTGAGAAGCAGGTGTTCTGTTCATGGGCCAAGACTAGAGGAACAAGCACTCAAGTTTTCAGAAATGTGAATTTGCTTATATCGGATTCTTTGGCATTTCAATAGGTGTTGAAAGCACCTTCACAAAAATCTGCGACAGCTGTGCACTCCCTACAACTGCAGCTCTTGTCATGTGCGGGAGTGCTTGGGGGCACAGGAACTGAAATGTTGGGTTTCGTGTTCCTTAGTGTTCTCTGCAAGCTTTCAGTCTGCATACATCAGGAAACAACTTTAATAGGATATTGCAGGATATACCAGACTGTGGTTATAAACTTGTTTTGAAATTATTAATTCAGATTAGGAAGAATCTAAGTTTACATCTGTGCCTCTGGTAGAGAGAATGGCAGTAGGAGGATTCCAAAGTTAGGGTCCCAGAGAAGGATGCTGGAACGAAAAAGTGAGAAAGAGAGCAGGAGGCCTAAGCAAAGCACATGCTATCTCAAACCCCTTATGTTAGCAAATAGCTGTGAAATATTGACAGTGGGCACATTTCTCAGAGAGAATGGTAGAAGATGGCAACCTCTTGATATACTTTGTTACAGCAGAGCATTCTCTTGTAGATATGTACTAGATAACCACTTTGGTGACCTGTACTTCATATTGATGATTTGAGTTTGTGAACTTAATATTTTGTCTTTGGAGATCATAGCGGCATTTAGGTTAGACAAGACCTGTAAGATCATCAAGTTCAACTGTTAACCTGACACTGACAACTTCACCACTAAACCATGTCCCCAAATGGCACATGTAAATATTTTTAAATACCTGCAGGGATGGTTACACTACCAAATCCCTGAGCAGATGAAAGGAAGGAATGATTTTAATTATTGCCAAATACAAGTTCAGATCTCTAATTCTATAACTGTTAACCATGTTTAATATATTTGTTTTAATAAATGCTTTTTAACATAATTTGATATCTGCATTTTGTATAGACAAATCAGCTAACCTGTAAATTTATTCTATTTAATCTTTTTCTCTACCTACTTGCTACTCTGCAGTAAAGTATAAAATAACATTTCAGAAACCTCTTCAAGTCACTTCAAGTCTAGTACAAAAATTTACTTAGGTCCTAAATTTAATTTACTGCTGAAAGAAGAATGTATTTTTAGGAAGGATTAATTTAGACTTACAATAAACTCAGTTGCAACCTTTTTTAGGGCAGTGGCAGTTTTCAGCCTGTTGAGTTAGAGGTCATGAGAAATTCATGTCCTATTTATTTTCTAGTGGCTAGGGGATATGCTCCTTGAAAGCAGTAGAAATATTTTTTTGGTATAATGTCTTGTGGCTCAAGTAGAGATTTATTACTTTTTTAATGTGTGATACAATGGAACTGAAGGATATGATTTTGATCTTAGCAGTATAAATTAATGAATGTTCTGTAGAAAGTCATTTACTGTGGTGTGCTTTATTCCCTAAATATATGTATGGCTTCTCTCCACTCATAGATTCTTTTAACAACAGGATTACCTTAATATCATACAAGTTCTTGAACAGTACAAGGCCCATGTGATGCATGATATCACTAAATTTTAGATATAGTTGCAAAATTTAGCTTGAACTTCCAGAGTGTAACACTTTACAGGTATGCCCAAATCCAAACTTACATCATTGAATTGTTTTTACACAATCAGTTTTTACTGTACTAAATCTATGACCAGTAAGCATTTACCATTAGATGCATGGAACTTTTAGACCTTACCTCAAAGAAAATCTCATAACAAGTCAATTGAACTTGACCCCTACGTGACTACAGTCTCCTTGCAGGTAGTTATAGAGAATTCATTTGCTGTCAACCAACATTCCCAGGTCCTTTTTCTCTGGGCTGCTTTCCAACAACTCCACACCCAGTCTGTAGCACTGAAGGGGGTTATTAAGGTCAAGGTGCAGACACCATCACTTGGTCTTGTTGAATATCATTCTGTTGGTCTCAGCCTGTCAAACCAGCCTGTCCATGTCCCTCTGCAGAGCTTCCCTACTCTTCAGCAGACCAACATTCTCACCCAGCTCAATGTAGTCTGCAAGTTTACTAAGGCTTCACTCAGTCCTCTCATCCAGATTGTCAGTAAAGGTATTGAGCAGCTCCGCCCCACACAGATCCCTGGGGGATACCAATACTGAGCAGACACAAAGTGTCTTCACCATTCACCACCTCTCTCTGGGCCTGGCCACTCAGACGATTCTTGATCCAGTGAACAGCACACCTGTCCAAGTCACAGGCTGACAGAAGAGCTGGTTGTAAAAAGAATGGAAGGAAATATCAGGCCTGTGAAGATCAGGCAGAAGGGTCTGTTCCCCACACGGTCAGTGCCTTGAGATGGCCTACAGAGACTGAACACAGTTTTTCTGGTAGCTGTAAATGTTTCTATAAATCTCCAGAAGATTCTGGACTGATGTTTCAGTTGCTGGTGACCAGCAGTCACCTGTCCACTACCGCTGCTACTTGCTCTGCTGCCTTAACCAGAAAAACTATGTGGGAGATCTAAAAGTTCCCCAAATAGCTAATACTGGAACATAAATTTGAGTTAAAATCGGGTAATGGAGTATTGTTTTGCACTCTGCTTTTAACTGAGAAATCAGTTGCAGAAATAAGACTACAACTAAAGTGATGAAAGCAGAGCTTAGAATTTAGGAATTAGAATGTTCTAGATGCTTCTGCAATGTCAGTATCCTCCCCTTCTAACACACCAGTTAGGTTTTTTCTTGTTCACACTTTAGGCAAAGAGAAGGATGGGCCTGCTCCGGGAATTCATCCATACTGGGTAATGAAACCAAAGTATATATTTTTTAACTGACTTCTGCATCACTTGTTGCAAAAGTTGGAAAGCCTAGGCTAAGTAGGCAAAGGAATGCAAAAGAATGGGGTTAACTTCAGGATAGGAGGAGCTGGCACTCGCTCTGAGAAATTGTATTCTAAACTGTCACAAACACCAAGTTCCTATCTTATGCCTGACAAGAGATAAAAGCAGATTTTTCTTAGATATGATTGTATGTTCCTCATTTTAAGATTCCTAATCTAAGATACAAATTTGCAGATGTGGAAAATGGGCTTCAATGTATGAAATGTTGTATGTGCTGAGACTTTAAAAATCAAATTATAAGTATCTCATCCTGACCCCCAGAAAATAAAGGAAGCTTTGACATTGATCTCTCTGTGCTAAAATTGTAGTAGCCAGTAGTGTAAAGGCTACTATGAAAATAAATTAATGAATTTTTTAAAAAAATAACATGTGGAAAAAAGCACCAGGAAAATAGCTATGAGAAAATTAATAACTCTTAGAAGAAATTAAAAACTATGTCTTCAGAGCAGGATGTGAATAATGTGCTACTGGTAATGAATGGAGAACATGTGTTGAAAACCAAAAAGAAAGGAAAACATTGAATTATTACTTATTCAGGTGTGTACTGTCCATCAGGAGTCCCAAATAAAGTGGAGATTATGTGGAAAAAAGCCAGCATGCAGTCAAAGACATAATCATGTTCATATGCAGAAGGGGCTATAGAAAATACAGCCCCTGGAATTGCCTTGCATTTGAGTACTCAACCTTGCAACTATTTTAATGTCCTTTGATGAGAATTTTGTTTCATAAAACTCATGTGTGCATAAATCTGTGTATATTTCTGCACAAACGTTTATTACACTGATTCTAATTGGGTGATTACATTCTGTTTCAGTAACAAACTAGATTTTTTCCTATTCAAGCTTTAGTTTTAGTAGACTCCTGGGGCTTAATCCAGGCTTGAATTTTACTAGTCGAGCATGATTATAACAGCCGTTTCACCACAAGTGTTAATACTGTTATAAATTATTTGAGGCTAACTTTCAGTGCATTTTGTATTAAGTTTCTTAATGAACTAAGTTGTCTTTCTTAGTGTTTTGGCTGTTAAGGTTTTGTCCTGACACTGGAGATAACATTGTTTATGTCAGATTATGTCGGAATCTGTGGGTATTGGTGATTCCGAGATTGTAGAAAGCTTCTGTTTTTCTGCCCCGTTGCCAAAGAAGAAGCTATAATTCGTCTGTGCTGTTTTCAAGGTTGTTTATTTTTGCTTATCTATAACATGTTCTGCTGCCCTGCCGCAGGTCTGTCCTGCAGGGCAGCGTGCGGGGCTCTGCCCTTCAGTGGGATGGTACAAACATTATATACAAGAAATTACGTGTACTATATTTACAATAATGTGCCAATATCTATCATCTACGTTGAATAGTGTGTCCTTAGCCTAAACCAATAGAAAAATGCCAACATCACCAAGAACATGGAGGTAAGGAAGAAGAAGGAGGAAGAACAGGTTCAGGCCCACTTTCCTCCATCTTAGAACTCCTGACCCCCCTGTACAAAGTAAAACCCCCCTGTACAGGTGTTAAAACCCCCCTGTACAATACTAAAAAATTTTACCCTCTAATTTGTGACTACTTTTACTATACCATCTAACCCTCTGTGACTGCTTGTTCCACCTTTAAAGTTGGTAATTCATTCCATGGTTCAAACTCAAAATCACAGCTGTTTTCAGCTGCTTGCCAGGGTCTAAAATGCTTCTGACCAAGGCCTGGAACCTCTAAAAATGTCTGAGGGACATTTTGAGTTCCGACAAGATTACCTTTTCTAGGCATTCTGAAGTCTCTAGTTTTCAGGTTATTATTATTAAACCCCCCTTTGACATGTACAAGTTTAAAAAAAAGAGCTGTAAATTGTCAAGGTAAGTGTAGATTCAATACTATTGCCATGTGGATTTTGCCCAAAAAGCGATTCACACAAAGTGCTAAATGGTTTTAAAAGCCACACTAAAAGCTTACACAAGATTTGAATATAGATTGGCTTGCAGCAGAACAGCAGCTCTCTGCAGTTTGAAATAGTGTCAAAGACAGAAAACTGAAAGTTGCTCTTATCTGTGTGTGTGTGCACATGTCTCCAGGGTGTTAGTCTGCCTTTTTTAAGTGCAGTGGAGTTAGAAAGAGCTTAATTTGTGATGATGCAGAAGAAAGTTTGGGCACCAATGTTACAAAAATTAATTCAGAGCTGGACAAAAAATTTTAAATGGCTGCTGCTGGAGGTGCTTTTGCCAGAGGAAGGGCATATCCTGCCCTTATTTTGAAAACATTGCAATCCTGTCTTTTGCCAAGTGGTCATAACTGCCATTTATTGCAGAGCCTGCCAGAAATGCATGAAGGCTTTTCATCTAAGTCAGAGAAAGGTTAGCAATCAGTATTTCCACCCATTTTTATTCCCAGTGTACGAGAACTCCCAGCCAATACTGCTTGTAAAAATGTATAATAGCAGTACCATGTTTAGATGCTTAGAAGCTAAGATTGTTTGCAGTGACTGCAGTCTCCTCTTGAAACAGGTACTGAAGAACCTGAAAATCTACTCTGACTAGAATTGTAACAAACTAAAATTTCAATTTTGCATAGTATTCTGCAAAGTCTAAATTGGCAAGCTTCAAAGGCAGAAAATTGAAACTAAAATTGTAATAAAAAATTCAAAACATAATTAACCTTTAAAAAGATATTTTGCTGTAACATAGAAATGTGCTGAAACAAGAAGCTTACTGTGAACTTAAAAACAGGTGTTCATTTCCCAAAATGAAATTTGATATGAAAGTGTACACTGGTGTAATAAGCTTCATTATTGACATTATGCCTTTTTATGTCGTTTTTTACAATCATATTTATTTTCTGATGGGAAATTTTTCTATCAAAATTTTTCTTATCTTTATCTAAGCCATAGAATAAAAGTATTTCTTTGATACAGAAATTAATTTATAACAAGGAATAGGAAGTCTCTTTCTGAGCATATAAACTTTTATCAAAAGTTATGCAGATTTAGCAGTTGTACAGGTTATGTATTTGAGCACAGTTTTCTCAGTCCTGTCAAAATGTATGACAAGATTATGAGATCAAAATGTATAGGAAGCTCTGTTTTCATCAGAAATATTCAACTTACTTGTAAAGTTGAAGTGAAGTAGAAATGTCCAGTAAAGAATTTGGGTTTTAGAGATAGAGTGTTGTAACGCGCGCAGCTTCTCTCGCCGCGATACCCCGAGCAATGGCGTGCTGGGCGGCGAGAAGGAAGAGAATGGGCAGCGGCGCCCCCTGCGAAGCTCTGCGGTCCCAGTTGTCAGCGCGGGGACAGACGGAGGCGACACGGGACTTGGGGGTGAACAGGGTGGTTTTATTCAGCGAGCCCCAAGACCCTCCAGGGAGGGTGAACAAAGGTTTTATACCGGAACTCAAAAGTAGGGGTTTAGGAACAGCAACCAATGAAGGTAGGGCTGGGGAGGAGCCTAAGGAGGGACTAACATATCACAAACCTATCAGGGGAAACAGGGGAGTGGAGTAACACAAAGTAACCAATAGGGTGTTGAGCCTCACTAAATAGACAGGGAATGCTCTGGAAGCAGGAGAGGAGGCTAGGAGGAGTGACCGGGAATGTTCTGGGGAAAGGGGTAGGGAAAGGGAGGATTGAAAACTTGGAGAGGAGGGGGTTAGGGAAGAGCCTGGGAAGATTGACAACTGAGGGAGGGAGGAGATTAGGGAGGGGTTGGTGAACAGACACTAAACAAATGTTAAATCAAAGAAAAACAGACCACAACAATAGAGTTCATTGTGATATGGAATGAAATATTAGAAAAAATAAATTCTGGATGCCTGCAAGCAGAATTACACATTTCAGAATCACAAGACACAGAAAATGCAAAAGTGGTGGCTTCCACCCAGGATTGAAGTCTTGAGATTGTTCAGAAACATGTATCCAGAGCTTCTGCATTCACCAAAAGTCATCCTTGGATTTTACCTAGGCTATGGGATAATTTAGAGCTTTTGAGACAACTCAGCTCTTGTCTTCTTTTCTGCCTACTGAAAAGAACAACTCTTGTCTTCTTTCCTGCCTACAGTACAGTGTAAGAGCTGGAAGATCAAGATATTCAGTTGAGTATCGAAAGCTGGCAGGTGGAATTGGAAAACATTGGTGTTCCAGTAAATTGGCAAAAACTGAATAATCTCCATTAAGCTGTTTTAGTGAAACAGAATTTTTCTACAGGAGAGCACAGACAGTAGGACCTCTTTTATGACATGAATATTTTGACAAAGATGTCTCCTGAAGCCCTTTTACAGCAGGTGAGCTATAATCAGCCAAATGTGTCAGTGCTCTAACTGTATCTCCTTGGCTCTCTCAGATGTGACTGACTAGAAAAAAATAGGACCAGTTTTATAAGATTGCAAACCGGTGGTGGCTGAAAAAGAGTATGGAGAGGCCTGTCAGTGCCAGTTGAGTGATTATCTCAGTGTTTACCTCATCATAGTTGACAAGTGAAAGTTAGGGCTCATTGAGAGGCATAATTTGAGCTATCTATAACTAAGCAGTGAAGACTTGATGTTGTCAAAGATTGTTCAATGACTGCAGCAGGAAGTGAAAAAGCAAACAGGGTGTTTAAACAGACAGATAATAGTGGTATGTTACACATGAATCAATTATAACTCAGCTGGAATAAGATATAAATAAGTTCTGGTCAAAGAAGATAACTCAGAAAAGGGAGTAGGTATATAATAGAATTATAGAATGTCTTGGGTTGGAAGGGGCATTAAAGACCATCTAGTTCCAATCCCCATGCCATAGGTATGGATGTCTTCCACTAGACCAGCTTGCTCAGAGCTGCATCCAATCTGACTTTGAACACTTCTAGGGATGAGCCTGCACAACTTCTCTGGGCAATCTGTTCCAGTGCCTCACAGTAATTTTTTTTTTCTTAATACCTAATCTAAACTTCTGCTCTCAATTAGAATCTATTCCCTCTTGTCTGTTGGAAATAGTCTCTCTCCATCTTTCTTGTAGGCTTCCTTCAGGTACTGTAGGGTCACAGTTAGGTCACACTGAAGCTTTCTCTTTCCCAGGTTGAACAATTTCAATTCTCTCAGCCTTTCCTCATATGGGAGGTGCTCCATATCTCTAATAATCTTGGTGGCCCTCCTCTGGACTCTCTCCAACACATCAATGTCCTTCATGTTCTGGGACCCTAAAACTGAATGAAATACTCCAGGTGGGATCTCACCAGAGCAGAGCAGAAGGGAATAATCACCTTGTTCAACCTGCTGGTCATTCCGCTTTTGATGCAGCCTGGGGTATGGTTGGTTTTCTGAGCTGCAAGCACATATTCCCAGCTCATGTCCAGTCTCTCAACCACCTCCACCAGCATCCCCAAGTGCTTCTGGGCATTGCTGCTCTTCATCTGTTCATCCCTAGCCTCTGTTGACACTGGGATTGCCCTAAGTCAGGTGCAGCACTTTGCCGCTGGTCAAGTTAAACCACACGAGATTCCCATGAGCCCACTTCTTGGCCTTGCCCAGGTCCTTCTGGAGGGTACCTGATCCTTCAGGTGTGCCAGTGGCAACACTCTTCTTGTTGTCATCTGCAAGTTTGCTGAGCGCAGTTTATCCCATTATTTATGTTGCTAATGAAGCTAGTAAATAAAAGTGGTCCCAGTACAGACTCCTGAGGGACACCACTAGTCACTGATGTCTGTTGTGACTCTGAGCCATTGACCATTGCTCTCTGGATGCAGCCATCCAATTGATTTCTTATCCATCTAACAGTCCATCAGCTGATCCCATTTCTCTCCAATTCAGAAAGATGTTTTTGCCTTTCCCTTGTCTACTGATGTAGTTACTCCATCAGAGAAGGCTGGTTTATATGAGAAAGGCCACTAAGTTGATTATTGAAGGGAGACTGAATATAAAGACTTTCATACAAAGACTCAATGTATTATTTTTATTTAGAAAGGATTAAAAAAATGAGTGATATAATATAGATACCCACAAGGAAGATAAAGTACTCTCTCATACCTAAATTTGTTATGGTATAAAAAGGAATGGATAACTAAAATAAAATAGAGAACAAAAATATACTTTTCTAAAATACAAATTTTGTAAGCACAAACTATGTGTAAATCTCATTTTCACAGGCGCAGTAAAATTTAGGCCAAGATCTTAATACAGTTTGTAAATGAATTAGACATTTACATGCTTCTTTTGACTTTGTATTATATCAAATAAAGATTTTGCAAGCAATATGCCTTCAGGCTTAAGAGTTAAGAAGAAACATTCCCAATAGGCAGATTATTCTATAGCTGTTCATTACTTTCCATAAGGCATCTTATTATGCTCTCTGAGACAGGTTTCTGGAATTAACCAGTGTTACAACGTTTTAATAAAAGTACACTGTCCAGTGTTTTGAATGCAACATTTTTAATGGCATTAGGGTTGACTATGTTAAAGCACTTTTCAGACGCTGTAACTTAAGCTTTGAGACAGGTATTCCTACAAATTCTTGCCTTGCCTCCTATCAAAGATGGAGTTATGCTCTAGTTCACTTGCTGTATATCAGTGATACAGATAACTGAGAATAGAGACAAGAAGCAATACAGAAAGCAAGAAAAAGGTTATACAGCCAAAGGAAATACAACTCAATATACAATAAAAGGACTGGCTTGACTTCCTATTTTTGAATCTTCTTCAACTCACATTATTTTTGAATTCAAAAAGAGGCTCTCAAATATTTCACAAATTAAAAGGTCATTTTAAAAATGTTGTTTTAGCACTTCTTTCTCTTTAAAAATTGGCTGGGAAAATGAAAATATTATTCACCTGAAATATAAAGACAACCAAAAAATTCAAAAGCATAGTGAATCATTTAAGATACTTGCAATTAATTATCCAATCTATTGATGAGAGACTGAAGAGCAGTCAGAAATATTTGAAGTGTGTTTAATTAATAGATTTTATGATCCCTTCTTTCTTCAGTGTTATTTCAGAATTTGAAATCAAAGCTTTATAAACTTGTTGCCCTTTGATTATTGGATTCTACAACTGTTGATGTGGGCTACTACACAAGAACAGAAACTCTGGTGGTCTGTGGCCCCTTACAGGAATAATTTCTCACATTACTTCAGTACTCAGGAAAATAAGGTCTCAATTTTGTTCATGCTCTAATACTAGATATAACATAGACAATTTGGAAGGTTATCCTGCCTCCCTGAATTCAGTTGAGTGTCAGGGTTTTTGATTACTTCCATGGAATCAAGATTAGAAAAGAGATACTTTAACTTATTAGACTCTAGTGGTTATCAAATGTAAATGGACAGTCAGAATAAGCAAGTCAAAACAATTCTTCAGAATAATATCAGCCATTATATTGTCCCAGATTGAAAGGCAAGATGTATTCTATTTGCCATCTGTATGGCAGTTTTCTTCTGTTCCAAAGCATGTTCCAAAGGGGGCAGTTTTCCTTCTCTCTTCCACAACCAGTTCTCTCTCAGGGGAGATATGACTGATAATGGGCTACTGAATGTCACTGCATGACTGATAAGAACTGTAACATCCTATTGTGAGATGCTCCGCCCAGAGGGAGGAGCCAAGCATTTCTACCTGGATATAATCTTGAGTTTCTGGAACACCAGCATGGCTTTTTCTGCACTGGATTTCCCAGAGGAACAGCTGCTTCTTCCACTGCAGGAAGACTACACCCTTTTCTACAGGATCGCTGCTCCAAGAGAACCACACCTGACACTCCAGGGGGACTGCAGCCATAATTCCCAGTTGGACTGCTGCCAACACCCTGATAGCGTGTCAGGTTGTATTCTGTCTCTGTCAGTGTTGTTTTTGTTCACTGCATTGTTTATTTTATCTTTTTAGTTTCTTCCCTAATAAAGAATTGTTATTCCTGCTCCCATTTTTGCCTAAGACTACCCCTTAATTTCAAATTTATAACAATTCGGAGGGAAGGCATCTACATTTTTTCCATTTCAGGGGAGGCTCCTGCCTTCTTCAGCAGACACCTGTCTTTCCAAACAAAGACATATGTTTAAGAGACTACCTTTCTATTTACTAGATCTGACAGTCATTTCTCTCTTAACTTGTGTAGTCTTCCTCTTTATTCATCTAACTATTTATCGTCTATTTACTTCTGAAAAAGTATTTCCATGGACTAACTACACATTTCATCAGATTTTCCCTTGGTTTGCTACTTCTTAGGTTTCATTTGTTACTTCCTAGTTCTTGTATTTGAAAAGAGGGTGAATTACATAATGCTTCCTGTTATGGTGAGGCACACAGAAAATTAACCACCACACTCTTGTTTTTTTCTGACAGAAGGGGTAGTTCTTAATGGAAAGGTGCAAGTTACTTCACTAGTTCTAATCTGAAACTATCACTGCAACAGACTTAGTGATGTGATGGGACCTTGTAACTTCCTTTATTTAAAAAATTAGGTCTTAAAGTCTCCAAAGTACTTTATAATGCAGGGATTTTCTTTAGGGGGAAATTATAAAATCGAAAGTACATTTATTGAATTGCATTTGAGCCTGGGCAGGAGTTCTGCTGCACCCTTAGAACTTGTTACTGGTTTACTGTGGGTAATCCTCTGTTACCCTGCTGGTTCTACCTCATTACTTACCTGGAAGGCTCCAATTTTCCTTAAGTTTTGCAAAGGCCAAAGAGGCAGCTAATGCTGTCTTTAACATTTCACTTGGATGAGCAAGGGAATAAATTTAAATACTGAAGCACCTTTAATATCAAGGTGATTGTAGTCAGTTGATACCTTCCACTGGCGCAGTCAGATCACTCACTGTGGGACCCAGCAGAGGGTGGTGGGACAATGGAGAAGAGACAGGTTAGGGAAAAAAATGCAACTGCCTTGCCAGCTCTCCAGTGTGTGAGAAATAGATAAAGGTGCAATGACATCATATTATGCCTGACCCATAACAGTGGTATACAGATGCATAATGCACAACAAGATGTGGGGTTTAAGACTTGGATATTGTCAGAATTGAGTGGGAACCCTTCCATCAACTTTAATGAAAAGTAAATGAGACTGCTATTCAGCAAGTTGTTAAGAACAAGCCCAGTTTTCAGGCACAAGTGGTTGATTTCAGAGGAACCTAGTACATGTATTAAGTACCTTAGAGAATTGAGATTATATTGAATCATATACTGTCAAGATTAAGTAGCATGCAAGCACCATAAAATCTAATCAAAACAGCAATATGAAAGTAGTAGACATTAGTTTCATTACATTTTTTACTAACATGGTGTGTTTATTATCACCATTTCCATCCAGCCAAATCTTCCTTAGAACTCTTTTCTAGTACCCAAATGTATCATGAAATGGTTAATATTATTTTGACAGAATTAAATATTCTCTAAGAGGTTCAAGAGGAAGCATGTTCCAAAGACGAAATACAAATGATACAGAACCAAATCTTTACTTCCTAAAAAAAATATATGCTGGATTTTATGTTAGGCTTATTTTGACCTGGTAAGAGATGTCAGACAAGATAAGCTTTGTAAAACTAAGTGGGGGGAGGTGTTGGGTGTTGTTTAGTGCCTGTTTCTATGCTTCCTGCATTCATCTCTGTTGTAACTAAACAATGGAATACAGTATCTGTAATTATTCAAATAGGCACATTTGCAGTTATAATGCATTCTTTCACAAGCAAAGCTATTATTTAAAAATTAAAGGGAAGAAATGAGCTCTTCATGGCTTTAAATTAAAAATACCATATAATATGATAGAGCAATTTGTAATTGTCAGAAAAATTAAAGGTTTTTCTTTGATTTTTCTGGTTTTAGGTTGATCCAAAAGTATCAGTCAACTTGCAGCAACTTAAGACAGTAGTGGTGATTTTGTTATTATGTCTTTTTTTTTTTTTTTTTTTTAATAAGGATTTTGGAATTGAAATTACTTCTACTAGTTGGTTTATAATGTTGGGACAAGATGTCTAGCTCATACTGTGTTCAAGACTTACTGGTCAGAGCTTTTAGACATTTTGCCATATCTGTAAAGCCTTCAGCTAGCAGAAATGTGCAATTTCTATTCCATCGGGGTTTTTTTGTCTGTCATGGCATGCCGGTTTATTAGTTTAAATGTTCTGGTTGAGCTTTCACTTGATTCTGTATTAGAGAAGCTCCAAAACTCTACTAAAATGCATAGCCTCATACTGTTTGTTAGAGAAATTCAAGTGCTAGAAGCTTAATAATTTCTAGTTTTACAATGGTGTAATTTTATGCAGTGACAGAAACATAAAACTTGAACAACACAGCAGTGGTTCAAGCCTTCCTCATTATTAAATTTGCAAGACATAGATTCTGAGTAAACAGGAGTTCATATATTGTTTATTCAGTTTAAAGTAATAATTTCCATTGAATTTAACTTTCCATAGGTAGCTATTAACCGTAGCTGGAATCAATTTTTAGAGTTATTTTACAAAAAGCCTGAAATGGACACACTCATTTCTAGGTCCTGTTTAATCACAGTGGTATATTGTTTACTAACCATCTGGGCATTTGATTAGATGCTATAACCATCATTTGATTTGAGCTTCTTTACTTGCCCTAACTGCTAGTTATAAAAGATAATTACTTGGAAGTCAAAATATGCAGCTCACATGGGTAGCACAAGAAATTGTTTTACCTAGCCTTGCTGTTCTTTGTATTCTGATCCTTGGTGTTCAGAAGAAGAATAAATCCTCAAAGTCTCATACTCCACAAAGAACCTGGTGTATGTTATGTGAAGGTTTACTGGGGCTTGTGCACTCTTTATGACCAAATCTGCAAGAGAAAAACAAAGATAAAAGCTTTATTTTCTCCTGAGCATTTTGTGTTCATAGAGACTAATAGCCAATTAAGATAAAAGGAAATATTTGATGGCTAAAATCCAGTAATATTATCTGTCCCAGGTCAATTTGACATTTCATATGTTGTTTCCTCTTCAGCAATTTTGATACAAGGGAAAATTCAAGCATTTTAAGAGAAGGACTGATATGTTGTATCTGTTCTATCTTGCATAGTTTTTGATTTTGTTTTTGCTTAGATGAGGCTTTATCATTACAGCAGTGAGTTATTTGCTTACATGGGTGCTCCATAAAAAAGATTCATCTGTATAGTAAGAGCTTTATTAAGATTGATGATGACCTCCTGAAGAATTATAATTATTATAAATAATTTAAGACTATTGAATTGTTGGATTCTTCTTTCCAGAACTATCATTAAAATAAGAGGGTAAAGCAGTTATACCTTTTTTTATATGTAAATGTGTTTTAGTAGTTTAATGCAGGATTATTGAATAGCTTTGTAAATTAGGTAAGAATACCTAAGGTGTCAGAAATATATCTAAGTTGTCAGCACCAATAATGATGTAGACTCATGAACAATCAATAACTGCTCAAAGCTTTGATTTTTACTGAAATAGTTTCTCTGAATCAATGCCAATACTTGCATGGACCATAGTTATAAGTATTTTCTTGATGGACCCGTGTACTAAAAAGGAAAAATAAATGTTAGTAATTAATGATTTTTTTCTTCTTTTGAACTGGTAAATAGAGAGTAAATACAAAACTGACCTGACCTGAGGTATTTATCATGAACTTTTTCCAGCTGAAATAGCAAATGTGCTTCTTTAAGTACCTTCAGATAACAAGCCACTGTCATTTAAGGTATTCATTAGATTTTGATAAATAACTGGTTTGTCTGTAGGGTATGGAAAATTGCTGCTTTTATAATCTTTTTATAGCTCACCAAAAAATTGTTTGTGTCATGTACCTTGAGTTTTTATTAGTTGAGAGAAGACTATGGAAGACTGTGACATGGTTTGCATTTTCTTTTTGTTTTTTTTCCTTTTTTTTTTTCTAGCACACTTTTCTTGGTTTCAAAAAACACTTGCAAATTATCATGGTGAAGAAGAATTAGAATCATATTAGCTTCTGTGTTTTCCATTGCATGTCAAGTTCCCTGGTTTAATAGTTCAGGTCTGATTTACAAAGGCACCTCTACTGTTTCCTATTACAGACCAAAAAAGAAGATGTATTCATATAATGTTTTGTAAATATAACAAGTAAGTAATTCTTGTGCATATATATATATATATATATATAATCTATGAATTGGAAACTCTGTCTTCTATCCTGTAAATACAGATGTCATCTCAGATGCATGCCTTTTGTTTGTTATGCTTTCATAATTTCATTCCTGTTGCAAGAGATTTCTTCATTCTGGGACAATGAAAGACTCAGTGCTTCTGTCTAATTTTCTAGCTTTGGGAATATTTGGGAATATTCTTTCAGTTCTACCTCTTGTGCTTATTAATACTGACTTATGAGAGCAGAGACTCCTAACAAGGTACTGGCAACATCTGTGTCCTGCCCACCTACAACAAAAGAAATTTTACACATTGCCTTCTAAGTAACTCCTTTTGATAAAGTAGGATGGACAAATATTTTGTTTCTCTTCCAATTTTGAAGGACAGATCCTCATGCAAATTTAGCGTACCTTTTTGTCACGACTGTGGTAATTTTTCCCTCCTGTACTAAGGAAATTCCTTTCCACAGTGGCAATGGAATAAACACATTCAATTTGGTGCCAGTGGGCTTTTGTGGGTCCTGATTAGCAGTTCTTGAGGCAAGGAAAGCATATTAATGCACCATTGGTTAAGTTCTCTGCATTTTCTGTGGGTCTTATGATAATGAGTTCTGTAAGCCCTACCTGAGAAAAATTCCTCTTTCTTCCCAGTTCTATACAGAGTATAACCACACTTTATGTTAAGCCCACAGTCCCCAGAGAACAGTGACATTTTACAGCCAGACTTGCTTCCATTCGCTCTGTGGTGCTGAGCATTTTGCTTTAATTAGAAAACAGAAGCTTAACTCAAAACCACATCACTTTTTCTTTATGTATATTTTTTTATGAATGTTCTGTCAGTATTTGATCAAACTTACATTTTCACTCATGCATCAGAATCCCATTCCACCAGGTAGTTTATCAACATAGCATGAAAATGTCACTCTGATAGGTTTAGAAGACAAGAGATGGCAGGCTGGTGCAGCCAGTGGGCAAGGGTGAAACAAGGTGGACTTGCTTAGATGGAGGGGCGGCGTTACCAGACTTCCAGCAACTTAATCACTGTCTGGCACCACTGTTTCATGGTATAACTTAAATAAGGTTAAAGAGAAATCTTTGTGGATGCTTACAGTAAGCTCCTGTCAGACATCAGAGACAATTATGAAGACTTTGTATGTTTGAAAATACATCTATTACCAATACCGGTGTCATAATTTGGTCAGGGATAGAAACCGTGACAAATGAAAACAATACATAGGAAAGGAATAGTATAGGTAGTGCTTTGAAAATTGAATGAAGACAAGTCAAATAGAGTTTATGCTTGAATGGAGTGCATAGTGATCAACCCAGCAACGATCAATGCAAGGCCTTGGGAAAATAATCATGGCAAAACCAGTGGATATTTGGAGGATGCAATTGATTTTGTTCAAGCAAGCCTTTAGTTCCTTGCTGGATAGCTCTTCATTGTTGTGCAAAGAGTCTCTGATAAATTATGGATGAAATGTAGGAAAAAATCTGAATACAATTTTTTATTAAAAGTACAATTCAAATAATTGTTCTTATTTCTGTTTCTTTCAAATCAAACATCAGTTATTTTCCTGTGTTACTTTAAAATGTCAAATTAATGTATTTATATTTTCCCCTCATAATAGTACTCCATTATGACTAAGGCTATAACGGAGACATTCTTATCATTCAACTGTTCCTCCAATATCAGCACGAACACTTTCATAAAGCTCCTTTTGACATATTTTATAGGAGAAGTAAATTTCTGACATACCACTTTCCAATGGGGCATGGTGCTCCATTTTATTGAGGTAAACAATTTGTATTGAATTTAGAAAATTGGTTTCACAGGATTTGAAAAAATGAAAACATAAAAACTATATGTCTTGAAAAGGGCTATTCCCATTTATCATCTCAAAATACTTTTTTCTAAAAAAGTCATTATTTCTCAAGTTTTTGACAAAAATAAGTGAGTTTCAGATTAAATCAATTTAAATATTTTCTTAACTTTTTTTAATTCTATTTTTTTTCTATTTTGTGTGTTAAGTTTTTTTATTTTCAAATTTTATTATAAAATAGTGTATTTATCTGCCAAACAGTGTGATCATGACTCAATTTACATTGCATGAATAATTGCTATGTCTATTATTTAGATTCCTACTGTATCAAATATCTTTGGATACTACACTTTAATGAAGATGAGTAAAATGCTTCTCTAATATTCATATGCTCCTTTAATTAAGGTCTTTGTACATATTGTATTTTGGGTGGCGTAGAAGTTTTATAAAGAAATGAAAAGCACTGGTATATCAACTACTTATTTTTTTCTTCTTGTACTTATTTTTGTCTTCTTCTCTTTCTATCATTAGAATTCCTTTGCTACTCCCAACAGTGAGAGTGCTTCATAGTTTTTAAACTTCATTCACCACCATATTAGCCTAAACTGTCAATGGAATAAAGTGTTAATTTATTACATGACTGCTTTTGTAAGCATGAAATGTATTTAAGAATATCTGCCAAGGATCCACAAATCTATTTTTATGGGACTAAGGGTTTTTGTAAATGTTATGAAAAATTTTAAGCAGTGTACACCCCAGTATTATTTCTCATGTTGTAGCCCACACACTAATAATATCTATGTTAAAAACTATTCACTCATGATAAAAGTCCACCTCAGAGTTCTGCAACAAGAAAATCAGAAGTGTTCTCTTACTTTGTTTTTAAAGCATCCACATTAATTCCAATTTTTTATAATGTGCCAAATACTGTATTGCTGCAAAAGCTCTTTGAAATAACAGTGTTGCCTTCTTTGCTATTTTTTGCTATCTGTGAAGATAGTTCTGCCTCTTCTAAGCAGTGCAGTAGAGTTGATGTAGTGGGAATAAGGAATGCCATGTCTGATTCATTAGATGCAATTACTTATCATTATTCATTATTTATTTTGATTTATAATGGATAAAAAGAACCTACCCAGGGCCATTTTAACATGAATGATAAATGGAGTCTCATAAAACGATTAAACTGGCAACTGCTGCTTGTCTCTTAAATGGACAATAATTGATGTAAGATTGAGAAATTCCAACCAATGCTTGCCTCAGTCCTTTTTTTCAAACAATTCTAATTACAAATGCTGGCCAATCTTCCCCAAAGCCAGGAAAACTTTCAGAAATTTTTAACAAATGATGAAAAAGCAAGTTAAGGTCTCATGTAAAGTCAGTCACTTTTCTCAACATAAACAACACTTATTCTGAAGATCAGCAGTAAATTCAGTTCAGAGTCTGCAGAAGACTGAAAAAGTGTCAGGGAAAGGTTTGAGAGAAATACACTTCTGTTCTTGTTCAGGATATTGATCAGAAGATACGGAACTTCTAGAAGCTGTAAGTCATCCTCCATGACATTAATGTAGTACAGTTACTCTTTGAATAGTTAAAATACTCCACCAAGAACAGAAAAGCATATCAGCTATTAGGACATCAGGAACATTGTTAAATACAATGAAATAGAATACCAATCATTTCAGTGTTCCTAAAGCAGTTGTATTGGAAAGAAAAAAAAAAAGGTATATATACACACACTTTTATTTTTCAGCAGTTCATAACAAATTTATACTGGAAAGGGGACAGCATGTTCATAGTACATATACTTTGACTGATTCTACCTTTTTACCATTGACTACTAATGCTATTGACTTTGCTATCCTTTGTAAAAGGAAACCTTTGTGCCTAGGAAAGCCTTACAAATTTAAACATAATTGAACATAATTAGTCTTGCAGTCACCTAGAAGACAATTCTAAATATTTTTGATTCCAAGATAAAAAAGCTTAATTTGCCTATTATTATGGAAGTATTCTTTCTCTTTTAGGAACAAGAAGAATATATTGAAAAGGGTTGCCCACCTGTCCTGTGGCAAACATGTATTTATGACATGCTTGAAGGAAGTTAGCTGATTATTGGTTGTTGCAGTGATTTGTGAGCACAGCAGTTATCTGTGTTGTGACTCCCAGTGTATCTAAATGTGAAGCACAAGTTATCCATGGCAGACAGTCTCCAAAGAAGCCAGGTCTCAGTATTTTGTGCAATTTTAAGAGCTGGAGATCTTCATGTTTGTGCCTTCAAGAGAAATTAAATTTAGTGACCAGTCATCAATTCTGTAGCAGGATCTGCACCATGGAGTCAGTCGAGCTGTAGGTAACAGGAATATGAGTATTGTTTAGTAAATATTGCAAAAGGCAACAAAGCCCTTTGTGCTTCTTTGAGTCTTTTCTGTTGTCCGATGTGGTCTTCAAATGAGAACTGTAGGAATGCCTCCCAGTTTGAGGGAACACATCTTCATTGTGTCCTTCTTCTATGGCAGCCACGCAAGAAGAAATGCTGTGATTATCTGCCACATCGTCTATATGACACACATCACCTATGACAGGCTGTTAAATGGTTTCTACTCAGACACCTAGGAAGGTGTTTTAAGCATTCTACTGAATATGCTACTGAGTGTTCTTACTAGTTGTTGTATCAGCTGTAGAGCAAATGACAGTGCCTGGTTTCCTACTGACTTTTGTCCTTTAATCGCTCAGATCTGTCTTCCATGGAAATAACATCTGTTCCTTCCTGAATCTGTCTGTGACACCCCTGCAGATAAAGCATTTTGTCATTAGTCTGCAACTAGATATGTCCAGATTGCCTGGCCCAGCTGCCTTCAGATAGGGTGTGTAGCTGTTACATTCCGCCTACCTTCCTCTCAGGCTATTGTATCTCAGGATGTATCTGTGTCCACAGTTATCTGTCTACCTCCTAGTTTTCCAGTTTCCAAATTTATATCATCTTTTAGACACTTTTTAGAAAGTCAAGTTCTTTTTAAGCCTTTTCCTGTTTGCTAAATCTACCTAAAATTTGCTCACTCAAAAGTTATTTGAGGATTGACAGGGAAGAAAAAGTAGTTACTATAAACCTTCTGGCTTGAGACATTTTAAAATGAGAACTATTTCTTCAAAATCTAACTTACCATGTGTATTTGAAATATCTTAAATTTATTTGATAAAATGTGTTAATATTTCTCTAATGTATAAAATGAAACTTATTGATATTCAGTACATTAACAAATACATGTAGAATTCATTGTATACTATGCAATCTTCATCATATTAATCACATAAGTAAATTTATGAAGTTCATTTTCTCAAAAGAAGTAGCATAATATTTGAAACTTTTTAAAGCAGTGTTTTGGATATTTTTAATCATAATTATGGAAAAAAATACAGGATTTTTGTTATTATTCACTTTGACATGATTTGCATAAATTTTATATAAGATGATGTGTGATGTTTATATAAGAGAAGTGTTATGAATAGTGTCCTAGAATAATTTTAGAATAGACACTCAGACCTCTGCATTTTTTGTAGCTTCTTGTAATGTTTTCACACTTTGCATACTCTAGGACTTTTCTGTGCAAAGGCTGGGTTTGTAGACTTCTCAGTCACTGATTTTGCTGTCTAGGGTATAAATTGAAAAGCTGCAAGGCTTCTATTACACATACCTAACAGCACAGATCATAGAGGAGGTAAAAAACACTGATGCACTGTATTTATGCTTTTCCAGCTTCTGAATTAAGACTTAAATTATGCTTAGACAACATAAAAGATTTCTCCACTCTGAGCCCTGACACTTCATCACTTAATGAATAGATAGGTGGAACTTCAGAAAAGAATTATTACCATTATAAAACAAAATCAGCTACAAGAACTTGATTACCACTGCAAGACTTGTCCTAATATTAAGTTTGCCTCATGTGCTGCATAAAAATGCCAGGTTTATGTGGTAAAGGGCAAGATGGACAGCTCTGCAGCCGTGTGCTTGCTAATTAACCAGCACTGAAAATAGCCTTGTCATGAGAGAACAGCCGTCTCCTGTACAACTAGGAAGCAAATGATTTTGCTGCTTAGACCAGAAGATGAATACAGAAGCAGGCCACTGGAACAAAAGGAAAGAAACTCACAGAAGACTGTCAGGTACCAAAGATGCTTTTTCATTCCATATTGAGAATTCAGGTACTATAAAATTACTAGACTTACAGTTTTTTTTGTTTTATTTTTTTTTTACTAGTAGCCCTAAACTGAATGACAATGAAAAAGTGAAGCAGAAAAAAAAGAGTGATTACCCAGACAGGGCTGCCAAGGTTCATTAGCTTTATTCTATGTAATCAATTTTCTTCTATTCTTCCAGCATCTTATTTAATGCTTCCAACCCTTGCAAACACTTTTGTTTCTGCATTCTCTTAAAATACATCTATTTATATGCAACACTGAAAATAAGTTAGGGAATTGTTAGAAAATTAGGAGTTTATGATTGGTTATGATAGTTCTCTCTTGTTTTATTTTATGAGAAAATCCTTAGCTGAAAATCAGACAAATCTACTACAATTCCCTCCGTCTCATTTTCTTTTCTGCCTTAATAACATATTTGTGTGTACCCACCTGTTTTTAATAAATAATTGAAGCTGCTGAACTTTGGCTTTTCAGAAGTGTCACACTAAGATAATTGATATTGGAAGTGTACTGTGAAGCAACCTTTAGATTTTAAAAAGCCAGCTATTATAATAAATTTTAATAAGAATCATCTAAGTTAAAGGAAATTAGCTATCTGTTGTTGGTGGCATGAATTTGGGAGTGCTACAGTTCTCTGTATTATGAATCTCAGTACATACAACTCCATTTCTCAGTTTCTGTCTCAACCAGTTGATAAGGCTTAATAATTGAAAATTAAATAATACCATACACTTCTACTTGTGGAAGATATAAATAATTATTCTATTTTAAATATTAAAAAGTATTAGAAATTACAATAATTTACCCCATGAGGATGCAGATTGTAATGATAATTTCTAGAAAAACTGTTGTTTTCTAGGTAAAGGGTATGGATGTCTCAAGCAATGAAATAAATAAGCTTTATTGTTTTCAGTTTTTTTCATGACAGTAAAAACAAGTCCTTTTTTTTTAGAATTATAATTCAGTTATTGACAGTGCAATGCCTGCACCACCCAGTCAGAAACTCATGGTTTCTTACAGAACAAATATACCATATGAAGCTGTGCTCATATGAGGGACATCTCCACTAATACTGGGATGTACTGTTGGGCAGCTCCTTCCAGCCTAGTGCATTTGATTCAGGTGAATTTGTGCTCGGTATTCAATGAACACTTAAAAAGAGTCTTTGATAAAGTGTAATATTTTAATCTTTATAGGGAAAGGATAAATGTGCTTAGGTCTAGGATTATATTTATTTTTACTTGTGTAGCAGTATGGGGAAAATTTTTGGCAGTAGGAAAATTACTCACCAACTATGCCTACAGTGTAAAGTAGCATGTGCTCTTCCTATGAACTCTTTCACTCTTCGCTGTCACAATTAAATATCACACTCTTTTATCTTTTACAATGGATTTCAATGCTTGTTGTATTGGTATTTTCTCATGAGATATTCCTGTTTTACCCTGCCCTGGCTTTGTACAGCTGCTATAAGAGTTAGTAAAGCTGTGTGTCCACAGCAAAAAGATCTGTGCAATATGTCCTTCCTGTAACTTGACTTCCAGCCAAGGTGGGATCAACATAGTATCAACCACAGACAGAAAATTTTGGTTCATCAGCCATAAAAGAGCCATGGTGTAGTTTACAGCTCCAACAATTGAGGCACCAGAGGAGAGAATCACTTTCAGAACATACATCTGAATCTTTAGATGGAGCCTTGGAGAATTTTTGCCTGTTGCTGTTGTTGTATTCATTACCTTTTAAAATACTTCTCTGCTCAAAACAAAAATGATGGAATGGCCACAGACATTAATGTTAATCAGTGATTAAAATTCTCCAGCAATTTACAATGGAAGCACAATAACTCCATTATTATCTTTGAGTAAAGTTTATAATTGTTATGGGAATTCTAGCTAGCTAAGTTATGAAATGGTAAGCGCAAAAGTTGCAGGTGCAGGTTACATGTCATATAAATATTTTTTAACTCCTGAGAAACAGCCAAGAGAAGAAGGGAAAAAATAAACCACATACAAGAACCCTATGAATTGAATCATAAAAATGCTCCTACTCCTGAAGACATGCAGTTCATGCAGTTCAGGCAATAGGAAGAGGCAGTCCAATCTTTTTTAATCAGATGCCTATCTCAAGTATAGAAATCCAGGACTCAGTGTTTTTTTCATGTCTCCTTGAGTTTTATTTGGCAGAACCTTTTACTATGAATGAGCACCCATTGGGGTCTGGTACTACCTTACTGCTGCTACTTCTGACCACCTTCACTGTCTGGCAGGAGAAGCCCCACTTGCCTGGAGTAGTCTCTTGGCACTATTCATTTCAAGAAAGGTTGAACTCACGACCTTATGTCCTAATCCCTGTTCTGAATGAAGATGTGCTTCTCTCTCCACTTTATACCACAGAAGCACAGAAGCAATGATTCACAGCTCTTTGGAGAGGGGAGATTCTTTCCTTATGACCATAGACACTACTGGATTCCTGGTTAGTCCCATGAACAGGAACATTCTCCACTGAGGAATGCTTTAGACAAAAGAATAGTACTGCAGAAATATCCAGGGGCCAGTTCAGTGCCAAACACTTTGCTAGAATTATGTTTTTTCTTGTTGATTCTGATCATCTGGCTCTTGACTTGTCCATGCTTGCCTACTCACAGTCTGGCTCAAAGAGGGAGAGTGAAAAACACACTCACCCTGTTAGAAAGTGGAGTATATTGGTGTTGACCTAAGATGGTTCTGAGGTACTTAAACAGCAATTTAGATATCTGGTCTGGTTTGTTAAATGAGCGTGGGATGATGACTTCTCTCCTACACCTGAAAATGCATCTACCTGAATGGCATTACAGCAAGTAGATGCTGCCCACACTCTCTCCCATCATTGTCAATGATAAGGAATTCTTTAGTCTTGAGCAGATAGTCTAATATCTTGATGAATTGCTGAATTAATATTTACCTGAATATGTAACTGCTTTTTTAATGTCACCAATGCTTTATATTGTGTCCTGTATTAGAAACAAAACAAACATATTGGCACATTGAGATTAGATTAGTAGAAAAAATATTTGTTTATAGAAATTTAACAGGAATTTATAGAAGCTGTAAGAAACTATAAGGAGTGCTAGTGATGGACTGAAAAAAATCTTGATATGAAGAAAATCAGAAAACACAATAGTTAGAAGAAATTTAATGCATGGATAGATTTTGCATCACTTTTTTCCAGTTATTTGTATATATGAAACAAACTTTGTGTAATGGAAGACACATAGTAAATATTGTAAGTTTCAAAAATACTTTTATATCTGTTCCTTCATTTTAATGCATTCTAGATAAATATTGCATATTTTTTTATTTCATTGCCTTACACAGTTGCCAAGATAACATAATAGGGAATCAAATATGTGACTCCATGTGTGCCAGACAAAGCCATCAGCAGCTAAAACACATTCAGTTTCTTTGACATTCTTAAATTTGCAGCAAATAATATTAACATTAGGTATTTATCATTTTTTTCTGAAAAAATCTGGCAAATGTCAGTTTTGGCTTAGGCATTAACATTTATTGCTATTGCTGCCATTTTAAGCCATTGTTTCTAGAAATCTGAGAATTGTGTCTCCTCAGTGTATATCTGGTGGTTACAACTGAAAGGAAAATCTGGGTGAACTGACAACTCAGTGAGTGTACCTGCGCATTGTAGTGAAGCTCCACACCTGTTGAAAGAGTTTGCCTACAAATCCATTTTTTATATTATTCCCTGTGATTATCTTGAAAAAATAATTAATAACCTTCCCTTTAAATTAATTGGGATGTTTTGTTTGTAATTTGTGCTAAATTCCTTTCCTTTGAGCCTTTATGAAAGCTCAAGAAGATAAGAAAAATATACAGAAAAATCCCTTGTAACATACAGTTTAAATTGTGTAGTAAAAAGCTGTGAGTAAAGGTGTTTACTAATTATGGTGACAGTTATCAGAATTATAGATTAGTGCAAAATAGAACTGAGGCACCTGGCAGAGATGAACAGTAGCGGGTCATTGGATTTTCTCATAGATTAATCTGATAGTTACAATAAATATTTTTCATATTTGTCAAGCTAAAATTCTGTGGAGTTTATTTTTAGAGTGTTCATGGTTTATTTAAAATTAAGGTCTATAATTTCCAGCAGCTGTCAGTCTTAGTGTAAGGATGCCCATGCTTTTGCCCATGCTTTTGGCAGTCTCATTAACAAATGCTCTGTTAATTTGCATATCAGCATAAATATACTATAAATCGTCTTTTGCTGTTGTTTAGATAATATTTTTAAAAGACTGTTACTATCTTGGGTGGAGAAGAAAATTCTTAAAGAACGGTCTGTTGGGACCTGTAACCATGGTAACTAGAGATCTGACTTCCTATAATTTGTTGCAAGTTAAAAGATCTAACACTGATTTACTTTTTACTTCGCAAAATGTAACAGATTCTCCAATAAAAAATTCATACAAATAAGTGTTATGCTTCTATGTACTGTTGAAATTCACTAAAAACATATTTTGGAAAAACAATCTGCAGTTTAAAAAAGTCTTTGTTTTCAGTTGAGAGTCAGAAGATTGTAACATGTTGATATTACCTCTGAAGCTAAGTTACAGTATATAGGTCTTTCTCCTTCCTTATGGTTATCTATGAAATATTTGTGTAGGGCAATTTTAGTGGTACTCTAATAACAGTTCTGAGTGTATTTGCTTGTATGTTCTCCTTCCATCATTGACAGTGCTGCATTCTTCCATGTTGTTGCTGTATTTCCACTCTGTGTTTTTGTTTTGCCCCAGTACCTGAAGCCCACAGCTAGAAAGGGTAAAAACTAAATCTAACACTCATGTAGCCCTACCTGCTGTTCAAGGAGCTAAATGGCAGGGAGGGATTCCTGCAAATCAAGTTTCTTTTGTAAGCAGGGAAAGAAAGGAAAAAGAAATGTTAAGTCAACGCTTCCCAGACTGGAAGAATGAGTTGCTCCCTTTAATTACATTTTAGATTTGGGGGGTCTTTGAAGTCAAGGATTAACAACCTTCCTACTTTGAGATTAAAATAAAATAGCTAATTAGCCCCTAAGAGAGAAAATAAGTCCCACAAAGTTGAGCTTTTGGCTTTGTTTTATGTTTCCATGACCTCTGAGGATTATCAAGGTTTTGTTTTTAGAAGTAAAGACCCACTTTGTGGGAAACTGTAACTCAAGGGGATTCCTGCATGAACTGATTAGGACCTGTGGTGTCTTTGTACAGATTCTCCAAGTCCTATTTCTAAGAATTAAGGCCCAGATACCAAAAAAAAATTACTTCTGTCAAATTCTTTGGCTCTCAGTGCTTTCTAAAGGAAATATATATTTTCCATATACCTTTCAGCTATAGTATTTGCCTCATTCAAGTAAAGACATCTTTCTATTTTGCTCATAATTCCAAGCAAGAATGACATTTACTGTTAATTCTTGAGGGAAAGACAGATTACAGTCTCTTCTTATGCTACACCTTTCTTTAATATTTTTGTAAGATATGTCTTCTACATCAGTTGTGAAACAATAGCCTTTTTAGGTATTGAAAGCTGACAGGTGGGTTTAAACAGCATGTGTACATCCCACAATTTGAATATTTGCAAATTTAGCAGAAAAAGGTTTCAAATATGCTGAAATAAAAAAGGGTGAACCTCATATCACTATTTGTCACGTCTGCACCGGTTATTGGTGGCTGTTTCAGAAGCTGCCATTAACTTAGAATATCACAAATGAAATGAAGTTTGCAATATCAATCAAAATTTGAATATAGAAATAGATTAAATAGTTTCTGTGTTAAAGCCTATTCATTTGGAGAATCACCCAAAGGCAAGCTGTCTTTTTATAGAATTTATGTGCTTTGAAGCATTTTTCTTTCTATCAAGAGTGAATATATGATATACACTCATGAAGATCAGTTTCTGTAAAATGAATCTAGATTTTATGAAAGAGTCATAATGGAAGAAAACAAAGTGATGCAATTAGTGCAAATCAATCAGCCTGAAGCAAGAAGAGCTAAGAATATCTTCTACCCGTATTTCTACTCTTCAAAATTTAGCACTTTCTCCAACACAGTTTCATTTGGGATCTCCTTACAAATGATCTTTGAAGTGTAGCTCAATCTCATATATGACATTTTGTCAATAAATATATTTGAAAATCAGTATATTTGCGAGTGAAAATGCCAGCAGGCTTTCTCCTGCAGATGTATATCTACCATTTTGCTAAGTATTATCTCTTCTTGGAGTTCCACTTGGAGTTTCTGTTTTATTATATTATTTCTAGGGAAAAGGCTTTCTTCTATGGGAATTATAATATTAAGACAGCTCAAAGTATTTAACTGGTTTAAAAATAACATTCCCTTAATAAAGAGAGACCTGAGTAAAAGGGTAGTATATCATTATGTAATTAAAAGGTACATAAAATATTCATATGCTCAAGAGATAAGAAGTTCAAATTTAACTTTCGCATCTCTGATTTTTGATGAAGGAACATTAATTTTACATGAATTTAATCTCTTACTTGACCCTTAAAAAGGATGAGAAATAATCTCCATTATATTTCTTACAATAATTGCTGGAGTTCCAGTTTTGGGGTGCCTTGGAGGCTTTTGGGGGTGGTTTCGGGTTGGGTTTTTTTTGTTTGTTTGCTTATTTTATTTTAACCATCTTATTCTACTTTTATGCTATTATTATCTCCTCTCTGACTGCATAGTTAAAGTTAAATTGTTCTAATTTAAAGTCAAGTCACCCTTCTTTTCTCTGTTATGATATGGCCTCTGTTGCACATAAGCTTTCTCTGGAAGAAGGCTTTACATTACTGAGTGTGAATGTGGGTCTGGCTACATACAAACACATAACTTGAAACAGCAACAACCAGAAGCTTCATAAACTGCTGAAAGTAGTGATTTTTCAACAATGAAAGAGGGAAAGCTAGTCATATCTAGCATTTGACTTGGTCCTGACAGTATTGCATCTGAAACAAAATACAATTGGAGAATACAAGGTTTTACCATAATTAGTTTCATGAATAATTACCAATTTAATGTTCTGTCAACCAATTTTCACTTTTTATCAAAGTCTGCATGAGTGTATTGTGTTTGAAAAGCTAATTGTATCTCCACAGGGTGCTGGCTTTGCTCCTGTGTATTTAAACCAAAGCACCATCCTCTCTCCCTTCCTGATTCCCTCCCTTCTTTTTTCCCTCCCTCCCTCCATCTCTCCCTCCCAGTTTTCAGGTGCCAATACCCACATAAAATCTTGGATATGTTATCAAGGGCTAAGTATCAGAAATAATTCAGGTGAGATAAATATGGAGAGTATGAAAGGGAGGTTGTATAGCAACACTGTTTTTTGTAGTATTTTGTATTTTGTATTTTGTAGTATAGGTATAGGTATATATGTAGTATAGGTAAGGTATGTAGGAAAGGCTAGAGGTAGAATAACCCATGAAGAAGTATTGTCTGGGGACTGAGTAGATAGGAGCAGCTCTGAAGAAAAGGATCTGGGCCTTCTGGTGGACCAAACTAAGCATGTTTTAGCAATGTGACTTTGTGGTAATGAAAACACCATATTAGTAGCCCCATCCAATAATAGTCTATATTAGCAAGAGTGGAGCTCGCTGGTCAAGGAACATGATTATTCTTTCAACAAAGCCTGATAGAATTACATCTTGAATACTGGTTCATGTTTTGGGAAAGTAGAAACATTGACAGGTTTGAAGTCTGAAGAAGGATCACTAAGGCTGTCAGGTAACTGCAGCACAAGACACACAGAAAGAGCTGAAGGAGCTGTGCCTGTTTAGCCTGAAGAGGAAAAGAGATGGGAAGGGGGAATATAACTCCACTCTTCTATTTCAAATGCAGATTGCAGACAGAAACAGACTCTTTATCAGCGCAGAAAAAGAGAAGTTGCAGGTTCCATTAATGGAAATTATGGTGAATTATGAGAAAAATGGGTCTTTCTGAGAGTGGTTTGACAGTGGAGAAAATGTTCAGAGAAGCTGGGGAATCTTCACCCTTAGAGATTTCCAAAATTCATCCCAAGACCCTGCTCTGTGCAACTTAAGTAATTTTAAAGTTCACCCAGACATGAGCAGGAATTTGGACTAGAGCACTTTCAGTGATCCCTTGCAAATTCCTATATTTCTATCTTTCTGTCTAAAGAAAAAAAAAAAAAAAGAGCAAAAAATTTTTTGGTTTTTTTTTTTGTTTCTTTTTATCAATTGTGATTGCAAGCTGTAACTCCATACATACAAAAATTCCATATCTCTTTCCAATCAGGTGTTAAGACTTTAGCGTGTGCCTTTGCACATGCTAAAAAGCAGTAATTGGAAAACTTGATTTGTTTTAGAGAGCTGCTATAGAAAAGCTGAAACTATTTTACATTTCTGTGATAGTGTGTTTTAATACTTCTCACCTGAAGTATTTAGCTGTTGAAATTATATTTTGCCAAGGGCAGAGTGGCTATGCACAATAAATCCTGCTACTTGACTGCAGTTGGCAATCTGTTATTCTGATGCTGCACAGGTGGCACTGTGTTTCAGATACGTATATCATGGACATCTCAATTTTTTGATAGACAAGAAATTTTTTTTTAAAAAGTAATAGTTTTTTCTCTACTTTATAACATACCATACAAAAATATTATAGAAATGAACTTCCACCGGGCAAGTAATGACTGTGTATCTGATTCTCAGGTTGCAGTAGGATACACACATCACTGAATCTGACAGCCGGGCAAGCTGATATGAACGAGTTTGTTCATACTGTGGACTATCTATAGTAAAATTATGACTTTTATTAAAACAAACTATTTTGTAATTTTGTTTAAATTTTTTAATATGTGCTAAATTGTTGCTCATTTAGTATTGTGCAAGTATTTCTGATTTACTCACATTCTCAGTATGTGCCATATTTGTTCTCTACTGAACCAAGCTATTATCAACCACCCTGCCATGGGCAGGGACACTTTTCACTAGACCGGGTTTGCTTATAGCTCCATCCAGCCCAGCCTTGAACATCTGCAGGGATGGGGCATCCAAAATTTCTCTGGGCAACCTGTTCACTCTCACAGGAAAAAATTTATTCCTATTATCTAATGTTTTCCTTAGTCTTTGGTAGTATGTTTTCCTAGAATGATGCCATTGAAATGGGAGCTGTTAAGGTTTTATTATTCCTGGTCCAGGAATCCCGTGGCATTGCCTTGATATCATATACTCTAAGGCATTTAATGATGCAGCAACTTCATACCCTCAATTAGAATTCTACTTGAATATAGAGAGATTCTCTGAATTATTATATCCTCAAATCACATCTCCTGTGTTACATAAATGAAGTGTAAAAATGGCTTACAACTCCTGCAAGATGCGCTGCTGTACAAAGAACCGCTCATAAAATTACTGGATAAAATGAATGGATTAAGAACGTTCATGCTGTTATCTTCAGTGGATTAAATATCCATGCTTTTTATTTCAAGTTAATCAGTCCTTTGCACTGCAGGATGGAAAAAAAAAAATAATCCCAACCCTGTCCAGTAAGCCCCAGCCACAAGAATCATTATAAAAACCTTCATTGCCATGAAGGAATTGCTGAACTTTTTCAGATCCCAAATTGCACTTCCTAAGTATGTACTATGCCAGTTCTTTTTAAACTGAGTATAAAGGTTTATTAAATGATGTATTCAAAAAGTTGAGTTGAAAAAGTTTCACAAATATTCTAAGCCATGTTATTCATTTATTCATTCTGCCTAAATTGTAGCATGCACTACATATAATACAACTTAAAGTACTCCCACACATGATACTAATTTTTGCTGAAGGGAACTGGATGACATAAAGTAATTTTTTTTTCAAATTGCATGTCTTAACAAAGAGATTTTGCCATTGACTTATTGAATGCACAAAAGCCTTACACTACTCTGTGATTTACCCTAGACCAGTTAAGCAAGTAAGGCATACTTTTCTTAAGGATAGAACACACAAAAATGGGAACACATAATAGAAACCCTTGTGTGACATGAACTTGAACATTCTATATGAAGTGCCTCTCGTAACTCTTATATTTATGCAATTATAAATTTTCAATTGTAATCTGTATTGATGAACTTTAGGCAGTTTTGGAAAATAAATACCTGCTAGTTCTTGATAGCAGGAGAAAGTATAACAGTGATGGTGCCCTTTTTAAGAAAGCATAGTAAACATCAATAATTTTCTCTAATAAAGGCTCACGAACGTGCCACATCAATAGCAAAATATAAGAATTATAAATAGATGATGAACAGATGATTCTAAAAAAGTATCATGTGTCTAATAGCAGTCGTATCAAACTTTGTCAGAACTTAACAGCGTACTGCTTGTTTTTATCAAAATAATTTTTAAAAAAGGAATTAGGTCTTTTATAACTTTTAAGCCAACATATTTTTATGTCAGCTAACGTATTATGGAATTACTGAGGGAGTTGGCACCATTTTTGCTTCACCAGTGTGCCATATTCCCCTTCTCACCCCATTCTCCTAGAAATAATTTCCCTTGTCAGACATCTTGATGCTAAATCCCTGTTTGAGCACCCAAACAGGTCATGTTTCTTCTGTCAGTCTGTACCTTAAGCCACAACATGAAAAAGAGCAGGAAATTCTACAGCTGTTTCTCCTCATCATGCATAAGTAGTTATTTCAAATTACCTTGAACAAAGTTTTGAGGAAATTGAGCCATCCCAAAACTCTCATTCAGCTATTACTAGTTACTTTTCCTAGGTGAGTCTTTCCTGTTTGCTCCCTAAAGTGAAATATTGCTTGTCAAAATTACCAGTTACTATAATTGCTTGTGTAGAGTTAAACTAAATTTTTTACACTTTCTAATATATTATATTTTATTTAGAATATTTTCTTAGCTTGAAAAATAACCTAGGCTGCAAAAATAATTTTTAAAAAGTCTATGAATCTGAAATATTTTATGTAAAATCCAAAGAAAGCTGTATACAGGTTCATAATTTAAAAACTATTTATCATTGCAAGCTTCTGTCAGTCAAAGTAAGGGCTACTGTAATTTCATAATAATGGCATAGCTAATGGCCTAGCTAGCTAAGAAATAATACTAAGTAGTCTAACAGAAACTCCATACAAACTTCATACATTTGCTGTGTGAGGCACTGCATGAGACTACTGGATTGAGGTCACATTCAGCAGTGTCAAGAATTCTCTAAATTCTCAGTTCAGACTCGATATTAGCTTCCTCATGCAACACTACAAGCTAGGACTAATATGAGGCAATGGTGATCAGCCTTTTAACCCCAGCTTACCCTCAACAAACATCCTCATGGAAGTATAGATAGCTTCCAGGATAGGTAGGGAGATAATGCATTCTTCTGGCTTACAGATCAGTGTGCTTCCCCTAGGAAAGATATTAATTTAGTCCTGAGTAGTCAAACAATAGGCAGTGGGATTTGATTGAAGACCTGATACTTCAAATTGTGAAAGCCTTGATGTATGTTTTCCTTGTAATCTTTAAGCACTTATGCTGAATAAAGCACAATTAAGCTCTCAAGTTTTTTGTCTTCATCTGTGTTTGATGTTGTATTCTGCTAAACATTTCCATTTTGGATAGGAAATAAAGATCATTTTTTCCCCTTTTATTTTATTTTATACAAAGTATTTTTTCCTCTATTGTTCTTTCCTTAGAATGTCTCAAAGGATACAGTATAGCTGATTTTACAGGGTGACTATCTACTTGATTTTAACTTGTGTTCCTGAGTTTGTGATATATCAGTACAACTGTTGTTAAAGCCATGACAGAAAACTCCATTATATTACCAAATCTGTGGAAGGTCAAAACTGCCCCGGAATTCTTTATCACCCTATCACAAGTCATAGCGTCAACCTGACTGAAAGGTGTTAAGTCAAAAAGTCAGTCTTGCTTTTCCTGATTTTAGCAGCTATATCTGAAGGTGGGATAATTCTTGACCCTACATCTTGCTGCTTTCCAGAAGCTTGCTTGCTATTATATCTGACAGCATAACAAAATAGGTTTCTGCTCTCTAACACATTTCTATCAAGAAGAGACAGCATTAACACTAGGACCACACTGAACTTGGCCATCTGGCCAATTGAAGAACAACTTACAGACTTAGATCTACGAATCCATGCTGTGTTGTGCTTCTGACACAGGGCATTTGGGCCTGGATCCCTTTAATCCATACTCTAGGCAGCATGTAACATCGATGATCATAGCGTTTCTTTGCATGTGTGCTGGTTTTGGCTGGGGTAGGATTAATTTTCTTCACAGTGGCTGGTATGGGGCTGTGTTTTGGATTTGTGCTGGACAAAGTTGATAATATAAAGATGTTTTTGTTATTGCTGAGCAGGGCTTGCACAGAGCCACAGCCTTTTCTGCTTCTCATACTGCCATGGCTGACAAGGGAAGTTGGAGGTTCACTGGCAGCTGGGAGGAGACACAGGGTGGACAGGTGACCCCAACTGACCAAAGGGTTATTCCAGACTATATGACATCATATTCGGTATATTAGGTGTAGAGGAAAAGGAGGAAGAAGGGAGACATTTGGAGTGATGGCATTTTTCTTCCAAGTAACCATTACAGGTGATGAGGCCCTGCTCTCCTGGAGATGGATGAACCACTACCTGACCATGGGAAGTGTGAATCCAATCCTTGTTTTGCTTTGCTTGCGTGTGCATCTTCTGCTTTCTCTATTAAACTGTCTTTGTCTCAATGATCATTTTTTTTCTTTTACCCTTCTAATTCTATTCCCAATCTTACTGGTGGGGGAGTGAGTGGCTCTGTGAGATTTGGTTGCTGGCTGGCCTTAAACTATGACAACTTGTGTGCTTAAAAGGTGACCTTGTACTTGTGGTATGTATTAGAATAAGTCAAGCAATGCTTAATTGTGTTGCTTTTGCATCAGTTCTTCAGTCACTTGATAGATCTGATGGTTCTTTACCAAAATGCCCAAACTTTTCTGTATTTGAGAACAGGAACTCTAGGACATCATCTAAAAGCCATTAGGTCATGGAAGATCCTGTTTAATTCAAGCTTGAATAGGTCTCTAATAGGACATGTCATTTTAGTGCCATGGTGTTGATGAGGTAGAGAAAGAAGCTGAGCTGTTGCAGATTAGTCAGGGCAGCTTATGGCCTTTATGCTTCAAAGCATGTGTGCAGTTGCCAAATCAGCAGGACAACTCTCTTTTTTTCTTTCCTTGCCAATGGTCAAGCTTCCAGAAACAAATAGTGATGTAAGTTGAGAATGAGAAAGTTGTTACCACAAATACTTTGAGGAATAAGCTGATATCCATCTTTCAATAAAAAACCCCTAATATTCATAGAAGAGCTATTTTTTGATACTTAATATCAAAAATAAAGCTTGGTTAGTGTCTGCAATAAATCTCTGCTTTTAATGCTAAGCACCTGAGTGACTGCTTACTCCAATAAAAGTCAGACGAATAGCAGTGCAAGTAACCTCAAGCAGATACCATCTGAACCGCATCCTTATTAGTCAGAAAGTGGCAATACTTTCTTCCTGAGATGGTACATTTCCATACTGCTTATAGCTGAATGGGCAGTTTATTTAAATTATTTGGAAAAATAAACTTCTCAGATGATAAAGTAATTCCTTGAAATGTATTGTCATGAACATAGTTGCTTTGTTTTAAAGTCTTCTTTTGCACACCACACAGCAGAATTAGCACTTGCATTCATCCATATTTCCCATGCTTTGCTGTTAAGGATGGTTCAGGTGGCAGGAACTTATCAACCCATGTGCTCCTTCCCCTCTGCCGAACTCAGCAAATGCTCTGTGCAGGACTCCAGCAGATGGACGTATTATCTTCTGAAGACATGTGTTTCTCTCATGGACCATTTTATAGCTTGTGCTTGTTCAGTTTGTACTTTAATAGATACACTAATAAAAAGATTATCCGTGCAGTTCAGTTCTTCACTTTAAAAAGGTGAAAGTGTCATGAAAAATAAATAACGGAAAAGATGAGGACAAATGCCTTGATTTCAGTGAGACCATGAGCCTTTTAGGCCTGCTGATGTGCACCCTTTGTCTATAGTAACCCCAATTAAAGAATGGCATGTATTCTTTTAAAAATAAAATGCACGGTTTTCTATTCTATTTAAATACCTTTTCTTGGTATGATTTATAGTCCTAAGCTGTAGTCAAACCTCTTTCCTGGATATACTGAATTCCACTCCAACAGTCCTTTTCTGAGAAATCTCTGAGATGGGGATTAAGCTCACCATGACACAAAGATCTTAATTAAAACAAGTGTGACTTATAAAATTCTATGTATAAGACCTAGTCAGGATGGGATTTAAACTGTAGTTGGTGTGCTTGCTTCTGTGGTCAAATGTAAGTGCACTTTGCAAGGAAAGGATGATAATGCTAGGGAAATTTGTACAGTAGATCTAAAACAAAGGGATTTAGAAGACAGTAGTACTTTGCACGTATCTCTGTCACTGAGAATATTTTGATGTATTTAAAGCAACTTTCCCCTGTTTGAAAACAGAAAAAACTCCATGTGAGTAAGTTCCTGAACAATCCAAAAACTATTGTTTGAAATAATATCTTTGAGAATTCAGCATAAAAAAAGGATTAGACATCTCTTAATTAAAGGAAATTTTGGGTAAAATTATGTTTTGACTCTGGCTTTGTAGTAGTGGGGCTGTGGGCCAGGATAGAGGTTTGGGAGCTTAGTAGTTTTGACAGCTCAGTAGTATTTACTGTAAGCTCTGATTCATTCTGCTTTGCTAGTAGGGATGTACTTTCATTACTTTAACTTGATGTTAAAGAAGCAGTCCTAAAATTGGTGGTATCAGTTGTCTGGGGACTAAGAGGGAGAAATTTTAAATACATCTCTTCATGCTAAAAGGATACTCTATGTTTATTCAGTTTTAATAGAAATACACTTACAGGCACATTTATTCTAATGTTGTGGAAAAAAAGCAAATTTTTTAATATGCTTATTTTTGAAGATTCAGAATGTCCAAGCTCTTAACTAAAAGCTTACAGTCTTAATTGCCATCAGATATTCTGTTTCCATGGGGTGTGGGAATTTATGAGGCTGAGACTTACAAGTATGTAAGTATGTATTGCCTTTCAAATAAGGTAATATTTTTTGCTCATATTTAACACCTAGAGTCATGCAGCCTGGTGTTTTAAAGTCAGAGAGTGGAAGGACACATAGAGGGAAAGGCCTTTGGGTTTTTCAGAGAAGCCCTCTGAATATTGCATAGTTGAGAGAAACAGCATTTATTGTCAACCAGCTTCTCAGGGCTCCTCACTGTGCTGTGTGGCTGCAGCAGCAGCAGGAGAGAGGACCTGGCATCCTCTCCCTTTCTCCCAACTGTCAAAATCCTCCTACATCCTGATGTTTACACCAAAATCCTCTACCATATACTCACCCATCACTCAGCCTCTGCAGCATATGTCCTGTGAATTATGGAGTTTTCTTGGCTTACAAGACCTTTTCATGTTTGAAGCAGAAGTACCAGTTTTCTACCTTTCTAGAATAATTTCGACATCTGTAAAATTCTACTGACTGCATAAATACAAAATATAATCTGACATGAATCAGTAAGAATCTCTGTGTGTACACAGAAAGAAAAAATGGGCCTGTTTAAATATTGAAATCTTTGCTAAAATGATGTGAAGGGGCAGTTTGAAGAAAAAAAAAAAAAAGGTTAAATAATATAAAGCAACAGGCTTTCTGTATTTCAGATGACAGTATGACTATGACCGTGATGTAATTCAAGAACCGAATGCTTTAGTCACAAATGTAGTACCCTATCTTTCAATTATTTCAATTTCTTGTTTTTATGCTCTGAAGAAAAATAAAGAAATGAGGATGTGAGAAGAAAAAAGTTTTCAAATCAAGTTGGCTGCACATTTTTGAGTATTTTTACTCTCTCATGATGAATTTAGTTCTGTATTTCTTCTAAATTTAAAATTATATCTAGAACAAATTTGTATAAAGTGCAACTACATATATCAGTTAGGAAAATGATTAGAAATTATTAGAAGACTCTTCATATATAGGTGGTTCTGAAGTTCTCTTTTTTTGACAGGTTAAAAACCTAGGTAGCCCTTTTTCTTCTTTTCCCAGAATCTGCAACTTACTTTACATTGAAATTCAGTATTGGTCAAATAGGGAGGTAAAGATAACAAGAGAGTAAGAAATGTCAGGAATGGGGACTGTTGGATTACTAGATTCCCTAATACACCCCACAGATAAGGATGTTTGCATAACACTCTTCAGACCACTAAACCAAATAACCAGTAAGGAGTTGGTCTTATCGTGGTTTATTGGCTAAGCTCGTGTGCCCATAAAGGAAGTGGGCAGAAAATTTCCAAAGGCAGAGAGGTTGACAGAATGATTCAAAAAATCTTTGCTTGATTTCATTAGTCTAGAAAATGGTCACTGTACCTGAAAAAGGTTCGTTTTAATTTGAGACCTTTATTTCTATGAATTTGAATGAAACATAATTTGAATGGGTTATTTGGGGATACACAGCAATCTTCTAGACCCAGTGTTGCCAGTTATTAATCCAGGAGTTGCACAGGTATTTATGCTTTCAGGATACTCAACTTTGAATCACTGGCTGGATTGAAATTTATCTTGTTTATCTCACTGGCTTAGCTAAATGCACCATGTAAAACTTAGATTTTTGGATACTATGGGTTTAATGTGATAGCTTTATAACCTATTCCTTCAACAATTTCCTAGTGAAATTTGGACTGTAGATTTTGCATCATAGCAATCAATGCCACAAAACTTAAAATGTGTCAGGTTGCAACAGGATACAGGGTGATTACATTGTTTTAGCTCAAACATGCACTCTCTAAAGGTAAAAAGGGCTATTCACAGAAATACCATGAAAAATATTCTCATAGGTAAGTTCTCATGATGAGGGCAAAATTTCTCTTTCTGGCAAATTATCTACAGAAGCACCACTATTTATCAGTTTGTGATAAATGCTGTGCCTCCAGTATTTGCTATTTCCAGTCCATGACTACCATGCTAAGTCGTATGACAATTTCCTGTAATTTTGAATTTTTTTGTGAAAGCAAAAGATTGGACACAGCAGCTGTTCACTGGAAAAAAAACATATTGCAATGCTCCTTACTGGCTGGAGGAGAAATGCTCTTCGGCTGGTTAACTACTATCTATAAGACTTAAAAAATATAATGGCAATAAAAATCAGGTGAAGGAAACTCCTGAGGTTTCTTGTGTGTCTGTGTGTATCTATTTTGCTGGGATTATTTGATTATTGTTTTTAATATTTTGTAGAAAACTCTATCATGGCTTAGGACACTATGTGCGAATACCAAACAAAATGACATTTGGTGCCTTAAAGGTCTGATTGTGTGTCAGGAAACTGCCCTATCAGAGATGAAAGAGGCAAAGATGCTGAGTATGATAGGTAGTATATTAACAATCTAACGTTGTGATGGCTTCAAGGAAAAGAAAAAAAATTATAAAAGGGCATGAAGGAGAATAATGAGATAGTTCTGCCCATGTTTACAAGGAAACTTTCCAAAATCTGAAAAGCAAAACAGGGAGAAAGAAACAGATTTTTTTTAAACATAGTAACTGGATGAAGGCTTGGATCACGAGCTAATCAGTGGCAGAATTCAGTCTTTGTGGCTGATGAGAGAGAAATGGTCTTGATAATTGAGGCTGGTACTTGAGCCAACAGTGAAGGAAAAGACAAGTGTGATGTAGGGTAAAGGATGTCCCACAGCAACTCACTGGATACTGTAATTGAAACTTCAGATGTCGGGGCCTTTTTTACTTTTTATATATGCATGTGCAGGTGAAAAGGTACAAAATATCTAAGATGCTATACAGTGAGAATCTGCAAGGTTCTTGCAGGGCACTCTCTGTTTTAACTTCCAAATTAATGATTTCAAAGAACTAGATGACATGTAAGTGAAATTCATAGATAACTAAAATTGAAAGGAAATTAAAATATATTTAGCAGAGAGAAGGCATCCAAAAACTGGAAGAACTGGTTAGTAAGAGAATATGTAAATGCAAAGATACTAAAGCAGGACTGCTTACAAAGTGCTAGGGTAATAAAGGCCAGTGATCATTAAAAATTGAATATCTGTAGGTCAAGATATGTGACAGAACGGTGGAAAAGTCTCAGAGGTCTAATTTGAGAGTTGTTACAGATTGCCAGTGTTAGGTTGTAAAAGGTTTGGTGCAATACTGTTAGTATTACAGGAATAAATTTCCTTTGGGATATTTGAAGTTGCCTGATTAAAGAAAAATTGCTGTAAATTATAGTAGGTTTTATATATTTTTGCACCTCATAATCAATTTACCAACAAAAGAGTACTCTATATCTTACATTGACCAGTCATTCTATAAAACCTATTACTTTAAAACAACCCTGCATGTGAGTGTTCCTAGAATGGATCAATTTCCTGGATTATGTAAAGAATATATAAAATGTACTTAATTTTAGAAGAGGAAATGTGAATAATTATGTAGACTGTCTAGTAAATTAAGTGGACCAAACAGTTCCAGAATTAAAAAATTAAGAAGAGTTAGAATTTCCTTAAACATGAATGCAAAAAATACTTAAGGGAACATATTTCATTAGTAATAGTTTAAGTTCACAATAGATAAATACAGAACTCCTCATTTTTTATACTTTTTTTTTTTTAATGACCATAATAAGACAGCTTTTTTTTTTTTTAACTTCTCAATATGAAACCTACATATTAGAACTTGGCACACATTGGGAGTGTGAGAATTGTCAAAATCCAAGCCAAACTGAAGTATACAATAGGTAATCAAAACAATCTTTAGCCATGTAAAATTAAGAAAACAAAGGAAGAAAAAGGGGTTTTATTCTAGGATTAGACAGATGGTAAAGTGGTTCTTTTTGCCGCAAATTCTAAATTAAAATCTTATCAAAGCTTTCTCTAAAGACAAAGGTGCTTAATATGGAGAAAATTACGAAAATGAGGACATGGAAATGTGACTCACTCTTTCACAGAGGAAAAACAGCCTTAAAAATTCCATATGATGTAGATGGGGATGATTAGAAAGTCTTCATTCCAGAATTTCGAAAAAAAACATGTTTAAAACCACAGATTTATTAATTTAACCTATTCTTAGTCAAACCTGTTCCAGCTGATATCATATACTCAGAGAACAATGCTAAAGCCTACACTTTAAATTTAGTGAGGGTCTTGCATTGAATTTAGAGATTTGGGATAGTTGATTCATCTAGCCCTTATCACATGCAAAGTTTTAGAACAAATCTAAATGGCAATTATAATTAAATGTATGAAGGCAATTAGAAATAGGACAAAATAGGATGGTTTTAACTGCAATTTTTCTTTGATAAATAATTTTCTAGGCAAATGACATGCAGTAAAACTCATCTATTTGGACTTCAGTTAAATATTTGAATCAGTGCCAAAGAGTAAATTAAAAATAGGATTGTTACAAGAATTTTAATGTCTTGTAAGCAAATGACTAAAGGGGAGAAAATAATGTGTGATATTAAAATAGATAAGATACACTGAAGGGGAAGGGGGTTATTGCAGGTGATTTTTAGCATTTTTGTTGTATTCTCATTTAATATTTTCCTTCATGTCCTCGGTCTAAAAGGTAAAAGTATGTCATTGGTTTTGTCTCCAGTACATATGGTCAATTAAAAAAAAAAACTGCCACAGGGAAAAGAAACCATTTTAAAAATTTGAAGGCTTAAATAATAAAAATGGGTACATGGAATTAAATTCATCAGGGCAATGGATAGTAATATATTTAGGGACTGTTACAAATTTTTGCAGTAGGAGATGTTCAGTAAGTGAAGGGGAAAACAACTGGATGTATTAGATGATTGAATCTTCAAAATCATTCAAACAAGAAGAAAGCAAATTTAGTTGAAGGGTTGGTCCTGAAAATTAAAAAATGCTAATGTCATTGTGTAAAGAAGTATTAAGGCCTCCTCTGAAAAGCTTTGTAAAATTGAGGTTACTAAATCTAATAAAAAATGAATTCACAGTGTAACTGATAAATGAAAGCATCCCAAAAGAATCAATATGGGGAAAGAGGCAACAAAGTAGAAGATACCAAGAAGCTGGAAAAAACTTAAAGCTGAAAGCATAACGTGATTATTTTCTATAAATCCACAAAAAAGGTAAATACAGGAAAGGAGAATATTACAAAGTTAGAAATTAGTTTTACCAAGAAAATTAGTAGAATACAAACTGTCAGTTAATTATTTCAACCTGGAAATTAATAGATTTCTAACCATGACAAGTTTGTGTTTAAAGCTTTCTATCAGAAATAGAAAAGCCAGAAACTACCTGCTTTGAAGATAACAATAATAATACATATTTACTTCACAAAATAAATTACCTGAACTAGGACTATATTAAAGTCAGTGAGCCATAAATTCTTACAATGTTCTTTTCATAACCAAAGGGAAACATGGTATAAGTATCTGAAAGACATTTAATTTTTCTTTTTTATTATTGTTTTTGATGTGGTGCATACTGATAACATTACTGTAAGAGTGCTGGTATACAATATAAAAAAGGATAAAATTCATCTCCTCCTTTTGACTTAGAGATAGCTCTTTAGAGAAAAGGTCGTAGCCTCATCCCTTGGGACATTTAAAACCAGATACAACGTGCTACTGAGGAAAAATACTGTAGGGAACAAACTGACAGTGAAAGGAAGAGATTTAATAAGCATTTTTCCCCTCCTTGTTTCTTGGAGTGCCATCTCTTCTGCTGTTCTTCTCTCTGGTATAGCATCTTCAGGTCTATACACAGTGTGGCTGCCCTTCTGAATGCATGGATTAGCAAAGTAGCTAGTGAAAATGTTCAGTAGCTATTTTCAGATTTAAGTCATTTTCTATTCCACTTTTTTCTTTTAATTACAACAACCACTCGCCCGTAAATTGTGCATACCCTTTGATTGTTAATGGGAGATTTAATTTTATGGTTGAATATTCTGTTGAATATTCATTCTGATTGAATATTTGACTCAAAGAAATTAGCAGTTTCTTGAAACTAGTAGCATATATCCAATAACTTTTGAGAAAAATATAGAACTAGAGAAGTATTTACTTTTTTTGGTACAATCCCAAAAAATAGACAAACTTGTCTGTGAAATATGGGTACATTCAATTTTCTGTGAGAAACTTTACTCGCAAATAAAATCAAGGCATCTTCTGTGCCTTTTATGAATGTAAAGAGTCAGTGTTGCTTTGGGAGTAAAGCAGAAAAATCTCCAGACTGTTCCATCAGAAATACGTGTGTTTACTTTCATGGAGAAAACAGTATTTAAATAATAAAATATACCAGGACTGTAGACTTGTGGATTTATTGGCTTTTAGGTAGAGTTTTGCAAGAGATTACATGCAAGCAGACCATTCAAAATTTACAGAACTTTTTAGAATTAACAGTGTTTCACAGAAGCCAAGCACTCCATATGTACATTTTAGCTTTCAGAAACATTTATTACTGTTGTAAGCAATTCTGCACTGGGATGGAAAAGCAAGTAAATGGTAACATAATAATATTTCTTATCATCCAACAGTTTTTCTGAATTTGCACCAAGCCTTTGGCTGAAGGTTTTACAATTGTTACTTATATAAGTATATGTATATATGTGTGTGTGTGTGTGTGTTTAGATTAGCCAAATTAAGAGTTTGCACTAGGATGATTAAATTCTCACTTTGAGGACACAATTTTGAAAGAAGAAATAAATTAATTGTGAATTTTTGCTAGTACTAGTAGGGGTAAGAAGAAAAGTTTGTTTCCTGGGTTCAGCACCAAACCACTGAAATTGCCTAGTTTAATTTCAATAATTTTAATAATTTACTAATCTGGCACAAAATTAAAGCAAAATTTAACTCTTGCTTTTACTGCATGTGTTGCAAAGGCAACATTCCTTCCTAGCACGAAGAGAGTGTTGCAGTTTTAAGACAATGCTTACTCTAGACTTGTGTTTAAAGTATACGTTTTTCTTTAGAGAAGTGCAGTAGCACAATGTGAAGTTTTACATTCTTTACAGAGCACTAAGGAGCTTGTTGAGGTCAACAGGAAATAGAGCTACTGTTATTTAGTGACACCATTTTCAGTGAGACTGAGTTGCTAGGCAAAGTATTGTTAGATGTACAATAAATTTAACAATAATGTGTTATTACATGTGTAAATTGGCCAGAAATTCTCCATTTAATAAGTACATCTTGTTAGTTGACACACAATTATGATAATGCAATGGAATTGGAGAGTAATTTAAATGTAATTATCATTTTAGAGCTTAAAAGATAAATCATACAGAACATGGGACTTGTTCTTATAGACTAGGTCTGAAATACCAAGTATATCTGAAATACTGTCTTACTATTTTACCTTTTAAATTCATTCTTCTGGAATAGAATAAGAGCAATTTGTAAATCAAAATACAATTGTGCTGCTCAGTGGTTCAGTTCCAAGTTTAGACTTGCACAATTAAGACAATCAGAAATCATATCATTAACTGAGGCTCAGTGTAATCACGTATGTTATCATGCTTTCAGTTTTTCTGTTTTACTAATGTATAGTCTAATAATGAATTATAGATAATTTATCTGCATTTGTAATGCTACGTTAAATTTCTTATCAAGCTCTCTTCTGTATTTACCTGTCTGTCTATGTATACATATTCATGTTATAAAGATTAATTTTCTAACATCAATGTGTTCTAACATCAGTTTAAGAAAAAAATCGTAATAATAATTGTGTATTAATGTATTGATTTCACTAGATCCTTATTTTTTTAATGTTGGTATTTAGAACTTTTTGTGGATTTAATTATTATAAGATATGTTTTAATTTGCTATATTTCATGTGTTGGTTTTAATTAAAAACTCCTTTGTTCCCAATAAAATATCCTAATAATCTTTTCTATTTTTCCATATGGATTTGTATCAGATACAGTATGTATAAGCTTAAGGTGCTGTAAGTCTTAATTTTTTTTGCTTTTTTTTTTATGAGTAATTGCATAAATTCTCAACTCTAGCACCACATGAGTCCTAGTTCTTTTATCACATAAATAGTTAACTAATTATGATAATTCTCCAAAAGCCACTTTTATTCCATTTGATAATGTTGTTAGTAAATCACTAGTGAAAAGTTTGAATAGTTGTTGAACATGTACGAACTTTTTGTCATGCCTGTTTTCCTTGAGGAATCTATTTCTTTTCCATAATATTCTTGGGAAGGCATTATTTTATGCTTTGTTTAATTCTTTTTTTTTTAGCAACAACAGGCTGTTACTCCTCCTTCCTGTGTACACATACCCATATACTTATATTGTTATCCTGAATGTATTTATAGACTGAAATAATTATTTATCTTTTCATGGATTATAAATGTAAGCTTTTTACCCTCAGCTCCTTTTTCTTGTTTTCTTCACTCCATAATTTTTCTTCCCTGTTTCTCTTCGTATTTTCTCATGTTTTTCTGTGTCTTTCTTACACCAAAAAGCCAAGAATACAAGATTTATGAAGGGAGAGTGAACAAGGAAAAATACACACAGTTATAGTTATGAAGACACACCTTCAGTGAGGACCTAAAACTTAATTCTTTTTATGGAAGCCATATCATTACCTACCTGCTGTATATTAGAAATCAAATCCTTTACATGACTGGGATATAAGCATGTTCTTCCCACCTTTTCTGTCTCATCATCACGAGTCACATTTCCTGGATTAGTGATTAATGGTCACTTGGCTGTTATATCTTGAGGTGAGGTCTGCCTCCAAGTCTAGTTATTTTATTATTCCTGCCTTTTTATTTTTTACTATAAGTGGCTTAAATGCTGTAGTTTGTACACCCTCAATTCTCATACCACACACATTTCATGGGATTAGGCACTTGGTTGGAATTTAGAAAAGAACTAGGTAAAGAGAGAGGGGTGGATTAGCTTGCCTCTGCAAAGGTCATTATGGGACTCATTATGCATCACAGTAGAAATTCAGCGGTCTGGTCAATTTTATTCAAGAAAGTGTAAAAACTTTAGGACTTGCTTTTATTTTTTTTAATTTGTGTTTTTCTTCTTTTTTTTTTTTCCCTATTATGCATTTTAAATTTAGAGCAAAACCTTATCTAGTCTTTAAGATCCCCAACATCAACTTCCACTGTACCTCAAAAGTTTGCCTCTGTCTTTCTCAGGTGTCAGTATACTCTAAAGCTGACTAGCACCTCTAGCTGCCACACTGACTACCTAAAATTCTTGAAAAGGAAGTGGCAACAGGCAACTGAAGACCTGCAGTGTGGGTATGGATGCTTTAGCCAGCCTAGTGTGAGTGCTTTGTTTCTGCACCTGACTAGGAGTTCTTACATGCCCTGCTCCATGTAATGCACTTTTGGGGAGCACCAGAGGCTGTGTGCAGCTTAGAATGCATGCTGGCTGCTTTCTGGAGCTGTGCTTAACTACTAAGCTGTTAAACAGGTGATAAACTCCATTTTAATCGAATTTAAATGCTGTCTAGTTGTTTGATTTTAAACTATAGTTGAGTCTTTGATAAGAAATGTCATCTCCCATACCTTTTGAGGCAGTTTTGAGCATGCAAAGATGAATAAGCAGGATAAGCAAACCTGCTTACTTTAACCACCTTTAGAATTAGTCTGCTGGAAAAATGAGTTGTTGGAACTTGGTTTGGGGACCACATTTGAGTTTAGGCAAAATAATCAAACCTTTGCTGCCAAGCAGCAAAGTGTCATGCTAAACATTTTTTCCTGGTTACTCCACAAATATTTCTAAATCCAAAGATTTTACTTTCTCCTACTACACACTGAAAAAGTAAAAGAGCAGTGCAAGGGCCACCCGACAGATTGAGAAAGCTGCACACAGTAGAAGAATACCAATATTATTGTTCTGGAATCTTTGGAATATTAAGCAAAGTCTTCTTAATTTAGAAAAAATATTTATAACTGTGTGAAGGTGTACTATGACAAGTCTTTCAAAAATCTTGAAACATTGGTCAATATCCTCAGCCTGATGTTAAGGCTGCTCTGCTCTATTTTCTTTAGAAAGTCATTTGCACCACATGTTGTTTGGCAAATGGAGACATTGTTTTATGTGTTACATTCTTGTACAGTTTTTTAAGCAGCAGGGATCTCTGGATGTCAGAATGGTCTATAAGCATAAGAGTTCTTCACTAAGGGCACTGGCATTATTCCAGCCATCTGTTCTAGAATAAATTCTATCCAGTATGAGTTTTTAAAATCAGTATGCTTTTTGCTGTTTTGGTTATGTTTGACTGAATATTTTATTGAAAATTGTACATCACTAAGTATTGGTCAAATAACCCAAGCTGCCATCTTCTCTGCAAAGCTTAGTTTTATTCAGGTCTTGTGCTGGAGTCGATGTAAAATGAAGTTTAAGTCTGAACTTTTACAGAATCAGGAATGTATTCTGAATTTGTTACCAAGGAGGTAAGAGGAGGGAAAGTGCAACACAAGAAATCTAAAAGCAATTTAATAATCCTAAGTGTTTTGAACAAGCTCATTCAAATGACAGAGCATCTTTTAAAGGATATAAATAAACACTGCACATGAAATTTTGAATTCTGTTTGAGGTGCATCTCTTGTCTTGATCTTCTAAATATTGCTTCCTGCCTCCTTGGTGGCACTAATTCAGCAGTACTTATTCAGTGTACCTTCATATGCACCTTTCAGTGCCAGTATAACTCAGAACCACCACAGTGTAATCTTGTCTTTTCCTCAGGTCATTGCTGGGGGCCCTGGGAAGGGAGATACAGAGTGCTTTTGGAAACTCTAGGTTGACATTAGTACCTGGACTTATTGCTAGACAATCAGGTCATAAAGAGCAGAACAAGGATCAAGGCTATTGTGACAGTGATGGTTTAAAGACAGTGATTTAGATGGTCTGCCCATCACTACAGTTGGTCAGGTTTAATGTCTATATATCAATCCTTTTTCTTCAGGTCAGAGAAGTTGTATTGAAACCAAGGTAGCAATGTGTACAGCACAAAGAAATCTGTGCTGTAAATGTCAATGAAGCAATGGCTTCAAGGATGTTTCAATTAATCTTCTGTGCTTGCTAAAGGTGTGAGTTAGGCCTGCTTTAGAAAACTCTGAGATGGGCATGTTTTGGTTACCCTTTTTCAACCCTATGAAGTCCAAAACAAAAAACCAAAAAAAAACCAAAAAAAAAAAAAAAAAAGAATAAGAAAAGTAGAGAGAGAGATATTTTATGGGCTTACCAATGATTCATTGACAACAAAGTATAATTATACAATGAACTTATTTCAACAAAGATTATTAAAAAGTTGCCATTTTTACACAACACAAAGTACATACAAAAGAAAAACACAATCCTGTATATGTTGATCTCAGGAAGAATTCAGAATTGAAAACTGTTTTCATGCTGTGCCACTCTAAGGTATTAATACTTCTTTTTTTCTGTAAGGTAAAAATTAAAGGGAAAAAAGGTCAAAAAATCTCTTGTCTTCACAAGAAGAGCAAGACAACAGGCTTTTTTTTTGTTCCCATTTCAGATGTTAGATTAATTTTTTGATCCATTTTCAGGAATAGCAGAGACAATAATCCACTGTATGAGAATTACAATTATCCTCACTCTTGCAGTTCTGAAAGTTGTTAGAGTGATCTGTATCCAGAAAACTAATCTATAAAACCCATTCAGGAAATCTTTTTCCAAAATAACTATTTCAAATCCAGAAACTTCCATCTATCAAGAAAGGCACTGCTAAATTTTCTAATTGTTATGCCACAGATTTCTTTTTATCTCAGCTCTTTCATCAGTTTGTGAGTTTGCTTTTTCTTTTGCTTTGTAAAAGAACATTTTCAATCTCTTCTTGTCTTTTCTCCTTGAAGAATTATACTCATCTACTGTTTGACCTTTTGCCAAAGAGCTTTGTAAACCCTTTTCTCTCCTTCCTACTTTCTCCAAAGTGATAGATCTCTGGGAAATGTATTACTTCCTTCCCAAGCTATTAGGACTAATCCAGTCAGAGACCCCCACTCCTTACTAAGACATAGGGAAGGTGCTGTAGGCATTTAAAGTGGAGTGTGCCTCACCCTATTGACAGTTTCATGGTTTGGCATGTGGGAATGATCATTGATTTATCTCAAAGTTCTGCCTCTGGCAGTGGCTTATAACACAGTGCCAAAAAAGACATCATACACATGGCACCTGAACAATTGGATTATTCTGAGTGAATCAGGATAATTTGATTCTTTCAACTTGACTGTGAATATTTTTTAAAATTATTTTTGTAACTGGTGCACCTTTGACTGCAGCATGTCTGAGAGCCCATTGTCTGGATTTCTTTTGTCTGAGGCAGAAAAGATGAAGAGCTGGTGTTATGTGGTAACTTAGGATATTGTGGAGAAAGCCAGAAACATGACAGAGGATAGCTTCTAACAGAATCTGTCCTCCATGCAAGGTGCAGGGACTGCAGCATCTTTGATAGAGTACTTTGCAATCACGGTATTGGCATAAAAAGCACTTTTGGCCAATTATATTGGAGAGATCTAGTATGTTGAAATAAGTTACAGTAGGAAAGTTTAAATAAAGGGGATATTCAAATTCTTCTTTTTTTTTTTGTTTAAAGGTACAGGGCTTTATCTGTAATAAAATATCTCACCAGAAAAAAAAAATGCTGTTAGCTGCGTGTATTTGGGAACATTTCATAATTTCATACTGCTGTATTAAAAATATATTAAAAACCAGACCAATAATTTGTGAGCATCTACTGGAGTAATCACTTATGGATTTTTCTGATTGCAAATTGAAGGTTTTATGTTTACATACAAGTCAGGTTTTGATTTCAGCTTTTTTTCTATTATTTATTCTTGTCATTTGGGCCTTTAGGAAATAGCATGGCATCATGTTTCCAAATGTCAGAGCCAGAGGTATTTTATTTAAGTTGATTTTTCTTTTCTTTTATTTTGTTTTGTTATGTTTTGTTTTTTCTGGGAGTGGGGAGAGATGGGCTTAGGACTTAACTAATTAAAAGTGATTTGTTTTCATGATCTGGATGAAATGTTTTTGCCAGATGCCTAACATACCTCTGAGATTCAGGCAGAAATCTGTCACATCAACCAGGAAATCCTTATCAAAACACAGCTTGGATCTCTGGTGGCACTGAGTGTATCGTTTGATAAGTGAGTCCTATTTTCTTGTCTGCACACCAGTCCTTTGTAGCAAAGGGCATTTATTAAGGAAACAGATGGGGAAACATCAGTTATCTTTTGTGCCTTCTGTTTTCTATAAAGGCCAGCAAGACAAGGCAAGCTCAACCAAAATAATTGAAGGCTTCAGAAAATAAGTCAGGTGAGTCAGGGTAGAATAGATTCACTATGGCTCCAGCAGCACTATAGTTCCTGATTTTAAAAATGAGTTTGCCATGCAGGTTGGTAAAACAGCTCAAATTTTGAAAAGCCACAGAAATTATCTTTCAAAGAAATTTTGATCAATTCTATTACTTTTACTAATACAAGCTGTTGTGCTATGTATACATGTAATTGGTATAAACCATTTCTGAAAAATTCTTTTTTGTAATTTGAGAGCCGTGGAGGTGCTGAACCACTAGCTACAGTTTTTATGGACTTCTATAGAAATAGTGAACCATTATAAGATATATTTAATCAGAATCATAGCTATTAAGAGCAGTATTTTTTGTCCTGGTTTTATGTTGTTCATAGCCATGTGGTGGGCTGACCTTGGCCAGATATCATGTGCTCACTATATTGTTCTCACTCCCTTTCCTCAACAGAACCAAGGCAAAAAAATTAGATTAAAAAGTTCATGGGCCAAGATAAAGGCAAGGAGATCACTCACCAATTATTGTCAAAGAGAAATAATTTGGGGAATTTGGGGAAAAATTTATCTAAATTTATTGCCAATTAAAGTTGATTTGATGGTGGGAAACAAAAACTAAACACCCTCTGCCTGGCTTTTTTTTCCAGTCCCAACTTCATTCTGTCATTCCCAACTCCTCTACCTCCCCACTCGAACTGGTGGTTGGGATGGGGAATAGGGGATTAGGATCAGCCCATGACAGATCCTCTCCCCCCTTCTGCCTTATGCTGTTTCTGTGCTCCAGCCTGGCCTCTACAGGGACTGCAGGGAACTTGTCCAGGCACATGGAAAGCCTCTTCCTCCCCACCTCCATCCTGGACCTCAAAGGTTGTTTCTCACACCTTTTTCCCCTCATTTATTGCTCATGTGTTGTGTCCTGCCCATCCCTACACTCACTTCCCCCGAGGCACTGCCATCCATCATGTCTAGGGGGCTCAGCCTTGCCCTAGGATGGGTGAGTTGGAGCCCACTAGAACTGGCCATGTCTGGCACAGGGCAGGTCCCCCACTGCCTAGGCATCCAGCACAAGTTTATAAGTAAAATGTGAGTCAATTAACTGTACTTGAATAAAAACAGTGTGAGTTATAGAAAAGTTCTTTCATCTGATTTTTTTTTTTTTTTTTTTTTTTTTTTTTTTGTGGCTAGGCTTCATACTTCTCATAACTATGAGGCTTTTAATTTTGTTCACTAATGGGATATTTCTTAATTTATAGGGGTAAGTTAAATAAATTAAAAGGTAATCACCAAAACCTGAGGAATTTCTCATAAAAATTCTCCTGAAGAAAGCATATAGAGAGTGAATAGTACCAGTTTAGTATGATTTCTGGTTTTTATGACAATGTCTGTTTTTACGACAATGGGATTACAATAGTTTGATCAGATTTAGTGATGAAATGCTGCCCTAGCAGTATTGCAGAGTCACACAAACTTTTGTTAGGCAATATTCCATAAAAAACACTCTGGAAGGACAGCATGGGGTTCCTCAACTCTACATAGTTTTTCCAGTGAAGGACAGAAAGAGGAGCAAAGGGACATGGTGGAACAGCAGAAGTTAAAAAACATACTGGAAATGAAAACTATCATGCTAACATATACCATAAGATCATAAATCTCTCTGTGTCTTAACACTTTCTCAAGAATTCATGAAAAAAAATAGTGATTTTTTTTCTACAGTGTAGTGTATTGTTTCATATTTGATTCTGTTGAGATATCTGATGATGTTATCCCTCAGGGAATATTAATAGCTTGCCTATTATGGTAGTCTTAATATCTAGATACACGTGGAATTATATTTCCAATTGCCTAGATTAATGAACCGAATGGGTAAAAAATCAGAGTCATAAGCACGGATTTGTAAGCCCAATTATACATATACACAAGTCACTTTTTTTTTGCAAATTCTGACTGTCAGGCTAGTTCAGTTTAAATCCATGTTTCCTGCCTTTAGATAGCAGGAAAAGAAGTTTGATTCCCTATCTTGTCCAGATTTGTGTCCAGATTTGTGTTGTTATTAATCATTACATATTTGCCATTGATATCACTGCTGCTTTCCAAAGTAATGAAATTGTTGTATTATTTCCACAGTAATGCAGTTTTTCTATAGACTTTTGATACCAATTGTGTTTTCTGTTTTCTTTAGTACCTTCTATTTGTGGATTCACAAAAAGGAAGAGCTATAATTGTGATTTGGAAGTCTCTTAAAATAACCTTTTTCATTTTAATGTTTCTGTTCCACTAGGAGATATGTATTATGTAGCATAACAAAATGTAATTTTACAAAGCCAGGGAGTCTAGAACTCTTAGCTACCTGCATCTCAAGGAAACTATGCAAAGTCCTAGGAAACTCCCTTATCCAACCAAATTATGAGTGTGTTCTTTCATGTTCTTTGTCCCAAAGCAAATGGATTGCTAGTTTAGGTATTAAAAGCTTCAAATTTAAGATTAGTTGTATAGAAAGACTTAAAAGGACGTTTATCTGCAGTGTTTTGTGTGCCTTGCCCCAAACTTATTATTTCAGTTATGTCTGCTCTTTTCAAAGCAGAACTTGAATTTCTTTTGTTTAGAGGCAACTATTCATCAAATTCACCAAAATTACTGTGTTTCTGCACTAGTGACAAATTCACCTTACCCTTTATAAATTAATAAGGTGTACCTTTTATACTGTCCAACATTCAGTGGTAGGTGGTTGGCTCATGAAGCATGGAGTGGAGTTTTCCATCTGCCATTCTTTTCTTCCTATCCAGACTTAATAGTATATATTTTCTCTTCAAAATATTTCACTTTAAGCTTGCAAAAGACTTTTTCTGTCTTGTGCTCTAGCTTGCATGTATGGCACTAATATGCCATATCTGAGAGATATTTTTTCATTTTAAAATACATTGACTGGTTCATTCTTATTGCAGTGTCAGTATTGAGTGGGGGTGTGTCCCGTAGCAGCTACCAGATGTGCCACCTCTTAGTGCCATGTTAGCTATGTTGATATGAAGAGGTTCATTAAAATAAGGAATTGTTCATATTTTGTATGCTTTTAAAGCTTCAGTATTACCATCAGTTTATTGTTAATATAACTGACAATCTTGCATTCTTTCATGACATACATTATTAGAGCCAGATGTTTAGAAACAGTTTATTATAAATGGATAGATGTCTCTCTCCAGGTTCTTGATAACAAAATAAAAGTGCCACCTAGCAGTTGTCTTCAGTGCAAGCAGAGACTGCATACTTCACTGTCAGCTCCATGGTGGTGTATTCAACTGGGTGAATTTTGGTAGATCTGTAGCCTATTTGTTCTTCTAGTCCTTATTTTTAAAATTAAGATGGTGGTGTATTGTGTTCTTTTATAAGAGTCTTTGGATAAAAGAAATAGTTACAGAATTCCAAATTTATTTAATTATATATGTAGGCTTCCTAACGACCACAGAGGATGTGAATAATTAAAGAGGAATAGCTGAGTAGGATCAGAGCTGCAATACCTATCCCAGGATAGACAAGAGTTACCCATCACAAAGGATTATTAAATCCAAGTTTGAAGCTGATTTCTTGTAGTCTCATTTTATCCACAAATAAAATGAGTTGTTCCTCAGCTTTGCCTTCTCTCTTTGCTCCCCCTGTATCTTGATGTCTAAGCAGATGGAGCCTTTTACAGTATTATTCAAAAGTTTAGAAATAGTGCTGTTCAATATCATGGCTATGTATGTGTGCAATAAGCTAAAAATGAAAACAAATGGATGAGGATTTGTAAATAAAGAAAGTGACTTCATTTTATACTCTCCCAATTCTTGGTCTTTCCCATTAGCCACTAGAGAGCAGCTTTTTACAGGACCTGAAAGAGATGACCTTCCTGTAGAGTTCCTGAAATGTAAACAGGGAATGTCACTAAAATGATCATGTTTGAAAGTAATTTTATAAATAAATTCAGGCAGTATGATTGTAGATCATATTGAGATTGTTCCTGACCCAATTTAAATCTTAACACTTCAGACTTCATGTGTCTGATAGAATAATGTCCTGTGACTTAAGTATACATATTATCATATGCCATCAATGGTCATAATTTTAATAAGGTTTGTTATTTTGCAGTCATGTCATTGCAGTTTAAATTGAAAAAAAAAAACAAAAAACAAAAAAAAACAATCAAACCGAAACCTGTAAGCTGTTTCAAATGGAAGATAAAAAAGCTATATTAGATGAGAACAAAAGATCACCTAAGCACAGAAATCTGCCTCAAGCAGCAGACAGTTGCAGTTGCCTAGTGAACAGTGCAGGACCCTGTAGAGCATGGTCATTCCTTCAATTTACCCTCTCAGCTTTCAGCAGTTGATAATTATGAGACTTCTTAAACCAAAGGCTGTAGCTAGACCATCATTTTTATCTGCTATCAATGGACTAATTTTCCATGAAATTAGCTGCATTTTTTCTGTCTAAAACACAAAAGCCTGTGAAAATATATTTCCTAGGTTCATTATTAACCCTGTAAAAGTATATTTCTTTTTTCTTTTCAGTTTTTCTCACTTCATTGCAGCCAACTGCCTCTATGACTAGTGCTAGAAAAAGTAATAAAACTTGCTCCTTACCTATTTACTCTATGTAATCCTTGATTTTTAAGAGTTTTTCATATTCCCCTACAGCTCTCTCTTTTCTAACTTCAAGAGTCCTAATTGGTTTTGTCTGTCCTCAGTAGAAATCTTCCACTATTCTGATAATCCCTGTTATATTCCTTTGTACTTTTCCAGCTTCACTGTTTCTACTGTTGCAAGTGTGGTGCTCTCTTCAATAGTGCAGTTTTCTGTTTCATTTCCAGCTCTTTCTTAATGATTTCAAAAATTTGGGGTTTGTTTATCATCAAGATGACATTTTATGCTAATTTTCTGAAATAATTTTATATTTTCCTGAGTAGTGATTTTTAATTTAGAATCATCCACTGTGTATGGTAAATATTCTTTCCCGTGGAGGTACATAATTTTGCATTTGTCAGAACTTTATTTCATCCATCATTTTGATGCCTACTCATTCACTGTTCTAATATCCTTTCCAACAATATTTGGGCAATTTTAGTATTGTCTACCTTGCAGATTTGGATAGACCTAAAGTTTCTGCACTTTCCCAGATAACTTCCTATTAAAACATACTTCCTTCAAGTGTTCAGTGTTGCTGAAGCTTTATGAAAAATGTTATACTGGGATGGTTACTGATTCTTAGCATCTTTTAGCAAAAATAGTGTTAATTCTCCCATAACAAAGTGCATTTTTCACCAATCTAACTTGTTATCTTCCATACAGGAAGAGAAGAACCTGGTGAAATAGTATTTGAGCAAATTTATACTTCATCACACTGGTTGTTGACAAGATATTTGATGGTCTCACCTCTGACTCCTGGTGTACTTTTACAAGAGTGGAAGAGGAAGTCCATGCTGAAAGTTAATAATTGCTTTTGAACAGCTTTCACCTTACAGATTAAGCAAAATAAAATATTCACTATTACTTAACTAAGCTAGGAACTTAATAGAGAAACTCAATGAAATCTACAGTTCTATATGGCTCCATTTTGAGATCAGGATTTAAATACTGCCTAAATGTGTAACCTTGAACCTAAAAGATTTTGTCTAAATCCCATAGGGAATCTGTGTCAGTCCCTGGAACAGTATAGACCCTAGTAGTCTATTCCTGGACTATCACATGTATTGATTAATTTAGTAATAATTACGGTTCTTTTAGATAAAATGGATGTATCGTATTCATTTTGTCTTGCTTAGGTACCTGCACTTAGTCAGAATGGATTTGCCTCTGGTGGCCTACAGTGACACACACTTTAATTTAGTATACCAGAAATTTGGTGGAAATTCAATACCTAAAATGTGTGTAGAATCTATAGGTCTAGATTAGGTAGGCTGGACCTCACCTCTGCTTTGTAAAGAGAAGTTATGATTGGGATGGGCCAGTGGCTTCTTTTCTAAGATAATATCCCTACAGGAGGAAGGTGTATTTGCTTAGCTCAAAGGGTTTTACAGCCATGTGTGGGGTGAAACCTGCTAGGTAGGGGATGAAGAAAGAGACTTTCAGTTTAGCAGCAGTGCCCAGAGCAGGGACGACCGTTCCATCTAGAGGAGAGCAGCTATGCAGGAGCCAATGGTTCCTATCTAAGTGTCTCAGAAAGCGAGGACATGAACATCCTTAAAAATATTATTGGTGCTGACAACCATTGTCAGTTCTCAACAGAAATCTAAGAAATCTTTGATTAGTTTCCCAGAGTAAAAAGATGTCTTTACCCTAAAGTTTTATTTTTCACCATAATTTACTTTGTATAGTGAGATATGTTACTGGAAAATTTGATGACTCCTGTTTTTTCCTCCTAATATTCTCAGATGTGCACAAGCTTTATCTTTTCCTTCTTCTCTCCAGTGTTGGAGAGAAGAAGGAATAGATGTCAATATCGGGGCACCTGTCAATATCAGGGCATCTTGAATGGACATTGATCCTTTATTTTCTTGGCTGAGATAACAGAGCAGGAGGGGTGAAAGAGTTTGATTCTGTTTCAGTTACTTTTTCCTGCTTAGAAAGAAGGTGGGACTCACTAACCAAAGTTCCTTATCCACATAACTGCATTGTTTGCCAGGGACAGCAGTTTCCCATATCTTTACTGTAAATGGAATTCCAATTGGAATGTCATCAGGCTAGAGGCAAACCACTGGGTAAACCATTACCACAGTCAAAGCAGCGCCATACAGCACAAAGCAGGAACCAGCAGGTGCTGCATTCATTGCATAAAGCCTTAGCAGAGAGGCAGCAAGCACAATATTATCAAATTATCTTTTCCTTGAGTTAAAAATACTCTCTCCAGAGAGGTCCCCTATACCACTAAGAAACGCTCAGGCATTTGGTTTTATGTAAATGTTATTTTTTTCCTATTTTTCCATTAATAATAGGAATTTGTTTTGGAAAATACGCTGTAGTTACCCTCAAATAATTGTATTAAAATCTGCTGTCTAGCAGGGATAAGAAAGTCATAGACATGCATCATTTAAAACATTGACTAATAGGTTTATAGGAAGAAAGGTTAACTGTCTGATTTTTTACAATTTTCTGTAAGATATCATGTGATATCAAATTAAAGTGAACTCTCTTAGCCTTCCCCTTCTAGTGTAATATACACAAAATTGGCCAAAATCAATTATAAACACCTCTTTTTTGACAGGTCGTGACTAGATAGAAGATTCGGGGGTTTTTTTGTAAATTCAAGGTGGTAATTTACTGACAAGCCAGGGCATTTAAAAGGCTAGATTTAAGCAGCTAACCCAAAATTGTCATGTTCAGTTTTGCTTCTGGGATTTGCTGTTGTTTTGGGGTTTTTTTTTTGGGGGGGGGATTTGTTGTTTGCTTTTTTTTTATTATTTTTGCTAGGCACTGTAGAAGGCTCTGGCTCAGGCAATGTAATTTGCCTTTCATAGTCTATCACAAGGCTTATGATTATTTCTTACAACAAAATATTCAGTGCAACAAATGAGTAGATTCTGCTGTGTTGGTTGGGCTGCATTCCAATTCCTGCCTTAGTGATGTTGGCTTCTTTCAGCACTGCCAGCACAATAATTATTGCTGCGTTTTCTAGACCTCATGAAACCAGCAAGGTGATCACCCCCTTGGAACAGCTGGGGATATGAGGTATGAAAAAGTGGAAAGAAATTGCTGCAACTCTGTGCTATCTTGCCAACAAGTGCCACTTGAATGATGACAGCTATTGGCAGGGATAGGCCTCTGCTGGGGGAGAGCTTACAGCAGTGCTAGATTATAGCTTTTGCTGCTTCCAAGAGGAACTGCTGTGGGCACCGAATTAAAGAAAACAAATTGGGAGGTGGGGAAAACAAAGGTTTGAAGGCAAATGCAGAAGGGTGGAGGATAAAATCTGACAAGGAACCAATTTTTGGTTTACTGTATATGATTGTCTCTCCTTATGAAAAAAAAAACCTGCCACAAACACTGCCATGTCAGCCATGCAGATTTGTTAGGCAGCCCTCTCCAGCCTTCCTCACAATGTTAAGGTACCAACTGGTGCGAGCAAATGCATGCTATTCTTTCAATACAGAGAAGTATAATATTTTTTGTCAGGTTTTTACCATATGAAGAACAGAAGTAAAGTTTAAAAAGTCTTAGTTATTTAACACTATTGTCATCTTTAACATATCTTCTGAGAATGTGCCACTGTGCTTGAGTGCATAGTTTGGGTAAACAGATTAGTTTAATCCAGGACACAACACTAGCCTTCAATACATGGAATAAGCACCCAGTAAAAATCTGACTTTAGTCTCAAATAAGTTGATGTAAATTATACTCAGATAAATGTTTTTGACTGCTTTGACTCTTTTTGACCTCCTTTTATTTTGAAACTTTTAATTTTTATTCCAAATACATTTTTTCTGGACAATCTACTTGCATGGAAGTGTATATTTTTACACCATTCTCATCACTATTAACACCTCTTAGCTCTATATAATATATCAAGCATTCATCTTGTGTGTTTATTCTTTTGTCAGAGCTTTGCATTTATCCTTTTCTGTGTCACTCACATTTTAACTTTCCCATATAACATACTAGGAGGAGAGCTTTGCATCTCACCAAGTTGTAACTTTATTATAGCTCTCCCTTTTTCTGTATTTGTTAGTTTTTAAGTTGATAAAGCCTGGATGCAAATAGACAGTATTTCAGAAAGAATGTATTAAGAGAAGGAAATATTTGTATCCATATATGAATTGGCTACTAAAAAGGAGTTCAGCACACCTAATTAGTACATTACTCATTACAGACTAGCTTTATATTCATTGCATTTGTAATAGAGGCTAGGGAAAAGGAATAATCAGACTGCTTCTTAATTTTATTGAAGTGTTAATGTTGGAAAAGGCTAGAGAATGAGAGTATAATCTGTACTGCTTACTTATATTACAGAGGCTGTGTTTCCAGGGGCAGGTGACAGGTTTTGTATTTTTTTTCAAAACAGAAAGTTTAGGGTCCCACTCATTTAAACATATTGTTTTACAAAATCAGGAAAAACCCACCTCTTTGTGTTTTCCTTGAAATATTCAGTGGGAGCAGTGTCTGAATGATTCACTCTAGCTGTTCATGGGAGTTAGAATGACCTAGAGTTTTCCTATAATGACAATGACAGCACAGAATGCTTCATATGCTGCCTTTTCCCCCTTATAATCATGTTCCAAAAAAGATTGAATAAAAATGATGTACTATTGAAATACGACGCAAATTAGCCAGTTCCAAGCAAAAATTCTTGAGTTTAATTAAGTGTTGAACTAGCCTATAAGAATACTACATTTGCTTTACAAACAAAACAAAACAAAAGAAGCCACAAAAACTTTGATGCTTTGGATAGAACCGTATGTTTGTAGAACTGGGTTGTAGACAATAATTGGTGTTCCCCAGCAGCCATTGAATTTAAAGGCTCTGGACCTGGGAATTGGGAACACTGGACATCTGGAAGATGAGATCTGAGACCTTGTGCTTCTTTCTTAGACTCTGTGTAGGGACTAGATGACAAGTCTGACTCTAAGGTAGCCATGCTGCAGATAAGATGCCTTCATTCCTTCCAAAGTACTTGGAGCTCCCTAAGGATAGATGATTTTTACACAGGTAATACGCAAAGTTCAGCAAGTAGAAACTTTTCTGTCTATTACTGATGTCAGTTATCGTTCTTCCATAAAGTGATTTGCATAGTTTAAATATCAGTTTTCAGGTGATGCCAAGGCACGAAAATGTAGCAGGTGTTTCAAACATTCTGTGTGTAATAATGATTACTCCAATAGAAGAATCATAAGAGAGAGATTTCTGTAAGGACAATAAAGTCAGCATTCTGCTTATCCAGGTTTACTTGTGGAATAAGAAATTACAAAGGAGTTCTCTGTGCCTTACAGCTCTGATACGGACTACTTGACATTCTCTCACCATGTCATTCTCTCTTTTGTTTTGTGGACACTTATATGCCTGCATACAAATAAAACCACCAGGACACAACAACTAGTGACTCTAGATTGGCTATTTTCACTTGATTTTCACTCTGATACTAAATGCCTGGTTCTTATTATTATGATGAGACTCAGACCTGATGAGATAATGAGTGATCCCTGCCAACTCCACTCAAAATAATTTGGCTAATGAGGTTTCTAACAGGTGTGCCCTTCCTGCTGAGAGCTAGAGACTAATTTTTGCTATTGTTATAGGGTAATTTTTTTTCAGGTATTAAGCCAGAGTTTGTTCTGGTCTGAGAGTCACACACAGAAGATAGGTTCATTACCTGAAGACACCTGAGATACTTCCTTCTGTAAATTCCATGACAGCATTATCACATCTTTCTTGAGTTTACAGATGTAATATAGCATAATATGAACCAATGTGTAGAAACTAGTTGTATCTTTCTTTGAATGAAACCAAGAACTATTTTATTGATAAATATCTCCATAAAGACAGAAACAATTTGAAAATATTTGATTAGGCTAATCTTTCGCAATGATCTCTGCATGCTTGATTTTGCCTTTAGGCTTTACTGAAGGCCAATTCAGATTATTCAATTATAAATTATTATTAGATCTTAATTCAAAAGCATTTTGACATTTAGAATTGGTTCAAGCTTTCTCAGCAGTGTCAGTAAAATTGAATTTTTCCACCTTAAAGCAAGGTGTGGGTGCCAGTGCTCCGACAGTCTTGCTAGAAGGATGTGGACAGGGGAGAGCGACAGAAAGATTAAGAGAGACATGGAGAGAGAAATAAGGGTCAGCCAAAGAGATGGAAGAAAACTCCTATGTTGGCAGTGTTTAAACTAATTCCCACTGGTGGTCACTAACCCATTTGTCACAATCCCTCCTTTGGCTACAGCCACAGTTAGCCTTCTTATTACAACCCCTTGCTGGCATTTGGCAGCTGAGTATTTTGTATTCTAACATTATCTTGGTTTTAAGGTAAAACAGAACCTCATAACTTGACCCAATTTATCAGTTTGAGAGCAAACCACTTTTATGCACCTCTCCCTGGGTTTAGTGGCATGTAAATATGTCATATAAAATAATTCACAAATTGTTATTACAAGTGTTTATGAGCAGGAAATAAAATACACTACAGGGACTAAAACTTTTAGCTCCTGTTGCTAAAGTTCATCCTGTAGCTGAACTCCTAACTTCTTGATAGTGTCATGGGTAGAAGAGTTTACATGAGATGGATTTTTTAAGTTTTCTTTCAGACACACAAAAGAATGTGTTCTGACACATCTCCAAGTCTTGCTACTGGTGGCCAACCAGACACAAGAAATTCTGTTGACTTAAAGCATACACATATGCACACACACACACAATTTGCTGTACCCTGATTTTGGTATTTGTGATCTGAATTGTGGCATGAACTTGAGGCTCTAACCCATCTAAGCAAGTCCTTGGGATTGAGCGTGCAATTGTATATAAAACTTAGTAACGAATAAATGAACTGAAATACTCTCCTGGTTCCTAGAGTATCAAAATCTAATGTGCCTCACAAATTCTGGATTTTTGTTGTTTTAAATATGCTGTGTAGATATGCTTCTCACTACTACATATCAGCAAACCTACTGTAGAAAACTTGTACTTGCCATTTTTTTATTATTGATGTGCTCAGGGAAGGCAACAGCTGAGACAAAGAATGCACTCTGTACCTGAGGAGAGATTTGTTGTCCTTAGTAGGTCACAGCAGAAATCCACTTATACACAGGACGATGCAGAAATGTGGTCCTACATAGGATTTTTAAAAACTATTATTAGCTTCCTAACAAGAGTGGTGAAGGCCTATTCCTTTTCTCAGCAACATCAAACAGATTAAGGATGGTGGCTTAGTATTATATATGTGATTCCTCTAAGGATTGAATGTACAAGTGGAAACTAATTCCTTCTTGATTTTAACTTGAATTACCTGTTCTTGCTATGGTTTTGATGGTTTTTATTAGATGTGCCAAGAACACCATTGTGTCTGCAGCTCTTCACAGGATTTCATTTGTGTTGCTTTTTTTTGCCTTTTTTCTTACCAAAAATAAAAGTTTTTATCTATCCTGCTGTCTTTCAGTAAAGGACTTGATTCACATGCACATGCACACTTGCAGATGTGTATGTGTATTTCATATAGATTTGACTTTCAAAATATTAATCTGTTTTTCTGCTGGGTGACTGTGGAGAATTTTCTAAGTAACTGGGCGCCCTCTATCTCAGGATACTATCTGAAATTTTGATGAAAAATTAAATGAACCTCTCTAAGGAATGACACAAATAAATGCATTCTGCTTCAAAATTATGGAAGTGCTGGAGGAGTGTTAGCTGGGGATATTGTACTCATGCAGGCAGGCTTTAGAATTAGAAATCATTCATAAGCCAAAGGCCAAAAAATACTTGTATTTATTTGACTCTTTTAAATTTTCTATTCCATAGAGCAAGAACTGAAAGTGTTTAAAAAGCTTAAAAGCTAACAGAAAAAGAGAAGTGAATTATTAGATGGTGTGGGCATCAACAACATAGTTTTGCTGGGGGGACTTAATGAGTTAGTGATTAGAGCTTAATTTCTTTAGCTCATTCTTAGTGTGAGCCATTCAATGATGTAAACCATGGTTGCTTAATTCTCCTGCACTGTAATTTAAGCTAATACTCATCTTCCTTTGGAGTTTGCTGAGAGCCTGTTACCACCATTCAGCCAGCTGTGTGACCCTGCCCCAGCCCTGGTGTGCTGAGTGCCTGTGTGCTGTGTTTGCTGTCCAAGGACCTTGGCTGGCAGAGGCTGTACATATCCTCTTGTGTGTCTCTGCCTATGTGAACTTTAATTTATATCAGTGCAAAGTTTAGATTCTATATCATTGTAAAGTAGTGGTGGTTGAGTTTGTTCTCAAGGAGCTTTCTGAGAAAAAGCACTTAGTCATTTTCAATTTTGGAGTTTGTGTTATAAATCATCTTTTGACTGGTTTCTTCTTTGTGGTTCCTGTCTGAAATTCTAGTCCAATCATATACTTTAGGAATCATCTCCAAATATTTTTCATTTTCCCCTGGAAATTCAATTCATAGATCCCTCAAAGTCAGTAACACTGTTAATCTATTAACAACCAACCTCTGACAAGAATCTGGAAATAGTTTTTGAGCTATGCCAATTTGACACTGTATGGGTTCCTTTTATTTTGTATTTATTTTTACAACAGTTTACAACAATAGCTCCTTTAAATCGTTAAGTCTTCTGCAATTTTATCAGTGAATACATCTAATAATCTGCCTAAGAAGACAATGAGGTGGGTGTTTATCTTCTAACATTAGAACCTGACTGCCCATAACACTGCATTCTGAGTTCACTGCATTATTAGAGTGGAATTGAATTAAAACACTTTTTTTTTTTTTCCCAACCATAATATACTTTTTCATCCAAAGCATCCATTTTTCCTTTTTGCTTTTCTCAGTTTAAACTCTTTCCCAGACTCATAGAATCACAGGATGGTTTAGGTTGGAAGGGACCTTAAAGATTATCTAGTTCCTACACCCCTATCATGGGCAGGGACATCTTGCACTAGACCACATTTCCCAAAGCCCCATCCAGCCTTCTGGAGACTGAGGAGTCCACAACTGCTCTGGGCCGCCTGTTCCAATACCTTGTCACACTCACAAGAAAGAGTTTATCAGAGTTCCTAATATCTTATCTAAACCTACCCTCTTTCAGCTTAAAGCCATTTCCCCTTGTCATGTCATTACACGCCCTTGTAAAAAAAATCCCTCTCCAGGTTTCTTGTAAGCCCCTCTTTGCTACTGGGATGCTGCTATAAGGCCTCCCTGAAGCCTCCTCTTCTTCAGGCTGGAGAGTCCCAACTCTCTCAGCCTGTCTTCACAGGAGAGGTGCTCCAGCCCTGTGAGTGGCCTTAGTGAACTTGTTCCAACCAGTCAATGTCTTTCCTGCATTGAGGACCCCAGAGCTGGATGCGGCACTCCAGCTGGAGTCTCCCAGAGCAGAGTAGAAGGACAGAATCCCTCCCCTTGCCCTGCAGGCCATACTGTTTTTTGATGCAGCCTAGAATGGGGCTAGCTTTTTGGGCTGCAAGTGCACTTTGCCAGCTTGTGTTTTGCTTCTTGTCCACAAGCAACGCCCAGTCTGTCCACCCAGGGCTGCTCTCAATCCATTCTCTGCACAGCCTGTATTTGGGCTTGGAATTGCCTGATCCAGGTGGAGGACCTTGAACTTGGCCTTGTTGAACTTTATGAGGTTCACACAAATGGACTCTGAAGCCTGTCAAGGTCCTTCTGGATGACATCCCCTCCCTCCAGCGTGTCAACTGCGCCAAACAGCTGGGTGTCATCAGCAAACTCGCTGAAGGTGCGTGAAACCCCACTGCCCACGTCAATAACAAAAATGTGGAAAGTGCCAATATCAACCCCAGAGGAGGAAGGAAGAAAATTCCTTTACTTTAAAAATTAATATTTCTTTGTTAGTTCTTTCGTTTCTCTCTGTAATATCCTTGAAACACATTAAACATTTGAAGTTAGCAGGTGTGATTTCAAGAAGTGCAGTTGTTTAACCAAAAATTTTGAAGTAAAGGGATAAAATGCTTTCAAAATCAGATCTATATTTTCTCTTGCTATGTAAAGAAGTCCCTTATGATTCTGACATCTGTGGAAGAGAAGGAAGCTACATAATACTATTTTAATAGTCTTTGTTACTACTTTGTCCTACTTTCCACTTTTCTCCTTTTAGAAACACAGGCAAAGTGAGACTTTTAAAAAAGTAACTCATGTAGAAAGACTGTATTATATCTATGTTTGTTTGTGGATAAGTTCTAGTTTCTCTCCACCTTCATCTCTTTAGGAAGTGAGAATAAAGATCTAGTTCTGTCCTGTAATTTCCATTACATAAATCCACAATGCACCTTGCCATGTTAGTGTGATCTTCTAAGGAAGAGTTGTATTTCCACAGCTTTTCATCTGTGCATACCTGACCAGAGTGCTGCCATTTCACATATCCAGCAGCTCCTGCACACAGCTGATTCCTTGAAGTGACGTGAGAAAATATAATAGCAAGTCTGCCTGTGGCAAATGAGAGGTAGATATACATGGACAGAAGTGCTGCAGACCTTGTCTTTTTCTTCTGTATTTACCCCCTGTCTTGCGTGCCCTGCTTTCTGGTATTGACTCACCCCAAATTCAACACGACCACAAAATCTGAGAGTGGTTGCTTGATACTGAAGGAATTGCTAGTAATGGGAAAAAAACAAAGAGTACATTGGTGTATGAAAAGGAAAGATTCTCACAGAACAGCCATTTATCCTATGCAGTCCCATATGCAAGTTTTGGTGGAACTGCATCTTTCACCAAGACAAGCAAAACAAAACATGTTGATGCATGGTAGCACAGTTTCATTTTTTGACTAGAAGTCATGTCAGGGATATGAGGTTTTCTACTTTTTATACAATTAACTAGCATGCTGCAATTTCCCTCTATAATTGGCATACTTAACTGGATGATCTCCTGCTGTTTGAATGATTTGCATCTTCCCATGTGTTGTTTTTTGCTTGCTGAATCTCTACTGTGACTAAACTAGAAGCAGTCTAGTGTACAGTCTATACTCTTTTTGCTACTGCTTTGCTATTCTCATTTACTCTTTGTTTAGCTGATAAAAATGAGAGCTTTCTGCTCAGAGGGAATATTGGAATATTTTCACTCTAATACCTGTTTAACAGCACTTAAGTATAACAGGTTTTTTGCTGATACACCTAATAGACTTCACATTGACCTATGTAATACTGCTTCATGCCACATCCTGGCCTTTTTTTAATATAAATTACTGTGTCTGTAATCAAGGACATATTTCTTAATGACGAACTTAGAAGCACAGATAATCTGAGTTTTTATGAAGTACCCAATACAGCTTGATCTTCCTTTCATTTCTTCTTTATTTCTTCATCCCATTGTCACCATTAGACATGTCTTGGGATTCTGTAACTTTCCTCTACTAGGGAGAGTTGTAGGATAGCACAAATAGTTCAGAAATGTTTGGATAATGTAGGAACATAATTTCTTTCAGTAAATATATAAAATAAAATGGCAGTCAAAATACGAAGATTGGTTATAAGAAGGATGCATTGTGTGAAAGTAGTCTTTGCTGAAAAGAGAAATTCAATGTTTGACATGAAACCTGAACACTCAAATTTGAAATTACATGGCTGGCAAACTTTCCCAGGATTATTTTGGCAGTCTCCATCTCAAAGTTCAACAAGTGTCAGTACATAGCATATAATTAACAGCCTTTTTACATTTGCAATGCTGATGTGAATGTAGTCTGTCTTTTAATGAAAAGTTTTCTTATTTAATTTCAAAAAGAAAGAGTTCATGTTATAGTGGACCGTGGCACGAAAAAATGAAGAATTCTCTGATAGCTATATCATACAAGAGCAGCTGTTAATTACTCATTTAGTACTTGATCTCAAAAGGTGTTATTTTTTAAATAAGCAGAGTGGTTGGCACATAAACCTAATTCAGTTCATGCACAGCATAACATAATCTCAGTAAATAGTCGCCTGTTATTTAATGAAACTTAATCAAGAAACAACCACCTGCTCTCTTTTTCTTTCTCTTCCTTTCTTCCTTTTTTCTTTCTTTCTTTCTTTCTTTCTTTCTTTCTTTCTTTCTTTCTTTCTTTCTTTCTTTCTTTCTTTCTTTCTTTCTTTCTTTCTTTCTCTCTTTCTCTCTTTCTCTCTTTCTCTCTTTCTCTCTTTCTCTCTTTCTCTCTTTCTTCCTTTCTCCTTCTCTTTTGTTGTGGGTATGGTGTCTACATTGCTGTTATTTTGATTACTATTATTCATAATTTTTTAAAAATTTTATTTTCATTATTCTCATTTTCATAAAGTTCATCCATTCACTGTTCCAGTTAGCAAAATTGTTGGAATGCTGTCAAAGAAACTCCTTTATCTTTCTGTCTAAATTCACTTTACCATTATATTGTCTTCTAATATTAACATAAATACTATTTTTGTCAAAACATGTCATTCTACCTATGGGTTGGGCTAAAGTAGTGTATTTAGTGTATTTTTACATTATGTTAGAACACCAGTAAAGGGACACCTGCTATTGGAATTGTGAAATTATTTCTATTGTTAGCAAGGCATTTTTTTCTAATATCTCATCTGTCTGTTTGGAATGGTATTGCTTATAAACAGTAATCATCATCCTGGGATGGTTCCTCAATTGATTTTTAATATTATTTATCTAGAGTCTTGGGGAAGTTTATACTTCAGCTGATGTTTATGACAATGGAAGGAAGTAAACTATAGTCATTATCAGTAGAACCAGGTCAAAAAGTTGTATGTATTTGGTTACAGGTAAAAGCCCACTGACAGAATAGATGGGGTAGAGAGAAGAGATAAAAATCAAAATGCAGTGAAATCATGGAAGGGATAGGACCAGGCTAAAGGATGATGTTGTAAATGGAAATAATGTAACTGAGAAGATGTCATAAACCTATCAGATGTTTTCAGCACTTATACCCTAAAACATTTGCTGGTGTATAAAAGAGTGATTTGTGTTTCTCCTCCTGCAAACATACCATTCTAGGTGAACAGTTTAGTATCTTGGTATAATATAATTCAATAACTAGTGAGAAGTGCAACTTTCATTGAAACTAGAAATTGAAACATTTGAAACTCATCTTATTTTACTTCTCACAAGTATTTTTTTAACTCAGAGCAATTGTCTTGGATATGGGAAGGGGAAATACCTTTATATATGTTTTCTGGTTTGTTCTAATCTATTTTTGCTTTTGCTTTTTAATCATAGGTTTCTGTGCTCGAGAGGCAGATATTTGACTTCCTTGGTTATCAGTGGGCACCCATCCTCGCAAATTTTATACACATTATTATAGTCATACTTGGCTTATTTGGAACCATCCAGTATAGACCTCGTTACATAACAGGAGTGAGTATTAAATTTTATTTACTTAGTTTGATGTGCATGTGAAAAAAAACCAAACAGAAAAACACTCCACATTTCATTGTTCTTAAAGCAAATAGAAATCTTATCTTGGTTTAATTTTCTTCTGTAACATTTTTACATTTACTTACTGTCTCTAAAATTTAAAAGTCAATATGATCATTAAGTGCATGACAATATGAACATGGAGTCAGCTTAAGGAATTACAACATCTTCAAAATTAGGGGAATTTAGAGCTATTTTAAATGTTAGCCATAACTTTCCTGGATACATTGGACCTCCCCAATAGAGGCATGATTCATTATAGTTACTCATTATTGTTATTAACTTATGTTGCTAGAGTGCTTATCTGTTATGTACATGCCTCCTAGAATTTATAATCCAACCTGAAAGTGAGATATGGTGTTATGGTAAGAAATAATGGACTGAGGGCTCCAGTATGAAAATAAGGATTTGGACCTTAATTAATATTCTTAATCCATTTCTTTCCTTATACAGAGACTTAGTATGTCTGTACTCTCTGACATAATGCAGTATTAATTAAATCCTCTTTTCATACTCTGGGTTTGTGGGGTTTTTGCCATTTATACTTCTACAAAGAAAGAATAACAGCAACTCCAAAAACCATAATTCATAATACCTTTTGTTAGATTTTCATAACAATATTGCTGTCAAAATTGACTATGAATTCATGTAAAGCTTGTATACATTTGAGAGATATGAGTTGAAAAAAATTTCCTATACATAACCATATTTTCATGTCAGATGAAAACAAGGAGATCTTAAAATGATAGAGTGGTTTGTATTGGAAGCAAGCTTAAAGATCACCTGGTTCCAGACTGTCAGGGGCGCCTTTCAGTAGACCAGAGTGCTTTAAACTCCACTGCAACCTGCTCTTGAAGCCTTCTGGGAATGGGTAATCCACAAGTTCTCTGGACAATGTGTTCTAGTGTCTCACCAGCCTCACAGTGAAAATTTCCTAATTTCTAATCTAAACCTACTCTCAGTTTACTCTTTCAGTTTAAAGCCTTTACCCCTTGTCTCTGTTAACTCCAGTGAATCTGTACCCTCTTCTGCAAAGTCTCTCTCTTAATTGTACCCTCATATACCAGCAGTCACTCAGAGTATAGAAAGATTTTGCTTTTACCCCTGTGCTACCATCCATATTGCATTACTGTGGTGCTGGGAGAAATACATTAACATTTGTGTCTGTGTTTCTGTCTCTGTGATCTCCTGTATGCAGAAAACTGGTATCCACGTGTGCATGCACACAATTTAATAGATTCCAAAAAAAATTACTGTCAACATTGACAAGTATGTTGAAAGCCTTCAAGTGTCAACAGTGGGAGTCATTTGCACAAGAGTTTCCTTTAATTTCTGGTACTTTGACCAGTACAAGAGACTTGAAAATAAAAATGCAAAATTCAAGGGCCCATTAAAGAAAAAGGGTTAAATGTTCCATCTGAAGACTATTCTGTGGCATAAAATGAAGCATGAGCATAAATTGGATAGCTGAATGAAACAAAAAATTATACTTAAATGGCCTGCTACTATGATAAGTGCATTGTGAATGGAGAAGAACACCATATAAACTGAGTGCATTCACATGAGTTTCTGAATGATATGGTTGGTGCACACTGTTCTAACTAATTTTCGCACACATTTTTCTTAGAGCTCACCCCAACTGTGGAGCCCATCTGGCTTTGTGAGTTTGCCTCTCTGCATCATCTCATTGATTTTGATAGAACCAATCTAAGATTTTGCTGTCTTGTTCAGAGTTTATAAAAAACACCTGAATGTGCCAGTTATCACAGACTGTTTGAATAAGGAGACAGTGATAAAAATTTCATCCTTTATTTAGTTGGATCAACAGAGGAGCTCTGTGGCCCACAGTAAAAGAAAGACATGAACCTGTTAGAGCAGGTCCAGAGGAGGACCATGAAAACAGCCAATGAAGTAGAACATCTCTCCTCTGGAGGCAGGCTGTGAGAGTTGGAATTGTTCAGCCTGGAGAAGAGAAAGCTCTGGGCAAAGCTTATTGTGGCCTTTCAATATATAAAGGGGACTTAGAGAGAAGGTCTTTTCACCAGGGCCTGTAGTGACAGAAAAAGGAACAATAGGTCTAAACTGAAAGAAGGCAGGGTTAGATTGAACATAAGGAAGAAAATATTTACAATGAGGATGGCAAGACACTGAAACAGATCAGAGAATTTGTGTATGTCCCACCCTTGGAAGTGTTCAAGGCCATGTTGGATAGGTCTTTGAAAAATCTAATCTAGAGAAAAATATCTATGCTGATGTCAGGGGATTAAAATATTTTTAAAGGCCCCTTCCAAGCTTATACCTGGTCACATTAAGTCTGTGAGAAAAGGATAGATTATTAGTAGTACATTACTTAACACATAATTGCTGATATACATGTGAAAAAACCCCACAAAAAACAAAAACAGAAAACAAAACCAAAACAAAACAAAATAAAAAAAAATAACCCAAAGAGAAAGAGGTAATTACCTTATGTCTGAGCTTCTTGCAGCATCATCAGTCTACCAAACCTTAGGCCCCAGTGAGTACAGTTAAGTTAATCCATGTGTTTTTAAACACTAGACATGGTCAATTGCTCAACACACCTAGTGGGATCTACTTAATGTCTTATATGACTCTACCAATTCAGGTTTGGAATAATTCTGTTGTAAATTGAAATTAATTGTCTTCCTTTTTTAAAAAAAGTTTAAAGTAGTACGTGAAAATGTGCAGCATTTCATCTCCCATATGTACATACCAGGATACTATCCAACAACTGTAATCATGCCATGGGAATTTGTAAAGCCTCTGAGCTACCTTTATGAATTTTAAAGATAGTAAGGCAGTCTCCATATGGTGAATGATTTGGCCAAGATTTTTGGTGAGAAAAAATTTCAGAACACTGTTTTGCTAAATCTTGTTAAGAGAACCAATTTTCAGACAAAATAGTTATTTATAATAAAAGTATTCTTATGCTTAATATTTTTAAAAAGTGAATTCTGACATTAATACACCTTATTGACATAATTTGATTTATCTTCCAGATAATGGTTTTATTCATAATAAGAAGGTGTGTGTACTCAAGCTCAGCACAGAATTTGTTAAAAAATATATTTTCACAGAATACCAGAATGCGTTAACTTTAGAAGGGACCACAGTGGATCATCTGGTCCAACTTCTCTACTCAAGCAGGGTCATTCTAGAGTACATGGCACAGGATTGCATCCAGATGGTTTCTTAATATCTCCAGTGAGGGTGACTCTGCAACCTCTTTGAGCAACTTTTGCTACTGCTCATTCATCTGCACAGTAAACAAGTTTTTCCTCTTATTTTACTTCTGCTTTCTTTATAGCTGTTAGGGAAAAAATTATATGTAAAACCATTTAATAAGAAGAATGATGAAATTAAATAGAATTGTCATTGGGCATTCTTGTCAGCCTGCAAGACACAAAATGTTTAAGTCTATGAAATCAGACTCTTACCTGAATCTGCTCTCTGTAAAAGGTTTTTTAGGAAGTACTGTTCCATTCTGAGACAAACCATTCAGTCCTTCAGCTTAACTGTACTTGCTGTGTTGCAACTGAAATGTAGACATTTATTTATAGAAGGAGGCACACAGACATGGAAATTACTTCTCTGCTCCACACAACTTTTCAGAGCAAATGATAATTTGGGAACATAAGCAATAATTTTCTGCATAATCGTTTTGAGCTAATGCCCAATAATATTATAAGTATAATTAAGTAAATGACCTTGAACATTTTTGTAGTAGCTCTGTCTGGTGGCTGTCACAGGAGGCTGTGAATCAAGATTCTGATTCTGTTTCCAACTGTGCCATTGGAAAGATGATTTGTTTGTTCAAGCTTGTTCAAGCATACATAATAATATTCTTCAGTTTCTTCCTTGATTCAGTAGTTTGTCATGGATAATAATGAATGGGAATATTTTTTTCTGTTGTTCTTAGAATCATAGAGCCATAGAATATGCTGAGTTGGAAGGAACTAGTCAGGATCATTGAGCTCAATTTTTGGCCCTAGATAAGACATCCCAAGACATACAACATTTTCCTGAGAGCATTGTCCAAGTGCTTCCTGAACTCAGACAAGCTGGTGCTGTAACCATTTCCTTGGGGAGCCTGTTCCAGTGCTCAACCACCCTCTGGGTGAAAAACCTTTTTCTGATATCCAGTCTGAACTTCCCCTGTCTCGGCTTTATGCCATTTCCTTAAATCCCGTCACAGGTTACCAGAGAGATGAGTGCCTATCCTTCCACTTTCCCCTGTGAGGATGTTGAAGACCAAAATGAGGTCTCCCCTCAGTTTCCTCTTTTCTAGACTGAACAAACCAAGTGACCTCAGCCCCTCTTCATAAGGGGCTCCAGACCCTTCCCCATCCTTCTGTCACTCCTTTGGATGTTGTTTAATAACTCAATGTCTCTTTTATATTGTGGCACCTGAAACTGTGCACAGGGTGAAGCTGCCCCAGTGCAGAGCAGAGTGGGACAATCCCCTCCCTTGCCCAGCTGGTGATGCTGTGCCTGATGCATCCCAGGATAGAGTTGGCTCTTTGCCAGTGCTGATTCATGTTCAACTTGCCATCAACCAGGACCCCCAGGTCCCTTTCCAAGGCACTGCTCTCCGAGGCTCTCATTCCCCAGTCAATAAACAAAATCAGCATTGTTCCATTCCTGATACAGAATCTGGCACTTGCCCTTCTTAAATTTCATATGGCTGCTGATTGCCCATCTCTCGAATTTGCAAAGTCTCTCTGCCCTTGAGGGAGTGGCTCCTCCCAGTCTGGTGTTCTTGCCAAACATACTTACTATTCCTTTGAGTCCTGCATCCAAGTAATAAATGAAGATATTGAAGAGCACAGGGCTGAGGATGGAGCCCTATGGAAACCCACTAGTGACAAGACACCAGCCTGATGTCACCCCATTCACTATAATCCGTTGTGCCCAACTCATGAGGGTGTTGCTCCCCCATCATAAAGCACAGTTATCCAGCTGTGAGCTGGACATTTTCTCCAGAAGGTTGCTGTGGGAAACAGTATCAAAAGCTTTGCTGAAGTCCAAAAACAATATATTTCCTTGCATTTCTAGATCAACAAGGTGGGTTACCCTGTTGTAGAAGGAAATCAGGTTTGACAAGCAGGGTTTGCCCTTCATGAAGCCATGGTGGCTGTAACTAATGACTCTGATGTCCTCCAGGCATTTTTCAATATCTCCCAGAATAATATTTTCCATTAGTTTACCAGACACTGAAGTGAGACTGACAGACATATAGTCATGTCTTTTCCATGGTTCTCCTTCTTGCCATTTTGAAGACTGGTACAATGTTAGCTTGCAGTCAACTGGAGGTCAACCTCTCTGGATTCCCAGGACCACTCAAAAATCATCTAGAGAGGTTTTTCAGTAGATCAGGTAGCTCTTTGAGGAATCTGGATTAATCCTATCAAGTCCTATAGATTTGTAGGGATCCTGTTGGAGCAACAGATCCCACAGAAGTTCAGGATCAACTGGGAGTTGATCATTCTCACAGTCATAGTCCTCCAGGTCTATGAGACCCTCTTGGTCCATCCTCCATGTTGAAGACAGAGGGAATGAATGCATAAAACACCCCTGTTTTTTTCTGTGCCTTGTTTATGTGTTCATACCTATATATTAATTTCTGTATTTCAATGTATTTAGTTAATGAATAAATTATTTCTATTACTCACATAAATTTATGATAATTTTCTTTGTAATGTGAGTAATAAAACAGTTAGCTATTATACCTACTATATGTCAGAGAAGACCAGCCCCTTAGACTTGTATTGCTGGCACAAATGGGCTTGAATAAACAATTTCCTGCAACTATAACTAATTCCAGCAACAGAATGATTAAGTTTTAGGATATTCTGTCACTCTATTTACTAAAATGTTTGCTGAATGTGAGCTAGAAAGCAAGCTGAATAAGAGTGAAGTAAATCCACTTAAACTGGAAATGGTACTTGTATGAAACATTTTTCATTATCCATGCTGTTCTCAGTATAGAAATTTTCAGGATTGATTAGTTTCACTCAGGTAGAAAATAGTGCAATATAAGGTGATTTATATTTTAGTACTTACAAGCCAGATCAACCAGTAAGTGTGTGACCACAGTTATATTTCTATGTTAGTAAGAAAACCTGTGTCAGTTATATTCAAGTAATTACTAAAATGTCAGGAATAATCCAAATATACACCTACCCACTGGAAAAGTTAAAACAAAACAAACAAGAGAGATATCTCAGGGGTAAGCAATGAAAGACAATGATGACAGAATAGTAATTTCTCCAGATTTCTTAGAATGTCAGGAATTAAACTTCATATGTGCCTTAACAGGGAGGAAAGAACAGCTTTTTTTTTTTTTTTTTTGAGAACTGTATGTGTATTAAGATGTTCTTACACTTGAAAAGGAAAAGTGAAGGTCATCATCCATTCGTTTCAAGTTGCTGTATCATAAGCACCCTACCAGTTCATTTTCAATCAGAAAGATCAAAAATATTCAGAAAATACAAATGATGCAAGATCGAGGAGGTGATAGCCACCTGCAAAGTGACAATTATGGAAAGCTTTTCCTACATCTAAATAGAACAGTTCCTCAGTGCTTACTCGTTTTATTCTTAGGGCAGTTGATTAAAAATTAGGTGTGTAAATAGTTTTTCGTCAGCTGAAAGAAAACCAGATGAGTTTTTAAAAACAGAATTATATCTAGTCACCAATTAACCGTGACTAAGATATTGCTGGTCACTGTGGCTCAGGAAATATCAAGAAACAAACATTTTTGTTACTAATCCTCATCTTTGTGAAAAAACAATGAATGATAGAATCATTAAGATTGGAAGTGGCCTGTATTATCATTAAGTCCAACCATTAACCTAACATGCATAACCCACCACTGAACCATATCTCTAAGCACCATATTTACATGGTTTTTTTGAACACTTTCAGGGATGAGGGAATAGAATATTGCTTTAGGGTCCCTATAAACTCCTAAATTAAAGAGGGGACAAAGCAAGGGAGAAACAGCACTCTTGTATAGCTAGTTAGTAGAAATAGTTAACTATCATAAACATTTATGTGAAAGGTTGTGTCTGATGAAGTAAATGGAGATATAAGGTTGTTAAAAATATAATGCAGCATAGGATTGCATTTAAGTAAATAAAAGCTTTGAAGTGCAAAATGCGTGACCAAGAGGATGAGGACAAAGAAAAAATACAAACTAAAACTAGAAAGCTTAAAAGAACTAGTAAACCTTGCAGAAACATGCTTGGGGCACTAGTAAAACTCCATTACATGAATTAAGACTCTTACAGTGCTGGAGAATCCACCTCAGCCCTGAATTAGTTTTGCTTCATTCATGGCTTAATTTTTGTTGTGCCAGATAAATTGATGCTAATGAAGCACTGGTATTTTATGGTGTATTAGTTTCTGCATAGGGGCATTTTCTTGAAATGCTTTCCATGCCATGGATAGCAGCATAAATTCCCCTTAGCATTTTCCATGATAAGTATTCAATATGATAGCATTCTTTTCATTCTAGATTTTATACTTAATATTTTGGTTGATGAATGCTTGCTCATTAATATATTTGCTCAATAAAAATGTTTGTCAAAGCTCTTCTTAAAAAATATCTTTTATTCTGGTCACCTTTTCAGTAGTTCTTTCTCAAGTCTTGTCAGTGTTTTCTGAAATTTCCATGTTCAGAAATACCTGGAATGAGAGCACTTGCAATTATTGCAAGTTTTTTCTCTTAAAAATGTTCATAAAAGATTAGTGACAATTTGGATTCCAAGGAAGAACAGAGTTTGGGATTCTTTTTATAGTCTGTCCTTTTACTGCTGATGCTACCTCAATACAAATGACCTTTGTAAACTTGGCTAACTGTTATTTTATTGGAGGGTTTTCCTCACGTCTGGGAGATGCTGTGAAAAATCAGTAGGGATGTAAGTAGAAAATTGCCCTTTGGACTTTGAACAACATATGCTGAAAGGGATTTTGATTCACAGGGAGGTATGCTGTTTAATACAGTGCTTTTGCTGCTGTTGTGTTAAAAGACTAGATTTCAGTATGCTGTAGATTCAAATGTACTTTAATTTATATTTAAAAGGACAGGCTTAGCAGTTTACTTTTGTAACTAAATCTAGCCTGCTTTAGGGTAGAGATGAGAATGTGAAGGAAATAGAAGTTTGTGAATAGCTAGCTGGTCAGTGGCATAGGACTAAAACAAATTTTGAGTCTGATGGCTTACACATACAGACCTCGATCAAACAAAAGCTTAAATATTCCAGTGTTCAAAAAGTAATTCTTTCTGTATGCTTATCAGTTAGTTTATTGGTGGAGTATTAAATAAAAGTTTAAAACAATTTGTTTTTACATGATAATCAATCCAGAAAGTTGGTCTAAGATTTGATGACCCTGGGCTTTTGACCTCTCCTTTTAGATATATTTTGATAACTTGCAAGAAATCTCAATGGATTTCAAATTCTTAAGCCCTGCAGATTCAGCTAAGCCTTGAATAAATATGTTTAAGAATCACTTCCAGTATAATATTACACAGAGTATATCTGTCTTGACTGTATGGAAGTTGATGAAAGAAGATTGTCTACAGTAAATTTCTCTTTATTTTCTGTCATTTTTTGGCTCCTGATTTTAAATGTTTCTTATTATTTAGGATAGAGTATGTTTTTTTCCCTCTAATTGTCTGGGTGAAGTTTGACTACTTTCATCTGCTCTCTTCACTGGGACTTTTTTAGGTGTGAGGCATTGAGGGTACAAATAATTAATCTAAAGGAAATTATGTAAATGGTGGCTCTTCTTTAAAAAGTGTAACATATTCTTTGAAGATTAAAGAGTACTCAGACATTTAAACTGCCAGCCCTAAGAAAGCACAATGGGAAAAAAAAACCAAACAAACAAACAAAAAAAAACCCCTGCTGATCACAGAATCAGTCAAGACATAAAAACAAAATGATCCCATATAGGATCTTCTTAGTCTCTAATTCCTCTAAGTTTTGAGTAGGACATTACTTTCTCAGAAGTTCCTGCTGTCAGAAAACTGTTCTAAAAAGCAAAGGAGAAATTGCCAGACTCCAAGAGGCATTTAAAACAGCAAGCATTTTAAAAACACAATATACTCTTTTCCCTTATTTGAACAAGAAATCTATTAGATTCTTAGGGCCACTGATTAATGAAAATTAATTGGCTATATTTTCAGAAAGTATCACTAAAAACACTTTGGACAAGACTCCAGTACACCATTTACTTTAACAGTTCTGCATGGAACTGTTTTCTTTCTTTTTGTTTTCTTTCAGACTGAGATGGATTTTCACAAATTTTCAGAGTGTGTTTTAAATTTTCCATTATAAAAATGTCCTTTTAAAAACACTTAGCTAATAGTCTTTTTAAAAGTGATTAAAATGCTTATTATTAGAAGATGAAAGATTATCATTTGCATCATAAGTGCAACTTTGGTTCCCGAGAAATTTTATGCAGAACATGTTTGGTGCAGGAAAATGACTGATACTTTTAATTTAAATCCACATTTATTAGTGTCATGGCAGGTTAGACTGGTGTAGAATACAGCTGCGTTAATCCTTCCCTAGAGCTTTTACTCCCTTACAATGAACTGTGTTCACATTTAAAAAGTAGCCATTCAAAATGGCTCTACCTCTCTCATTCCACAGAAAAGGAAGATGGTTTTCCAGGAAGTCACCACTGAGGAGTAAAGTTCCATGTAACTGAAAATGAAAACAATGTATAATGATTATTGTATTTTATTTGCATTCAAACCTGAGAGCTCACCATGGAAAGTTGAAAAAATGAAGTTCTTCTGCATTTCATTTCTTTAGAATAGATCCTCTGTTTTGACACTGTAATAATTCGTGGGTTTTTTTCTACAGTGGAGTCTGTGCTTTGTTGGGTTTTCTTGGGTTTTTTTTTTTGTTTATTTTTTGTTTGTTTGGTTTTTTTTTCTATTTTTTTTTTTCTTTAGAAGAGGTAGCAGCCCTTTCTGTAAAAATAATGTCTAATTGGCACTTAGTTGAAATACTACAAAGAGCATGGAGAATGAATGATTTAGCTGATGAAGCCTTTAAACAGATATGTAGAGGAAGAGATTAGAGATTAAATCCATGGGGTTTGCTACCTCAATCTAAACTGCAATGGAAAGCATTAAAATTCTCTTAAGCATCCAATAGCCCTGGCCAGTTAGATATAATTAAAAACCAAGCAAGGATAAAGCAATGTTTCCACTGCTCTGAGATGACCTCTGTAGTTCAGTGCTCAATATTTCTCTTCAGTATAATCAGGTTTCCTTGTATTTTCCAGACTTACACCTGTATTTGTTACTTTGGATTTTATCGTTGTTTAGTATTTTTAGTATTTTCCTCTACTTGCTGTATATCAATTATGCTGACATTTGCTTGTCTAAAAGGTTATAGCTCTATCTTTTTATCTTTTGTGTGTTTACAGCATGCATTCATGGAGATATCTTTCCACGTCCAAGCTTTTAATGTCTCTGCCCTTGTGTCACACTACTGGAGTAGGGAAGTATTTCCCCATGCTGCTTTAAAATGTGGGAGTTGGCACATTAAAGGTCTGAGGCATTTTCTCATTATCAGATGAAAGGCTGTGACAGATAATCATGTGAATCCATTTTTCTCAAGTTACAAGCCAGTGTTTTACCCAGTGCATCCAGCAAACATAGAGATGTCATAAACTGTCTATAAAGTCTAGGAATAAAGACTGGAATCACAGCTACCTAACAGTGTGGAAAACTTCTGTGAGGGAAAAAAAAAAACACCAAAACACACAAAAAAAAAAAAAAAACCCACCAAAAAAAAAAAAAAAAAAAAAAAGAAAAAGAGTCTTTGAACAGTATCTCTCTGTCCTAACTGTCAGCTATGCCCCATACAGCCATTCCTCTCTGTTGGGATGGGGAAGAGAATTGAAAGGGTAAAAGTGAGAACACTCATGGGTTGTGATGAAGTAATTTAAGAGATTAAACAAAATCTGCATGCAAGTAAAGAAAACTAATTCATTTACTGGTTCCCATGGACAGGGAGGAACTCAGCCTTTCCCAGGAAAGCAAAGCTCCATCATGCCTAATAACATCCTCCTCTTCTTTTCTTCCCCGCACTTTATATACTGAGCATGATGTCCTATGGCATGGAATGTCCCCAGGGTCAGCTGGGGTTGGCTGTCCTGGCTGTGTCCCTTCCCAGCTTCTTGTGCACTCCCAGCCTCCCTGCTGGTGAGCTGGGGTGAGAGGCAGAAAAGGCCTTGATGGGCTACAAGCTCTGCACAGCAACAACGAAATCATCTTTATATTATAAACACTGTTTTCAGCACCAACCCAAAACATAGCTTCACACCAGCCATTCTGAACAAAACTATCCCAGACAAAGCTGGGACATTCTTTCAGCAAGGGAAAAGCTGCTGATGTCTGAACCTATGTTGTGATAACTCTTTTGTCAGACTCTGTGGCTGTTGCAATGGCTACTGGTAACCTGGGTTCTGCTTCTTCCAAGGGATAAATATATTTTATTTAACAGTTTATAGCACAGTGAAATATACATTAGTAAAAAACAGGAAACACTGCCTTTATTCCAAACTACCTGCTTAAATCTCACATTCCCCAGTTCTGCTGCCTCTCCTTTGTAACTGGCTCCTGGCTCTGGGCTTCTTGTGGAATAACATCATAGAACAAAAACTCTGCTGCTGCTCTTCTTTCTATTCCAGCTCCCTCTGTACTTCTATGTCTCCCTCTAATCTCTCCACCTTGATTCAGTTGCTAATCTCTACATGTATATTTGAAATGGCATTGTACTGAGTGTAGCTAAAATGAAATTTTAGCTTTAAATTAAATGAAGTCTGAGTAGCCCTGCTTACCAGTGCTGTACTGAAACCAAGTTCTTCTGGTAACTAATTAAGATTTATGCAAGCTTAGTAATTTGAGTAAAGCTGACTTTAGTCACAGTTGTCTTATATCTCTGCACAGAATGACCTGACTGTACCTGGAGTCCACCCTCATATTTTTTTCAAGAGGGTTTTTTTTTCTAGGAAATGTGGCTGGTTCTTTTTTGTGAGCTTCATTGTCACCCTGAGGTTATGCTACAAGAAAAGTGCATTGAGAATCACACAAAGCTATACTACCCTGTTCATTTACAAATCCCCATTTCCAATTCTGAGAGAAGACAGAGATGCTTTTCTTCAGTTATATTCCAAATGTGGCCTTTTTCTTCCCCACCTGAACAAGAGCCTACATAAAAATAATTTTAAACCTTATCACAAATCTTCATTTCAGAACTTCAGAGATACTTTTCTCTTCCCATCTGTACTTACCTTTTAAAATTTTTGATGTTTTCATTATTGTTTTCAACTCCCAAAGCTCCACAAGAAACATGGTACTTCTTTTTTACCTGTTGCTGTGAGAACATTACCAATAAAAATACATTTTCTGAATGACACTGAAAGGCAGGATAAACAATGAGTAGAGCTGTAAAATGCACTATTAAGCATGTTCCAAAATTTCCAATGCTTCCTACCTCTATAATTTAGCTGTCAAGGCCACTATTTATTTGCATTTTGTTTTATGGGTTATTATGTATATTAGGCATAGTTAGTGCTACATACAGTCATGTTGGTTAGATCATAGTGAAGCAGCATTTTACGTGCTATGAACTCAGCAGGTAAGATTTGAATTAGAAATTACTCTAAGGACTGAGTTTTGCATTTCCATATTAATTTTACTTCTATACAAGTCTAGTAAAGTTACATTTTAGTTCTACAATTAAATGGTGTGATTCCCCCAATGCCAGTTTGAACTACCAATAGTGCTGTTGCTCAGTTTGGTTCCTAGCTGTAATTTCTTAACTATTGTCAATCATCCTTTTTGTTAGATTTTCATTTATTTATTTATTTATTATATTAAGCTCTGCAGCTGTTTTAATTGATTTCAGTATCAGTTTTGGGTGAATGAGACATAAATAATTTTGGGTTTCATGCTGTTTTTTATCAGCTAGTAGGTCAGTTAAAGATTCTGTGCTGATTGTGCCCTGAAACAGTGAATGTTTTTCCTTTCATTTATGGCTCACAAAATTAAACATTTAGCTGGGGGGTTTACTGTCCCACTGGAAAAAGGCAGAACTCATTAGAAATATCTACAGGAATTTGCAAGTTTATTAAAACACCATCTTTTGGAAGACCATATATGTTCTTCCTTGGATAACAATTTTTTTAAAGGATAGCATTATGGAGGTAATACACAAACAAGCAAAATCATCGCAGCCATGTGTCCTTTGCTAAATAGTTTGAATAGGTGGTAAGTTTGAAAACAAAATAATGAATTTTAAATTGGCATCATTTATTTTATCAGCTCACTGCTAATCAGTTTTGCTTTTTTTAGTCTAGATCTAAAGTAATCTTCAAAATGTTTCTGTTGCGAGTAAAAACCAAAAAGTTATTCATAGCCAATGGCACTGAGCACTCTACATATTTAATTTTGCATCTGCCTGAAGAGCAAATTCCTGTTTGAAATTTAATGTTGAAACAAGCCTGTCACTGATTTTATTTATGAGTTTTGTTTTACCTAGTTACTACTTCTACATTCTGTGAAACAAGAAGCACTCTCCTGTCTTTAGTCTTGTTGAAATACGTATTCATAGATTTGAAATATTTTTAGTGACATAAATCGCACAAAGATTTTGGGTCCTACACCTCTTAGTTGTCTTGTTAAGCCAATTTTTTATTTCATATTGATACTCTGAATTTTGTAGCAAAATTAGATCCTATTTCTGTCTTGAGAGACTTACCCTTGTAATAAATTTAATTACTACCAATATTAATGCATTTGTCTGCATGTCTTAGGGTGATTGACAGTGCTTTTCTCTCATAACGATGTCATTGTTAAATTCACATAGGTGTAGACACGGTATGAATAAGCAGCCTTTTGTGATGTGTCTGTTTCTAAAATACATTGCTGTTTCTGTGTGAGAAGTGTCTTTGACGACTTTATTGACATTGACTTTTTACCATTTGATATTTGAGTTCTAGGATAACAGATTCTAAAAACGGCCAGTTTTATTTTTGGTCACAAAAGGCCTGAAAACAGGCACTGACCATGGAATGAGGTAAAAAAGTTCTGATCCTTATATGCTGTGATTTGCACTCAATTGTACTTTAAAAGATGTGCATAGCAGGAGGATTCCTGCACAAACCACATCACGGAGAGTCTGTAGAAACTAAAAAGCTCTGGTTAAGTCAGGGAAGTGTTGTGTATGTTCATGCATGACAATGACTTGGAATTTTAAATACAATGTTGCCTTTCCCATAAAACTAGTCTTCATTCCACTAGTAGGAGAGATGATGAGACTCTCAGATTTATCCCTTTCTGTCATCTGGGAAACAGAACTGCCAAGTACTGGCATTAAAAATGAGGACTGAAACTTATTGAAATACATGAGGATTTTTTTTATTTTTTATTGCCTTAAAGGAGTGTGTATCACCAGAGTGATCCTGAGAGTAAAATCAAATAAAGAGAATATGGACTTGGTTACACTGTATTACTCTTGGCCCTGTTTCTCTACAGAAAACCTTCATTTACTAGTTGCAAAATTTAATGGATGTTCTCTTTTCACCTTTCAATATCTTAGGTCACTGTATTAGATCTTGTGCTCCTTAATGTAGGCAATAATGAGATACTCTGCCATCTCTGCTCTCCTGGACTTCGCTGTGGTGAAAATTCTCTGCTAATTTCCCATTCTCAAAAATGGAGTCTACGCAGTTCTGCTGCCTATGGACCAGTGCTATAGTTAACCTGTCTGTAAAAATTATTATTTCAAGGTTCAACTCTGTGGTTTTTTTGTGCCTTCTGTTTTTCCATTTCTTTTAATCCCCTTATCGACCTTTGTGTCTCCATTGAACTTTCTTACAAGTTCCTATGATAAAGTACTATAGCTTTTCATCATCTCTCAGCATCAGTTGTGTTTTGGAAATTCAAGTTTTCCTTCCTATCTCTACAAACCAAATGGGATAGCAATTTTTTTGTTTGATTGCTTTTGGGTTTTTTTTTTTTTTTTTTTTGTTTGTTTGTTTGACTGCCTCCTTGGCATAATTGCTACTTTTTATGACCGGGTTATTCCCCACTAATTTCCTCTGAATCTGGTTCAAATATGGTGTTGTACATGTTGAACATAACTGACTTCAGTTCCACATTTGAATTTTGACTTATACATATATATTCCAGACAAAGTGTTAGACTCCTTGAGTTTCACAGTTTTTCATTCATCAGGTCATTAAAACAATTCTGATGAGATGAGCTGCAAAATATTGTCTTATGATCAGAAATCTAGAGTGCTCCAGTCACATATTCCCAGGGAGTTTGGGGTACACTGGAGAAGAGTAGGTTGGACAGACAGTATTTTTAAATTAGTTGCCAAATAGTACCTAAGTATTTTGACATTATTTGTATGGCAAAATATTTCAGTATGTTTATGGGCTTTCAAAACACTAACTCAGATATCCCATATCAGCTTTGACATCTAGCAACTATATAGGTTTAGCCAAACAAATACTGCAATTTGCTTTTATTACTAGTAGTGTACATTTTCACAGAAAATGGCATGTATTGATCTTAATGGTTAGGATTTGCTTTCATCAGTCTCTCTCACTGGGTGGAGATAGGAATGCTTCAAGCTGCATTTGTTTGCTAAATGAGCTATGAGTTTACCTCATGACAGAATGTTGTATTATAAGTCCAGTTTCTTGATGACTTCTGTTTCGTTATCTTTTTACATTTTTTGTGTTTAGTTTGTTGGATTGGGTTTCTTTTCTTTCTTCAATACACCTTCAAAACAAGCCTCAAATGTGAAGTCTCATTTTGCCTAATTAGAAAGGGTTGTTTTTGTTGTTTTTCTTTTTTGGGGGGTGGGAGGGCAGCTTTGGTGTTAAGTATCCTGTTTGCAAGTTTGAGTTTGGACTTTTGAGTGAGGTTTTAGACTAACTGTAGCATTTGTTGCTTCCCATTTAATTTAAATCTATCAAGTTGGTCACAGTTGGATCTTGCCTTTAGTTGAATGGGAGGACAGTTTCCATTTCTTTATAGTGTAACCTTTTTCCAGAGGGAGTACAAAAATCAGAGAAATGTTAGCCCTCTTCCTGTAGGGCTTGACTCTCAATAAATAATTTATCATCTGTCTCTCCATCATTTTTATGTAATCTATTTGAAGCTGTATGGTGAGTGCTGAGTGCTGAATGTCAATGACAACTGTTAAGACAGCTAGAAATATCAATTAATATACTTGTGCATAGTTTGCTATTTCATTTCACTGATACTTGGAACTATTTCTTCTCACTTATTAGAAAGTATTTACACTTATCAATGGTTTTTTTTGAGAACTTACATATGGAAATTAATGGCTTAGTAGAATATATTTATTTATATTCTTCAAATATCTACTGCCTGTTAGGACTTGTTAGCTGATCAGTATAGCATAGATAGGGAATCACATTACTTTTTAAAAATCTTTTATACCAAAAGTAAAAACTCTTTTCAAATTATTCAAAATGATTGAGGTTTGCACCAACTCTTGTGAAAAGAGGGTTCCTCCCATACCTTTAAGGACAGGATTATGGCAGGACCTTGATAAGGGATTTACCAAGAAGAACAGTGACATCCTGACTTATATCAAGACCAGTGTGGCCAGCAGGACCAGGGAAGTGATTGATTCTCTGTTCTCAGCACTGGAGAGGCCACACCTCCAGTACCATGTCCAGTTCTGCCGCCCTCACTTCAAGAAAGACATTGAGGTGTCGAAGTGTGTCCAGAGAAGGGCAGTGGAGCTGATGAAAGGTCTGGATCACAAGACATACGAGGAGCAGCTGGGACAGCTAGGGTTGCTCATCCTGGAAGCTCAGGGGTGACCTTATTGCCTTCCACAACTGCCTGAAAGGAGGTTGTAGGAAGGTGGGGGTTGATATTTTCTTCCAGACAATCAGTGATGTGACAAGAGGACATGGCCTCAAGCTACACCAGGGGGTAGCTTTCAAGTAGGATGTCAAATAGGAGGAATTCCCTCACAGAAGGGGTTGTTAAACATTGGAATAGACTGCCCGGAGAGGTCGTGGAGTGACTATCCCTGGAGACTTTAAAGAAACAACTGGGAGTGGTACTTAGTACCATGGTCTAGTTGACAAAATGGTGACCAGTCAAAGATTGTACTCAATCTTGGAGGTTTTTCCCCACATAAATGATTCTGTGCCTCTCTGATAAGAGAGCCATGCTGAGTTCTGTCTTACTATGTCTCCCTCTGAAGTTAGACTACACTGCTTTCAGTTATACTTCTAATTACCTAACCCAAGAAAACCACATGACAAGGGGACATTTAGAAAAGCATATAATGACTATGCTACACTGCAGTAAAATCTTATTCTCACCTGTCTAAGGCTTCCCTGCTGTAAAGCTTCTGTGAGAAGTAGCATGGTAAGAGAATGGAGAATGACATCATTAATGGTTTAACTATTTGAAGTTTTCCTGAGCTATAGATGAAATATTTATACCTACCAGAAGGAGAAATACTATTAATCCACTCCTTAGGAAAGGCTTTTAGTCAATAGCTGTGTGTATGTCGTGGTTGTCACCAGTGAAAATGGAAAGCTTTTAATATACATACCAGATAACACTTGTAAATGAAATTTTCCTTTTTTTCCTTTCACTAATCCAGGGAATAAACAACATTTTAAATAATAAATAGCTGCAGTTTGGCTAGCTACTTATTTTTAAATGCTTCTCAAATTCTACGTAGTCTCTCTATGTATTAAAAATGCAGGAGTTAAAAGGTGGGTGCTGCTGCCTATTAACTGGTCCCAACAAACCTCTCCTGTAGAAAAGCAGGTTGGGTTAACATTCAGGCAATGCAGTCAGACCCACACACAACACTCACCACAGCTGGCTCAGTGAGAGAGGCTAGAAGGTTCCTTCTTGCAAAGTTTTATTTTAGTGAAGTATCACATGTGGCACCTGAAGGGAACCTGGTAGGAAGAAGGAAAAACCACGCCGTGTAGGCAGCTTAAAAAGGGGAAGGGGGGGGTGTGTGTGGTGGGCAGGGGGCAGGCCTAAGGGCAGGGAAAAAGGGATTGGTCTCCAGGGGAGGGGGGTGGCCACCAAGGGTACCAAACCAGGGAAAGGGGAAACCATGGGAAGCTGTAAAGCAGAAATCCACGTGGGAGTCTCGTGGGGTTTTTTGGTTTTGTTTGTTTGTTTGTTTTTGTTGTTGTTTTTTTTTCCCATGGGAGGAATGACTGTATAGTAGGTAGAGTCACTGCCCCTTCCAGGGCAGTAGGCTTGGGAACTAGATAAGGGGAGAGAGTTTCTGGGATGCTACAATGTATGTCCTTCCAGAATAAACACTTAGCCAAAAATTTGCCTCAGCTTTAACCAAATGAGGAGAATTTTGCTGTAACTAAATTATATGTGACATCAACCTGATTCTAGTAAAAATTGCAGTCCTCAAAATGCCAGGCATAACTTGAATATTTACTTCTACCTTTTGTTGCGTCGCGATCAGCAACCTCTCACCACGACGTCCCGAGCGTGGGCGTGCTGGGCGGTGAGGGAAGAGAACAGGCGGTCGATCCCCCTGTGAAGCTCTGCAGTCCCAGTTGTTGGCGCGGGGACAGATGGAGGTGACACGGGACTTGGGGGTGAACAGGATGGATTTATTTAGTGAGTCCCAAGACCAATTGCGGGGGGGGCGGACGGATGTTTTATACAAGAACTTGTGAGGAGAGGTATAGGGACAGCAACCAATAGGGGAATAACAGGGGAGGAGTTTAGGGCAGGACTAACATATCACAAACCTATCAGGGAAAACAGAGGAGTGGAGTAACACAAAGTAACCAATAGGGTGTTGAGCCTCACTAAATAGACAGGGAAGGCTCTGGAAGTAGGGGAGGAGGCTGGAAGAAGTGACAGGGAATGTTCTGGGGAAAGGGGCAGGGGAAGGGAAGATTGACATCTTGGTGATGAGGGGGTTAGGGAAGAGCCTGGGAAGATTGACAGCTGGGGAGAGGAGGAGATTGGGGCGGGGGGTATGAACAAGCACTAAATAAATATCAAATTAGATCAAAAACACGCCACCACAACCTTTTCCTTCAAAAGTTTAAGGGCCCTTTTTGAAGAATAAAATGGGTACAGAATATCACTATTTCACTAGTTTCCACAGCCTTTAGCAAGTATCACAAGTATTGTGACAAGCTACTAAGAATGTTAAAGGTAAAAAAAGGTTAGTGTTGATGCTAACATGAGATCTAATTAGAAGTTTTTAATTTCACTTATTTATGAATGTAGTTGAACTACCTGTTCTTTAATTTTCTGTGAATAGACAGCTGTGTGGAGTCATGAGATGCTTGCTGAGGTGAACAAAGATATTCAGACAACTAAGTAATCAATCCTTCACACACCTACGTGCACATTTTAACTTTTTATTTATCAGCAAAACACTGAACGTAGCAGGATTACTTAGGTATAAAGATAAGCATGACCCCATTTGGAGAATTGTGGTTATAAATTCTGATCCACAATATGATTGGCTGAAAAGAGAATTTCTGCTGGAATTTAATATACAACGAACACAGAACAGAAAAAACAACTTATCTTTTTAAATAAAATCAAATTTAAATGCAAATCTACAATGTGAGAGGATTTTTTGCCTACTGAGCTTTCTAACCCTAATAAAAGGAATGATGACTTTGCATTTCAGATATATGGAAGATGTGCACTTGTAGCAGGAATTTTGAAGATATCTTACCAAACCAATATATATGGTTGATCTTGCTAAAAAACTTTTGATATTATTTATGCAACATATCAGATAATTTTCATTGCTCTCCATATCTTCCCTTCCTGGGAATATTCCTTTAAATGACCTTAATAAGCATGAAACTTCAATACTGAGAGACAAAACTATCTGATGATTATAATCCTGTACATTTGAATATTAGTTGAAGCTGAAAGCAATCCTGCATTTATGTGGAATATTCTTAGTTCACTGTACTGATTGTTCACATAAGTAAAGCAGCTTTGCTTTCATGTGAGTTCTGAAGCAACCTGAAAACAGGACTAGGTACTCTCTTCACCAAAACTACAGAGAGGAATAAAGTATTACTGCTAAGTTTGGTATCTAGTAGCCAGTGTATCAAGAAATTGTTTTATATGAGAATACAAAAGTATCTTTTGATTAATTGTGATGTAAAAATGTCCAGTGTACAAAATTTTGTTTCCATGCATTTGCAATTTTGAAAAGGCATTTCTGAGCATTATCACCTACTTATATGAGTAATAAATTATACGTTCTATGAAAAATTGCAGACTAATTTCACACCTTTTAGTTTAACTAAGCTTTCTTGTCAGAATGCTGGGATTTGAATTATCACACAGTAAAATGCATGGTCTGTAAAGTTGCTCCTGTTAATATCATTATTAATCACTTTTGTTGCAGTAAATTCTAAGTGCTAGCCAAGCAGGTGCTCTGTTGTGCTAAGCAGTGTATAAATACAGCAATGGTGGGATAAGATAGTCACTTGGAGAGAAAAGTTAAAAGTGAGAGAACATAGCAATCACAGAGCCTAAGGCAGGAGCAAACCTGAATGAGGAGACACCTTTTAATGGCAGCTGTACACCAGGCTGCCATTTTGCAAATCCCCTGGTTTGGATCCTAACACCTCATAACCATGCACTAGGTGATACTGGATTTTTGCTATGGTTTCCTGTGATTGTCAAACTCCCTGGAGACTCTGGAAGTGGGAGCATCACCCCATGCATACTCTCAGCGTGCAGGGAGATGCTGCTGGAACAGAAGAGAAGAACATTGAGATGCAGAGGCTCAGCACAGCAGATTCTAGACATAACTGCAGAAAGGTCTCAGACTCTGATGTTCCTTGTCTGGCTTTTTTCTGTGATAGTAAAGGCAGGAGAGTCCCTCTGAAGTTTTACCTCATTTGCCTGGGGATCAGAGAGGGATCACTGTGACTCTGTCCAGTGTCTGCTGTTGGAAGCCTGCTGGGATATAATTATGAAAGAGTTTATTGATTATCTTAAAAATAAGAGTTTGCAGATAAGTGTCTTTACAGCTTTGTCTCCTTTTCTAACAAGATGACATGTTAGATGCGGTATACATTATTAAATGTCTAGCCTGTATCAGATACAGGATGTCACAAAGAGATGACACAGTTATCACAGGCCAACAGACACAAGGATTTAAAATCCTTGTCTGGATTATAGCCCTGGTGTAAATACATGGGAAGCTATTGCTTTCACTGGAACTTAACTGAATGTTCTAGCTAACAATTTTTTGTTAAGGGCTAAAAGTAATGCCGATAAGAAGGGGTTTTTTTTTTTTTCTTTGGGTTTTTTTCCCTATGGCAAATGAAAAGAAATAACAACATCACCACCGAATTAGCAGCATAACTGTAGGAGTACTTGTATTAGAGCCTGAAAATAACCAGTATCTATTTTGTCAACACTTTCCTCCCTTTCCAAATCTCATGATATTGCAGGTATAGGATTTAATTCAGGACCTGCTTTTTATTTTTGTTGCATGAATTTAATTATCATGGAAAGAGGCAAATTGATAGCATTACAAATTAAGTCATGTTTTTTTTATACTCTGAACAGCCATGAGCATACTGTAATTGACATCTGTGTTAAGCATCTGCATTATAACCTGACAGGAAGCTCATCCTAGGCCAATAGGTGCAAGAGTGGATTAGTTCCAATAGTAATGTATGTAAATTTTCCATGACAGAATCTTTGGCCTGTCTGTCACATATAATCTGATCAAAAAAGACATTTTTACAGCACTTGATACTTTAGTTTTTAAGTGATTCACGAATATTTTACATTATCAGCATTTTAAAACTGAGAAAATTAGGTCATATTTCTGAAAAAATAAATATATAGATAGAAGCATAACATCTTTCTTCCAGCATAATCTGCTGCTTTAGGAAGATATTTAATATAAATTTTTCTTTGTTTTTGTTTTTTCTTTTCTGTTTGCTTCTTCTTTTTTTTTTTTTTTTTTTTTTGTATAGAAGATGTTTCATAACATCATTGCAAGCACTGGTAAAGTAATTAAGTTTTGATATGTAGTGTCTGTTAGACAGCCACTGAATTTAATAAAACCAAAATCCAAAGTTCATTCTTCAATAGTATAACAGTTAGCTTTATGTTTTGTTCTGCCAGCTATCTCATGCTTAGTGAGTACTTAAGTTCCAATGATTCCAATGGGCTTTGCGTGAAGTTAATAATTTATATTTACTTGCATTTTCAAATGAGGATTAAGTTTCTCATGCTCATTTAAAGCATTAGATAGCAAAAAAGTGTTGAGGATCTTTGCCCATGGAGTAGATATTACCTGATGATGACCCCAGAATTCCTTCATTTATTGCTGCTAACAGAAGCTGTTTGATCCTTCCATAGAAGAGAAATGGTTAAGAAATCTTTGATTTGTCCTCTTTATATGTTTGGACCTACATTTAGGATCCAGTGTGAAATTCCTGAGCATGCTGTGTAAATGTTTTCAGTGCCAGCTTAATATTTTTCCACTTTTCTTATCACATAGAAAAATGTACTGCTAAATTTTGCACTGTGTGGAGCTTGCTGAAGGGGAAACACAAATGGACATGCAGGAATGACGTATGGCACACACATGCACAGAGTATAAACACAAGTAAACAGCTCCACAGCAGTTCCACTCTGGGTCACTAATAAATGGGAACTTTGCAAAGAAGTTATGATAAATTGCAGTATTGTGTCTCTGATTTTTAGCTCTTGAAACCCATGAACTGTGAGTCAGGTTTTATCATTAACACATTTGGGCAGCCAAAGGGAAAACCCTGGGCAACAAGAAATTAAACAAAAGAAGTGAATGTTTGTGTGGGTGGTGGGAAACAACAAGGGTTCTGTTATGAAAGTAGAAACCATCATCATCATTTGAACCTTCGCTGTTTTAGAAAAGGCTTGAAGAATTACTGCCAGGAATCTTAATAAGATGAGGTTGTTGTTTGTTTGCTTGCTTTTTTTTTAATTTATGAAATCTCTTTGAAAATATGGTAGCATTTTTTTCTGGTTCTTGTTCTTGAAAATTAGTCAATAAAGCCATCAAAGCACCTCACATACTTTGTCACAAAGAAACTGAAGTTTCAAGATAAAACTTTAAACTTTTGGGTGAGGCAATTGTTGGATTTTTTTGATAAGGAAATTACAAGAAGAAAATAAGAAGGCATTGTTATGGTAATAAAAAAAAAAGAAAATAAGTAGTTACTAAGACAGGGAAAACATTGAAGACTGCTTACCTGATCTTTCTTAGGATAGCAACACAAAGCAGGAAATATCATACTGCTGGGAAATCTCTAAATATGCCAGAAGCAACTGACAAGTATAAAATTTTTCTTGGAGTACAGCAAAACTAAAAACAAACTAAAAAATATTTCAACATCATGTCTGACAACAGATTAAAAAAATTAAAAACCAGTTGTAAACTTAGTGTTGGGAAGAAAAGGTGTTAGGTGATATTTGAATGTTACTGTCTGCACAGGTGATGTTTGGAGTCCTTGCTCTTTATATTTGCACTGTGTTCATTACATCATTTAAAATGAAACTGAAGTAAACCAGAAATATCCTTACAGATAACAGTGGACTAGAAGATTTGTATATATAATTTTTTTAATATATATATTTTTCAAATCCCGTTAATGGAAAGGAGGATAGCATCATAAAGAAGCAGCATTTATATATATATATTTATTTATCCATAATCAAGGCTGGTTTTCATAAAACTGTTCTTTACTAAATGTTAATCTACAGAAATGCCACAACCCTTGTGATAAATGTTTCAAAGTATAGCTATGTATCTTATAGACTTGTTATCTTTCTGTGTGAAACTAAATGAACCAAAGCCTTGCCTTCTGCTTAGAATTAATATAAAATGAGAAAATTAACCATCATTCTATACTTTACCTATCCACTTTAGCATCCATTTCTTAATTGCTTTATAACATGTAGAAAACAAAGGTAGCAAACTAATGATATAAAAATTTGCAAATTTTCTGGACAATATATTGTCTCTTTCCATTTAATTCCTTCAAATTCTTTATTGCTACATTTGATCCACAAGGTTGAGTGTTAAAAAACATATGGAAAGGAGCTTGCCACACCAAACAGATCTTCTCACTTGATCTGTCATATCAGTGATTTATACATGCTGGCTACATATTTTTTTGAGGAAGAATTCTTAGCACTGCAATTCATGTCAGGATCAATAATTTAGGGGACTTGCATTTTTCTATAAGTTAAAGATTCAGGACTTTTCTTTGTTTAGGTAGATGTCCCCATATCTTTCTTTCACCATAATAAAATTTCAATTTTCAATCATAATAAAAATTCAACATTTCAATAAAATGTTGCATTGGAGGCTTTTTAAGGCCTAATTTCTGCAGGTATATGTATATGGCAGTCATTTATTTTCCACATCAAAATAATATATTAAAGCAGAAATCCCTGCTGAATCAAAAGAATTGTATAAACCAATATGGTTTTCACTGAAAGTTAGGGGATCGCATCTTCAATCTGCACTTGACACCATTCTAAGACTTGCCATCTATTAGTTTGAATGTTCTGCAAGTATATCCCATGGGATAACTAGAGAAAGATCCACTTCATTGCTTCCTAATACATGTTTAGTAGGCAAAATCTTCAACACACTTAGAGTAATGCTTAGAGGAAAATAGGGAATGTAAGTTAGAATTTGAGGCTACACAGCTGCCTCTAATGCTGCTTCATCTGCTTTCTGCAGAATTTTCTTCAAAAATTAGTGCCATGGGACTGTCACCACAACGACAGGTTCTCACTTAAACTGGGAGTAGACAAGGTGGTCACAGAATTAATTCAGCCAAAGACACTGCAAGTGTGAGAGCTCAGCAGAGTACCAGGGTGCACTAATTATCATTTTCTTCCCATCCATGCACCTCCAGGCAAGTGCGACCTGAGGTTGGGTGAGACAAGAAAGTGTTTAGTAATGGACAGGACAGAGATTTCTAAGTATTTTCCTCTTTCTAGGTCTACATCTGCTAAAAAGACCAGTTAATACAATGAGCATTTACATAAGTCCCCAGATGAATCCATATTTATACTGCTCAGCAAAGACTTTCTGATTCCTTTGGACCAATTCTGTCTGGTAGGGGAGAGTTTTCTAATTTTATAACTAGATGTATGTGACAAGTCTGCAGTTGTTCTAGATTTCTTTCTTTTCATTTTAATGCCAAACTGCTTTGCTGTTGATTCCACTGCATTTCTGTTGGAAGGGTGATCCTGCAGCTGATATTGCAAATATTACCTATCTGTTCTTCTATCTCTCTTGCCATTTCATTAGTGTTTTGGGACAGAATCCTGCTGCCGTGGAAGTTTTCTTAATCCTTTCGGTCTAATTTCTTGCTGATCACTACTGACCTGATAGTGGTACTCTGGCAATTCTTTTTCTCTTTTTTTTTTTCTTTCTTTTTACCCCTTGGAGTTTTGGAGTTTTATACTTATCTTTCTGGCTTTTGTTCCCAAGTGCTTACGTGAGACACAGATCCTGTCTACATTTTAGAATTATCTTTTTCTTCTGAGAGTAAAATTACACTTTTTATGCTTTTATTCTTTAAAATGTGATCATACTCTCCAATAGCCTCTTGTGGCTTATATATTGGGTTTCTTTTTGTTTTCAATATGTCCTTTAAACAATATAGAAGTATTTATACCTATGTATTAACAGAAGACTCTTCTGGGAGCTATTATCAGCTCATGTGGAAGACACTGCTCATCACACGTTATTAACTGTGGCTACTTGACTGCGTAACACCCACTATCCACAGTACAAGTGCAATTGAGAAAATGCTTGCGCACACACTTTTTCAAACACTGGAAGAAGAATCTATTAAAGCTACAAATGGGGCATCCAAGACCGAGAAACTTCCAAAACTGATGCTGCCTCTGTGACCTTTATTAGGCCACCTGTGTTTTTGAATTATGCTACAATCCTTAATTGTGTGATCAAATTGAGCATCTCCTTATTAGTGGACAACATGGTTTTGTGGCACTGGTAATGAATAACGTGGTTGCCTTCAGCACCCCAGACTCATTTGCGGCAGAAATTTCTCATCTCACAAGGACTAATAACTATTATTCTGCCCAGCCAGTGCTTTAGGAAAGTAATCCCTGCTTAAGATGCACTCAGCAGGTAAAGGAAGTCAGCTAGCCTAAGAAAATCCAACAAACAGGTGAATTTGGATGATATTCAGTAAATAAAGCACAAGCATGGACTGGGTGATGAAGGCAAAAAGAAATGTTTAAAAGCAACATCCAGTGAACCTCTATTGTGATACATGAAAAAACTTTAGATGCTGATGTAAATTATAATGGGTAATTTTCATTCTTTTCTATTTTTTCCAGGACTTTACTTAAACTTGCCTTTGTATGCTTGGAAATATCTGGAAGTATCTTCTTTTCTTTTTTTTCCTTTATTTTTGTCTTTGATGGAATGCATTTTGTGCTTGGACAGAAAAATACTTTTGAAATACCCAAGCAATCAGGCCGGCATAATATACTAATTTAATTCAAGCATTAAATATAAGCCTGAACTTTAGCTTGCATATATACAAGATTTTTCAATAGTCATAAAATTATCTTGGTGATTTTGAGGCATCAGCAATTAGAAAACAGCATTATTTTCCTACTGGGTGTTTCAGTACTTATTTCCACGTACCTGGTGGAGTATGCACTCTTGCTGGCACTTTGAAATTAAATTGGAGAGCAGGAGAAACCTGTTCAATTTTCATTATGCCTTCCAGAATTTGGAATAATTCAGTCTGGTCGCTTGAAAACCCAACACTTTTCCAAGCACATTTATCAGTTTGTCATGCTCTTGTCTCCTGTCATAAAACTGTCATCACAGTCACTCTGATGTGGCAGTGCTAGGGGCACTGGCAAGGCTTCTTGGCTCAGCTGTGCTCAGATTTTGCATGGCAAGTTGGGCTGCTCCAGTGAAATTCACGTGGCTATTCTGCCTCAATGTGGAAGCTACTGGGCCTTTCATTGCTAATGTCATCAAAAGCCATCTTGACATCTGGATATATTCCCACCCCATTTGAAGTATCAGCTCTTTATTCCTCCTTCACTGTTGACCTTTCTTACGTTTTTTGAGCTATCATCCTTTCAACAACCTGCTATTTTTACTTTTTCTGAAAATTGCTGGGAAAGACTCTTTGTAGCACTGAGTGTTTATCAAAGTAATATGTATACTTTTCCATCTGAGCTGTGCATAGGTCATAATGCCAAGAAAGATATGTAAGAATCAAAGAATCGGAAGAAAAGCTAGGTTGGGAAAAAACCCTGATAATCATTTTACGAAATATCCATCTAAAAGTGAAGGAAAGTTCTGTAATCTGGTGTTTCAAGGCAATTTATGGATCCACAGTCCCACTATTAGTTTTCTTGACTATATTTACTGTATCTCCTAATGTTCTTACATCAAAAATTATGCTGCAATTGATTGTATACGTGACAAGTTCATATGCATCTTGTACACTGAAAGTCAATTTAATTCCCTCATTGTGTTTTTCTCAAGAATTTTTTTAAAGACTTGTTTAATTTAAAGTTTTGATAATCTTCTTATATTCCATTTTGCTGAGTTAGGAGTGTTATAAGAAGAATATGAGGTCTAGCCTTAGATTGAAATAATATCTACTTTGGACAATGGTCCTGAAAACAAAACCAACAAATGATGTTTAAATTTCTGTTGGAATTGTGTGCCATATCTTTAGGACAATGAAGATTATTTTTCTAGCTCAGCTCTATGATCTCATATAATAATTTGTTTGCTTTCCTCTCGATCTAATCCAATTCATTTGCAAAGCTTTCCTGGTTTCAAATTTTGTAAAATGGGGTGAGTATATATTTTTACCTTATTTTTTCCTTTGAATTAGAGGCATATGGTGTACAATACTTGAACGATACTCATAACCTCTCCTACTCTCCTTTTATTTCATAGTGACTCTGTTCATCAGTGTCTTATTTTATTCTGTTTCACTCCCAGTACCATATTTTTCTTTGTAAAAGAGATACAAAAATGGTGATGGCAAGACCCATTTTCAGTAAGTGAAAAAAAAAAAAAAAGAAAAAAAGCACAAAGACAGTCTATTAGTATCTCAGCTCTAGCATTTCTTCCTACAAAAGATATGGCACTTTTGTGGCTATACAAGCTACCCATGTAAAACCTTTTTTTGGCACCTCTGTGTACTGAAATCGTCCAACTAGCTGATAAGCAGGCACCATGCCACTGAAGCAGATGGGCATAGCTGCAGAGAGCCAAAATACAATGTATGTGCATCAAGTGTGGATGTTGGTGGCAGGCTTCCCAGTCAGTGATGTCTTAACGATTAAATGTCTCAAGTTTTTTGCATCTGTAGTTACAGAGATGCCTGCCTTACTGCTGAATGGGGTTTGAAATTTTCTCCTGGTTTGTTTATAAATTATAGGGAATTTTTTGTGAATGCTTGACCTAAAAAATACTTGGAACAAGAGGGTTAGCAGTAAAGGAAATAGCAATATTTCTTCCCAGCCCTAAACAGGTGCATGTTCTCTCCCAAACTAAACAAACAAAAATTCCAGAAAGTGATGATACTTTTCAGGGTATTTGAGATATGCAGAGGAGAGAAGCAACAGGTACTTTATGAGAAAGAAAATAAAATACAATCAGAGATATACATTTGCCATAGTATAAACAATAAAAAGATTTGGAGGTGACACCATGAAAGAAACACTCTCAAAACCATGAATAAAGAACTTTATGTTATTCTTTGATTGTATCACATTTAGGGAAATAGGATTTGACCAGTCTATGTATATTAAAAGGGCTGGACCACAACATTATCTGATTTCATCTCTAGTTTCTTCTCAGAACTGCAAAAACCTAGGGCATGGAATATTTTTAGCTAATGTTTTTTTGATGCCAGTTGAAAGAGAAGGGAAAAGCAGTTTCCTAATATCATCTAAGACAAGGAACTTTCTTTGTTTCCTGGGTGATACAGAGCAAACTTGCGCACAGAGTCAGCTATAAACCTCCTTGAGGAAGGCCTAATGCATCCAGTGAGCAAATAAAGTGTAATGTGTTTTGGTGATTTGAGAAAAAATCAGAGATTGATTGACTGATTGATAAAGAAAATGCTTTTAAAGTAAATAAATAGAATAGAAATATTAATTTCATTTGAATATATGCAGTCTGGTTTCAACAAAAAATGATTTTTTTTTTAAACAAACACAGTCCTAAATCTCCCTGAAGAAACTAGAAAATTAAGTCCATTTTATATTTTATCCTCTTTTTGAAAGTGATGTTTGTATATCTACAGTCATTGTTAAAGCTGACAATTTTATTTTATTCAAAACCTTTTATTTAATTCAAAACCTTCAGGACTGAAAAAGATTTTTAAAAGCCATTTTTTATTAAAACATACTGATCTTGTAAATCAGGCAGTCTTGCCCACCAGACTTATAAGGGAATAAGGGAATTGGAAGAGTATTCTTTGTGTTCTTTCCCTCGGCTGTGGCTCATTAGACCCACTCCCAGAGTCCGTCCCACAGTGATGCTCCCGCAGGTAAGTGCCCCTTACACAAGGAAAATGTGCCTAACCCTGCGCTCCCCATGCAGTTCCATGAGACTGGGTTTTGTGCCTCTGAAATTTGGCACCCTTCCATCCAGCTACCTTAACCTCCTGCACAAAATTCTGTCTGGCTCCATTGTATGGCTGGCTGTAAACACTCTGCAGATCCAGGTTCTGTGTGTTATCTCCAAAGAATGGGAAGTGACCTTTGCCATTCATTGGTAATCTCAAAGCACCTACTAACCTCCCAAAACAAAGCTGCCAGCCAGTGACTTTGAAGGTCTGTGTGCTCAATTCTGCAACTCAGAAACACAAAGTCTCCTAGTATCTTAGCCACATCCCAATTTTTTTCCAAAGTTTTGGAGTGGTCGAAGGAATTTCTTAAAAATTGTGCTGTAAAGAAGCACAATTTTTGCCTTGGAGAGAGGCAAGAAAGAATTTGGTGGTCCTAATTTATTTTTCCTGTGGTAAATCTTTAGTTAAAATTATATCTCTATATTATATCCTTTGGAATATGAACATTAAACACCACACTGAAGGCTCTGTGGACACAACCACCAGGCTCCTCATGAGTCTGTTAAGCCATTAAGACAAAGAAAACTGAAGGAGGAAAAAAATACCTGGGAAGCTGAATAAAACCATCTCCATTTATGAAAAAGATATGATTGTAAATGGCTTAGTTTTCGTTTTAGCAAGCATTTCAGTATATTCCCTGAGGGGGATGGATTCCCTTTATAAATAGTTGTAGTTGGCACTCAAATACTGAGGCATCAATAAAAGAATCTAAATAAATGTCAGTAGACTTCTGTTCCTAGCAACAGTAGCTATTGATTTTATTTTTTGCACTCTGTTAAAAATGAACATTGAAAGAATTCTGATTGTCCTGATTTGTATTTTTAATAGAGAATTTAAATGGGAACAGCTGCTAAATGTTCCATTAAAATAAACTGTTCAATGACTGAATTATAATCAAGATTTTTCTTTTTGGATGTTTCTGAAAAGCCCAGAGACACCAAGGAAACAGTCAATACATGTCTAGCTCCATCAGTTGTTAACATATGAAGCAGATTACATCGTCCCATTTTTCCAGTGAGAAGCTCTTTTCATTAGATTACAGTGAGGACATGAAGAACACATAGCTGACAAGAACACCTTTCTTTCCTCACTGCACGTTGTCTAGTTCAAACTGGAGGAAGTGAAAATATTCCTACAGAGGGCTGGCCACTCAGCAGAATGGGCAGATTCCACCCAAGGCTACCTCAGGCTGAAAAGGGCTCGGAGAAGTGGTCCCCAGCTGGTGAGCCTGGTTTACCCTGGGTGGGATGCAAGTGTGTGGCAAGGTGAGCACAGCACAGAGCCCACATGGAGGAGCACTGCTGGGAGGCTGGGCCATCCATGTGGCCCCTTGAGCTGGCGCCATCAGCAGAGCCTCTTAGCAGAGTGATCCCTGGACTGGACAATGGCAAGCAGCGAGCAACCTCAATTCTTGGCAAGGGAGTATTCACATATTCTGCAGAAAAGCAATTACATAATCCTCTTGAGCATGTTTTCAAATATTTCTTAACAAATGAGGCAAACTTGTACATACAAAACCATTCTGCCACCTCTGTCTTTCATGCTAAATTTGTAGAATTTTATTTTATTAATTTTTTTTCTATTTTGCAATGTGGTAATTCCATAGTAGTATTGACTCTTAGATGAAGCCTTTGATAAAGCAGTTTATAATATCCAATGATCTTGCTTAATTTTCTTTTTAATTGGTAATTAATTGATAAAATGTTCTGGGTAGCCACGAGTTACAGTGAAATTTTACCACAAAAAAATCCTGCAATTTTCCCATAAGATTACTTACAAAAATATATCCATCAGAGGCAGTTTGGATTCCTGTGAATGCAATTTCTGAACTGATAACTATGTATTATCTCAGAGGAAATCCAGGTCTTGAAATTCTTAGTATTTTAGGAGTTTCCTAGAAGGTAGGGTTGGAAAAAACTTCATTCAAAATATTTCTAGCCCTGTAATTTAAGAATCAAATAACAAAATCACAAATCACATCATTTTGGTTTCTAATTTTTTTTTCCTATGCCAACTTTACTATAAATTTAACAGCTAATTAGAACTAGTCAAAAAATAATGTCATTTCAAAGCCATTATTTCAAGTTTTTATATCTTGAACAGCATTGATTTCTACTGCTAGTAATAGCTCTCGAAGTAGGTCCTGGTAGATTAATATTGGAATTGAATGAGAAAGGTTAAAATAGGTTCAAAACAGTTCTATCTTAAGGTTAACTATAGTGTAACCAGCTCAAGTTATGTCTTAAAATACAGAGATATAACAAGAATTCTCTTATAAAGAAAGCCTTTTGAGTTCTATTTAAATGAGAACTATCATTTTCCTGTTACTTACATTTAATTACATCAAATTTCTAATTTGAGAGACTTTATAATCTGTTCTAGAAACAAAAGAAAGAGTACTTTAAAAGTATGGAAATAATAAGAGGAAAAATATCAGTCCATCTGTGAATGTGTGTATGTATATTCATGTGTCTGCAGCTGATTGGATATATATTGTGTTGCAGTACATTGAGTTTTCAGATATTTGAAGTTACTTCCTGCTGATAAATGTTTCACAGCAAAGATGTGATCAAAAGATATACAGGAATAGGATGGTGAGTGAAGCCAAACCAATTAAATTTCTACTGCTATGTCAAAAGATAAAATAAATATGTCCTGTTAAAATCGCTGCCTTACCTTACTTACTTTATACATAAAATACACTTTTGTTAAAAAGCTCAAGAATTGTAACATACTGATACAGATGAAACCTAAATCCTTGCCAAACTGCACCCCAAACAAAACAAAGAAATAAACAAGAACCAAAACAATAAACAAAAAAAAAAATCCCCTAACCAAGACAAGAAGAAAATATCTGAGATGAAAAGAAGAAAATTTCATGGCTCCTCTTTTGGAAGAAAAATGGAAGAAATATTGTCTTTTTAAAGAAAATGTTTTTAAAAAGTTAGTCCTCAGTTCTGGAACACTTTCATTGGGGGATCCAGACTGTTTGTAACTCCCTACTGTAACTAGTAGATTTGACTGAACAGTGATACCGTGCTACAATGTAAACTAAGTTGTACATTTTGGCCATTCACCCTTCTAACATCATATTAAAAATAATTATTATTATTGTCATTTGTAAGAATAGAGGAAATGTTATGTATCTTCCTTAGGAAAGCTGCATGAGTGGGCTGATGTATCTCCAGAGCTGTTTGTGGTTTCTTGGAATGGAAGTTTGTCATTTCGTGTTGCGGGTCATATCTTCAGTGGTAGGGTTGGACACCGATTTAAAAGCTGAAGAACAAATGTACGTCATGCATTACCAAAACCCACTTTTTTCCATCTTTTGCACTAAAACCTAAAGAGCTGGGAACCCAAGAAACAGGAAATGAAGAAATGAATTATTCAAGATTAAGCATTAATGGACCATCAGGAAGTGTAGGATACAAGCAACAGTATTTCTCAGAACATGTCTCTTCAGCAGTCCATCAGTGATATTTCACCCTATTGATGTTTTAATTACTTTGATATTTTTGTTTATGTGGGAGAAAAAAGGAGTATATATCTGCATAGTGCAGTATTACTATATTATTCTTTATGTCACCAGTACAAGATTTTTGGGCTGTGTGACACTGGGAATTTTGCCTTTGAGAAGTTTGGCTTTCCAAACAGCAAGGATAGAGTGATCTGTGTCAGACACTGGGAAAGGAACCGAGCTCTCAAAGTGCCTTTCCTCTGAATTGAGTGTAATGGGAATCTAGATGCTGCTCAGAGAGGACATCTGCATTGCAGACATCTAAATGTGGGCAGATGGATAGTACTGTGACAGTAATGTGCTCTGTAGAAATTCAACTTATTTTATGCAAAAGGAGTTGGAGCCCTATCTTCAGAACAGAAAGAAAATCTCTGCTGTGCTTCCTGTTCCCATAAAAATTCTGGCACAAAGAGGCTGACTGCACATCATATCAATGTACTTGGCTCTGGACCGTGCCTTTATCCATTTATGACCTGGCCAGAATGTGCCTCAACTTTCCTTCTGCCGTTTATGCTCATGAATCCTTCTCGTGAACATTGAGTGGGAAGTAGAGTTAATAAATAATATAAAATCAGGGCATATAACTGAATTCAAGGAGGCTGAAAGTTTGTACATAGCCATGGGTTGTATGGAAGCCTCTGGAAAGAAATTTTAAACAGCATTTGCTCTATATCTGTAAGCACTGATTGCTCAAGAGGAAAAAATAATCATTCCAACAGCAATTTTCTGTTTGGTAGTGACCAATTCTGATGCATGTGACAGCTCAGCATCTTTCAGTCAGTCTTGGAAGATGACACTAATTATTAAAGTGTAATGACGAGGAAATAAAATATCAGGCAGATTTTTTTTTTTTTTTCTGAGGGGACAAAGGAAAAGAGAAAAAAAATACATAAATATGTGACTGATGAAAGACTGAAGAGTCAAGGAATCACAATGCCAATGGGTTAAAAAATTTACTGATAAACAGAGGCAGAAAACTAGACTGTCATTGCAATTTGAGACCGAAAACTACAGCAACCCAAAATGGATGCTACAGAATCAATTCATATTTGTTTAGAAGCAGATGCTCACAAGGATGGACAGTGCTCTGATCCTATAGCCATCATTAAAAATAAATGAAAAAAAAATAAAACCTAGCAAGAAATATCTAAGTCTTAATGATAGGAATAAAGACTTAGATATTATCTTAATATTTTAAGATATTAAGACTAAGACATAATGATAACAATTCAGCCAAGCAAAACTAGTGGAAGCTGCATGCTGTGACAATCAACAAGCAATGAAAAAAATCCAGAGAACTATGTCATTCTGCAAGAGCTTCCCAGTACATTCAGGAACGTCAATGAATATTTATTGAAGTTGAACTGGTTGCACAAAGTCCTCTGCTGCCAGGATTATTTGTTGTCAAGACTAGTGTTTTGGCCCTGAGCTCTCTTCCAGTGAGGCCTCTAGATAACTGCTGGGCACAGAAGACTTTCATCTGAATCATTAAAAGCAGAACACGGTCGCTCTTTTTGTTAGGTTCCTGAGAGCAGCAGTTCAGCTTAAACTACAGCTTAAAATCTAGTTCTCATGCATTCGATCACCGATCACTTCAGATTTCTCTTTGGAGTCAGGCTGTCGTTTCTGATCCTGCTCTGCACTGGAAGCTTCCCACTGATATGTGGCTGCTGCTGGGCTCTAGAACTGGACCCTCCACCATGTTGTGCTGCCCATATGCTCATCAGCTCTCCAGGAAAAGCTTCAAGCAATGGGAATAGGAAGGAAACAGCAAAATGTACAGACCAGATGAAACCAGAGATGGTGCCTACTAAATGGCTATGTGAAGTCCCACTGTAGATTGATGTCCTTTCTGCTTCAGATGGACTTTTCACAGGGAAATCTAGATGATTCCATCAGTTCAGCCATATGGAAACAAGAGGCACAGATAGTATATTGATGCCAAGTATTCAGAATTTCACTTTATATCATATTTGATGGGAGATAGGTATGAAACTTGTATTTCTAAGTGATATATCTTCATAGACTGGGGAAATTAGGGGAAACAACTTCAGAAGCAAAGATAATTTTATTGTGGACCATTCTTACTGCATTACTGGAAAGAGATGCTCTTCCCAGACATGCTGGACTCTAGGTAATCTTTGAACAACTCAAGTATTATTGTCCAGACAGCATAAATAATCACATGTTTAATTACTGTGATAAATGTAGTAATTATAATTTTAGAAATTCCTTCAGTTTCTTTTTCCTGAATGCAGCAGGATCTTGGGGAATATTTTCAGATTTGGAAGAATCTGAAACTAAAATTTTGTAGATTTATAAAAATAAAATAAATAGCAAATCATTAATTGGAAGAACAATTCAATTGCTTTGAACTCCACAATGTAGGTCTCAGCCCTTGCATCCCCCAGATAAATGTGTTTGTAACTGATTCACATATCAGAAAAGATTTGGAAGCAATAGAAATGCCATGTAAAGTTCTTTGGAAAAAAATAATGCTTTAATTTAAAATACTCATAGCTATCACATTTCCTGACTATTTATGATTGAAAGGTATGGGACATATTTCTCCTTCGAGCAAAGTGTGACAAGAGTATTAGATGTGAGCTCTGCTGACCATGTTTATATCAAAGGCAGTGGCCTACTTGAACCTTTGCTTTTTGTTCCCTTGTGATCATTTTTCCATTTGGCTTAGGTATTAAGTGAAGTGATTAATTCCTTTGACCTCCAATTTCACTATTAGTGGAACTTTGACAGAAGTGTGAAGAGAAATGTATAGCTTCTCAGTACTGGTACAGGTATTTTAATATCTCAGGTTTCCATTCCCCAAGAAAAAAATACATCCTATATTAATTTTTGATGGTTCATAGTGAATGTAACTACATAGTATCAATAAATCATGAAATACCTAATACTTCTCAAAATCCTTTGCAGAGGGTTATAAATTCATGTTTACTATTCAAGGCTTCAGTCTTAACCTTCTTGTTATACTTCTTTCCAGTGTAGATCTCCATAAAAATAATAAGCTTCATTGTCACTGCTGTGCACCTTCTTAGTATCTCCTGCTTGGTCAAGTGTGTATTCATCAAAGTTCTTATCTTGCTGTTATGTAATTTCTGTAATATTGTGATGGCTTCTGTCAGATAATGCAGCTGTCTTGAACTCCCACATATGAGAAAGAAATACAGCTATAGCCCTTTGCAGAATTCTTATAAAATGTTTCTAATTAGATACATATAATGGAGAGTGTCAGAGGGATTTGTTCACTGTCACAGACCTTTAGTGCTGAATTTCTTCAACAATTTGCTGAAGCACATAGAAAACAAGAGGCATTTATGACTATGTGTGATGCAGAGATAAGAGATGAGCTACATCTGAAGCCTCTGAAATAAGAAGCAATGGGAAGCAGAAACATCCTTTTATTTCAAGGCAACTAAGTGTTTATCCACCGAATTCAGGCATCAAGCACTTAATACAACATTTCAAACAAAAAAAAGTTTAAAACATACTTTTAAAAGATATTTTTTACCTTATCTGTAGTCCAATAACAAGATTCTTGTTAAAAGAGTGTATCTAAATGGCAGATAAATGTGTCAGTTTTTCGGTGATAAACGTGGCAGTAAAAAAAGTTTTGTTTTTTCATGTAATAAGATTCTTTGCTAGCACAAGCAGTTCCAAAGTTCCTTGGTGTGTTCTGTTAAATGTCCTATGCACATTGAGCTTTTTAATTGCTGTTGCTTACATCCAATGAGACATGTTGTGCTATGAACAGCCGACCCAACGAAACCTGGTTTCCAGTGTCTCTCTCCCATATTTTTCCCCTTTCGTGTTGACTGATAAATGATGACCTTGTAAGCCTTTTTCTGTGTAAGGACTTAATAGTGTCTATTCCCATTTGTATGCCCATTTTCCTGAAACTTTTGTGCATAAAGTCTCTTCGAATCTTCTTGTATTCTTTTGTCCAATTAAAAAAAATTGAAAATTAAAATTTATCTGGAGCACAAAAATTTTTTAAAGGGAACAGAAACTGCACATTTCATATCTTTGAGAAACCAGCCTAAATGTAGTATTTAGAATTTTCATTATAAGAAATCCAGTTATCTTCATGTGTCAGAAGGAGTGTTTTTATTTTCTACATAAGAATTACAGAATTACAATAATTGGCAAAAACCAACAAGTTAAAATGCTACAAAGTAGGTTAACAAAGCCAAATTAAGATTACTGAATCTAAATTGATGTTTTCTTCTCTTTTTTGTAATTATAAAGCTTCATGCTACATGTGAAGAGGGGTGTACTGTGACAAAGCTACAAGAAAATTAAATGCTTAATATGTTTAATATCTCCAAGTTTTGTTTAAAAAAAATTGAATTTGTTAAGATTTGGCAGCTGAACTAAGTTCCTATTTTCCAAAGTTTTATTAGCAGCCTTCATTCAAAGTGTGGATGTGGATTAGCTGGGTCATCTCTGGAGATATTCTGACCTCAACTGGATAAATTCCTGCTAAATTTGTGCTATGCTGGTTTTGCTTTGAGCAGAGATCAGACCAGGTGACCTCCAGAGAGTTCTCCTGACCTAAATAAATCTGTCATCTGTGACCAGAAAGAGCTGACCTATAAAGTATATGTAATCTGTATGCTTTAAATGACCTGCAATTACTTCTGTATATAGCAATTCAATCATTTATAGCTGTGTTAGCTTCCATTAAATCAAAACTATATTGCTTAAATCTGAAGTATTGAAAAAAATTCAGGGCTAGTTCAATTAGGCTGTTATTTAGTAAGTTATAGTTGAATAATCAGTTCTGCACTTCTAATATAATTAATACAATTATATAATAAGTACTAATAATAACTAATATAATTGATATTACACACCTCTTTATTGTAGCATTACTCATTTGAAGAAAGAAAGAGATACAGATTAGTCTCAAATTAAAATGTCAGATTTATCAATTGTTTCCTGAGATGCAGGTTTTCTTCTGTGACTGAGTACTCACTAGGTCACTAGACACTGTGTCAGGGAAAGGAAAGAATGTATTTGTAATTCTCTCTTATGTGGAACATTTTTATTCATAGGCACCATACTTATAATCTGGTTTTGTCTTGGATTGAGCTAATGTACTAAATTTAACTCAGTTGAGAGTGAAATTGTTAATTCCATGTTTCTCTCTTCTTCCCTACAGTATGCTGTCTGGCTGGTCCTTTGGGTTACATGGAACGTGTTTGTTATCTGCTTCTATTTGGAGGCTGGAGATCTTTCAAAGGTAATTTACCACTGGATACATTTAAGCCATCAATTCTTTGTTAACATGTCCCAGGCTGTGCTCTGTTTTACTCATTCTTTTAGTGTCACCTAAATGAATGTCATAGTATGATGTAAACTTGGAATATTCTGGGTATGTTAGAAACTTTTTAACCAGGCAGTAATGAGTGTATACATTCTGATGCCCACAATAATAATTGTATATATACTTTAAAAGGAAATTACCTGGTTTTGTCCCTCTCAGTAGCCCTGCAATGCAAATTCCACCCATTAATATAATTAATTAATTATATCATGAATACAAAACATTGCCGTCTCAGGGGCAAAGAAATATTTATTGTACCTTTTAGCTTGCTGTTACTTAACTGGGTTTCTTTCAGGGATGATAGTATAATAGTTGTAAAACAAGAGATCTTTAATTAAAATAAGATGTAAACTGAGGTGCCAGAACAGATTGTCATTTGGCTTCATCAGTGCTTTTGAAGTTGATGCTTCTGGTAGGAATTTTTCCATGAACACTTATACACAGTAAAAATCTATAGGAAAAATACATTTTCCTAAGAATGTCATATGTATAGAGCTTTATTGGCTGTGTGATAATGCATAAAGTGGCAGTTGGTAATGGCGTCATACCAACACTCCTACTTTCCAAGGTGTTCCCAGAAAGCTGGCAATTTGTGGGATAAAAGATTAGCAGTGGCAGCAATTTTTTTAGGATAATATGCTTCAGTTGAGTCTAGTTACTGCTAAATTATGCTCCCAGTGCTGTGAAGTGACCACCAAGGAGAATTCCTTGTGTCAAACACATCACATCGTCTTCTTGACTCAGATTTTAATTTTTTTACCTGATTATAGGGAGTTTAGCCCAACTATAAGTTACAGATGTAATCCTCTGATCCTTTGTGAGTTACTGATACCTTTTTATGCAGAAGGTTAAACACAGTTATAGGAAGAATAAATGAGGCAGAGATATTTCCTTGCATGTTGTTTCTTTCAAATTACCCCTAAAGTACAAAAACTATTAGAGACAAGGTATTTCATCCCCATGTATTCTGTTTGTCAAAGATGCTGACTTCAAAAGGATCAGAATTTCATTTCCTGAGGGTGCAAAGTGATTTTCTGCAGGTAAAACGTTACCCTCTCCTGGTTTTATACTTTCAGACAGGCCAAATCTCATTAAAAGCTTGCCAAAACCATAGGAAATAAAAGAACTTGCATATATTATCTTTTATTTGGTCAAAATTCTTTCTTTGTTGCCAGGAGAACTAAGATATATAACAAACCCAGCACCTGTTGTACAATTATTCTCAAGCCAATCCACCCTCTTTCCACCTGTTTGTTTCAGCCACCTGCATTCCTAAACTTGTAAATGTTGGGATGCTTATCTTGCCTCGGGAAGTGAATGGGGGTGAGAAAAATGGAGAAAGGAGAAGTAGCTGTTTGGGTATTGAGTATAAAAACAATGTAAAAACACTAGTAAGTGCAAGTTGGAAATAAAATGGGCCACAAGCAGTACCTAAACCTTGAAATTATTTTTTTATGAAGTATAGAAATCATCATCTAGAATGTTTCCCAAACACCCATAGGGTTCAGGTCTATATTTGAATGCAGTTTAATTTTTTATTTGGTCTGTAGAGGTATTGTTAGCTCCAGTGATATGATCTGCCTTGAAATACCCAGTAGAATATATTCTTTCCACTTCAATTGGCTTTCAGAACAGCAGAGTTGGTAAAGAGAGGGAGAAAAGGAAAAGTTCAGAGAAACATGGATTTAAAAAATTTGTAGAGATCAATTTATTATCTACAAAAGATCTAATTCACATGTGCAGCATCATTCTCCTCTCCTTTTCAACTCAAATGCTATGTCAAAACTTTCCCACATGGGAAATATCCTAGAAGATCTAGTGCTTGGAAATATGCATCTAATGCAAAGATACCAACTGTTCAGGTTGATATAACATACCCCTCCATTCTAGATCCTTCAGAGGCTCTGGCTGTTTTACACATGTAAGTATCTTACAGAATAGATAATTTCAAGTGTAATGTTTCTCAGGCATATTCATAAATCTTGCATTGAATCTTCTTTATTATTTATATTTTCATCTGGGAATAACTGCAATTTTAAATCTGTGGTGATAAACCTGGGTATTTTCTTTGTTTGAAATGGCGTGTAGAACCTTGAGGAAAGCTCTGTGTCTGAACTAGGGAATAAAAAACAAGCTTTAGGCAAGTACCACGGGGATGTCTCTGAGGTTGTAAACCATGAGAAAGGATCCTCTGCAACATGGCTTTAAGAATTGATAGGTTAAAATTACAGCTTCATAATAGTTCTGATTGGTATATTTTATATGTAGTATTTATAGTTTGCTACAGAATAAAATAAAAATAAGGCCGGGTTTTTTTCCAAAGTTTTAAGAAAGCTTTTATTCTATGTGCACAACAATTGCACACATAGAATAAGATGTATACATTATCACCTGCTGAGAAAATGGAGAGGACATATTTAAATTGTTAATATACTTATTTTACTTGTGGGGGTGGAGGTCGTGACATTTTTACAGGTTCTCCTTATTACATTGAAACAGGTCTGTAGAGACTAAGAAATTTTCAGGACAATGAGATAAGTGTCTCTAAAGAGACTGAGGAGATTCAAGGACTATTTGTGAACATCCATGTAAATCTGTTTGCATTATACACCTTTACAATCATAGATATCTTGTGGAAAATGGTGTCACACCAAGTATTTTCTGTCCTTGAGGCACAGTTATCTTTGCTGAAACTCTATCACAGCAAGATAGAATATTTATGGCTTTGTAAGAATGATTTGTAACAAAGAGGAATTACAATCGCTTGTTCTTAACCTTGATTTTTATGTGGATCTGTGAATAAATGCCTAGAAAAGCCACTTCACTGACTTACTTTTCAGTATTATTCTTCAAAAATATTTAATTAGTCTGTGTGTTGTTTTGCCTACTGGTGACTGCCATACTCTCTATAAGTAGGATTTTAAGGTGTCAGGACTGGCAATATTTATTTTGGCCTGTGGCTAACCAAATATAGCACATGAAAAGCATAACCTCTTATCTTGAATGAGGCACATCTGAAGTACACTAGTGAAACAAAAAAAAAAAAAAAAAGGAAAACATAATAGAAAGCATTTCTGAAAAAAATGTAATATTCCTATGATTTTTTTAAACCCAGGAAAGTACACAAGGAGATAAATTCAGCTATCTCAGAACAACAGCAGAAAATACACATGTGATTAAGAACAGCACTCTTGATTGAAGACATTTGAAAGCTTCCCCTAATGATGTCTAATGATATCATAAGCAGAAAATAAGCAGAAAAAGAATTATCATACTCCCATTTTTAGTTTTGAAATGAGTAAGCACTTTTTGCTGAAAGAAACCCTTTTCTGAGGTTGCACTGGTGCCATCGCAAGCATGGGAGTGGAGACTCTGTTGCTGTCAGCTGCTGGAACTCAAGGCAGGGGCTGGGTTCGGAGTGCTGGACTGGGGGGACCAGATGGGCCTCAGGGTCCGAGCAGCCCTAGCTGCTCAGGGTCCCATCCTTGAGTCAGTACTTCTGGTTCTCTTTGCATTCAACTCTATTTGTGTGATCAGATCCAAGAATTCTCCTTTTACTGTCGCCTGGCTGAGCTCTGGAATCACTTTGCTGTATCCCCAGAGTACTATGTGAATATGACCAAGAGTACACGTCTGAAAAGCTCATTTTAAATGTCAAATTTGACTTCGTTTCTACTTTTATGGCATTCTTGATGTCTTCCTTATTTACAGAAAAAAATGTACGTTTACTATATTAAATCATTATTAGATTGTACTTATATATTGTTACACAAAAATTAGATGTTTGAAAGTCAAACAGTCTGATATCAAGAAATGCTAGAATTAAGATTGCTTAAATAAGCATGATTGAGCTCTCTTCTACATTCACTTTTACATACTATTAATGATGGAGTCAGAACTGTATGTTTTTCTTTAATCTCTGCACCACATGGCCTATTTCAGAGATGAAGTTTTGGCAGTGGAGGCTTCCATACTGCATCTTACTCAGTATACTGCAGCTGTCAGAAGAAGCTTATTAACAATATGAATGTAAATGCTGTACTTCAGTTCTGATCCGAAAACATGTAGAATAAGAATATGAAAGGTTAGGTACGGAACTCTGGCAACTAAGATCTCTAAGCACAGAAGTGATATTTTGTACGTAGATCACTGGGTGTAGTCAAATTGTGATTCCTCATTATTCATTATACAGGTTCAAGCAACTGTTCTTAGTAAAAAAGGAAAAAGAAAAGGAATTTCTATTTGCATTCAAATCATGTTACTTCCCTTCCTATATTGCCCTGTACTGCAACAGAGGGAACTTGAAAGAAGAAGTTTAAAATATGCACTTATTTAAAATTGAAATTGTTAAATATAATGCAAAGAACTGAATTTTCTGTACTTACTAAAATGCAAACATAAAGGAAAATATGTAATTAGGTTGTTTTCTGCTAGAAGTTTTAAGGGAAATTAAAGGTTTCTGAACACTTTCTCTCCTACCCACCACAAATAACTGGAAATATAAGATAACTTAGACTTACAAAATCACAGACTTATTCATGCTGGAAGAGCCCTCTCAAGGTCACTTAATCCGGTCTCCTGCTCAGAGCTGCACCAACTTAAAAGTTCTGTCATGTTGTCCAAAGTTTTAGCCCATCGAGTTTTAGAAGTCTTCAAGGACAGATGTTTCATAACTTCTCTATTTCTGAACCCTCGTCATTGTAAAAAATGTTCTCCTGATATGCAGCTGAAATTGCCATTGGTGCAATCTGTGGCATTGCCTCTTGTTCAAGAACACTGTGTGCTCCTGAGAAGAGTCATGCTCCACCTTTTCTAGAATTCCCTTTAGGCTTTTAAGTGAAGCCAAGTATTTAGGTTTTCATTTGTTATTTCTGTATTTGACTTCCTATTTTCTAACCCCAAGTAGTTTGTTGCACCTCACAAGAAAAACACTAATTATCTTGTAATAAAAAATCAGTTCACTTCTCACACTTTTGCTTTACTATGGGAGATAAATAAAGGGTCTTCACACATATGTAAAGCTATCTAATATCTTATGTATATAGGTTGTCCATGTTTGGAAAAAGTAGTAACACATTCAAAAAGAATTAGAGTCCTTTAGCTCAAAGAAAATTCAACTTATACTAATATTTAAGTATCCCTATATTGTATTTAACAAACTACTGAAAATCTTGTGTATAAACCCTGCAGTCTAGTAAAATGCTGCAAAATTTAACTCTTCCCTTTTCCTGCTGAGGTTATCAGGGTGGTTAACCAAAACTTGTTGAAGAAGTCTCCTGAGTAACTGCTAGGGAGCAGTAGGAAGACACTATCATGGCATTGCTGGGGAATACCCTTGGAGGGAGAGTCAGCTCTGCAAAGCTGGAGGAATGAAGATTAAGGGAGAGTTTGCTGCTGTTTCATTATCTGCAAGTACTGCCCACTCTGTAGCTGGAGTGGAAGGTAGTCTGTTTTCCATATCATGAAATCAGTGGAATAAAGTGAAACGTAAGAAATCATGTCCAGCTGCCAACGTGCACTGTTTAAAGTCAGTGTTTATATACTCATGGTCATGGTTCATAGTAAAGTAAAGCCAGAAGGGACTTCAGGATGCAAACATTAGTTCTCCTGCCTCCGGCCAGACCCAGCCAACAACCTGCACTATGGGGGAGTAGCTGATGCAAATGATCTCAAGGAAGAAATGAGCAGTTTAGAAATCCACCTACAAATGATGCTCATCCATTAGCAACTTTTCATGACTAAGAAATCCTCCTTTCCCTTGTTGATCTGAGATGTCAGTCCAGGATTAGACAGATATAGCTGACTTTTAGTGGCTGTAGGGCAGCCCATTCTTTCTCTTTTCCTTTTCCATTGGGTTACTCTAATGAGAAGAGGAAGAGGCAGCAATGGTCGTAGCACCTCCTGTCAAAAAATTAGCGCCAGTCCTGCATTGCTGGTGGAAATAAATTGAAAGGGTGGGAGGTTATATGGAGCCTATTTTTCCTCCAACTGTTCCCACCCATCCCTGCCATCTTATTGCACAAAATTATAAGGACCAGCCAGAAATAGGCACATTGTACTAAATAGTATTTTTCCATTTGAATATCCCAACCTTGGCAAGCACACATCCACCTATGTGTCTGACTTTCATATACCACTGCTTGGATTGATACCTAGTTGCTCTGAAATCCAGTTTATATCCATATGCAAATTAACTGCAATAATGCAAATTACTTCAGGATATGATTTGCATAGCTTGTCACTCGTGCTGCTTAAAAAACATTCTGGCTATGACTGCTGAACACTTTATGCAGCTAATATACTCTGATTTTAAAGGTAGGGCTCCATACATAGATGAAGCTGAGGAAAGAACTAAAAAAAGAAAATGGATATTTCATCTTCAGCATAACTCAGTTGTAACAAAGGAATGAACTTGGCAAAAAAGATGGAACTTACACCAGTTACACATTCATTCTACATTACTATGTGTCTATTGGTATAATCATTATACTGCTTTGATTCAATAATTGCTAATTATTTTTATAAAGCAGTGGTCATTAGCAGTTAAATGTCAATGTCATACATACTCTGATAAAACATCCTGCGGAATGGTTAATTTTGAACATATTACCTTCCTTGGATGTTGTTTTAGCAGATGTCCTGTTAAGATAACAGAGAAATTAAATTAGTTTTCAACTCAAAGCATCTGGTTAACTTTGTAGGTAAATGCCTTTGAGCAATAAATCTGACCAGGGTTTTCAGATAAATAGCTATCAGAATGTTTTAAGTAAATGACTTTATTTTTTCACTTCTATTACTTAGGGCACATTTGACATGCTTGATCATATATCTAAGAGATGAAAATTGAAAATAGTTCTGGCAACCAGCAGTGTTAGGTTATTCAGGGGGTAGTTTCATGGGTAGTACTATTAAGCATGCTTATAGTTTCAGAAAATTTAGTTCTGCAGCAATTTTTAAACCTCAAGATCTTTACCAGCTGGAAAATAACTGATTATAAAATGTAATCTGTTTAATACTGTAGACATAACATATGGTGGAATGCATTTAGATAACAGCAGAATTTTTCATCTTTTTAATGGTGAAGTAAATTGTGACGGCAAATCATTCAAAGTATAGAAAAATATTAAATATGATTGCATATATTTTGCTAATTGTAACAGTTTTATTTTTTAAAATCCTGGTACATATTTTACATTGAGTTTATGAATAAACATACATCTTCCTGTTGATTTATATATGCTCACTTTTCCCACAATTCAATAGTTTTGCACTGAATACCGGAATACATGAAAATAAATGTAGTGACTGGTTAGATGGTAATTCCGTATGATGATTTACTTATGTGTGTGTTTACATATATATTGAGTACCTTAGTTATGCTGTTAAGATTGGTGAGCACACACTTTAGCATACACCTTAAAGCTGCATATATCATAGTTACATGAAGGCTTTTCTTTATCTCTAAAGACAGTGCCATGAATATTTCTGCAAGTCTTTCAAATGTTACAGCCAAGACATTGCAGAAAAATAGCCAAATATTTATTTATGATATTACTTTTTAATATTTATTAATTATATTGTAGTACCATCTAGTGGCCCCATTTTGATATCAGGGTGCCATTATATTGTGAGCCCTAGATACACATAATATAAGTAAACCTTATCCTGAATGGTACATACTCTTACTATGTGTTTCTGTGGGAGTGGAAGACAGAAACAAAAAAATAGTAGATTGCTGTGTGAATCCAAAACAGTGTTATATCTTTGGAATTCTTCATGAAGTCTGGATTTTCACAACTTTCTTGTCCTATTTTTCCCTATATTTCTTATCTCTTGACCTTCTAGTTAGAATCTATCAAATAAAGTCCATCTTGTGAACAAGGGATATACCAAAAATTTCAAGGCAGCACTAAACCCATGCATTTTCTGCTTTGTGCTATTTGGAATTTCTGAAGAAAGCCATTCTGATCATTATGTCACTAAAAATCATGCCAGTGTTAATCCAGTAGGAAAATTAAATTCTGTATTGCCTTCAGCATCTTTTTGCATATGGATAAGCATTTATTGAACCTGGGAAAGCAGTGTGAGCTGTGTGAGCAGTGTGAAGTATTCTCCATTTTTGATCCTGTTTATTATAGAAACCCCATACTCTTTTCTTGCCACTGCAGTGGTAGCAACAGGCTCACAGGCCATTCACTGAAAATGGCTATGGTGACTAATCACCTCTTACAGCAGTTCATCATCTTATAGCACTCTAAATTTGCAGATGCCCTTCTGCTGAAGGTCCCCACTCCCATGGTCCTGCCACTTGAACATTCATGGTCTGTCTCTGGGCTGAAAATATGGGTGTGCCTTAAGGCACTGTGAGAAGCCACATAAAATTCATTCTTACACAGACACAGCTTTGCACTGAGGCATTGTAGTAGTTCCTACAAAAGGTGCTGCTAGAAAGCTAAGGAGACAGTAATGGGTTTAAACTGCCACAGATATTTCAAAGTGAATGTCTACCCTAGTCATAGAGCCATGCTACGCTTTCTGCACCACAAGAGAATTTATACTCACTAGATAAATTTCCTTAAACTTTTAAATGGGTATTTCAAATTTCAAGAAGCATGTTGGAATGCAGCTATTCAAGACAAAACAAAAATAAATTTTACTCTTGCAAAACTAGAAATATTTTAAATATTAGTAATCTTTTCATGCCATTTTCTTCCTTTCTCATTCACATGAAAAGAATGTTTCCAAAACTGGTACTGAACGGCAGTGATCTGGTAATTCTGATAATTGTCTCTAATAAACAGAAAAAATATTCTCTCCCATTGACTTCAGTGCTGTCACATGCAGTTGACAGCACACTCACAATTGGTTTTATTTTGTTGATTCTGTACGCTCAGAATGAAGCACTGTATATGAAGAATATTTGATGTCCTTTCACTCAATGGTTGCCTTAGTGAATTTATCCCCAGAGGATAAATTTACTCTATTGTTATTTTCAAAAGTTGCTGCTGCTACTTCAGTTACGGTAATTTCAAGGGGCATCCTATCTGTTCAGGAGTGCTGTAGTGTGGTGCCACATACCTCCTATCAGACTACCACAAATGCCTGTTTGTTTAGAAATTGGATTCCCTGTTTTGAGGGTAGGATTTGATTGATAGAGCAACCTTAGGAATTGAACTAAAGTGTGGTTTATTGTGGGTTTCACTCTAAGAGCCTGTTCTTCTGCAGGCCACAGTATAACTAAGGCTATTTTTCTTCCATCCTACAACAGGTGGGTAATTCAGCAATAATGAGGTGATCAGTAATGTGCTGTGTCGAAGTATCTCACTGGTATCTTTAAACTGCCAATGAATCCTTTTATAGAAAAGCTGTTGTTTGCAATGCAGAAGGAGAATAAGATCAAATTGTTAAAAAATATCTAAAGAACCTCATCTATAGATAATTTCAGATATACTTCACTACTCAAATTAAAAAAATTAAAGGGGTTACATTTTTCAAGCTTTTTCTCATATCATAAAAGTTAAGGGCTCTCCTTTCATAGGACAGCCTCATAAAAGGCGTACTTCTGTGACTTCCAATCAGATACACGGAGCACATCCTCTCTCTCTTTTCCTGGCAATTTTATACTTGTCACTTCTCTCTTTTCCTCTGTCAGCTTATTGAAGCTGACCACTTTTTATCTTGCCTTTTCTCACCTCTGGCACATTCCTCTGGATGCTTAGCACATCCAGAGGTATTCTATCTTGATTTGGCTAAACTGGCCAGGGATGTTTTTTATTTGGGAGCACAGGGAAACGGTGTATTTGAGTGCATGGTCATTTAAGTGTTTCTCTTAACCACCATTTACAGAACACACTAACTGTAGTTGCTCTTGACTGCCCATTGTAACCAAATGCACTTGATTCAAAGTGTCCCATAAATGCTCTTAAATCACAAGACATTTGTCCTGCAGCTGCAATGATGGAGATTGATTTGTATTAGGTGAAGAAGTTAAGTGGTTGGAACATATTTATCTTAAAGTTTGACTTAAAGACATATTTTTTCCTCATTGGAATATCACTATGAAGTTTATGTCATACTATGTATGGCATAATGATAGAAATTGTATGAAATATATTGCTGATATAATCAAAGTAATATACAGTATAAAAACTACTTGCACAATTATTCACATAAGAATTATCTAAAAATTTATATTGAGGGTTGTGCTAAGCTTATCCGTGATTATCATCTACCCAATTGTACATAATCCTAGGTGTTCAAACGGCCATGTAAGAAACACTGCCAAGAGCAATACTGAGAGGTTCCTCCACTGGAAAAGATTCTTCCTAAGCCTAGAGTACTAAACACTCACTTTTATTGAAAAACAGACTTATACATATATGCATACATACATACATATTAGATCAGTGTTTTCCACTTCCTTTAAAGTATTTCAATCACAAAACTACATCCAACTCAGCACGTAGCATAATTTGCACAGAATTAGAAATCTTCGCAGCTTTTATATGTGCATTTCTCATGGTTGATAAACAATGACAGGGTTAAAAGCATGAGACATTTCCTAAAACTACAACTTCTGGCTGTTGTGTTTTCCTTCCTGAATTCCCTGGTTTTAATTTTTAATAAAGGAAAAAGTCATGAGCTCAGACAGCTGTTTGGAAGAAGAGGCTACAGGAGAGCTCAGTAACAACAGACTATGATACTCTATAATTATGTTTTTTTTCTCTTCATTAGCATATACAACCTGATACAGGAATGAGAATATAATGATAATTGCCAGACTCTTGGGTTATCACACTTGGAAATAGTGTAAAGTACAAATCAAAAGTAACAGGGATTACTTCAAGAAATGCCTCTGCCTGCATAGTGAAAGCAGGAGCTTGTAGCAGACTAGAGATTTAATTTTGATGTTAAATTTCTGGCAAAACATATCCAGGAGATAGATAAAAGCATTTATTCTCATTCTGGTCTCAAAGTGAAGATGAGTGTAGCACTCATTCGTTAACTTGCCATTAAAGGATGTTTGTCTGTGTCACAGCATGTAGCATTAATGATAGATTCTGCAGAGAAAAGTTGCTGCTATATGAAAAATCACTGAAGACTAAAGTTTATTGAAAAAGCTTATATGGGAAGTTTCTTTGATTCCTGTACACATTTTATTTAGCTTTAGGCAATATTTTCATTTTTTCATTAGCACAGTAATGTCTCCATTAAAAACAATTTATAAAAATAATGTCTCTATTTTTTACACTGATATCTCTGTGTGCTCTAAAAGACAGTACTCCTTTGTTTCCTTTCATAAGGAGTCATGCTTTCAAAATTGGTAAGCGTCAAGTACCATCGCATAGAGGCAGTGCAAAATAATAAGAGATCTTGTGGCAAATTGGTAATGAGTGTTGTTTCACATGTAACTTAGATCTTTGATAATCCTAAGTCTAAAAATTATTTTCAAATACTCAAATAATCTTCCTTCTCATCAGGACATCTTCTGGTGTCCTGCTAACCTCCCATACCCATATGACATGCCCCTTTCCCATGTGTAATTCTTCACTCTCTCTTACTCCTTTTTACATTTCCCCTGTTTTCCTGGACACCAGCCTCATGCAGGTGGTGCTGGGCTGCAACATTTCTTGGAGATCCCTGCTTTTTTGCCTAGACTGCAAACATAGATCAGAGGAGATACCTGACTTCTAAGCAGCTGAAGTTAAATGAGCTGCATCCAACCTGAAGTGCTTATCACCTGATGAATTCATGGTACTTAGGCACTAACAGGATACCTTCCTTTACAACGAGCTCCTAATATAGTTAAAAATCTGGTGGCATGGAGCCTAAATTTCATTTAAATAGAAATTTAAGTGTTTAGTCTATTAGTACTTTCTGAAAATTAGGCTTGAGATCTAGCAAAAAAAATCCTTTTCCTTTCTTGAAAATCCTGCATTTATTGATTTGCCTTCAAGAAAAGGAGAAAGAATGGCAATGGTGGAGATTTCATTTATAGACACACTGCAAACTGCTTCTTGTTTTCAGTTGGAATTACCTAGTTTATTTGATTCAACTCCTTCATTGATTATAATTTTGTTTCAGAGTAAGGCAGTGATGCCGCACATGAAATAAATTAAAAACCTGCCTACCATACCCATGAAACAATGGGAGTCAATTTTGAAAACCTAATAAAGAACATCATACTGACATGCATATACATAATAAGCTTTTGGTTCAGAACATGGAATACTGAATTTCAAAACCTGAAATCCTTAAAAGGCAAATGAAGTAAAGTACATGCTTCAAAGCAAAGAGCAGTGTCAAGAATTTTTGTCTCTGTATTGATTGGACTATAGAAGACACTTATAACAAGAAAAATTGAAAGACTGCATGAAAATTCAAAGCACAGGATCTGATATGAAGATTCCCAGTACTGAGGAAGGGACATATATTCAGCATACTGAAAAATTTAAGACTACATTTTATTAATGTCTGTTTCTTTTCTGTAGTATTTCCTTTGTGATTTGCTACATGCTACATGTTAGATCAGGTAAAAAGGAGAAAAAGGAAAACTTTTGAATATGTAAGCCCTTGAGCAAATAAATATTTTATTTTTCTTTTTTTAAATAATATCAAAATGCAAAAATATAGAACTCCTGTATTTTGTACATAGAAAGTCACATGGAATTATGTTAAAATCCTGTGGGATTATTTACTTTATCATTAGAATGGAAAAGAAAAAAACCCAACAGATAACCAAATTACATATTCATGTGTTGTTCCTAAGTTTTGAAAAAACACCTATGAGCCCAAAGTGTTCTGTCTCTTTTTCTCCTCTATTAAGGTGATGTTAAATTGTCCAAAAATAGAGTTACAGAAACATGAAGATTGAAGATATCTGCTTATAATATTTGAAATATTTCTTGGACATAGAAATTTATAATGCTATTTGACCTTTCTTTAACACTTGGTTAGCTAACTGATTTCTTATAAACTAATAAAATTAATGTGTATATTACATAGTAATGTGTATCATTACCATGTAACCTGGTTTTGCATGCACATAGTCCTTCCTAGTATTCAAGAAAAATTATTTTACTGACTATCTGGGACTTTTTCTTAATAAGCAGGATAAGCATTCCCTTTATTTTACCATTTACATTTTAAAACATATTTATTTTCTTGATTCTTCGTTTTTCTTCACTGCTGTTGACAAGGTGGATTTTTTTCATATTTTCTTATTACTCATATTTTCTATGTATTTTGTTCTTTCTGTAGTTCTCTGTATTCTTTCCATATACTCTGCTGTCTTTTTAGCATGGAGTATTTAAAGAAGAAAAAGCTTTTTCAGTTAAGACTTCCCCAGCACCAAGTAAAGCTTACCTATAGGACCTTTAGTATTTTATTATAAAACTTCCATTAAGTGTTACTGAATAAGATTTTCTTGATTTTGCCCAATGCTACAGTGTTGGTTTTAATTTCTGAGTCACTGCTACAATCTCCTGCAGTTCTCTACCATTTTTTCCTGCTTTGCCAAATGTAACTTGCTCCCATTCTGTCTGATTTTTCCTGCCTACAAGAAGCACTTTGCTCTTTTCTTTATTTAATTCACCTTGTTGTTCTTCGGTTTGCTGAGATCTGCCCTCTGCAGCATTTGCTATCATTTTTCTGCACTATATAAAGTGTTAAACCCTATCATTCAATAATTACTGAAAAAATGAGTTCAATACGGAGTGGACACTCACCTTCCTCTTCAAACCTTTTCTCAGCTTAACACCCGAACATTAATGAATTCGTTTTTGTGAACAGTTTTTAAAGCAGCTGTGGAAGTTCTGGTGATTTAAATGCACTATGCAATTTCTTTGTATATAAGGGACAGCACACAGCCCAGTGTCATAAGATGGAATAAATTAGGTCCTATCTACTGTTCTGCCTCTCCAAAACCACATCCAAATTACCCGTCACAGAAGAAGGACAGTGATTTTAGGAAGAATTGCTCTTGATAACTCATATTTATTTCAGAATTTCATAGGTGCACAGGGATTGATGGATTAAAATTTTTTTTACAGAACCTCAAGATCAATTACTAATTCACTTTTCTAAAACCATGAAAACAATGGCTGTCTCTACAGTTGCTTCATCAGCTTTTTTTAAAATTTTTTCATCTTTTTTTCCCTTTTTGTTTAAGTCAGAAAATTCAGGTAAGATCATTGACTTCAACAGGGGTTGAAGTCAATCTATGGGGGGATTTTTATTCCATTTATGACAATGAGGCCAGTAGCTAACACAGATTCTTTAAGGGCTTCTCAAAGTGCCAGGTTTCATCCCTAAAAGCAGGATGATGTCTCGAGAATTCTGCACATCAAAAACAATTTCATAATGGAAAAGAATATTTTCATTTCATTGATATGGAAATCATGTTATGGAGCATGCATCATGAAAGCATTCATTGTCTAAACTGACACCATGTAAGCCATTCACAGATAATTTCCATCCTCACCAAAATGTTGTTAATTTAGATTTTAGTGAAAATTATGTACTTATCGTCACAAAACACAGATAGATATATGAGTAATAGTATGAGTTCTGTTTTGATTTTTTGCTTTCATATTTCTATGCAACTGGAATATAAAAGATCTGAAAATCTTAGAGGATCTGAATATTACATGAAGAAGCAAACATTTATTAATCTATTAAATATAATCTGCTCACCAAATAAGCCAGTTATTTAACTGTGGAACTGGAGCACAACTTTGTAGTTCAAATCACTTTACTGAACTTTGGGAGATTTAAGTCCCCTTTTCAGCTGTGACTAAGATTTCCTGCAAATCACAGCTTTTGCCTCAGCTTTTGCTGCCAGTTCCTGTTACTGTAAAACAAGATGCTCGCAGCTGCTTGCATGAAAAGGAAATCACCATACTGAGGTTAAATTATTATTCCTCAAGTGCTTCACAGTATTAGTGGAGACACCCCACTCTGCTGGTTCACCATGTCTAGTCCTGCTCATGAAAGTGGAATTACTTGAAGCCTTGATCATATAAATAGGTCCCTTTACATTTTCTCATCTATTAGTTTTTCCCTTACTCAGTACATCTTCAGTCTACTGATAATAAGAAAACTACTCAACAATATAATTAATCACTCTCATGCTAATATTTGTGATGACTTTATCATAACTTCAAATTATTTATTGGACTTTATGGGAAAAACCCTTTTTTTTTTTTAAACTGTTCACCGAATGACTGACACTTGAGTTTGGCCCAAAATATTTTTTGTTTTTACTGATTTGATTATTATAATTGGATTACATGCGTCTATTTGGCGTATTGGGTTTACAAGAATGACAGTCAATGAAACAACACAGGTAGCAAATATGTGGCAGGGTCCTTGTAATGGTTTTTAACTTTTTGCCTGGGAAACTTTTGCCTGGGCAAAAGTTTTGGGTGGTCAGATCTGGAAAACAGACTTGGATAACAGACCAACATTTCAGTTTGGTTTATACATGCATCTGTAACTGCACCTTTTTTTTCCTTTTTACATTTGTGTTTTTGTTATAGAAATGATATGAACGAAACAGTATGCTTACCCACTGAAGTAAAGATAAAAAATGGTTCACAATACAGTCTTCTGGGTTAAATGAATCCTCATATCTATGTTTCATTTCTTTTTTTTGTGGCAGAGAGGAAAAAAGAGGATTATAAACTGAACAAGATTCTTTTTGAATTTCAGTGACAGTTGCATAAAGCTATTAAATTATATTTACTTTAGTGGTTATGCAACATGAACATTTGTACAATATTCTAAGTTCTTAAAACAAATATTCTGTCTTAAATCATAAAGATCAACAACAATCAATTTAAATGAATACTCATTCCCTGAAAGTTTCTGTTGATCATTTTTAAGGTGTCATATTTTCTTACAGAAAAGATGATTTCCCTTGATAAATAAAATGGAAAATCACTTTGGGTAAAGGAAGTTTAGTAGTCATTCCTATGACATTTTTTACAAGAATCTCAGGGGGGAAAAAGAAAGTCTGATCTATGTTTAGGCATAAGCATAATTTCTATTACGAATTATTGTAAACAGATATAGAAATCACATAATCTGTAGCTGAACTGTAAGAGTATCTGAAGGCAGAGGTATGAACAATCATTTTTAGATTAGAGAAGAAGAAGGATATCATCAGAAAAATAATTTAGATATGCAGATGATGATATATCCATATTAGATATGATTAAATATTTCTGGTCATCTATCTTGCTACAGAGGCCAATGCCTCTCTATAAAAATATGATGAGCTCTTTAGCAATCACAAACACTTAAGCATGAGACAATTTATCAGAACCATTAGTAAAGGGAAATCTATCAGAAAATTTATTATTTTTCAGCCCAGTGTGGCCTCCACCTACAGCTACCCCTCCAGGAGACCTGAGGGTTTTCCATGGGAAAGAACACTTAGAGAGTAATGTCATTTCAGTGGTGCAAATGCTATCAGAGAGAAAACCAGGGATTTTGCTGTATAATACTCTCCAAGTAAAATGCTATTATTTCCCTTCTAACTTATTTTCTAATTAAAATGTTACTTGGTAATCAAATAGCAGTTAGGACACAAAAAATAGAAAACAAAGAGAGAACTTCCACATGGGTTGAATTGGCTAATGTATCCTAGCAAGATCTGTACTAACCTTTTCTCCAGCAGAATGTTCAGTGCTGCTCCAGCAAAAATGATGAATAAAATAAGGTTACAGAAATAGCTGAGTATATCAAGAACTTCAGGCTTGCAAAGTTAAGAGTCTAGGTAGAATTGCAGAACAATCTCACAATCTTTGCATTTTGTGAAGTGGCTGATAGGACAAGTTGGCCCTGATGATAAATGCCTCTAAATTACCTGTTACTATTTATGAAGTAGATCTATCTTGTGACTAGTTCTTTGAAATTACCAATTCAACACTGAAAAAACAATCTTAAAACTTGCTAGGAAAGGAACAGATCACCAGGCAAGTAATGTAGTACTACTGACATAAACCACAGCGAACTCGTGTTAGGTAATGCAACCAATTCTGCTCGTTTGTAACAGAAATAATGTATGAAATTGTCTAAAGAACAAGGATGCTAGATTGCTTTCATGGTGGATGAATGACTATCAAAAGTTCTTGGAGTAAGGAATATTTTCCTGGAGTATTGTTTTTACACTTACATTGTTGGGGCTATAGTTTCAGCTTAGGCTATGGCTCTCATGTGTTTTGATTTTCAGGAAATCGAAAGTGTTCTGATTTATTGCTTGCAAATATTGTCCTCTTAAAATAGCAATAAAAATATTCATCATAAAAAAATTGAAGGATAAAGACAGCTGAACCAAATTATTTAGGAATTTACTAGTAATTGGATTTTTGTTTGTAGCTGATGAATCACTCTGCCTGCCTACCCTCCCTCTCCTCTTCTGCTTCAGTAAAGCAGAGAGGAAGGCAGTGGTGATAATCCTTCTGGATGGAAATATTTTACACTTGTTTGGTAGGTGATAAATGCTTCATTCCAAGGGAATTAGCACAGTGAAGATTCACTGAAGGAGTGTTTCTGCATGCACAATAAACAATCAGAGCCTTGTTGAATCAACAGTAATAATACTTTTTCTGTAGGAACAGCTAATATAGGAGCAACAACAACATTAAGTTTGTTTTGTTTTGTTTTGTTTTGTTTTGTAAATTTTAATATTCTCCTTCAGCTATGGTGTTGTGAACTTGTTAAATTGTTGTGGGGATTCTTTCCCTAGTTCACGTTAATCTTTTCAGTTAATTCTTAACAGAGTTAGCAAAAAATATTGCATTTTCTCAGGAAGCTAAGAAAATTGTAGGCAATTTAATGTTTTAAGCCAGATGAAGCATTTGTGATGATCAGCGTTACATCCACCATAAAATGTTAATAAATGTATATCCTAACACATGCAAAGGGTAAAATATTGCAAGGGAAATATATCTACTTTTTGTGGATTCCTATAATTTCTCTAAATGTTACAGCTTCATTTAAACCTGCCACTGAAAGAACATGCTTAATTTTTAAGAAAGGCAACTGTAGGAGAATTCTGTATTTCTTATCTAATCAACACACATTCTAAAATACTGTCGACAACATTCAGATTTTTTCTTACATTAATGAAAATAGAGTAATAAGAACTGCATGCATAAAATGAGAACCTGATTTGATGACTATAAGCTTTTAAAACTCTTCCAGATATGTAAATTCTGTTGCTTGGAATTTCTTCAGTCTGCATAGAATAACAAGGCAAATAATCTATACTAACATTGAATCCGAGCAATATGAGATTTAAAGGACAGTATTAAAAGAGTAAAGTGGAAATTTTTTTTGGTTTCTTGATTTTTAAGCGCAGAATGTAATAAAAATTCTTATGAAAAAAATGTTAATTTATGGACATTTTATGTTTTACTTTGGTTTTCCTATTCTGTCATGTATTATCCATAGTTATGTCCTAATGCACAATCATAAGGGTGCAGTAGAACACCAGAAAAAAAGAACCCATTAACCTATCCAATGGTAGATATTTCTACTACCAGATGTTATCACATGGATGTTTTTAAATTGTGAGCTTTCTGCTAGAGCTGAGTGCTCCATCTGTGACAGATTAGCTCCCCAAGTTGGAAATACTGCTTTCAGTCCATTTCCCTACTAGAGACTGAATGCATTACCTTTAAAAAAGCCGTGCTTTGAGCACAATTATCTTTACTTTGAAGCACCATTGTAAGAGAGTGCCCAGTGAATTCATGCTAACAGACTGAGCCACGCTTGCTCCTACTTGAAGACTGCTTCTCTTGGTAGTCTTTATACAGATTATTGCCATTCATGATCTGAGTACTGAAAGTGTTGGGGGGAGGGAGGATTTAAATTATTGTATTTTATTTCCCACCCTTTAGTTCATGGAATTCTGCCTTCAACAACATAGGATTGCAGGCTAAGGAAATGGAGACACCTTGCTGATATGTGATGTAGAAGAGAGATGAAGGAATGATAAGCCAGAGTGATAGCATCAGTTTGTATGTGATATGAATTGCTGGGGAACAACACATCTCCCCTTTAATATTGAGATAACTTCCCTTCACCTTCCCTTTTGCAGCTTTTGTGCCTAATGTCTTAACATGTACAAAGCACTCAGCCTATAAATACACTGTAGGCTGGTTTAGGAGGAATCTCAATTTATTTTTATAACTTCATAGAAATGATAAAATTACTCCAAACAAACTAATGAATGTAGAATTCTGAAGACATTGAATTAAAGAGTCTTTTCTGTTTTCAGTACATTGACATTAATTGCACAGCTTAAATTATAGGCAATACATTTAAAGTAACTATTAAGCTATGAGAAGAAAATCCTAAGAAGTCACACTATGGTATTTTTCTGAAGAAAATGTCTTTTTTGCTATTTGAAAAAAGGTACCAGTGATGACTACTTAGATCTTGAATTTAATGCTGAAATATTGTAATTGGTTTAAAGTCATCATATATAAAAGGCCATCAAAAGCTACATTTAGAGCACTTGGCTTATAATAGGTCATTTTATGGTTTTGTTTAGGCTTTCCAATATGCAGTGCACTTATGATGGCAGAAGAGAAAATGATGCCTCCTCTGCGGATTTAGGTTATAACATTTAAATGCTGCAGTAACTGGAAAAACTATCTGCATCTTAGTGGTAATTGTTAGTAATTTGTTGGACTGCTAAAAATCTTTTTGACATATGAAAAATAGAGAAATAAAATTTTTCTATGCTAATGGTGCAACACAAAAAATATCTAAATATTTTCAAAGAACTGATTTGGTGATTAACACCAAAATTTTTCTTTTTCATGGAATATAAGGTTTTAGCACTGTAGACATAAATAACACTTGTGGCAATAAAAATGCACAGCATTGGCAAGTCCATTGAATATATTTTCATGTAGATGAAATATTATGTGAATTTTTACTTTCAGATTTCTGCTTCTAAATTGGCAATAATTTTTTTTTTAACATTGGATGATATCCCATGGCCAAAAGTAGAACTTAATAATCAGCCTCAAGACAGGGGAAATGTTTGCTGGAATTAGTCAAAATCTTCTTGGACAAGTTATGTAATAAAGAAGTTTACACGTTTCATCTTTGCTTAAGACACATTTCCAAATAGTTCAAATAATGGATTTTGGATATGGGTGGGTTGGTTGTATGAGAATGATGATGGTTTTGCAAGGGGTGACTTTTATGGTGTAATACTAGCACACAAAGTATGTAGGGGGCAGGTTTAAAATAATAAAAACTGATGTTTAAAATATACTATGCAGAAAAAAGTTTTTTTTTTTTAATAGGTCTGATATTTTAGGGTATTCCTGTTTAATCGACAAAATTTGTGTATGTATGTTCTTCTTTTGTTGCCTCATCACACTGTTGGTACAAATAAATGAGCAAGTAGAGGGATAAGTCTTTTCCTTGTCTAATCTTTGGCATTATTTAGTGAATTACACTTTTAAAATTCTGTGAACATTATTAGGCACCATTTTGGAGAAAACCTTTACTGACAGGTCTGAGATGTAAAGGACTTAAAATATCTCAACAAATCTTTACCTGGGTAGTGGCATGATAAAAGAAGGCACTGTTTGTCTTCAGATTCTATACTGAATTTTGTGTTCTTTTATTTTTTATCTAGAAAACATTTAGAAAAATTAAAATTGGAGCAATGTATTTAGTCTTTTGTAATTTTGGTATCAAATCTTGAGACTTATAGTGGAAATGTACAGATCTGTTGTAGCACATCTTTTTGTTGAAATACATTAAGGTTCTCTTTTGAACTTAAAGATGATACAAAACAATGACGTTTTGTCAGATTATGAGGTAAAGTTTTTACTTCTGAAGATGTAGATTGTGATTATTAAGAAAATTTATTTAAAAACGTCTTGTTTTTCTTATTCTTTTCAAAGGCTGCAGACTTAAATTTAAATTTAGAATATTCTCAGTAATTATAATGTAATATGTGTAACAATACTGCAAGCAGTCACCTTCTTTCGAAAATTATATTATATAAAAAGAAAGGAAGTTAAGGAAAAAAGAGAGTTGAAAAGAATTACAGGAGATCTTCAATGCTGCACAAGAAGAGCTATAAAATTATTTTACAGGAGAGGGAAATAGATTTTTGTTGTTACTGTAAAGATAACATAATTAAGTAACCCAGTTTAAAAATAATGGGACTTTTCTAAACAAAAACATAATATTCATGGATTTGTGGTGCTTTTTAATGGGAAAATCTTTTAATTTGGCCCTGCTTTGCCTCATCATATGTATTGTCTGTCAGAAAAAGTCATTAGAATGGTAACTCATACTGAGGAAGAAAATAGACCCATATTTTGTGGGGAAATAGTAAACAGGTCAAAATGTTCCTTGAAATCTTAGGGCAGCTTTGCTTTTACACTTGCTACATACTCTTCTGTTTAAAATTACTTACTGTAAGCAGTGCTGTAAGTAATCAGTTTTAAGACCGTGAGAGCCTGTTATGATCCTCTAGTTTGATCTTTTGAATAACACATTCCTTTGAAATTCACTGAGTAAGTTTTCAGATTCTGATGGAACTTCTCTTATCTTATGGAAAGAAATTCATTGTAGTCTAAAAAAGATTTAAAATTATGGAAAATCCATTGTTCTCTGTTTTACTGAGTAGGTATCTCTGGGATTAAAACAGTACTCCTATCTCATCTGAATTTATTTATCTTCTATTTTCATCCCGTGCATCTTGTTATACTTTTGTCTGCTAAACTCAGTGTCTTGTCAGAAATGTTCTGTTCATATTTATATTGTCTTCCTTGTACCACTTGTCCTGTATCATCTTTACCAAGTTTCAACTATAAAATTACTGCTATTAAATGACTAAGTGATATAGATTAAAATTCTTAAACTTCTCTCTGTAACTCAGAATTCCTAGAACCAGAATAACTTTTTGAGCTCTTCACAGAACTCTTTTCTTTTTCAATTTCCATTCAAAAGTGAGATATGAGAGTTATTCTCAGTAATAGTCTCAGCAATGTAAAAACAGGGTAAATAAAAAGTCCAGTCCAAACATTCACATACTACATATATTTTCAGGGATTTGTATTTTATTCTTCATTATTTGATTCTATGAATTCTAGTTCATTGACCACTATAGATCTCAAAATCCTTAATGAGAATGATTTTCCTACTCTCTTAAGAAAAACTAGTTCTCTTAAGAAAAACTATGCTTGAGAAAGACAGATTTTTTGAGTGGACTCTTAAATGGATAAAAAATGGTTGGATGGTTGTACCCAGAGAATAGTGACCAATGGCTCAAAGTAATGGTGGACATCACTGACAACTGATGACCCTCAGGGGCCTATACTGGGACCTGTGCTAATTAATATCTTCATTAATGACTTAGATGAAGGGTTTGAGTGCACCCTCGACAAATTTGCAGATGACATCAAGCAGAGCAGTGTTGTCAATACATCTGAAGAACACAATGCCGTCCAGAAGGACCTAGGCATTCTGGAGAATTGGGTCCATGGGAATCTCATGGTTTAACAAGACCAAGGGCAAAATGATGTACCTGGGTTGAGGCAACCCTGGGTATCAACATGAGCTGGGAGATGAACAGATTGGGAGCAGTCCTGCTGAGGACTTGGGGGTGCTGGTGGATGAGAAGTTGGACATGACCCAGCCATGTGCACTCACTGCCCAGAAAGCCAAACGTGTCCTGAGTTCCATCCAAAGCAGCGTGGGCAGCAGGGCCAGGGAGGGGAATCTGCCCCTCTGCTCTGGTGAGACCTCACCTGCAGAGCTGCATCCAGCTCTAGGGTCCCAGGCACAGGAAAGACATGGACCTGTTGGAGTGAGCCCAGAAGAGGCTTCCAAGTTGATTAGACAGGGGTGGAGCACCTCTCCTAAGAGGAAAAGCTGAGAGGATTGGGTTTTTTCGGCCTGGAAAAGAGACAGCTTTAGTGTGATCTAATTGCAGCCTTCCAGTACCTGAAGGGAGACTGCAAGAGAGATGGGAAAGACTTTAGAACATGTAGTGACAGAAAAACAGGGATTTGTTTCAAAGTGAAAGAGAGTAGGTTAAAGTCAATTTTAGGAAGAAATTATTTTGTGTGATGGTGATGAGACACTGGAACAGGTTGTCCAGAGAGGTTGTAGATGCCTCTTCCCTGGAAGTGTTCAAGGTCAGGTTGTATGGAGCTCTGAGCAATCAGGTCTAGTGGAGATGTCTCTGCCCATGGGAGAGGTACTGGGTGATCTTTTAGGTTCCTTCCAACGCAAACCATTCAATTATTTGTGGTTCTATGATTCCAAAATTCAAGCATCCATCAGAAAATCTGTGATGTGTGTTCCTTCTTCCTCATTCTAAGATATTTCAAAATGTATTATTTTGAAAATCTTCTTTACTCTGTATTGTAGGTATATGTGTAAAAATGTCTGCTCCTCATGATTGTTCATCATTTCACCATTTTTTTGTCAACTGCAAGTTTTTGTTACCATGAATGTGCAAATTCTGGAATAATGAATATTACATAGTTCAAGTTCTTTGCACTAGCCCACTAAAAATTTCTTTTTGCATAACGGTTCCCAATTAACAGCTTTTTTCTGAGATTAGCCAGTGAACAAGTTTCAAAGGATTATTATGTGCTACAGGGAATTTTGTGTAGTGTTAATTTTTAATCTGAATGTTGTGCAGACAAGTGCCCTTACAGAAGTCATATTATGTCAACACTCTTTCCACTGTGAACTGAACTTGTAGCCTCATCAAAAGTTCTGATGAGATCTGTTTTCCATAAAACTGTGCTGATTGGCACTAATTATGCCACCAAGCTTTATTTCTTTAGTACTTTTATGTTGCATCAGCTTTTCTGCGATTTTGCCGAGAACAGAAGTTCATCTAAGCAGACCATAATTATATCGGTCATTTCATCTACCCTTTACAAAATACACTACAATAGACAATTGCAACTCTTTTTCCTTTCCATTATGTTTTACAAATATAGCCTAACACCTCCATTCAGAATGGAAAGTACAGTTTTGTGTAGTATGTCCTTGAAAAGGACTCTGGTTGCAGGCCATGGAACAGCTTGTCTGACACAGGTCAGAATATCTGCAGTATATATGCAGAGCTTGAGTATCGCTTACTTTTGTCATGACAGAGTGCATACTGACGATGACACTGGAAAGGTTACGACCTACTTTAACTCTTCTCTGCTCCATTAAGTTGTTCCATATCTCAGATAATCTCTTTCAGTGGTATGTTTTCAAAGCTTTTGTCACAGCTCAGTATTGTTGTCTTGTTCGTTATGGCAGGACATCACAGAACGCATGTCCCAGAGACACCATGAAGATCACGACACAGTATGTGTTGCTTTCAGTAATGATGGTTCAGACAGACTTAATTGTATCTAGGAAATAGAATATTTATCTATTATGGATCTGTAGTTCTCAATCTCACGATCTTTTTGTAGTTATAATCTCAGGGCCAGATGCTCAACCAGGGTAAAGCAGCATCAACAGGCAATGCTTTTTTAAATTACATGATGTCATTATGATTTTTGCAGCAGCTGAGAAGCCATAATTGTTCTGAAATGACATTAACACAATATTTTGCTTTTACTCCTGAAGTTACTCCTGAGTTACCAGAGTTGCATGGCATTACCAAAAACGTTTCTGACATATTTAAATATTTAGCATGGATTTGGACTATTTCCAATGTTTTTCAGATTAATACATCAAAAGGTTCCCTCTGAACCCTATTTCATACCAAAGAATAAACCCCAGAAAAGTAGCACAATCAAAAAAAGAACACTTTGGGAAAAAAAAAAATCTAATATTTTCATGCCTGCTCTTGCCCTTTCAAAGGTGCATTTTAGGAAAAAAAAGCTTAATTTTTCCACTTTACAAATCCAGTTTTCTCTTGTGCAATAAATGAGGTTGGCGTATACAACAGAAGCTATGAATCGTAATGTAATTTTGCTAGCAAATCAGATACACATTTTGTTGCCATTTTGATCTTGGAAAATAATTGGAGGACTGAGTGTTTTTGAAATGTGCCAGCAAAAAATAGTATGCTGGAAGTCCTTTTATTTTGAGGTGGCATTTCAATACATCAAACATCAGCAAAACTCTAGAGGGATTGAAAATACAGTGCAATAACCCCAGTTTCTGCGTGGAAGAAAAAAAGTGTAAACAAAATCTATTTGATTATGCATATTTATAGAAAGTGTATTAAAATGTATAAGAACCGTAAATAAATTTTAGAGAAAGTAAAATATGATCTGCATACTATGACACAGTTGAGGATTCATAGTAGATGTCACCTTGAGCAACTGCTATCAAATGTTCATGCTCATGTACATGTACGAAACTTAATCAGTATATTTTTCCACACAAAAATACTGCTAATTAATTTTTTTTCTTTGGAATTATATGAAATAACAGAGAATATCTTATTCTTTTTAATGTAGTTCACATTGCTCTGTAAGGAGTCTATAAAACATCTCTGATCCAGCATTCTCCTAAGGAGATTTTGTCTTAGGAAATTTCTAATGCAAATTGATTTTGGGAATCAAGCAAGTTACTTTCTTTGGATGTTTATGTAAGTTTGCTTCCAAGAAGTGAAAAACAAAAACAAATAAACAAACAACCCCAAACAAAAAACAAAATCTTCTCACTTATTCTAGAGGCAATATATTTAGGTTTGATTCCATGACCTGGGAAAGGCTCAGATATTGGTTTTCAAAGATGGTTCGCAAATTCCTCAAAACAGGTTTGAGGTGTTTTCTTTTTAAGTGATTTCACGAAATATTAATTTATAATAGATAAATAATACATATATTTATATATATACATATGGTTTTGGTATGCATATAATTTTCTGGTCTTGAACACCATTGACTTGTCTGTAAAGAACATAGGTATTATCAGTGTGCTATAGTAGTATCTGTGAAAAATATATGTGTTATCTGTGATCTGGGCCAAAGTAACTTGAAGATTAATTAAGACTGATAAATTTGAATCATAATGACTCTCCTTCCCAGGTATTAAAATTTGTTATTGAAGAATTCTGCTCAGTTTCCTAAATCTGAGACACAAATTTTCTTTAGCCTATTCAAAACATAGTACATATGATGGAAAAATTCGGTTCCTAAATTACAAAATGCCTAAATGTCCTTGAATTTCACCTTTTTTAAAGTGTATTATATTGATCAGCTTTTACAGAAGTTCTAATTAACTCTCACCCTTAGCTGAGACCTAATTGCAGTTACTCTGTTTATAGGTCGTATTTACCTACTTCCACCCAGAATTAGTCTGTACTTAGTAGTGCTTATTTGTGGCCAGAGGCTGTTGTGAGTCCTTAGTAGTAGACCTCAATGTAGTGTCTGACTTCCTGTAGGTGTGCTTTGTATTTCAATGTACAGTTTCACGTTTTGAAGACAACCATTTAATCTGGAAAGGCAAACACAGTCTCATCCTGGTTTCATCGCCTGAAACAGTACTTCTCTGTTCTCCATGGAAACTATATGCCACAAAAATCTGATTTTTTATCAGTACTATCAACATATTATCTTTTAATTATTATCTCACGAGAATGATAAAGATTTGTCTGCAAATAGCATAAAAAAACCCATCTCTTTATATTGTGATGAGGTGATATATAAATTTTGGGAGGCTTTTTTTTTTTTTTTGAACCTTAGTTTTACTAATCTTTCTTTTACTATTTTCTTCATTTGATTATGCTGCAATCTTTGTAGGTTATTTTCCCAATTTTGGCTAAGATAGAGTTACATTTTTTTCTTAATAGCTGTAACAGTGCTGTTTTTTTGATTTATCATGAGAATAATGCTCATAACACACTGGTGTTGTGGTTGTTGCTGTGTAGTCCTTACTCTAAATTGAGGCCTTTTTAGTTTCTCAAGCTCTGCCAGTGAACAGCCAGGCTGCTGATCCAAACTGCCCAAAGTGTTATTCTATATCATAGAATATCATGTCCAGGATATAAAATGAGGGCAGAGCATGCAGGACTGTTGTGGCTTAACCTCAGCAGGCAGCCAAATACCGTGCAGTCACTTAATCTCCCCAGCAGAATGAGGAGAGTCAGAAAAAAAGGAAAATTAATTGTTTGAGATAAGGAAAGTTTAATAATTGAAACAAAAATGTAGTACTAGTACTGCTACTACTATTAGTGATGATAATAATAATGAAAATAAGAGAGGAAGAGAATAAAACCCCCAAAAGACAAGGGATGCACAATGCAGTTTCTCACCACCCACCGACTGATGTCCATCCGAGCCCCAGGCAACCAGCCCCTCCCAGTTAACTTCCCCCAGTGCTATGGAAAATTCACCATGGATTAAGTATTGTATGTCAATGCAGAAGAGACAGAAGACTCTTGGACATTTTCCATTCTTTTCTGTAAAACTAGTTTTTCTCAATAGACTAGTTTTTCTTAAGTCTCATTTATTTTCATTAGCGGTGGTTGGAAAAACTGATGAAATGCTTCATTAATAAAACTAATGGTATAAAAATTGCCCACAAAATATTAAAAAGAAGGCCTAAAAGTGGACTTGTTTTCATAAGATACTGTGGTCATATATTTTTAAATTATTAGTCCAGTTTTTATAGTTACACTTTTTGAAGAAAAAAATGTTTGTGTTTGCTTTTTTACTGATAAAAATTAGGAATGCTTTTCCTCTATATTTTCCTTTCTGTAGAAATATAGTGTTTAGAAGGTATTTTAGAGACTTGACAGCATTATGACATACTAGGTGTGGAGAAAACTTAATTAGTTTATACAATGTGATTTTTTTCTTATTTAGATTTTAGTCATATCTACTTTTAAATTTCAGAGGAAAGGTGAAGAGGAATGGTTTCTCAATCATGTCCCTTGGCTTCATATCTAAGGATAATAAAACATACCAAACAGTTTTGAGGGAAGAGAAGGTAAAAACACTGATAAAATAAAATAAAATAAAATAAAATAAAATAAAATAAAATAAAATAAAATAAAATAAAATAAAATAAAATAAAATAAAATAAAATAAAATAAAATAATAAAATATACAGATTGTAAATAGTTGAGGAAAATGGTAGATGAGCAGAAAGTTTTTTTATTGATAAAAATTTGATTAATTTTTCCTTTTATTCCTTCCCACATTTTATTGTTTGGGATTAGTTTTTAGGTGTTGGAATGTAGTTTACCATGTTTCTCTGTATTTTTGTGTAATTGAATCAATTATTTTCATTTTTGGGAGGTATATAGGGGAAGTGAAAGGATAGCCTCAGTGCTAATTTTCAGTGAGACATCTTTATTCCTGCGCTCATTTGGGATCCAGTTTCTGAAGAAAATTTACAGGGGTAAATGGAGACTTATTACTTTTACTGAGTCTTCTAGAGTAGAAAGAACTTCAGTTGCCTTAAATTTTTTATCTGCACTGGAAAGCCTGGGCAGAAAGAAAAGACAGCCATGTCAGGGCAGAGCTCCTCTTTTATAGGGTGTCTTGCCTTTCTTCAGCTTTTGAGATGTAATTGCTCAAATACGAAATTGCATTATGAATATGCAACTTAATGACTTGAAAATGTTACCATTCCAAATAGTTTTGGTACCAAGGAAAGTGTAAATTTTTTTCTCTGCTTTTTTTTCTTTTATTTTAATAAGATGAAAAACTAATTTTGATTTCTTTTTCTGAAAGACAAAAGTATTGCTTTATTTAACAAGAAAAAATGGAAGGAGTAGAATGAGTTTTTTGAGGAACAGTCACAAACTTCATCAACTCTTTCTACAACTGTATGTCTCATATTGTTCTTTCTTAATATAAATACAGAGCAACATCTATATTGAGCATATGAACATATACGAGTAATTTTCAAATATAAAAGCAATAATACTGCCAAAAAATGATAGTTCATTGCACACTTACCTCTCATTTACCTCTTCCTTAGATCAAGGTTAGATTCTCTTAGATTAAGAGAAACACATGGAGTAGCTGTTAGTGGCTACTCCATGGCTTAGAGTGTACTCAGAGAAAGAATCAAAAAGTATGGAAAGGCTAAAATTATGCTTAATTTGCTTTCCCCTGAACACTTATTTCTGTATTACATGCATGTAATTTTCTCTTAAGAAAATAAAATCCAGAGAAATGGTGAAATTATGAGGCTAATGATAATTCATGTTTTACATATCTGTCTTTTCCATGGATCACCTTTTCATGCAGAAAACATGTACTCTTTGTTTTCAGTCTGTCCTTAAGAGTTGTGCTCACTGTGCTGCTATCAAGTAAATGGTCCACTAAATGTTAAATCCAGGATAGATTATAATTCACGATTACATTCAAAATTTTCAATTCCATGTAGGTTTGTGTATATCCAGAAAAAAAAAAAATATCACCAAACCTACCATATTGTAATTCATGTTATTGAATTATGAAGACTGTTATTAAGGCATTTGGAAAGGGAAGTCCTAATTTATTGTCTTTTTGTTAAGGTAATAATACACACAATGTGAATAATGAGTATACACAACTTTTACATCAGGACTACGTTTATATTAAGTGCACAAAGTGCAGTCTAAAACAGAAGCATGTTATTTCTGTTTGTGACATAACTTATTTGTTACACATTTTGCACTGGATATGGATTTAATATACATTTGCATATTACACACTTGACATTGGAATGGGCTGACCAAGGGAGTTGGTGGAGTCACAATTCCCAGAAGTTTCCCAAGAAATGACTGAATGTAGTGTTATGGCTTGGTTGGCATAGTGGTGCTGTCAGTCAAAGGTTGGACTTGACGATCTTGGAAATCTTTTCCAACCTAACTGATTCTGAGGTTTTCCGGTCTCTGCACAGAGTAATAGCAATGTCTTCTTGAAAGCTGCCTTTATAAACACAAACTTTTCTTACAGAATAGTCAGCCCTTTGTTAAGAGTATGTACAGTGCTTAGCCATAATAAAGACACCTTTTTTTCCATGATAAACTTTTATTTGCAAGCAATACAGTAACTAACAATTAAAACTCATTGTATATCAGAAACTAATGCATGCAAAGGTACCCACTGAAACATCACGTGAATAGATTAAAAATAGTTATGCAAACTGCATCCTGATAAGACAGACCAGTTTTCTTTGCAAATGGTTTGCCACAGGCACAGTATTAACAGAACAGGAAGACAAATCAGACATTTCAGCTCCGTGGCTACTCCTTGATCTGACTTCTTATCTAAATTACTTATTTTAAGGGTGCCTAATAATCTAATTACACTGCATCTAAAAAAATATGGCTTATCTTTCTAGGAAGAATGCCAGCAGTAGTAACTAGGAATTAATGCCAACAATAGTCCAAAGCAGTTTTCACAAATTGTCCCCAAATATTTCCTGGAAGTTTGTATGTTAATGTTGTTCATTCCATGCACTAAAACAGGCTTTGCAATAGCATGTACCAAATCCTCCCAACCAGTTTAGCACTTTACTGCACAAGCAAATCTTTGGTTTATATCCAAAAATGCTATTTTGTCTGCTCATATTGCAAGAAATACCCTAGATATTTTCTAACTGCAAGTCTTGTCTGCACTGATTATGTCCCCCCCTGGAAATTGGCACACTGAGTTACCAAATGGTTTCTCAATGTTATGCTGAACAGAGAGAGGAGTGCCAAATACCGAATTGTCGGTGCTATTTTCCTTAGCACCTGGGATTTTCTTTGGAAAGGTCCCAACCAATTATTATGCAGGTCAGAATCTGGTTACCTTATGAGATCTGACGAGATCGCAACCTGAGGAGACACAGATGGTGAGGCATTCCCATCATTACCAGCATCCACAAGCAAATGAACTACATTTTGTTTAGATCTGTTTCCAAGGAAACTTAATATTTGATGTATATAATTAGGTTAAGTGAGCTAGAATCCATGACTAGATATGGAACTATATTTGCAGTGCATGGATAATAAATCCCAGTTATGGACACATGGCAGTCCTAATATCTAAAATTTGTGTAAACAGCAGAGGGATGTATAAGAACACTAACTCGTTATATGGTTGGCCACTGACTATAGGAAAAAAAAAAAAAAGAGCAAACCAAATAAAACTAAATAAAAAAAAATTAAAAAAAACCACAGTCCTACCAAATGAAAACCAAAACATCTTTGTTTGTGTGAGAGTTTCCATACTTTTGGATAATATGGAAAGAAGAGCGTATATCTATGTATACATAAATCTATGCATATAAAATGTATGAAATCAAAGGCTGCAGACCTGAAAGAATCATGGGAGAGATACAGATCAGGAAAAAGAAAACTAACAGGAAAAAAAAAAAACAAAAACTTAAATCTCCCTTCTGAGACAACTGAACAAACAGTGAAGCCCACAGGAGTGATTCCATTCAAAAGACAGAGGAGACTGTTTTAAGAGTAGATACACCCTAGGATTATAGGGGAAGCCTAATCACAGGGTCATAGCAGTTATTCCCACTTTCTGACTCTGTGAATACCTTATCAGTTTACAGACTGGAATAACTCCCAACTGGAAAAATTTCCGACTATGAATTTACAAAGTTCATTGCTATTAGATCTACGTGAAATTTCAGCCATTAAGTCGGAGACACTTGTGTTTCAACACACATTATAGCTGATAGGAGTCTGTATTTATCTGGGTGATGGGAGAGCCTAAAACAGGTCAAGGGGATTTCACATTCATTTTAAATCTTCTAATCATTATACTTTGAAATACAGAAAAAGACGTAAACACAATCTTTTCAATTTTGTAACTGATATATCATAAGAGTACTCCTGGTTAGACAATGCTAGAATCAGTTGTTTAAACATGCTTCTCATTTGATGTTCCACAAATATGGATTCTTGGATTCTGCAGCAAAGATAAAATGCAACAAAAAAAAAAGTGAATTAACAAAACTGAAGAAATAAAACTTGCTACAAGTGAAATGCTACTGTCCAAATTGCATATACATAAAATAAAGGATCTGTACCATCTGCCTCCTCTGTTTTTTTTGAACTCCAGAAATGCCCATATTTTCTGCCAGTTGTTGCTTTTCAGTCTTATAATCTTTCCAAAATCTCACTTGATTTTTCTTTTTTTGAAGGATCTATTTTTTTCTTTCACAGAAGTCATGTTGTGCTTCTTGTCTCCCTCCATATCTGAATGCCTTGCTCATATAGTTGAATTGCAGTGCTTTGGCTCAGGAATGTTACAATCCTTTTCATTGATCACAACCCATGACCCTCATGGAACACCTGCAATTCATCTACAGCAATAACAATGAGTCTGCCTTGATACGATTTATTTGCCTCCTTTTTTCACTAGCTTTTTTGTGTTTCTGGGCTATCATTTCAGCAGCAGTGCAGCTTTGCTTATAATATGCATATTTCTGTCTGGAATGTATATGAAAGAATATCAGTCTGATTAATATGCTAAGAAATGTTATCTTTCTGACTCACTTTAGGGTGGGAGCAGACAAATGTCTGAAGAAAGATGCTTTTTGTTTCTCTTGTGTGTTCTCCAATCCATAAATAAATACAGAAGAGAATATAAGCTACCCAAAGGAAGAAAACACTCTCATAAAATGCTAAGACAGGCTTGCTTGCTTACCATTGTGAGATAGCCAGCATCTCAATCCTGTCTGCAATTATGATAACATTTTGCTTTACAAAACTGCTGCAATTAGCATATTGAAACATAGTAATTTCAAAGTAGGCTGTTTAGCTCAAATTTATCAGCATTTTCATTGCATAGAATTTCATCTTAATAATCCATGAAGGTCAAGCTATTAGCAAGACACACACAAGCTCACAAAAAACATGCCTGAAGCACAGTGGAAAATTCATGACACTTAAGTGACTTGGCTATAATTCCTTTTCATCTCAACAGCCTTAAAGCTCTCCACATGAAAACAGCAATAGCCTTATGACATTTGCAGGGCAGTGTGTTTTCTGAACATTTATTTTCTTGACTTTTTTTAACCTAAGGGTAGTGTTCAGTGTCAGCATATTTGCAGAAGCTAAAGGCAGAAACAGAATTCAAAACTGTAATAATTTTTCATAAGAGCCTTACAATAATTTTTAAAAAGATATGCCTACATAAGTGCACTAAATTTGCATTTGCACAGTATTTTCTGTGGATAGACTGGATTTTTATGAAGAGAAAAAAAAATCTATTTCATTTTTTAAGTCCTTTTTTATGCCCCGCGATATTATTTCTTATACATATGTGTTCCTTTGACTTTCTGAAGTTGTTTCTGTGAAGTCTACATGAGGCTATACACTTTAAAATTTAATTTATCTAAGAGGAGTTATATCAGGGTTATTTTTACAATTTGCGCTTCAATATTGAGATAAGAAATTAAAGCATTTGACCACTAAGGCTCCCTGTGTTTTGATTTTTGCAATGTAAAACAAACAAACAAGGCCCCCTAACATTCAACAATTTTATATCTACTCTTCTTCTACAAATGCACCATCGAGGATCCAATTGCATTCAAATTTCATTCACTCTTGGTTAAGCTTAATGTCATGGATATAAATTGCCTTCTCAATGTCTTTGGCATTGGATTTAATGAGAAACTTTTGAAACATTTCATGATGTTCTATTTATCGTCCTAATCTTGATCTCATAGGGACCCCCATACTTTATTTTTAGTTTACATTTAATTCAGATTCAGCTCAGATGTTTTGCTGAATACTGTGTGCACATTTTTTCTACCTTACTGATCCATCAGCTGTGCAAAATTCCATGTCGTTAGTAGAGTTAATGGGGCAAGCAAGTGTTCATTGTCTAATGATAGATGCAACCTGATACAAAAGTAAATGAAACAACATTTAGTGGAGTTTAATAAAGAAAGGTGGGGGAGGATTCTGCTGCACAAGTGAGTGTCAAGAATGACAGTAGTCAGTGCTAAGGGAGTAGAAAACAGGCAGCTGATGTCAATATTCAACCATTTATAATAATTAAGACACATGCTCATTACCTGCTGTGTTACGGGTATCATAGAATCAGAGAATCATTTAGGTCGGAAAAGACCCCTAAGATCATTGAGTCCAGCCATTAACCTGACACTGACAAGTCCATCAAATTAAAATACATTTTCCCTTGCAACTTAAGTTATTAACATGCCTTCTAAGGGGAAAGGGTTGGTGCTGCATTAGGTTTTTCTCTTGTTGAACCAATTTTAAGCTCAGCTTAGGAATGCATTGCACTATGGCCTAATCATTAATGACAAAATGGTTTCAGTTTTGAGCCATGTCCTTTACTGGGGTGATTTTAGGTTATTATTTAGTATAACGTGTTCTGCTGTGAATTTTTTCACAGTAAGTGTAGTTGGTATGCAGGAAGAGCTGCATTTTGACAAAATAAATGCAGAGAACAAGGAACATGTTAGATCACACAGCTTCATTATGTCACCCACCTGTAGAAATTATTACCTCCTGTCCTATCACTTTTATAGAATAGTTTACATTCTTAAATACCTACCCACAGGGATCAAGAAAATAAAATTTTATGTATTACTTCTAAAGCTAAAAGTAATCAGTTGGAGGAATTTGCTTGTCCTAAAGCCCAAAAGAACCAAAAATCCAGTTATTTCAGCATAGGTCATCATCTGTGTACTACTTCAGGGGTGCAAGAAAACAAGTTTTAGTTCAATGTAATGAAACAAAAAAATCTGACTCCAAATAATTACTTGTGTTTCTAGAGGTTATTTATTATTATGATTTGTGTTCCTTTGGACATCAAATCCCTAAGTTTCCTTGAAGTTATAATGACCAAAGTCATAAGTTTAAGCATTGTATTTTACATGCTTACATATGTTTCTAAGTGTCTTTGTCTTTTGTTGCAGTGGGTCTGTGGGCCTAGCTTGATGTCTTTTACCTTTTTAACAGAGATGACTATTTGCTTAAGTACAGCAAGTTCTTTAGTCCTAGAATTAATTATTAATATTTACACAGTTGTCTTGGTTTGGGTCACCTCAGGACAGTAGTACATATGAACTCACAGAGAATTTTTGAAAGAAGAGAAATAATTAACTGGTTTCCTTGTGCTAACTAGTATCTTTGACTTTATGTAATTCTGATCCATGACAATTATCTTTCATTTTTTCTAAATAACAAATTCCTAAAAACAGTTTCTAGGTCAAAGTAACTATCTACATTTATCTTTAGTATACCCATCCTATTATTCTATTTTGTGCCTTACTAATAATGAAAGCAAACTAGAAGAGAAGGTTTCTTTTCCAGGGAAGCAGTATTGTGTTGAGAAGGGTTTTATTATTTTGTTGGTTACTGAATCTGTTAAGAGACTTACACCTCAAAATAAGGAATTAACTTACCAAGAACTGAAAGTGATTGTAAATTTTAAGTTCACATGAGCCATGAGCTTAGATTATTTTCCCAGTAGAAGTGAGCCTGATTAACTTTCCCTTTCTGTCTCATGTCAAGTATGTGTGTGTATGAGCATGCATGTGTCTGGTTAGTGGAAGTCAAATTGTAATTTTTTGTGGGATTGTTAAACCTTGCAAGATGCAGTGCCCTCCAACAACAAGATCAATTGTAAGTCTTATTTCTACCACCAGCCTCTATGACTTCATATAAAACTCCAGATTTCTGATAAACTGTCATGGGGAAAAATGATAAAGTGATTTATACTCAATTTTGCTGGAAGGGAGAAATGCAGAGGCTGTCAGTCTGGGTCTTCAGAACAAATGATTTACAGTTCATGAGGCAGCTCAATAAGACTATCATTTCCCATCAGCTCCTATCACTGACAGCCACAGATTTACTGGATGGGGAAAGAGAAAATGGCTGAGTTTTTGTGCAAGGTGAGTCAACACTATTACTCCATCAACCAGACTTCTGTTGACAAGAGGCTACCATGAATATTTGATAGTAGCTTCTTCCCATAAGTGCCTGTAGAAAGTAGTAAAGCTGTTCTTTCATTTGTATAAAAACAGCCCTTCATCTCTCTGTTTGGATCAAGTTGAAAATGCCCATTTGTAAACTGCTAAGGTTTTGTGATTTATTTTGTAGGTGTGCATTTGTTTCACTCAGCAGTCTGTTTTGTGCCACATGCCTTATTTATAGCCTTAGCCGAAAAAACAAAAGAATCTTCAATCTGCTGGGATTTTGTATACAATGCATTTGTCACTATCCGTCTCACAAGACTGCAATACAAACACAGCCTCAGAGCCACCTGTGCATACCCAGAGGAAAGAGGACTTTCATCTGCCTCAATTACAAATTGTTAGAAATATCTGTGTTCCAGTTCCAGGAAGAAAAACATTCATGTCAAAGCCAAAGTACTTGCTCTGTGTGTGCTCATGTTAAAATAGATCAGCATAAATTACTTCTATATTATCCCAGGTTTCTCTTGCACAGAACTTTCCTGGCAATTGTTGGTGTCTGTACAGAAAGCTACTATGAGGATATTTGCACAGCCAAATTTCTTAACAGAAATCCAGATTTGCTTTACTGATTCATGCTAAAATATTTACATTTTCTGTAATCTTTATTTTGACTAATGGATTTGGTCCCTAGATGTCAGCATTAAACATTCTCTTAGGCTGGACTGTTGTGTTACAAGGGTGAGATAGTAGAGTTATAGAATCATAAAATATCCTGAGTTGGAAGGGACCAATCAGGATCATTGACTACATCTCTTAGCTCTGTGCAGCACCAGCCCCAAGAGATGTGGGGATGTGCCTCAGAGCATTGCCCTGACGCTTCTTGAGCTCAGTCAGGCTTGGTGCTGTGACCGTCGCCCTGGGGAGCCTGTTCCAATGCCCAACCACCCTCTGGGTGAAGAACCTCTTAATGATATTCACCCATAACCTCTCCCAACACAACTTCAGGCCATTCCCTTGGGTTCCATCACTGGTCAGCACAGGGTAGAGATCAGTGTCTGCCCCTCCTCTTCCCCTCACAAGGAAGCTGTAACTGCAATGAGGTCTCCCCTCAGTCTGCTCCAGGCTGAACAGACCAAGTGGCCTCAGCTGCTCCTCATACAACCTCACTTCAAGGTCCTTCCCCATCCTCGTGGCCCTCCTTTGGATGCTTTCTTATAGTTTAATGTTCTTTATGTTGTGGCACCCAAAACTCATAGGTGTTATTGCCAGACTGCTTTTTAAGATAGAGATATACTCCCAAAGGAGAATTTTATATATATGACCGTTGCAAACAACGCTGTGATGTTCTTACTCTCCCTGATATGTCTTGTTTACCTGATTCTATGTGCAAGTCTATGTTGTGAATCAAACATTACTATACCTGTATCAGTCAACAGAAATATATGTCTGTCCCTTATTTATCTGCAGAAATGAGACAGTCTCCAAGCTTTTGCTTGTGTCCATAGATTAGACAAAACAAATTCAAATACCTATTCAGTTACAGAAACTCCTTCAATCATGTGCCCGCTGAAAATAAAAGTTGAAAAGTTCACACAGAAAAAGAAAGAATTCAAATTATTACCAAATATGTCTTTCATTAGGTATTGGATCTGGCTGAGATGGTGTTTCATTTTGCAATCTAAGAAGACCAAAGCTATACAGGCATTGCAGGTGTGACTAACCTAGTGCCAAAAGAGTTACTGAATGACAGGCTTAATTTGATTTGATCCTGCTATGAAGATTTAGAATAACATAAAACCTTTCTACATTTCTGAAAAAGTACAGATAAGACAAATATTGGTAATGTTAAAATGATAACTTTAATTTTTAGATCACTGCTAGCTGTTTTGTTTTGCCTAGGTTATTTTCCCATGTGCTTGAGCCATTCCTGTCATTACTAATAGGTACTATTTATTTTTTCTAATACTGCTCTGCTTTCATTTGCTTAAATGACTGAAAGCTGTGTACCAGTTCTGTCTTTAATCTTTTTCTCTTAAGCTTTGAGTATCTCAGTAAATACACTTTCAAAAATAGAAAAAAATTCAAAGTCAGATCAGATTAACGGGTTTGTCATTTAATAGACCATTTTTTCATCTAGCAATAATAAATGCGAAGAAATATTTTCTGATTTGTATTCCTCTCTCCTGGAGCCAGAGAGGACTGAAAAGCAAATTGTGTCATAAATGGATCAAACTCTGTGTAACAGAGTAAGGAAAGTATGGGACGATTACAATCATATAGTCCTTGTGTTTCATATCAGTCATCTGTCCTCTTAAACTCTAAAGAACATAGGGAACTGCACATTAATCTAGTCTTGAGAAATCCTAACAAACCTATCACCACACATTTTTCCACTCCTTTTGGTTTTTCATTTAGCTGAACACAGGAGACAGCGATCCTACGGCAGAGCCTTAAAATTCTCTATGCAAGAAGCAGGAACTCATAGGGATTACTGCATCACTTCAGGTTTTGTCTTTTTAAGTTCACATAACTGACCATAAAAAGGGATAGCAAACTAGCATTCCAAGGCACCATGAGTATTATCTCACTGCAACTGTTTCCTCTCTCTCCAGTGACTAAAGCATGGACCATGCACTGGAACTGCATTTTTTTCAGACTATCAGAAGATTTTTCACATTCTTAAACATCTTATTCTGTGTGGGAATATCATGGCAAAAAGGCAAGGCAAGGAAATGGAGAAAGGATGAGGAAAAAGGCAAGAGGCAAAAATAGAAAAAGCAGGAGGAAAGAACTGGAAGAGGGAAGATGAAAAGAGAAGGGGAAATGGAAAGAACAAGCCATACATGTCAGGTTTTTCAGCTAGCAGGTACTTCAGAAAGTTAATTATAACTGGAGTTGAGGTTATTGTTCAGGATTTCTCTTTGAATTTAATTCAAATTTAAAATTGGTTTGTGTTTCTCGTAGTCTCAGCTATGAAGCATGAACTACAAATCATAGTTTTATGAAGACTTCCAAAATTTGAGGTGGCAATAATTTCTCATTTGAGTCAAGATTTTGTCTAATTTTATCCTGTTTTCCACTTCACAAAAGATGTGTCCATCTTTACTGAGAGTACTAGGAAAGTATTTGCCCATCTTGCCTAGCTATAACTGACTATCAGACACATTGTCCTGAAATGTTCTGAATCAGCATTTGAATTTGAAGAATGTTCTGAAATATTCTTTATAAAGCTATGATGGTAGCTGTTACACCTTTAGTCTGTTGTCATATTTCCCAAATTAACTATATCCTTTTTGACGTTCTGGATCTCAAATGATATTCCAGATCTGCAACGCAAGAAGAAATGAATTTTCAGTTTTAGTCCACATTTCACATTTGAAAGATATTTGTGTCACAGAACTGCTATGAAAGCTGGCAAGACCTGCAGCAGAAGCAAACCAGAACTGAGATAATCAGGCGGGATGCATGTATAGCTGAAGAGTATCACATGGACATTTCCACATTGCCTGCCTCAGTGCCTTCCCACGATTTCTGGCACTGGTTCTAGTATTTTTTTAACATCCTGTTGAATGCAGTCTTATTCTTTGCCTCTAATTTTGTACTTGCAAGGACAAAAAAACACAAATATGTGGGGTTTTAACCAAAACCCGTGGACAACCAAAGGATTTGAAGTCAGTGCAACAATGTTCTGACTTCTGTACATGAATCAGCCCTTCTGTACAAATATTAGATATTAAAATTGTCTTCAGAAAGAAGAAAGTATCTTGTGAGTCTCTCAGTTACAGAATTTCAGGTGAATATGTGCATGATTATATAACATTATCTCCATTTTACTTTCTAGTAAAACGAAGCGCTCTTACAGGTTGAGAGACTCTGTAAAAAAGATAAGAACTTACTAGAAAGTATTAATTGCTGTCACAGTTATTAATGGATTAATTATATAAATTCTGGTGTAAAACTGAGCTTGTAAGAATGCAGCTGAGCCATTTTCAATCCCTGTGCAGTTGTACAGCTAGTGATAGGTGAATCTGTCACCAAATTATATCACTCCGCTTTTCTCACATGGGCTAACATGAAAGTCCTTTACAGGCTGAAAAATTGTGTATCTCGCTCAGGGATCAAATAATTTACTTTCTAGTAGTTGAATCACTGCTAAGATTTCTTTATTCTCTGTTTATCAGTAATGGAGTGCTGTTTGTGTACAGCAGTTCAAGGTGTAACATGACAACTTCTCCAATTTCTTGAAGTAAAATCATAATGGATAATGTATAAGGAGGAAAACTGGACTCAATACATGGTGCAGCTAGATGAGAACCACAGTAGGCATGCTGTTGCCTTATTTGTTTGAGTTAATAATCTAGATTTTCCAGCAGTGTTCAAGAATTGGAGTAGAATCAACAGTGAGGAGAGACTGAAGTGTTTATAATAAAGTTGAGGAAGTCTTTACAGCATACCATCCTGGTACCAGCAGAAGCTTTGAATGTTAACTATCTAATGATACTATGTTTATTCTCTTAACTTAAAAGGAGCCTATGAAAGTTTCTTTCTTTTCATCCATAATTAAGAAGAAAAAAAAAAGAGGCCAATTAACAACAGATAAACATTAAAGGCAAAGGCACGTCTTGACATGGAAGATTTCTTTAAGGCTGCCATCATGCTTATGGCAGAGAAAATTCCAGAGAAAAGATAACTTTTGTTCTTTCTTTTTCATATCACTTGATAAATAAACTAAGGAAATTACAAAGAGCTAGATTTATTGAATTATATGATATGAGACTGACTTGTCTATACACTACTCCTCAGACACAGTTCTGGCAACAACTTGATGGTGCAAACCATAATGAAATACCTACCTGTCTGTGAGTGTAATTTACTTGAACATTGCAATGCCGTACATGCTACAAAGCCTAATGTATAAGAGTCAGGGCCAAAGTGGAGTCCACATCTCTCAGTTACATTTGCTGCTTAGGCTAACATATTTCTGGAGATGAAATAAAGGATGCTGATCATCAGCAGGAGGAAAGGGACAATTCCAGCTGTGTGTTTGTTTTAGCTAGTTTCAGAGATGCAGGTATGACAGGTGCAGAGGCGCTGCCTCCCTCCCACCCTGTCTCCAAACTCACAGCCCACAGTACCCTGTGGAGCTGGCTCATGGTCCCCATTGCATAGCTCCACCATATCTTCTGCTTTCTTGTCTATAAGAACTTCTGCTTATTCAAACATTCAAACAATGACTCATTATGCTTGGGGAAAAGATGTGAAATGCCTGGAAGTCCCCTGCCATTCCTATCAGAAGGGTTCTCAGAGCATGATCCAGATGTTATCAAGGGCAGAAGTGAGAAGGATAACTGCTGTAATACTGATGATGTATTGGAGGAGAGGAAATATGTCACTGCAGCTTTGGATTTGAAGTATATGCCACCCTGGGCAGTTCTCATTGGGTCAGGCAGAGAGCCAGTCCACAGGAACATTGGCTCTTCATTTAGCACAGAAACACTGGGGAACAGGGTGATATGGCAGTCACCTGCCATGGGGAATATTTCCAATTTCCCTTCTCACTTGGAAAAGTCAACCCTAAACCTCCAGCCATACTAGAAAGTGATTTAGCAGCAATAGTCACTTTTGAAGTAATAATACTCTTTATCCTCCAAGCGTAACCTGTTATATAATATAAAATTCTTGATCATTTATACTTAAGGCATTGAAGATATGGCCCTGTGATTCTGAACATAGGTACCAAGACGCCCACAGGGATCTGAGGAGCATCATCTCCTTCCTTATCTTCAAAAGTCATAACAGAAATTGCAGTTTTGCATGAAATATCTTGATTTCTTCAAATTGATGATTGCCAGTGGCAAACTTTTCATTTGGTGAATTTGCATCCAGCTCCCTTTTGCAAGATGTTGAGAAAAAACTAACAAGAGACCAAATTCATGTCAAACTTCTTTTGTAAATGAAAATCTGTCACTTCTGTTGGCAACAAGAACTAATGATTTGATTGTCACATAGAATTTGTAGCAATCCAGTTCCAACAAGCTGGAAAATTCACTGACATGCAAGAATTATTTGTCTGCCTAAACATCCAGATACATCTAGAAATCATTGATGCACATTATATACCATTATTTTGATTTGTCCAAAATGTGCATTTAAAAATAAAGAGGGATTGAGGGTCCCCCTTGTTCCACAAAATGACAGTCTCCAGACGCATCTTTTAATTATTCACTGACTGGTTGGTATTTAGCACGACTGATTTCCTTCCCACTTGTATCAAGAAATAAGTCTTTAACCCTAACCAAACTATTCCTTTTTAGGAGTAGGCTGTCTTAATCACTTTGATTTCAACAGTGCCAGAGTGCCTCTGCACATGCTTGGCCATATTGATATGAACTACCAGGTCTATTGAAGGTCTTACCCGAAACACTCATAAATGTTCTTGCTTATAGCTCTTAACTATTAAAAAAAAAAAACGAAACAAAACAAAAAAAAAAAAACAAAACCCCAAAACCCCTTTGGTCTTTATTAGTGGAATTATGGGTTCTTTAGTAGTTATTCATATTCTTTCTTAGAAAACTTGCTATGCATCATATATATTACCAGAGCTATGAAGGACAGATTTTCATTGCTTTCACAAACACTACATTATTAATAGTTTGTTTCACTGGACACTGAATAGGAACACTAAGAATCTTTTTTTTTTTTCAGTTGAAAATTCTGTTTCTTAATTCAACTTTTAAATTTTATGTTGATGATTTACAGTAGAAAACATCAGCTCCATTTCAAATCAACTAAAAAAAAGATATTTTTATTTCTGTCTAAAGGAAGCTTGCCTAAGTCTGCCAATGGAGCATGGAGCACTTTTATCATAGCAAATGAGTATATTTGTAACATAAAATATTTCCAAAATCTTGGTATATTTTAATTGCCTTTGTGCATTTCTGACTGTGCTATGGAATTTTGTGAAGTTCCTCCACCTTTCTCTGAGCTTTTGATGATCCCTTTATATCCTGTTTAGACTTTATTATCCTACACTGTGAAGAAATTAGTAAAACAGAATTACACTCTTATTTATGCTGAGTTAATTCTTTGCACTTTCTACTGATATTTACCTGTTGAGTTTGCAATTAATAATTTGTGTCATTATACTGAACTTATGTAGTTTCTTTGTGGTATGTCTTTTGTTTTTGTATTTTTATTGTCAAAGTGGCTTTATTATGCTTTGCTATGTTTACTAGTTTATCTTTCTTTAGCTTTGTTTTTCTATCTCAAATATTTTTTTAAAAATGTACATATCCTTTCATTCATTCATTTTATTTAACTTTATGTTTATTATTCGAGACATTTCACTTTTCTTAATTCATGACACTTTCCTCATTAAGGGATAAAACTTGACTACTAATACTTGACAAGACAATTAATGCAGCGGTTTTGGGAAGATAAACTCTGCTTCTTTAATATGCTTGGCTTGTAATAGTTGGAGTTTTATTTCTCTGATTACATTGGCAGTGGAAAACAGTGAGTATTAAATCTTCAGTGTAATGTCAGATTTTACTTAGCTTTTTATGATCTATATCTTGCTCTGCCCCTTATATAAGAAAAAAAACAAACCTCAGTGAAGTGCACGTTTATTGGACTGAGTTAAATTTTGAAGCTTTACACTTTTCCCTTTTAGTGTGATTTAAGCTATCAACGTAGATGGTCTAGTTGCTCAGCTTACTGTTCTCTGACTCACATAGCAGGTGATTGACTGAAATGTTATGAATTTTTATTCCAGTGCTTGTAGACTACTTCAACAGTGGTATAAAATGGCTTGTCTGGTCAGAGGGGACCCAAGAGTTATTTTTTCCACACAAGAATCAAACAGAAGCTCAAATAAAGCTTGTCCTTTTTTATTTTCTTGATTCGTGTTACTTTCTTCCCTCTGGGATGGAATAATTAATTTTGTTCCTTTCTTTAAGGGAGAAAATTGTTTTGATTTCCCAATTGGAAGTGAAGATCTCCATGAACGCCCAAGCTTGTATGGGGCTGTGAATCTTGTTCTGAGAAACCTATTTCCCCGTTTTGATTTGACTTCAGGGAAAGGCATCAGATATCCTAAGAGTTACTTCAGTGCCCTTGAAATCAGAATCTGGATCATGTTGTTCTTTAGAACTGGGAGACTTCAGCTCATAGAATCACAGTATCTCAGAAAAGGTGAAGTTGGGAGGGAGCTCTGGAAATCATCTAGTCCACACATCCCAAACACCACACTCACCCTCCCCATTCAGGCAGGGTCAGCTATAGTAGGATGTCCAGGATGATGCTGTTCCTGATGAACCATTGGACACAGATGGCTCCCCTGGCTACCAGGACCCTGCTGACACATATCCAACTCTGCATCAACCAAGACCCCCAAATCCCTTTCTGTGGCACTGCTTCCCAGCATCTCACTCCTCAGTCTGTGTACATCCAGGGGTCATCCTTCCCAGGTGCGTAATCTGGCACTTTCCATTGCTGAAATTTGTCATTCAGGTCGATTACCTCTTGGTGTTTCACTTGGTCCTACAGAAGACTCCAGCTCTCTCATCTTCATTCCTTTCCATCAGGTAATTTCCTTTCCTTGCTTTGTTGATGAGGAGTCTTTTCCTCCTCTCTCCTTTCTTTGGGCTGCTGTGGAGAGGATAGGACTCCACAAGTGCCTGAGCTCATCTGGCCCCAGGAATCAGATTTTAGGCAATGGTTAATGCATTGTGGGTAATTAGGAAGCTCCAGTCTTGTAACAAAGGCAGTGCCTCTTGGAAAGAAACTGGAAGGGAAAAGATAACACATGAATCCTTTTTTCTGAAATATAAGCAGGTTATAAATATTCTTAATGTGCCACTGCTCTGTAACTCAGAAATTATAAACATTAATAGAAAGTAGATTTAAAGCCGTGATAGTGCCTGCTTGTACTTGACTCATCCTAAACCACCAGTATAAAGTTCCTGTTCTTTAAATTTAGTTTTGAATCACAAACTCAAAAACATGCCCTGAGCTTAAGAGACTGGAATTTCTCCTAAAAGTAGGTCACAGAAAAAAGGATGTGAATCATTAAATGATGCTATCCATATCAGAAGAGGAAAGTCAGAATCTTATTATGTACTGTTCCAGACTTTTAAGTGCTGAAACCTAAAGCTGAATTTCAGTTAACATAAAATACCTTTCAAATTTGAAGTAAAAAATAAAAAAAAATAAATCTGTCAGCAAAAATATATGAATCTTTGATAAATTCGTCTATCAATCCCAATCATATTCCACACTCAATGCATGCATAGACTTATGGAACTGTCACACAAATATTAAAGGAGTAATAGAAATATAAATTTATTTTATGTCACTGAGTCCAATACTTCAAATGCTGAATATTTTGATGCATATTTAGGATAAAACATTTATCAGAAAACATTCATCTGAATGGTAAGATAAACTGAGGGATTCATTAATACAGATAGAACACTGGTTTCGTGATGCAAAATGGTTTGGACAAAACATGGGAGGTTTGTTAACAAATAAGAACGGACTGGTTAATGCATAGTGAGATGAAGAAATAATTAAAAGTTGTTTTTCTAGAACAGATTGTTAGAGGAAATAAAATATGTACGCTATTTATTTGATAATTTGCTGATTTCCAGAATTTCATTCAGCCTTTTCCATAATGTAAAGGTATTTATAGTAAAATGTTTTTTTAAATTTAATCTTCTTGAACTTTTTAGCAAAATCACTTTACTTCTTAAGTGGTTTTATGGTGTTTGAGAGCTTCGGGTGTGTATGTTTCATATTGCTTAAGAAATCTACCACTTAGGAGCACAGTGTAGGAGTTCGTAGTGATGCATGAAAAATAGGTGTAGCCCAGCTGTGAACCAATATAGAAGGCCTGTAAAATACATGTCACCAAAACTGTTAGTGAAAAAGCCAGTTAAAATCATGATAACTACAATGAACCTGGATTGTTCTGTGTAGTAGTTTTACTGGGATTTTTCAAGATCCCTCTCCACATGTATGATCATTTAAATATGATCCAGTTATGTTTAAAATTAGAACATTTAGAGTTCTCCACAAATTATAGTATATATCTTCCTTTATATAGAAAAATTCTTTTCATTAACACATATGCCATCTAAAGATGTTGGGGAACAAAACCCTGTTCTTTTTACCATTTTACTGTGGCTTGATTTTGGGAAAATCAGTTAACACTGGATGAAAATTTTGAAAAAAAGTCTTTGAAGTTTGGCTCCTGTACATTAAAGTCTGTTGACATATTTTTCAAGCTACTGAATACATCTGATTATTGTAGTATCATTTTTATCTCAATGGAAAATTTTCACATAAACAATATATTTTCTAAAATTCATAGAGGAGTGTTTCATCTTCATAGTGAAAGACTGGTAATATGGCTTTTACAAACACTGGCTTTGGTGGAAAATTGGGAAATATTTCCAAGGAGTAATTTTATAGATACACTTAATGTATTTGTTTGCCTAAAGGAAATTATTTTTCCAGCTGGAAGGGTTTGAGGTTTTTTGGGGTTTTTTTTTTGCCAGGTCTATGTATTGATCAGTGCAGGAATGATTGGTCTTTCTTGGCTAGTTTTTTCTCTCATATGGAGGGAAGTTTATACTTGAATTTTTTTTCAAACTTCTCGGGTATTTCAGAATGCTGTTTGCTACAGGGGTTGTTTTAAGGCAAGAAAAGAGAATAAAATGCAGAGATGCAAAAGCATTTCCTGTCTTAATACAGATTCAGATAGAGTTCAAAGGAAAAGAGAATTCAAATTAAAACTCAAATGAAAACTCAGTGTAGTCAAAAGTCTAGTCAGCCATACTTATGGCAAACAATGTCTAACACTGTGCCAAAATTAATTGTGTATGTAAATGAGAATACTGTAATAATGCTCTAGTACATGGAACACTGGCGTGTCACATCTATGGTCATTTAAATCTAACCTGAGGTTTTAACCACAATTAGAAGAGTGGTTTAGGGTTATTACCTGTTAGACAGTAGTCCCCCATTATCCTTAATAAAGAGAATATAATTTATCACAATTAGGCTTAATTGGCAATTCTCAGTCTGTGGTCAGCAGAGTGTCAGGACTAAGACAGCATGGACAATTACTTTATTCCTTTCATACTCGAAGGTGATTTTCCTCAGCTCAGTGATAAACAGTATGAGCATCTCATTTAAAAAATATAAAAATTATTAATTCATAATCTGTCACATATTTCATTCAAGTTAGACATTCTAGTCAGTTCAGTTAGGGGACATGGCACATAGAAGATATCTCAAATTATATTACATTATATACACAGAAATTGAAAAAACATGCTTTACATTACTCACACCCATTATATTGGCAAGTGCTGCTGAATACTACAATGACAAATCTTCATATGTTTAGAGAGAATAAATAAAACCTAATACCTCTGCAAACTCACCTGTCCCCCACTCAAACTATATTTTTTGAAAAGCTGTACCCCCATTCAGGCTTTTTCCTCTCTTCTGTAAGGTTTGATATCCCATTCTACTGCTGCTAAGTGTTACAAAACTGCAAGTTATGCTTAAATTTAATTAATTTAATTTGATTGCTTCAGGGGACATCCTTCCTTATCACCTTCTTTTTTTTTTTTTTACAACAATCTCTATGACCAGCGCTGCCAAATGCAAAATGTACATAGGCAAAAAACTTCTGGCACTCATCTGCCATTTGTGCAGTGGCTTCATGGGAACAAGGAGAAATGTTGGAAATTTTTTTAAAAATCTAGGTTTCCTTCTTTTTATACATGTGGTTTTTGTTTTTGAAAATCCTCCCAAGTGTTGTAGTTTGAGATCAGTGTTAGGGTGAAGTATGAAAGCATGGCTCTATTTCAGAAGTAACTAAATAAAAACCCAGCCTAGCCTGTGATTTGTTCAGGTCACACTGATCTAAAAGTCAATTATATTCCTAAGAATATGACACTAAATGTAGACCATTACCTTTCCCTGGAAATATGGGAATTACTCTCTTCTGCGAAAACTGTTGTGAAGTGACTTCAAGGTATACAGGATTTTCTTACTGAATTTGGTGTTTAAAATACAACAGTGATAATATGATATGAAGAAAAAGAAAATCTGTCAGCCTTCCCTCACAGTGTTCCATCTTTAGCAAAGGCAATATTAAATCTCAGGATGTTTTTGTTCAAATTATATGTTGTTGGTTTGTTGGGTTTTCTTTTCAAAAACGATGAATGAACAGAACAGAGCTGAAGTGTTCATGGGGCGTTTTGTTCTTTAAGGACACATTGAGAAGTAATCATTTCTTCTCAGGGTTAAACACAGTATTCACTTGCAGATGCTGTTCTCACCAACAATCCCTTTTCATTACACCAGCGTCACCTCTTCAGCCTCTGTAAGGACACTTGTTCAACATCAGAAAGCATATACTGAGTCTCTATGAAAAGTAAAAATAGATGCAGATGTGGTGAATGTAGCCACATATTTTGATAAGCATTATTTATGGAATGGGAAAGGAATAATCTTCCTCAAAGCAGCATAGTGCAGCATCTGAAGAAATCTATGTAATGAAGAATCAAGATTTTGCTCTTCCACTTGAGATATAAGATCTGTGTCTCAAAATGTGCTGGTTTTGACCTAGGAGCAATGGAGAATTTAAACAGTCTCTTCAGTGCAGTAACAATGCGATACATTTATAGAACATCTTCCCGAGTTGCAAGGGGCCTATCTGTGATCTTTCAACATGTCAAGCATACTAGATCTCAATAATTTCTTATGTGCTGAAAGGAAAAATGGATGTTGTTTAGGTCTCCTAGACAACAGACTATGCTTCAAAGGCACACTATGTAATAGGTATTTATCTGATTCAAATCTAAAATCCAATTTAGGAGTGAAATAACATGACCATCTGGCATTGTTTTACTGGGCTGCTTCAGAGGGACAAATAAAACTCAGCCAGGCTTCAATACTATTCAGTTCAAATGTTGTTCAGTTTGTGGGGGTTTTGTGTTTGTTTTTGGGGTTTTGTTTGTTTTTGTTTTGTTTGGAGGTTTTTTGGGTTTTGGTGGGTTTTTTTCCTTTAATTGCTATCTAGACAGAAATATTCCTCTTCCATTTTCTTTATAGAAAAAAATAATTCCATTTTTGTGTATTTTTAGTGTGATTTTAGTGTATTAATCTTTTTTATAACAGTGATTTTGCTTTGTGTAAATTATATTTTCCAAACTGTCAAAATCTTCATATAAACCAACAACTAGTAATGTGTTTAATTCTGGTTCTTTAAATATTATTTTCTAAAAAAGGTATTATTCCACTTTCAGACTTATATTTCCCCTTATGGATAGTTTACCTTTGCCAATAAATGTCTGCTATGCCCAGCTGCCAACCCAGGCACCAAAGTAAAATGAATTAGACTGAAATTTTTGTAACTGGATGAAGAAAGGGAAATATTCTTTACAGATTTTTTTTTAAGTAATTAAATCAGCAATACTTTCATATCTACTGATGATGACATCTTTAAAACCACAATTATGAAAAAATCTCAGTGTGATTTCTCACATATCATATATATTATCATATATAAACATTGGTTTGTAGTGTTGATTTGAGTAAAACCAAATGCTCTAATGAACTAATGTTCAGCCACATCAGATTTCAGGTGAAAATCCAGTTAGCTAAGGCAAATTTAGTTTAACTTTCTTATAGGGCTACTTCTTGAAGAAAGAAAAAAAAAACCAAGAATGAAAATACTTTGAATTATAAACAATGTGGACAATCCTTTAGTAGTATTTTATCCCAAAGACATAAATTTTCTACATGAATTGTTGAATTTTGGCATTGGAAACTCATTCAGAGTCTCCATTCCTCCTATTAAATAAGTCTAAAGCAGCATTAAAAAGTTAGTTTCTCTGAAAATTAATATTTGAGGTCCCCCGGATTAAGAAAAACATTTTATAATTTGCCTCCCAAGTAATATTGCTTTTTTTATCTATCAGGAAATATAATGAGTTTGCTTCTTAATTCATTCATTGCTTTTAAAATTTGTCACAGACACAGCCTCAAAAGTTTACAAATCAAATTATACCTTTATAAAATTATATGGACTTGACAAATAATCTTTAATTTAAAGTACCATATGTGAATATATAAGTAGATATGCTATTATGTGAATTAAAATGTAACACAAATAGACATTTTAGCAAGTAATCTGAATAGAAAACAGACCTCTTTTTACTGCCAGTTCTTATTTTCAGAAGCCGATACTTGCCATATATACATGTCTGAGACAATCCTGATGCAAAATAATAAGATAATTGTAATTAACACATCTCTTTTTTTCTCTCATTAAAAAACTTGATATATATTTCTAGAGCAGCTGTTTGGCTGTCAAAATCAGCCATGTAGCTTTTTCCTGTTAAGAAGTGTTTGCAAGAATCTTTTTACTGCTGAAAATAGTTTGAAAGTTTTTTAATCTGTTTCATCTCAATGTTAACTGCACTGCAGTTATCCATAGGAAATAAATGTAAATTATTTTGTTTAAATAATTTCCATTGAAATGTATGTGCACTTTAAGATGAGAAATTAAAAGATAAAGGCAGAAAAAGAGATAAAATTTAAGTCCAGTAATCTTGCAACTATAAATTGCTAGTAATTTTTTTAGATGAGATTTCTTTGGGATGTACATATAAAGTGGACATTTTTTTTCTTCCATCATACTGGTTTTCATAGTAGTGTGGTATTTTAAGGATTTTTATAAAAGCTTATCTCAAGCTTCTGCACCATAAACCCCTGACATGGTGAAAAGAAAATGCAGATAACTTCCGTGGGACTCTTCCCTGGTATTCTGATATGAGATTACATTTGTGCTGGAAGGGTGCGGAAGGGTAGGATATGGGATCAGTGTCTAGGTAAGGCGATCCCAGTGAGTTAAGGATTGCAAGGGGTGACAGACTGTCAAGTCACTGACAGTTGCCCCCGCCTGTTATGATACAATTACTAAAAGATGCCTCTGCCTGAATTAAGGTACAAACAAGACCATAGGCTGGAGTCAATAGTATGGATTTTCTTTAACAGCAAATTTGAGGTAGAGAAATAGAAAGAAGTCGGAAAAAGAAGGGGGCCAGAGGGATGAGAGAGGAAGAGAGAGAGAAATGGAGAGATCAAGCAGAAGATAATTACCTCCCATGGATGCAGTGGCATCCTGCTGGTCCTCCTCCCTCCTGGTCTTCTCAGTGGTGGGGGTCTCAGAGTTGTTCTTCTGGTGGTACCACCTTTACACAGTTCAAGTCTGGGTATCCTCAGTGTGGTCACAGATGTTCCTACAATATGGGCTCACATGGGTATAAGTATTTGTTACCTTTCTCACAATCTGCACAGTAGGAATTTTTGTCCAGTGTGCTAAACAAGTCTTCACCTCCATTAGGCCAGGAATTAGAACCTTCCTGATGTTGCTATCTGTGCTTATCTCAAGTTTCTGCTGTTGTGGTTTATACTGTAGTTCCTTCTGTGGCCTTGACTGTTCCTTGAGACAGACACCTGCATGCTTTAAATCCTTACCACATCCCATGGGAGAGCTGTTGCTTGACCTGGACTGTAAAAATGCTCTGCATTCTTCTCCAGTTTTCAAGTTTCACAGTTGTGTGACAGAGGCTCTTGATGCACAGAGCAGATCAGTCTGTAATCTACTCAGTGTTCAAAGCTGGAAGAATGCACCAGAGAATTACTGGATATATGTGTGCACATATTCTCATCTGAAGCTTCTGAAACTGCTCTATGTAATAAAAAAAGACACCGGATATTCTTATGGTTGAGTGTTGTATGGATGGAAAGAATTTGTTTTTACTCTCTGGAAACTGAGAGCTCAGAGCTATAATGTATATTTAGTTTCCCAAATGCTATTAAAGGCTTTTTCAAGGTAAAAGGCTTTGCAGTAGCACGGTCTTCATCTCATATTGGCATTACTTAAATTTTGTCAAGTTATACTTAATGACAGACTGCTGGAAAAACTTCAGAGTACACATGGTTTAAGTACTGACATTTGGCCACAGATGCCACTATGAGATCTCAACTTGCTATTGCAAATAGCTAGAATATTAATGGAGAATTAAATCTCTATACAAGTAAAAGATGGAGAGAGCATCTTCTTTTCTGCTTCCCTGCCCTGTCTGAAATACTTCTCTCATAACAGCTGCATTTCTGCCAACTGCCTCTTATTTCCGTCAAAGAACTATAAAAGCAAACTGTCCTTGCCATTTAGGAAAGATGTTGACAGGAGGCAGATGCAGTGATCCCCTGCATACTTATGGCATCAATTCTTTCCCATCAGCATCACACATGAGTAAGTGACTAACTGCCAAATGCCATTCTCGAGAATGGAGACATTTAGACAGTGCTGGAGAGTCTAGTCTGGATCCCTAAAACAACAAAACTCAAGGTCTCATCTCTGAATAAGAATGAGCTTAAATAATATCAAACCTGAGTTTATTACTAAAGGAAGTAAATGGATTTAGATAAGGCAGTAAAATTAATGAACTTCTGTCACAGGTGCTCCTGTCCCTTAGTAAAAGAGGTCATCATGCGTAGAGCTCATAAATACCATGTACCAAGTGAAAGTTGTCTTTTCTCAGTGCTAAATTTGGGTGTGACCTGTGTATGTAACTGTAATGCCTGGCACACCAAGCAGGTGGCCCAAGAAAGCTCTGCAGATGTCAGCGTATGAAACATACAGTGGTGGTGGATCTAAACAGTCAAGAGCTCCTGCAATACACAGGCAGTGAAGCAGCACCTGAGTTCTTCAGGCCATTGTACTTTGAATGCTGTAGTATGTTTTCAGATTAATAATGAATTGCTTTGCATGAATGAGAGTAATGTGAATGATAATAACTGAAAAGTTATAATGTAATGTAGGCACAGTTTCCATGGATGTCCTTGAAGCTGGTATGCTATCTGCTAGGAGTTATTGGATAGCACGTGCCAGACCAGGCTATGTGGCCATGAGGCTCTTCAAATGACACTGCAGAGACAGCTGTTGGAGAAAAAAGATAATGGTACCCTTAGCCCACCCCCCAAAGTGGTTGTGGACTTTGGAAGTGGTTGGAAGCAAAATCACTCTCCTTACAGAAATTTGTGTAGCTTCTCTTTCTGCATAGTGTTGTACAGTGTCAAAGCTAAAACTCCTCCCTGTTCTCACTTTCTACATAGCCTGTTCTGCCTCTTAAACAACTGTAACTTTTCAGTGAAGAAAGAAACAACTCCTTAGAAGATGGGTTTTAGAAATAAAAATGGCAAACATTTCACACTGTGTAGAGGTGTGATATGTTGCAAGTAATCTTGGAAGAAATGCAGTAGTGGGCAGAGTGCAGGTGGAGTGTTCAGAGCTGCATGTGTAATTCACACTTAGTGTGGTGGGTGCTATAAAAAAATCAATACATAAACTGGAAGGCGGATGGAATTCATCACATATCTCTGCTGTTTGTCACCTGAATATCCCCAGTATGTTTAGAATGCATGCGTATAATTTAATCTTATTTTCCTTCTTAAAATACATGCTAAATGCATATATAATTTCTATACACAGAACTGAAGTGTTTAGTGTAAAATATGCCTAGGATGCTGGGAAGTTTTAATTGGAGATAACTCACACAGTGCCAGAAAATGCATCTTTTCCAGTATCACATTTGCTCCTTATCAAGAGATCTGTCATATCAGTGTTTCATTTTGGGTAGCTCATTCTGTTGAAATGTATAATAATTACTTTACCTGTAACAAAAAAAAAAAAATGCATTAAAACAAAACCTATTAATAGTATCCATCCTTATCACATCCTTATTAAATATATTATCCTTCCTTTTAATAGCTAGGCCAAATGTAAATTTCTGACAAGTAAATATTCTGGTTTTGCCACTTGATTGACATCTGCAGTGGAGTCTTAAAAGTATGAGGAATGATTGACATATCTATGTGTGTTCTTGCTATGGTAAATAAAAAGTGGCCTTTTGGCCTTTGATATGATATTGAAAAATTATTTATTAAAGGGGAACAGTAGGAATTTGAATTGCAATATAGAATTTTCAGTTTTCTGAGAGGTACCTTCCTGCTAGTTTAAATTGTAAACATTTGAAAATCCAGTGTAAATTGATGTTATATTTACTGTGCAGCAGTCACTTCAATATGCTTGCCTCGAAGCCTCAAAAGCAAAATCCTATGTATTAATCCTATGGCTTCAGAAAAGCAGGGAGAAAAATAACCATTGATGCTTATAAATACGAAGCCTGCAGAGTACAGGTAAAAGAAATTTATAGAGAAAACCTTGAAAAATTCCTGCTGCAACATCAGCCAAGTTTCATTTTGAGCTGTTGAGCCAGAAATGTGAGAAAATGAAGTGACTGAAGCCTGTCAGAAAAGAAAAACAGGTAGTGGAGTGATGATATGAATCCACAGACGAAAGCATTGAATCCACTATCTTCACTGCCTTGATTAAAGACTGTTACTATTCAGGTGAATTGAAACCTTCACAGAAGCCATGGTGGAGATGAGCACAATAAAAAGTTGTTTTTCATCTGTAATTCAGTAGCACTCTGAAGTAAGGAACCGATTTCTTTTTTTATTTTTTTTCTGCAACCAGGTTATATTAGATGGCTTACAGGAAGAAATATAGATCATGTACGTTTTTTCCAGTAAATACCTTGGTTTACAGAACATGTTAGCAATCAGATTAGGCAAAACCTACAACACAGATCAACTGTCCAAATATAGCTCTACCTTACTGGTATAGCTTATATCTTGACTTCATTCAGTTTGCATAAAACATGCATCACATTTAGCCTCATTTGAAGATGAAGCTGAACTTTGAAAATACCACAGATTTCAACACACTTTGATCTCTCCTGATCCAAATGAATACTGTTATTTCATCCCAATTGTGACACAAAACAATCCTTTTTCATGAAAAGAAAAAAAATCAGTTTTTTTCAGGATTGTGAACTTTGTGGTTTTGTTTATGTTGTGGCTTTTTAGTTTGCTTTTTAGAATTCTTTGGATTTTATTTTTTGAGGTTTTGTTTTGTTTTGGTTTTTTGTGAGTAGAAAGTAATTTTTATTATACCTTCATCTTTATAGCATTTTACAGCTTGTGGACAGATTAACTGATCAAAGCCAGAAACATCACCCCTGGAATACTCCCGAGGCACAGATGACTGCCAGGGAGGAGGCATTTACATGGAGCTTTTTTATCCTGACTCAGAGCTGAGTACTTAATCTGAGTCTCCCACATTTCAGTCACACCTCCTATAGGCAGTCGCTTGGTGCTTGTGAGTAAGTCTTCCCAGAAACCTGAGTAGGAACTTCTCCATTTCAAATAAATATTTCGGGGAAGTTATTTCAAATGTTAGATTTTTCCTGGTCTGCCTTTATTAAAATGAAGATAGTATTTTTGCCATAAAAAATCTTGTCATAACATTACTAAATACATTAGTCATGGCAGGCCAGGGCCTGTAAATATCAGGTATGTGGAAAATGCTCAAACACAGTAAAGGAATTATCCAAAATTGGAGGCTTGTCAGGAATTTGACATACATTTAGGTGAGATTCAGCAAAACATTATAATAAATCTTTCTACTTCCTTAATATGAAATAAGGCCTGCATTTTACAGCATTCCAGAAAGAATGACTTGGCTACACTCTCCAGAACACATCAAAGCAAACCTCTGTTCTGTCACTCATATATGCATAGTAGCAGAAATTATGTACTGAAGTTCAAGTGTCAAATAATTATTTATTCCAACAGTTCTTAAATTGACTTGACACTATTTCAAATCCATGAAGTTAAATTAATTCAGAATCCTTTCTGTCTCTCGGACAGTTATAAAACAAAATATAGATTTTATTCCTGATTTGATATGTGACTTGTAGTTGTAGCATTCAACAAAGTATCCTTAGCCTGAAAAAATAAAAAAAGTCACTATATTCTGCTTTGTTGCTGTCTTGTTTCTACTGAAAAGCTTTCAAAAATCAGGGGAGAAATCCCTGGTGATTTTAACAGTAGAGAACTCAGCTTTTTCTATATGCTTTATCCTCTTTCAGTACTCTTTGGGCATCACTGCAGAGAAGACAAAACTTTCAGCAGATATTTCTTAAATTATTAGAATAGGAACTGTGTTTTGAGTTTGCAATATAAAAATATAAAAGTCAGTAATTGTTCAGGGCTTTGCATAGAAGGAATTTGTATTTCAAGTGGCAACAATTAACAGTACCATGTGATTTCTGTAAGTAATCTTTATGGAATAAGGTTGTAACTCAGCCTTCTCTGATATAAGTTTATTTAATTAAACATGATTTTATTAACTTTTTGATAAAGGAAGGTCTCTCTAGCAATTTAGGTTGTTGATAGTTCCTTTCTTTTACTGCTTAAAATTGTATGCATCATTTCAATTAACTCTTACACAAAGTTATTCAAGAACAGCAGAAAAAAGTCAATCCTCCTAAAGCAAATTCATATATCAGACATAAAGCCAAAACAAACTTGCTGTTGCATATTTGTAGTTTATATCTGTTGCACCTGAATGCAATGAAATGAAAATTGTGAGTTAAAACCAAAATGATAAAAGAATATCCCTTCAATGTAATTTCCTTACTCACAAAATTTGGCAGGTTTTTCCAAGACCTTAAAGATGAAAAATAGCCAAAAAGAATGAATGCTTGATCAGGAACTTTAATTCTGTTGATTCTCTCCTCATGAGCTGATCTTGTTTCAGCAATTTAAGAAACTCATTACCACAATGAGTTCTTCCCATGATAGTAACAGATAACATAAACTAGATTGCTTGCCTTCACAGACTCTGGAATGCCAGCCATATACTTCAGTGATGCTGTTTCTTTTCTTTTCCAACAAGTGCCAATTAACCTGAGGGGAAATTCAAGGTGTTTGTACATAGCCCTAACTGTTTAAAATCTGATTTCCTGCCATCTCTGAGTGCTCATGCAATATGCTGACATCTATAGGCACAGAAAAATATTTGTCTGGTTGACCTCTTCTCATTAATTTAGAAAAACAAAAAAGGGGAATTTCAAACTTTGATGCATTTACAAAGTCTTCTTCACACTTTCTTTTTGGCCTGTGTTTTCGTGCTTTGGCATTTAAATTCTCAGATATTATATTGTTTCTTTTCTTCTAGTCTGAGTGCAAATTTCTTAATTGTAAGATAACTTTTATTGAAGATGGAGTCTTTTTTTCTTTTTCTGTTCAAAATCTTAATGATGAGTGTTCATTGTGTAATAATACTCTTTGAGGCTGTACAAAGTCACTTGAATTTGTGGACAGCAGAGAGCAAGCTAAGAATAAATCACACCACAGACCCTGGATTGATGCACTACCCCACAATTTAATGGATTTAATGGCTAACGTAGATATTCCTATTGTTTACTTTGAATCTCCTTCCTATAATTTGAACACTTCCCATCATAACATCAAGCATTTTGTGTCTTAGGTTTTACCTTTTAATTTGCTTTTATAAATTACCCTTGCTTTCTCTTTTGGAAATTCTTACCCAGTAGGTTTTATGCTTTTAATGTGTTCCCTTCAAGGATTTAGATAATGCATATTTTACCATGACTATTATGAAATGGCTCTTATAGCCATTATGCCTTAAATCAGATTCTTCACGGCTGTACCATGTACCACAAAAAGCTAAGTAGAGTATTTATCTATATGTAAACTTATATATATATAATAAGAATATAATTAATTGGAAAAAAATACTTTACCTAGCACTGGAAAATATCAAAGACTGAGGATTTCACATTAAAAATAAGGTATAAAGTCTGCTAAAATGGTAGAACACCTTCAAAGCAAAATATTTTTAATAAAGGCAGTTCCGCATTCATCTACTACAGGCAAAGTCTTAAATCTATCATAAATATAACTGCTATTATTGTATGATGGAACAGTGAAAAGCAGATGGACCTTATTTGCAATAATGTAGCTGGGCTGAAGGTATTTTTCCGCTTCTCTTCCTGCATTAATAATGACAGGTGGTGTTGAAGATAATTTCAACCAGATTATGATGAGCTGTAGTTCAAATTCAAAGACTTTTTTTTCGGCTTCTCATACTTGGTATATGAGTGAACATACTTTTAAATGCAATTCTTCAAAAACAACATTTGAAGATTTGTGTGTGTGGGAGCTGATGAGGTTCTTGCCTTTTCTGAAAAGAATTCTTTGAAAAACTTAAAAAAAGGCATATTTCAAAAAAATATTCTTCTGACTTTCATGTGAAGATACCTATTTTGATATGAAAATGCTTGTAAATGGAATTTCCAAATAGCAAATTCCCTCCATCTGAAAAAAGGATCACAAACTAGGTGGAGAACAAAAAAGAACTTTGTGCTTAGTTAAGACCTTGCAAGCTGACAAGGTAGTGTGTTAATTGCAATCTGATTGCAAGGCAGATTCTCTTTTTAGGAGAATAATTGTATACATTTATGTGGTACTCGGTTTTCCTCACAGCTCTGTGAGTTACCTTCAAAGCTAGCACAGCCCTTGAAGAGAATTTCAGTTTCTTACTCACATTCTTTGAGTTTCACCTTCTGTGTTATGTGTATTTATGCATATGAATGTATGCAGATATATGCAAATGACTGCATAAGCTGGAAGTTTCTAGAGTTGTTTAACTCTATGTAGTGGGAAAACAAAGCACTATGGTGCTTCGTTTATAACTTAAGTAGGCAAAGAAATGCTTTGGGAAAGGGTTAATACTTTTAGCAGCCCTATTCAGCTGAATGAAAATATATGTTAGTGAAATATTAAATAGAGTATTCATGCTTTCTGTCATTCCTTTGTGACGAAAAGTTTCATTTTATGAAAAGCTAAGTATGTTTTCAGACTGCAAATATAAATAAAGAAAAAAATTCATTGAGTCTAGTCACAAATTGGTTTTGAGTGACATCTGAATTATCAGGCTTCAGTAGTTGAAAAAAGGTAGCTACAGGTATTATTTGATCATTTCAAAAGACTGCTTGGGAAAAACACTATAAAGAACAGTGGCAATTGACCATGTAACCACTCATAGTGTTTGAATAATTATATTTTCTGTGAATGTTTATTCAGAATGCAGAATGCAGAATGCTTGGTAAAGCTAAAATTCTATGCAGTTTGATTATGCTATCTGATGTCCCTCTGCAAAAGTATCAGAGTATCTCTGATACTCTGCGAATGCATCAGAGTAATAACAAGGTGCTGCCTCAGAATGTGCTTTAATTCATTTTTGTCATCAAGAACCTGAGGGAAAGATGGTGGCAGATTCCATGGGAGCCCAGATTCCGCAGAGCCCTAAGGTCAGGGGCTCCTATCTCCTCTTTGTAATCAGTCGATTTTCTTTGCTAGCTGTTTTGCTCAGCTGAATCCTCACCCCTACTTTCAGCAAGCTTTCAATCTAGTTAAAAATTAAGTTTAAGCAATGAGTCCCATCAGTAGTGAGTTTTTTTATCACCTGGGCTAGGGTTATACATAACCATAACTTCAGAAAATCCTCAGAAGATTCAAAGTAATGCTTGCCCTTTTCAATGTGAGCTCACTGAGACAATGAAAAAGTTATTCAGAAGACAAAGATATATTTCCCAAATCAATTCCTTATCAAATCAATTCCTTATCATAAAGATGATCTCTATAAGACTCAGTTTTTTTCTTTAAAACACCTCATAGTATTTGAGGATTGTTGAGTATTTCAACTTGATAAGAAGTATTTGGTAGATCTTTGTAGCATGCTGTTAGGTCTCACTTGCATAGTGCAATTGCTTTGCACAGTAATCATTTTCAGACTTGGGCTTTGTTACTTACTGCCCAAAGCAGCCAGGCAATTTGCAATACTGGCAGGTTGTGCAGCTACTTTTATTGCAGTTTAAATGAGGCATTTTTCAATGTAATATAAATTGGGGTCTATTTAAGCTAAACTGAAACAAACTGCTTTTAAACTGAGTTATACATACACAATGGAGTTTAACTAATTCACTTTATTAAAAAAAACTTAATAACCCACAAATCACTTGTGTGAACAAAACTTTATTCTTCCTAAAGAAAACTGGAAAAAGATTATTAAATATGGTTTCCACGTCTTAGTAGAAAAATACAGAACAAGTTGCATTTGACACATGGTAATCAGAGCACATCTGTACTTCACTGATATATATCAGATAGAAAGTAAAGTTATGAAATAAAAATTTGGTTTTGCTAGAATACAAGAGCATGGGTAAACACTGAAAAACTACTTTTTGAGAAAATATAAATAAATTAATCAGCTCTCTAAAAAGCAAGTCCTTGTATCATTAGGGAGAGGTAAGAATAAAATGAACAAAATATCTTGGTTCAGGTGATAGGTTCTTCACTATAATGAAGATGGTAGAACTGCAATGATATATATATATCATTATATAACGATCTACCTTCTTCTAAGATACTACTGAAATGTGATTCTTTCATACACAAACGTGAATGCAGATTAACAAAATTTTAAAGAAAAATATTAAAGATAAACCATTAATATTCTTCAAGCATGTGCCTCGCTTCTATCAAACTGAGTAAAGAGAGGCTTAAGCTCGTACTTACGGACTTCCTCCCACTGGGACTCCGCACCATTATTATCTCTAACCATGTAAGTACAGGGTCTCCTGTGTTGTAGTGGAGTATGACTGAAAAAAGAAATTGCTTTTGACTTCAGAATAACAGAGTACCTTGGATATATTTTTATTTCAGCAACTTGAGGCCTCTTCATGGACAAGAGGCATTTGGAGTAGTATAGCTCTGCTGCAAAAGAAAAATATTTTCTACTGGTATAGATATCATTAATGGGAAATTTTATTGAAGATCACTTTCATCAGGCTTTGATATGTTTTTTTATATTTGACTTCACGGAATTCTTCCCCAGCAAACAGTAAACATGTTTATTGTAGGCAGCTCAACTGCACTCCCTTATTGTGACACCAGGAGAAGATAAAGGAAGAAGAGATGCTTCACAAAAATATCACAAACACTTCATTTCAGAGGCCATGGAGTTGTTCAGGCCCCATTCAGGACTCAGATTTATATTGAAGCCTTTACTTGAGAAGCCCTGTCTTTGATAGTGTGTTGCCAAACAATCTTCTGGACTTACACAAGAAAAGCCTGGAGAAAAAAGTGGTGGACAGCTTCTCAGCAAGATGAGAGTCTCCCCTTCTAAAAGAGGAGCCTGCCCTAGAAGAAGCATGAAGCTGGAGATTATACCAGGGCAGGGCTGTATGTTATGATTGCCCTATAACACTGTATCAGATATTTGGGCGGAAAGAGCCTGAGACCGTAAGTTAGATCACTGAGAAATTTATGATTTCTCATCACTCATTAGTGATGAGAAAACATAAAAAAAGGGGTAAAGATCCATCTTAAATAGGTATTGTATTTTCATAGCAGAGGGCTGACATGGAATGTCTATCTCTTTTTTAGCTGTATGTTTTATTCAGGATAAAATGTTGCCAGAATTCAGTTATTTAAAAATAAATAAGCAGCAGCTTGAATGCAGATAAAGGTACCCAACTCCATTAGGAAGGATTTTTTTCTGCAAGTCTGAAAGCAGGCATTATCCTTCTTTGATAGAAAAACACAGCTGTGCAGTGCTGAGATACTAATGTGTTCTGCATTCAGCAGATTGTAGGGAAAACAGACATTCTTATTTTGGATACAATTCAAACTTTTGGCAGAGTCTTCCAGCTTCTGAGGTCATTTGCATCACTTCATTACAATGCACACACATTGTTCATACCTTGTTATATGCCAATTGAGTATAAGTACTTGCATATTATTGCTCCACAGCTTATTGAGAGGCATTTCATTTCAGAATTTTAAATATTTAGTGACCAGGTGTTTAACTGTCAAATAAAAATAATCATGTCTTTTTCTTATGAGGAAAAAGTCTAACCAATCCAGTAAGACATTCTCAGTACCAAGCCAGTGAAATGTGTCAAAATGTAGTGAGCTAAATTCTTTTCTTATTTAAAACAGCATAAATGTGCAATTATTCATCTGAAGCAAAATGCACACCACCAGATATATTTGATTTTAATTAAAATTAGAATGTGGACTCTAGCGATCAGTATGTTAGTGATGTTTTATATTAAAACACAAATACAACAGACGAAATCATTAGTCATGCAAAGAATAAAGAAAACAGAAGAGCAAACATAATTTAAGCTTCTTCTCCATTTTTAACTTTTTTTCCAATTATTCACATTTCATATTTTTTCTGCAATGTCTTCAGTGATTTTGTTTGTTTGTTTTTAATTGATTGCTGTTAGACTCTTTAGCATGCACCTAAATGAAAATAAATTGATTTTTCAAAGTCATAAAGCATCTTCTGTGCTCCTTGATTGAGTAGCTTTCATTATTTGACCATAGAATGACTATTAAGAATGTAATGGGATCATAAAAAAGACAGATGTTGCACTGGGTTATGTCAGGTAAGGTATCTCCACTAGAAGTAGGAAGATATTGAAGCTGTTTTAGAAGGCCTGGCTGAATTTTCATACAAAATGCAGAGTATAGTCCCAGTGTTTGCAGCCAAGAACCAAGTATTCAAAAACAAAGGATGTAAACAGAAGCTTTTGGGATGATCAAAGGTTTGGAGAGCTTGCAAGAAATGACTACGAGGATTCAAATTATTCAGTTGAATACAGAAAATTGTAAGAAAGATGGCTAGAGGAGGGTGTTATTTTCCTGATATCTCTTTGTGCCTCTGTGACTTACAGTATTAGAAACCTGCTGAGATATAGAAAGCTATTCTATACTACCAGCCATCCTTGCCACTTTATGTGTACTGTGAGTAGTATCATAACCATATGTCTGAGATAAGTGGCTTGAAGTGCGCACACAGTAATTGAGATTTCCATGCATTATGTATTTGTATAGTGGCATAATGATGTTTTCTAATTTGTCCTCTTTTTTTTTGGTTTCCTACTTTCTTTATTAGAAAATAATTCATATTTTCTCTCTGTCTTTCCATTTTTGTTGACTTTTTAGGTCTACAATCATTCCAAAGACTCTTTTCTGACTAGTTACACCTAACTCAGTTGTCAATGAGTTTATATAAGAAGAGATTTATGTTTTTCTCTGTATGCTTTACTTTGCAGCAGTTAGCCCTGAATTTCTTTCACATATTATTTATTCAAATATGTAACTGGTTCTGGTCCTGGTGTGCAGCCTACGTCTATATTACTAGACCTAAAAGAACTCAGACAGAGACTGAATCACTGGCTCAAGTCCATATTTGTGCATTGTTCAGCTAAGTCCCTGACATGTTTTTTGTCCTATGCCATCAAATCATTGCCTAGACAATTTACAAGCACCATTTTGGCCTTCAAAACAGGGCTTTTCAAATGCAGTTCTAAGGTAGGAAATAGTTTATTGTTCAAAGTTTATTAAATTGAGTTCATTGTTCAAATCATGACTGTAGAGTTTACCTTTACAATCAGAAGGTAATTATTATATTAAAGGGAGATATTCTACTTAAATTTGCTAGGTTTGTCCTATTTTTACATAGAAGCAATTAGCCATTGCTCAGCAGCAATTTTTGCTATGCCCCCCACTTAGATTTGCCTTTATGTTGCTGAAAGCCTTGAAATTTCTCCTCAGAATTTTGTGATTGCAGCTCTTCATCTCTGCTCTGTCGTGGGCATCTCTGCCAGCTCATGATTTTTGGGGAGCTGGTGCTCACAACAAGTGTTTGGAATGTGCCAGTTGTGTCATTTCCAGTACTGTGATGAGAAAAGGATTGCCTTGCATGTCCTTCAGAAACTCTTTTTGCTTCTTAATATACTAATTGCTAATTCTACGTCTGTTTAAGGAAAATCTTTTCTATTGTTCTTATGGTTCTGAGACCTCCAGCACAGGTAACATATGTTTTGTTTGCTTCCTTTAAATATCCCAACAATTTAAAGGAGATTTTCTGGGTGTCAAGACTATAATTTATTTTGAGTATCTTATCAGATACCAGTATTTCATTGCAGTGTATAGATATTCCTTCTTTATTCACGGACTTTGAAAGAGAATGATTGATGAATGGAGTTACTCCATCAGAGGTAATGATTAAAGCTTCAGCTTTGAATACTCACTCTAGATTATTTCTTTTACCGTTTTAACTTAAAGCACTGAAATCATAAATGTTTCATTAGGCAAGTTTAGAGCTTTCAAACTAAGAAAGTATTCCGTTAAGTCATACGACAGATAAAAGTTTGAAAATTTTCTGATATAAGTGCTGAGGGCAGGTTTATGAGCCTTTTGCATCCTGATACCTTGTTTTCAGCCTATTTTTCACCTAAATTAAAAAAAAAAAAGAAAAGTTTTAGTCTGAAAAACTTCTGCACATTTTCTTTCCTTTTGTCTAAACCATTGAGAAAAATAAAGAGGAGAGTGTGTGCATAAAAGAGGAACTGAGTTCTTTGTAAAATAAGCAACCCCTCTATGAATTCACAGCCTTATAACTATGACCCCTAATATTCTCCTAAATCTTCCAAATATAACTGAATAGATATTTTGTTATTATTAAAATAACTTTTCTACAGTGTTTTAATCTTTCTTTTCTGCATTTGATGTTCTCCTGCTTGGAAAAATAAGCATGTTTAAATCTTCATCTGCTGACAAGGAATGGCCTCATCTGATATATGGGTCTAGACTGTATAGAGAGGCTTGACAGTTGTTTCTTGTTGGTTTGTTTATATCTGGGTTGGTTTTTTTTATTATCAGTATCACATTTAGAACTCTAAGTGTTCTATGCTTTTACATACCTGCAATGCCAAAACATTTTAACACTTAATTTTTTTTAAAAATTTAGAATTATTATTAAGAGGTAACATCTTGATCATTGTTTAAGTGCAAAACAAACCTACACCAGTCCAGCTACAAGCAATTCAAACTGGATCCTAAGACAAGCTTGATAAAGGATCCATAAGAAAGCCTGTAAAAAGTATTTGATCACCAACATGCTATAACTAAACACATACTGAGAGTTATTATTTTCAGCATTTTTACGTTTCCTGTAGAAAGTAATTTTTTAAATAAATTTTCCTTGTCCAGTTTTCTTTATTTTTCAAATGCATAGTAAACTATTTTAAAAATAGATGGAACTAGATTTATCTTTACACATCCTGTTTTCCAAACCTTTAGAAATCTGTGATGTGTACACTTTTACATACAGCACAGAAAGACCAGCTCACTGGCCAATGGAAGTTTATTTGAACTTCCATAAAGTTTCCACCTCTTCTATAAAAAGTAATTTAGAAATTAAAATTGAAACACTGCCTAAAGCTTGCTTCTTACCTTTTAATTTTAAAAATCCAAGATTCCAGCATTCTTTGGCCTCACAGGCAAAACTGAGGTTCCCTTTTAAACTAAAACTACAAGGGTGCAGTGCACTAAATATCAGACTGTCAAAAGCATGACTATTTCCATGCTAAGCCTTTAACCTGTCTTGATTAAAATTATAACTCCTGTAAAATTATAATTTCTGTATATTGTGTTATAGTATCTAAACTACTGTACAGTATCCCATTTTCCATCAGAGTTATGATAAAAGTGCCCAGAAAGTTTTCCTGTGATAACAAATACTGCTCTTGCATGTTGGACTTAACATGAGTCCTGCTTTGAGATGTTTGAAGTTTGATGGCTTTGGCAGCCATTCATGTCCACAGAATGTTAGAATGTTGATTTGAAGAAACAGAAAGAGATGTTCACATTAGCTATTTTTCTACTTCTCTCTCTAAAATGGAAAAAATACAAGGGAAAATAGAAATGTTAGCAAGTTTGCCTGGGCCTCTGGTAATTCCTTTGCCATGTTGTGCTACCATTTATGTCTATTTGATTGCCAAAATACAGAGGATGCCCAAGTTAGGTTATGTGTTATTTTTATTTTATTAACTCCAGCCTTGGTCTCTTGTTCCCTTTTTCTTGCTTAGTGCCATTACAGACATTTCATTTATGAGTACTATCAGCAGTTATGAAAGAGCAATAAAAATGATTGAGGGTCTGGAAGGGACTGATTTATGAGGAAAGGAGAAGAGCTAAATATGGAGTGCCTGTCTAAATAATGATTCATGAATGGCATGCTAAATATCTGTAAGTGTTTTAAGGGGGTAAATGAGAGAGGAATCAGGTAGGGTGACTCAAAGAGAAGTAACCAGGAGTGATTGAATGGAAGTAAAGGAAGGATTTAGGCACATTTTCTTGTATAATCATATTTTTCTAACAGTAAAAGTGCATGCAACAAGAAAAAAATCTCTCGGGGGTGCTTAAAGCAGTGCTGCCACATGACTGGATCAAGTGCACCACCAGGATACTTAAAAAAAACCAGTCTCTGAACTGGGCATAGCTATAGAAATTGCTTTTTTACACATATTTCAAGGTGTTCTGCAGCCAGTGCTTAACACCTTGGGACACCTTTTTGGTCAGGTAATGAGCATTAGGGAGCAAAATCAATATAGACACAGATGTTTACATATTATGACATAAATCACAACCTTACTCATTAATGCTTCAGTTTGTATCACAAAACTAAGAAAGAAATGCTTTGCCTTGCAATATAGTTACAGGGATCAAAAAGCCTCAGTCCCTGGTTCCATCCTTCATTTATGGATATTTGAAACTATGTGACCATCACCAACATTGAGATGTAATGACTGTGCGGTTTTTGAGGTTCATGATTCTATAGTTGGACTTGATGTGTACGTCAGGTTCCCCTGAACAGAGCAGGAAGGAAAACTTCTGCTGATAAGCCATCTGATACTGACCATTATGGTATATCACACGGATATTCCTAAATTGTGTAAAAGGAGCCAAGAGAAATAAAAAGTTTCATTCATTCCCAGCAACATTTTATTTTCTGTTATGCACATAAAATTTTATTCACTTTCATTTGCAATTTCATTGAGTTTGTCAGTTCAGGTCCTAAAGAAAATAATCTGACTGACAGCTCCCAATCATGTGAAAAAATGCTTCCATCAATTTTAAATCCCAAATATCCACCTACCTGCAAAGCTAGATGACTTAAAACATTCACCACACTAAGATTAGGGAGAGAAAGCTAACCACAAAATATCTCACAAGAATAATAGTGAGACAAGCAGGAGAGGAGGACTTTGAATGCCAGGGAAGTTGCTCTCCTCTTTTTAGAAGATCCAGCATTCTCTTGTTTTTACTATGTGGAGTTAGAAAGACAAGGATTAGTGACTGTGTTTCTCCTGCTCTGACATTTTATAACCTTATTTCTCTATTAGAAAATCCTGCTGGATTTAGAATGATTCAAAATGTAGTTCCATTTCAGCTCCTTCATAAGATGTATTCCTCAGGATGTGAAGGAATAGTACAGGATGATGCATCTATAAAAGGATATGAAACAGAATTGCAGAAACGTAGAGTAGCTAAGGTTGAAAGAGGATGTTAAAGGTCATCTGATCTACCAACCCTGCTCAAGCAGGTCTACCCACAGCCAATTGCTTAGGACTCTATCTAGACATCTTAAGATTATCTACAGGGATGGAGACTCCGCAACCTTCCTGGGCAACCTGTGCCAGTGATTGGTCACCCTCTTAGTGAAAAAGTGTTTCCTGATGCTCAGAAAGAACCTCCTATGTTTTGGTGTGGGCCCATTGCCTCTGGCCCCGTCACTGGGCATCACTGAAAAGATCCTGAATATTTGCACCCTCCTTTTAAGTATTTATATACCCTGAGAAGATCTTCCTGAGCCTTGTCTTCCCTAGGCTGAAGAGTCACAGTTTCTCAGCCTCTTCTAATTTGACAGCTCACTCTTGATCAACTTTGTGACCTTTCTCTGGAAGTCTCCAATATGTCCACATTTGCCTTGTTCAGGGAGACTGAAAACCTGACTCCACACCCCAGGAGCGGCCTCGCCAGTGCTGTGCGGAGGGGTGGGATCATCTTCCTTCTCCTGCTGACAGTGCTCTTCCTAATGTAGCCTAATACGGTCAGCCCGCTTTGCTATGAGGGTGTAGTGCTGCTTCATATTCAGCTTGATGTCCACCATGGTCCCTCTTTTCTTATAAGAGGCCTTCCAGATAGTCATTCTCCAGCGCATACACTGGTGCCTGGAGTTATTCTTCCCCAGATTCAGGACATTACACCTTGTTTAACTATGAAGAGGTCAGAGTAATGATGCTCAATTTTTAAAGGACAGATGCTTTTGCTCCTTTTTCAGACATCCTTTCTTCAGTTTACTCTTGAAGTTTGGTCATGCACTATTAACAAAGTTCTCTTTTCGCAGCTGGTCTCCTAACATACACCCATTCAAATCTTAGCATGAAACTTACCAATTCAGGCTAGAAAATATGCAGTACAATCTGTGAGCCAATCAAGAATCACTTCATTTGGTGTGATTTTTAATTTCTTCAGAGAAATCTGTTAACTGATGGTCTTTGGATTCTTAGCATGCAAAGACTATTAACTTTCTTTATGATTGCTAATTTTGTGTCTTGCAGAAGAGACTCTCCACTAGCTTTCATATTTTTCTTCTTTTACATCATACTTCTTACAAGAACTGTTATTATAACAAGAATTTTTATTGTCATAATAAATTATATCTAGCAGTACCTATGAAACAACTTTGAGGAGAAAGTTTTTTTTTTTAATCATCCAGTCCTGAATCCTAAAAGCTATTTTGGACTTGCTTGGGTTTATAGTGTTAATTACAGAACCAAGTAAAATATTAATATTTCCTTTCTAGAATACCACAATAGGTGTAGAGGTTGCACCATTATATAATCTGTGTTCATAGATAAGTATGACTAATGCTTAGTCATCATTAAGAAAAATGCATACATCAAAAAGAAATCTGTCCTAACGCACTATGCATGAGTCACAGAAACCATAGTATTATATTCAGAATATTAATCAGACAAGAAATAACATACTCCTAAAATTTGACAAGGTCATTTAGTTAAAAATGCATTCTCAGTTTGTATAAAGCTACAGACCAGGGCTATATGCACTTGGTTCTTTTTCTTTCTTTTAAATTCTATTAAACAACCACATGCAATGGAGCTATAGATTACCATAACATTAGTCCACAACCACAATAAGGTAATACAAAGTGTCTGCAGTTTCTGTTTAGTAATCATGTTGCCTGCATATTATGGGAATCATTGTTATGAAAACAAACATCTGTGTAATAGACTGCCTGCCTTATAGGTGAGTAATCCTTATTGCATCACTGTAGGTGATAGGGACAACATAAAAAACCACTCAAAAAACACTGCTTCAAAGGTGGCTGAGTCCAGATACTCAAAAATAGGTAGGAGATTTACTTTTTAAAAAAGGTCAGGAGTCAGCAAAGCCACACCACTTTTTTCTTCTGCTTGTAAGGGAAGGAATAATACAGGAACTGTTGTCATAGGTTCCTCACAAATCACACGGGTTTCTTTTTCCTTTTTTTTTTTTTTTTGGAGTAGCATAGCTTCTGGAGAAAGGATGTTTTGAATTAGCTGCTTCTTTTTCATGCTGTGCCTTATATATAGCTGAAAGAAATACCTATTTTTTCCTTTTTAAAAATTATTTTTCTTTTCTCCTAAAGTGGTGTACTATCAATAAATGAATATAATTTTTCAGTATAGTCTGCAGCATCATGTTCTTTCAGTTTGGTTTGTACCTACTTCTAATGTGAAGGAAAAGCCACTACTGCAAAATCCTGGTATCTTGAACTGTTGGTGAAATTTTATATGAAGTCTAGGTTTATTCAAGAACATGCTTGCTCAAACACAAATAATCTACTCTAAAAGTAAAGGAACTGTAAATTTTAATGTCATAATTTCTTTATACATTCCATAAATTTGAGAACTGCCAGGCAAATTTCTTCTATACAAAGATAAAGATATTTCAACACAGGTTTTGAAGTAATAATGGGGAATCTTTTTCCACTTGTGCATTTTTGTCGTGCTTCTTGTTTTTCTGAGATGTCTTTCAGCTATTGATAGCATAACCATACACACAGGGCAACATAAATTAGTGATCCTAATATTTCAGTTGCAAATTACATTCTTTGCTGCTCCAGTCCTGGAGCTAGCAGCCAGTCCTGACTTAGTTGAAATTGTTTGCTATTATCTAACACTACAGAGCTGGAAAATTTGCTTTAAAAACACACCAGCAAGTTAAGCACAACGAACAACTCAAAAGTGGAAAAGAAAAAAAAGCAGAGTTTTTTTCTAGGAAGGTTTTCTATTTAGGCCATTAATCACTTCATAAAATAAATCTTAAGAAGTCACCTTTGTGATGTGGTGTTTGGCTATCCTTGACAGTGGAGATGCAAAACAGGAGGTTAATTTGAAAATGTTTTGTTTAGGATGCTCTGTACATCACACAGTATGCTAGACATAAAGAATTTGATTTTATCCTGTAACAGAAAATAAAATGCATTAACAAAGTACTTTGTTGATACTTATCTTATTGAAGAAGAGGACTTCAGACTGATGACAGCAGGTTTGGTTATTAACTGTGGTCAAAAAACACAATGCTGTTAAAGATTCAACTTCTTTATAATGCTGGTGTCTTTTTACACCCCACAGAGATAATGACTGGGTTGCTAGGAAACTTACTTGAGTATAACAAAGGGTAATGTAGGCATCTTTTCGTTGGAAATGATTCATGAGCCAAAAGCTGTGTTCCTTAAGGAGCTACTTACCCTAAAATGCCTTTATTTTGTTTTACAATGAGTGGACAGGTGCACTTGTCTCTTCACAGAAACATTTTAATGTATTCTGCTGTTGCTAGAGTGTATAAATGTACCTTAATCAAACTCCAAGGAGGATATTTCCCTAAGATTTGATGGGATCAATCTGTTTTCAGAAACACATAAAAGTTCAAACTCTATCAGTGGAAGAACCAAAGGACCTTACCTTTCTTACCTGAGTCTGTCACCAACAAAGTAATTCTACAAATTTAACATCATGCAAGCAGGAGGTTGGAGGGGGAGAGAGTTATTCTTTGGTTTTGTTTTTATGAAGGAGAGCCTTAGTTCTGAATCCCCTTTCCTTAAGACAAGCCTGCTTTTGTGAGCTTTTTGGTGCTGGCCCTTCACCTCTCCAGCCTTTCTTCTATAGTTTCAAAATAGAATAGGCAGTGGCAAAAATCTTCTTGTGCTTTCTTCCTCTGAACTACCACAATACCCAGGATCATTCAGAAAACTCCCGGGGTAGGTGGCTCACCTCGGTGATGGGGTGATGACTGCTTAGATGCTGCCCCCTTTTCATCACCATCCTCTAGACAGGGTTTAGAAAGAGTTTCTATCCAGGGATTAACCTATATGAAGCCAGTGAAGACACTAATATGCCTTTTTTCTTATTTTTAGGGGCATTTCCCACCAGGCCACAACTTTTCTCTGATTCATATCTATTGCCCACAAATTTAAGCAGACTTTGCAACAGTTTTGTGAAAATATTCTACATAGACATTCTATGTGTTGGTTAAATGCTATTGGTTTTATCCTTTTTGAATTGTATTAAAATTTGCTGTGAGCTTTCTTTTCTTGGAGTAACCATGGCAGCATAATTATCTTTCCTGCTATTTCCTTCTTCCCCTGTTATCAATATTTTTTTCTAGGAGATCATAAGTATATATAAAAATAAAACCCCACATTGAAATAATATTAGGAGGCTTTGCTGACATTTTTATCCTCACAATTTTATGACCACTGAGAGTAAATTTGCTTTTCTCATTGGGAGTACAGTAGCTATCACTTGCACTGTACTGGCCACTTTAACATTGTTGAGATCATAGAAATTTCTTCAAAATTCATGTCTGATGCTCTTCAATGGAACAATTTATATCTATTTCTTGGTGTCAAAAGAATAATGATATAAGCTTAAAATAGCAAGTCAAAGAGAAAATGAAAATAGATCTTATGGACTTCAGCCTATAATCACGGTTCCTGATTACAGTCAGTATCCTAAATAGTAGATGTTCAGAATACTGAGCATGGGTTCCAAGTTTACTAGTGAATATAACTTTTTAGTTTTAAATATCATCTCATAAGCAAAATTATTTATTTAAACATCAGTCAAAGGTTCTCACTTTACCTATGAAACAGATTGTCCTAAAGACTCCAGAAATTCCTCTGTAGAACTCATACCACATGCTTCTTTATGGCTTTTAGTTTTGGGGTGTTTTTTTGTGTGGATTTGTTGTTGTTGTTGTTGTTGTTGTTGTTGTTGTTGTTGTTGTTGTTGTTTTAGTTTGGTTTGGATTTTGTAATTTTTTTATTATTTTGGGGGGGGGGTTCAGTTGGTTTTTTTTGTTGTTTTTTTTTTTTTTGTGTGTGTGTGTGTAACTGCTGGCATTAAACCTATGTTAAAGCCAGGAATAGCTCCATTTAGAAAAATATCTATATTGTGAGCTAGATTAATCTAAAACAGTGGTAGGAAAGAAGTATTCCAGTCCTTGGACATCCCAGAAAAGGTAAAATAAGACTTAATCAGTTTTTAATCTATAAAAAAATCAGAAATTAAAACCATGAAAGTAATGAGGAAAAAAAAAATTGTAAAACTGGGATTTGATTAAGAAAATGAATGTAACTGTCCTGACTATAATAGAAGGAAATTAAAAGGTGAGAGAAGGGAGACTTGTGAAATTTTGGAGAATTAAGTCTGGTGAACTCAGCAAGGTAATCAGAAAAAATAAGCAGTTTATATCACACCTCCTATCTCTATATAATGCATGCTATGTTATTTTTCAGATTTTATATGTAAGTATGTAACAGTTCTAACTGTGAAAGCAATAATCAATATTATAAATATGATTATTGTGCAGAGATTATATTAAAAATAATTTGTGAATTTATTCAATTCTGCATTACTGAGTTTGAAAGAAGGAGAAAGAATCAAGGGATTGTTTTGAAGGAGAACTGACTAAGAAACATTGATCCTTCATGAGACTGACTGAATTTGTGTTGAACACAAAAAGCCCAGAAAACTGGTTTCTTTGAATTCCACAAGATCAAATATGCCACTGACTGAAATTTTGTCTAGTGATGAGCAGAAAATTGACGGGTCTGATGATCCTGTGAGACACTTTTCTTTCATTGTCTTTACTGAAATATAGTCACATGTTAATTAATGCTTCCTCTCAGACCTTTCAGCAACATTTTCACATCTGCTGTATTCAGTAGTAGTTTTTATTCATTTCTGCATCCAAAATGCTGCAGAGATCAGTCTGTGCTGTATGACATAAAAACAACTAGAAGGAAAAAGCTTCAATTAGATCAAAAAGTTAAAATTTCCTTTTATATTAATATTATAAATTGCCTTCAAGTGAACAAAATCAACATTAAAAATAGTGACTGGAAGGCTTACATTCACAGATTTGCTAACAAACTTGACAAGCAGAATAAACATAAGCAGTGGTAAAGGAAGAACTGCAGCTTAGTTCTTGTGAAGATTGGGCTGATCTAGCAACAAATTATGGCTTTAAACAAAATATTCAGGTAATTATTAAGGTTATTATTATTCAATATATTATTCAGGTTCATCTGACCACAAAGATATCATCAGACATCTCAGTAACTTAAAAACTCTTTAGTACTCAGTGATCCTGCACAGGTCCAGAACTTCTAATTCTGGACATGTTATTTGAGGATCCAGCTTCACACCAAGGGTCTGTGTTTTGTGTGCCTGTATTTTACCTAGAAAGTAGGCCATCCAGATTCAGTTCTTTCCTTCCTGTAACAGCATTCAAAACCAAGTCAACAAAGTAAAAAATCTCCACCATTTTGCAGGATTGATTCTACAGTGAAAACCTCAACAGAGGGAATTTGTAGACAAGGATGCAAGAAACTACAGCCTTGTAAATGATGCATTCTTTTATAAGAAAAATATACTAATTCTGTTCTGTTTGTGCATTTTGTGTTTCAAAACCACTGCTAAAAGATTGAATAACATCTTTCAGAGAACATATCCAAACCCTGATCTCTCCAGATGGTCATCTTATTAATGAACTTCCTAAAGCCCTGTGGATCCATACCCTTTCCTTCAGTGATACAACTTCAGAAATTTATCCCTAGCATGAATAGCAAATAGTGTAACACCTGGTGCTTTTGATGGAAATGCAAATTTTAGGTTTGACTCCTTCTTACTTTTACATTGAAGACCTGACAGAAGGAGGTGGATATCACAGGAAAAGAAATGCTTAATACAGGAGTGAATATAAGATTAACACAGGGTAGTTTTTAATATACAGCCTTTTTTTTTTTTTTTACATGTGACCTAACTATGCTTGTTCATTGTGTGAGATTTTTAGGTTACAGTTCTAGTACTTAACGAAGCAAGTCTAATTTTAATTTATGATCAACATGGTTAAAATTCAAACACTTCCAACAACTTGTAGTTAGCCAAGTTGTTCATTAGACCTATCACTACATAACTCTACAACTAAAGTGATGCCAGATGGTTAATTAGGCATGACATCTGAACTAAAAATCCATACTGTGATCCATAGAGTTAGCTGTTCTCACTCCTGAAATACCCCATGCAGAACTCAGTATCCAGATTTCCTAGGACCTATTTTGTAACGCAGGGACAGCAGAATGAGCTCATTGCAAATTTGGCCCTACAATTCCATTAGCCACAAATGCAGCCCAGTAGGAGATTTTCAGAGCAAAGGTTTTGGTGCTGAGGACCTGACTCACACAGTATGGAGGGTTCAGGGTTAAACCCTGTAGCTTTAATGCCTGCAGCAGTGAGAAGTCATTGGAATACTTCTAGAACACATCTGGGGTTTTTTTTTCCACAAAAGGGCTCCCTTGCAGTATTTCCCCAGCTGGGTCAGGGAAACCCGACTATCCCCTGGACAAGGCCTTTAGTTCAATATCATGGCACCAGAATTTAGGCATCTTTTATAGAGAGGTGTCTTGTGTGCCATGTTATGCAACTATGCTGGTGATGTTGTTAACAGTGTGGAGACCCCATGGGATCAGAGCAAGGCTTTTCCTCCAAAAGCAGATCTCCATCCCCTAGTCATTTACATCACTCCTTGGGCTCCACTGACTCTCTCTCCATCGACTGTAGCAGAGCCTTATAGGGCCATACTGTGGGAATGTAGATATTTATCACACAAGCAGACATGAGACACAAAATTAGATGTCTTAATCTTGCACTGGATTTGTTTCTTCAAATCAGAACCTGGCCATGATTAATCTCCCAAAGGGCTTTATAAGTGCCAGCAGAGTAGTCTTGTTCAAATCATTCACATTAGGATTATTCAGATCAATGTAAACCTTTATAAACTGATCTTTTAAGAATGAATATATTTTGAAAGGGCAAGTAACTTCAGCAAGAGAATGTCAGGGTCTTAGAATAGACTCAAAAATCTGGCTTCCCTTTGCAGGGAAACAGGATTACTTAACACTGTGTGTTACTGGCAGAATGTCAAGTTTTTAATTTACAACACAAATTTATTTTTGGTTTTGGAATAAATATGTTTATGGACTAAATTTAGGATTTTGACTTCTACAGGAATTATCCAGTAATATAGTAAATTTTAGAAATTAACAATCTGCAGGGAAATCTTGAAGCCAATGAATAATTCTCTCTCTTTGGCTGTTATTAATTCCTCTCTTGCAGAAGAGCAGTAACTCATTTCTCCATGTGCTTGAGGGACAGATTTTTCTTCTTCTCATGCACAGACACAGACAGTACCTCACAGCTGAGGGCTGGGGTCATCTTGCTATATTTAAATCACTTCTGTTAGCTTCTATAGCCCTCATTTTACTCCATCCACTTTCTTTTACTTCTTTCTGCATCACTTATGGAAACTGAAGGACAAGATCTGCCTGCTTTACAGTGACAAGAGTCCCTCTATAACAGGCAAAGAAAAAATTTAAAGATACAAATGGGAAAAGGCAGAAAGGCTGGAATATCATTAGCAGGCACATCTGTGTTTTAAGAGAGAAGTTACATTTAGGAGAATTGAACATCAACATGAATGTACTCAGCCCTCTGAGCCAGAAGGCAGGAATGGGGAGACGAATGAAGCTCCCATAATCCAAGGGAAAATGCTCAGTTGTCTGCTACACCACTTAGACACACACACACATGTCTGTGGGGCTGGACAGGATTCATCCAAGGGTACTGAGGGATCTAGCAGAAGTGCTTCCTGAACCACTTTCAGACCAGAAAGTAAAAAATTTTGAAGAATAAATTTTACCTGAATTAATATCTTAACACTTGAAGACAATCTAAATGTCTTTCAAAAGTTTTGGTTGTCTTCTCCTCAAGCCTTGATATAATTCTATGATCTGATACTCAGAAATCACTATTACTTTGAATGGAAAATCTGTATTGCTGGAATGATGAAAACTCATTGCAGTGCCATTAAGGTCTTTACATTTTTAACACAGAGTAATGTTGCAACTGAAAAAAGGACTTGTCATTTTTTCCTCTGCTGTTTTTATGAATTATGCAATCAGTAACCCATGGCAGGCCACTGCAAGGGGTTTAGAGAGCAAGGGCCTTCTCTGTTTTCCATTCCTGATGACCCAGACTTTGATTTCTAGCAAATTTAAAACTAGAAATATCTGAGATAATTTTATGTTCAATTTGTTGGGATGACTGAGCTAAATTAAGTTTAGTATTGAGATTGTAGCTGACTAATTTGGTGTGTTTCATTAATTTATATAATTTTGTTAAAAACTGCATTCAATGGTCCAGACCTATTAAGAGCTGGATCAAAAAAAAGCAAATTGTTTCCATCAAATTATCACTTTTGAATTTATATTCTTAAGTTTTGATTTGGTTTGGTTTTTTTTTTTTTTTTTTACTTTTTGTTTGAAAAAGGATTCTGAAATATCTTTTCAGAAATGTTAATCAACCTTTCAATGTGAAAGAAATGCTTTTGATTTGAATCCCATTAGTAAGCATAAACTAAGGTTCAATTCTTAATTCCATTTGTAGTGATGAAAATCAGATAAATTACTTTTGTACAATTTCAACTATTTTTAATGGATGTTAATGTTTTGTCACTGATTTGAGACGTACTTTTCAGTTTATTTTTCCAACTGATATCCATGTAGAAAATTCACATCTTCATTTTTCCAGATAAATATAGACAAAATATAATAGAATGGTTCAACTGGAAAAGAAAAAAATTCTTTTCCAGAGTGCAATTACTTCAAGGTATCATTTTGCACTTTGCGTACATAATAGGAATGGCTTTCAGACACTTCATCTGTGCTTGATATGGAGAAAATGTCATTCATTATGCGGCTGCTAACACAGTTTCTGTTCATTGACCCCAATTATAGGAGCTATCACTGCTCAGGCTTAAGAAAGCACTTAGGCACACACTTGAATTCCATTAGAGGGACTTGTTGAATGGGCAAAGGCAGATCCAGGCTTGAGTGCCTGCTTGAGCAGGGCCCATCTCACGCCCTGGCCCTGCCAGCATCAATGTCTCATAGCACAGCAGTAATCTCATCGATTCCAGCAGGGCAACTCGTGCAAATAAAAGGTCAAAATTAAGTACACGTCTGAATATTGGCAGGACCAGAAGCTGGATGTCTTTGTAGTTACCTACAGGGGGCTGCAAGCAAGCCACATCCACAGTGCAAACTGGCCTCACACATGCTGTCCTCAAAGCCTGAGTGTTGTGTCAAACATGGAAGGATAATGTTGGACTATTCCTCGAGCAGCCACTGTGGCTGCACTGTGGGCCATGGTACTCCAGTGCACAACCGTGGTGATGGATTTGGGGTTGGGATACAGGACAAAGAGAAGCCCTGGCAACAGAGATGTCCATGTCTCTGCATCAAGCAGCTGTATCTCAGTCAGAGAAAACAAAGCAGTTAAAAACATCATTCACTCCCGAACAGTTCACATAGAGCTGTCAAAGCTAAGACATTGGAAACAGTTCCCCAATTCACACATTGGGCAGCCTGTCCCCAGTTTCCCTCACATACCACTCACTGACTGGAAGGGCCAGGGACAGCAAGCTACTTTCTTATGAAACAGAGAATTGGTGTCTAAGTGTGATTAGGGAAATTAAACTATTTTATTGACTTTTTTTTTCCTCCAGAGAAGTGAAGCTAAGAGTGAGCATCTATGGTAAAAGAAAACCAGCTTCTGTTTGCAAAGAGCACAAAGTTTTCAGACAGGTGAGGGATATAAAGGAAGATGGTATCTGTAATTCTACATCAAACCACAACCAAATTTACAGTATGTCATTCAATTCTCTTTGATTATTCTATGGTTTGGTTTTAGGGGTTTTTTGGGGGTTTTTTTCTTTTTTTTTTTTCTGAAGTAGTTTTTACTCTTACATGACAGTCCATTGAATTTAACAGAAACATCCAACTGTCATTCCTGACAGACTTACATGTTCTTGTAGATCAGATTATGAAAACAACCTTTCTGTCTAATATGTCACTAAGAAATCAATGCACTGATGCTTCTGGTGAATCACTTCTTGTTAAAAATACAGCCTGCCAACAAGGAAACAAATGTATAAATTACCTCTGGGCCAGCCATCACATGTATTTTTATTCTTAAACTGTATTACCTCCTAGGCACTTGCTGCAACAGTCTTGTATCAGAACAGACAATACAACATCACAATTTTTCAGGATGAAAATGCCACTTTTAATAAGAAAGCTCAATAATATTCAGTCTTGGTTGTTCCAGCTGAGATATTAATGTCTTGCAGTTCTTTCTGGAATTCAATAACTGAGCAAAAAAGGTAGGGATCAGGGGGTAAAAAAATACTTAGCTGTGCTAAGCATATAAGGTCACTGGAATTATTGGTAGAACCGATCTAACAGCAGTTGCTCTTTCAACATTTTTTGCAAGATTTTTCAAGTCAAGTGGAAGGGGACTCCTTACCTGCCTAAACCATAAAAATGGTAACTCAGATTTTCTGCAAGATTGAAGCTTTATCACATGGACTCCAAAAATGCTCTGAAATATTTGGAGTGGAACCTTTTTTGTAAGACCATTGGCTGTACACAGGAACAATGATTGAATGCAACTGAACCTCAAAGTCATGGACTAGTATTGGGAATTACCTGGTAGTCAGGTATTGAAAAAAGCAGTTTTTGCATTCATGAGCCATTTTCTGCTTTAAGATCCTCTATTTGGCCTAAAAAAACACTGTAGAGACCTGCTGACTTCAGACCTGTTCTGTAGAATTATGTGCCTAATGTAAAAAACACAAGCAGAAACATTCACTTTCATGAGGCTATCCTGTGCATAAAATTAAGAATGAATGCTTTTAGCCTCCAGGAGACAAAATCCACTATTGTCATATATGTGTAATCAATGGAGTTATTTCAATTAGGGAGTTGGGTGTAAATTAGGAGAGCCTCAGCTGAGTATGATGCTTCGAATGGGGGGAACTGACTCCTTTTCACTACTTTCCCCTCAATCTAAAATTCCTGAAGTAAGATTGCTGTTTAAGTAGCAAGTCCCCACATATCAGAAATAAACTATGGGCAGCAGCTGAAAGGTTTTTTGATAAAAATTTTAACATGCAGCCGTGCTAAATGTCTGTATTTTTCCACTGAAATAGTGGTATTTTTGGTTTGTTCTTTTGTTTACTTTTTTGTTAATGACAGTTTCAGAATACTTGGTAAGATCAATGTTTTGTTTATTTTATTTTTTCCTTTTTAACTGCTATTGTGGCATACATTTTGATACTTAAAGGAAGAAAAGAGAAGAAAATAGAGAAAAAAAGAATAAAGGAAATGTTGACTGAAACATTTAATCCCAAGACATATTCTTTTTGAACAAAAGACAAAATTACAGCACTAGTATTTCACATATGTCACTTTGTTTACAAAACTGTATCAGTTTAAAAACAAGTCCTAAATTTTGAAGTGTACATTTTATGTTTTTAAAATTAAAAAACTTGAGTCTCCTCTTTTGAGATTTTTTTAATGTTATGCCCTTCAATTCTAAAAGGAAAATTAAACAAACAATAAAATGTTTCAAGTTATTTTAAAATCCAAAGGACCAAACAAAATCTTATACCAAAAATCATGGTATCAAGTAAAAAAAAAATCTGTTGAAAAGTTTCTAATTCAGGCCTAAAAAATTTATTCAAGCTAATTGTACAGAATTTAGGTAAATGCCCAATAGACATTCATTGTATTCATTCATTTTAAAAAGTCAACTGCTGGAAAAGGATATTTGGCTAATGATGATAGTCCTTGTCTTTTACAAATAGTGTAATAATGAAAATATTTTCCTTGTTGAATCTGAGTAAAAGTTCTCTAATCAGATTTCAGGGTTTCAAATCCTCATCTGCTACATTCATGGAAAATTTCTTTAGTAGATGGGGTACAGAACAGCTGGGAAATAAATGGGTAAACCAAAGCTGGGAAACAGAGCAGAAAAACATACATGAGTCAAAAAAGGAACATAAAAGCATCAAACTGTTTAGTCTAAAGGTTAGCTTGCTCCCCTTGAGGAGGGAAGACCAATTCAAGCCCTTGTCCCCAGGCTGTTTCATGTATTCTCACTAAAGAATTATTGCACAGAGAAAAAAAATAATGTGCATAAATCACTGCAAGATAGATAAGGTACTTTGGAAAACACCTACTATTTTCAGTTTTGTTTTGCTTTGATTTTTGGGTTGTTTTTTTTTTTTTTGAGGCAGGGAGAATATAAGATTGTTCATTAGATTGACATTGTAGGATGACATGACATCAGTGTTGATGATACATTTGATCTCCACTCCTACTCTATTTCAAAGATAGTTATTCTGTGGACAATCATTGTTTGGGGTTTACCTAAAGTTACATAAGCAGAAAGGTCTAAGCACATAATTACTTACTTTGAAAGGGACCTTTTGGAGATAATCTAGTCCATTCCCCTGGCTCCAAGTAGAATTGCCCAGAATGAGTTTTGAATATCTCCAAGGATGGAGGTTCCACAAACTCTCTGGATGGTCTGTGCAGTACTCTGTGAACAAAGTAAAAAGTGTTTCTTGATATTCAGAGGGATCATCCTCATTTCAGTTTGTAATCATTGCCTCTGCTCTCATAACTAAGCACCACTGAATAAAGCCTGTCTCAATCCTATTGCACCCTCCCTGCAGGTATGTGTGCACCCTTTTCCCCTTGAGCCTGTTCTTACCCAGCCTGACCAATCCCAGCTCTCTCAGTCTCTCCTCACATGACAGATGCTCCAACCCCTCCATCTTCATAGTGTCCCTATGTCCAAGCCTGTCTTGTGTATGGGAGCCCAAAACTGGGCCCAGAACTCCAGGTATGACTCCACCACTGCTGAGTAGGTGGGAAAGGACCATCTTCCTGGAATGGCTGGCAGTGCCCTGCCTAATGCAGCCCAGGATTCCACTGTCCTTCTTTGGTGTGAAAATGTATTCATGGCAGGGCCTCAGGTCCTCTTCTGCAAAGGTTCCTCCCACATGCTCATCCTCCAGCCTGCACTGGTGCTTTGCTTTGTTCTTCCAGAGGTGCAGGGCTTTTCCCTTCACCTTGTTGCACTTCATCAACATCTGATCATCCCTTTGAATTTCATCCCTTATCATCCCTGTTGAACTTCATGAACATCAACAACATCAAGATCTGATCATCTCTTCTCTTAACCATATATACAAAATAAAATTATTCTCAAGTTATAGCACTAACCTTATATGATTGCAATTTTCCAAGTGTTTTAAATAACGAGTGCTCTGGTGAATACCAGTGAACCCTTGTTGCAAAGTAAAAACTGGTGGTTTATTTTCTTATTCTGATCTCAGTTGTCAAAATACAGAAAATTGAACCACTGAAGGGTTTTGAGCTTTTCAAGTACAGTATAGTCTTATGGATCAGCCTCCTGTTGGCTGATTTAGAACTCATAGAAACAAAGAACACCCTCTGATGCTTTTGTTTGTTTGGTTTTTTTAACTGTCTCTTTTATCAAATGTAATAATAAATTGACTTGTCTGTAGCAGTGAAAATCGAGGATCAATCTGGAGTTCTTATAATGATGACAAACAGGGTATCATTGAAGCAGAAAGGCTCCCCTGTGCCTATGGAAATATTTGTATCTAAATAGAACTGTCACCCTCCTCAGGATTTCATATTCTAGTGCAAATAGTGATCCAGCTATGGTGGCTTAATCAATCCCATTTTGACACCAGTCTAGTTTTATGAGCTCAAATAAATGTATTTCAAAAACAAGTTCCTCAGCTGTAGGATTCCTCAGCTGTAAGGTTCCTCAGCTTGTTATTCCCAACATCTAGGCAGTGTCAAAAGTGTACCTGAGCAGTATGCTTGAAATGTGGGTGAAGAAACACTAATTGCAAAAAAAAAGAAAGAGGTTTGGAAAAAGAGGCAGGACACCAGTCTGTGTACACAGGGCTGGAATTCTTCATCTAATTTTACCACTTTTGTTAGTAGCTCTTATAAATAAAGAAACAATTCAGACTTATAAACAATAGGTTCTGTAATGTAATAACATAGTGCACAATGCATGAAGAAAAGTAGAAGCCCTCACAGCAAGGAAGAGAGGGTGATTAAAAGGAAAATAAAGCAACATATTGGAACAGAGCAGGAGGCATCCAGGAAAGACTCAGACTACCTCTAATCCTTATTTCCAGGAAAATAAAGCAATCTTGCATAAACAGGAAAGTGGTGGTAACAAAAATTAAATGTGTTTGTAGGGATTATGGAGAATGAGGAAAAAAAATGAGAATATGGAGATGAAGTTCATTACTACCCCTTTTAAAGGACAAATTAGGAAGTCAGTGAGACAGTGTGGTTAGACATAACTTTCTATCAAATGGCTGGCAAACACTGGAGTGTTGCCACATAGGAGAGAATAAATTGGATATGAACTGTCTTTTAAGGAAAATTGATCTACTGATATTGGGTGCCCAGTCTAAATCTAAATCCCTGCAGGCTACCTCTGTAGTGACTAGAGAGATGCTTCTCTACAAAACGTCTCTCCAGAAGCAATTTATCCCATAATAATAAAAAAATATATTATTTATTTCTTATAGAAATCTTCAGTTAGTTCAGTGTTAGTGAAACTAAAAGGTTGGGTGGAAGAGATTTCATCAATAAAGGTCAAACTGATAGCATTAAAAAGCAAAACAAATGTCCTTCTTTGGAACCAGAAATGGATCTCAGGAAGTTACTGATCCCTACAGCTGCCACAAGGCTGTACCTAGGAAATTTCTGAAGTTTGTCAAAGCTGTTTATTAGTTTTTCAAGTACCTGAATAGTTCTAGATATTTTCTCCTAATTTTCATTACTTTGAATGCAAAGAAATTGTTTTCATGGGGAATAAACTGAGCACATATACTCTACTGTGCTGTAAGAGTATTTTTGAAATTAAGGGCAATATGCTCTTCCCTTCTTATCTGGCTCCCAAGGCACTTGATTCTGGCCATTGACAGCGACAGGATACACGTCAGGATTCGTTTTTTGTCTGACTCATTACAGCCATTCTGTCTTTCTAATATTGCTCCTTAATATTCTTTTCTTAGTTAGGATACACTGCACCAGTCACTGCAGAAGAATACAAAGTTTTCAAAAAGTCAGAATCAGACGTGAGATATGTAACACCAATTTCTAGGAGGCATTTTTTTCAAAGCAACAAGTTTAGCTACACTAAAGTGACTCCCAGACAAGAGTGACCAAGCTACAAAGGGTAAAAGTTAAAAAGTGACAGTCCCTGTTGGAGATCAAGAGCTTCTGGCTAAGCTTCAAGAGCTCTAGCAGCAGGACAGAAAGACTGAGTGTTTAGTCATACAATGTCCACTACAGTTATCACTAAGATCAGCATGACTGGAAGGAAAACATTCACTTGTTATCCAGTGGTGGCAAGAGAGTGAGAAATAATCCTAGCCATCTCTTCAAGGCTTCTTGTATTCTGATGATCCCAGCAGGGCTGTGTGAGACCAGCACCAACAGCCGTGCTCCTTCCAGGCAGTGTCAAAGTTGGCCAGGCTTTTAGAGCACAGTATATTTTTTTTTTCAGAATAAAAGAAGAGAGGAAATAGATCACAGAGCAATAAGCAGCTTACAGTCACACCTTGCCTTCCTAACACTGCCTATTGCACCTCTTAGAACTAACTTTCTTTAGTCTGAGATTTTTTTGCTCTGATTTGATGTCCACTATCCTATCAAAGCAATATGTATTATGGTAATCTTTACTGAAGTTATAAGATATAGGAACAGGTAACACCCATGTGCTGTAATACATGTGTCTCCATAAAAATGCATATAACTCTTGTGGTACAGTGATGCAATAGTTTTTGGATATTTCATCATGTGCCCTACATCTATGTCAATAGAATATTTATCATTGCATTCTTCGAAAATATCTAATCTGTTACAAAGGATGAAATCCTTTCAACTGCTGCTTTTTGCATCTATGCTATTAGATCAGTAAAAAAATTGTATTCCAGATGACTTGTGGAGGCAGATGCTTTATAACCCCTGGGACCACACTGAAAAGCAGCAGTACCGTGCTGAAGGAGCATGACCAAGTCATAGTGCTTTAGACTAAGAAAACATTATGATGCCAGTGACAACATGCAGTAATTTGATAAAAAATTCCTGAGAAAGTCAAGGTTTATAGATGTTTGCAAACATTAGTGGCACCAAGCACTAAGGAGCTGGACAGAGAAATCCATTTATTTAATTTCAATGCAGCACCAAAATATTGTCAAACTGAAACAGAGTTATAAGGGCCTTGTAGAGTTTCCAAATAGAAAACAAAAGCCTAGTGCTAGGAAATAACCACTAGGACAGTAAGAAAAATATGAAATAGATCCCACAGTGCAGCACAAGATACCACAATATGCAGTACCTTATTGGTTTTAATGTAGCTCAGAGGGAAGAAAATGGTAAATCAGTAAAGAAAAGGAAATGCTTGCCATGCTGGAACTTCTACAACCTTCCAGGAAACAACTAGTAAAAAACTCACATGAAGTGGAGTTCTGCCCTGCATATAAACAGTATCTCAAAATGTGTAGAAGATATCAATGTGAGTCCAGTGATCCTGTTCACACCTTTCAGCCCCTTCAGAAGAAAGAGGTTTCTGTATGTGAACAAACAAGCTTAGCTGGGTAGGTAGAGTGCACCAAGAAGGAGGAGAGAACCCCATAGACTGAAACAGGAATACGGAAAAGTTCAACAATGGCTGTCAGGAATAGCCAAAAGGGCAAAACATTTTCTCATTCCAAAGGGTATTATGCAATGTCCATTAGAGGAATCACAGACACTGCAAAGAAGCTGTTGAGATAGCATCAGGCTAAGCAGGCAACCTTTAATGACAAAGGAGCCCAGGTTCTGAGACTGAGGAATCCTGATTGGTTCAGTCACATTTGAATTAAAACAAGTGAAAGACAACAGGCTGAGCCTCAAAGGCTCCTGATTGTGTTATACCACTACACATTAAAACATTAAAATAGGAAAAAACTGTCCTAGACTGGGAGCTGTCTCTCTCTCCTCAGTGGCAAGAACACAAGAAAAAGGATATTATTTTGGCCAGTGCAGCAGAAGAATGGTTTTGGCTATGAAAAGAGAAAAAGTTGAGGATGAAGATCACTTTGCTAACTTTCCCCTATGGTTGTACCAGCAGGTTAGTCCAGAAGTTTCAGAGAAGAACTCATTTTCATGAGGGAAGAGAAGCAGAAGGTAGGAAAAAGGATTGAAACTGGTACCTGGAAAACAGATTACATGTGTAAATAGCTGTAATGGTAGGCAATTGCAGTATCTTTGTAGACAGGTTTTATTTTATGAACTTGTATTTTAGTCTTGTACATTCTTGTACAATGCAAGCAAGAAACATCAAGATGGAACTGAAAGCTTTCAAAACATGAACATGGAAAACATTCAGAACTTCTGTCAATCCTTTGCTTTCCCTTAGGCAGGCTGTGCTGTCCAAAATGTCATCTGGTACAGGCTGGAGAAGGGAGTAGCAAAAGCAGGGTTGTCCTAGCATGGGAGGATGAGCTGAGGGGATCTGGGTGACCACAATACAAGCAGTGCCCTCCAGGACCTGGGCACAGCTCCAAGTAAGGTCCACAAGGCACCACTGAAAGAGCTTGTTGACAGACAAAAGGTAATGGGTTACATCCAAGGTCCCTCCAGGTGAACAGTAGAACATGGCCACAGTCAGGGTTGAAGGCAAGAATATCCAGTTCATAATCCTGCAAGCCAAAGATTTAGATGTGCTCTGCCCTGCTGCTGTGTGTGGATCCAGTTTCTTACAGCTTAGGGTATTTTGCAATAAGGTTATGTTCATTACTCCAGAAATGTTTAGGTAAATGCTAGCAGTGCTCAGTTTTCTAAATGTACAGAACCACAGATTTCAGATTTGAGCTAGTGGCAGATGGTTCTACCATGCTTTACTGAGTTTCTTGAACTTATGAGGATACATTATTTAGAAAAATGTAGTCAATAATTTATCACAAGTCATATGGTATTAAAAGGCCAGTGTTGCAATAGTGCACCAGAAAGCTTTGCTTTCCCTGGGTTAAAGTACACAAAAAGTGTGTTTTATCAATATTTAAGGACTGCTCTGTAACTGGCTAGACCAACTTCTTATTCATAAAGTGTAACAGTATCAGACATATGGGGTGTGGGTCCTCAATGTATTCTGAAGTTTGTAATGTTGAAGCAATGGCTGTTCAGTTCTGTGAGACTTTAATTCAACAAAATGAATAATTTGAAAACTGTGTAAAAGCACAGATTTTTTTTTTTATTTTATTTTTTTTTTTTATGGTTTGTACAGATTAGTGAAGTGAAAATCAGAGAGGTTTCCACTTCATAAACTTGTTCCTTTGTGTATGCAGAAAACACAGCCAAAGACGCCTCTTGGGGGTTTGTGGCACTTCTGTTGAGTCAATGGAAACCTCAGACTTTCCCAGAAGAGGGAGGGACTGTGGCATGGGGTGGTACAGTTGCCATTTCTGGAACAAGTGAATAGAAAGCTGACTGTTATGCATAGATGGATGTAAGGATTTGCCACTATAAAGTTTTACATTTATCACACGAAATTCTATTTCTAGCTTGTTGTATAGCAGTCCTGAAAGCTATATAACAAACCCTTTAAATTTGGTTACAAAAATATTGTCTCAAAAAAAGTATTTTTCTGACGCAGCAAACTGGACTATCATGTTTCGTTGCCAAAGTTTACACTGAAGTTGATAATATCTTCCTAAGATTTTTATTTCCTCTTTCTAAAGCACATTCTGAATTTTGCTTGAGGCCTGTATTTCACATCTCATTGAAAATTAAGAACACCTAACAGCAATTTCTTACTTTGAAATCAAGATTCTCTGTCTGCATTAAAGTATTTTCAGAGAAATTACTAGTGATTGTATAAATTACCTTAGAAGGAACATTCTAGAAATGCACCTTAGCATCCAGTGGAACCTAAAAATGGAATACAAAATTAGTACCAAGCTGGTCATTTGTTAAATAATCCTTTGGTTTCTTACCTTACTGAGCCTCACCTGCCTTCCCTTCACCACTAGAAATTTCTGTTCTCTTTCTCTTACCTCCCCTGCCAGCCAAAAGAAGAATTATACTTATGTGCTTAGAAGTTGAAACCACCATGTGCTGCAGCACTATGGAAAACATTTATGATGTTAAAATATTTATACAGCTGGATTCAGTGAGATGCAGCATCTCCTTTTAGGTTAACAAGCTTGTCAACTGCTAGTTAGAAAAAATATAAAAGTTGCCTTTAGAGCCAAAACTCCTGAGACAATTTTTGTCACAGTCTTATGAACCATGTGATTCACAACATGATTTAAAACCTTTTGCAGTGCCACATCCCAAATACAGACCAGGACACGCACATAAATACATATAGAATACACATATACTATTCTTAAATCTCTGTGCCTGGAAAGATTCTACTTTAATTCTAACTCTGGGAAGAGAAAACAATTTCAAGAGAGAACAGAAAAACTGTGTTCTTGTCCAGGTGAAACCAAAATTACCTGTTTGTTGTTCTTTATAATTTGGTAAGAGTGGAGAAAGCATTTTCCTCATAGTAGCAGTCAGAGCTAGATTGCTTTGATATGTCTTACATAAAGCTGTTATCCCAGGAGTAAATTAAAGGTTAATTTAAAGTACAGTAAATTAATACCATATGTATTCCAGTCAGTCATATCATTATTTTTGAATGGAGAATAACTTCTGAAATTACTGATTTCAAATCACTAATTTAGAAAACAGAAAAAAAAAATCTATATGCGTGACCTTGTTACTGCATAATATTGATGGCACATTTCAGCACAGACAGAGTGGCAGCTCACAAAGAAAAGCTGGAAAACATGATCACTGGGAGCTAGCAAACCCCCTCATGATGTGTCTGACAGGTGCGTATACATAAATCTCATGTTTTGGGGAACTTAATTTTCTGTTTGAGGAGTTGGGAGGAGACAGCCTTTCTGGACACACCCCAGGCAAGTCACTGCCCTACTCTGGTTCAACAGCAGCCAGTGTTTGTGTTCCCTTCCCTCTCTGCCCTCTGTAAGACAGTCTAAACATCACAGTTTGTGCCTGATCATTGCTGCAAGTACCTGGAAACACTTCATGCCCCAAGTTAGCTTCCTAAAAACAATTAGCACAAGATCCTCAAGATTACCTCTTCATTTTTAACTCTATTTTATGATTCTGGCAGTGGGGTCTGGACAGCATTTAGGGTCCATGAATTTGTTTGCAGGGAGATTTACCTATTCCACAGACAGCCAAGGGCAAGTACTTATGCAAGCTTTCTTCTCTGTGGATTTGGACATTGCTTCCTATTTTAAATGCTGAAAGGTTATATAAATTTTGACTTTGGGATTTATATATGATTTCACAAAAATGTAATATTATTAAACCCTCCCTGAAGTTGATAGAGCAACTATTTCTATATTTTAAAATTGTAAGGATAACAAATAGGTGTACACTCAAGAAACTGACATGCCTGACAGTTCTACTGCAAACAAAGGTATGAAAAAATGTCTGTTGTACTTAAAAGCCATAAGGCGTCACTTGTGGTGTCAGTGCCCTGAAGCAGACCTTCCAGTTCCATGTCTAATTTGGGCACAAGTTGGGATCTGATTAAGACTGAAACCAAATTATAACCAAACAAATAAATTTCCCAGAGTCAAGGGATCTTTATGGATTAATCCAGATTGCTTGCTGAAGACTCATCTGAAAAATGCAAACAATACAATATCCAAGGTCATGCATCCAAGAGAAAAAGATGTAAGTTGTTCCTGTGAGATGAGAGAATATTTTGGATTTTAGACAAAATTAGGAGGCACAAGAGATAAAAGAAAGTCTCAGCGGATACTGTAGCTCTGAGGATAAAGAAAACCTGTGGGTAGAGAATGCTACAGTTGTAAATGGCTGCTGCTCTCCTGGATGCAGTTCTGCTGTTGACGTTTTTAGAAGGGTAGTGAACAACAAGAGAGCAGTGGGAAAAGAGTGATTAATAAAACATAGCAAGAAGTATAGGAAACTCAATTTATTCAGTATGTTCACTCCAGTATATTGACCAGAAAAATCCTAGCAGATAATTTTTTAATCTAGGAGGAACCAAAGTTACAGTAAAAACTATGATCGAAAATGTTAGGTAGATAAATTCAAATGGCTTATTTATCAAATGTAAGTAATTAACCTTCCCTAACGAACTGGAGGAGCCTTCATCACTTGAAGTGGTTAAACCATTTGTATGCTATTTTGAATTCTGTGCAGAATGTCACTGAACAGTATCTTTGTACTTGGTACAGTCTGAAGTTCTTTGTCCTGTTATGCAGAAAATCCCATTAATACTCCCCTCTGACTTTAAAAACTACATTTCTGGTAATATTAAGGTATTTCTCCAAGGAGCAAACACTCTGCAACTTCCTGAAATCCTAGTGGCATTTATCATGTCCTATTTCCCTTATATTCCGTTGCCTAGTGAATAGAAGAGTAACCAAGTTCCAAAGAAGAAACCTTGATTGTATGTACATTCATAGAGGGGGTTTTCTATGAATGTGTATGGCAAATTAGAATGTACAACTGTTTTGATATCTTACCTAAACCCTTGAATCATTGTTCATTCTGCATATTGAGGTTTGGTCTGCAGCTATCTGCATTCAGACAGGAAATAATTACATTTACATATGCAAACAAAATAATCATCTTCAGTAACCTAGGTCTTAGAAGCAAGGTCATTGTACTAAACTGATTACTGTTATCAACTATCCTTAGGAAAAAAAAAAAAAAAAAGAAAGAGAGAAAAGAGAAAGAGAACAGACTTATACAGACTTATCTGGGATCTGGGCTTCCATAGCCCTTCAATAAGTGCTATATTTAGAAGCAGGGATCAAAAAGCTTGGGTGTGTTTTATGTGCTTGGTTGTGGAGTCTGATTCTAATTGCTTTTACTGTCTTTGGGGATATTTTCATGAAGTGAGACATCACTCCTCACAAATAATAGTGCCACAATTAAGCCTTTCAACAGCAGAGTCAGCAAGGAGAATTACCCATAGACCAGAGTGAAAAGAACCTGCCTTTTTTAAACAGCTGTATGGACATTAAAAATAATAATAAAAAAACTTAAAAAAAGGTCCTGAATTTCAGGCAATAATTTTGATCATAAAAGGGGTCATAAAAAAATCGTTGTGCCAGATTTTACTATGATTCAAGCGCAGAAAGAAAAAGAAAAAAATATACGCAATTTTAAAATACTTCACAGATTAGCAAGGTTTGGTTATTTATTTTATTAAGAAAAAAAAATAACAGGCTTTCTCTGATATTCTTGAACACAGAGATCCTTGGCTGCATTCTTAACTAAGACATTGAACACAGCAGTGGTCTCAGGCATGTGACATTTTAACTTGTGTTCATTGAACAAAGTATCAGACTTCAAAAATGTAGTTCTTCAGACATGTTAATAACTGATTTAATGTTAATGAAATGTTACAGTTTTCATATCTTTTTTATAAAGTTATAATATCCTGTCATGCTGTCCTCTATGCATTAAAAGTTTAGAACTGAAAGCCACACTTACATTAAGCAGTCAGACTCACAGCAAGGTGTTCAACTTGACATTTTGAGGAGCATGGATATTCCTATCCCCTGGTTTTTCAGCTTAATGCATGATAATTATGCATTTTAAAGCATTTTTATTCTAATTTATTGCTCTTTCCAAGCAGTATTCCTCTTGATTCTCATAGAGCATATATTTCACGACAAGTATAATATTTTTTTTTTCAGATTGAATCCTTTTTGTACACTCTGCTGCACCCACCATTATTTCTCAGAATTTAATATAGGCCAATTTTTTTTTTTTTTTAATACCCCTCAGATTCTTGTTTATCTCTTGCTTTATGCAGACAATAGGAAAAGAAATCTGTCCTGGTTTAACAAGTAGCATCATACACTCTATACATTTTTCAAATGCAGTGTGTACTATAAGATACTCACACTGTGTGCTAATGAACGATGCAGGGCTGGGCTTCCTGTGTAACTTCAGCTGTGAAAAATTCCAATTCTCTCTGTCTTCAAGGACTATTCAATGTTTTTTCTTTTCTACTTTTAAGAACTTCAGCTTGTCTAAAATAGCCAGCAGGATTAATCTCCCACTGTATTTGAACTGGTGGTGCATCAAGTAACAAGATATTTGCCTGTGTTTTGTGACTATATGTGCTGATTTATTTCAGTCATATTCACAGGGTTTTTATTCACAAGCATTTGTACAAGGAAGACCTTATTCATGTGAATTGTCCAAGAAAGGGAATGAATTGTGAATACTAGAAATAATAGATTTATAGAATATTCACAGTTAGTGAAAAGCTTCATAGCCCTTTATTAAAACCTCTTTTTTTGTCTTTATCACAAGAGCCATCAAAACCAGTGGATATTCATGTATAATTCATTAACAAACAAGGCAATTTTCCTGCTTATAATGCATAGGTCACTCACTCTTGGAGCAGAAATAAAACCATCTGATTTGGTGATTAATCAAAGTGCACAGACTAAACAGAAAATAATCATACTGACCAGTTATGGATAGATTCTACAAGAGATTTTAAACTGTGCATATAAACTACTACAAATACACAAATACAGACGTTTAATTAACAGCTTGTTCAGGAATAATTGGCAGAATGACTGTATTCATTGAGAAAAGTTGTTCTCCATAGTTAGTAAACACAATAAATATTCACTTTTTATTGCATTGCTTGGAAATGAACATATTTATGTTCATACACTCAATCCTCCATGAAGTTGGGAAAGCTTTATTTTATGCTGATAGCTAAAAATGGGAACAGGTTAGTTTGACTGTTTAGAATATAATCCTAGATGTATAAAAACAAAGTAAAAATGCAGTATCCAAAAAGGACAGAATATAAATGAGCAAATGCAAAAGAAGTTGTTACATAGGCAGAGTAATTCATAATATTTGACTTCCTTTGATTTTGGTCCCCTTACAATTATTGCTGTGCCTGTCCTCTGCCTAAAAGACTTTTTACCACAATACTCTCATTTTTTCCTTCAGTGGCCTCCAGGAATAACTCTGCCTCTTCCGCACATCATTCCTACTTCTCAACTGCAATAATACTTTATTTGCCAACAAAAACCAAACAAACAAATAAAAAGCACACAACAAGAGCACCCCTAAAGAAAAGCACTTACACAATGCTTAGCACCTTGTCACATTTGCTACCTACCTAGCTAGAGAAGAAAAGCTGGTTCTGCTGAGTTGGAAGCTCTGTTTTTGCTGCTTCTCTGGTGCATGGGCTGCCTGGTGGGCCACCAAGCCAGCCCACAGAAAAAGCTTTAGACACATTTTAACCTTCCCTCTGTGGATGTACATTGTTTCTCCTCATCTCTGTTTTCTCTCTTCATGAAATTTGTATGATTTTACTATCTAGACATTTCTGTTAAATTTGATTAAAATCTGCCAGCAGGCTCAAAAATTGCATAGGAGAAGGAAAGAAGGATTTATACAGAAAGAGAATATATCAAGTCAGGCAGCTGTAACTATTTTTTTTTCCTTATTAAACTAATCTAAAGTTCCTGTAATACATAGTTAAGTACAGAGCTTGAAATATTTATTTACTGACTAATTAATACACAAAATATGAGATTCAGAACACCCTCAGAGTTTCTATAAAACACTATCTGTAATTCAAAATAGCAGTTTTTCAGACAGATAATGCAGTGTAGGATCCTGGCAGGCCACAGCAGGGAGGTTGTAGGTATAAAGCATGAAAACCTGCAGAAAAGTTAGTAGTAATGGAACTCATGTCATCTTCAGACTGGGGGGAACTCAAAGGGAATGGCACATTTAGCTCTGGTGGTTTTTCATTGCTTGGCAGCCAAGAAGCCCAGGAGAGACATGAGAAGCCCTGCCTATTGAAAGCAAACGTGGACACAGTAAATCTATCAGATTCTCCATCTCTGTACTAAGATGTCCTTTGTACCAGTCAGCAAGGTGCCTGTCTGCCTCTGTGTTATAAATTTCTGTGCATTTCCTGAAGGTAAAGGAAAATTGCAAAAAAAAAAAACCCAAACCAAACCAAAAAAAAAAAAAAAAAAAAAAAACCCACACCAATATATTCTATTACTGGAACTGCAAGTAAACTGTTAGGATTCTTAAAAGAAATCACCTTCTGACTGATGGATATGCCTCCCAGTGTTCACACCTAGCATGCTGAGAACTCAGAGACTTTTTTTCCACCCGTGATAACACTTTTCAAGTTTCTTACTGTTAGAAGAACAAAAATACAAACGAAATTCCTCTTCGGTTCCCTCCAAAATACCCAAGAACTCAACCTGTTTGTTATGAATAATAAGATAGCCAGATGCTTTCTTTTTAATGATACCTCTTCTATGTGTAAGCAGATTGCCTGGGAGTATCAGCCACCCGCCAAGTCTTTTTCTCTCTAGTGCTTTACAAACATATGACAGAAAGATAGTCCCATATAAAAATGCTCACAATTTCAAGTATAAGGAAAAACAAAAAGACAAGGGAACATAACAGTAATGTCAGAGGTGTGGATCGTTAACTTTATTTAGTATACTTTAACTCTGGAACTCTGTGCTACCTGTTTATTCCATATTCCACTTTGGCTGGTTGTTTTTGTCTACTTTTACCAATGTTTGTGGGTTTAAGGCCAGTACTTTATTTGATACCACTTGCTTTATAGATATGTATTTGCTATCACACTCAATTTCAACAAAGAGTAGAGAGATAGAAGTAGTCCAGAAGTAGTATTTCCTTCTGGTATTTCTTACCCACTCCCAGCCTAAGAGAATTTTCTCCTCAGGCAACAATCCTTAATATCTTCTATGCAAAAATACTGCACATCTGCAAGAGTACAGCATATCTAAGAATTATAATCCTGCACACAGGATTTAGTACAAAACCTCTTTACCTTCTTACATAGTGTCTTGAAAGTCCAGAAGCCCATTAACTTCAAATTGTGATTCTGTTGCCTTTTTTGCTCCATCAAGGACTGTAGCAAACACAGCACTACTAAAGCTTCTACATTGGTTTTACTCACTCCAACTTTAGATTTCCATACTTGTGTCTTTTGATCTAGTTTTTCTGCAACATACAAGGTGTTAATAACTCCAGTTTTTTTCTACAGAGCTGGAAGAAAGTGTGGATGCACTTTAATTGCTATACAGTATATTCTGCATTTGGTTTCCAGTGCAAGCACTTACATTTGCTGATAACAAAATGCATTTATCTTCAGTGACATTTTAGATAGCTCCACAACCTGCTGCGTATTCTAATGAAACCAGTATCACTACCAATTAGACACCTGCAGAAGAAGTGGCTATGCAAATGCCTTGCCCCCAAAATGCTATTTTCCTTCTCTCATTAAGTTTTCAGACTAAATTATATCACAGCTAATGGCTAAAGACTTGCCCCTCAAATTTCAGTGTTGTATGGAATTTAGCCAAATATCACACACAAACTTTAAGGAGTTGTGTGACTACAAGCCTTTCAAAATGTATTTTCCCTGCTTCCCATATGCTTAACCTAGCCCTGCACTTGTCCACTTTCCTTTTCTTTCACTGACACATAGGCAGAAATGCCCTCCCTCCCACCCTCCATCACTGTGACAAGGTATTCTGGTGGTCTTGGAAAGCTGTAGATTATTGCTTTGTTTTTCATATCTGGAGGTCCTTGAGTTCAAATGTATCAGATGTAAGTCAGAGTTGCTGTAAACAAATATTTGTTGATTGGATACACAAGATAGAGATTAAACAGAGGAAATCTTGTTTATGAGGTTATATATTCATCAAGGGTTTTCAATGACATCATAAACCATGACAGAAAAGCAAACATAACTTACAGAGTTGCCACAAATCCCAAGATATAACAGTATCTTGGTAATTCACAATTGCCAGTTTGTTTCATGCCAATCTCAGAACCTGTTCTAAACCCTGTCAGGGATACAGTCCCCATCCTGTTCCCAGGATGCATTAACTTTTCATTTGCTCTGGGCTCCTGCTGTTGCTGCCCCATATTCCAGTTTGGCTGGCTGCTGCTCTGGTTGCTTTCATCTCCTTCTCCAGGGTGCTCTCTCGTGAATGCTTTGGCAGGAGCTATAAGCATTACCCCATATCTATTAATTACACATGCAAGCACATTTCTGAAAGCCTGCAGTGTGTTCATAAGTCAAAATTGGATTATGAGATGCCTAAACTGTTTGTGCCCACAAGTGAGCAAAAATATGTGATCATCTTTGAAAATGTGGACTGCACAGATTTGGAAGTAGGCTTTAGATTTTCCCTTTGAAATTTTGTCCATAGCATTTCTAGAAGAAAATGTGTCAAGAACAAGAACACAGAAATGTTAAAATCTTAAAACATGGAAGGAGGGTAGTGATTAAGTACCTTATTGGATCTTGACATATTATCACTTAAACAGGATCCTCTAAACATGTCAGTCATTGCAACTTGCCTATGACTTACACTTTTTAATTGGGCAATTTCAGTGAGATGAATTGTTAGAACACCCTTGGTTTGTGCAAATCACAGTGGAAATCAATATCATTCTCTTTTTATGCACATTCTTGTTTCTATCACCAGAAGGTAGAGAACAGGCTGGATCTGGTGTTGAGCTTCACTTCATATGAACTTTATATTTTAAGTAATAACCAAAGCTGGAATGAATTTAAGGCATTATACTTCAGTTTGGCTGACCATAAAACAATTATGTTGTGGATTAACCACAGTGGGCAACTCAGGTCCACATTCAGGTGAGCAGACACTTGCTCACCGCCTCTTCCCAGGGGCATGGGATAGATAATTAAGACTAAAAGTGAGAAAATTCCTGGGATAAAGACAATTTAACAGGTAAAGCAAAAACTTTGTCTTTAAGCAAAGCAAAATCAGCAAAAAATTAAGAAAAATAATTTTAAAAATTCAAATTCCAGTAGCTTTTAAAAATATAGTCAGAGGTTTGGAGAGAAATCTTACTCAAATAGAAACATCATCAGCATTGTCTTTCTAGCTAGCTCAAAAACAGCAAGAAATTTGCACAGTAATGTCAGCTACAAATATTGCCTTTAGCACAGTTCAATATAGCTGGCTATAAAATAGCATTTACAATGTGAGCTTATCCTTATCACAGAGATCTTTGCTCAAGGGGCAAACTGTGAAAAGGAGTGTCAAATGACTATTTAGTGAGCAAGGCTTGTGTTTATTCTCTGGAGTAACACTTGTCTCAGTGACAGAAAACATTTGAGTTTGCTTTGTTTGCTATTGCTCACAAAACCTCAGAGAACAGAAGTGTGTAATTATCCTGAGTCTCAAGAAAATGAAAATTTTAGATATTGCAAGGCACCCCATTGCTAACCTGCTTACCTGAAATATTTTTCTGACAGAACACGAGAATTTCTTGAATCACAAATGGTATATATAAATATATTTATTGAATCTGAAATATTATATATATTTCAGATTATATATATATATATTTCTTGAATCTGAAATTTCTGTTTCAGAATTAAATATTAATTTGTTTTAGTCAATATATATTTCTGTTGTTAAGTCCTTGTTAAGGAAGATATATTCCTTTTGTTTTCTACATAGTGTGCATAAGAAGGTGAGAGAAGTTTAAGGCATTAGTCTGAGTGCACTGTTTTTTCTGTCATGGTCCTGGCCAAAAACACAGGGCAATGACTGGAAAGATTGACTGAGATAGTGTAAGGGAGTTCAGGACCCAGAATCCACAAAAAGAAGTAAACTGTGCTGCTTCATAGCAATATCTTCAGCCTCTTTCCAGTATTGGTGTGCAGTCGCTCAAATTCCTAAAATCTGCAAAAATTTGTAGTTTTAACAGTTATGTCTGTAATATTTTGTGGTTTTGAATAAATTCCCATTCCTGTAGACAAGATTCACCATGCAAATACCCTTCTATCATAGGAATATCCTAATGAATGATCTAAAACATATTAAGTAAAAATGTTTTAATTACAACCCTTACATTCATTAAGAAATATTTGAAGTCTTGGCACAGTACCCAAAAAGGTTCAGAAACCAAAAAAGGGAAACATTTCTTTTTAAATGCTCACATTTTTAAAATTAATGTCAGGATTTTCAGAGACAGGTTCAAGATTCTTATGTTTGAGTTTGTAAACCTCAACCCAAATACATGGGGAGAAATTTGGATTAGACTCCTCTCACAAATATTCTGTATTAGAGTGCATGAGTGGAAGTGCTCTCTAGCAAGTCTTTCCATCCCCTTCCACAAAAAATCTAGTCATACACAGGTTAATAGCTCTGTCAGGATCATTTTTGGGTTATCTTGGGTACCATGAGCCTGTAGCAACCATCAAAACCTGACCTCTATTGTTATTAAAGAGATATTGGCATCTATCACCAACCTGAAGAGGCTGTAGTGAGGTGGGCACAGTCTCTTTTTTTTCACTAGAAGAGTGGTTAGGCATTGGAATAAGTTGCCCAGGGAGGTGATTGGGTCACTGTCTGAAAATGCTCAAGAGGCATCTGAATGTGGCACCTGGGAATGTGGCTTGGGGTGGTTACAGTGGAGCTGGGTTGACCTAGATGGCCTTGAAGGTCTCTTCCAACCTTGATGATGCTGTGATTTTGTGGTCTTCAGAAAGTTGTTAATTTAATCTTACCCTCAGGATAAGAAGAGAGTTTAAATTGACTGAAATCTGTCCTTTGGATGACTAAAATTAGGTGGACTACACTCCGGTCTTTTTTGGTAACATTTCATAATGATGGCATAATTAAGAAGCATTTGGTGCTATTTCTGTACAGCAAATACTGCTTTATCATTTTTTCTTTTGTTTTATGGAACAGCTAAAGGATTGTTTTGACACTATGCTATTGAACTGGAAGAATCACAATCAATAAGTATTATAGCTACTCAGTGACTAGATTATTAGAAAAATTAATTAGGAACTATCCTGCTTGCAAATAACCATTATTTCACATGATGGGTAAAAAAAAATTGTACACATCATGGCATATTGTTCATTTGCCAGCACAGAGAGGCCTTTTCTTATCATATAAATTTCATTTATTGATCATAGATCATGATAAAGTGGTTTCTTTTGGAGTGCTCTTTGTCCAAGCCCTCTTTTTTAAATTAAGAATCTATTTTACATTACTACAACCCAAAATAAAAGCTATGTGCCCGTGTATGTGCAAACAAGTAACTTCTTTCTCTCCTGTTTCAACATAACTGTTAGTTTTCTTATTAAGAAAAAAAAAAATCTGTTTTCTTTTTTATCCAGCTGATTTTTTTTGTTCAGGTATAGGAAACACGCTTCTTCCTATTGTGGCTTATGCTACAGGCAAATCTGACTTTTGTATTTGTGCATCGTGTGCATTTTGACATAAAGAAGTGACAGCTGATCTGCATGTTGAAAGCACCATGTTGCTATTGCTCTATAGTTTGTTGGTTTGCTTTGTTTTGCTTTGCTTTGCTTTGTTTTGCTTTGCTTTGTTTCCTCTGGAAGACTTCACAATCTGCTGTGAAGTTGTGTGTTAAGAAGGAAAAAAGAAGTATAAATCTCACAGAGTATGGTGCAGAGCAAAATTGTCACAAAGCACCAGACCACAGAGATTTAAGCCTTTGTGTCCTCAACAATGAAAATACACCAAGGTAGCCATAGATTCTCTATGTGGGAATTTGCCCCTCCCAGGCACACCTCACACTTTTTTGTTGACCAAGGAATGACAAGGTATGAAAATACAACTGCTCATCTTTAAGCAAAATAAAAAGGGATTATGGTGGAGAAATACACAGAATTCAGTATTACCTCAGGAAAGAGGTTTCCAAACCATGATATGCACAGCTCCAGTCTCTTTTGTAAATAGCAATAATCAAAAGCATCTGGCTGCCTGTTTATGTACCTTTGCTTTACTTGTAAATGCCAGCTCACAGATAATCACATGAAAACAGCTGGGAGAATTGAAAGAAAGTGGATAGAGGCAAAGAAATGAGGATGAGTTTGTGGGAAGAGGAGAAAGTACAGAGGCTGTCAATGTGGGACAAAGGAGAAAGTCCTCAAGGACAAAATAATCTTTATGCTAATATTTTCATGAGGGCATTTTTAATGCAAAACTGTCTAGAAATTCAATTTCTATAAGGTAAATTTTGGAAACCAAATCAATACAAATCGTTGCTGCTCAGATCTGTCTCAGATTCTCACTGTATGATGAGTTGAAACATATCAGCTGCCCAAACATATTTACAAGGAAATACCAAGGCAGAGAACTAATCAATAAATGACCACAAAGTTTAAGAGAAAAAGGATTTAAAATATTAGGCTAATCAATTCCAAAACTTAAGATAATGCAGCCATAAAAGTCAAATGGGTGCATGGGTGGTACAAAAAGGAGTTGAGGACTAAATGGGGTATGGAGAAGCACAGTGCCTGTTACTGTTGTCTGCACGGCTCAAGCCCTTCATCCTGCGTTAAGCAGTGCCCTGATAAGCAGGTTTAGTTACCTTACACACTGTTTTTAGTTTTTCCTCCAGTTAGAGAATTGTCTCATACAAGGGCCTGAAAAAGGTTTATAAAGCACCAAAAGGTATTTGCAGATACCCTTGGAGGTAACAGAGATGACCTTGAGGCACTGAGAAAGCCACAGTAGGGTGAGCCGGGAGAGCTATGTTATCAGGGGGCCTGAGGACAGCATTCACACAAGAGCCAGCCTGCTGCAGTGCTTGACACCATGTTCAAAACCCCTCACAGTGTTTTTCTTTTTCTTTGGGTGTTTTTCATTGCATAAATGCAGGATTTGCTATTTTTCTCTCTGTATTAGCTTAAATTCTAATGTATTAGTCTCCGGCACTAATGTATGTTGCAAAATGTGCAATATGGCTGATGTAATAATCACATTAAGGATTGATTGATGATTTTTTAGTCTTTAATTCCTGAAATTTAACACCACTTTAGTTCTCATTTTTGTATCTAAAAGATAAGACCTTGTTGCACAATATTTGCTTGAAAATAATTGAATGTTTGGCTCTTGCAGTGGAATCAATGACACATTTTAATCTTTTTTAGGTTTTCTTACTCTATCATTCTTTATGAATTAAAATGAGCGTAGTACTCAGAAAATGTTCCATGTTTCTAATCTACAGAATAATGCAGGTAGTATCTACTCTTCAGCATAATGCAGGCAGTATCTCTTGTACAGTCTACAAATTTCCTCCTCTGGGTTTTATGAAAGTACAGATCCTGGAGACCAGGGAAGTAATTCATTCCCTGTACTGATCCAGTGTCTGGCCTTGCATCAGATGTTTAAAGCAACAAAATATTTCTTCCTTCCTCTTATCTCTGAGAGATTCCATAAAACAAGTCTGTGCATAGTGGTAAAAAACATTCATAAGGGACTAAAGAAAGAAATCATCTTCCTTTCTGTAGCAAATGTAAGCTACTCTTAAGAAAATGTAAAACAATTTAAATACTCTTTCCTAATGACTGAGTATTACAGAGGCCATCAACAGTGAGACTCTCTATGCCAAGAGAAAAGTGCATGTTGGATGTTGTACAAAACACTAAATAAAGACACATCCAAAAGTGTATTGGATAAAGCTAGTTTTATAAATTAAATACCCTGCCAGAAAAGTTAAGCCAAGTCACCTTTTGTCTGTTGAGGTGACTGCCTTGAGAATCCTGTGAAAATGCCTTTAAATTTCTCAAAAATGCAGATCTTGCCAACTGAACACATGGACTACAGTTCTGCAATATTTATTTATAGCAGCAGAACTCAGTCTATAAACAAGCACTACACCCCATGTAATTTATTATGTTATCTGTATTTTCCTGTGATTAGAACAAATGGCCAGAGCAGTCATACTTCTTGTATTTACAAGGTAGCCTGATAGACAGTCAATACGGCATTTTTCTGTGAGGGATGAAAACAAACTGTGCAAAGCAGCCTTCTCCCAGCCCCTTTTCTCTTTTTGATCATTACTCTTCGTTTTAATGTTTTCAGCCAAAAAAAATAAAGCACTGTAGGACCTCTGAGAAATGTCAGGAAAACATTATTTTCTCTGTGCCACTCCAGTTTGCAGGCATCAGGTACATCCTTACTTCAAGCCTGGCTCAGAGTAGTGTGTATAAGACAAGTAGTGCTAAAATGCCTCTCACTGCACTCTTGGGGTTCCATACACCCCTCCTGACCTTCTCTGACTGCTAAATGTGGCTGTGGGAGTCTTGCTAATGAACAGCATTGCACCATCTGCTTGGCTCCCACTGCTGGACCTCCTTGGGGTGAGGGAGGAGCAGCGAGCAAATGCCAGTCCAATATCTCTGTCTGACTCACAGAGCAAAAAAAAGAGCTTTCTGCTCTTTTTTTCTCCCTTTCCAGAATGATTCAGGTGCATTATTTTTCGGAAATAATTCAAAAGTGCAGAAAACTTAATGCGCAGACTAGAAATAAATTCATCACAGTATATGTGATATAAATAAACAAAGGACAAATCAGTTAAAAATTGTACCTGTTCTGCATGCATGACTGTGTGTACAGGTGTCTGTGACTTAACAATATGAATTTCAAACTGAATAAAAGGTTATATGTGAATAATTGCAGAAGTACATGTTTTGGCTTTTTTATGATCCCACAAGTTTTGACAGCTGAATCTAAAAAAAGAAAAAAACTCTTGGGCATAAGTTTTGTATCAGGACTTTTACATTGCACTCATATAGTAAAAAAATATTTTAAAAGGGAGGAATATTCGATTATTTTAATTGCATTTCCTTCCTTTTAAAATCCTTGGGACAAATACTCTCTTCTGTATAGTTTCTAGTACCTTTTTATGCAACAGTGTAATATAGATTTTACATTGTATGATAGAAGGACAGAAGATTATTTCCTATGATATGTAGACTAGTGTACTCAAGTTTTATGTAGAGAAATAAGGTGTTGTCATTCTGTAACTATTTTAGTTGGTCCTTGGGCAAATGAAGGAAAATGTTCCCTTTCCATCTCTTTCAAAGTCTAGCTGAGGACTGGGCTGGGTGGCCTGGCCTTTCTGACGGACAGCAGAGTGTTCCTGCACTCCTGGTTGAACAGCATGGAGGCGATGTGATCACATCACTCAGATAGGATTGCCTGATATAAAATTCAACTTCTGTGGCCACAGCAAATCTTCAGACCTGGGTTAGGGCAGTCTTGTTTGAAACTCCTGCCTCTCTTCCTTGTTCACTGTCAACAACGCCTGTGCTGGCTTCATGTTGTGTTTTATCTCACTGGGCTTGGGTCGATGAACACCCATGCTGGTGCCAGTCCTGAAGTCCTGATGGACAAAGCTCCCTCTCTTCTCCACTGGGCAGGGCAAGTCTTGGGCCAGTCCTCTGCTGGCATCTAGGTCCTTCATCCAGCTACCCCTCTCATGTCTTTGCCCTAGGAGCCCTGCAGTGTCCTACTGCAGCCTGTAGTCTTGCCCTATCAGTCTGGATCATCTTTCTCTATTGCCACAGTCTCTGAGAAAAAAAAGAGCTGAGTTTTATCCCTCCTCAAAGCAGCATGACTGTTCCTGCAGAGCAGCATGGTGCAAAGATACAGAGTAGGCAGAAATAAGTCTTTCTCATCCCAGCCTCTTCATGTCCCTTCTGTTCACAGTACACAGATAAATGCAAAATAGCAGCTATGTAGAGAGGTATCCCTGCTCTCTGGGGAAAAGTAGGAGGCTGACAGTAATGAGCAAGCAAGTTTTTGCCTTTTTAGTAGGACCAGAGTCTGAACTGGATTAGATGGTATAGGAATATATTTTTCTTTGCTTTCTGCAGGTCTGTGCAGTTTAAAACCAGCAGAGCCATGGCCGTAGTAAAAGAAAATACAAAATAAAAAACAAACCACGGTACTAAAACCAAATAAAAATTGTGTAATTTTTGTGCCAGATACAGTCAGAGACATAAAAGAGATGTTAATTAGTTATGTGTTACTTGCTTTCTGCTCTGCATTTTGCAGTTCTTTATAGGGTTGAGTGTTGTGCAACAGAGTGGGAGCAGATGCTATGTTTCCTTTGTGAGCACCTATGCCAGTGACAGGATTGAGCATATCAGGCATATGTTTTATTCACTAAGGCTAAGAAACCATTTTCTGTAAGGGTGAATATTGAATGATGGAAGAGATAGCTTGCATTAATTTTATACTTTTTTTGGGGGGGTGCCAAAAACAGATCAAATATGTTTGGAACACGAGATACGAGAACAGCTGCATTTTGATAATAATGCAGAGAAAGAGATGACCTTATTAAATTGTATCTCCCCAAATCATCCAAAGCAAGAAGCACAATTACATTAAAACCCTCTGGAAACTCAGTAGATGTTCCTGGATTTTTATTCAGTCATATACTGTCCAACTATCAAACCCCTGTCCAATGAACCTGACATTGCACGGTATACTTCAAAGCCCAGCCTTTATGTACTATCATAAAATCATTTATTTGGGAAAACAATAAAGGTAAAACACTGTTTGCAGGCTGCCCACATGAAAATTCCTACACATGTGTCTTTGGGCTTGATGGGAGATCCATGAAAAACTTATTATATTGTTCAGGCCTTGTGTGAAGATAATTGACTATATGGAGGAACAAAGCAGGGGGGTAGATAAAAAAAATTTTAAAAAGGAATTGACTCACTGCTTTCCGACCAAGTCAGCATTTCATATAAAAAGGCAAAAATGTTTCATTTGTGGCATTATCTAGATTTTTGTGGTTTAACTTTTTGCATTATTTAAAAACTGTTCACTGTTTTCTGGATTCATAGATTATCCAGGGGAAAAAAAAAAAGGATATGGTTTTGGTACTTACTGCACACAAGACAGGTAATTTAATCAATCCCCCTGTCACCTGTATTTGTCTATCTACAGGAAAAACACAGTGATACCATCAGCAATTTGAAATAGCTGTCATTTAGGTATGAGTATGATTCACCAAGGGCAAACCAAGCCTGACAAACCTGATCACCCTCTATGACAAAGTAATGCACTCAGCTCCTGTAGAGCAAGCGTTGCTCATGGTCTACCTGGATTTCTTCAAAGCTTTCAGTATGGTTTCCCACAGCCTCCTCCTGGAGAAACTGGTTGTTTATGGTCTAGGCAAGTGGTGTGTGCAGTGGGTGGAGAAGAGGCTCACCAGCTCACCCAGAACACCAGACGTGCTGGGAAATAACTGATCCAAACTGGCAACCTGTCACAAGTGTGGATCCCCAGGGAGAGACATTGTCCTCAATGCAGCTTGCTGCACTTGTAAATGATGTGGAAGATAGGATCAAGGGTGTTCTGATGACATTTGCCAATGAGACCAAACTGAAGACTTTGGAAGGGAGTCAACCCTGCAGGAAAACCTGCACAGGCTGAAAGAGTGAGATAAAATCTTATCAAGACCAACAAGATCTTGCACCTGAGAAAATATAGTCCAGTAGTGTAGCACAGGCTGGGATCTACCCAGCTGGAGAGTACCTCTGTGGAAAGAATTAGAATAATCACCCCAGGGAAGTGGTGGATTGCCCAGTGTTGCACACTTTTGAAATTCATGTGTACAGGGTGCTGAGCCATCTTGTCTAGACCGTGCTTTTGCCAAGAAATGATGGACCAGATGATCTTTAAGGTTCTCTTCCGTCCTGGTGTTCTGTGATTCTGGGATGACAATAATTTTATTGATTATGGAAGCCTAGTGTATTACTGTTGCATTGACGGCAGTCTTAAATTTTGTTGTTTTTGCTTGGATTAAAAGAAGGAGCAGGAGCAGGTGTAAAAAAAACAGATCCCAGGACTCAGGATGCCCTCTTCCTCTCTGCCTGCACCATACCTCTGGACTTTTGGCTTCCCCAGGACGTCAATCAACGGCCTCAGACAGAAGACAGCAATGCATCTCTCTCACTATGACACCTAAAAGACCTGATCTATAGGGCACCTCTTTGAATTGCTATGGTAAAATCCTATTTGTTGTTTCTAACTATAATAAAAAATCAGACCTCTAAGAACTCTGGCCCTGCAGTGGGGAGCTGAGCAGCACCCAAGAGGAAACACTGGGTTACCAGTAAGTCAACAACAAGCTTTTTAAATTCCACTTTTTGCTTAAACAAGGTTTTTGAACGTGCTGTAGTATGGCATTAATAGGAGAAGAGACCACAAAAGTTACCTAAATAGATATATCAGATTTATGTAGCAAACAAGATGTACTAAATTCTCTTAACTGAGTAAAGACTTTTTGTAAAAAGTTCTCTATATGACAAATAAGATACAGAGCCAAAAATTACATTAAATCTTTATAAATCGTGGAGTCCTGTTTAAATAAAAGGATTTATGCAGGTAATTCTATTAATGGTATTGATAGCTATCTGCATAAATCCCAGCCTTTCAAACAGGAAAATATGTTTTTGCATTCAAAAAGCATCTGATAAAATGCATTATGTAGCACTGTAATCCTTGCTCTCAGTTAGGAAGATGAGGATGGTATTCTGTATGTAATTATCATATACATTAACGAATAATGCAAGAGGATATTTTCAAGGGATTTTTTAATAGAGTGCAAAATGTTTGGTTATCTTTCAGAAAGACAGGGTAAATATGGGCTATGAGGTCTCATTTGTTTTCTGTTCAAATCATCTGCAACACTTGGAAATTTAAAAATCTTTTTGACATGAGATAATTTATTTGTATCAAACCAGAACAAGTTTGTGTAGAAGAGGTATTAAAAAATTTCCAGATACATTTCTTAAAGCACCCAACAGCTGAAATAACTGTGGATTTTGATAATTCCTGATGAGTGTACTAGAGCTCTGGCCAAATAGTCAGTAGAGAATAGGATCAAATGCTAATATTTGATTAAGTTCCTCTAGAAGTTTGTCTTTCAATTAGGTCAGAATCCTACTAAGTTAAACCTGGATAAGGAACATGTTTTCAGAAAATTTGTAGGATGAGGGAGAGGGAACAGGTGAAGTAACATCCATTATTTTGGTCAAATGTCCTACCAAAAATATAAGGTTTGTAATTTGCAAGTTGTGGATCTGAACTCAAAATTAGAAGGAGTGTGTGGGCCTTCACAAACCTTAATCCTGACTCTCGTAATTTCTTTCTTCCAGAAAGAAGGGATGGATGTGTTCATAGCAGCATAGCTGTACTGGGAAGGGTGTATGTCTCCCCCACAGCCTCGTTTGGCTAAATGACCCCCACCAAGTACTGTGAGCTGCAGCTCAGTAGTCAGCCAAGCTGGCTGAGACCTCCTGAAATCTGTGCAGGCATTGCAGTTGTCCCTCTGAAGGAGCCTTGGAGGGCCTAGGAGTCCATCCAACAACACAGTGTCCCATTGAAAATCCCATGGCAATGTCCTTGAAGAGACACTCATACCCACCCCACCTACTTTTCTCTTGGTGTCCCATCCTTTGTCCTGCACAGATTGCATTTTGCCTTTTACCCTGTATCAGTAAAATGGTTATGTTTGGTGGCTAGCTGCGGTCAGGAGACCTAGAGATGCCCTCCTCAGCATGATCTATTTCTCAGTGGTGGATGTCAGGTCTCCGCTGGGCAGGAAGCAGGAGCAGTGTGTCCCTCCACTGAGGAGCCAAGCAGCAGCTAAGGCTCTGGGTGGAGCCCAGTAATGCAATAGGCCACAGAGCTCCTCACTGCCTGGGTGGGCATTTACACCTTTGCTGCTGTGCAGGGCTTTTTTTCCCTTTTGACTTTCAGTCACCTAGACAAGGTCTCTTCAATACTCCTACACATATTTAGCCAGAGATTTGCAGGATTGTTTCAAGAGACATTTGAATCTTATTTCTGCTACATTTGTTACTTGAGTATCTTGTGTTATGTGTTCAAATAATATTTATTATGTTCAGTGTGACCAGAACAATTTTATTGCCCTCTATTGCATGTTAACTTGGACATAGTAATCTAAAAGTGTTGCAAATTACTCTTTGCTGAGGGAGTGCAAACTCTGTCTGTCTGCTACTAGAGGTAGGAAAAAGAAGCCTATAGGTACAGTAATTAGGACAAAATATTCTGGAAAGGCTTTTAGGCACACTGAGAATCTTCTGGAAAGACTGAGCTGAAAAAGAACAAGCAGAATGCGAAAAAGATGATGCTTTTATTGTTTGTCTCTTACAACTGACAGGAAAGATCTTTAAAAAGAAGTCTTTGAAAAGGGTTGTCTGGTTCTGATTATTTTATTGCAAGTCCATGCCACTTCTGTGTGTTTTGATATATGCTCCTTCTCTTAAATAGTTCAGCCAGTTCTGAAGTAATCAATGCACCTGTTTTTGTATTCCTCAGGCTTACATACAGTGTGCAATCATTAGTGAAGTCTGTGGCTGATATTTTACACTTCTCCACACCTAAAAGTAATGAGAAACTATTTTATAGCCAGGCATATCTTCTGACTGATTATTTTATAAAAAGAAAAATTTTTAAGAGGCTGACATGCTCAATCAGAAAAAGTACTGAAACTACTGTTAAGATTCATATTTTTTCCCTTAGGATTATTTTTCAATGGTCATTTATTTCTAAAGAATTTTTTAAGTAATATGAAATATCTAAACAGAAAAGTTGAAACAACATCAATAGCTGAAGTAGCAAAGAGTTTTCAAGATTACCTCTAAGACATCTGTTTTATTTCCCACTGAGGAGATTGTTGACTTCTTCTGAAAAAATTGTGTTACTTCTCCACTAACACCAATGTGTAGAGCCATAGCAGAGAAAAAGAGGATTCTGAATTCCAGATGTTGGATTTCCAGGGATTCAATCATTACAGGGCTGATTTGTTGTTTTCAGAATGGGTAGAATTCACTCCTTCAGGCAGCCTGTACACAAACGTCACTCTCCAATCTATTCCAATCTATCTTAAACTCCTAAATTTGTTTCTGATATTGTAAGTAACATGGAGGGAGAATTTTGTTTCATTTACATGCAAATGGTTGTCTTCACAATACTCCAAGGAAGATTTTTGGAAAGGTGAAATACCAGATACAACCTTCGGAGGATGAAAACAAACATTGTACCTTACCTCCCATGAAGACCACTTGCAGAATAACAACTGTGCTGAACTGCATCCACTGCTGAGCAAACACATATCAAAGCTTCACTTTCTGCACTCAGAATTACTTTGGGATTGTTCATTTGGGTTTTTTTTTTTTCTTTTTCAATTGTTCTGCACTCTCAAATTACAACAGGATGACTGAAAACCAACCCCAACCAAGACTTTGTATCAAATTTCACATCAGGGTTTTATCTTATCTTGCAACAAAGGGAATAATTTCTGATGTACTTTAATATATGCTGCTTTACCTGCTCAGAAAATGAGGTAGTTCATATGAAATTTCACACAAAAATTATATGTAATTATCTCCCCTCTACAAGGGAATGTACTAGGCTGAATAGTATTTAATGCTATTTTAAAAGATAAAAATGTAGGCAGACAGATTTACATTTAAATCGTATTTCAATCAACCTTAAAGGTTCAGTTTACACAGTAAGGATATAAAAAGTTAGCTTATTAAATATGCACAATGTTTTGCATTGCATGAAGGATGTGGATTGTACTTTCAATTTCCAAGCAAATTAAACCTGCTGTCAGTAAGTACACTGTAGCAGGATACAGTGGGCTCTGTGGAAACCAATTTAAACAATTTATGCTACTGCATATCAGTTGGGTGAATTGGATTTCAGATAAATCCTCAGTGACAAGTTGAGGTTCTTCTTGCAAGAGTAGGAAGAATCCTCATCTCATTTTCTGATCAAAGGTTTAGGACAATACTTTTACACTCCATACAAAGGAGTTGAAAGGGTTGTGGTGGGAGATCCTGCACAGAAGGCACAAAAATTTATTATGCAGTGAGAGACAGTCACTATAACTTAGCAGCAACTGTCTATGTCTTGCCATGTACACATTAGGGATTGATCAGGGAATTGTGTAACTTGAGACTAGCCCACTCATCCCTAGCCTTCTTCTGTGTGAGTGTAGTCAGTGACCCCACAGTATCCTTCTTTCTCACTTCAATTCACAGACACGTAGGGATGCATTTTTCCCAGCCTTTGAAGGCTGCATTAGGAGAGAGATTGTGCATTAATTCATACCAGTCAATCTACCTCATCATATGGTTTTCCTTAATCTCTGTGTTATAAAAAAGAGGAGGACAAATCCAGCCTATCCAGTGCCTCATGGCTTGGGGGTTTTTACATAAGGTGTAATTACTAAACCACACTTGAAATCAAGTTTTCAAATATCAACTTTCCACTCCTTCAAAGTGCTCTAATGAACAGCCAGGGACACATCATCATGTATAACTTCTTATGGTACTTACTGTGCTTAAAAAAGATATTCTAAGAACTTTCCAAACATTGATTAATTATCCAGCTGAGAATTCTGTGAACTCATCTGTTAAGAAAAATGCTTATGATAAAGATGAGCCCATAAAGTAACTACCTGAATTTAATTGGAAAGCATTTCAAATACATGCATGTGTAACATAAACAAACACAAGTTTGAAGATAACCAATTGTATAAGGCAAGATAATTTTATTGAACAGGTACAATTCCTTAGTAAGAATACATTTACATCTTTAGGTTAGAAGGTTCTAAAGCCCTTTACAGACTGCCTGCACTGTTTTCAGTGTATTCATAAAAATAAGCAGAAAGTCCTAGATGATACTCTTAAAAATTAAATTAGTCAGCAAAGTCCTTTTATGATTCTTTCTCAAAAAGACTCTGGGAGGCTTTATATTGTCATTATATCCTCCTAGTCAATATATCGTTAAATTTATGCCACTACTGAAGAAATTGGATTCTGTTTGTAGAAAACCCAGCCATATTTTCAGCCACCTTATCACTGGACAACAATCACAGCAAAACCAATTTCCAGCCATAAAGTCTGTTTTTCCAAAAGTGGCATCTATCTCCCAAAAGATTTCCATCAGACACATTTGTAAGCATCTTTCAAGTTTCCTCTGGATTAATCTGTCATGCAATTAGGTTATGGATGAGCTGCCGTGACAAATAGGTTGCCATTTCCTTTTTGATGTACTTTTGATTTTGATGTTTCAAATATTTCCTTCTTTTAAATGCTGTCTTCTGGGAGCTGTACACACTCTATTTTATGTTTTGGATAAAACACTTGCAGCAGCATCTTTTCTTTGTGAATCCAAAGAGCATGTTATAATGTGTCATATTTTTCCCAGGAGTAAATATTATTTTGAATACTTACTGTATTGTGGAATAGCCCGCAGACTAAAGAGTGTATTTACTTACTGGTTTTCTCTGGCCTGAGAAATCTTTCAGTTGGTCAAATAAAATCATAGAAAAATAAAATGTCTTGGTTTAGAAGGGACCTTAAAGATGATCTAGTTCCAAGCCCCCTGCCATGGGCAGGGACACCTTCCTCTAGACCAGGTTGCTTAAAGCCCCATACAACCTGGCCTTGAAGACTTCCAGGGATGGGGCATTCACGACTTCTCTGGGCAACCTTTACCAGTGCTTCACCATCCTCACAGAAATTCATTCTTCCAGAATATCTAAATAGTAATGTTTTCTGTGAAGCCTTCATTTGCCTCTGTTGCCTGTGACTTATGATACCATCTTTAATTATATTATGATTTACTATTTTTCCTCAATATCTCTGCCTTGTTCATGGTAGAGTGGAATAGGTAAATCACCTGTGAGGAATGAAAGAGACTGATGTCTGAAGGCATTCCTTTGCTGAGCTGGAATTTTCTGAGTGGTGTTACTGTCCACTGCTAGAATAACTTTCATCTAATAACTACGTTTTTCTTGTTCCCTTTTTTTCTTTTTTTTTCTTTTCTTTTTTTTTTTTTTTTTTTTGCATTAAGTTTGCACTGAAATATCTTTCTAAGAAAAAGAACAAATTGAATACTATTTTAAAAATTTAGAAGATGGGAGATCAAATCTATCTTTGTATTAGTTAAGTAATTCTATTTTTAAATCCACAAGCTAGTCCATACTGCTTTACTCCCATCTTCTCACTGATAAAATTTTCCAGTTTCTTCACACCTTATTTTTGCCTGGCTTTCCCCACACCACTATGGAATATTTCAGGTCAAAGAGACTTAATTAATTGTTAGAATTATTTATTTAAATTCCAGTCAGCATGAGCTTTTATAAAAAATAACTTCAAAACCTTGTGTATTCTTGCTTTTCATTGCTGTGTTTAATGAAGAAATTATGAATGCAGATTTTAATGTCATCAATGTAAGGATATTGCTTTTGAATTTTGCAGCACATCTAGAGGCAAAGGAATAAAATGGCCCTTTAAAAGCAATGTATTTTACTGCAAGTAGTTAGGCAACTCCTCAGTTCCTCTGCACACGAGCAGTGATGAGTTCTGTATTTCATTTGTGCAAACGTCTAACACAATCTGCCCCTCTACCAGGTAGCTGATCTGCAAATAAATTTGAGTTAGGAAGTGAAGAATATTGTTGTCTGAGGGTTCCAATTCCAGTTTATTTGTATTTTTTTCTCTAAGTTGTCTAATGTCCTTGTAGCATAAAACCCAAATTGCCTTGCAGTTAATGAGGTGTAATTACTACCACTTTCTAAACACTGAGTATTTTCTTTCTTTATCCAAATTTATAAGGTCAAAACAATAACACTTAGGAATAGACTACATTCATAATTTTCATTTGGCTGTTAAGGGATTGGTTTTTTTCAAAGCAGTTAAGCAATTTAGGAAGGTATGTGCTACTAGTTTTATGCACTGGTCAGCATAAGATAGCATAAATGATTCAGAGTTCTTGATAAACTAGCTGCCAAATCTATCAGAATATGTCCATAGGCCAGAATATTCAGGTTATAAAATCAGAAGAGACAAAGAATGGAAAGTAAAAAAAAAAAAAAAAAAAAAAAAATCCACCAACCAGACCAAAAAAACCCACATAAAATAAATTTAAAATTAAAAACCTTATCCATGTTGGCCTATATTTCAAATTCCTATTACAAGTCTTTCTTAAATGTCTGCTTCATTATTATGCTGCCATCCTTCTATTGCAGGTAAATAATTAACTCTCCAAAAGATGAGTTTAACTTAAAAGAGCAAATACTTTAATTCAGGGGAGAAGACCCCTAAGTTTTTAATTTAAAAAAATCAACTTCCCTTTGAACTTGCCTCTAACACTGAAACTGATGCCTATTTCAGCATAATGTTTCAATGTCTTCTGTTCAGTTTATGTTGTCATAATATTATTACTTTTATGAACTAAGGAGACGTAGGTAATTATGCTATATACTACATAAAGTTTTTTTTCAGCTACAAGTAGTTGCAGGCTTTGGGCATTAAGGATGTTGACTTTGTACTGCATGCTAAGGAACAGTACTAGAAATTATATTAACTGGAAATACACTTGTTCAAATATTAATATACTCCCCATATGGTCATTATAACTAAAAGGGAAAAATTGCTTTTGAGCACTTCACATTCATCAATAGTTCATGAAAATACATAACATGTTATGACATATCTAATAAAGATGAAAGGGATGAAAATACTTGTGAATTTTTAATATGGATAATAAAGGACATTAATACAGCTTAATTATATTGATAAATAATTTAAATTACTTTTTAAACTATGTTTTATTTTTATTTGAAATAACTTTATATGATATTCTTGGAGGAATTATAAACATGGCATTACACTGCCAGATGCCCTACAAGGGAAGTAAAAGTTGTTGTATTGATGATTTGAATAAATATGGCCATTCAAAACATTCTTAGAACATTTCCTCCAAAATGCTGTATCTTTTAAAGAATCTTTTTAAATCCAAAGTTTAGATAAATGCTAAGTAAAAATAAAAAACCTCAAAGATCCATCCTGAGGTTAGATGTCTGATTAATCAGCCCTCTTATGGTAAATCAGTTTCTCCACACATTATCATACAAAGGCATTATATGGCTGTCTTTTCAGGGGACACATTTGGTTTTCAGTCAGCTCTGGTATAGCTAAGTTAAAGGAAATGCAGGTATTTCATTTAAAACCAGGGGCTTAAAACAGAGTTCAAGATTAAGTCCCTAGCTTTATCTCAGTGAAATATTCTGACTTCATTTTCTCAGCAAAGTAAGCTAACACTGCATAGGAGCTTTAACTACTTAGCAGTTCAGGGTTGACACACTTTTAGCAAGATCCATGTGCCCAGGTAGAAATAGGTCTTTTTCACCTTTGCTGCATTTTCACAGGAGAGTACACTAGTGTACCTCCCTTTCTCTCTTTCTTCATCTCTCTCTGTTCCCTGGCTGCAGCCTGCTGACACTTACCTGGAGTCATACAATTATAGAATATCATGGCATAGGGTGGACTGTGTGCCTCCTAGGAGATGGAGGGGTTTGGTTACAGAGAGTCACAGATCTCATCCCAGATATGAGTGCAAGCAGGTGGCTACTGGTGGCTATTGGTCCGTGGGCTAGGTTGTGACCAATCAGGGTTGAATGTGGAGTCTTTTGGATAGCCTATAAAAAGAGCTGGGTGCACAAATAGTCTCTGTGCTGCATGAAAACCTCAAGGTGTGTCATCTCTCCACCTCCCACGAACAGCGACAGTAGAATATCCTAAATTCTAGGGGATTTATAAGAATGACTCAATCCAATTCCCTTCTTCTCACAGGACTACCTAAAACTAAACCATATGACTACAGATATTGTCCAGACATTCCTTGAAGTCTGTCAGGTTTGCTCTCATGACCAATTCCTTACAAAGCGTGTTCCAGTGACCAGTTACCCTCTCAGTGAAGAACTTTTTTCCTGATGTCCATCAGAACTTATCTGAGCACAGTGTATTTCCATTCATTTCCTCATATGTTCTATCACTGGTCACCAGAGACAGAGACAGCACCTCCACATCTGTCTCCCTTGAGAAAGTAAAGGACAAACCCTTTGCCTTCTCCAAGCTCAGCAAACCAAATGACCTCAGCCTTTCCTCATAAATCTTGTCCTTGAGTCCTTCCACCATCTTCTCACTCTCCCCTGTGTACACTCTAACAACTTTATAGCCTCCTTATATTGCGGCACCCAAAACTCCCCCAGCACTTGAGGTGGGGCCACCCCAGCACAGAGCAGAGTGGGGCAATCCCCTCCCTTGCCTGGCTGGTGATGCTGTGCCTGATGCACCCCAGGACACGCTTGGCCCTGCTGGCTGCTGCACTGAAAAGAAACACTGGGCACACTAACAGGGCACGCTGTTCGACTTGCCATCCACCCAAGAACCCAGATTTCTTTCCACAGGGCCTCTCTACAGCCTCTTGCCCCACAGTTCGGCTATATAACCAGTACAACATGCTGTAGTAACTGGTTTGGTTTTACCAGCTAGCTGATTTTTTCCTGTTCTGGTGCAGAGAGCCAGGGAAACAGTTATCACAGCCACCTGAATCAGGCAGTGCAGCAAATTTATACAGGGAAATATATATTTAGTTTCTTTAGAAAGACACAGATGCATTACTTGGCAGTCCTGCCACCTGAGGACAGGTGCCTCCAGAGGTCCAAAGGAATTTTGTGTCCTAAACACAACTGAGTTTGATTTCTGCCTTCTCCAACTGAAAATTTTCATGAAAATCTGTTTCTTATCAGGGCTGTTTCTTATCTCTAGAGACCTTTACTCCTTCTCTTCAAAGTACATTTCTGGTCTCAATAGGGATCAGACCAAAGACCCAGAGTCACTAATTGTGTGCTGTCCTGTACACAAAAGAATTGCAAATGCTCACTGTCAGGTGGCTCTATTGAACATTCCACATCCTCCTGTTTGAAAGATCCCTACAGAGAAACACTAAAACTCCAACACTATGTCAATAAGCAAGCCAACATCAACATTAATAAAGCATTAAAATCTCTGCATATTTGTCACAACCTCCACATATTTAACTTCTGAAATATTTATAAAGTGCATAATACTTTCTGAAATTGTCTGTATTCTATATTAGAAAATAAAAATAAAAAATAAAGTTAAAAAACTCTCTGTTGTCTCCAAAAGGAGCCAAACTGCATTTTTGCAACAGCTCAGAAAAACACCTACTTTCCAGAGATAGAGTGTGACAGGTTCTTGCACCCAGAGAAAAACCACCTCCATGGCCTCCCAGATGAGTAAGATTAAGAATTTTTTTTCTTCCTCTCTTTCTACATAAACCTGAGGGTAATTAAATGAGTTGCAAAGATGTTAGAGAAAGAAAAACCTGCACTGTCCAATGATATTACAGGTCTTAAAAGAATCAAAACAATAAAAAAAAACCCACCCAAACTCCAACCACACAGTTGCCTAGAAAACAACAGCTTCACAGATATCCATTAACTATCCTCTCAGGTAAATATTCATCAAGGAAAGTATTTAGTCATGCATTAGAATAAAATAAGCCACTACAGCTGAGGTAAATTATTTAGGAGCAAAATTTTGTGATTTTATTTCACAAAATATTTATATGTTTAAAAAAATTGTTCCCTTCCAATTAAGAGGAAAAACATAAAAAAATGTCCCTAGGAATCATACAAGAAGAGAAGTAGAGTAAAACCTGTTCTAGCTTTTAGAAAATTGAAATCTTTCATCCAGAAAACACTCAAATTTGAAAGGAAGAAAGGTGACAGAGTGTGTCCACTTCAGTGAAAGTGGATCCTGCAATTTTAGCTTCCCTGCTGTCTCCCTTTGCAGCAGATGACATCCAGAGGTCCCTTGATTGGATATGTCCCCTTGAACAAGGACACCTCTTGCCAGTCATTGGAAAGCAAGATGTCCCATGGGCCAGACCACCTGCAGAATTGGACCTGGGGACATGACTTATAAACCCCTCATAAAACAAGGTGCATGTCCATGTTGTACTTCCCGGCTTGTACCACATTTGGGCTGAGGGGAGCCCAGGACTGCCGATAAAACCTTGTGTCAAAACATTTCGATTGTGATGCATTGTGATGCCATTCCACCTTAACATGACATTTATCTAAGATTCAAAAATCTTAATAGTTTTCCCACTGTCTTGAGTATTCAAATGAAAAAAAAATTCTTTCTTTTGATGAATTTGATCAAAACATAACTGCACGGTCATCACAACAGGGCATCTCCATCTAAGGCATGTTTGGGGTTTGCTCATGCACTTGCACTCCTGCTAAAATATTCAGCTAGATGACAGTGATGCTACTGCTTATGGGAGAAGAGCATAATGACAATCGTATATGAAGGGATACTGCCAAAACAATAGAGGAAACCAATGTCAATAATTTACATAAATTTAGGACTAAAATTAAATTTTGGTTCTTCAGCAATGATATTCAGCACTACAACACCTTAAACAAGAATTTATTTCTTGGCGCACTAAAATTGAATTCTGTACCTTAACAAAAAATTCTTGATCTTGTAAATAGCTACATAGAATAGAATAGTATTAAAATACATCTACTGACATAGTGACCTTTGTTATCTCTCCTTTCTTCTTCTGTATTGTTTTGCTTTTCAAGCTTGTCTGTAAGACCTGCATATCAGACTATATATAAACAAATAATTTAATGTGTTGTTCTCAATAATTTAGTGCAATACAGATATCCAGATTTAAAGGTATTTTGCAGGATTTTAGGTTGAAGTGGGAGGACCTAAAACTCTGTGAGAAGAATTTTTTTCAAAATTAAATGCCACAAGGGACATTTAAGTGACTTCTTCAGACTATTCAGACATGCTCCTGATTAGATGTATGTCAGCTAAAATCCATGCTTCTGAAAACAAAGAGCAGCTATGTCTTACATATAGATTTGAAACATCTAATAATAAACATCCACCACAAAATATAAAAACCTTGCCTTTCTCTCTTGCTCTCACCTGCCAAGTCAGCTGTCATGGTCAATTTATGTCCATAGCTTCATTCCCAGCTTGGTCTTACCATTCAAGCAACACAATTTTAGGGCCAATTCCACTTTACAATTTGTTGCTATTAAGGGATTTTGCAGAGTGCAAGTATGGCTTTTCTGAGACAGGAGCTTGTTTCTCAAAAGGAAAAGAGAAGTTCAAGGTGAAGGCTCAATTGTTTAACTTGCAACTGGTGCTGCATGGTCAGATGTGAACTTTGGAGAAGGGCCAACATTACTGATTGTATTCATTATTCCTTTAACTTCATAGTAGTTGGCTAAAGTTTTAGTTCATTTACCTTTTTAAATAATATATGTGGAATAACATCCTACTTGGTTTTGAAACCTGCTTTACTTTTAGTGTAACAAAATTTTCATATATGCAGTTTGACATCCTGGGATTTGAGGGATTTTTCAGCTATCATTTAAGTTGAATAAAGACTAGTGAGAATAGTCCACTGACGTATGCCAAAACTCAGGGGGTTCGTAGTCAAATTAAGTAAATTGGTAAACTCCAACTGACCCACTTATGCTACACATGCCCACAGAAACAAACCTAGGCTTTAATATTCAACTTAAACAGTCCAAAATATATATCTGCAAAGAGAGAGGATCTTGAAACCTTCACATTATGAAGAAAATATAGCATTTTTAGTGTGCAATTGCTGGAAGGTTTCAGTTGAATATCTTGATAGGACAGAAAACTATTTTGAGTAGTGCTTTATACAATGGAATTACACTCCCTAAGAGAAATTTTGAGGAAATTCTGCTTTAGATTCTGGTAAAAATGAAACATTTCATCAGTGGTGGACATATTTTGGCATACCTCTGAGTAGAGAAAATGGTTATAATTCAAAGCCTTTTAATATTGTTTTACGTGTCAAGGATGACTTCTCTGTTTGTTCAATTAATGTAGGCAAGAAGAAAATTAAAACATGACCCAGGGAAAAAATGTGAATTTTGAACCTCCATGGCATCTGAGAGATTTTGAATTGTGATTTCAGTTGAAAAGATTTGAGCCCTCTTCCTCTCCTCACATGTATTATTTATGTGAGAAGGCAGAAAGCTGAAAAGAATAAATTGGCAGATCCACAATTGCACACTACTCAGTAGAAAGCACAGCACCACAAAAAATGCACCATAACTTTCCAGATTCCATTGGACACTGAAACATTATACCTCTTGGGCAAGATGGCTTCTGCCAATAAAACTGGAAATGAATCATGGCAACAAATCCTTGTAAGACTTGTACCTACAATAAATGAACTCAAACAATAGTAATAATTCAAATGTCATAAGATTTCCCTTTACTACTTTTAAATAAGCCTAGTAAAGAAAATGCAAAGGTAGATTGTCTATCAATTAAGGTATTTTCTGAAGGTTGTTAATGCCTTATGTCTTTCCTAAGCAGAATTCATTTCTTATGTCTTCCCGTTTCTCTCTGTCTAACCACTATGTAGAAGGAAAAAGGAAATATCTTTTTTGGGAGTTTTGCCTACACCTGTTCACTTGGTGAGAGGAACACTGGGAACAATAAACTTCTGCAAATGTAGGCCAGTAGTACGGTGCTAGCTTCTACAGAGAAAAATGAGAGTATTAGGATAATCTTTCCTGGAGAGGAAGAGTACCATCACATCTAATGGAGTAGACATTCTCATATGTCTAAAGAGTTGTTTAAGAAACACATTCAATCACAATAGTACAAAGAACCTCCTAGATTTAGTCTAACCCTAGGCAAGTGCAACTCAAGCCTATGACCCAGTGTGATGTGCAAGAAAGGCGGAAAGGCTTCTCTGAGCTGACCTACCTGAAGATGGTTTATATGTGCAACTGTGAAGTCTCTGAGTCAAAGCACAGCATTGCTATTATCTGAAAGAAGCATCCTAAAATGTAACAGTCATTGAAAATATAAAATTCAAATGAAATTGTAATGGCATAAAAAGTGTAAACCTCTGAACGATGTTTCTAAGAAGAATCATGCACACACAGGTGTGCTGTGGGAACCATAGCTCTTCACAAGTGTTTATGGTTTCTTTCATTGTGTTTTTATACTTAACTGTTACTGATAAGAGAACAACACAACACTGAAATTTTATAAAGGAGAAAGAAAGCCTTATTTACCACAGATGAACATTTAAAACCAGAAAGTTAGAAGATATATGAGGAAACTTCTCCTATGAGCCTCTCCATTAAAGATTTTCTCATCTTTAATGATTGCCTTCTGTATTCATAGTCTACTTCAGAGATTTACATGCCATTTTATTCAAGATCACTTCTGTTAGACTGTTGTTTGCTGATAATCCTTTACTACTATTCATGTCCCGAGTGTTGTAGTAATATCCTATCTATCTCTATCAACATGAAGGCTGCATTTTTCCTGTGTGCTTTACAAACGCATAAAATGCAAATCCATACAAATATATCATGACTTTATCTTGCTGCTTAAAATAAAACAAACGTTTAAAAATGTTTTATTTTTAATTATAGCTTTTGTCATTGTGAGCTTCCCATGCTTTTCCTTAGAGTCTATTCAAACATTTTCAAGTAATAAATTAGAGCAAACAAAACCCTAAAATATAATGCTTATGCTCTGGTAGGTATAAAAAACTGCACAGTATATTTTAGCTAAGGGTTTTTTTTCTCTAGTCTCTATTTCCTCTTGAAGCTGAGGACACAGACAAACTGGGGAATGGAAATATATGTTTTTAAACCATACTACATATTCTAGAAAAGCAATTTTCTGGATTACTGAATGCAGACAACTAAGATGGGGAAAAGATGAAATATGATATTTTACTGCTCTGTCTAAAGATATTTGTGATGGATTAAATTACAAAGTGAAGTTAAAATTCAAATTCCCTTTTCACATCATGCAGTTCTTGTTAACTGATTTAATGAGTCTATAGAACTTAAATTTGAGGAGTTGTCATTAATTTTAAAAGCCCTGGTCTTGTAATTCTTGGCAAACTACCTGTGTAAAGGATGTAGGTTTACACACTATTTTTTTCTACTGATTTTGAACTTTTGCTACCTGTAATGTCTTTCTTCCTCTGCACAGTCAGTTATTCATTTGACTTTATCTACTACCAGTTTGGTGTTACTTTTCCTGTAATTTCTAGTTGGATATAGTAGAAAGATTTGTTGACCAGGGCAAGAAGCTCACCAGATTTAACAGGGCATGCAGGGTCAATGTTGTGTAGCAGAGTGGCCAAGAGAAGGTTTATGACCAGGCACAAGAAGAAGGTTCCAGTGATCGTGTGGATGATTATCATTAGCTTTGTTGCTAATAAAGTATATAAATATTGCCAGTGCAGTAACTAAACAGCTCATAATCTGCTACAATGGATCTTAGTATAATCCAGTTGTGGTCTTTTCTCTTGAGTCATGAGCTTTAGTGAGACCCATATGCTCCCTAAACATCTCACGGAAGTCTTGGTGTGGCTCAGTCCACTGAGTTTCAGATTTGGGCAACAGGCTGTGTCTAAAGGGTAATAATATAAGCAGGTTCAGCCAGAAATGTTCACGTTAACAGCCTCTGGCTTTGCAGAATTCACAAATACAAAGAAACAAAGCACCTAGGTGGCCACAGCTTTATGTCTATATTTGACTGGACCTTAGTGCTTTATAGTAACCTGTCCAAAAGCGAGTGTTTCCCAACTTCAAGCTGGACATAGGAAGGTGATCTACCTGGAAGCTGCCTGAAACCTTGTTAGACTAGATGACCCAGTCTCTAGCAGCATTTTACACCCTTTTGCAAGTTGATGTGCATCAAAGTCAATCACAAACATCTCAGCTTCTCCATTTCTGGAATGCATTGATTATGTGAACATCCAGACAGTTCCTCCTGAAATACTCACCTGGTGTTCTTGTGTTAGGACAAACATCACCCATCAGAGAGCTGGAAAAGGAAAGAGGTTATTGGGAGAGGAGGCACACAAAGATTCCACTATCTTGGTCACCACACATTGCCATGTTTCATCACTTCAATTACAAGTATCCTGACCTGAAAAAACTTTGCTAACTGTATGTACTTACTCATTTCCACATGGAATGAGAAAAATGTTATGGTCCTCCACTCAACCTGTGGAGAAAAATCTGCATGAGAGAAGAGACAGAACACATAACACAAAAATGGAGTGTGATGCTTCTCAGTTACCTCATACTGGAACATTCCTCTTCCCCTTTGATTCTAAAGGGATTCCACACACCTTACTTAGCTTGTCTTTGCTAGTTATTACATTTTGCATATTTAAAACTAGGTACCACAAATACCTCCCTCTGTGCCTAGAAAAAAGATCAAAAGCAAACCCACTCCTTACTTCTGTCTCAGTTACTACACTAAGTAAAAAAAGCCTGCTTATATGAGATTCAGGGGGGATTCAACAGGTGGCAATGCATAACTCTGTGTTTAAATTAGTCAGCTTTCTGTCCTTTGACAGTTACCAGAATTATATTTAACAGAGTTAATATGCTCTAAGATACAATTCACCTCATCTAAAAAAAAAAATCTAATAATACAGGTCATATAACTCACAGTCAAAAGTGGATATTTGCCTCCCCTGGCTGTAAAATGGGAGCCTGTAACGTGGTGATGGAGGAGCCTAGAGACAGAATGAGAGAAACAGGCTTGTAAAATCCTGGCTCTCAGTGTACAGTTCACAGATTTTGGTTACAAACCAAAGCTACACCTTAGGGTCAAGCACTAAATAGCCTAGAAAGTTATTTGTCTCGATGTCTTCTGTTGTCTTCATCCTCATTCATTCATTTAAGTTCAGTTATATTCTCTCATAATTAATTGGACAAAAAACATGCTCCTGGATCCTTGCTCAGCTGACAGGAGGCAGCTTGTTAAGTCACTGCAATTCAATTTTGTTTGATCGTACTACTGTAACCTGAAGCTTTGGCTTTCCTCTGCTGTGGGTTTAAATGACAAGTAACTTCCCTGAAGACATTAGATTTATGTCACAGAATAAAGCCAACATGAGAAGAGAATCAGGGCCTTAGGCCACCCAGCTTATGCAACAATAAAAGGAAAAGGGTAATTTATGGATGACACCATCAAAGAAGGTCATAAAACCAAACTTACATCTTGAAAGTGATACACTAATTAAAAAAGTGTTGCCAAAGTTGGAGACTTTAATGTAGATAACAACACTTTAGAAAAACATGAAGATTTTTTTAAAATAGAAATTTAGCTGCTGAACAATAGCTAAAACCTACAGAAGTCTTGAATCATGAGTATTTTAACTTGATCAGAGACATAGGAGTTATGTGCTGCACAATGAACATATAGAGCTTAGACAAATCACTGAAGTGAATATTAATCTTTAGATATTCAGAGTGAGTATTTCCTCACTCTGAGTTATTCATTTCACTTTATATTCATATAGCAGTCTTTTCCATTTTATCACATACCACATACATTGCAGGTATGTGAGGCATGAACATTATTTGTTTATTCAGTTAAATACATTAAAAAGCAGAAGCAAAACCAACACACCATACACTTCAACATTACAAAACAATTATTCTATTCAGTCAGTGCTTTAAAAACAAACCCATTCCAGAACAGCTGGAAGCCTGCAAGTGACATTTATAACAATTGCAAGTGGTAGTTAACATGATGTAGCAAAAGAAAAGCTTGGTTCTTTTTGTATTTTTTTTCCACATATTTTATTACTAAATTTACATTTGGTTTATGATTTTCATGTAATCTCTTGCCTATTCTTTTATCTCTCCTGAAAAGTTCTAATTAGCAATTCTCACTAGCTTTGGTGCACCTGTCACTCGAATCCCTCCTAATGCATTTTAATATGCCCAAAGCCTGCTCCAGAGTGCTTTTTTAACACTATGTATATTTTGCTTGTTTGTTTCAAATTCAGATACATCCTGTCAAAATGAATAATGCCAGGTATGTTGGTATAATGGTACTCATAGCTGATGAATTACTTCTAGATGTAGTAGAAATAAAGAAGCATTTTTACATTTTTTTTTAATCTTGACCATGGGTTTGTGTCATTTAGGGCAAATATCAGTAGAAAACATGGTAAACTGCACCAAAGAGATACACTCTGACTCATTCTTGAAGAAAGAGAAAATGAACTGGGAGCAGAATGTAAATGCTCAGTTTGAAAGGCATTAGCCTATTCTATTTACTCAGTGGAGATGAATCATTAGACTGACCAAGACAGATCAACTCAGACTTGGATTCCCAAATCCATAAATGACCCACTGAACTCGATTTATTGTGCTAATACAGGGAGTCACGGTGCTGACTATGAATGTCTCTGTAAGCGGTGTGAGAGTATGAATGGATATTTCCCTTAAATGACCAATCAGGAGCTATAAAGTTAGTCCAGTAAATAAAAACCATCCATTGATGAAAGACCACAACAAATCATAGACACCTCATGTATCTTTAGGCAAAATAAATCAGTTAGAAGCCTCTAAAGCATCCAATGGACTTGAGAAATAGAGAAGGACTGAAGATCCTCTGCGGCACAGGAACAACTCCATAGCCATAGTTTGTGGCCAGATTCATCAACTGCAGAAGCAATCCTGTAAATGCTTTAACACACCTGGGGAAAATTAAGGTAATGCTATTACAAAACACCTCGAGTTGTATTTACCTGCCTTGTGGGTCAGCACCAGACCTCATCCATCTCATCTGTTATAGGGCTTTTATGCATCCGATATCAAACGGCCCAAAGGTGCCAGACCTTGTCCTCTGTTGTTTATTGCTGAAACACAGCCTTCTCCAAGGCTGCCTGCACAAAAATGTGGGTGCAAACTCTCTGGTCTCATGAGTGCCCAGGATTTCAACTGCTCATACAGCTGGCTTGGCTGCCCTGTAAACACCTCCATAAACTTTACCACAGTGTAGTTGTATCACTTAAGTTAATCTCCTTCTCTGAGTGTCCATTAAGAGGTTTCAGCCATGCTTGAATAACTACAGAAGTAGTATGGGGAAAACAGACCTCTGAATTTAATTCTTCAGCCTGATTTTCTGGTGCTGGGCAATGGGCTCTAGCACCATGCTCATGCTGTCAGAATCCAAGCACCACAGAGCTACACAGGGCACTGGAATGAGAATCCACAATTCTTAAAAATGAGAATTTTAGCTGTTATATACATACACAGAGTATTTTGGGGGGTTTTGAGCTTCATATTTGGAAGGAAGGGCATATTGAGTTTTTTTGCTTTTTCATTTGCCACTGACTCCTTGCAGACCCTAAAAGAGACATACCAGACTTCTTATTTCAAGACAGCAGAAGATCAGTTTGGACAGCTCTAGAGTATCATGCAATAGTACTTTTATTCCTCCCAGACACACTTATATTTCTACACGCAATTCAGCTCATCTGAACAAGAATTGATTAGAGTTTATGGCGCTCCATCCACATTCTATATGCAGGAATTTTCAGAGGGAAAAACTGCCAATGACATCACGTTGGAGAGCTCAATAAGCAGATGTTTTCTAGAAATGTTCATCCCTAAGTAGATTAATACAAGCCTAATGTATTAAAAGATATTCTGATATATTAAGGGATTCTTACTTCTCAAGTTGTCAGACCAAGAGGTTTTAATTGCTGTGGCTTCTCTGTTGTAGAATTTTATTTTGCTGATGGATCTGGTCTAATTCCTCTAACAGTCAAGAGAAATCCAAACACTAGCAGTGATTGAACAGTTCTTATACTGAAAAAAGTGTAGTCATTATTATAGCTGTTAATCAAGCATAGCCTGTATTTTATGATTTTTATGATTTTCTGTCATGTAATGCCAACTAATGCCATCAAAAGCTCTGCAACACAGTGAAAGTTAAAAATTAGTTTTCTAAATATATATCAATTGAAAATATGCTATTTAACTGGTGATACAACTCCAGGTATGTAACAGTAGGGATAGGCATATTTATATCTTCATAATTGTTTTTTGTCTTTTTATTTTCAAAGAGATTAATAATACAAAGAAGAAAATAATAACTGAACTTTTTCCCCCTTGGATTTCAGGATGGTCTTCTTTAAAACAGGTTGGATTTTTTTTTTCTCTGCTTCATGGTTAGAGTTGGGAACCTGTTTCTCCCCTTCTTTTTTATAATTGGCAGAGCAAATTATAGAAACTGCTACCAGTTCAGATTTTACTGTAGCCTAAACCTTCTCTGTCTGTTTATCCAAAGCACAACTTTGTCTTGTGACAGCTTCTGAATCTGTATTGCTTAGGTTTTAATTCAGACATTTTGTGCTGCAAATGACTTCTCACCGAACCTTATCAAAATTAGTGTTGATGTCTGTAGTATTCAGAAAATGAAGGAAAGGTCAATACCATTAATTCAGCTTCAGCTGAAGTCATGCCATCCTCCAGGACAGATCCTCATGTAAGATATGATGACTCATCTCCTTGAAGAAACCTGCAGCATGGTTCATTTCTTAGTTGTTATAGAATGATTTAGTCATCAAAGTCTGATGCTGCCAAAGAAAGGAAAATAAAGACTTGTGTAGCTCTCAACTTCAGGAAAAAAACGGGTTTATTTCTTCATCATCAGGCATCTGTATACCTGTCTGGCCACAAAGCAAGTGTTGTTTATTCAGGTCTTACTGAACACAAAAGCATTGTGCATTTTATAAGTATAGTCTTGCTCAGAGACAGTGCTATATACAATAAAATCGGGGAGGAGTACACAATCCCTCACCAACACAGTCTATAATCTGAAAGGTAATAAACATCCAGCGAATACAAAAGTGAAAAAGTAGAAAAAGTCAATGCAACTTTTTCATTTGATACATAGCCTTCTTTTCCATTTTATCTTTCGCTCTTTTAGTAAAAGCTTCTGGGCAAAGCTACTGACTGCAGAAGCTATGACCCAGGGCATACAGAGCCCATCTTCACAGAGAATAGCCTGTACAGCAGTCCCTTCCACATAGTGGCAGGCCTGAAAGCTGTGGGAAGGAAATGTCTGAAGGAAGCTTCAAATTCTAGGAATCGAAAGATCTGCTTTCAAAAAAATGTCTCAAAAAGTTTCAGTGTTGCTGTTGATTACCTTGTGTGTCTTAGTTAAGTAACCAGATTCAGTATGTCCCTTTATTCCAGGTTCTGTATAGATTTACAGAAAAATCTTTTTTTTTTGATTGAATTTGCAGAGCAGGCTCAGATACTTAATAGAAAAGACATATAGTTTAATGTAACCGTACAATGTGTAAGAGTAGTAAATACTGGTTTAGTCCATACTGAATTAAATATATTCAAAACTATGATGTGAAAACTATTTCCTACCAATAAAATGAAACTTTATCAAGGACAAGTAAGGTCTAATGATTTAATATGTTTGGATCGTGTTTAAGCACAGTAAAACTTTAGAAGTCTGTAAAGTAAGGCAAGGCACATAGATAATGAAATCAGTAAGGAAGCAGCAGTGGAGTACTGAGGAAGCTCCATTGATCATTTGGTGGCTGATATTCTAACATTCAACAACATTTGCCAACTATCTTTTGTTTACAGTCTGGAAAATCTTCTCCTAAAATAAGTTTTCCCTGTTGGAGTTTGTGATCATTCTGGAAGGATGAGAATGAGGCAGCAGGAACAGGGGAGCCGGCCACAATATTGGCAGTAGGATCCCCAAACTGAGTCTGGTCACTTGTGGCACAGGGACATCAAACAGGGATGTCAAAGAGGGAAATCTCCTGTTTCCTTGTAACTTCTGTCTTTGGGTTTTCCCAAATAAGTAATTATTGCCTAAAATGCATGTATTCTCATCATCTATTACAGTCTAAAGGTATGGAAGCATGGCTTTACTTTGAGTAGGAGTGACCAGCTGAAGCTGTCTGACAGTGAGTTGTCTAAAGCAAAGCTAATCACCTTGATACCCTAATCACCTAATCCCAGATGAGGTACTCAGCTGGGTAGGTGGGATGATTCATCCACTGGAGGTGGCCATCACTCCTTAATCCTGACAAAGGAACCTAAACAGCTAGCTTTGTCTAGAAACTTGACTAAGTTTGATTAATCAAGATAAGTGAGATGAATCTTAACCTCTACAGATAAAATTGCTCCTATTTATTACAAAGTTGTCCTTGATCACAGAGTGCCTTAGGATGACAGATGCCAGCGAAGTAGGTGCAATAGTATTTCGGAGCAATAGTGGGTCAAGGTGGTGCCAGGGAGGGATTAGATTTGGACATTAAGGGAACATGTCTTTCCGAAGAGGGTGGCTAAGCATGGGAATACACTTCCTAGAGAGAAAGCTGATGCTCCATGCCTGCCAGTATTAATACATTTGGACAATGCCTTTAATATTATGCTTTAACTTTTAGTCAGCCCTAAACTGGTCAGGCAGCAGGACTAATATGTTCTTTCATAGTATGTCCCTTCCATGAAAAATATTCTATTCTATTCTATTCTATTCTATTCTATTCTATTCTATTCTATTCTATTTTCATGATCTTTCCATGGCGTATTCTAGTATTTTATTGCTGAAGAACAGCAAGTTCAGGGTCTTCTTAGATGAATATTTTTACAATAGTTATATTGGATTATCAATGATCATCCTTGAAAGATTTATAAGTTAGGGTCCTGAAAGTCAAAATTTTCCTACAATTTGTTCCTCTTGTGGTTTGGGAGAAAGTCCTTGTGCAGATTGTGCTAGGGAGCCCAAAGTTTTTAAATCCATAAATTTTTGTCTTTTGAGCATTTATCTTAAAATATAGATATAGAGTAGTGATTTCTCTGCTCCATTTTGTACATAATATCCCCCCAGCAATGAAAAAAAAAATGCATACAAGATAGTTTTTTTTTTATCTATCATTCAGTCTTTGACACCAGCTCTATCTTACTTCTTTGCTCTGGAATTTTCCCTCACATATGTTGAACAATTCTCAGCAAAATTAAGTGGGCTTTTATCCTGCTCTGTCCTGCTATATGAACTACATTGCCTGGCAAGATTTGGAACAAAAAGTTGAGCTCTGCCATTAATTACAGTGTGTTGATAAGAGTAAATTCCATTTGTATCATTTATCTTGGAAGTGAAAGTGAATAATTTAACTGGTGTAAATGTCCAAGGTTCATGGGTAGTTTTACATTTCAAATAGACTTTTCTCAAATGATCCCTAGGAAAAATATTGGCTTTGGCTATAGATCTGAAATTGAATCCCCTAAGGTTTTCAATCTATTTTCATTATACTCCTTTTCCTCACTTGCTTTTTAGGATCAAAAAGGGTGTGAGAACATGAAGTAAAATCAATTCTCTAATTTTTTCTGAAAACTCAAATTTGTTTTCAAGCAGGTGTAGAAAAATTACATTTTTAAATTAAATTTAAAATATCTAGTAAAAAAGTGGATATTTTTAATTGTGAAAATAATTTTAATTTTTTTATTAATACTGATGTTTTGCAGCTTTTCTAAATCAGTCAAATGGTAGGAATTTTCAATGGCAAAAATTGCAGATGAAGGACTACATATTCTATTAGCAATAGAAGCTGATGTTCTTGCCATTGGTAGTTGATAAATTTTTCTGTCTGTTCTTCACCAAGAATCTGACCATGGGATTTCTTTTCCACAAATTTAAAAGTGTGCTGTGAATGCAGGCAGGTCAGAGCAACAGTCTCTTTTATTTTTCTCATTGTTATGTAGGTTGCACAAATCAACTGTTTGTATATTTGCAATGCTAACACTCCAAGGTTAAGGTTAAAAAAGCTGATTTCAGAAAAAAGAGAATCATTATTAATTTTCCAGAAGTATTAATTTCTCTCAGTATATTGGGCAGGAACTAGATGCAAATAATGTTTCCCTTTATAGAGGATTTTGTCTTCTATGGTTGTGGGCATCTACATGTACTATGAAATTTCTGTGAATACTGAAGGTGTCTATATGGGAAAGGGTAAGAAGGAGCAGTGGAGTGGAGCTGAACTCTGCTTAAAGAAACCTTTCATGTCTTCCTACATTGATTTGTGGAACTGCAGAGCACTGCTTAGCTTTCACTGAGGTATCCAGAAAGACCTTCTTTATTACAGCTCAAGGCAACTGAATGCAATTCAGTGTGTTTCCTTTTAGAGCATAAACTCTCCTGCACTTGAAGTTGTGAGAAAATTTTGCAGCAGGAATAGTCAAATCTGCTTATATGTGAAGAAGCTATCTATGTAACAGAGCTCTGTCATTTCCCCTCAGTTTCCTAGGTAAAATACCACCTATATTAGCTACCAGATAGATAAACAGGTAAAACCTATTTTCAGAGGTCAGCTTATTGGTCTTTTCAAACTTGCCAAAGCCATTAAATCTAGACCTGATGTTAGAAATGTGAGCTTGGAGATAAACAGGGATCCTCCCAGTCTGGAATTGTATTGGAGCTCTCTGATTCTATTACATGCATCACAGACTTAGTGGTGTAGCCTTGCAGAAATCTGTTATGAAATGCGCCTCAAAGACCATGAAGAGATTGATCACTTATATAAAATAATGTTCTTCTTCTGGTTTATTCTGTTTGTGCAGCCACTGGAAAAACATTTCGTTTCTTGACAAAAGTGTTGTTCACATCTCATAAGGCTAAAAGAAATAATTTATTTTGCACCAATACAAAAAAATGTTATTAAATACTTTGCCATTAAGCAAAATATTAAGCAATGCCATTAAGCAATGTTCTGCATGCCTTTTGACTTCATTTTGGGTTTTTTTCTTACAAAAGTATAGTAATTGTACCTTTCTTTTCTGGTTTTTGGATACAACTTGATAGGAAGATTTATAAAAACTGATTCTTTTGAATTCTATTGAACAGGGTTTGAACACTTAAGTTTACCAAAAAAGAAAGCAAAAGTAAAAAATATACAGAATTTCAGAGGGATTGACTTCTGAAATACATAAAACCTTTGAGAAACTCTCAGGAACTAATTCTCTAAGTACAAGTGAAATTGCATCCTGTATCACCTCATGCTCCTAGTTGTTGCTCTTTCTTTTGTCTGCAATTTCAGAAACAAAAAGATCATACTGGGAAGAAAAAAGATAAGTGTGTTTCATAAAAAGAAAACAATGGAGAATGTCATTCTTCTGACACTTATTCAGTGGGATGTTTAAGCTTAAGCCTAGCTTTTGCCATTTAAAAGCATTAGGCTACAGGCCAGGCTGAGGTTTGTTGGAGTCCTGAGTACCTTTGCTTATCTGAGCCTCTGAATAGAAAATATTTTTATAACATAATATTTTTTATAATGGAGTTCAAGGTAGGCCAGGTCCTCATTTGTGGTTTTGATCAGCATTTCTGTGGAATCATCACTGACCATTGGCAAAGATACTGGAGGAAGTTGCCAGAGAGTTCCTTAAAACGTTTGATACGTCAGCAAAATCACTGACAAATTAGTATTGCTTTTCTGATGCAGCTAATAATTTTTTCTCCAGTGATACAGTTCCTTTTGATCTTTAGGTGAAGCATTTGCACAGTCACAAAAAACACATAGCAGGATGAATATCTGCCTGGGATAGCAGATGTGATTTGCACTTACTTTCTCTCATGGGTGATAATATTCTCACAAAAATAGTCTCTAATTCTTTAATAATTTGACTTTAAAAAATAATGTTACCATATTATGAGGCAGAGCTGTAATTGACTGCAAGTCCAATAAACAAATTAATGTCATTTTTTACTCTTATAACTCTGACGCTATCATGAGAAAGAATGTCTTGACTCTAAAAAGGTCATTTCTCTTAGGCTGTAGGAGAACTAACAAGCTAATTATAAATCCAGCTGAAGGGAAGACTTATGGACTCAGTCCATAATTATGTCTGGAATTGGTTTATTCTGAACTTAGTGGAATCTTTTGGGATTTCAGGCACTGTACATAGACCATTGAAATAAATCCTTAACACTGTTTTAATTTCTTTTTTTTCTATACAGACCATGATATTACTCATGTAGAGCTTTTGTTCTAATTATTTCATTGTATCAAACAGTCATACAGTTTTGCAATACAATGTATTCTAAGGATTATATATATTTCATTATATAAATGCATACAAAATTTGACCTACATTTAAGAGAGGACGTGAAAATATTTTGAGCCCAATAGGAAAAAAGGATGTGTTCAGCTATTTCCTGGACTAGAGCTCTAGTTGCAGCATAAATAAAGAATAATGGGAGTTGCAAAGGGGAATATTTCTCCCCTACTGCCAAGTGACTGGGAAAATTAAAGGATGAAAAAAATGAAGTCTCAGAGGTTTTTATAACAAACCTTAGGAGCAACATGGGAGATGGATATGAAAGACTGCATTTTTAAAACTGTTTTACAAGTTCAAAAAATTTCTCTTTCCCTCTTCATTTTAAGGAGAATTTTAGCATCAAATGAATGACCCTTTTATGTATAATCAATAGTCCGGAATATGTAAATGATGCATTGTAATCAATATATAGGAACAAACACTAAGGCAGAAATATTATCACTGACAAAAACATCCTTATATAGCTGAGAAAAAGCGGAGATGAAAATTTATTTTTCTAAATATAACCTCATAGCAATTTTTCCCCTCAGAGTGAATTAGTGATTGGTTCTGGAGGACAAATAAAAAAAATAGATTTGAGATATAGTAATCATACTAAAATTAATATCAATATCAGTATGAAAGGTACTAAAATATACTGAAAAAAGCCACTTCTTTTGAACCCCTTAGCTGCAATTCAAGGAACCTGCTATATTTATTGATTGATATGAGAGTACTACAGCAAAAGCTTTAAAGAATGAAAATTTCCTGAGGAATATCATGTCATTGCCAGTAAACAGAGTTTAATGTTATAACTTCATGCTCAACAGCATCTTCTTTTGAAAGAAATTTGTGCAATGTGAAACGTTTGTCAACCTGATCAAGACTGAGCCTTCCATTAACATATGATAAAAAGAAGAACTCATATAAATAATCAGACATGTTGACAAAATTGAGTGAAAATGTGTTTTATTATGTTACTTAATGTGTAGAAATATCAAACAAAAAAATGGAAATTAAGATAATTCTAAATTGTCTCCATATTTTGGAATAAATGGGAGAGAAAGCTTTGAGATATTGAAATTTACAACTCTGATTATTTTAAAAAGTCTAAAATTCCCATTCAAAAATTTTTGTCCAAAGGAAATATCCCTAGATAATCAAGAAAAAGCTTTATCTTTGCTCACACAGCTATATGATGCACTTTCAGTATGTAGACTGACAAATACATTGAAAACAACATTAAATTTGTTCTAGTTTCCCTGACCGAGCAGGAAAGTTCAGAGGGTTTGGGATTAAAAAACATGTTTAACCTTGGATTATTAAGTAGGGGGGGGGAAAGGGTATATATTTTAAAAAAGGTTTATTTTGATAGTTTTTCTGTTCTTCAGCCTGTCATCCAATAAAGCTGAAAATTTAAGTCTGACTATAAAACAGCTTTAACTATTCTGTCAAGCGTGACTTTTTAAACCTGTCAAGCAGTCATTCCTTTCCTATTGCAAAACATCTAACTGCAAGCTTAATAGTCTTCCTACCAAACAAAAGTTTCAGAATAAACCCCCACTTTATAAAAGCCTCTTTACAAACTTACTGAAGTCTGGAAGATTATCCAATTTCCATTACCTATCAGCAGCTAAGTTTACTGATGTTTCTGCACTGAGGTCAAAGAAACTTCTATAAACAACAGTTAAGTGAGGGACTTTGTGAAGCAGCTAATATTTTTGCCCATTGGTTGCCACCTGTCAAGAATAATACTGCTGTGGAATTTTGATATCAAACTGTCAACATTAGATTAAAAGTTGTATTTATCAGATATAACACAGGTTGTATAATAAAGTGCTGTCTTTCTTTACTGCTATCTCAGCAGGAAGTTCTAATAAAAATTCTGTATCATTAATAAGCTACTGAAAGTAAATGAAAGTAGCACTGACACTAGATAGTATAAGAAATCTGTATTTGAGGCTGCATAATACCTTTCACTAAGAAATCCCAGTTTTTGGTAGCTTATGACTTTGCCTTAGGTCAACTTTTCACACTAAAATTTTCTATACTTGCTCTGTACTTCAGATCTTTTCTTTTAGGAAGATGGATGTTAAATTTCAGCAGACATTCAAGTACTTCAAAGAATGAGAGTAGATAGTAGTTTTAGCAAATCAAATTCTCAGGTATTTGATGCATTCTGGACCATTTATACTTTAGAACAGCATTTTGGCAATAATAGTGAAGACTGCTGTTGGATGTACACATCTCTTCCTCATTTGAAAGTCAGATTTAGCCAAATTGGCAGAGTCTTAAAATCCCCTGGTGCACCTCTTCAGTCAGTGCTGCCAGGGTTTGCCACAGATCCCCTGTGCTTAATCCAGGCACCTTCCTCCTGCTCTGGTCTCACAGCGTGCAAGCTGCCCTGAGCCCACTAAGGCTCCCCCAGGAGCAGAGAACACATCCCAGAAGTAGAGAGGCTTAGGACAATAGATCCTTCCCACGTGGCTTGGAGCAAGAATGAGTTGAGACAGAACCCTCATTTGAATGATAATCTAGTTTTTCCAGGAATAATTGATTGTAGATCTATACCTTCAACTATCTTCACAATTTTATATGAATTTCTGTCAACTACTACGTTGTAAGCAGACAGCAAGTATTCTTTCTATATCTCACCAAAAACTCCTGAAAAATTTCACAGACTCTCTTCTGGATGATTCAAGGCTGTGACTCCATCATCCCTTGCCAAATTTTATCTCTATTTATCCAATGAACTGTAAGAAAAAGTCAACCCTTTTAAGATCCTTGCAAGAAAAAAAGCTGCATTTTGAATGTGTTCTGTGCTGGCCTAAATTATTGCAAAACTCACCAGGTTTTTTGTAAAACCACCATTCTCAGGGAAACAAGCAGAATATCATCAATAATATGTATAAGTGTGCTTTAAAAAGTATATGCCTGTAATTTCAGAACTGCTGACAGTGGGTTTGGGTAGGGGTGCAGTTTTCTGCATCCACTATAAAACTGGCCAAAGCTTTCTGCTTTGTCCTGTTTGTCTATAATATCTTTTTAAGGTCTTCTTTTAGCAGAGTTACTCTGAGGAATTAATGGAGCAGGATTGTCACCATTGCACAGAACAGAACATAGGAAAAAACTGCAGGTCATTTCAAAATGTGTCAAAGCAGGACTGCTTTCCCTTGGAAAAAGCAGTATAGTGAGTTGTAAATGCAAAGGTTAAAAAGTTTTACAGCTTCAGTCAGGCTTCCTAAAAGCAGTAAATACACAGTATGTCTTATAATATGCAATTAAACTGATTTATATACACAAATAGAAATCAAAAACTTACTTTGCACCGACCCCTTCTCCCTCCAAACAATAGGAAAGGAAACAACGCATCACAAACATGATGTTTTAGTCACTACTGGAAACCAGCTGGAGATTACAATGATGAGATCAGTATATGGCTGCTATATCAAATGAAATGGAATTGCTTAGCGACAGCAGAGAGGCTGAATTTGTGACAGCAGTTCTGGAGCACAGAGCAAGGTAGAACAAAATGGTCATAAAAGCACCCACAGTCATGTTTTAGCTCCATAGCTTATATCAGTGGCTAATGGCTTTGTTTTGTTTTGGGTTAAACATATCATGATTCTTAAAAACTTCATGAAGCTGAATGAAAACATCAATCTATAAATGGAGGACTTAGCAGAAGTCCATAAAAGCAAAGCTCCTGATTTTAGAAAATGAAAACATGTTTTTACTCTGTACTGAAATGCAAGACACAGACAGATTCCCTAATGTTATAGATGTTACAGAGAGAATAAAGAAGTTGTTAAAACACCAGAACAGTCTCACTAAGTCTCCTGGGCTAGTATGAAATTATTTACTGGCTTTACAATGCTTGATAGATTTTCATTCACAGTGAATGTCTGGATTTGCATATAAGGGTTAATTCTTTGAATTCTCTTTGCAGCTTTTTCTTATTTTCTAATCCTCTACTTTTCTAAGAAATTAGAGAGGTCTTTGGTAAGCCATTTCCATGAGAGAATTGCCTTTGCAGATATCTAGACTTTGTTGATTGGTGCATAATACTATACTCATACAGAATCAAGCATCTCCAAAATGATAAAAAACAATGGTAAACCATGTTCCTAGAATAGTTTCCTACTGGATTTCAAACCATTTCTATGTAGGATCGTATTGAAAATTTCATATTATTCATTAAGCTGAGCACACAGTGCTATTGAAATTTATGTAGTTCATTCTTTTAATTTCTCTGTGGGGCAAAGTCACTTGGGGTAAAAAATACCACAGTACTATACTCAGAGAACAGTATATGAGAGAATATGAAATATGGAGCAAATGTTGTAATTAATTGTTGACAAGACAAGGTCCAGTTCATTACTTCTAAAGACGTTCCAATTGGACCATTCATGAAGTACTGTTATATCACATAATAAAGTGGTACATTTTATATTTGGCTTTGGATAGAAAAAAGAAGCCCTATGAATGGCAAAACACCTCACTATGAAAAACCTTGTACAAATATAGAACACATTTTAATACTGAAAATTTTAAGATAATAATTTAATTATTTCAATATGCTTTATTCTGGAATGGAAACAGTTAATATTTCATTCAGGTTAATTTAGGGCCAGATTCTATACTAAAGGATTGACCTAATTAATTTTGAATTTATGCTAACAAGCTGAAGCTGCAAAAAGGGGCTCATATTCTTGTGGTAGAACATGTCTGCAGGCATTCAGGTGATGAATAACTGTCACACATTTTGAGAAAGTTCTGTATTACTGTACCTTATTAATACATTGATATACTTAATGAAGATACCAGGCATCTGAGATCTGGAAAATATTATTCATTTTTGAGATCCAAAAAAATCAAGAACTTTTCCTTGTTAGGTTTTGTTAAACTCAAAAAATTGTGAGGTAGATTTGAAAAGAAGTAATTTTCCAAATTCAGTGACTAAAGAGTAAAATAAGGTTACATTCTAGGCATTTCTTTGGAAGTAATCAATATTGTGTGACAAATTTTCAAGTTACAAATCCTGGGGAACATTTTTTCCCCTCAATTCATTTGTGCATGCTTTTTCCCTAGCTTTAAGCAACAATTGATAGGCTTTTGAAAATTTTCTGTAGTACTTACAGTCTTAACTTCATCCTTATTTCCCCACTACTATTAAATCTCTGCAAATCTCTCCTAAGTAAGGAAAGCTGCTTCTTAAACTATGTAGTAGTGCTACTTCCTTTTTCACAGAAGGATGATATGTGGCTTTTTATTATTTCATTACTACAGTCTTTTTTGCTTTCATTCCTGTAGAAGGCATATAATTAAGCTTGATATAATGGCAGAGTTTATTTCTTACTAAAGTATTGGCATCAAATGAGTTATATGATGGAAAAAATTACAAAGATATAATTAGTTAAAAATTTTAATAATATAACCTGGTAAATGCTGTGGGTTTTTTCAAGACAGAAGAGCAATTAATTTCAGCTCTCTGAAGAATAATCCAGAAAATATGTTAATGGACATAATAATTTTTCTCTGTGTTTAGTGTGCTTATGCCACATGCTGTTCATCCTCACAGTAAGGGTACAGACAACCCTCAGTTCAGAAGGTGAGTCTGGAATCTTGAATCTTTTGCAAAATAGACTGTGAAGGCTGACTTTATTATCTGAATGCACACAACTGTATTGACAAAAAAAAGAGTGAGAAAAGCAACAATTAAAAAATTAGAACTAAGGGAGCACTGGGTCACTTAAACATAATTGCTACATCAGACCACCTACAAATGTGCCATGAAGCATTTTATTGCACCTCACATCCTCATTCTGCCTGTGAGGTTTGTGCAGACAGCTCCATTGCAGCAGGTTTTGTCACGCAAGTGCGCTTTTGTGTCAGTAATTTGCTAATGCTGTCACCTTGCAGAATGAAGCAGCATTAATCTTAGGAGTAGCACAGTAATATTCCCCAAATGATCACAGAAGCTGGAGCACCTGCATCTGGTCTCTGCCTGCTGCTAGTGCTAAACCCTCGTCTCATGAAGATGCTCTGCCTTTTTATTATCTTAGGTTTGGTCAGAGAGAGAGAATTTGTCAGCTGCAGGGTGGCTCCAGCAAAAGGCTTCTGGTTCCAACAGAACAAAACTTCCTTAGTGAATTAGACATAACTGTAAATCCTTAAAATGTCAGACTTCTTGTGTCCTTACAAATGTTCCTTGTTTTATAATATATGTTGACACTTGTGGAAGCCTAAAGAGTGGTACTTATACTTAACAAGAAGAAATGTCATTAGCTCCAGCAGATTTCATGCATATTCCCATCAGTTGCAAAGTCTTTGTTCCCATCCACATCCTGGGCTACATATAACTCTGTTGATCACTTATTTAAAATCTGATTCTTAAAGAGCTCCAATCAATCCTCAAGAGAGTCTAAGACCTATAGAAAATGGATTTTAGAGGTGAAGAGCAAAACACCATATTTAAACATATGTTTATTCTTTAGGCAGGATTGACAGATTTTCTTCTTGGATAGGTAGAAGAGCAATTAGAATGGAAAGAAGCATTGAAAAAAAGCCAAATTATCGCCTCTTTCTAACTTTTGCAACAGTGAGTTCATATGTTTGACTCATGTTATACAACTGGTGACGTGCCTCACTGCCATACAGCAAAAGTCTGGACTTCACAAGGACGTTCAAGATGAGGCTGGGACCAGCTAGAGGGTCAGCACACCTGATAGAGCCATGGAAGGAAGGAAGCTCTGCCTAGGTGGGAAACTACTCCCTGGATCAGGCAACACAAGTGTTCCTCACTTTCTATAAATTCAGGAAAAGATAGCATGTAATTATGATTCCATTTACCCCTTCCTAAATCTGGGATTTTATATTATGAGTTTAGAACTTTTCCCTTAGATCTCATGAATTCATCTCTGTAGCATGGAAAACCTATGAAAGTTGTCAGAAGCTGCATTCCATTTAATTTTTTTCTCTCTTTACATTTGTCACCAAAATTCATATATTTCTGAGAAATGCATAAGATTTTTTTAGCAGATGAAAATTCAGCAGCAGATGTCTGGCAATATCTATGCATACCAAAACAAGAACTGTGAGGTGTATTTCCATAAAAAAAAAAAAAAAAAAAAAAAATCAATGTCTTCATAGGGAATTAACTAATAATAGAAGACAGTTTAAAAAGGGAAAAAAAAGAAGAGGAAATTTTTAGGTTGCTGTGGTGTTGTGTAATTGAGAAAACTGTGTGCCACATGGAGGTTACTTTAATAGTTTACATCTTGAGTGGGTTGTAAAATTTGCCTTGTAAATATAGCTAGTAATTGATCCAGAATGAGAAAACATTTTTTATTTTTCTGATTTCCTCCATAGCAAGAGTTTTCATGCATCCTGTTAGAACTGGGAACAAATAGAATTCATTTGGTATTTGGTGCTGAACTGATGGATGGAGCTGAACTGCTCACCAGGAAGGAGGGGTGGGAATTGCTTCTGGTGGTGATGCTACCACCAGAGGAGGAAGCTTTTATAAGCTCTGAGTATCTATCTCTTTGCAGTATTCAGTGTTGTGGTTTAGTTGGAGGAAAATGAATCTGGGGTCTAGAAACCTATGGGCTGACAACTGGCATTCATAGCCACAGACTGATAATATATTAAATTGATTAAAAGCAACATGGAGTATAAAATAGTCTTGATCTAGCAGAATTCTGTTCTTCTGAACTGTAGGTTCTATTGAAGGAACATCCTTCTGCATATCGTACAGAAGAGTTTACAAAATCTGTGTATACTTGCAGTGATGTTTTTCAAGTAATTTGACAGCTTGAAATGCAATGTGATTGTCTGGTATGGGTCTAAATGTGGTAACTCACAAATATATCAATGATAGTAAATTAGGCTCTGGTTTGAGGTTTTGTGTTATTTTCTTAAGAAAGATTTTCTCTGGAAAATATTTTGTCCAGAAATATTACAATAAATTCTAACTGTATTTTACCTTTTGGGACCAACCTAATTCCTCTATGATTAGCAGAAAGAACAATTTATTTACTTTTATGCCTGTCTACTCATTATTGACAATAATCTAGAAATGTTCAATATTAAGTAATTATGCATTCACTGAAATTCTTGGAGGTGAGAATTTAAAAATATGCCAAAACATCCTGTACAAAATGAACTTTTCTAAAAGCATTTCACTTACAGCACCATAAAAAGTGATCGAAATTGCATTAAGAGTTTAAGTCCCAACTCAATCAGACTCATGATAAAAAGGCTTCTAATTGACTAAAATACATTTTGGATCTGCTCCTTTTTCATTTGTATCTATTGTTAATATATGAAAATGGATAAGTTATTCTCATCTTTGTCTTTTGAAGGGAACTTCTAGACTACTATTAACTAAAGCAAATTGTAATCTTGAATCCTCATTAGGCAAAATAAGGAAGATAGGATATGGTCTAATGGCCCAAAAACAAAGTTGGAAAAGAATAACTTTCCAGTCCTAATTTGTCAGAATCAAATCACTTTCCTGTCTGGATTTCTCCACTTATCATGATTTTATTACCCCTGCTATATATCCCATGCTACTCATTAATTCTAAAGTTCTTTGAAAATATAAGGAGTCGAATGTTGTTATTAAATCAATGAACAAAATAATTAAACTGTCTAAACAGAATTGCAAAGAATAATTAGCAATTAAACAGGATGCTATTATCTGTGCAGTGTGATGATGAGAGTAAAACTAAGACAATCAGAACCTATCTGAATACAGAAGAAATAAGCAACAGTGAAAAATTATTTAAGTTTCAGTTCATTAAAATGCACCTAAATGACTTCCAAATATTTTAGGCTATTAAACTATCAGATCTAAAACTTTGAAAATAATTTTCTATTCTATTTACAAATTAATTTTGTTATTCAACTTCAGCTCTACACAATCTAGCAGAATCTCCTTTCTGAAAGTATCAATGAAATGCAAGCCTTCAGCAATCTCATCAATGTCAACTATAGCTAGTTTAAAAAATAGAGGTAGTACCAGATCTGCAATATATCCTTAATCTGTGTCTTCTTAAACCCAAATATTCCCTTTAGCTATGTGTGTTCAGATCTCAGTGGAAGTCACTAGTAATTATATGTGGCATGTCTGGGCATAACGTGATTTTATTTTAGAAATATGTGCTTTGAAATTTTGTAAGTAGCAGGTAGATTGTCAAAGACCATGTCATTGCAATGGTTGTATTGGCAGGGGAATAAAACCCCCAAAGATATGACCTGCACTCTGAAAGAAAACCTAGCAACTGTCTTGGTTATTATTCCATTGTAATGAAAAAAATTATTCTCTTTCAATAAACAATGGGTGTGATTTTCTGCACAGGTGTGGTGACCTATTTAAATCTAAAGATAGTAGTAAAGCAATAACATGTAAATTTATAGAATCTGAGATTATTCCTGGGAAGTCACTTTTGAGAGTAAAACCCATCAAATGGTTAAATCAGCAATTTGGATTCTGGGGGGCTGGTTCAGATCTATTCTTTGTCACAAACCTAATCACTCAGGGTCTTTTTGATACAGATTTTTTAAAGGATTTAAATAACCACCAAAATGGAGTAGGCTTTTATATGTCATGGAAATCCTGCTCAATTCTCACTTCCTCACAAAGAAAAAAATGTGAAAATAATATTATTCTACTGAAACAGGAGACCTTGAACATAAGTAAATATCTTGATTTATTTATTCAGACAAAAAGCACTACCTAACGTAGATGAAGTTTCAGAATCACCTGCTCTTCTCTGCAGTAAATATGAAAACACCACTATTTCTTGTGCTGCCCCAAACAATAGACATATCAGAGAGCTGCAGTATCAATAAAGACATGCCAGATACTACACAATTTGCATATAGAATCAGGCCACAGGAAATTTAACTTACTCACTTTATACAGGCACCAATCTGCTGACTTCTCACCAAAAATTAGGAAAGTGAAAGAGGCATTCAATAAATGTGTTTTCTGTTTCAGAAGGTCTTCCAGATTGTTGTGTCATCATAAAACACATGAAAACAACCAACAAAAAAAATGTTTCTTCCTCTGAGTACAGGAGGAAATGGAGGCAATACAACAGGAAATCTATAGGCCATGTTTTCATGTAGGTCAGCTTTAAAAATATTGAAAAGGAAAGTATTTGGTGAATAATCACCAAATGTGATTGATCACCAGCATGAGATTAAAATATTATACAAAACAAAACTTGATGTAATTTTTAAAGCATAACAACTAACCAGTTGAAGGCCCGTAAAAAAATTCAGTAATTTCACAGAAACACTTGTATGGTCTGCTGACAGAAGTCCAATTTCACAAGTTATGTACATTCTCTAAACACTTTCTCTGAGTTGCTCTAATAAAAGTTTTCTTGATTATTTAATTAAACAACCCACAGAATCTAAGAGAAGATTAAAAGAATGGTTAGATATTAGCACAAATGTGCTAATTTCCCATGAATCTCAGAAAACAAAAAGGGAATGTTAATGGGTTTTAATCAGAAAAGCCCAGGATTTAATGGGAAATCTTAGCTGAATAACTGTTATATGAAGTGTCAATTTTGAGCAATTCACTAGTTACTCTACAGACTATAGGAAAACACATACAGGGTAATTACCTCACTATTTTAGAGTGTTTAAAACCATGCAGACATCAGATGGCACCAGCTTGGCTGGTGGGGACCAGTGAGCACACCAGTGAAGTGATGAGGCAGAGAGCTCCAGCCAGTGGAGTGAATCTCAACACACTGCCCAAGGGAGATAATCAAAAGTAGATGCAGGGCAGGCCTAAAACTGTAAACGTCAGGCTGGCATCCAGGTGAAAAGATAAAACAGCAGACCTGGGATTTTAGATATATCCAAGAGGAAGGCATGCAGCCCTAAGTGAGGTAGCATAAGGAAAAGCAAGAACTGGACGTAGGAATAGATTGTAGGAAACCACCATAAGACCACTGTAATTATCCATAAGAGGCAATAAATGAACACATGAAATAAACTCTCAATGATCAAGCCAGGCCTCCAGGAAACTGATTGTCACTGCTGGTTGGTAGAAGCTGGTAAGTGGTTACGGCACTCTAGACATGTTTATTTTCTATACAATCAAAGGACAGGTACTGGTCAAGGCTGAATCCTTTTATTATTTGCCTGCCAGGCATAATGATGTTGACCAGCTTTGCTTAACCATACTTTTCAGATATGATTGCACCCCATGGATCTCAGCTGCCCAGATATGTTCAATCATCCAAACATCTGCCAAAGTTTATTATATCCTTCTGAAGCCCTTCATCTCTTTGTTTTTCAATAGAGGCAGATAAGTTTAAATAATGTCACTAGTTATTCTTTGTTAAACTGACTGATTATGGTAGCATTGGTTTTAACAAAATGTCGCATCCAAGAAAGTGGTAACTTCTAATACACTGTGGAAGTGAGGAGGTCTTCATCTAGTCCATAAACAGCAGGGAAAAGGTGTTTATGAAACCTATAATTTTCTTGTCTGTTTTGTTACTAGACTTGATATAACTGACTGAATTCAATTGATTGAATTATGTTCTATTTTTTAAGGTTTTCAGGTGCATGAAGATAAGCTTTTTTAATTTCCATCTGGTAAAAACAACCCAAAAAAAACAAAAAAGAACCAAAAAAAAAAAAACCTCCCAAAAAACCCTGCCTCAAAAAAAAAGAAAAGTTAATGCAAGTAGAATTAAAATTCTTTATTAAGCTTCCATCTTGACAGGCAACTCCTGAAAAACATTAGGACAAATTACAGTACAGCTTCAAGAAGCACAATGACATCAAGTAATGCTACACAAATGAATGATCAAATGTACTGGATGAAAGCATAAAGTCATAGTAACCCTTGCCAGCTCAGTCCTCTTGAACTGCATCATTCTGTCTCAAATGCGCACACTCTCTAAAATACAAAACGATGGGCAGAAACAAAATAATTTATTTTGTCCCATTTATTAGTCACCTCCTGGTTTTCTGGATACTGCTAAATAATAAGGGAATATTCTCACCTGCTATTATGAGTAACATTATCTCAGATTAATTTCACATGTTTCATTAAATTATGCCCAAAAAAGAAATATTAAATGCAATTCTGAACTGAATATTGCTGTACCATTAGCAATAAAACTTAGGGGTTTAGATGACGAAGTATGCGAGGTCAGGACTCTGCAAACTAAGCCTTTTAGCATGTGTATGTTCAAGTCAAATTTATTATTATCTAATGAAAAAATAGCTCAAAGGCTTGGAGGATTTTCTAACAAGTAAAAATAAATGAACACAGCACCTGAAGAAAGATCTAGTTGAAATCCCATAAAAGAACACTAGAAATAATCTGTCAGAGGGATCAAAAAAATGTTTAAAAATAAATATAACAATGCATTTTAAAATCTTGATATACCAGAGAAGGCAAGTTTGGAATCCATACCTGTAAACAAATTGGAAAAAAATAGTTGACCTGTGAAAAACTGCACAGGACTGCAAAGGACTTTTCTGCAACATTATTTGTAGCATCACTTTAGTCCCTGTAGTTGACAATCAACCCAGAAAGTCTAGGATATGTTTGCAGAAGTTTATATGGTAAACACATAAGACTATTCACAACCTCTATCCATTGCAAAAATGTTGAAGTGTTCCTCACTTGAAAACCCTGAAATCAGCTTATTACACACCTGCAATTCATGCCTTGTTGTACATAAGCATTATCATGGTTACTTAGTGTTCCCCTCTTTCTTCCTTTTTTCTTTTCCCTCTTTGTTCACTGGTTAGTGAGGCTATTTCATCCTATTCATAATCTGCTACTTCTGCCTCAGTGGATGCCTATCAAAAAGAAGGACAATGAAAGAGAAATGACAAAACATGAGACCTTTTGTTTCCTCCCTGCCAAGGATATTGGTTCAAATACTTAAAGTTGTTTCAGATACTCTTTCGGCCAGGAAAAGAGTATTATTATAATACAAACCAGAGCAAATAAAGTAGAAAATGAAGTATGACCTAAAAATATCATTTTAATTGCAAGTAACATGTGAGATGGCATTTTATGTAATTTGATGTAGTCAGACCCATGATAGCTTTTTTTTTTTTAGGTTAAATCTAGATAGCTATATTATATAGTCACAGCAATATGGATCTCACTGTCCAAAGCCCATCTAGGTTCTTTAAGCAAGTGTCTGAATTATTCTGTGCATCTTCTTAATGAATATTGCTAAGTGAAATTAGTTAAATTAAAGCTAACCAAGACATATACATCTAAGCTGCAAACACACACAGAATATCAATGTCACAAGACAAATTCTTCCTCTTTGGGTAGTTTAGTTAATATGAGCCAACATGCTGGAATAATTCACATGTCAGTTTGTAACTGAATTATCATAAGTCATTATGATAATGACTTATGATAGAAGATAGAGGAAATTTCAGTAGCTGTTATAAAACTAAATATTCATTGGAGCAACTGCAGTATGGTTATCTAAGAAAGTTCAGGGTCTGGATCAGTCAAAATAGAATTAGAATTTACTTGTTTTTAATATACAATTTCCTTATTACAGAGGGATCTATAAGTTGTACTGTAGTTTTCTGACAAAATACTGCAAACTTAGCACAGTACTAATGGTGTTGGAAGGAGGGCTGAATGGTAAAGATTCTATTCTGAATTTACACATGCTAAAGGAGACTGACTTTATATACCAATGTTGGGTTGTATTTTTGTATGGAGGTGGCTGGTCCTTCTACTCTTTGTTTCCACTGTACATATTGCATATGCAAGATACTTATCAATATGATATGTAACCTTCCTCTTCTTTGAGTTGAGACAGCTCAGTTGTTTAGAACACAATGCTAACAATGCCAAGGTTGATCCTTGTAGGGCCCATTCTCCTGAGAGCTGGACTCCATGATCCTTGTGGGTCCCTTCCTCCTCAGAATACTCTGTGATTGCAAAGTTTCCCAAGTGATTGCAATTTTGCCAGACCTGTAGTTTCCAGGCACACATATACTCCTACACTCAAATGTTACTAAAGCGAATGAAGCAAAATCAGAAATCCCATTTTAAAGAGATTTCCCATTAAATTGTAGTTTTCTTTTTAGTGATCCAATTGTGATGGTTTGAATAGCACATTAACATCAGGACTTTACTAATAAGTATATTTAGCAAGCTTTATAATTTTCCTGCATCCTAAACTAAGGAAACAGGGTCATTATCTTGATGGATTAATTAAAAATAGATTTCTAACTCTGAGATCAGATAAATAAAGATAGCTTTGACTGTGGTTTGCCAACAATAAGGAACACTTTTCACAGAATCCATACTGTTCATATTTTTCTATCAATTTTTTTAAAGCTGTCATATAATTAATGAAAATGTTTCAGCTAACCTCTTGATGAAGAAAAATATTGTTCAGTTTTTATTTAAGGCAAATTAATATACACTGCTCTGTATTAATCAGAGGAATAATACACTTTCAAGAAAGTAATAGCTGAATTTGACTAGAAAATATAAGGTATGATTGTTCAATTCATCATTCAGTGGTAATATCAGAAACCTCATTACACAGAATTATATCCAGAGATCCCATGAAAGTGTTCATGACTACTGAGCAAACACTGCCACTAAAGACCAATTTAGAGAGTTGCATTATTGAACAGAACATGACCCTTGCACAAAGAACAGGAATCATGAACTTTAATCTGGTTGTTGTCAGGGGGACATATTGAGTGTTAGTCTAATGACTAAGATCTAATTTGAACTGAGAAATAGATGGTATTTCAAAAGCATATGAACTCTGTACAGGGATCAAGAACCACTAGATCTAATGCAATCATTGGTATGTTACATGAATAGGCTGATAATTACAGCTGGTAGTGAAGGAAGTTGAAACTGGACTTATTCAAAATAAAGGCAACTGGCAAGACAGCAGAGAAGAAGTGAAATAATACTGAGTAGGAAATCAGAACTTTACAGTTATGGAAATTTTCATCTGAAATTTGAAAATAGAAAAATAACTTTCAGATTTGTACAAAGAAAGATGAGCTTCTACGCATGGTTACCTGTCTCACTTAGCACAGACTAAATTAATTACAGGTTAGCTCACCTTTGCAAAACCTAGAGACTGCATCAAGGACCATTTCATTTGTAGGCAGATTTAAATTTAAAGATCCAAAATCAGGTGATATAATATTTTAATATTCTGAATAATACACAAACCTAATATGCTCCATAATACTGCAAGCTTTTTCTGATCCCAGAATTTTTCATTTGTGTTGCATTTTTTCTGTATCTGGGACTTTTAATAAATGATAACTCATGACTTTGTTTTCTTTGTGGCAATTTAACATTTGCATTCAAGATAATGCTGTCAAAAAAGAAAACCCAACAAAAATCAGGTGCATTAAATTTCAATATTGTGTCCTTTTATTCAATCTCTAGTTTGAGTCTGGAAACCAAATCCTCTTTAAAGAATTAGGTAAAAGTTAGTTGCCTGCCTTTTTTTTTTTTTTTCGGCTCCTTTATCAACTCTGTGGTGCCAAACAAAAATCCCATAGAAAGTTTTGATATTATTATGCACATAGTATCTCTTGTCTTCTTTCCAGTTTGGGGGTGGGATATCTTGGTGGGATATAAGATATCTATCAGAGAGCTTGGTGTTCCAATGGAGAAGTTTTGAAGTTTGGATATTGAATCCAAAGCAGTACATTAATGGTGAAATGATGGCAGAATCCTGGGAACTGCCACAATTCCTGGAGCTCATAGACACCCATGAACCAACTATTTAGGTGATTAATCACCTAATCACTATTTAAGTGATTAATTCAGAAATCAATTTTCTAGTATTGCAGACCCCCCAAGAACTTTGTCCCAGAGTCCTCAAATTTCTCATGCAGCATGAGTTCATAGCCATTTGAGGCCAAGTTTCCAAAAAGCTTCATGATTTTTGGAATCATACATAAGTGTCAAAGAGAATAATCTTAATTTTCAAGTAGAACATCAGTATTCTTCCAAGTAAATTCCACATTATATATTTAACGGAAACAATTTTTTTTATTATTATTCATGAAGGAATTTCCACCTTATCAAATATTTGCTCTAATACCACATATTTCTAGTTCAAATGCCTTTTTAAGCACATCTATCTGCAGAAAACCTGCATCTGGCTCACATGTTTTATACAAATATATATATAATTATTTCTTTTTAATCTGATTTCTTTGTACTCCAGAATAGACATACTTCTGGTTTTATTTCTTGAGTATATGGAGTTGAAATGAATGCAGATATGTACCTTTGGATAAGTGTTTTGAGCTGCTCTAAAGCCAAAGGACTGTAAGGTATGATTCACCTCAGGCTGAAGAAAACCTCCACACCTTTTGAGATTACTCATACCCTCACAGAGCTTTTTCTGCTCCACTGCTCCATAGGCAGCTAGCTCAGAAGTAGACAGCCAAAGCTAGGGAAATGCATTTCAGCTTTTACAGATCATACTCTGTTTCAAGACTTCCACTGCATGGACTGTGCAATATTGTATTGTATTATGTCCTATCAAAACCTGGAAATCTAATAAAGAAGAAAATTTTTATAGTTATTCCCTTAAAATGACTTCTATAAACAAGGTTCCTTTTCTTGCATTAAAACTGCTCATATCTCTTAGAAAGCTCCAGGGAAAAGTCTTATATTTAAATTCAGTTATGTTTATGCGTTACACATTGGGTACTTCTAATTATTATATTAAATATATCAAATCTCAGTGGGATGACTGGTGATAAGTGTTACATATTTATAAATATTATGTATTCCCAGGACCGTTTTGGATTATTAGAATCATAGATTCACACAGAATGGCTCAGAAGGTCAATTAGTACATGTCATCAGCCTAAATATGTATGAATACATGATAGAACTTAGTCTATTTTGTTCTTAAAATCCAGCAACAATAGATCACACAGACTCCCAAGTCAGGTCTCTCCAGTGTTTTCCTCTCACTTGGCTTCAGAAACTTTCTCCCCCAAGATCTAATTTCTATTTTCTTTGCTATGTCTTTGCCATACAGTCGAGTTCCTGGGCCAGTGATGATGTACCTCCATTACAGGCAGGGAAAGAGGATGCTGGTTTCATTCCAACAGCCAGTCATGCTCCCAGGCTTCTGAGCCAGGAAACCCCAATTCCTCCTATCTGTCTTCACAGGTCACATTTTCAGACATCTGCTCATTCTAGTCCACAGTTTTTCTAGAAGTCCTTTGAGTTGAAACCCTGCCAATACTAGAGAGAGTTTGTGCTGTGATAACTTTCCCGTTCCTTGTAACAGAGTGACATCCAGAATTTTGTTACCCATACTGTGTTTGTATGTTTAGTTATTTCAACACAAATGTACTTTTCAACTTGTCCTTGCTGAATAGCACTTTACAGGAAAAATCTGAGGTTTCTCAATATGATTTTGAATGCCAGTCCTTTCCTCAAATGGTCTTGCAATCTCTCAGTATCATATAGCAACAAGCCTTTCCTCTTTTCATTCACATAATTAATTAAAATTTGTCACCATTGGGCCAAGAATAGATGACAGTATAACATAATTTCGTATTTCTTTTCAATATGACTGTTACCTACTGAAATTTCCCTCTGGACATAGTTTTCCCTTTTTTTTTTTTTGCAGAATATCTAATGGGTAAGTCAGAATAAAAATTGTTTTGACATTGCTGAATTGTTTGAATTGTTAGTCTCATATGACATTCACCTCAGTGTGCTAAAGAATCACAGTATATTTATCAAAATCAGAAGGAAAAGCAAACCCAGAATTAAAAAATACCCCTATCACCGTCAACAAGGAAAGATATATTAATGGGCCCAAATATATAAAAAACATAGTAGTGACTTGGGAAGTGTTTTCTCTGAATGTCTGGTGTCAGTTTAACAAATTTAATCTCACATGTGAAAATTCCATTAATTTAATGGAATTATTTCCGGTACCAAAAAAAAAAAGAAAAAAAGAAAAAAATCCTGACATTATCTTGGATTAAGCTGTAAGTTTCTACTGGTTAAAAGACTGAAAAATGCATGAGGGCTTAATGATGAAATTTTGCAGGATGCTGTGTGCTCAGCCCAGGCAATAAAAAATTTTATGTAATTAATACTCTATTGTAGTGCTGAAGCACACTAAGGCAGAACCAAGGAGTTTGTCATTTCCTAACCTTTGAGGACTTAACCATGTAATCTTTATTTTCATTTTTAACTCTGCCATTCATTTTTGATATTAGGTCCTTTTCTTTGTTGTTTAAGAGATGTATGCCTTTAATGTAATAATACTTTATAGATTCATCTTTCAGATTAAATTGAAGCATTTATTTTAGATTGAAAGCATATAGAGGTTTACTGCTGCATTGTCTGGGCAAATTGAACTCCCAGTGAAGTCAGAATTGCACTAACATACATGATAGAAAACTACTGTGATCCTGGGAATTCCGAGAAACATTAATGCTTCCAATGCTTTTCTTCAGGAAAGAAAAAGTCAGTAATGTTGATGTAAAAATTAAGTGTCTTTGTGTAAACAAAAGACACCTCTCATTGTTATACAAAGCACATGTGGTGTATTGCAGGCATTTCACTGTGAAGGGATTCTATAAATTCTGAAAAAACGAATTCTTTATTGAATTATATATTTTTCCATTGAGCAGATATACAGTTCCTTGAAAATATTTTTACCCAGTCTAAATTTAATAAATCAGATATATGTTTATTCCTTGACTAAAAAAAAAGAACTCCTTTGAATTCACAGCATTTTTCAATATTCCTAAGCACCAGGAAATCAAAGAGCTCTTTGTATCATTCTTCTCCCTGTGACTGTTCTATTGTTGTATCAACTTTCCAATTCCAAGTAATAAAAGCATTGATCTTCTAATATCTTGGCAGTGGAGTTCATCTAATTCTGCATTAGCACTAAACACAAACAAAAAATTTAGTATAAGCAGCCCCAAGAGACGCTTCAACCAGATTTCTCCATTTCCCTGGGCTAAATCAGCTCCTCAAAACTCAATTTAAGAAACTGACACAGACACTACAGTTAGAATGGCAAATCTACTCCCCATCAGTTTCTTAAATAAAGTTTTCAATCATTGATTTGGTCTACAGAGACAGAGCTATGTTCCAGGTACTCCTCTCAATCTATGCTTATTAAAGGCCATTGCTCCTAGAGTTTCATCTTAATCCTGGCTGGAAATTGGAGGGTCTTTGAGTACAGAGCTAGATACTGAAGAGATTTTCTTAAGTAAATTTTAGCTAGCCAATAGGAAATGCTTGCAAGTAAAATATGAACACTGAAGAACTGTGATATGATTCAAAAAGAATGGAGGTAAAAGACAGAAAATATCTTGAAATAAACTTCCTCAATTTTTGCGTGCTTTCATTTTTTTAATTCCTAAATACTGTGCTTTCACTAATACCATGGTCCCCAGTATGTTACAGTAGGATTTTGAGAGATACCGTATAGATATTCATGCTTCAGGAAGATAATCCATTCTATAACTGTGGGGATGGGGATGGGATTTTTTTGTTTGGTTGGTTGATTCATTGACTGTCTGGGTTTTTATTTGTTTTGTAAAGAACTGCAACAACCCTTCTAAGCCTTCAAGGAAAGACATATTAAATCACAAAATTATTTAGGTTGGAAGGTCATTTTGTGTAACCCTCTTCTCAAAGGAGGGCCAATTAAATGACATTTTTCAGGTGCTTTTTTTGGTCATATTTTGGATATTGCCAAAGATGGAGCTTTGACCTCATTTCTGGGCACTCATTCTAGTCTTTGTCAGTTTTCATGGTTTTAAAAAATATTTTAAAATAATTAGAATTTACTGTGTTCCAGTTCATGTTTGCTGTCTCCTGTCCTCCCACTGTGGACCTATGAGAGGAGGCCGCCTCTGCCTTCCCCAAGCTCTCCCTTTCAGTGGTTATGGGCAGGAGTAGCATCTCAGAAGCCTTCAGCTGTTCATCCTGAACTGGCCTCACTCCTTCCCCCTCTCCTCCAATATCCTGTACTCCAGTCCATAACCAGCTAAGAAGCCTTTGTTGAACTGGTTGCACTCTGTTTGTCTCTCTCAGACTGGGAAGCCCAGAACTGGACCAGCCCTCCAGGTGTTTTGTCACCAGTGCTGAGCAGGGATGAAGAACCACATTCCTCAGCCTGCTTGTGACACTCCCCCAACACAGCCCAGGAGTCTTTACCCACCAGCACTCCCAGGTTTCTTTCTGCAGAGCTGCTCCCATGCCAGTCAGTGTTCAGCCACAGAGAAGAGCTCCATTCTCTCTGAAAAGGGAGAAAACTACTGACAGTTCTGCCTGAGAGCAGAGCCAGGGACTCCTCACAGTCATTCAAACACTCTTGGGCGCTCAATGTTAATATTAATTGAAAGCCAATCTTCCATTTTCCACAGCCCTGGGAGATGGAGCAAAGCATCCAAACATTAGCAAAGCATCCAAACATAACTTCAGTAACAGTGCAGCTGACAGCTGACATGAACAGTCAGTGAACCGTCATTAAAACAGAGCTGATCTAGGAATTAATATTTAAGGATGCCTGCCAGGTACTAGATCCTACTCTTCAAATAACAGGGTTTGTTGTGTTGTCTTTTCTCAAATATCTCTTATACATTTGTTTTACACATGAAGTAAAAAGCAGTTTGATTAGATTTTAATCAGTCCATATAATTTCTCTTTCTATAAATTTTAATTTATCTCTTAAAAATAGAATAAAGTTTCTGCAAGACCACCCTAGAAAATGCAAGACCAAACAGCATTTGCTTTGTCATTAAGTAACATAGTTACTTAATGTTAACCACTATATCTTCTACAAAATATCAGATGAGAATGTTTGAATCTAAAAAAAAGAGTCTTAAATAATGGGAAACAGAAACAGATATAAAGAGTTTTAGAGTGTGATATCTGGAAAATTACTCTAATTACCTAATAACACCATCAGTTCAAAACTGTAACCCCACTTACTTAATCTGCATATTTTTTCTATATCTTATGTATACTGCATATATAAATATATATGGTGTGCAAACTGGTGCTAAGTATAAGATTAGGAAAATAATGGATTGATTTGTTGAGGTGATTTTGCTATCTTAATTTAGGTGTTCTTGCATTATATGTAAGAATACATATATTCTTATATGTATTCTTACATATAAGAGGGAGTCCTCTTAGGCTTTAGCAGCATTACATGCCACACAGACAACAGGCAAAAGAGAGACATGCTATTCATCTGTGGATTAATACTTAACAGGTTTTAATTGCTGCAGTTTCTTTTGCAGTACATGAGATGCTTTCCTGCATACTAGCAAAAAAATCTAGCATGGTATCATAAGATTATTCCTCAGGGGATGATTTTGAAAATGTAATAAAATCCATACATTTATCCAGAGTTATGCACTGAATCTTTTTAAATGGCTTTGAATTGTCCTTAGGAGGCTGTGGCTTACTACAGAGGTGGAATTGTCACGTCATAGCAGCAGCTCACAAGAGGAAAGAACAACCACTTGAAAAGCTTTTCTATCAGCTTTTGGAGATTATAGTTTGTTTATTAATGTAGGTGATTCAGTTTGTTTTCAGATACTTTTAATGTCAGAATAGAAGTTTATGAGTATCTTATTTTTAATTCTGATTCAAGGATTTGAACGGTATGCCCTCCACTGGATATGTGGGACTGCTGACATTTTCCAATTTGCAAATGCAGCCCAAGCACCTCAAGTTTGGAAAACTGTAACATTTTACAATGAAAATGTTGAAACACATTTTCCACAGTATAGTTAATTTTCTTGTTCTTTTCATTTTAAAAGCCAAAACTAGCTAAAAATGGATTTCATCCATAGTAGTCTCATTAATCAAAAATTTTTCCAATGCACAAATTAATAACAAAACAAACAAAAACAACAACAACAACAACAACAAAAACTGAAAAATAATTATCAGCTTTAGGACAGAAGCAACTGTGTATTTTGTTTCCTAATAATTTTCAAACACAGGAAGCAGCCAACGTATGAAACATCCATAATTCTCTCTCTGTTCAAGATAATTTAGATCTTCGTATTTCTGTACTTAAATGGCAGTATTGGATAGTCAAATTAGTTTTAATAAAACTAATCTGTGGTCCATTTTGACTGACATGATATCACACCACAAAAAATGAGAGCAATTTCACCTACTGCTAAATTAATTAGTTTGTGTAAATTGAAAAGAGGTTGATTTACCAAATCTGATATAGCCTTAGGTAGTCTAATAATAATCATCATCACCTACAAGGACATGAATAAACACTTTATGAACTGAAGTTTATCTGAGTTGGTGTAACATGCTCCTGTGACAGATATCTTTCCATTTAAAAAATAAAATAGAATCTTTCAGACAGGAACTGAAAGTTGTTTTTAAAGTCTGTAGAGTAGGTATAACTCAGGCAAAAGTAGCTCTTGCCATACACTGAAAGCATTGAAAACGGTGACACAGGTTTTCCCATGTCATGTGATGGACTGTAGCTGTGCAATTCCTTAAAATTGGTGAAAGTCATACCAACAAGTAAAATGTGCTAAACTAAAGGTGAGAAACCTTAGATATTCAGCAGTGTTGCAATAGTGACTGTTACATGCAGGTTTTGTGGACATCATGCTGGGCACGTATCAATGTTTCTACAGAGATCTGAATTTTCTTTTACTGGCCCAAATTTGCAAGGTACGTGAATGTTGCACAGCTTCAGTTCTGAATCTAATACTTGGATGATGGCATCAGTCAGCTGGGTCAGTAGTGGAATAAGTTATAGTGAAAGAACCTGAAGTAGTTGATGCTGTACAGTTATTCCACATCATTTCTTAAACACTGCCCAAGGGCTATGTAGAGAGAGCCCACACTTCTCCTCCTGTGCTTCCTGATAATCACTCTGTGGCTGGTGGGCTGCTCAGCGTCTAGGTTTCCAAACAAGATTTTCAGAGTCTGTCAGGAATATTTATCACTCTATTACAATTGGGTACTTTCTACTGACTTCAGAGGAATTCTAACCATTTAAATATGGATATTTTATTCTGCACTGAGAATGCAAGTGGGTTGTGAGAACAAGCTATGCTTTTTAAACTGATGCTTTAGCTCATTGCAACCTCCCCACAGAAGTAAATCCTTTTGAAATTATTCACTTTGGAACAGATGCAAATCAAACTGAGAAAGATTACTCCACTTTTTTTAGTATTTTTCTGACTTATCTAGGCTTCATTTTAATAATTCTGAGATCTTAATGCTTATAAAACCACCACTGACTAGAAATGCTTGGGCTTTAGAGCACAAGGTACAGAACACATATTTCTACTTAACCTGGTATTTCATGAAGCCTACCTGTGTTACAATAATTTCAGGTTTCCTAACACTGCTTTTGGTATAGCAACAGCATTTTTGGGGCAGCAACAGCATATTTGTGGTTTTAGAACTTTGTCCAAAGTCTTACTGTTTCCTGCACACACTACAGGCACCAGATAATTATTTACATTTTAAAAGACAATAAAAAAATAGGAAACAGAAAACATAAATTTATCATTTTACACATGCATTTTGTTTTACATACCTAATACTAAATAATAACTAACACCAGGGGATATTGAACAAACTGCATCAGCTGGAATGTTTTTCTGCATACATTCTATAAATTTTCTGATGTGTAAGTTCTAAATCATACACTTCTGCATCCTTCCTTACTAAATGTTGGGCCATATTAAAAATGTTTCTGTGGACAGAGATTATCAAGCAAAGTATTTTTGAGGTGGTTTGATAACTTGGTAAGCCATTTATTCTAAAGAAGAAAATAATTTTAAAGATATTTCATGCTGCAATTTTAATCAAGGCCTAGACCTTTCTGTATTTAGCCTTCAGAATGGTGATTCCAGGTCACTGGAAGCTTTCTATACTCTTGGATATAATCCAAGAATAAGATGTCCTGGTGATGCCTAAAGATTTTTGCTTTTTATATACATATTTTCATATACTTGTAGATTTGTAAACTGTTAATACATGGTTATATAGCTTGTAGTACTTTTCCTGCCCTTTCTCTCACATTTTAGAACAATAAGCTAACCCTTTCTAAGACAGTCCAGAAATTCTGCTTAGTCTTATTCTCAAAAAGATAAATTCTAACAAGGACACTGTTTTGCACTAGAACTTAGAAGACATAACAAGAAATAGGGCAAAGAAGCCCCTGGAAAGACTCCAAGGGGCAGACTCAAGGGTGGGTTGCCGGGGCAACTACTCTGTTATTGGATGTACTAATTAAACTTTAAAAATTTGCTGTAAATCAAATGTATGCACGTGCAGAGCCGTACTTGTGCACCTGAAATCTTGCATTAAAGATCTGCTTTTCACTTTATCACTCTTAATAGTGTTTGAAAAGTTTTTGTCTTTAATAGGCAACACTTGTGCTTAGAGGGGTTTTATTTAGAATTAAGTGGTTATGTATATTTGTGTCTGAAAATTCTAAGCGCTATTGATCTGTGTATTTGCCTGGGTAAACCAAGAGAGAGACACACTTCCTTTACTGTAAAAACAAAGGAGGAAAAAAAAAACAGTCCCAAGAGAATAATGAACAAATCATCTTTGGAAGCATTATGCCTAACTCATAAAAAAACTGATACTAATATATTGGGAAAACAGTGTAATCATGCATTTTTAGCTCAGTGTTAATAACCAAGGTTTGGAAATTTATCAGAACATTCACTTCACTTCTGAGAGATTCCCAGAACCATGTTGATTTTAGTTCAATTGTAAAATCCTTTGCCAGTTTTGTTTCATGGGACACAGATGAGATCCGGTAATCCCAGGGACAGAACCATGTAGATCCCCTGGAAAACTGTTCCCTGTACACTCACATTATCAGAGCTTGGGTAAAAGATGTCTTTGTCAGAGAATGGCAATTTGTCAAAACAATGTATTATATTTAACTCAATTTTCTTAAACAATTTTCTCAATTCCAGAATGATATCCTTGATTACTGCACAGTGTGAAATAAATAAGATTCTACAGAGTTAGCTACTACTGTGGGTGTGAGTGCCTCTAGTTAGCTTTCCATTTCAGTGTGTTTTATCACTGCATAAGCTTACATCCTCCCAAAAGTAATTTTTCAAAAATTTACAAAAATTATACTTCTCAGGATCTTCTATAAATATGTACAATAGCTAAATTAAAATTTACATTTGGCTGCAACTTCCTAGTCCTCATGATAAATTACATTGGTCTATTTTGAAGGGCTAAATTCGCATGTTCTGTGCAAAGAAAAAATTAATGGATCTTAGTCCAGAACTTTCTAAAAATATTCCATTTAAATAGGAAAAAATATTCATGGAAGAGTAATATTCATGAAACAATAATAATTACGTTAACTTTGCAATATAAACTGAAGTTTCTACTTCCTTTTTCATTGCATTTTAATTGGAGAACTAAATAGACAGAAAATTTTTGAAGAATAATGTTAATATAAAATGTTGGTGCCATTGAAATAATTAAGTTAATATTCTGGAGCCTAGCAGGTGTCTTTTTTTTTTTTTTTTTTTTAATGAGTAGAAACAGAACAGATTAAACTACTAGAAAAATATGAAGATCTAATTAATATATCATTATTTGTAGCTTTACTAATTTCAGAAGATAACTGACAGGTATGATATAACAAAATAATAGTTGACAATGTCAAACTCTGTATAGCAGTGCCTGTGCATTTTGAGGATTATTTATAGCATTTTATTAATATAATATTCTAGCTTCATTTTCGAGAAGAAAATCAGGACATCTGAGTCATCTCTTTCATGCTGGTAGCTTTATAATTAAATCCTTGGGAAGTACATTGGTACACCAGAAATCACTTAAAATACATTTATAGCATTTTTAACTGAGAAATAGAATACTGAGAAAAGCTAACAAGAGGAAAATTTTTGCTAGTTTTCATTGATGAGCTTCAGAAGTGTATCAGTTGGGTAGATTCAAAACTGGTTAAACCTTATCTGATTAATGGCACGTAAGTAAATCAGATTCTGTAACCAATTTTCAACTATACTGGTAAAAAATGGTTTTACAAGAGGAAATTAAAGAAGCAAATTCCAGGTTACTTAAAAAAAAATTCAAATTAAAGGGAAAATATCACACACATATAAAAATTAGGGAGGAAAAAATGCAATTCAGAAGCAATTAAATAGAAAAATATTATCTTTAAATATCTGTTTTCCCTAAAGATTTATACAATAATTGTTTTCTATATATCAACTTTGAATTTAAAAGCAGATAAAAAAACAAACCAAAAAAAAAAATCTCCCCCCAAAAAAACAAGAAAAAAAACCAAAACCAAAAAACCCCACAGCTGACAAGCTCTATTTTGGTTCTTCAGTGAGGAGAGTTTTTTTCTTTACACAGGGAAAAGTCTTCTTGCATGAGAAAATGGTACTGCCTGGTGGGAGTTAGTTTTAGTGGAAAAGTGAGATAACAGAAGAAAAATAAAATCCTGTAGAGGCTCAGTGCATCCTAGGCATCCAAAACTACAAATGCTTTCAGACCCTGATCTTTTATCACTGAAACCTTGTGTGATTGTTCACTCTCCAAGCAGCCTGTGCTTGCTAGTTTGAGTTTGATAAATGGAACAAGTGGTTACACGGTTGTATTCGACAAAAGATGTGCAGAGGCTTGGAAGGTTTGCACAGATTTCAGCAATTCCTAATTAGAAAAATAGACGAAATCATTTCCCATGACAAAGCAAGCCACAACCATTGAAATCAGTACAATTCAACTTCCCTGAGTCTGCGAGATCTCCTGGGCTTTCAAGGAGAATCACCCTGCACAACTCTTGCCTCTTTTTTCTCATGGCACTGTTTGGAATTAGCTTCTCTGAGGTGCAACCAAAATCATCGAAACAGTAATATATTGTGATTTCTGCAAAGAGACAGCTCACTTACTAGCATGTGCTAGTACTAATACAATTCACAAAGAGCTGTCTTTCCTTTTAAGCAGTGCTGTCCTCCTGCTGTGTCTGATTACAAAGAAGCTTTTATTCTTTTTCTGGCAGCTTTTACAGAGCATTATGTTGCCATGTTCTGTTATCAGCTGTCCTCAAACAGAAAATGCTATGTACTGTGCAGTTGACCCCTGAGAAGGTTGCCATCTACTGTATTAAACATAGGCACTAAACCATCAGAGCTCAAATTTTTTACCAACTAAGCTGAAATAAAATTATTGATGTAATTTGAAGATGTCTCATATCCTAATCTCAGAAATCTGAGTCTCTGAGATCTCCAAACTTCAAGATTTTTCTGATCTAGCAGTATTTTTCCTGACCACTACAAATATCAACACGTCTTCAGAATGTCAGCAAAGATGTCCTACAAAATGTTTTCCTTTGGGTTTTTTTTCTTGATGAGTATCAAAATCTGCTTTAATGCGCCAATTTTCACTAAAAAGCTTTACAAATACCAGCAGAATTACAAAAACAGCACTGTGATAGGCAATAAAGCCCTTACAGATGTATTTCTATGTCCACAAAGGAAGCAGCTGTTTGTTGAATTTAGGATAATGAAATCTTCCTTGACATACAGACTTTGAACAACAACATATTGGCTTGCCCAATGTGTATCAACAATTCTCGTTAGTTTTCATAGCTTCAAGGCTTATCAGACCATTTCTCTGCATTTCCCTGAACAAAGTTTGAGCCACAGATGTTGGAAGGGAAACAGACGGCAAATACACTAGAGAGCATAATAAATCCCCAGCTTCCATTGTAGACTTTGTCTATGTCCACTAAAACTGTATTCAAACAGTGAACAAAGTAAATAGCAAGCAGAGTTTGTCCAAAAATAGCTCTAAATGCTGTCAGTAGAAGAGATGTTAATGATAGATACATCATTCCCTTCTTGGCTTCCACAGTTCTAAAAGAGGATTCAATTCCTTAAGTGTTTTCTCACTAAAGGAAACTTTTTCATAAGCTGGGTGGCCTTCATTACTGAGCAACAGGAGCTGCTCTACTAATATGGTTGTATGAAAGGGGGCATGGCTTGAAAGTTATAGGCAAGTCCAAAGCACATAACAATTTATACCTAAGATTTAACTGTGCAGCTTCTTTGTAGTTAATAGGCTCCTTCTATGTTTATTCTGATCCCAGATATTTTGGGGATAGAAATTTGCAAGGTCTGACTTGCATGTTGACTTCTCAAGATTCAATTTCATTGTTATTCTTAATCCATCCAAGTTGTACCTGACACATGAGTGGTGTCTAATCTCACAGAACCAGATTTCATGATTTATTATTTTGCTTTCTGAAGCTGACCTTTTTTCTTAACTGGCTCAGTATGTAACAACTGCTTTTTGAAAGCTTTCTCAATCATGTGATGAAAAGTTCTTTAATATTTGAAGCTGTGACTTTCAGTAGGATTATTATTATTATTATTATTATTATTATTGTTGTTGTTGTTGTTGTTGTTGTTGTTGTTGTTGTTGTTGTTGTTGTTACTACTATTAAGAATTAAGGAATATAACATTTCTATGCTGGGTATCTGATCTATTTTAGAACAAAAAAAAAAAACAACAGAATAGTGTTTTACTGATTATTTTGAGAAAGAAATAGAATATAGGTCTGTTAAAGATCTATAACTTTTTCACTGGTAAGCACTCAAAGACTATTCCTGAACAAAACAAATCCTAATCACAACATTCAACTTAACTGCCAAAAGATTATTTGAATGCAAAGGAAATATGTAAATATTTTTTTAAATCATCTGAGGATAAATTCAGGGATGGGAGGAAGCTAGATTTTGTGAACTATTTTATTTACATATGTAATCTTAAATATTTTAATGTGCAATTATATTTCCCATGTAACTTGGAAATTTGCTTGTGCTTTTAACTAATAAAGTGTTTTATTATTGAATCTGTGGTAAGCAAAAATAGCTGCCCCTAGAGAAGTTATATTCTACACACAGAGCCAAATTTTGATTTTTATGTTTAGCTCCTCTTGATCCATTTTCACTTCATCTGGCAAATGCATAACAAATACTCAGTTCCTGCAAACCGGTTTATCACTTTCTTTTTCAAGGAATACATTTTTCATCCCTAGTCTGCACTTTGTAAAATATATTTAGTCCATCATGATTCTTCTCAAGGTATTGCAAAGCTAAACAAAAATAGACAATGAGTCCTATTCATTTGTGCTGCATTTCTGATAAGAGAGTAGGGGTTTTGAATTTTCCATGGTAATGGTTGAAAGTTCTTTTGACAATAATGTGATGGATTCCAGTTTCAGTAATTTAGGAATAAATCTATTACTTTAGGCAAAGTTACTCCAAAGATGTCTATTCTACAACTTCTTATTTTAAGTGAGAAGACCAGTGTTCCACTTGAGGGGCTGTAGCAGCCCTGCCTTCAAAAAGAAAAATAATCTTCTGGCTTAGGTGAAAGGTAAAAATTCCCATTTCCAAGGACCACGTGGCAGACACTTTCCAGTGTCTATGGCATTAGTAGGGAAAAAATACAGAGAAAGGAGATGGTTTTGCGGGATGAAAACTTATAAATATACATCAATATATAAATTTGGGCACAATTTGCATAGTTTATAGAAATGTTTGCTGTAGCTTTGATCAAAACTAACAAATGCTTGAAGTTAGTTGTATGATTAGATACATATGAAGCATTTTAAATATTCTCATACAGCTCATTATTTTCTGGATTGGACTGTTGTGGGAATGAGGGGTAATTATTCATTGCAAACATATTTAAGTCCTTCCTGTCATCTGATAGCTGTGTGCGCTTATGCAGGATAGTGACTGTTTATTTTTTTAAATGTAAAAATTTTCCATACTTTTGGTACAAAGTGCAAATCAGAGAAAAAACATTAAGCTACACTGCAGCATCAAGTGAAACCACAGATCGACTGACAAAACCTCTCTGGATGGAGTTAACGCATCATAAGTTAGTGCAAAAAAGTGAAATAAGTAGGACTGCAAAAACAGCTCTTTTGAAGAGAGGGAAATGTGAATACAACTTATCTGCTATAGAATAGCATTTTATTATGTTTGGCATGGTAAGCCTAATTAAATAGTTACATTTTAAAATCTTTATGAGAATCTTAATTATTAATGACATCAACAGGCTGAAAAAATGTAGGTTAGGTGTGGGGAGAGTTCAGCTCTGCAAAGACATTACTTAAAAGCAATTTTTTTTGCATGACTGGGCACATGTGCACACAGACTAGATAGTCACACTTTACAATGAGGTTACAGTTATAAATTATTTATAAAATGTTGGTAAACACTGTAGGCAGTTACAGATTCCACAGTCCATAGTTTTGTTATAGCTATCTGTAACACCCTCAAGTAATGTGCAACCACATATAATTTATGAAAGTAATATCCGTAGTGTTGTTTATGATGTGTATTAATAATTCATTAATCCTTTATGAACTATTTATAAATGCAATCCTAATGGAAGGCATGGCTGACTAGTTACTCTGGTATCACACTAGCTGTGTGGGAGTTAAATGTTGCACACCTCTGCCCCTCTTTTTAACTAGCCCAGTAGTCTTTAGACAAGGCAGCACTCACTATTTCTTTGCAGGATCGTAGGAAATTACCAATCAGACAGAGGCATTGTAAAGAGATTTGCCTGCAAGCAAATGTATAGGATCCTTTTCTTCAATCTTCTCCAATATTTCAGCAGAGTTCTCCTTCATTGGGTCCATGAGGAAAAACTCCTTGCAGATGATGTGTGTATATTAAAGTGTATGAAGTCTTAATTCTGGGGGATGGTTTTATAGTTTGGTACATCAGACCAACAAAACATGGGCCATCTATCCTTATGGTATCCACTGGAAAATGGCAATTACAGAAATGAGTGCTATGGTCTAGGCTGCCATGATGTCTAGGAACAGATCCTGGCTTGCAGGATTATTTTTCTGCTCCAAAGCATTTCTGCCTGACAGGGTACAGCTACTTCTGCTTGCAGCAGGCAAGCTCCACTAACTTTCATGCGACAGCGCAGTTTTATTGCAGCTCTTTGCTTCTTTATGCATGCTGTGAAATCCTTTGCTGAGGCATTGGATACCACAGTACCATCCCCATGCATTAATTCTTCTCTTGTTCTTCTGCAGGAAACAGATCTCATTCTGACCTTTAACATCTCAATGCACCGTTCCTGGTGGATGGAGAATGGGCCGGGCTGCACCGTGACCTCAGTAACCCCAGCACCAGAGTGGGCACCAGAGGATCATCGTTATATCACTGTCTCGGGGTGTTTCCTTGAATATCAGTACATAGAAGTGGCTCACAGTTCTCTTCAGATCTTCCTTGCAGTAAGTGTTTACAAATAACTTCAATTCCACCACCTTTGCAGGATTTCTTCTTGTATTTATTGGAATAGTGGATGTTTGTGGCATTCACTCACAAACCCTAGATTTGTGTCTTAGTTTAGTTATGAAACTCAGTTGTCATTCAGCCACTTCAAGATAGCTGCATGCAAAAATTTCCAACATACATATTTATTATTGTACTAAGAACTACTGACAAGGCACACTCTGTTTTCCTGATACTATAATATATAAGTTTTGACATAATAGCAAGTTACCGATATTGTTGTGAAAGCCAAATTAAATATGAAATTGAATACAAAAGACAAACCAATGGTAAAAATAGATTCACGGATCAGTTCACAGGACTTAAATATCATCAGTTTGTCTTTAACTGTATTAATTGACACTAGACTACAGTAGGAGAGGCTTTCCCTCCCCTTCCAAAAAAGTTACACTTATATGAAAATCAAAACCCAAGATCTTAAATCTTTTTTAGGAGTACAAGAATTCAATGTTACACTGCAGAAAATTTATAAGGGATGAAAACTGTTCGCCTGGGGGGAAAAATGTATAATGGAGATCACAGCTATCCAAAAAGTGAGCAGCTTTTCTATCTACCTATTCCCCAGCATTTTATATCACTCAAGCTTTAATCGTGGAATTATAGCTTCATTGAATAATTTTGGTTGGAAAAGACCTCTAAAATCGTCAAGCCCAACCCTTAACCCAAGACTTCCAAGTCCAACATTGAAGCCTGCACTTAAGCACCACATCTACACATATTTTAAACACCTCCAGGGAAGGCAACTCCACCATTGCCCTGGGCACCCTGTTCAAGAGCTTGACAAACCTTTTGGTGAATAATTTTTTCTTAATATACTACATAAAGCTTCCCTGGTGCAAGCTTGATTTCCCTTCATCCAGACCAGGATGCCATTTGCCTTGGCCACGTGGGCACTCACTGGCTCATGCTCAGTCAGTGTTGACCAGCACCCCGAGTCCTTTTTCAAAGGGCAACTTTCCAAACACTCTGCCCCCAGCCTGTGGCAGTGCCTATGGTTGTTGTGACCCAAGTGCAGGACCTGGCACTTGGCCTTGTTGAGCTTCACCCAATTGGCTTTGGCCCATTGATTCAGCCTGCCCTGATCCCTCTGCAGAGCCCTCCTACTCTCAAGCCTTCAAATACAGATAACCAGGCTATTTTTCCTGCCTTTTTTCTTTTTTTTTTTAATTTAATGAACGAGGAACAAGAAATTTGAGGTAAATGTAGTTCAAGCTCAGTTCTGTTCCTGATTCAACAAGGTTTTTTGCGTCTGTATTTAAATAGACCTGTTTTTGGATAAACTCATTCTTTTCAAGTCAAAGTAATGGTTCAAAACAACAAGCCATTAGTAATCTGCTAACTGTAGCTAACTACATCTGTGTTATACTCCCATTCATGTTACTCTAAATGTGATTATCACAGGTACAGAGCTGCACCTGTAAGTATGGGTCAATTTTACAAATTTTAATGGTCAATTTTACAAACCTTGTGCTTGACTACTGTTTACATAACTTTCACATTTCCCTTTGTGGCTATTTTTTTCTAATAGTGTAAATTCACTCCCATATTAAATTTGATTAAATGGGAAACAGAGGAATTAATTAGTGAAACTCAGTGACATATAATACAAAGAAAAGCACTGTTTGTGTCAGGAAAATTAACCCACAAACATCAGAGGTTTATGTCCAAAAAGGAGACAGAGGATTCCCCTTTATTCAAATAAAGAGTTACTTTATTTGAATAAAGCGAGAGTTCATGGGCATTTCCCATGGGGTCTCTCTAATTGTTAGAGGACTCAGCCTCCTTCTTATCTGAATTTTCCCTGCCACTCTCTTTCCCCATTGGCTGAGGTACTTGAGAGGAACAGACTTTCCAAATTGCCTAGGACCCGCTTCTAATATATACCTCCCACCTTTTCTTTTCCTTGTGTCAATCAGTGGAATTCCTAAGGAATTGCATTGTCAGTGGAGTTGGACTAGATGATTTCCAGAGGTCCCTTCCTACTCTAACGATTCTGTGAATCTGTGATTCTGTATTTCCATGGCAAAACTCTCTCATTTCCTGCCCTCCCCAATTCTTAATCAATATTGTAGCTGAATCTGCAAAGGTGACATTTTAGCTTCATCACACTTTGACAACAATATCTATTTAAAGGTTTGCTGATAAATGCAGAAAAAAATGCATAATTTTGGCCACAACTAATTCAATTTTTTTTTTTAAAGAATCAACCCTTAATGTAGCCTGTGCTCACATACTCTCCACTAGGCATTTCTCCCAGGAAAGTCTGATTTACAGAGCTCCCAAGTCTTGAGCATCTGGCCCATCCAATATTCTCTGCAAGGACCACAACGCTGCCTGTCCTTATTGTCTACAAATTACAAAAATGAACTGGTCTAGTGATGGCATGACTCATATACACTTCAGACAATAAAATGTCCTTGTGTGTTTAAAGGTTATTGATTCTTGTTGCTTGCATTAGAGAAGCTATTTCATTTTCAGGCCTACTGGGTTATCAAGGATAGATATACTTAAATGACTGATCTCTGGAGAGAATTTTTCCAGGTAAAGAATGAGGTCAGTCGTACTAATAGGGTTTTGATTTGCAACTATTTGAGTTGCATTCTATATTGTATCTGCAGAGTGGAGTCTGGCTGAAGCTTCCTACCTCTAAACAATAGGAGGACTAGCTGCCACTTCACCATGGGGAGAGCAGTGTTTGGGAGGGACACAGTGCAGGTTATACACCACTGTTAATCTTGGCATGCCCTATCAGGGTTTAAGGTAGTCATTGGCTCTGAGTATAAATGGCATTTGCATCCCAGCCTTTTGTCATACAGCTGAAAGTTTCTTGTAAGCTGGCAGTTTCTCAAGCACTCACGCATATCAATGTCTAATTCTACTTACAGAGCCTATGTACAATTTTCCTCATTTCCACAGTTTGTTGAATTCTTGTCTTCTAACAGAAGGCAAAAAGCTTTTCAGTTCAGGCCCTGAGTCAGAGGGTTCTGCTTCCAGATCTAGCACAATGTTCTTTTGAAAGTCCTTTCATCTTTCTGTGCCTCTTACCAAGTGCCAAAGAGAGACAAAAGCATGCCTACATTTTTCATGTTCATTTCATAAGACTCTGTACCATTTGCCTAGATAGAGATCTCTTGAATCTTTCAAAAATCCCCTAAATATGCAGGACACCCAGTACAGGAAGGTCTTTGTGTGGTACAAGGAAATTATAATGTTAATTGTATTTCATACAGAAATTGAGCTCAGATTGTCTGCATCTCTCTTTTGTCTTTGTTTTACTCTTTGATTATGCATGACCTGCCCTCACTCCCACAAGTCTGTTCTTGCAAAAGTCAACAAATTAAAACCCATTTGTAGATCAAAACTCTGAAAATATGCAAAGTAGAGATCAGCCTTAGAGATAAGTGTAAAAGAATTACAAGTCTATTTGCCAACACAGGATTAAAAGTATTTAGTATGCTTGTCTTTTACTTCTTGCACACTCAAAAATCTATTGATTTTAGTGGAGATAAGTGTCTGAGTTATGGGAATAAGACTAATGTGAAGGCATCATCTTATCCAGTTTGGGTTTTAGTCATATAGCCCTTGAAAAGATGAACTATGTAATATTATTCCAGTAAAACAAGTGGAAGAAAGGCATTTCTTATGTACTGCATCTGCATTATTGATGGTAATTTACATACCAAATAAATAAAACCATAAATAAACTGTTACACAAAAGTATTGACCATTTTCAAAGTGATCCTGTCCACGGACTTTTATGTGCTATATATTAGTCTGAATTTCTTTTTGTTCCTTCCTGTATTTATGCTTGAGCACATGCTTCATGCAATCATTAAAATTATTATTTCATGCTTCAAAATTTGTAATATGTAATTACCCATCCGTAGTATTTATGGTAAATGTATACTGTTTGGATTTCTGCAAAGTCTGCATTGTTCACAATACCTTTCAAGCCCTGATGCTGTCAGATTGATTTAAAACATCATGAAGCATAACTGTGTTATTAAGAGGCACTGGGACAGCTATGAAGTTAGGATGCCAGCATCAAAATCTCTGCTCTGTTGCAGACTTACCATAAGACCTTTGGCAAGATGCTTAATTCATGCCAATTACTGTCCGTATTATACAAACAGTGGTTCTTAAATATTTGAGAAAGATGCTGCCAGGACAATTCCATTAAACATTGCAGGTAATCCAATATTATGGAAAGGTAGTCTGTGTATGTATTTTAGCACTTAGAGCAGTAGAATAGCATTAATGTTCTCTGCTTCTCTTAAGGATTAATAATTAGAATAGGATAGTCTTAAAATCTTTGATGTTTGCATAGCACAGGTGGCATTAAATACTCTCATGCCCAGGCGGAGAGATAGGAGTACTCAGTAAAAGTGTACTTTTACAAGAATATATTTACTGAACTGTCTACCTGTGTTTTAGACCTCCATGCTCAAATATGTTACGCAGAGTCTAACACTTAAAGACCCTCAACATTGCTGAGGAAATACGATTGGGAAAAAAAAGAAAAAAAAGCAGTTGTTCCCATCCAAAAGAACTAACCTTCAAAGTATAAAACAAGCCAGCCAGCCCATATGGAAATGAAAGGAGGACAAGACAGGAAGACAGAGAGTGAATACTAGTTTGAGGTTTCATTGGACCTCCTGTTTGACCATTGTCATCTTTCCTGTAGGCATAATAAAAAAGGCCCTATGATTCAGAATGAGTAAACTTCTGATAAATTTTATTTGCTGGAAAATTATTCTATAAAGCAGTAAAAGACAGAAGTGTGTGAAATTTAGGAATTGGCTGAGAAGAAGCTGGTGTCTCATTAGTAGTGCACTCTCACACTGATAGGAGGGGACAAGCCAGGTGGGACAGGCCACAGGGAGCCTTGCAAGAGAATGAAGTAGATGAATTTCACTGGACAAAACTGAGAAGAAATGAAGGTTTTAAAGCAAGAGGTGGAAAATAATCTCAGCAGTGGGCGTTTTCAGGAGTAAGGAGAAGACATAGCAGAGGAGGAGAAGCAGGATGCTCCTCAGAAGCTGAGACTCACAGAGTGAGACATCAAGAGGGTATAAGTAGGACACCAAAGGTTAATAAGAGAGCTTGTAAAGCTCTGGCATTTAAACCAGAAAGAGAAAACAAGCCTTCTGCAAGGGAGGTACATTGATTTCTTTTTTTTTTTTTTTTTTGTCCTTGTGGTTTTAATTTTAATTTTTATTTGGGAAGATATTGATAATACCTGAGCAGAGAAAAATGCCAGAAGTTCCTCCAGAAAAAGCTGCAAATTATAGAGCAAGACTGAAAGAATCAGGCAGCAGATATATCACCAGGACAGACTGCATGATACAAGGTGAGGCCAAACAGCAAAGGGAGAAGAGAATCTGGCAAGTAGCCACAGGAATGCATGGAAAATAAAGCTGACTAACTAATAATGCCATTAGGAATGAGGCAAACAGCAAAAGAGTGTTTCTGTGTCCCGAAATATTCATGAGTGGAAAAAACACAGGGGTTTGCCCTGGATAGTCCAAGCTGAAATTCTAAAATTAAACAGGCAGGTGCCTTTGACAGAGTTGCAAAAGAATATTCTAAGCGCTTGTACTGTAGCAACAGCCTTCACTGTGCTCAGGTGGATAATACTCATCTTTTAGGAGGAGTGACCTATTGATGTAGCCCTTGTGTTCTGCCAATAAACCAGCATATTCCATTCCTCTACTCAAAATACATACAGTGTGATATGCTGGGAAGAAACAAAATGCAGCAAAGCTCTTGCAAAACATTAAATGCAGCAGTAAACACAATGTTGTGTTCTTAATTTTCCAGTCTTTTTCACCCAATATAAAGACCTTCAGTTATTCAGAAAGTACATCTTGCACATAAAAGCCCATTCTTAGATTTGTCTGTGATAACTTTGTTCCTGCACCTCCCTTCTGTCTGCAGCCTCCATCCCGTACAGTACTTGCTTGTACTCATACATGTACTTTGCACATCAGCTATCTCTTCCTGTACTTTTAGAGTTGTGAGCATATTTATATGTGGTAAGGAGACAAGAGTTCATGTAATTAAACTGTGACTCATTGAATCTAATGGACAAAACATTATTTAATTGAAGCAAAGTTCTTTTCTAGGGCAATACAATGGTTGAAAGAAAATTGATTCTTAGTGATATAGGTTGATACTTTAGAAAGTCTTTTTTTTCACTGTGGGACTGGGCAAAATCAGCACAATGTGAAGAGGTTATGCATCATTGTAAAATGTTAACAATACTGTCTTGCCATGTTAGCAGACAGGCATCAGGTTCAAGTATCTTTGACATTGGCTCAGAGCACAGTATATTGCTGTTTCTGTGTTTGACAATAATGCTAAAGCATATGTCATTAGTATTTCGAAGTATTGCTATAAGAGATTTTTTGTAATGTCTGTATGTATTATCTGTTATTGCTTCTATCAAATTTTACCTGCATTTCTTCGCTTCTTGCAGAAAACTGAATTTTACACATCAAAGCATAAACATTTTTCATAATGAGTAGGTTGCTTTGTCAGTAGCTTTGTACTCATTCATTTCCATAAAAACTTCCCTTCTTAATGAGCTGTGTTTGTATAAAACTAAGCTATATAATTGTCTGAAAACAAGTTTTCTCCAACTCAGAAGAGAGAAGTCAGCTTTAAACAGTCTTACCTAACCAAGGCAAACATGATTGTCTCTGAAGGGTTTATATCCCTGGTGGAGAGAAAGACAACAGCACCAGCACGAGCTGAGACTGGAAGAAGCAGTTCTGCTTCTCACAGATGTTCTTGCACTAGCAAAGGCAAAGAGCATATGTGGGGGGTTTTTTTTTGGTGTTTTTTTTTTTTAGTGAGATTGGAATTATGAAAACAAAGAGCTGAACATTGGCCTCATTACTTTGAGGCCTGAGTGAATTTTCCTGAGAATTTGTTTTGACAACCTCATAAGTATCCCTTGACACAGGGACTCTAAATTCTGGTTGACCCCACGGTGATATGGCAAAGCAATGAGATTATGGATCCCCAGGTTCAGTCCTCATGGCTGTCCTGGGGCTGTGTGGTGTGGGTGGTGCCGTGCTGACTGGTGATGCTTTCTTTCTGACTTGCTTCCTCCCACAGCTGGCATTTAAATTATTTCTCAGTTCTGGTATTGGCATAGTCCTGTTTTTATTTCACTGTTGTAGCATGAGAGCTGCATGTGAACATGTTCCAGCTATACATAGGTCAGGTGACTTGGACTGGGGCCTATTTACCTGGTTTTGGTGAACCTTTCTCTTTGAAGAGATTCTGGATAAAAAGCCTAGTTTGTTTGATTTTCTCTCTATACAAAGGAATTTACAAAGTCTAAACAGCTTATTACACTTGAGATGTAAGAATAATACTGAGAAGGACAGCTATAATAATAAGTAGCCCAAGCTTCTGTAATCGTAAGTATTCTTTTACAACATGTAGTTAAACAACAGGCAATACCTCTTCATACTGAAAACTCATAGTTGAGTGCCAGGTTCACCAACCTGGTTCTGAAAGTACAATAAAAATGAGGGCTGCTCCTTGGAAATATTGAAAACCCCATCCACAGTACAGCTATGCCTTAGTGTCACCATGTTTGGTATTCCTGCTGATATTACAGTACTGTTTTGTTCTGCTTTATACAGAAGTGAAATTTGCCATTTTGTTTCATATCCCAGAAAAAGCCCCTCTAATTCTAGAAGTACAGGGACTCAGTGTACGAGTTAAGGTGATTTTTTTCCTGAATATAATATAGAGTGTCAAAAACATATAACAAACTTCCTCACTTCATCATAGACAAACATATTAAAAAAAAAAATCAACAACCAGAAAAATACAGAAATATGATTGTTTCTTAAATCTGTGGTGAAATTTTAATGGCATACTTAAGTATAATTCTTCATGCTTCATTTTTGTGTGCTGTTTGCACAGCTTCCTGAGCAAAAGATGAACTGAGCACATAAAAACATAGTATTACGAAAACATAGAATGAACTGTTTTGCAGCTTTAGTCATGACTACTCTGGTCACAATACCATGGTTCTGAAAATCTGGCCTGTAAAGTTCACTAAAGATAAACAATGTCAGCAGCTGTAACTGAACCTTATTGAAGACACTGATCAATGATAGATTCCTGAAATTCTATAATCCAACTTGAGTGCTTCTGGTAGAGCTAACTACCCCATTAAAAATAATAACTATGTCTAAGGAAAAAAAAACCTAGGAAGTATTTAGATATTCTTGATCTTTAGTGTGTGTACAATAAAAACAATTATATGACATTATGAATTCTGCAATTTTTTTCCCAATTTTCTAGCAAACACATTGTAACACAGCTTTTGTCTTCCAGAAAAAAAAAAAAAATTTGAAGTACCTTGCTTTCATGCAACTGTACCTTTGGAATAAGTGTCTGAGTCAGGCTAAGTTATTTGGGTCAGAAAACTTCTCACAATATTTTTGATAGCTTAAGTTTCTCTTGCAATCTCAGAATCAGAGCTAGTTGGGAATTTTCTGAAGGACCATGATTCTTTTGAAAAATGCATCAGCTCTGAAACGTTTTGTCTTAACATAACAGTGTCTGATGATCTTCACTTAAAGTGCAGGCAAGTGAGCTTTAACATAGTACCTGGTTTTCTGGTAGAATTTTTGGCTGGCTGCTGGGCTCTGGACTTTCATAGTACATTTATACTTGTACTTTAGGGCTCATCCTAAAAACTGAAGCATGATTATTCATAATGTTTGACTTTTGCCAAAATCTCTGTCATGCATTCAGCCCAGACCAGTATCCCTGTCCCAGACTGTGTTGGGCCATGGGTACAGAGGTAGCACAAACCAGAGAGCATCTCTGATAGCCAGTTTGGACCTTCTCATCTTGTTCTGAGGCAGAAAAAGAGCTTATTTGTGTGAACATAAGCTGTGCTATACCATTTGGCCTCTAGGTCAGAAGACAGTCTGTAGGTTATTTCAGTTGATACTATGTCTATATACACACTTCTGTATGTTCACAAAGTCATGGCAATTGCACACTGAGAGTTGGTGTTCCCTGGACATTTAGCAACACCAATGACATCTAGATCTCCAGCTTGTGTTTGAGTCATTCTGTGGACTCTCACCTTGCAGTTCAGGAAGGAAATGTGAATTGGAATCCTAGTGCTGGGAGGGGAAAGTTTATCATATGTCTTAATTTTTTAGTGCTTATGTAGCATACAAAACAGTGCATGCAATGGCTCTCTGACATCTGCAGTGCTGAAGTTCTAAGGAAACGGGAGACTGAGATTGCAAATTGAGTCTTTTTCTTGAATTTTTTTTAAAATTACCACTTGAAGCCTAGATTTTAAGTGGTAGGTAATATTCATTACTGAAAAAGTAATTGTTCCATCTAACTGAAGAAATTACTTACCCTTGAAATCAGAGGTTATCTGTTCTTTGCTCATATTCTCAGTTGACATCAGCCAATTCTCACCACTTCTTTAATAGATGTCATCTTCAGCACCGGTTGGGCAGGTAGAGAGCACATGCATGCATTTCTGATGTGTCTGGGGGGCTTTCAAGGTGAGCCCCTGAGCAGCACCTTTCACCTAATCTGCAACACTATTGAGACATCAGTTTTGCAGTACCCAATTGCTTGAAACAGACTGGCATAAAGTGATTCATGTTTTCAAAACCATTGGAGCAGGTTTTTTCCCAGGAGGCAGCATTCTTTTAACTCTACCTTTGAACTTTGTCAGCCTCTATTCTGGTCTGAGCACAGTAAAGGAAATAGTTACTTCTTAATGTATACAATTTAATAATGAAATGTTGTGACTTTTCCTCTGCTTTATTTTCCTTCTGTATGTCCATGTTTTCTGAAAACAGATCGGCTGTGTGTGAACAATCACAACCAGAGGAAAAAAAGGCATCTACAAAGCCACAGGAGCATTTGTCTTCTGGTAACAATTGTTTCCATAGATGGGAATTCAACACTGCCATGACAGAATTTATTTTTCCTTATATGTTCACAATGATCAAGTAGTGACATCTGGAATCTACCCCAGAGGTTCAAGTCAATAAAATATTAATATCTGCCATTTCCAGCGAGAAGGTTGTAACAAGAACACAGTAGAAAAATCTCTGACATTTTTGCATTGTTGTTTTGCACCTAATTAGTTAACTGTTTCCTTTTCCACATACTCTTTTCATAAAGATAGGAAAAATAGACCTGGGGTTAGGATGCAATTCCCTACCTTCCATTTAGGTCAGCTGTTGTTCAGACAGCCCTGTTTCCTGGGAGTGCTCTGGGAAGTGGCTACCGAAAAGGGGCTGGATCCTCAACACATCCTCCCCACTCCCACGGAAGAGCAGCTCTGGGAGGAACTGAACTGACTGCACACATCTGATTCATAATTAAAACCAAGCACAGAAAGCAAGGCAATGCTGGGCAGCCTCACCTGAAGAGCTCGCCATTTCCCCAAGAGATCATCAAGGCTTTCCTTAGTAATTCAATTCAGTGTATTCAGTCACAAGGAGCAGAGAGAACTGGAGGAAGAGAAGCACTGTCAAGCCTTGCTTTAGACAACTCCATTATTCCCATTCCTCTCATTCAGTGAATAAGTATTAACAGTCCTTTATGCATAAGAAAAAATAATGAGGTTTAATGAATCTTCAAAGATCAGCTATTTCATAAAAGCAAATGCCATGCTTTTATCAGTAAAAGTCCTCCAAGTCCAACATAAGCAGCAGAGGGAATTTCTATTTTAAAGCAAATTGCACCCAGTTTCAGTAAATTATCATAGAATGATTACTCAACTTTTATCCAGTCAATGTTATACCTCCCTAGTGAACCAGTTTATTGTCAGTATGTCTGTTTCAAAACATGTCTTCCCTGGAAAGCACTCCTTCATTCAGCTTCTGGAAGCAGGCAACAGCTTGAAGCTAGCAGCTGCTCTCAAACAAAACAGGTAGAGAGGCAGAAAGGCTGCCGAATCCATAACAATAAGCACATCATGGCATAATTACAGTAAATCTCCAGAATGGTCTATTCACACAAAATGGCATATGTTTTGGACAGAGGAAGTTTGTACTAGCAAGACCATAGTATAACATAAGCATTTTCCACAGAAGTCCTGTTAGCTTGAAATTGATTTTTTTAATCTTGAAAATTATCATTGACAGAACAGAAGATAATATTTGAATGGTCAGCTAGTTAGCTTGAAGGGAATATAATTACTATCCTGAAGGGCAATAGCAGGTGATAGAAAGGTTTGGGGGAATTTTGCAGTTGTAGCTGCACAATGTAATACTGGTGCATCCATTTAACCTTTCTTTCATATGCTCTTCTTTCACCGCTGCATGTAATAGCAGCTCTGCTTTCTAATGTCTTCATTTGACTTTGAACAGGTTAATAGGATTTATTGCTTCTGCAGCCTGCCTACACAAAACAGATTGTCAATATGGGCAATCCTTTGTGGTCTGCCAGGGAATAATAGACTGCTTTCTCCATCCCTGCTTTTAGGAAGTGATTTAGTTTCCTGAAGATTTAGGTACAAAAGGGAGAAGGGGGCAGGTAGTTTTTCTGTGTGAGTCTATCGTGAGCTGGCACTGCTAAATGGCCACTTGGCATTTGCTGTATCAGCTGGTGATGCTTGCTTCATTTTCAGATGGCAGCCTCCTGATTCTCTGTTAGAGACGCCTGCAGAAAATTTGCTGTGTCTAGGCAGCAATAGTACAAAATACATAACCCAGATACATTTGAAAGGTTGCAGAGGACTTTTGCAAACATTTTCTGTTACAAACTCCATTAAATGATCTCATCTTCAAAAACGTTAATCTGCTAAATCATTGTTTGTACCCTGTCTGAAACTACATTTTAGGTTTCAGTGGCTTTGTGGTTTGTAAATATCATTCTAAAATCACTGTGTATCATAAGAAAAGGATTTTTCCCTAGGCTGTTAGCTCTTTTTTGTCATGATTATTGCTTCCTGCTGCAACCATCAGAATACAGAGATGCAGCAAATTTTACAGAAATGTGAATTACATGAACGAAACAAATTGTCATTTTTAATGCATCAGATCTTTCCAAATGTCTTCTGCACATGAGTTATGAAGCTCTGACTGAGTGGAAGAGGTTAGCTACATTAAAAATTATTATACTGATTATATCTGAGACATAGGTAAGCAATACATGCTGCATTTCCAGTCTCTTTTTGATTCTGGAAACAAAACTGCAATGAGAGGTTCACTATGAAGATCCTAAAAATTGCCAAAAGTAATAGTCATTTAATGCTTTAATTTTTAAATATGAGGAAGAACAAATTCCCTTCACAGTACATTGTATTTTCTATCCTGAAATACTCCTTTTGTGTAGCCGTTTATCTTCCTTAAACTTTGTGACTTATTTAAATTAAAACAGTCAATAAGAACCTGAGAAACAAGAGAAATAAAAAAGAACGAGGGTGGTTGTGGTGGGTTTTTTTTTTTTTGGTTGGTTTTTTAATTTGTTTCCTGTAATTTTATGTAAACCAACCAACCAAACAAACAAACAAAAAACTAACAAAAAAATGCCACCAAAAAAATCCAACAGGTCCAACAGGTTTGTTTCCAAAGTCATATGAAGGTATTATCCTTTTATGCACTTACTGGGAATTGCCTTGGATAGTGAGATCCATAACTAACAAGAATTCATGAAGTCCCAGAAAAACAAAATTAATCCCACATATTTCCAGACAAGGGATTTCTAGACAAGGGCAGACACAGAAGACAGCTGACTTCAGTGTGCTGAACAAGCACCAAGCACTTGAGCGAGGTTTGATCTGGGGATTTTGACCTCAGAACAGGTCTGAACTCGGAGCTGAACTTTGCACAGGTGTCTTCCTCAGCTCTGACATGCTTAGGAGCAACAGGCTCCATTTGATCCATAGCTCCTTAGAGAGCTCAACTCAGCACACAGAGCTTTGAACAAGTCTCAGGGGGGATTTTGAAGGCAATGTGAAGAGCATTAAGGCCATTAGCTGCCTCATGGAGGGATTTGGTGGCATTTTGGAGTCAACATACGCAGCTTCATAGACCATTCAGGAGGTTTATGATTCTTCCTCTAACTTCAGGTGTTTAAACAAAACTTCATTGAAATTAAAAAGTAACATTCTTCTGAAAGACTGTTGAAGGGTTTTTTCTCTCCCAAACAGACTGTCAACTGGAAAAGAACAAGGAATTTTAAACTGAGAGATTACAGATTAACTCCTGGTTTGTGCACATAAACACAAAACTGTGTTTATCATCACTTTTGGAAAGCTAGCTCTTTTTAGAATTTTATTTTTAATATCTTAAGGGGGTGTACAAGAACCTGCCATTCTCTTCCGATATCTACAATTACCTTCAAAACCCATTCTTCTGATGAACTTCAAAATGGTTTCTAAGAGTCTCTTTGATTATAGATGTAGAGTTTTTTTATATGAATCCTAGGATCTAGTATTTTTCTATACAAAGCATTTAGCAAATGAGAGACTCACATGGGGAGTAATATTCAGCTTTTTTAAAAGAATGTCTGAGAGATTTTCACATGAAAAAGATCTATTAGCTGGAGATGGTGAATGTCTCAATTTTTAAACTATCCAACATTCCTCCCTATAGCTTGTCTACCAAAATTTGAAAATATACCCTTAGTTCAGTTAGCATTTTCTTATTCTAAGTTACTACTTGGGTTGCTTGTTGCAGTTTTTTTGCTTGATTGTTGATGCTGTTGTTGTTGTAAATTGATTTTATCATGCAGAATTCTTGTCAGTCCGTTTGATCACTTACACTATCAAACATCATTCAGGGTGAAATAAAAAACTAAGTATATTATCATGTCAGATTGTTTTTGCAGAACTGCCATCATACTCTAGAAATTTATGTTTGTTTACCAAAGCTACCTTAGTGTTCCAGATATGTGATGTGGCATCTATTGAGCATTACTGAGCTTTACATGAGTTGTTAGAATTCAGTATATTTGTTTGATATTTTTTTTCCTCTTCATTTAACATAAATGGTACTTGTCAAAATTGCAATCTGCTAACTTAAATTTGGGCATCATTCAGCCAACCTCCACACACAAAGGTACTTTGGCTTTACTTAATTCAATCTGGGACCTTAGTTTGCTCTCCTTCTTGACAAATGGCCTCACTAAAGCTACAGACACAGACGGGCTGACGTGGAAGAGCATACAGCAATTTGGAACATGCATGCCTTGGATTTTTTAATGCCATCTCAATAATAATACACCAGTGACTAAAGCAGGTGATTGGAAGTGGAGCGGATGCATACAGACAGATGGATTAAGACAGCAGTAATTGTGCTTTCACTTGATTATGATATTAACAGGCTCCAGGTGATTTCTATTTTTCACAGCGTCACTCATCTCAACAAATCCCAGCAGGCTTGGAAGCAGAGTAGAGATGCATCCTGCTTTTCACATGAACCTGTTTCCAGTGTGAGCACTTAAGAGAGTTCTTCAGTCAAAAAGCAATTAGCTTCTGCAGTCTAGGGTGCCACTTAGAATATCCAGGCTCATGTGTTTCATCATAAAATTGACCTTTTAAATATTTTATGCTTGAGATTCCCCACTAAAAGTGTAAGCATTAAAAAATACAACCCTAGAGAAAATACCGAAGGCACATGTAGAATTTATTAAAGGATGTCGGGCCCTGAAGTGCTGCAGATAGGAACTCCATCTGAATATAATAAATATGAAGTATGCATTATTGTGTGCTTAATTTTTAAGTAATTGGTGTCATTATGTAGCATAATGATACCAATTACATAAAAAGCATAGGAAAGCAATATGTGTTACATTTACAAGCTCACATTTTTCCAGTAATAATTGCTTTTCCATACAAATAGTGTCTGCTTGCTGATACCTTTGAATAACTGTGCACAAATTATTCCAACGTTTCAGAGTTTGTTCTGCTTTTTTAGCAGCAGTGCTTGTCTTGGTAATTCACTTTTTGACAAAATTTTGCACCATTTTTGTGTAATGGAGCCTTTCAATTGTCATTGACATTCAGGATAGGCAAAGAAATACCTCTTTTACCCAGGCAACTTGAGTACAGCTATTGCCAGCAACAGTAACATCTTCCCTCCACCTCTGGGATCTATCAAGTCAGAGAGTTTCAATGGTGCAAGAGTACTCAAGATATAAAGCACAAATAGATGTTAAGCTTTAGGACTATCTGGCAGAAGCTGGCATAGTTTAAAACAGTACTTCAGTATTTTTCTCTAAAATTTAGTAGCAGATTCACTCACATCTCTACAGTTTAGACAGAAAGAGGACATGATAGCACCTTTAGCCCTGCTTGGAAGTAGCATGAGGTCAGCTAAGATGCTTGAAGCTGACATCTATTCCTTCTTATGAACTAGTATGCAAGACCCCTACAAAAATGATTCTCTATTGTAGCAAGGTAGAGACAGTGCAGAGAAGAGCAAATGTAGGAAGCAAGAATATGCATCCACGCAACATACATACACATCTCTGTATGTATGATTGCGTATGAAATGAATGAAGCAGAACTCATTGCAATCCATACAGAGGAGATCTGTAGTCAATGTGCAGTAGAACATTTGCATAATATGCAAAGAAATTGCCAAGATTTATGCTTTGTGTCACTCATTTCTTTGCATACATCTTCAGATCCAGTGTCTGCTGTCTGGATAAGAAGTTGTAGAAAATCAGCAAAGATATTGTTCTATAGACATCAGAATAATTCAGGGGTCCATCAAGTTCAAAACCCAATCTCTCACACTGCCAATGAACAGTGTGTCAGCATAAACTAGAAGATAACTCAGTTCCCTAATGAATTCATTGGGTCAATTCTGTATTCTCGCCTGAATGAGAAATGAGACATTTTTGCTAGAGGATGGGTCATCCTTTAAGAAAGTACCAAATTGTTTCATTTTCCAGGAGAAAGGAAAAAAAAAAAAACAAAAATAAGAAAAACAACTGAAAGCCACAAGAAAATCCACCCATCCTGTGCCCTTTAATCACTTGACAGTCTTCTTCTCACCTCCGAAGCTTTTCCATGCACACTAGGCTACTTCTCTTTTTCCCTTTACTTGCTGGGGATGCTCTAGCTCATTAAATTGTATGTCCTCTTTCTATCATTTCCCAAGAGTTCAGTTTTGCACTTCCAAAACTTTGTTTCTTTAGCCTTTCCCTTGTCTTCCTTGTCCTTTATGCAAAATGGTGCAGTTTTCTTTCACCTTTCACCATCTTTGCTGAATCACTATAAAACCTTATGTTTTATCTTAAAGCTTTTGAAAAATTCAAATTTATGTAAGGGATTCTGACTACGGCCACCTTAATCTTTTTTCTTGTCATACAACTTCCATTTGTTTTCTAACCATTCCACTCCATTTAGAAACTACTCTGTTCCAAAATCCGCTTTGAAACTCTCTGCTCTCTCATTCTCATGGCAAATATTTTCTCAGATTTTGCTCCATGCTGACTTTACTATGCATGTTTGTCTTGTTATTCAGATGCTAAGTCCATTGGGATACATAATGTCAGTTTGTTTATGTTTATAATACTTGGTGTAATATTATTGCCCTCTGTAAAGCAATAGTGAAGGCATATTAAGACTGATAAGTCAATTTGAAGGAAAGCCTCCAATGATTAATGAACTTGTCGAATCAACTAGGACACCTGCTAATCATTTTTGAGGTACTGACAAATGTAACAGCTGTTGATTATACCAGCTGTAGTCTGCTTAGTGCTCATGCAATTTTACTGTCATTAAAATAGAAAGAGTTTTCTGAAAGTTACTTTGTCATTGTTTCCTTCCCTTCACAATACCTGCTGGAATAAGAAATATAGTGTACTGGATTTTGCTTGTTAATGAGTTATTTAGGTTTAAGCTCCCACAAGCCACAGTGTGAGGAGAAGAAGAACAGGAAGACGCAGAGGGCTGAAGCAGTCAACAGAAGAAAGCACTGTACTTAGAAAACTAATTTTCCTTTAAGTATGGTAGATTGCAGCTCTCTGAAGCAGAGTCCTTGCTTTCAAAAAACCAATTTCTGGCAGATTGCAGAGGTTATTCCCCTTTGGTTTTCCAGCATCAGACAGGAGATTGGAATGGTGGACCCTCTCTCAGGGGGCTGGCAGCTTCACAAAAAAACAGATGGGACCTGACAGGCTATTTCCAAGAGACGGAGTCTCTGAAGCAGGAAGCAGGGACGCCTGAAAGACTGTGGGGAAAGCTGCTATTAAACTGGGTGAATCAAGGACTCTTTTGACAGGAGGCAGCATCCGTTCACAGGCTACCAACTGTCCTCTTTGTTATGTGACAGTCTTACCAGTCAAAGGTTGTGCTATGAGCTGCAAATGATTTGGTTAGGGTAGCGTCTGACCTGTGCAACACAAGCTGTCTCTCCATGACTTTGACAAGAACCATTTGTTTTGCCTCGTCAGTCGGTGCACCTCCCTCAGTCTCCAGCCCCACCCCACCGATTATATCATAACCTCCTCATTCTGAGCTGCCATTTAAGCTTCACCCACAAAGGACTTGAAACATCCCATGTTTTCTTATTTCCAACAAATTCTTTAAACTAAAAAGAAATTATTTTCTGAAAATACTTAAAATTTAAACAGTTGCAGATTTACTTGTAAGAACCTTTGAAATTGAAATCTCTCATCTTGAAAATATAATTGAGTGTTTGCAGAAGATGCACATTGCATCTGTCAGTAAAAGGCTGTCCCTGAGGAGCTAGCTCTGTGCTTTGCAGGCATGCAAGCAGGTATTCTCTTCAACAGCTGCAGGAGAGTGTGCCAGTTTTTAGCAACTGATAAGAATAAGCTCATCTGTTAAAAATGAAAAATAACAAGAAGTCTGGATGGAAAGGGCCAATACGCAGGTCCTGATCTAGTTTGCTGAACAATGGTGTTAAGATTTTAGTTAAAGGTACAAGGAAGGATACTCCGGAGGGTCACTCAGGTCTTAGACATTCCTTCTACTTAAAATAGAAATGTACTGAAAATGCAGATACAGGTTTGGGCAATGGTTCACCTGCAAGACAATGTGTTTGGGCTCTTTCTCAGTGCAGGAAAGGACCTGCAGAGATTGAGGTCTTGTCTACAAGGGAGGTGTGAAAATCCACATTGGAACAAGTGGTCATTTCAAACAATTGTCTTGGAGTAGGTGTTTTCCATCCTTGAAAAAAAGGAAATGGAATTCAAACCTCACCAACGCAGGTAGATCTGAACATGGCCTGATCCCAAGAAGTGAAAGTTATAGCAGAGGCCATGAGGTGATTCTGCAGCTTTAAGTGTCCTCCTGTCTTTGTGTTCCTCCTGTCTTCATGGGCTGTGGCAGGGTCTGGCGTGACCCCCACGGAAACACTGCTGATGCCACGGGTGACTCTGAGAGCTGGTCTATGGGCACACCACTTAAACTCTGTGACTCATCCTCTCTTCTGGATTCTTAGAAAGGGACTTTATCATTGTGCCTTGCTGAGCTATTCCTGACACAACCAAAAGTTGTAATTAGGGTCAGACAGCTTTATGTCTTGTCAGAAAATATTATATCTTGTAGAGATTTTCAATATGTTTTTTAGCAGCTGTGTTCCAGGAAAGGCACTTCACCCTAATATAGTTAATAGAGTTATTGCTTGTTGCAATATTAGGAGCAGATTTCTAATATCTCCTGTCATCATTAACATGTATTTAAATGGATTTCAGATATGTAGGAAATTAAACCCAATGTAATGTAAACATTAAGTCAAGTTGTATTTTTGATGCAAATCAATATATTTATCGCTGTGCACCCATTCGCATAAGGGTCTGCGTTTGTTCATTGAGTTTTAATTAATAGAATCCTTGCCAATTCCTCTTTAGACCTTTATTATCCCTTTCTTTTAATGCACTTCATTCATCACTTTTAAAAATTAGACCAATTTAGTTGCATAATTTGAATCCATAATTGAATCTGCTAGCTACTCTCAGACTTTACAAGTTAATCAAATGACATAGTTTTAAACACATTTTCAGTGCATGGGAAAAACTATGTTAGTGACTAACCCCCAGCCCATGTAAAATGGGAAATTTATTCTAAGCCAGGCTCTGTGCTGATTAAACTTCTTCTCCAGACTAAATTTTTTCAATCCCTGATAAAAATTAATAACATGTGACTGTGTGGAAGGATGAATAAAGTATAATTCTAGTTAAGAATGGGAAATGGCAAATAAATGAAAAATCCTGTCTGGGGTGGAAAAGAAATGTGTAATTGAACAGCATAGAACCATGTGTCAAATGCCTTCACAGAAAGAGGCAGGAAAAGAAAATCCCAACAGTATCTCTGTGAAAACACCCGTACAACTTCTTCTCCTTACTAGAGTGCTATGGACTCACCAGGGACATCTTACCTGGTCTAGCATTTGACAAGTCTCTGTTTATGTGTGCTGTCACCCAGACAATATTTTGTATTCCCCCATTCTGTATCTCTCTCAGGCTAAAAAAGCTGTGCATAAGCTACCAGAAAGGAACCCAAGTAAATTAGGCAGGACTGACTGCTATCAGAACTAGTGAATAACTATATCAGAAAGTTGGGGTTTTTTTAAGCCCTGATATGTTTGAATTCCATTAGACTAGCATGGATTTGTGTCAGAAATTATTTGAAAAGTATGGCAATCAAATAATGTTTCATCTATATAGGTGAAACTTTTCCAAGTATGGGGGCATGTGAAGTAGAAGAAAAGAATATGTGGATTTCCTTGGAATAAGGATATGAAAATTCGTGGAATACCATTATGATATTCTGTGGTATAACTTTATTTTCCTGCTCCCAGCTGTATAACTTTACCACCAAAAACACAGATGTTTATGTTATTGTATTAAAATAAATCTGAAATCCAGTAGTGAAAATGACTTAAACTATAGCAGCAGAAAACTAGATTTGCCAATATATTCTACATCTCTTTTAGAAACCTTTGCTTGTGTGGCTGTATTGATTCTCAGTGCAGATATATGCTTCCATTTTAATGTTATACCTCTGCTTTTTCCTTACTTTGTTGGCTTGTAGGCAAAAAATGTTGAGTATATGCTTCAGTTCAAGCAACACAATCCTTTGCCTTTCCACTCAACAAAAGAAACGTTATTTTTAGAACATAAAATAAATATATTTTAGCAACACTAGAATGATCTGCAAATTACATTTTGTGACTTCATTGATATAATTACTATAAATAAAGCCATCCAACTAACAACCTGTAGGCAGCAGGATGTTACTTAAGACAATATTAAGTGAGCCCTAGATGTCAGAAAAAAAAGAATGGGAAAAGAAAAGGTCAAGCACCAGCAGTGGAATGAGCAAAGTTTCTTTCTAGTGCTTTTAGTTCCCTTTGTTTTATCCCTTTGCTGTTAGCATCACCCAAATCTTGTCAGTTCCTCTTCACTTTCCTCTTGTTGCCAATTTAGCAGAATAAAACAGCCGCCTAACACATGCAGTCAAATCTTCACCTCATTTATGTGAGAAAACTTTCAACCTTTCATCAGCTTCAGAGCTATAAGATTACCTCCCAGAGCATGAACTTCTCTCAGGTCTCCAATATTTATTTGATTCTGGAGTACATCACCTGTATCGTATTGATGAACAACTGCTGGTTAAGGCTGTCTCCTCTAGGCTTATGGCTGTGTTTGTGGGCTTCCTCACCCGACTCAGAATTTTCATAAACTCAAGAATTCTGTTGCTGCTTCTTCTGCAGAAAAGGAAATTATTACTGCATCACTGCACAGTGAGGCTATACATTTAATTTCAACACTTTTTCATTTGTAAAAGCCTAGAATAGTTCCAAACCACTGTACTGTTAATTTAATGGCTTATGTATATTTTTATCCTAAATAGAATATGAAATGAATATATTAGATATAACAAAGGGTCTGAGAGCAATCTGTTCTGAAAAAGACCATTTCTTTCTTACAGTTTCAATTAATATTTGGCTAAAAAGATGAAGTAAAATAACCAAAGATCTAAAATATACCTCTCAGATTGATTTTTTTTTTTCTGATAGATTTATACTTTTAAAAGTAAGTTTGACTAGACTCTAATTCCCCAAATCCTGGGCTCATTTCCAGATTTAAGCTTCAAGATTTATTGCATTTCCACCTTCTATTCTGCTTCACAGGCACTATCTGCTTCTGACAATTAATACAAATATTATGGGGTTTGATTTGCTTCACTGCAGCATGTGAACTCAATTTCTCTTCATTTGTAGTTTTGAAATAGCATAAGCCTATTTGTGACAGCCTTTCACATTGCACTGGTACTGCTTACTGAGCTGGGCACACACCATCAGAGCCAGCTGTACAGAATGCATCCCTTTTGTTTTAGCTTAGACACATTCACTTCATGCCACGTCAAGGCAGGAATTAGGCAGACAAGTGTTACAGCTGGGTTGGAAAAGGATTTATCAGCCACTTGACTAATGACAGACATAGCTTTACGTGGGCTAAATGGGCAGTGGAGGGAGCCCCACAGATGAGATTACACAACCGCACCAGAGACTAAAGTTTAATTTATTTTTATTATGCAGAATGACACCACATATCTCAAGTTGTTCTCACATTCATTTGCCCATACACCCTCACTAACAGAGCAGTGCTTTAGTACAGACTAATCTGTCCAAACAAACCAAATTTATAAAGACCATTTCCAACCAAACTTCCACCAGTGTCCGCTGCCACTCTAAATCCTCTGAGAAATAGCTGGTATCTCTAACTGTGGCTGGAGCAGATATCAACATCCAGTTGTAGCTGGTATCAGTAAACCTTGTAGAGACACATTTCAATCTTGTTCCTGTGTCAGAATATCTGCTCAGGAAGAAAAATGTTGGTTGAACACAGAAAAGAAAAACGACTGATCAAACACATTTGAGAGTAAAGTCATCCCATGTACAAGTATCTGTGTGACTCTTCTGTGGTCCAGAACCAGCGTGTTCCCAGCCCTAGCTGAGACTGGAGAGCCTGGCCACCAAGGTAGCTGTAGCAGCAACTGAGCACAGGGTCAGCTAGCTATCCCACAACCAAAGGATGAATCCTCCTGGATGGGCTGATGGGGCTGCTCCAGCAGCCCAAATACATGCACCAGATATGAAAAAAAATGAATATTTCAGCCATTGTCCTTAAATTATTATTTCATTTCTTTCTGTAGCACTTTTGTGGGGGTGTGAGGGTGGGTCACGGGGTGGGCAGGCACTGATCTCTATGTGACCAGTGAGAGGACCTGAGGGAATGGCCTTAAGTTGTATCAGGGGTGTTTTAGGCTGGATATCAAGAAAAGGTTCTTCACCCAGAGGGCAGCTGGGCACTGGAACTGACTCCCCAGGTCCCCAGGGAAGTGGTCACAGCACCAAGCCTGACAGAGGTCAAGTGAATGTACAATACTTACAGGTACATTGTGTGACTCTTGGGGATGGTCTTATGCAAGGCCAGGGGTTGGACACGATGATCCTTGAGGATCTGTGCTAACTCATCTTATTCTGTGATTTTGTGATTCTCTGACTCCTGTTGTATTGCAGCATCTGTTGAGAATTTAGAAGATGACAATTATTCTTTTGTCATCATCAGAGTATTGCTTATTTGTACTGAACCACAAAAGACATTTTAACAGGGTGAACAAAAAACAACTAATGTTGCTTAAGTTAGATTAATGTACCTGCATCTCTTTTTATTCTCATTTTTAATAATACAGTGGTCATCAGTCCAGTGTTAAGGGAGCTGTAAGAAGGAAATGAGGGAATTTAGAGAAAAAGTACATCTACCTCACACAACAGAAACCTCCCAGAAAATACTGTGAGTAGCTGGTTTATAGGCTAGAAACATTGTGCTCTGTCTGAATTTATCTGACTGTGAAACGATTTTTTAGCTCAGTTACAATGCACTTTAAATTGCACTGTTGTCAAACTCGAAGTATTACATGCTTGATATGTGCAGCTAAGAGTTTATTGAGACCAATTAAAGATTTAACAATCCTATCAAAACACAACAATTGTTACTAGTCAAATTACAATGATAGTAATAGTCTAGTCTATCCAATTATTAGAAGAAGGTCTGAATAACCATGCAGTTAAAATTGTTATGATAAAACTTTCCAGTATGTACCCCTTTCTCTGGTGTTACATTCATCCTTTCATTCTTCTTCTAGGCTTAAGGCTGTGATGTTGTTTTACTTGTATGTTATCACAGTCTGAAAGACAGGTAACTGAAATGCAGCATTGCTTTCTCCTAGGCTATCCTCCTGTTGAAAAGACAGGCTTTATAATTAAATACCTTGGAAATACTGAACAAAAATAGAAAGAGTTATGCTTATTCCCAATATACTTTCTTTTTTTCAGAGCTACCCATTTCTCACAGCCTTTTTCACAGCCTACTAGAGGGAAAAACATTTCCTCTTATCCTGTTTTCCTCTGATGAATGAAAAGACAGAAAAGGCAAGAATGAAGAAAGCTGAGGAAAAAAGGTCATGACATTCACATAAATATGTTATTTATGTGAAAATATATGTGAAGAAAATGTGACATTCTTTAAAATTAAACAAAGATGTTTACACTCCCATTCATCTCTACTATTAGCATACATAGATCTGGTACTAAGAAAGACATATGAAGTTGTAAACTGTATCAAAACACAGTAATCAAATACTATAGAGAGTTATCAAAGATGTAGGTTGTTCACATATCTAATCTCTCTTTAGGTTTGCTCATACTGAAACATCTGCATTACAGACTTCCCCTCAGTCATGTACTCTGGCTGTCCCCACTGACACCACCTGAGGGCTAATGGGTACACATCTCAGATCATGGTAAAGATTTCTGCACTCACCTCAGCAAGTGTTGTTGCTTACAAAACTTGCCCCCACACTGCAGGACTGGGAGCTCCTTTAGATGTACCATTTTCAAACCATCACACACCTAGTTAGAAAATATGGCATGTGGTTTGCTTGCTGAATAAGTAAACACCTGCACACTCAAAAGCCATAGGCATCACTGCAAGCATGGAGGCAAGGTGTAGAGCCAGAAATATGGTCTTGTCCATGGAAGAGTCAGAACTGAAACTTGAGTTACAGGATACTTACATTCTAGTCTTCATTAAAAAAAATAAAATAACCAGGTGTTTCTGTTCATTGAGTTGTACAGGCAACACCTTAAAGCAACTTCTATAGAAGCAATGTAAATGTGCACTTTTCAGGACTGCAAGATAGATCTCAGTTTGTGTCTAAACTTGTTGGGTAAGACTTACTTAGAAGAAACTCAGACTCTCTTATCTGAGATTTTCTGAATACTCAGACTGCTAGAAAAATGAGTCTCAATGTCCAAAGAAGTGTGAGTAGGAACCCTGCTGTGAAAATTTTGTTACTGTAGGTTGGGACTGACATTCATAACAGCAGTAAAGCAATTGTAGGAGCTTAATAGCATGATGCACATTCAATTACTGCTGCATACACATGTCATCCAAGATAGACTCCACTATCAGCTGGTATCATCCAATCCAGGTTAGCAGTCAAGAGACAATGATGTGTCATCTTGTCATGGTTACAAATAATTCAGTAGAACTTAGAGTATCACACAGTTTGTCAAGTATACTTAATTGAGTTAAAGCAGCTTGGTCACTGATCAAATCCTTATGGTATCACAGTGACATCATAGGCTACAACATGTGACAGTATGAACTATGAAGAGTCTTAAAGGATAGGTAAATAATTTGAATTTAAGGATGGAAGTGCATCAGGGGATGCTGGGAGTGCTACAATAGGCCCTACATGCAATGCTCCAATAGGATTGAATCTGCATCCATTCTCATCCGTTCTTGATGTTCACAATTCCTTTTATGCAATGATGAGGTATACATGGAATTACAGTTCCAAATGAGCCACTTTGCTTTGTTCTTTTAAAATTTGAATTCACAATGGTGTGACTTCTGTCTGATGCCAATTTTCACTTTACCACAAGTAATTTATTGTGTTTTATTTCTGTGTTACCTTTTTAATGAGACATATACCACACAGTGGTAAGCTGTGTATTGGCATTGTTTTCCAGGTTTTATTCAGGTTTCGAAAAAAACTCTGCTCTGATTTGCCCTGACTTGCTTTTGTATTGCCACTGTTTACTAATTCTCCATAGGGCTGACTGGAATATAATTACTTGTCACATCCTGCAGTACAGCAGGTTCTTCTTGCATTGCATCTACTCTGAAAGGCACTTGCAAGACCAGACCAGAAAATAAGTGTCATCCATGTGAGATGATGCTTTCATGTAAGTTAGGAAGGAAAAGGAAAATAATCTGAAAAAATTAAACTGAAATCCATATGAGTACAAAGGATGCAAGGCACATATCTGGTGGGAGCAAACAGTTCCTGAGCTGATTTTATTATTGGCTTATGCAATTTGTGGTAAGCTACTATTAATTGATTTCAAGTCAAAGTCATTCATTTTTTTTTGACAACTTCGTCCAGCCCATGTATGGAGACATATTACCTGTTGTCTGGTGTAGGTCATTAGTATCTGCATACCCAGACCCATGACCTGGATATTTAAATCTTTAAAGAAGTTAGAGACTCTTCCTAATGTGTTGACAAACCAAGGTCCTTGGCAAAACAGCCTCAAGAAGCTGCCATTTTTGGTTTTTTCCTCCATGGATTTAAAATGCTTTTCTAACCATGGGAAACTGAGTCTTGAAAAATTACACTCTTTAAAGAGGGCTGTCTTTTAAAGCACAGAAAAATAATATGGGAAATTTCCTTATCACCAATGCATGCTCTTATTTCAAGAAAACAATTTGTTCTGTAAAAAGCTAATGTGTTCTGTAAATATGCTACCTTTCAGTAATATAAAAAAAAAAAAAATAGATCTGCTTTCCAGGTGCCAATACAGTACTGCTAGTTGCTCCCATTTCACCCACAGTGTAAAAAAAAAAAAAAAAAAAAAAAAGCAAACAAAAAAAACAAAAAAAACCCACAAACTTCACAACCAACAAAACCAAAAAACAGAAGTTGCTGTGTTATATTAAAGAGTTTCTCAATGAGGTGATAAATCATCTGGGCACTCTGTAAGAGCCTTCTGTTAAAGGCCTCATAATTCCTCATCATCTTCAAAAAAAGTTTTACTTCTTTCATTTACTCTTAGTTTACAAAGTACAAAACTGAAATCTTATTTTCAGGTATAAGAGAGGATTTTTGATAGCACACACACCATAGGTTGTGATTCTCTCTACTTCTGTAGCTGGGCTCAGTTTAAAGTAGTAGTTCTTTTGATCTTTGGACAAGCTATCTTCCTGGAACAGCTGCATTTTTCTGTTTCTAGACTATCAAGTAGAATCAGGATGCACATCAATTGCACTTATTCCCAGGTTAGCTGTCCTCTAGCATAATTAAAAAAAAAAAAAAAAAAAAAGGAATAAAGGAAGCAGAGTAAGTAGCATAAAGGTAAGAGGATTTTTCTACTTGGGTTTTTTCTTTAGTGTGCATGCAGTCACCTTTTGTGATGACTGGAAAGAACAAATAATATTTATCTGGTTCAGCAAGTGGCCTCATGACATCATAGTTTGTATTTTTCATTTATTCCTCTAAGAAAGGTTTTTGTGACATGAATAAATTGCATAGCATCCAACAGCTTAGAAATCCAACAGCTTTGTGAGATACTCTTTATTGGTTCTCTATCATTTGCACTTTGCTTTGATTTTCATTAACCCATAAGGAAATTTATCTGAAAATTGAAAAATAATTGCACAAAAGCTTGACCGATATCCCTGATTTTATTCTAGTTCTTGTGTTTTTAAATATAGCATGATTATCATGGCTAAAAAAATTCCTTCTGTCACATTTTCTAATAGGCTTTAAGTAGTGGTGCCTGACACAATTTTTCATTTACAGCCTGCAAATCTAACACTCAGAAAAATTGCTGTCAGACTTCACACCTCTTTCTTCAGTGTGTTAGAATGGCACAGTTTCAAAGAAAAATTAATATGAATCATGTGGAAAAATTATTATTTTGAACATTCCAAGCAAAAAGGTCTAAGGCACTCTAGACCCTCAGTAAAGTTCAGAGGAAATAATCTGCAATAACTAATTGTGAACAGCTGTTGATCAAGGAAACAAGTCATTATACCAGCACTTAAATCAGTGATAGCTGGTTTATAGTGGAGGAAAACAAGAGAAGACATGCCAAATATTGGGGCAGAAAGGCATATTTCCTTTGTAAAAATCTTGTGTTCACAAGGGTACTTGAATACTCTTTAAATGTAATTCAACATTTTAGATGATATTGTAGGGTGATATCAGTATCTGCTACATTTTTGTATTTACATTCAGTTTCTTCCCTCTGAGCTTAACTTTGCATCTTCATCCTCAGTTGTTTAACATTTTTTTTTTAATATGTTTATCATGTAGAGCTGAAAACAGAAAAAAAGTATATCCACAATATAATTACAGATATAATGAAAAAATTAGATGATTAATTGCAAAACATATATAAGAAAAAAATATAAAAGTTGAAATCAAAAAGATAGTAAAATTCAGGTGAGTACATTTTCATTCAAGCCTAAATGAAGCCTTTTGTTTACTTCCCGGAGACAGGACAGACTTCTGACAATTAAGTTAGATTTTCAACACATTCAAGAAATGTTAAGAACCAGAACATTGATTTGAGCCTTAACCAAATTACAACTGCTGAAGCATATCAGGATGAGTTCAGGCTCCCTCATCTACAATTTAATTGACACCAGTTCCTGGGCACCAGTGGCAAGCAATAGGAAAAATAAAAAAAAAGAATTGCATGCTCTTGAGCCACATATTACAGAATACTGGTTTTCAGTAAACAGATTCAAATACTGATATTCTGTCTGTGCCATGCTCAAATCCTGCTGTACTTTGCTGTGCTGGGGAACAGTATGCATTAGAGATGGAGCGTTTCAGTAAATCTGTAAAATCCTTTAAACAAATCCGTTTTCTTTTTGCCTAACAGAGTAGATTTGTAGTTGCCATCAGCAAGTCTGATAAACAGCAACAATCAGCTACTCAATGAATTATTATGCAATGTATTCCACGAAACCATATTGAAGTACAAATATTAATTCTGCAGTCAACAGCAAGCAAACAACAAAAAAAAGAAGCATGAATTTCTGTTTGGCTGCTTTCACTATTACTGTTATTTTCATAGGACCAGCTCTGGCAGTTAGATCTACAAAGAGCCCAATCATCTAAAAGAGGGCTCTGGCAGAGTAGGGCTATTCACATTTGATTAGTGAGATTCAGGCTATGTCAAATGAAATGTAAAATCCTTTCTATAGTGTAGAGAAGACTCAGAGGTGATTCAGAGCATCAGGCAGATGTCCATTGCTAGATAGCACGATTAACTATTTGCTGCCTTTGCTTGGCTGAGGTGCAAAGACATCTCACCCTGTGAGTGCCTGGAGCCTACTGAGTTTTCACCAGCAGACTTCCTTTAATATCTAATGTTTTGGATTGGATCAGAAGTATCAGTCTCCCTTGTCACTGAACATTAGGTAACTGTAATAAGTCTGTGCCCCCAATCTCTGATTTTGCAGTTGCTCTAATTTTACAGTTAACTGCAGGTGATGCCTGGATGTGAAACACGACTCTGATGATCTACTAACCCCACAGTGCCCATGAGGGGCACTTAAGAGCCACACAGCTGAGAAACAAGACAGGGGCTGAAAACTGATCCTGCAAAGAGAAAATGGTCATGTGTTTGTTTCTGACTTCACAATTTCAGTGCTGGCTAAAGCTGGAGGCAAGGCTGCAACAAGCTTGATGACAGTCATGCTAGAGGCAGAGGATGTGAGCCCAGACCTAGCTAGAGGGTAGGACCTGCCCTAGGGCCCTTGAAAACAGCTGCTTGAAGAGACTAGAACTCTGGACTCTACTCTCTCCCACCTGCTTAGAAAATTCTTGTTTTAGAAATGTACACTAGGAAGGAAAACAGGAATACACTTCTCGTCTAGATTTTCTAGGGCAGCAAACCTTGGGTTTAAATTGCAATGAAGAAAATACAGAAGCAGCATAACTCTGTGCTGAGCATAGAAGTGGGGAGTTACTGATATGGATCAACTGGGCTAATCAAATGATTTTTTCCAGGAGAGGTTTCTGAGGCATTTTTCACTCATCCAGCAAAACATCTGTCAGGAAAAGTATAGGTAGAGCTAACTCTCTCTTGAGGTTGGAAAAGTCAGACCTGCGTAAATGTGCTTTTCTCCCTTCTTTCATATGATCCCAAGTGTTCTTTAAAAATGGATTATAATCCTGAGAAGTGTGATCCAGAAAGTAATTCTGTACACACATACACACACACGTGAAAGAGAAGGAAATGTATATATGATTAGGCAAGGATAAATCTTATATCACTACATCAGAGGGAACAGAAAAGGGTTTAATACAGTGATTTCCATCCTTTTTTTAAGACAGGCCTGAGTTCCTACTATTGCTTCACTGGACACTTTCTCCAAGCTTGTGATGTTGGACTTCCCTCCCACAACATTTTTGGGCATGGCATGTTACCTTCAGGACAGTCAGCCCTGGGATCTGGGCAGTGTATAAGTGAAAACATATAATGGAGCATAACTGTTCTAAGTCTTTTTTGCCCGGTTTCTGTCCCCCATTAATTCACTATTAATCAGGGGTTGTGGTGTGGGATAATAGACGAAGAGAGACTGAGACAAGAGAGGGGATTCACAGGGTGGATTTGGAGATAGGCTGCCTGCAAGACAGATTGTGCACCATGGCTGTACTCATTTCGTGAACAGAATCTAGCTTGAGTTGAAGAGACAGAAGTAGCACTGAAAGGCTACTGAATGGACTTAATCCACTATGCAGCATTGCCCTTTGACCTGCAGTGTTGACTTGCATTAAAGAAAACATAAAGAAAAGCATTGGAAGTCACAAAGAGACAGATTTGCTACTAACACCTCTCCATATTTCCATGCTGCCAAACCATGAGTTGACAAACCTGTTCTAGAAAAAATATACTGCCTTTATGCTGAGGACAATGTAGAGTAAGGAGTAGAAATGCTTAAAGCTGTTAAGGGAAAATGAGATAATCATCTAGGCTGGAACTAAGGAAGGGAAGAGGAGTCCTTGCCTTTCAATGGAATATGTTGTCATACACCAGGATCTTCACAGAGCAGCCTGCCTATTTCCACAGGGAGGGAGTAGCCCTCACATATATTAAAAAGAGGGCTGAAGCTTCCTACAATTTAAATTGCACTGAATTAATCTAGAGCAAATCCTACATGAAGTAGTGCCTGTGGTGAAAAGCCTAGGACTCCAAGCTCTTGCTACATGCTCCAACCTCCAACTCCAGTCCTGACAAGCTCCAAACCAACAAAAAGGAAATAAGGCACCATGACAACTTTCTCTCCTTTCACTCCTCAGGGCTAGTAAATTCCCACCTGAGAGCTAGAAAACATATGAGAAAAATTATGTTATTTTATTCTAGCATAAACTAGTTATTGCTGTGTTGCGAGTACTTTCTAAAGGGAAAAGTTTTACCTTTCCCATTATTCAGAATTAGGGGCTTGGAAAGGAAGAATTGCTTGCTGTGATACTTTTGAGGGAAGCTCTAGGAAAAAAGCTTTCAAGAGTTGGATGTGGGACACATCCCATGCTAAAGGGAAAATATGGTGGTGCTGCAGTGTAGCTAGAATAGGAAATGGCATTTTGACAATCAGATTCAGTGTGAGCATATGCACTTAGAGACGTCATGACCTTCTTCCTCTGTGCTCACACATACGCACAAGAAGTGCAACATGGCCCATTTATTTCAAAACACTGCTGCAGCTGACACTGATTCCAATTGCAGTGAAGAAATTTTAAATAATAGAGTGTTGAGTTAGAGAGTATCACACAGTAAATATGTCCACAGGATTTATGTACAGAACTCCTCTGTACTTCTTAAATACCCTTCTCTAAAGGCTGTTATTCTCTGCACTGCTTGTTCAGGGTTTGTGCAGCACAGACATTCCAAAAACCCCAACACTGCTAGCATGTTTATCAAGTTGGGTGGCCAGATATTCAAGGACACCAGCAAAGACTAAGGTTAAATATCTCCCTCAGGGGTTTCTTTTCTGAAAATATTTTATGACTGTAAGTTATTTTGAAAATTATTGAATTGCCTTTTTCTGTTGCCTTCCCACAGCTTCACATAGAGCACAGGGAAACAGAATGGCAAACACAGTAACAGAAATATTGAGAAAGCGCAGTTCTGTACCTTTCGTAAACATCATATAATTTCTATTAATATAAAAGACTAGAATCCCAAACAGAGGGTAAAGATTAGTTTAACACACAATATTGACTTACAATGTAAACTGTCTCTTAAGCTCGATGTCTCAGTTATGAGATTCAGCTTAATGAAGTTTAGCATGAGTTAAAAAGAAATCAAGACAGCTAATGTGAATAAACACAAATTATTTCAGATGTCCTGTTATAAATTCAGGGGGAAATCCACTAGATTTTTAAAGAATTAGAAGTTTTGGTTAGATTTGGAGGCTTTTTGTTAGATTGGTGGCTAGTTATGTATTTTCCGTCTTCATGTATTTCCCTTATATGCATTTTACTCTCTTTTTCTCTGTGATTATTTACATTTTCACCATCAGGCATAGAGTGATAATTTTGGAGTGGCATAAACTTTCTGGCTGAAAGCAGTTTTAACCATGGTGAAAAAGCCATTCTTTAGGAAATTTCCTTCCTGGAGTTTTGCCTCTAAAATATTTCCAAAATTATCTTACTATCTTACTAGAAAAGAGGTTGGTGTCTTTTTCATTATTATTTTTTAACTCCTGTGCTTTGGGGTTTCTTCCAAGAAGGTATTTGCTGTTGTAATGAAGAAATATGTTAAGCTTTCTGTCAATTAGCCTAATTGATGTAAAACTGTGATTGGGTCCTCAGAGAGATGAGTTTTTCCAGCTGAACCTTATCAAGAAACAGCTAAGCTCAAAATAAGGAAGAAACCAAAACATGCAAGACTTCCAAGAAAAAAAAACCCTATGGTGCTTTAAGACAAGATGAAAGAAAAATTTAGTTGTTACAGCAGGCTGCTGTGTAGGTGTTATGAAAATAGGTCAAGTGTTTTCGAAATGCTTTCCTTTTAGTGCATGGATCTAGTGTAAAACCATTAAAGTAAGATTAAAAATGAGGAAGAGATGTCTGTGAGATAAAAGATTTATCAGGAAGTAATATCAGAATATGGAAAGGATAGGGACTGTAAAAGGTAGTAGTTGACAGGCCAGAGAAGTGACTTGCTTTTTCATTTCTCATTCCTTCTGGAAATGGCTATTACAAAATACAATGAATACAGTGTCACAGGAGGTGTTGTGCCATATGATGCTATGGGCAGAACTGGGTGTTAAAATGGTAAAACACAGGTGGTGGAGGTGGTGAGCATATGAAGCTCAAACCAGAATGAGAAAAAGCTGCTGTAAACTCTCTGTGCACATGTGCGGTGGAAAACTTGGCCAAGTAGCGGCATCAGCTGCCAAATTATTTCTAAAATATTCCAAGTTTTCCCTAGGAAAACCTTCTTTTCCTTCAGGACTGATGAATTAAATATTGGCCAGGAGTCAAGTACTAAGGAGTTCAAATTCTGCTTGTAGATAAGTTTTATCTATACCTGAAATTGCACAGAAATTCAGCCTTTGAGTCAGGATTGAAGCCTGTGTTCTTAAATTCTGCTCTGAGTATAAATACACAGTGATCTCCTGGTAAACCATTTCATTGTTTTCCCCCATTCTGCACTTGAAAACAGAGGTAATAAGTTGCCTGCTACTTTGTTATAACATTGTAAATTCCTTGGCTTATGTGGAGGGAAAAAAATAACTATATTGGAATTACTTGTTTTTGCTGGCTTTAAGGTGAATGTGGGAAAGACTGTTCAGATTCATCAATTCTGGTAGAGAGATGGACAAGTATAGCTACATGCTGAAATCTTCTGCTGGGCAGGTTTTACTGTATTTAATCTAAATCTCTAAAATGGCTTAAGAAGCTGCAGTATTGAGTGTTCTGATTTCTGATGGTGCACTCTTTCACTGCCATAAAATACCATGTCACAGCCATATGAATTTTTCTCATAGTAAGGACAGAAAGGTTAAGCAGACATGGCAGAATATATTATTTTTTATGCTATTGTCAGCTCTGAGCTTTCATTAACCCTGTATTTAATATTTACTTAAGCAGTTACTGAACTAAAGCTGGACTTAAAGCCTAGATGACATTAATACTTGGTGTCAGTGTGCTATTTGATATTAAAGCCTTTGAAGAGTGACGTTGGGAGGCTGCCAGGTTGTGTTTTGCATGATATCTTCTTCACTGTGGTTAGTCTGAGTTACAAAATACAATCCCTGCATTTAGAAATTCATAAACTGTAAGCAGTAGCTAGAATGGAGCAACAGGTACAGCCTGTCCCTTTGCACTAAAATCTTTCCTCCCTCTTTGTCATATATGTCATCATATGCATGTGTGCACAGAAGCATAAGTACATATCCATTGCAGAACAATATTTTAAATCAGCTAGTGTCTAACAATTACTTTAATCATTTTTATATCCTTTATTAAAAGACGTCAGAGGGGAGGAAAGGAAGTCATGTTTGAAAGTAAATCTAAACATCCCAGAAAAAAAAAAAAATTAATAAGATGCGCCATTTTATGCACTGTACAAATGGACAAACAGCTCACAGAGTAAGGTGAATGCAAATGCTGGAGACCTAACTTCCAACTGAGAGATGTGGTACATGCCCACACAGACACAAGGAAGATCCAAAACGTGGTCAGTAGAAAAATATGAAGGGAAACTCGATTCTTAATCAGTCTGACAGGTTCCAGTCGTGAAGCTATTACTTGCACTAGTTTGCATTAATATTCAGGAGACCATTAATCTTAGCAATGCTGTCTGAGGGAAGTAAATACTACTGTGACTGTGGAGATTTACAGAATAATAATAATTACATTAAAATATGTGTTTCAAGTACTTTGGCAACCTTTTGGATCATAAATGTTGACATGCTTAAAATGCAAGTGTCTTCAAAGGGAATATCTGTGTTGGTTGTGAGACAGGGCCAGAGAACTCAAGCACTGGCCTCCTGATAAATGACATTACTTATTTTTCAGCTTACATCCTGCCTCTGTTTGGAGTACTCCCACCAACATTTTCTATGACAGTACATGAATACATTTCTGGAGATAGCTGCTTTCAGAGAACTCTCCCAGAAGGCAGGATGGATAAGACAGGACCATCCTTTGTTCCGTCAAGCTTACACAGTGTTATCCTAGATGCTTTGAAACCCCAAGCACCCCTACATACTCTCCTGTTACATCCAAGAGGTATGACACAATCCTCAGTCATGCTTCCAAGAGTAGTTTACAGAGTTAAAGACAAAACTGAGGAACCACCTCAATGTAGACATCAATATCTCCTCTATCTTGCCACTTTCACTATGAGAAAAATTTGGATGGACTGAGACAGCCATTTTACAGTACAGCAACAGTAAACTAAGTGCAAAACCTTGCTCTGCTGGGCTGTGACACAGCTGTCATTGTTTCAGACACTTTGAATGGGAAAAGTAACACCTCCGAGAGGATGGCATTGCCTCAGAGCTGTAAGTCTCTACCACTCTGGACTCACAGGAGTCTCAGTTAAGTTCTGTGCAGTCTGTGCATGGCCCTGTGCTTTAGCTAGAACTGCACCAAAGCACTATAGTCAAAAGCTGGTATACAAAATTTGGCCTGGAAGCCAGAGATTGGCTCTTGGCCCTTTCCTATTTAGCAACAAAGCCATGTCCAGAATATCTTTCCCTGCAACATTAATTTTCCAGGTCCCAAGAATGTACTCTGCTTTACAAAGATAAAATATTTCCAGTTCTGCAGCGTTTCTGTGTCACGAGTGAGGCCCTATTCCATAATATACTTGATTTACGCAACTGTACAGCTCCCTGTCATTGCTGGCTCTACAGTTCACTTCCTTTAATATGTTTCATGAAGGCTACTTGCTGACAAGGGAGGGCTCCACCAGCCATGGGCTGCCCCGGTGTTCTCATAGCCTTGAAGTTTCTGCACCTGATCATTTCATAAGAAGAAATGTCTGACACTGTGGTTGTGTGGTGATCAGCAGAGCGGAGCTGTGTTTGCCTCAGGCAACCTCCTGCCAGTGGTACAATGTCTATTTTGAAATTTTGTCCCTCTGCACATTTCATACTAATCCACAGCCCTCTGTTGAATAGACTAGTCAGAAATAATATGCTCCATAAAAAATGAAAAATTAAAAAAAGGTGAAGTGAAAGAGTGAGTCAAGGTGACATATTTCCTCAGTTTTCTCTTTGGCATATTCCCAAGCGATCCTTACCTTCTTTAAATCCTCTGCATTTTGTTTTCGGTGAATATTTTAAGACACTACTTTCTTCCTTTCTGGAAATTCACATGCAGGTCTTGACATAAGGGTAAAAGCTTTTAAGGTGTGGCCTCTTTCCCCACATTTCCATATTAAATATTAAGCTGAGATCTGGAGCAAGCTGGTTATCCTTCTCCTGAGATTCTTTGGATTTAATTCAGCACATACATAAATAGCAATGTAAATTACATATCTAATGAATTAGGTGTTGTAATAATGGTATAATATGCACCGTGCTACTTATTACTGAATCTGCAAATTGAAGTTAATTTACTCAAGAAGAAAAAAGTAAAAAAAATCATAATACAGCTGAGGGTAATTGTATTCCACTGTACCAGAGAGAGCTAGATAGTATTTGTAATACTAATTACAAATATTTTATTATCACTAAAAGTTTCTCTGTTATTCTTCCACTAAAGCAGTGCTCATTTTTCCCAGTTTTCAGAATTACTTTCTTTCACAAATACTCCTATATACTAAAATCCTTATATACCAATATTACATACACCATATTATAGTAGAAAACCATGAAGACAGAGGAAAATGCTGCAATTACCTTGTTTGATGTCCTACATTACACAGGGCATAGAGATTGCCTGAATTAACTTCTGTCTCAAGTTATAAAACATTTAACATTGATCTCAAAGTGTCCCAGAATTGAAAGCTCACCAGAATTCTCGTTAAAATCTACCTTTAACTTGTCTAAATATCTAGCTTTATGTCGAGGTGCTTACAATGAAGTTATCTGCAAAAGTACATCATCCTCTTATCAGGAATATTTCACTAGCTGTTTTTATGATGACAGTTAATTTCCTTTGAGCAACCAAACTGCTTTGTCTCCTCCTCCTAGCCCTCTAATCACTCTCAGAACTCTTCTCTGAACCTTCTCCATTGTTTCAAAATCATTCCTCCAGTGTCGTCTTAAAAATAATAATTTGAAAATTAGCATGTATAGTAACACTGTTAAGAACAGATAAAATATAGCATCCTTGTTTAGACTCAGAGTTCCCTTTTAAATAAGCACACAATCTGTTTAGCTACTTTGCTAAAGGAATGTTCCTGTCTGACTATCCAGGAGCCACTCTGTGGTCTCTTGCCTCAGACTCCAGCCCCACAGAGCTTAACCTGCAGCTTACACTACAGCTCCACACCAAGCTAAAGGCGCTAAATGTATTCCTCAACAGCTGTGTTAAACTGGGAATCCATATACTAATTCTAGTGCTAATTATGCATTATGAACCACGGGTCTGGAGTCACTGCTCCACAGACAACCCATCTGTGAGACAGGCTTTCCTGCCTCTATGTGTTCAAACACTTTATTTGCTTGTACTTGCAGTATCAAGATGTCCAGATTGTTCTGGAGTGTCAGTCTTCCAGTCTGCATATTCTAAATTCAGCTGATTTTTAAGATTGTTGCAGGCATATAGAAACTGAACATCTTACTTTGTTCTGCTAGAATTGGTTTCATTCAAATCATCAGGCTTCAGTCTTCTAAAAGCTGGTATCTAGCTGAAGCTAGACAGCAATGGGGCTTCTTTCCCAGACATGAAATAAATCAGACATCTCTGCAGAGATTCATCCAGACCTACTTTGGATAATTTAGATACCTGAAACAGGTGAGAACTTTTGTTCTTTCTATAGCTGACTGACTCTCCAGTGACTATGAATGAAAGCTAGTTGGCATTTGTTTTCACATTTATGGGGTAAAAAGGGAGATAATTATATTTGTCACCAAGTTTTCTTGAGGTGAAAATTTCAGAAGCTGCAAGGAAAGTAAAACTTGAAGGCAAAACACTATTTCTGACATTTTTATCATGGCCATTCTCCTATGTCACAAAGAGTAAAGCACCAAGCAAGAATTTTTGGCTCTTAGAAGAAGTATCAGTGTGTTGGTATTCCAATTATCTCTCACTAAGCACAGGGATTGCCTTAAAAATTACCTTGTTCATTTTGGAAAAGTGAATAATTCATGACAAAGATGGTCTAACTGGAAAGTATTTCAAAGTTGATAAGCATACCCCAGTCATTACATTTGAAAAATGTTACTCTAAGGTTAGCTGAAAATGCTGCTGCTAATCCAACATTACAGTGTACTTGTGACACCTTTCCATCTTTATTTGTATACCTGCATACAAGTGTACTTGTTTACATCTTTTCATGTGTGATATAGTGGCTGACTAGGAGAAAAACAGAGTTGATGGAAATAGCACAAGAAATCACTAGATGTTTAATAGAAACTATAAGGCCACAATTTTTGTTTCTTGACAGCAGGAAACAGACTAGTTGACATATGGAAGACAAAAGACATTTTATTAGAGTATAGAATCTCCCCATGATACACACAGTATCAGTGTGAAGAAGCCATAAATAATGAAAGCATGCAAAAGGGTGCACGTGAGAGATGCAAAAGATGACTCTAAATTGATTGAAAAAAATATTGTTATCAGTAATGAAAATCTGCCTGACTGAAGCAGCAGCAAGGGCAATGAAAAAAACTGCAGGTACTTAGTGGGCTGAGTAAGAGCTCAAAATCAAGTAAATCAATATAAAAATGATGAAAAAAAATGCCATCATCAGGACCTTTATATTTGGTACAAAAACACAATGACCTAAAAAGAATTTGGAGGGATATCTCCAAAAGAACACAGAAGAGTTTTAGGATGGCTCTGTCAGATTCAAGTCAGATGGATGGGGGATCATTATCCAGATTTTGTGTTGAAGTTGAATGAGGTGGCTTGGCTGAATGATCAGCATGAGAAGCTAAAGGATCCCAAGGCAGGCTTTTGTGCTACATGCCATCCTCCAGATAAAATAGACGTCTTCATGAATTATGCAACTAACATGTCTCTGAATACCAGTAGGGCTTCTTGTCTGTTTGCTGCCCACTTATATAAAGTCTTCCTTCGTGTCTACATTGCTGCATGCTGAAGACCACTGTGAAATTCAGAGAAAAGCACCTACTAATTAGGCATGTTAAGCATGAAGTCTAACACCTTGTTGTGGAATTATGTCTTCACTGACAATTTTGCAGAGTTTTCACAAAAAACTTGTGAGCACACAGACTTTCTGGGCACACAAGCAGCCACCTGCCTCTGCAAATCTCCTTTCCATTGCAGAACAGCAGGCCTCAGCAAATCTGAACAAAGGACTGTGAAGTTTGTAAAAGAACTCCACTCTCACAAGCCCAGACTGAGCTCACATATCTCCTCCTTCCTGATCCAAAAGTTTCCACAGGAAAAAAATATCTGGATACACATGCTAAGCGGGAGCGGTCCTTGTCCAAACCAGGCCCCCAGTAATTCAAGCAAAGGGACCAAGACCATCAGATTAGAGCTAAAGTTGTCATTTAGACACTACTTGCAACACTTTTGGAAATTGGATTTTTCTGCCCTAATGAATTTTTTGTGTGAAGGCTTTTGGCATTTTCAACTTAATTTTAACTTATTTCTTTAGTATTATTAATGTAATTGACATGTTTCAGGTTTTTGGGAAACAGAGACCTGCTTATTGGACCTGTATCTGCTCTGGTTCACAGACAACCAAGCAAAGGATCTATTTTATTTTGGTAGTGTATTCATATGTCAAATCTTGCAAATCTTTTATCTCTAATAACTGCTGCCACTCCAATTCCTGTTCACGGAATTTTTGGCTGCTGTTTCTTTTGTCTTAGCATAAAATATTTGGAGGGATTTCAGACTCTGTTTTTCCTCCATTTTCTATAGTTCTGAATTTATTCTGCAATGTCTCTGGCCTTCCACAGGGCTTTCATACCTAATGTGTTATACCTGTACATTTCTGTGTTCATGCTGCAATCTTATGTTCCTACAGATTCATGATTTCTGCTCACTAATACTGTTACTCATTTTCCAAGAACTTCCAAGTATCTTCTATTCAGAAGACAGTGCTAGTGTTTTACTGCCTTAAATGTGAAAAATCAAATAAATCTGAGTTTATGAAATTTATTAGGGCACCAGGGGGAAATACCAATGAAAGGTAGGTCAGCATGCCTCTTTGCACTTGAGTACCTGGTCCCTCTTTCCATCTGGCACTCTTCTTTCCCTCTGACAATGAACTCTAAGCAGCTCTCCAGCACATCATACTCCAAATAATATTTTTCTTCTTCCTTTGCAATATTCTACTGATGTTTCCTAGTAGATACAACTTTGCTGCTGACTAGCATCATGTATCTTGATATTTGAAAATAAACTAGATCATAGAAAACATGACCTCTGACAACCGAATTTTTTTCCTTCTTCTGAGAAGTCTAACTCAACTTTATGCACACTTTCCCTAAAACTCTTCTAAAGATTTCAATTTAAAGTAACTTCTCAATATTTCAATTGAAATTTTCCCACTTATTTCAGGTATATGAGGAACCAGGGGGCAGAAAATCCCTCACTAAAACTTTACCCTATGTTTATTGCTGCTATGCAGCTACACAGCTCAGTGGTCTGCAAAGACAGCTATGGATCTCATTGCACAGTGCTGCACTGTGTTCTCTCATGTCTCTTCAATTAAATTATCTTTCTACCCTTTATTCTGCCAAGTCAATACAGCCAGATGAAATATTTTTCCATTATGGCAATGAACTGGTGAAGTAGAGGAACCAAACATTTAAAAATAATTTTCTCTCTAACCTTCAGTAGGAAATAATATCTTCTTTCATTTTTCAAAGACTTGGTGCATCTGTTCAAGTGAACAGCAAATTGCTATCTACTAAACATATATTTTTGACAGAAAATTGCAAAAGAAGTGATGCTATAAAAATAAAGCATTAACATTAAAAATAAAGCATTAACACTTGCTGATATTCTGCAGAGTATTATTACAGTGCAGAGTATTATTATTATATATAACAACATAGAATAGTATAAGTAGCTATAGAACTTTTCATGTCTTCCATGCAAAAACTTAAACCAAAAGTCATAACATTTACAGGAACTTTGCAATGCCCTGGAAAAACAGGCACCTTTATCTCAATGTTACAGATCTTGTGAGGGAAAAAAAAAAAAAAAAATTACTAAAATGTGGTTGGTTGTGTTGTTTTGATATTCATGTTAGGGATCTGCATCACAGAAGAGAGACTTTCTGGAGGCAAGAAAAACAGAGTATTTTCAGGGACAAAGAAGAAACACAGCTGCTGTACCAGCATGGTGGCTGCCTGTGTGCACTTGTCAGAGCAGAAGGAAAAGGTCTATGGCTTTTGCTCTCAATTCATGCAGTCCATTGCCAGTGTGCAGGCTCGATGGAGACTGGCCTTCTCTGTTCGTGCAGGAGCTTTCCCTCGCCTCTCCTGCTGGGGCCAAGGCAACCTAATCTGCCACTAGATGGGCTGCCCTGAGTGACCCATGCCCGAAACAGGTGACAGCTGCAGCCTGCACCACATGTGGCTTAAAGAAAACACAAACCTCGCATTTATCATAGAGACCAACATGTCAAAGTACTGCTGCCACTTGTGCTCTTCCTACCAAGCAGCTTCTGCATCAGCACGTTAAACAGCCTGTTACTGAAACCTAAGGAAGGGATGTGTGCTGTGTTACTGAGAGCCACACAGGTCTTCAGAGCTTCAAGTTGGTGATCACTGCTTTAGAGACAAATGTGCCCAGTTCAGATGAAACATTTATTTTTAAATGGGCATCTGATGTCTGCCAATGGCAGAGGTCTAATTCAGACTTCCTTGATCACTGTGGCTGGCACAGTCCCAGGTACTGCATTATATTAACAAGGTTCATAAACTGTCAGAGATATAACTCATCCACTAAACTCTCTGCAATGAGGCACAGACTCTGAGGACATGGCCTTTCCGAGAATGTTCTCTCTTTGTAATTCATCATTCCCCCGAAATGCCTCATGTGATATGATGTTACTGGAATCTTCAGCTAAAAGGTTCAATTTTTTTTTTTTTTTTTTTTTTTTTGGTCACACATAGAGCAGAATGTATTTCATATGTACTCTGCCACCCCAGGTGGTGACTGGGGTGTCTGCCATCAAACTATTTCCATTCAGAGCAAGGAGATCACTATTTTTCATGCTGAATAAACAAGAGAGTGATCCCCTGCCCTTAAGCAGAAGGTCTGTAAGGGGAAAGGTGCCTTTGACCACAGCATTCAATCTGCTTGGAGTTGTTCTGCTTGGAGCCTCTAGAGCATAATCTCTCTTTGTACCAGCCTAGGCTGCATGGTGTGATATTCATTTAAACTCTCCAGTGGCTCTCCTTTTGCAGGAAGGGTTTTCACAAAGCGCTTTGGCATTTGCTTTTTGAAGCCTGCTTAGCTGATTTTGCTGAATGGAAAAGGTAGCCCTAAAACATGTCTTTTATTATAGTTTTCAAAGGTGGAAAAATCCTGCAGTAGGGTAATGCTGAGAGGAAAAATAACATTGAAACATTAGCTGAGTTCAGTTACTTTAAACATTAGACACCACAGGAAGAGGTTTTATTGACTTTGAAACCCCCCTGACACTTGATACTGTTATATTGTGCACCTGGAGCAAAATGTTTGTGCTAAGCAATGCATTTGCTGGATGTATGGACACTAAGGAGATGGAATGATGTGGAGCACCCTGTGCACGCTGCTTTGTACCTTCCTGAGATACCTCTGTTTCTTTACTCCAGAGCATAAGGCTTAAGGGAATTATTCAGTTAAGATACATTCATTCATCCTCATCTTCCTTACATGCATTGCCAGAGACAGAGGCTGTCCTGTCAGATATCCCACTTTTTCATATTGTGCACAGGTACAAACAGCCAGGAGTCTCAGGCAAAGCCTCTGCCTGACAGTCACCTTCCTGGCAGCTCTGCTGCTGCTGGCACTGTCGAGGAGATCTGTCGATTCCTCTGCTACTAGTCCACAATTCCCACTGAGCTGCTGAATAACTATTACTGTATTTTGATAATCCATCAGCGTTCAGGTTTCATAAGTTCAAACCCTATTCATCTTGATCACACTCTCTAAAGCTGTTCCTGTGAATGCCTTATTTGTTTTTCTTTCCGTGTGTTAAAGTAATGAGCCTGACTATTCAGGCTGCTGAAGAGCTGCTTCAGCTGAGCTGTGCACTTTGCATACCGTGCATCCGTCTGCCTCGTCAGCACCACCATCACCAGCTGTTATAGGAACACTTTGATCAGAGTACTATTAGGCTGCTACAGCATAACCACCACCATGAAGTCAGCGCGGTGCAAAAGCTGTCACGTTCCACGAAGTTTCGCGACCCTGTGACCATCGTCAGAGCCTTCAAACAAACAGCGATTCATCACAGGGAAAGGAAATATCACAGAGAGAGAGTTGGCTGTTACTGAAAAGTCTCTTACCTCTGATGAAACGTTCTGGCTCTTGTCATTTATGTGACAGCAATGATCTAATTTAATCTAATATGTGATATTGAAGAAGAGAAAATTACCTGCACTTTCTTTCTGAACTTTTACTCTTTACAGTGCTCATGGTTGGCCACAGTCCTGAGAAACTGGCAGACACAACATATTATTCTCCTTCTCATCTTCTACTCACTGGCTTCTGAATGTTTCTCTTTCCCAGATCCAAAGGCCTGGTGTTCACACTCAAAAGATTGAATTTGCCATATGGGTGTCTCAACATGGAGGGATGAATTTTCACTGAACAGAAACTCTCGTATGTGTTTGTTTATCAGAAATTCGAAGCTCTCTTGCACCTTCAAATATTTTCCTCTATACAATCTGCACAAATTTTATTTCTTTTTTTCCTACAGCTCCTCAAAAGAGAGAGTAGCACTATAATCAACTATTTCTTCTAACAGAGTTCAATTTAAAATGCTAGACATTCATTTAGTGGGCTGAAAGGAGTCTGTGGCTTTGTTAGATCTGCAGCATAAAGAACCAATTTTTCTTATCCTAATCCTATGGCTGTCTGAAAAAAGGTGACACACAGTTACACATAATGATAAGAAAAGCTACTGCTGCCAAAGGCAGGAAGATACCAAAGCGAGATGATTAAACCATTCCAAAGCTTTCCCAGAAGACAAGAGGAGGCAAAGGTCCAAAGTTCTTTTCAGAGAAGTTATCATGCTATAAAACCTTCAGAGCAAAGCCCATATAGACACATATACACTTTTGCTTTAATAACCCATTTTTACTATTTACAGAAAAAAATTGGGTGATGTGTGTTTTAAAACCTTTAGTTTTTTGTTTTAGCTTCATTTTTTGGTGTTTTTTTTTTCTGTTGCCAAGAGGACAGAAACAGTTCTGTTTAAAAATAAATAGGATTGGTTTGTGCAATCCACACAACTCTAATGGCTAAATAATTTTTAGAAGAGCAGGCACCATATACAACACACGCTTGACCCCTGTACAATCAAAACTCTGTTCTTACAATGACAAGTTGGGCTACAGACTACACCATGGAAGGAAACAGAGCAATAGACTTTTCCATCTTCAGGACTTCCCGTACACTTAGATTGGATGGAATTAACAAAAATATGTAACCAAAAATCTCCTCTGGCCTTGATGAAGTCAGAAAATGTAAAGTGGAAACAACTCACAAGAGCAAAAAATATAAAATTAAAGTTTAAAATCCAGGTTTAACATATTTTTGGCATCACTAATGCCTTCAGCCTGCACTGAACACTGCACATTTGAGCTGCACCTAGTACCTGCTGAATGCTGGTGGGGATTTTGTTCCTGGCCTCTCAGCCCCATCCTTCCTCTAAGCTGTCACCTGGGGATCTGCACAGGTGAGCCTACCCTCTGTCCAATGAGATGTGCCTGCCTCAGCTTCTTCAGGGAATACAGCAGAATCCTGGCTGGGGCATTTAACCTGTGGGAGCAGGAATGTGAAGTTCAGTGCTAAGCCTGAATCTACAAGATACTCCACAGTTCAGCTAATACAGAGGTCAGCATTAAGTGATCCCCATGTCTACCTTATGTGAGCTGGTAGCCCCTGTACTTTAGGTTACCTTTCAAGTCTGAGGCAGGAAAAAAGGACGTGCTACTTTTTAGCTGTGAGATGAAATCATGGAAAAGTGCCAAATATCATGTGGTTATCAAAAGCATAACTCACTCTGAAATACCTAGGAAGAATGAAGAGTTGTAGAAAGTTTTAGGTCAAAATTGCAGAAAACTCTTGCTAAAGTTTAAACTTTCTAGAAATTTGGGTCAAGCCAAATGTCTGTAATACAGACACAAGTATCTGTTGCTTTCTGCTGTTGTTAAAGGTTTGCACTGCTCTTTTGTGACAAGCCACAGTGCTGTGGTTTTCAGTGCCACTGTAGTCTCTTCAATTCATCAGGTGCAGAAGCTTGCCAGGGAAGATGCTCAGGGAACCCTGAACAAGACAGAACTGCTCTCAAGCACCCAGCAGCATTTCAAACAAAAGCCTTCTAGCAAGTATTCACAGGGATCTTCAAATGCTCATACAAAAAGGAAATCTCTAGAAAACTGAAGAGTCCACTGAGAAATAAAGGAAGAATTTATGTTAAGCACCTTCTAGACAGCTGATATAAAAAAGATTATGATGTACTAGTTGAAATAAATGCAATTTTTATCACACTTCTCTTTTCCAATGTGCCTAGACTTATCTGAATTTATGATTCATGGTTTTACTGTGTCTGCTAAAAAGAAAAAACCAAAAACCTTTGGGACGGAGTTTTCAGCTCAAGAGAGGAAAGAAAAATAATTTGATGACTACACAGGCTAAGAAATTATCATTTTGGATTGCTTTTAAATTTCGTAAGTGCCCACTAGATATTATTGTGGACATGTCAGTTTGACATTTGCTCTTTTAAGTAATTATTTTGTTGTACAGAATAAAACTACTTGGCCATAGTAATGAAATCTTCTTTCTGGACAGTACATAGATAATTAATTCTGTAAAAGAATGACAGCAAGGCCACACAATCTACCTTCCCTATCAGGAATCTGTCCTTACACCAATAGTTTTCCTATTCTCTCCTATTATGATGAAAGAGATTTAAACTTGGAGGAATGACAGGGTTCTCATAATGTTAAATGTAAGTACAAATAAAAGCATACCTCAACAGAGTAGTTTCCATGGAACACAGCTTGAGTTTTATATTAAACCCCAGCAATGATGTTCACTCACTGGTGCAGCACTGCTGAAGGCAGTGAAATCAAGCTTGAAAGGGTTTTTGCAGGGGGCAGCTTTAGAACCCCCATGACACCGACTTAAATCTACAGATATTGAGAGAAAGGTCTCTGCCTCACCTTTCCTGCTAAATAATGAGTATGATTCTTCTGAGAATCAATACACTGGAAGCTTTCTAGACAGTAATTTTCCAGTACTTCAGTTGCTCATAATGTGTATGTGTGTGTGTATATATATATATATATATATATATATATATCAGTATATCTCCAGACTCCAAAAATCCATTTTAAAGAAACATTGCCCCTTAAATGCACATCACCACAAAGTTTTTATGTGTGCAGACCACTGTAAGCTTAAGAAATATGATTAATTTGCACATGGATGGACATGTAACATCGCAGATTCACAATAGAGCATTCCCAGGGCCAGAATTACATCCATGTATTTCTGCCATATTATTGCTTGAACTAGCTTATATTTTGCTTAAGTCTTAAAAGCATAGTTTTTATAGACACTTGCAAAAACCTAATAAAGAAAAGCAAATGCACAAGCCTTAGCTGTTTCAAAGGTACTGAAATATTTTTCCATTAGAAAACACAATAGGTTTGTGGGGTTTAAGTCTAAGGTCCATTTCACTAGATCAAGTATGGTTATAGAATAAAAACATATTCATTCATAGAAACCAAGACTATGTGTTATTTCCACAACCCTTAACTCATTAATCCTCATCTCAAGCCTGCTCCTCACCACACTATCCCAATTAGATCTCCTTCTAGTTTTTGTTTCCTTCTTGCTGTCACTCTTTTGTTTCAAGTTCCCAGATTAATAAACATAACTTGTAGTAATTACCTATGTAGATATTGCTTTAGAAGAGGGAAGTGTGGGACCCTTGACCAGCAATTATGGTTGTTCTATATGATAGCCTTTTTTCCAAGTCTGGTACTCTTTGCAGTGTATAAAAACATTCATCTCCATGAAAGAAGTGAGAAAAAATAGCACAACAGGATTTTAATCAATACGAATTCTGATTAAGTGTGATCACAGCACTTGACATTTTGAGCAAGTCTGGAAGTACACTCACAGTGACTCAGGATCTGCCGAGAGTCTTTAGAGGTGTAACAGAATATCGTTGACTTAGGTGGGAATATTCTACTTTTTTTTTTTCCTTATACAGCTATGATAAGGCAATAATGTGCATTAACTATATTTTGTAGTTAATCTTCTTACCAAAGCTTCAGTAATGCTGTTTTATTGGTGATTTATTTTAGGCTTTGCTTGTCTTCTTTTTTTTTCTTGACGGAAGGAAAATGGTTTTATCAACATGGTTATAGATTTTAAAAACCAAACAAACAAACAAAAACAAATTTTAAAAACACCCCAAAAAATTATTAAGTGTTTGAGATTATTGTTTCTGAAATTAAGGTCATCAGATGCTGTTAAAGTACACCCAGGGAGCTGGTGCAGGCATGGATAATGTGTCACTTTTAGAAAGAGCAGTATTCATTTATACTCTCATATGGACATATCCGGGAAAGTTGTAAAGAACAGGTTTTTTCAAGGTGCAGAAAATGAAGTTCATAAAAACATGTATTTACTAATCACTCTATATAAATGAGCAGGAATGTTGTTAATGGTTCCTTCTCCTCTAGAGGCCCATATTACAGCATTAAAATGTGAGTGGGACAGATGTAGACACCTAAGCTTGATGGGTCTGGGATCCAGAAATGATCTTCTGCTCATTACACCTATTTCTTTTTATCATTGCATGGCTTATAAAAAAAAACAAAGCTCAGTTAATTAAAAAAAAAAAAAAACGTAGGGATGCAAACAACAAGATTTTTCAAGCAACTTTCCCAGTTTTAAAATGATTTTCTGAGACAGTCGGGCTTTTTCTCTTCTTTATCTCTGAGGACTCATTTCCTTCCTTCTTATGTATGACAAAAAACTTTTGGAGCTACTGAATCAGTAAGACTCTGCTCTGTGTAATTCTCATACTGCACTGAGCAATGCTGTGTTTGAGGACGTCCCAGGAATATATTAATCGATGTGACTAACTTCTATCATTTGCTTTGGTTTGGGTTTCTTCTCTCATATTCTTCTCCAGGATGAGGAGTTATTCAGTGTTTTGTTTGGATTTGTTGGGGGTTTTGGGGTATTTTTTTTATACAAAGGTATATTTTGGTATGCTTTTGTTAGAGAGAAAAGGTTAAAGAAGTGCATCTTGCACTATAACAAAGGTGGTAAATTTTGGGAGACCTATCAATCCATGTGGGAATTCATTAAAAATTTTAGTTGACTAAAGTCTCCAAGAAATCTCTGCTATCTGCATAGATAAGCTATATCCTTCTTATGGAAAGTCCTAGTCCACAGCGTGATCTCTATCTTGGGGATCTCTGCAGTTACCACGGGCTCAGGTCTTTGAGTATCATCGAAGTGAAATCTGCCACTTTTGCTTCTGAGCCTCAGCTCGTGGTGTGTGCCCACTGCTGCTGATGTAATTAGAAGGTAAATCTTGAATGATTGTCACTGTATCAGAACAGATAAACTACAAATTACTTGGTTAAAAAAAAAAAAAAAGAGAAGGAAGAAAAAACTAATGTGAGATTCAGATAACAAAATGATTACGTTTACCAAGCAAAGGGTTGGATAAATGTGGGAAAAGGAGAGGTTTCTTTTATGAACTCTGATTATCTCATGGGAAAAAACCCTGACATTTGTACTTAGATCAGAACAATTTGAACTTTAAGGCATTTTTTTAGTCAACAAGCTCATCTGATGAAATGCTGTAGGATTAGCTTATATATCGAAGGAGTTCCCTAGAGATTTAAGCAATGTAACTGAATACAATTAAAAGATCAGTTGTAAACACCATTTGTGATACGTTTGTTTGCTGTACTTTGCAAGATAAGTTCAGTTAATAACACGTGAATTTCTGGTGGTTTACAAGACAGTAAAGTATTGAACTGTAGTGCAAGAAAAGGATTACCAAAGGAGCCTGCTAGAGGGGCAACTATTCAGCTATCTTGGATCTGATGGTCTGTAAAAAGAGAACAGAGAAACTATTAAGCCAAGATTCACATCCAAGAATGGAATCATTTATGAACAACCTTTCTGGGCCTAATTTGTTGCTGAATTAAACCTCAAGTAATGTCATTGAAGTCAATGGGGTTATGCAGGGCATAAGTCAGTGGAGCAAATTAGCCCTCTGTCTTGAAGCCAAGAAACAAAAGGGAAGAGTGATCCAATAAAGGAGAGATGAAATGCTGATATTAGCTGAATGCCACTTCTTGGTACAGCACGTTCTTTTTGTCCAGCAGTGAATATTTCATCCTTCCCAGGTGTAAAATCTTCCCAGCAGCACTGTAAGGCAGATTTATAATAAATGACAAAATTAATTGTTTAGTTCCGTTGTAATGCAGCTTCTGGGCTTCCAACAGGAATTTAAACTGTGAGCAGACAGCACCTATGCTGGCTTCAGTGTGATCTCCAAATCAAGTCTTGATTTCTTTAGGAAAGCCTTGAGGCTGCCCTTTTTTTTTCCCCTTTTGCCATCTCTTACCCATACAGATATTAGAAGATAGCATTTGTGGGTATAGGTAGCTTTCTACATATAAAACTGACAGAAATGCCAGGAATATCTGTGTAAGAGCTGGAATAAACTAGGCATAGTCACTGCCTCAGGTATGAAGGCACGATAAAATAGAATGGATTTGTTTGCATTTAATTTATATATGGGTAATATTAAGGGCTCTAAGAACCCACAATATTGCAGTGATTGTGCATATGCCTCAGATTAATGAAAAAAAAATCCATTTTCATTACCAGCATTCATAATACATGGTCTCTCAAATTTCACTTCTTCTACTGTCCAACCCACTGATTACTCAAACTGAAGTTAAGATCATCATCTCCCTCAGCCGGAGATTATGAGTGTTGCACCATTCACAGAAAGCTCAGTCCTGGCTGAAGCCACCAGGCATTTTTATTATCCATATAATCCATATAAAAAACAAATTCCCTAAGAGTACAGATGGTTTTGCAGCTCATACAAATATCTCTCTGAGGTGGCCTGTGCAGAATAACATTTTGGCAGCACAGCTCACTTTTCACTACACGGAGATCAAATAAGTGGAATTCTTTTGACGTCATACCATGCAAACTTCAGTGATGAGCTACAGGATGAAAAATGATTTCTTGTAATGAAGTAGAGAAAACTCTCCAGGCCTGCATGTAAGGAAGTTGTGTAAAGCGGGTAACATGTGACATGTGTTGCTGCTCCAGTATTTGTTCTTTTAATTCTGGTCTAACTTAACAACAACAGAACTTTTGGAGGGACCAGCAGCTGACTCACATGATACTTGGCCTGTTGCAAGTGTGATATTGGCCATTTATTCCTTTTTTTATTATCATTTGTTTCAGGTGGTACTTCAATAACTGCTCCAGAGTTTCATTTTCTTTAAATCCCATTGCTCCAGTTTACAATTCAATTCTGGACATGCTCTTCAGAGAGGATTGAAGGGAACAAGATACAAATTTGCCAGCTGTTGTGTGAGATGTTGATGCAAACACATCCAGGACTATCCAAAGTGACTTGTAATAAGGCTTGCAGATATGGGAACAAGTTCCATTAATCCACAGCCCTAATTTCAACTGATAAAATATCATTATAAAGCTGGTTTACAAGTGCACTGAATTTGTCCTTGATTTAGTTGGCACAGTTCTGATTTAAAAAAAAAATGTTCTGCTAGAGAGTCAGTTTTTGTTGAATAGCAAATCTGATTTTGACAGAAATATTTACATTTTAAGTAGCTAAAAGCTCAGTCATCCAAATACTCATTCACTTTTCTATTTTTTCAATAATTGTAAAGAAGTCAACTAGGTATTGGAAAAATTTTGGTCAATTTTTGGAAGTTTTATTGAAGGATGTGTTTTTCAATAAAGATGCAGAATTCCCCTATTTCTAATTAAAATTATATAACTATTGTGGAGAATTATCTTTAACTCCTAAAGAAAGTCTGTTAATTTTGTTGTTTCTGTAGTCACTTTTCTAAAGCCATCTCTTGTTTCTCTATGGTATCAGTCTTACATCTAACACTATTACATTTTGTTTCAGCTGGCAGGCTTCATCTATGCCTGTTATGTTGTGAAGTGTATTACTGAAGAAGAGGACAGCTGTAAGTACTAAAGCTTTATTACATACAAAATGAATTATTTTTTTTTTCATCACCTCTCCGCTATGCTGACATCAACCTAAATGCCATGATGACATCAACCTAAATGCCTTATTATACTGTAGCCAGATCATATTTTCTGTGCATCCTTCCTGGTCTAAAATCTGGAAATGTCTGAGAGACAAAGGAGGCAAGAAATACTGGTTTGAATTTACATACACCTTTCATCTGGAAAGATCACTGCAACTCTTTATCTCACAAATTAGCTTAAGACATAAAACAAGGGGGTTTTTGTTGGTTTTTTTTGGGTTTTTTTTTTTTTGTTGGTTAGTTGGTTTTTTTTAAACAAAAAGAAAGAAAAAAAAATCCCAATTAGTAATACAAGTTGTTTTTTTTTTTTTTTTCCTTGCTCCAGGCTGTTATTAACTACTTTCAGAGTAATTGGTTACAACTGAAGTCATAGCTCTTTGTGTCGGCATGTATGTTGTCTTGTAAAAGCAATTCTGGCAAAAAAATAGCTTTAGATCATTGCAGGACTTTAATTTATGAGAGGTTAAACAGTGGAGTTCCTCTTTGGTCCTGCTGCTCCCAGGCTGCACTTACATGAAGTGAAATGATTTCATATAGATGTAGATTTGTGTTTCTTCTGCTTGTTTATATCAATAGAAGCCTGTTGAGCAAAAATTTCTTCTTATTGCATGCTGTAGAGTCAAGCCATTTCATTTTTTTCTCTACTCTAACCTAAATTTTTTTAAAAAGGTCCACTGCAGCATTTCAGTACATCTTGGGATTCATACTAAAGCACTTTAAAAACAAGTATCAGAACTGCATGTAACTTTGATAAAATATACATGAATCCTAGGGAGAGCTCTGCAACAGGAAGCTAAAGGGTTTTTATTTGATTGAGAGCACTGCTAGAGCTGGCGGGGGTTCCTTTGTGTGTTCTCCTGCGTGGAAAATAGCTACAACCCTGTAATCTATTGGCAATACAGTGTCACTGTGAACCATCAAGGGGAGATTTAATGCTGAAATCAAACCACCACACTTTGGAGGTCATTTTGACTATGCTCATTTCAGTTGTCTTTGTGTTTCTGTAGAAGTGAGGAAGGTATAAAGAGTACAAAGGGTTTGGGAAGCTGTGTGGAACAGGGGTATGTCACAAATAGACTTTTCTGTTTAAGGAAGTACTCAGTCATATGTATTTTCTCCTGCTTTCTCATTAAGTGCATTCATTACCCACAGAGCTGGAGGAGAGTTATTCCTTGTCCCCCAAAATGAAATCCCATTCAATACTGTTCTGACCTCTCTTCTAAAGGCTGAAATATTTTTTTCACTATTCTGTAATGCTTTAGGGCATGATATAAGTAAAAAGCGAAAAAGGGACTTGAGACTTGGCTCACCAATCAAGTGTAGAAGTCAGAGAACATTTGAGAGACATCCCCCATTGTTCATACAGTGGCATTCCTGGCAGCAAAGTGCCATGGCCAATATGGTATTGTTTTCTTCTCTCTGTACCAAGAGCTCCCTGTTGTTCAGCAGCCACAGACTGTCATGCTTCTTTGAACATTTTCTTGCCATCACCTTGACTATTTTGTCATTATTTTTGTCATTTAGATTTCATTACTACTTTGTACACCCCAACCAGGTCTCCTCATCCAGTCAAAGAGCATCTCACCCATCTGCCAGCACCTCTCTGAGGCACCAGGGTGAACTCCCACCCAGTGCAATGAATCCAGCACAAGCTCAGGTGCTGCAGCTTTCCCTCTGCTGAGGTTTGGAAGCTTGGCTGGCAAAAAAGGGAAAGGGAACTTCTGTGGCTGAGTTGTGTCAACAGTGTAATAATGCTCAGATTGGATCTGGCCCCTCAAGGTATTGCAAACTTAAAACAGCTTTAGTTTCTACTGAGAGGCCACATGAAGTAGCAAGAATGATTCTAGTTGTCTCTCTGCTCAGACATCCACTCTGCCACATACCAAGCGTTCACTGCGACAGCCAGGGCCTGCAGTCAATACAAATACTCCTGTTTAGGTTTAATTTAAAATTATATTATTTTCTTAGATACATTTTCTCACTTTTTCCATCCCTTTTGGCAACACATACATCTATCATGCTCTTCTGAGAAGTGTATCCCTTATGGATATCATGTTATTTAGCATTTATAAGGATAAACGTATTGGGTCATACCAAAGTGTCATTTAGCCACAAATCCCATCTGATGAGACAGAACCAATACAAAAAGTCTTTGCTTTTCATGATGGACAAAGTGAACACCCATACACTCAATTCCATTTCTTCTGCTTTGCTAATGGGTCATGGGAACAGCAGCAGTCCAGAAGAGGAGCAAAAGAGGCAGAAACACTGAACCTGGCAGAACTGAGCAGCAAGGCATAAGACTGGAGAAAAACCCATGCAACATCCAAGAGCAAAACCTTGGCATTTTCCAGATTTTAACCAGATGAAGATACTGACACTGCTCTGGAGTATAGAACATGTCTCATCTCCTGCTGGCATGGAGTCTCAACTGTAAAAACACAGTCAAGTTGCTCTTAAGCTGCTTCAGCTGATTTAGCTTTGCTCTCAGAGTAATTAGAACAAGCTGAAAGAATTACTATTTCTCCATTCTTTATGCAGATTTTATTAAGAGAATAAATGAGGGTAGTATTAAGCAAACATTTCACGAAGATTAACCTCACTAAAGGATTAGGAATGGAACAATACAGTGATCAAATCATGGTCATAACTACGACTGAATCAGCAAGTCTAGAGGTTTTAATTACCCACACATGAAATAAATCCAGCCACAGGCCCCCTAAATCAAAGCTCAAGTCTGTGCTATCTTTCATGAGAACAATCTGCTTTGGGTTAATTCTGCACCAAAGATTAAAGAGGAAGTCACTTTCTCTCCTGGTGCAGTCCCAGAAGCGCTCTAACATCCGGTGCCCCAGAGTCAAACTGCAGCATCCGTGTTTAAGGAGCAGACAAGAGCAGCTTTTCCATGGCTGCTTCTCTCAGTGGAGGTTTGCCACTCCCAAACATTTTCCCTGTGGCTGCATAAGAAGGAGGAACTCTGAAGTGCCTCAAGTCTTTTTCTGGGAAAGACAAGGGAGGATGGGTTCCCAGCAGCACTGCTGCCAGCTCCACACTCTCCTCTTCACCACTGCCATTGGATTGCCTAAGCCATTGCCATTTTAGCTCATTAGCATCATTAGCTGCAGCAATTAAAAATAAACCATGAAAATGTCAGCAACAACCATTACTTGGAGGCATTCAATGACTGTGAACTTCTTGGAGCTCCTCATTTGTCTCCCAAAATCATGTTAAGCCTGCATTTTTGAAAGGCTGCACATTCTTTTTAATAACATCGAAATGTTCCTTTAATGTGCATTTGCTCACTAGCAATTTGGCTCCCTGCTACAAGCTACTACTGCCTTACTAAAAGCAAATTCAATGTATTTCTGAGAACTTCATTAACTGTATAAACATTTTGTGGGGAACACTGGAATATAAGCAGTCAAGCAGCATCCTCCCAGGGCTTTTTATCTCTAAGCAATTAAGAAAGAAACCTGGGTTACTGAAATGAGAATTCTGCACTTGCCTTACAGGTTCTGTTGAGAGTAAGGAGACTTGCTTGTTATTAGAGGGACAGCTTTGGCTAGGAATGAATCCCAGCTCAGAGAAAAATCTCTAATTTAGTCTGTGTCTCAGAGTAAAATCCTAACCTAGAAGGCTCTCTTGCTGACCCAGAGAGGGAGCAGAAATAGTGTTTACCTACTATTAGGCAATGGCAAGGCAATCAGAGAATAAGTATGGCCCTTTTGAATGTTCCCTTGTGTACCATGAGGTACAACCTTTGCACCGTCTGATGCTAGCAGGGATCCAACCTGCACATGCACTTTCTTCTTTTTTTTCTGGCATTGTTTCCAGTTAAACTGCAAAGCAAAAGAAATTGAAACTTTGTCTAGAAGATTTTTGCTGCATATTCCCTGGAACCCTGCTACTGGGGATGTCTTGGCATAGAAGTGAAGCTCAATATAACCCTTTAAAATTATTTCACTTCTCCCCTTTCAGTAAAAATTTGAATTAAAGTCTCCATTTGAATTACTGAAAATGTTCAGCAAGACAGCAATAGCCTAGATAGGAAATATCTTCTGGTGAGCAATACAGTATCATGTGCCAATAAACTTGGTGACAAACAACAGTCCACTCTGGGATCTTAGGCCTGACCTGGGAAGTACAAAAAGTGATAACAAAGATTTTCTTTTAAAAGACAATATTAAATTAATTATATGTGAGAGATGTGAAATTTTGACATGCATATGGGATAGATAGAAAAACAGTTTCTTTTTATATCTGTTACAGGCAACCTTCCACCTTTGGGCAGGTTGTTTAACCTCTCCATACTTCTGTTTCCCATATTTAAAATGGGAAATAATTACAGGGACAAACTCACAGGTGTGTTGCTTCGTAACTTTGAGCGTCTGGGATGAAAGGCACTATTGAAGTGCAGAATATGCTCAGGTATCACTTTATTTCTGTGCCAAATGCTTTTCACAATCTGCTTAGTGAGACATTACAGAGAAATAATACCTCAGCTTCCATTTCTGCTTAAAAAAAAATCTCTAAAACAAAGAGAAAGAGAAACTGGTAGCAAATATTAAAGTATTAATTCTGCTTCTTTGTTTCCCATCTAAAATTTGTGGTTCCCTGAAATTCTTGACAGTAATTTGCTGTTCATGGACTTCCTTAGCCACAAGAAGTCTAGCTGTATTTAGTTTCCCACAATGGTCTTTTCTTCCTGGAAGTGTCCAACTATGTTTGAACCAAGAAAGGTTATATAAAACAGACTCCTGAGAAAAGGAGATCCAATAACTCAGCTACACACTTCGCTAGTTTTGCACCTACCATTTGTGTAGTGTGTTCTGAGTCTTTCTCTGGAAAACACCAGTGATTCCATTTTCACCTTTTCCATGCTGTCATAGGCGGCATCCATCTCACACTCCTACAGCCACATGTAAGTAGTCCTGCAGCCTAAATTAACAATCAAGATTTCCACCACAGTCAGTGAAAGCTTTGGGATATAAACCCAAAGAGCAATCTGCCCTATCTGTGGTAGACACCTCTCTCACAACAGGGGGAATCACTGGTCTAACTCATTTGGTTGGTGCTAGGGACAGCTTAGACAGCCTGCAGAGACAGCACAGCAACAAATAATAATAGGAATAAATAAAAGCCAGTATTTAAAACACAGTTCTCCAAACTGCTGAACAGGTCATTATGAATGGGAATGCAAGGAATACACTACAGTTTTGAAGCTTCAGCTTGTTTTTCTCAGCTGCGCTCTTCAATCTACAGCCTGCAGCTCAATTAGAGGCTTCTTACATTTGCTTGTTTCACTTAGTGTGGTGACTGCTACATGATCTAAGTAAACCAGAGGGAAGAATATGGGATGCCTTTGGCTGTCAGGATGCTGATAGAAGAGTGGAGGGAGAGAAGCCTTTGAAATCCCAAGGCGCTATTTCATGTTTGTCATGTTAAGGACAGCTGCCTTGGAGAGCCATGGTGCCATCAGGAACACTTAGGAAATTCCCTGACATGCCTGTACAACATCAATCTTTTGCACATATCAATAGCTGGTTCCTGTGCTATTATTTACAGCCATGTGCTGTCTTGGAGGGGGCCCCTGACAGAGCAGAAGGCTGGTGTTGAGCGTCTCGCTCTCCCTGGCACAGAGCACAGGCAATCTTTGCCCCCTTAGGCGTGCTCGCGCTTCCGAGGCACAGGCTGAAAACGTCTGAGCTGCCGAGTGCGAGGCTGAAGCACAGGGGAACACGTTCATGGCAGGAAGATATGACAAGTGAAACCCGCTGCATTTGAGATGCAAATGGACCTGAGCAGTCCAAGGTGTCACAGGGCTTGGCAGACATTACACAGCCCGCTCTGTGATCATTTGGCACAGCACTGCAGAGGGAAACAAACTTAAAAGCTCAGAGGAGGTGCAGTTTGTTTAAATAATGGCAAGTAATTAGTCTGAAGACAAAATCAGTGATGGCATTTTATAATTACAATTAATTTAAAGGTTAATTTCCTTTGGTGCTAAAGTCTTATTTAAAACATTTACCAGGAAGGGAAATTAGGATGTTACTATCTAGATGCATAGAATGCTTCTGGGAATCCATGCCTATTATCACTAGAAAATTAGGTTAGACTCAAAGTGGGAATTTCAATTCATTTTAGTGTATAATAGATGGTGGTCAGGGCCTTGAGTCAGAAGGGTTGCTCAGGGTAGACTGTATGATTTGCATTTTCTTTGTTTGTGGGATTAATTGCAAATGTTTCCAACAAAAGGGCTGGGTTTATACATGAACAAGCTTGACATGAAAAGAAAATTGGTTATGGATTGCTGCCTTCCTAACTAATAAAGCTGATGTTCAAGGAATCCCTAGGAGATAGGGTTGTGGTATGAGACAAATATATAAATAAAATCACACAAGGGAAAATGGTGGCATTGCTAGCTTCATCTATGATAATTTCTTTTCTCCTTCGCTTGTCTTCCCTGCCACTCCCCTTGCATCCATCACCATCTCCTGTGGGGATTGTCAACCCCAAGTTTAAAAATGTCTAAATAATGTAATGTAAAGCTTGAAGGAAGTAACATTTCCATTCCAGCAGCTTATGACAATGCTGCTTAATAAAATCTGCTTAATAAAATCAATGCATTGTAACAGCCAGGGAAATATATTTACCTTACATATTTTTTTTTTAACTATAGACAACACAATTTTTATCTATTCAAGAATGATGTTGCAGAAGTGTTGGAGAAGATCTGCACATGTCAATAGTGAATGAACTACTAATGCCTTTTTTTTTTTTTAAGAAAGATGCATTTCATTCCCAACCATTGGGAAAATATTCCTCATCATTAATAATTTCTTTCAGGAGAGGAACACAAAGGCATTCAGACCATGAAACAATGTCCCAAGCAGTTGTGTCAAGCCAGTAGCAGAAATGAGGTAGTAGCTAGTGACGGTTCTGATAACAAAAGCTACAGATCATTTGAAGCAATGCTCAGGTTGTTGATGCAGCTGGATAGTGTGTGGTCTTCCTGGACATGGAAATATTGAAAAATAGACAAAGCTCATACTCAAAATCATAAAAAAATTAACAAAACCTGAAACTCTCCACAAGCTGAAAATAGCATGAAAATACTTCCAGGCATGTTTTGTTCTGGTGCTGGTGAAAGACTCCTTTTCAACATCAGTCCTTACCTGTTACTTTGCACTGAACATGAGGGGCTGTCTTTGAAAGACCCTCCAATGGGGAGCATCTCCTCTGTCATCCCCTGAGGCAGAGGAGAGGCAGCTTGGATTCTGAAGAGGAACAGCCTGCAAGTGGCCATGTGGGGCTGCTGCCTCTCTTCCCCACCCTGGTTTCCCACCCTTTGAGGGCAGCTGGCTGCCTTCTTAGAGTTTCAGCCAAAATTAGTGGGTGAACAGCAGGTCCTGGCCATCCCAGCTCACCCCAGGCTGATAGATAGCAGTTTTCAGAGGACTAGTGATGAGCTGCTGTGGGTGGACCAGACTAATTAATTATTTCCAGTGGCCCTAAGAAGGACACCTGCCCACAGCCTTAGTGTCCTTCCTGCTGAGACTGTCAGTGTGAGTTCCTTGGAGTTTCCTACATGCCATGAACATAGCTTTTGTACTAAATTATTTTTATCAGCACGACTCCTGTTAAAGGTTTCCTTATTGCTTTTCCTTTCAAATATCTAGATAGGTCTTCATTAGCATTGGATTGTTAACTTTCATAGATTTGGGCCTTAATTCTCCCCTTTGTTGCACCTACTAATGACTCTTTTTCTCATTTATTAGTGTGGCAGTCACACTTGGAGGCCATTGCCCCAGGCGTTTTCTTTTTCCTTCTTTTTTTCTTTTTCTTCTCTTTATTGCTTGCCCCTAGCAGTGATCTGGCTAAGAACAATTTTTCCTAACGACTCATTTGATAACTTCTACAATAATTCAGTCTACCACATATTTAATTCTTAGAATGACTTGTCAGTCAAAATCTATATTGCAAGGCTCTATTTTTTTGCACAGCACTTAGCGATGAAAATTTGAAAGCAAATGGCTATTATCCAGCAATGTTCAGGTCTATCTAGTTTAGAAAAATATGTTATTCAGACTATGATTGTTCTCTCAGCTTATTATTGTTCTCCTGTTCTCTTAGCATATTATTGTTCTCTCATTCTCTTAGCTGAGTGGAGGTCTTTTATTGATTCTTTCTTTAATAAGCATCAGACAAGCCCCTCTGCAAGTTTATAGACAATCCTTGCAAAGCCTTGCAGAGGTCAAGCAGCAACCATGTTTCCAGGTGTACAGGTTGGCAGGTGGCTTGCTGTATTTTTCAGGTATAAAAGGCAGTGCTGACCATTTCAGTTCAGCATTTCTCATTGCTGCAGCTACACTCCAGTTGTTTCCGCCTGGCCTTTGGTCCTTATTCCTGCTTGCCTTATCTCTGATCCCAATTTCTGCCTTCAGCTACTGAAGACTTGCTCATGCCTCCCAGCCCTTGCTTGGTTATTCCTGACTGCTTTCATCCTGGCTCCTTTCTGCGCAGCAAGGACCTTGGTTCTCATCCTCTCAATGTCGTTCCCACTGTTGGCCAGCCCTGCCTTGCAGAGGCCTTGCTCCAGACCATGGTCTTCCTCATGTCATGGTCATGGTCCAAGAATCTGCTACCAACCAGACACCTTCTCCACCTGAAAATCTGAGACAAATTGTGACTTTGGTCTAATTTTTTGGTCTAATTTCTGGACCCACAGCACCATTCATCTTGGTATTTTCTTCTGGGTACATCTGGAAAGCAATATCTGCATACCTGTTGCTCCCTAATTATAAGGAGCAGCAGGCAGAGATCTCTGCCTGTATTTCTGTGAGGGTGGAAACACCAGATCATGTTTATTAGACTTCACAGACCTGAGTACCTCCCCACCCTTACATCTTGTCTCAAAAGAGTTGATAAAAGACTCAGCCAGAGGATCAGCAGAAACAGAATAAGATGCTGCCTTACACCAACAAGAAACACAGTAAGAGAAGAAAAAAGTGGAGGACAAGGCCCTGTGAAGCAAAAAATTACTGAATAATTTTTATTATTATACAAGTAAACATCATGAAAATAGTGGCAGTGGAGCAAAGTCTGATCTGAGAAACTCCATCAAAATTTGTGTAAGGGCTTCAGCTCCAGTGGCCATCGTAGAGCTCACAAGTGCCATGAGGTTACAGTTTCAAAATCTGAGGTTTTATATTCACCTTGCAAATGGCTGAGCTGAGAGCACTCACAGGCCCTTCATTACTGACTGCTTGGCAGAAATGCTGTTCACTGCGCCACAAAAACTGGACCTCATGTCCAAGTCCTTGTGCCATTTCTGAATCCTCCTGTGACAGTAGAAAGAGCACAGCCTCATGTGCTGGCAGATGTCTCCTTCCCCATGTTTCCCTGGTGTTTGGCTCTGCTGTGGTTTGAGAGCCTAAATCACTGTGTACTCAGCACAAAGACCAATAATGTTTGATTATCATTGTAAACAAACTTTATGGAGATCACATTCAAGCAAATCTCCTCCTGTGTGCTATTTAGTGGAACAGCCACCAGACCATGCTCACAGCATAAAAAGGGAGCAGCACTGAATTGTTTGGAAATGTCTTCACCAAACGGAGAGCTGGGTAGCAGGATACTGGCAAAGCTGCAAGAGCAAAGGTGTCCCCATATGTTCTTTTATATTTTTGCCCCATATGTTGTTTCCAAGGTATTAAAATGAAACTTAATTTTACTCCCCTCCATTTATATTTTTTTTCTAAATTTGGCCAGTTTTTAGCTACTGCTATTTGTGCACAGCTCCCTCTTGCCTCACGTACTCACTTCTAGCTGTACTTTGCCATCTCTCCTTCCTTCCAGCTACACGTGCACTGATGTGCCTTGCTGTGGCAGAGAAGCTCAATTGCAGCACTTCAAAAACCTGCGTCCAGGAAGAGAAATCTTAGGCCTCTGGAGAGAGAGCAGATACATTTAAGACCTTGCAGGTCAGATGTAGAATATGAGCACCATATGTTGTCGCTCTGCTATACCACACAGGAAATATGCCCAGTCATGACATGCACATGCAAGGAGCATCCATGTGCACATGCACATACACATCCATGGTCGTGAGCTCTTTTGTTAAAAGGTATCATCTTTATCATGGGTAATTCTAGGTTTTTTATATTATTTTAGTAGATTCATAAATATATTTAAGGACTACCATTATGGCAATCACTGGGGTCTTTTTTGTGCATCGTATTTTAGTGGTCCTTCTGTATACCGCAGACTTGCAGAAATGAAAAATTAGAAACTCATTTATGCCTCTCATCCTGTTCTGATGTACAGCAGAAACAGTGGGGACTCTGACCATGAGCAGAAGTTGAAACTTCACATTCCTGTGGGTAATTATTGATAGAAAATATGTCCCTACTTTGAGCCATATGTCCTGTGTTACACTTGTAACAGTCATATGTCTGACAAGACCCTTAATACAAACAAAAGAAGAAAATAATCTGAATTTTTTATAACACATTTTACAGATAAGTAGTACTGCTATTATCCTATTCAAGTCCAGCTGAGAAAATAACAATTTCAACACATAATATTTCAAAGGTGTTTTTGAGGGGTCTACAGGGTTGTGTTCTGTGAAGATCAACTAGAAACTTCTCCTGTGGCTTCTGACAGAGCCAGTGCCAGATGGCTCCAAGATGGGCCCACCGCTGGCCAAGGCTCAGCCTATCAGAGATAGGGGCAGGGCCCGTGGGATAACAGGTTAAAGAAGGGAAAAAATTTTGCACAAGAACTTCATATGAAGAGTAGAATGGGAGTGAGAGCAACAACTCTGCAGAGCCCAAGTCCAATGAAGAAGGAGGAGGAGCTGCTCCAGGCACTGGAGCAGAGATTGCCCTGCAGCCCTGGCGCATGGTGAGGCAGCTGTGCCCCTGCAGTACAGGGAGGTCCATGGGGGAGCAGAGATCCACCACAGCCCATGGAGGAGCCCAGGGCAGAGCAGGTGGGTGCCCGAAGGAGGCTGTGACCCTGTGGGAAGCCTGTGCTGAGCAGGCTCCTGTAAGGATCTGTGGCCCCATGGAGAGAGGAACCCACACCAGAGCAGGTTTGCTGGCAAGACACAAGAGCAGTGTTCCTGAAGGACTGCACCCCAAGGAAAGGACCCACTGGAGCAGTTAATGAAGAATCGTAGCCTGTGGGAAGAATTCACATTGGAGAAGTTTGTGGAGGACTGTCTCCTATAGGAGGGACCCACCATTGGAGCAGAGGAAGCATGTAAGGAGTCCTCCCCCTGAGGAAGAAAGAACAGCAGAGAGACAAAATGAACTGACCACAACCCCCATTCCTCATTCCCTGATGTCACTGGGAAATGGAGAAGGCATAGAATCAGGAGTTAAGCCTGGGAAGAAGGTTTAATATTTGGCTCTATTTCTCATTATACTGTTCGTCTTTGGTAATAATTCAAGGCTATCTTGCCTGTGATGGTAATTGCTGAGTGATCTCTCCCTGTCTCTGTCTGGACCCATGAATCTTTTGTTATGTTTTCTCTTTCCTGTTCAGCTGAGGAGGGGAGCAACAGAGTGGCTTTAGTGGACAACAGATGTTCATCCAGGGTCAGCCCACCAAAAAAGGAATTGGATTATGTTTGTATGTTTATATGTGCTTTTACTAAAGGGAAACACAACATGAGCCTCTTGTGATAACAGTGACATGTAAGATGCTACCACAAGTGTAAGATAGAAGAGTCAAAAAAAGTATTTGATGTATGAGGCTAAGGATGGATGCCTTGGTACTGATTCAGCTAATGAGCCTTGTTTTATGCATCTGATGTTATGGCTGCCAGGAATGTATCAGCTGTATGACATTTTAGTGACCTTTCAGGCACAGCCAGGATAAAATGCCTGCAGAAAGGGCAGACTGCTGCATGCTTTAAGAAACTAGCTCAGAGTCCACAGGGAGCTTTTAGCACAGTCTGGACACCACAGGGTTTGCAGTGCTGAGGAGCAGCTGCCATGAAGAAACCTTGCTACAAACAAATTGATGAAATCCTTTTGTATTGGAGTTCACTCTCTATTACCTCCCTTCACCTGCCTTGCAAAGCTTGTTGTTGCCTGTAAGAAGCCATTGTATGTCTCCAGTGAGGTCATGGTTGTACTCGCTGCCCTGCCATCATTTGGTTACACACATGGGAACTTCTATAGTGAGCTGAACACAGAAATGTCTCTATGACCTTGCTTTGTTTGTAACTTGGCAATCTGGCTTACTAACACTCTGTGCTTGCTCTGTACAGCAGGGCAAAGCCATAATGTGTGAAGAGATATTCAGTATGCCTCTTTCCCTCATGCTCACACAACATAATTTTGCTCAAAGAAATCTTTTTCTTAATACATTGGTTTAGCTTTCTGAAAACAGCCCTGAAGACAAGCTTTTGCCCCACATCTGCAAAGCAGAGTGTCTATGCCTGCAGCCTACTAATAATGTTTTATAGGTTGCTTGAAAAAAATCTAGGAAAGTACAGAAGAAATGCAAAGCTGGACAAATGAGTATAAGCAATATCCCTAACATGGCATGTGTTGACAACAGTGAGGCGCTTGATCCAACACAGGCATTTTCTGACTTGTGTTGTCAGGGATCAAGAGTAACAAAAAGAAAAGAAAATTGGGCAAGCAAACAATGAACCATAATTGCAGCAAACCATACGTCCATCGTTTTTTCTCCTGCAATCTCTGTATTTGAATAGAAGGGAGGGCTTCCTCCCAGCCTAGCATTTCAGTAACAAGTATTCTTCATTTTCTGCCTGTAAATTCAGTATGTTCCCAAAGACATGATAACATTTTGATAGAGGTATTCTGATGGTTACAGACATTGATTAAGTGGAAAGCAACAAATAGCATTTGTCTTGATTTTAGCAAGATTTTGACATTATAAAAGGTTTGTAAGAAGTTCAGGAAAGTATTGTCCATATGTAGTCAGCATAGGTGGAGTTCAGACCTGTTTAAAACTCTATTTGAAATGAAGTTATAAAGCATATGGGACATTTCACATGAAATCCCACTGGAACCTCAGCTAGGGAAATAATTATCTTCATTAGTTTTATTAAAAACAGTGAGGATAGAAAAGAGAATGTTTGTAAAAAAATTAAGATTAAACTAGACTGGGAAGGGTACAAGCACTTGTGAATATAGGATTAGAAGTCAAAATAATCTTGAGAAGTGGCTTGAAATCAAAAAGGTGAAATTCAGTTCAGACAAGTACAAAATAACTCCTGTGGGGAAGAATCAATCATCTTCAAATAAAATATGGACTAGGCTAGGCTATAGTTAGTGTCAAAACAAAAAATAAAGAGCTGATTATTAAGCATTTGTATGATGCTGTTGAAAAAAGAAATCGGAAACCAAACCCAAATGACACAAAACAAGAACAAAAAATCCCAACCAAACATACAAAATTCTAAAGCCTACTGAATTATTTCAGGTAATGAACAGAAGACTGTATGGCAATTGTTCCAGTTAGCCCTGCTTTGTGCACCCACTGAAAGAAAAACATAAGTAAACTGAGGAAGGATCTTCAGAATGTAGAGGCTTGGACAACATTAGCTGTGAGAAAAATTTGAAATAACTAGGTTTGTTTAAGCCTGAAAACAATGGATATCATGAAATACTTTTTAAAAAGGTTTAAAAACAGTTATAAGAGAAAAAAATGGCTCATTTTTCTTCATATCCATAGGGAGAAAAGGCCAAAATATAGATAAGTAGTTAATTGAAGGAAATTACATTTAAATTAGACATTAGGAAATTAGGCACAGGGAAAAGCAACACAGAAAGGCTATAGAACCTCCTTCATTGGAGATGTCAGGGATTAATTTAGTAACATATCTTTCTGGGATAGGAATACACATAATGCTTCTACAGGGCACAGAATTGGCTAAATTACTTCTGCAGGGGCCATTCTTGCCAGCAAAGAATGACTTTATAACATATTCAACATGTGTGCAGTTGCAATAGAGACATACTGTACCCAGCCAGTCCAGTGTTTTGGTAGCTCTTTGCTTGCAGAGTGGTGAATGAAGGTGTACAAGAATTTGATTCTTTGGTAAATGTTTGGAATGTCTGAAAATGTATTGATAAGTGTGGCACAAATTGAGGGGTACCTTAGTATTAAAACAACTTTATAAATGCAAGTGTTAAGGAGTACAACCACTGTGGAAGTTTTCAAACCATGTAAATTTACTCTTTTTTTTGTTTGTAACTGTAACTGCATTTTAGATCTACAAGAAGTTGTTGTCTATCAAAGAGCCTTTTTTTTTTTCGTTTGTTTTTTGCTTTCAATGTACACAGAATCAGTCTGTCAGTAGCACTGATTAGACATGTGAAAAATGCACTTCCATACCTGAACTCTTTGGCCCTTTTCTATCCAAGTAAAGTCCAATTCACATCTGCAGTGTAAGAGACAATATTTCAGGGACAAGAAATGCCCCCAAATAACCTTTATAAGCTGATAGTTGAGTCTCCTGGGACAAAGAAAGCAAAGGACAACCTTTTACCTGTGCAAAGAAAGTGTTTTAGCAGAGATATAGGAGTCTTGGGCTCAGATGAGATTGAATTTTCCTGGAAATTGTTTAAAAAAACCATAAGAAGGTCATCAGGAGCTGGCAATTGTGTGAATTAATAAATAACTTCCACCCTACAACCTTCTCAAACTTCTTGCAGACCTTTGAGAGAAATGCAGGTTTCCTTACATCTGTGAAGTTTCATCTCTGAAGCTCAGATAAATTGTTCCGACTTTCTGTCCATGCATTTCAACCCAAATGTCAAAACAGGGAGTCAGAGAAACTTCTGTCTCTCAGACAGAGTTGGATCAATGTACTCCCTTGTCTACACCCTCCACTGAGCCACGGTATGACAGCAAGCCAGACACAGTCAGAAGCAATGCATTCATAAGAATAGATAAATGGTTTTCGGAATTTGTAATGTCTAAATAGCATGTTGTTTTGCATTAGTGAGGTGGTATACTTGAAAAAGAGGGATGTCTACTTATTTCTGGTGGAAAGATGGATGTTATAAATTTTTTACTGTTTTTATGTGGTTTTAAAATTGAATTGATTTTAAAAGTAAAGGAAAAAAAGGAGTACTTTGCCTTTCTTTACTTTTTACTGTTTTTCTGTATCTTCCCAATTAGCTGGTGTAATACTAACAGATTATTACAGGACCTGTAAAAAATAATCTGTGTACTAGGTGTTTCTTGAATGATAGTGCCCACCAGTTCTGAAAAGATGTTGCTAATGAAAGCAATTTCTCCCCTTTCAGTTGATTTCATAGGTGGATTTGACTCCTACGGCTATCAAGGCCCACAGAAGACATCTCATTTACAGCTACAGCCCATGTATATGTAAGTACTTAACTTCTAGGATATTCAGCAGAGTGGCAGCCTGATATTAAAGGATCATTAAGCTGAAAGATAGCATGACTTAAAAATTCAGAATAGTCAGAAGCCTTTTTTGATGGATTGAATTCAAGTTACACTTAGAACCAACATTACTCTTGTGTTGAATTATAATGTGTTCTTAGGGCAGGATATCATGTGTCACAGTTGTTCAAACAGCATCCAACTCTCACCTCATCTTTCCCTATTTTCATTCAAGCAGGTGCCACTCAGAGACAGTAACAATTTGATGTAGAAAAAACACTAATCATATATGCCAAACCTGGGCTGTGAAAAAAAAAAAAAAAAAGGTGGATTTTTATGAAGTTTTATCAAAATTTAAGAAACTTGCTAATTTAGTGGATGCATTTAGCATTTGTCTTACCAGAGCATCTGTTCACCAAGGCACCTCTGTACCTCATTTTCAGTTTCCACATTTAAAAAAGCCAAAACAAATGTAATAACATATGGTTTTTAAAACTGGTTTGAATAGAAGACAGTATTTTACCTAACCATTGAGTGACAACTCTATATTCGAGTGCTGTCTGATATATCTAGGAATTAAATGGATAAACAAATCTCAGCTCATACATGCAACTGGAGTATATTCACACTAGAGCTGACACACAACCATAGACCAGCCCAGGAACAATCGTCTCCAAATATTTCTTGTATTGATGTCAACTGAAATGCAGAACAGTCCTGACTGCCCAGATAAATCTTACCTCACTGCTGCAGCCTTTGGAAATATTTTTTATTTGCTATCAATGCCCTACACACTAAAAGCACAGCACCACACAACTCATAAAGGGGCAACAGTTACGGTTTTTCCTTTGTTTCTCTTCTGAACATTTCTTTTGTGGCAAAGAGCTAAGTTCAAGCAAGTAGTAGCCATCCCAACACACAAGTTCACTCATCTTTGAATGCATTTTCATTTCTCCTGATCAGTGGAATCAAATCTACTAATGGATTTGTGTATTTTTGCATGGAATATTGCATTTACTCCTTTATCAGTGGTACAATCTGTTCTGTGGTGGTGTTTGGAACTGGGCCCTTCAGGAGGTTTGCTAGGAGTTTTTAATAATCCCAAATTACAATAGTGCATATCACCAATGTCGTCTTAACTTCAGCTTCCCATCTGTCTGTGCTCAAGTAAATATTTTTCACCTGCACTTTTGGCACAGTGCTGCGCATTTAGAAAATGTTATTTCCTTCATAGTATTATATGAGGTACATAGGTACTTAGAACAACTCTAATACTATCTCTTTCTCAGTATATATACCTTGTCATCAACATATGGAGCCCTCTAGCTATTATCCCATTCTCTTTATGCTCTCGGTGTTTCTTCCAGAACAGCAGATTGCATTTACTATGCATCTTCATACTGACTGTAAAGAAAGATAGACCTGTGAAAAAAATAAAAAAAGGAAGGCAGTAGTTTTAAGACTGTAGCTTAGATGAAGAGATAGTTGATTAATCCATGTAAACTGTGTTCTCTCTTATTTCAGTGCTGCAGGCACACTGGAGTATAGGTGATTTAGCTGTCTTAACCAAGAGACAGAAATCAGAATGTGAGTGGACATTTTGTGCAATCAACCTGCAAAAGTATTGCCATGTCCCAGCCACAGTCAAATAAAGACACTTCATGTTTCCCTCTGACTGTATAGTGTTTGACAGGGTTCTCTAGGATTGCTACAATCTGTCCTTAAGAAGCTTTTACAGCATTTAGTAATACCTTTCTTTATTTACAGCTGAGGCACACTAGGAACACATGCATATGTATTCACATTGCAGGTGCTCTGTAAACACAGGCAGTCCATTAGGTAGCGGAGTGACAAATTCGAATGTCAAGTTAATCAAGTCGAGGTTTGATCTGCTTGTAGCATTATTTACAGCAATATTATGTATTAAAAATCAAAACATGCTGCTATGATAACAGCAGGCCATACTTGGTATTTTAAAGCTTTATTTATTGAGAGGAAAGGTTTGGTTCCCTATGGAGTTTGTTCCCCAAATATCACCACTGTAAGCCTTCGGAGAGGAGAGGAGAGGAGAGGAGAGGAGAGGAGAGGAGAGGAGAGGAGAGGAGAGGAGAGGAGAGGAGAGGAGAGGAGAGGAGAGGAGAGGAGAGGAGAGGAGAGGAGAGGAGAGGAGAGGAGAGGAGAGGAGAGGAGAGGAGAGGAGAGGAGAGGAGAGGAGAGGAGAGGAGAGGAGAGGAGAGGAGAGGAGAGGAGAGGAGAGGAGAGGAGAGGAGAGGAGAGGAGAGGAGAGGAGAGGAGAGGAGAGGAGAGGAGAGGAGAGGAGAGGAGAGGAGAGGAGAGGAGAGGAGAGGAGAGGAGAGGACTTTACATAGTCCCTTGCCACATTCTCACCACTTTCCAAGATGTAATCATGTCCATCCAGGATACAACTATACCCATATATGTCCATATATCTGTATTCATAAAAACATTTCTAAAACTTTATCAGTTGCTACAAAATGTCTTTGGATTCATAGGCAACAGAACATATATTAGGCATCATCCCATCAAATTCCTGCAGATCAAGAAGATACAGAGATCACTTTTTGTCACCACTGCATGCTGTCCTATTCAGACTCACACTGGTCACGTCTCATATGGAGCTCTGGATTTATTAGAGAAATTGAACAGGAGACAGGTGCCTTTAAATCATCTGATTGCTAATATATGCAGAGGCACAACAGCAGTTTGTTCTCTGTTTGTTCTCCTTTATACATTCACTATTTAACCATTCCTCTGAAGGAATGCTGGGGTTACTCATTGCTAACTGTTAAGACATACTGTTTTGTAACCAGTTTCTTCCTGTGTGCTAAAGTTAGGACTTCATTTTGTTAATGTGGAGGTTATATTGAACCTACACCAACTTACATGTGAAATTATATTGATTTATTCAGACTTCTCATATTTAAATTTCTATTGTGTCAGGACTATTTAATCTAAAGATTTATTATTTTTATTTGTGATTTTCATCAATCGGGCTCTACTTTTAAGAATTTTATTCTAATTCAGTTTAAACACACATAGTCGCTTTGTATGGTGTTGCATCAGTTATGAAAAACTACCCTAAATGAACAGGATATCCAAGGAAAAGAAAAACCTTGGTTTCTGAAAAAGAAATATCTTTAGGTAGTTAATTGAAGTGACTATCTCTGGCTACCTTTAATAGTCTAAAATTATTAAATTCAGGCTCACACTGAAGTTTTTTTCTTTATGTTTTTGGCTTTAAATTCCAGTCACAGTTTTCCTTATCACCTCTTCCAATTTAGTATTTAACTTAAATCAGTTTACTTTTTAAAGTGAAACATATATGCAATTTAAAACTATGTTTTAAATAAAACACTGATGTTTTGGGGAAGAATTCTTATGGTGACATTTCTCTACCTGTTATAAATGGGATTTTTTTATTATTTAAGTGCCAACAGTGTGCTCTATGCTGTACAAGCCAAGAAGCCTAGACAGTCCCTTCAAAACGAATACGCTTTTTGAACAGAACGGGACAGAACCGATGCTCATGTACCTCCTTACAGTGTGGCCACAGCTGATGTACTCAAAAGCAGCTTCCTGGCATTCTGTGCCGGAGATGCCAGTGCTCATTTCCAGACCATGGGAGAAGGACACAATAAGATGGCGGAAATCAATTGTCAAGACAAAATTCTCCTCTTGGGAGGTGACGGAGGAAGGTGACTAAACACTCCCTGACACTGATTCTGCTGCACATGAAAAAAAAACCAGTTGTAGTTGTGGAACAAGACTGCACTGCATGATCACTGTTCTAAAAACAGTAGGAAGGAGGGAGGGGAGAGAGATCTTTCTTTATGTTCTTCACACTGAACTTGTCTGTTCAAGAAAAGAAGAAGTGAAGCAAAAAAAACCCATGCATGTCTGATGTTGATGCCTAATGCACTGGAGAAATTGCTCAAAAGCAGTGCAGCCCTGAAGTGAAGCATGCTTTCCACCTATTGTGAAGCCTAAGAATATTTGCAGTATCTGTACTCCCATGCACCACACAGGCATTTGTCTAGATAACTGCACATATTGAAAGTGCTACCTACTTCACCATTCACTTAAAATATAAATGAAACACACAAAAATACCCATTAAAACTAGCACCTTGAGTATAACCACCATGACACTCTGCAAGTTCATGCAGTACAAATCTTCTGTGTGATTATCTCCTCATGTTTTGGGATTCAGACACATTTAAATAACCTACCACCTAAGCTTTTACTATCAACAGACAATATCTTGTCCATTTTAGACTGAAAGCTTTAGTTACAAAACATGGGTTTGGGACAGCACTGCTAAGGTGCCCAGGCTGTGGCACTTGCACAGGGTCTCTGCTTTGTGAGTGAGCCATGGGCAGCTTTTCCCTGCACCTGCAATCCAGCCTTCTGTCCTCATACCATGTCACTTCTTGGTTTTACAAAGACAGCTACATATCTGATGGATTATGGAAACCAGGTCATATTCCAGTTGACCCATGGACATAGAGTTAAGATTATAATTAAATATAACTCCTGCCTAAGATTGTTTAGAAAACCTTTGCTGACTTCTCTGACAGTGTTCCAGAGAGAGCCAGACAGTTACTTGAGTAAACATTTTGTCTTTCTGTCCTCTTCATCCCATGTGTATCTGAACTGTTACTGGTTTGTGGATTACACTTGCTTGCAGAAGGGCAACAGAGCAGCAGGGCAGGGATCAGAAAAGTATATGCTGGATTATAAGTATTGCTCTTTCTCTGTCTTTCTTCTAGGTCAAAGTAAATATGGGGACTACTCAAGGTGGGCTGGAGGACCTGTTGAAAAATCTCTTTCAGGATGGCCTGGTTCTTCAAAGAGAAAAGAAATCCAATTTTTGTGCTAAAAATAATGTATAAAAGCTGATTGAACAATGAGACAAAAAGCAACAGAGACCTTCAGCCTCTCTTTCTAACAGGTACTAAAGGAGATGCCCCAGATTCCCTCCTTGAGACTCCTGCCTCTCAGCACCCGAGGGACACAGCAGAGGCATTGGTGCCACTTTTTGTCCCTTTGTTTCCCTGGCCACGGCCAGCACTGCCCATCTGGATTAAGACATGAACCCAGCCCAGTCAGTGCTGTGGGAGCCTCCTCCACACTGAGGGCCGCTTTGAGTCTCCTCAGCCAACACAACACTGAAGTACCAGGATGACCTTGCAGCAGAAGTCAACAGACAGCGCATTGTTTGCCCTGAAGGCTGTACAGTTCATACTTGCCTTAACCCAACTGCGTTGCACATTAGAGAAACTACGTGCAAGCTTTCTGAAGTTAACATGCTGCTGTTAATTCTGAACGATTTATAAGTCAGTGGTTTTCTTCTGTTTGGTTTTGCTTTGTTTTCATGTCAGGGAATAAGGCTCTGTTGCTCCATGGCTCCAGAGCAACCAAGTAGAAAACTGCCAGCTGTCTGATAAGTGCTTTACTTTTGGGGCTCCACAGTGGTCAAGAAGCAGTTTATAATGATGGAAAAGAAAAATAAATAAAGAAATAAATTACACCTTTTGGGGGTCAGGGTGGGAAAATGGGTAACAGAAACTAATAATTGAACCTACTGGAAATAAGCAGCAGAAACAGTGCTTCTTAATCCCGCTGGTTTTATTTATCGCACTATAAGTGCTTTTATAGCTATCTCTAAACATCTTTTACTAACTACAGAGACATCTGCAGATTTCTATGAGCAAAGGCCAACAGAATATGTACTAGCTATGTTTACTCTTTTATATCTGATTTCAACTAAAAATTCTCTGTAAGTGAGCTTTTTTTTTTTTTTTTTTCTAATTGCACCATAAGGGATCCACATATTTTATTTCTCGATTTTGGTTGGAGAGGGCAGGGAGGGACTAGTTGAGTTGAAGAAATACTGAAGACCTTTTTGTGGTATATTTGGGGGATCTGTTGTGTGTTAGAACGTGTATTTTATCTTCCTGTATTATTGTGGCTGAAAAAAACCCTCTGTGCTGTTACGTAGTTGGCAACAAGATGCCTTTGGGAATTTTGCTAGTAGGTCAATGTGTATATGAAATACTCTGAACTCCTAGGAACATATGTTTTATTCTACATCTGATCTGTATTTTCAAGAACGTAGATGGCTTTCACTAGGAAAACCCAATATTTTGCTCAGGTTTTTCAGAAACTTGGATTGTCATTGTTTCTTTGCTCAGACCTTGCATAGACAAACGCACGCACCTACCACACCTGAGGTGACCACGTAGCTTTTGAGGGCAAGAGGGAAGGTCAGGACTTGGAAATGCCCGAGGCACCCCTGGGCAACTCCCTTTTCCCTGCTGGCCAAACCCTTGCTCCAGAGCCTGTGCACTCACACCACTCACCCATCCCTGTACAAGCCAGTGCCCTTTGCTGTGTCTGCATGGATGTACAGCGTCACAAGCAGCAACTCTGGACAATGACAGAGGAACAGGCATTCACCAGTGAAAACAAGATACAGGACATGGTCAGGAGCTATACCTACATTGATTCAGTGAGATTTATATAGATATAGCTAGATATATATATATGTAAGTGTGTGAAGGTGTGTGTATGTCTATGTATATAAAATACACAGGACTAACTATTTTTGGAGGCTGCATCACCCAGGAAGATTCTGATGCAGTGGACCAAGGGTTCCCATCTCAGATACTGCTGGGAATTTCATGCATGAAACATGAATGTTCCCTAGGCCTGATCCTGTAAAGCATTCATTGCTGATTTGGATCTCAAATTTTAATTTCCATACTTGAGTACCTGAAAATATGAGTTCCTACTGGGTAGAGATGCTTTTCACCCCCTGGAAACCCCACACAACTTCCAAGTGACAGGCTGAAATTTCCCATAATTTGCAAAACTAAAAAAGTTTCTACTTTTATGTAGTATTAAATATAGCAGATATATAGTATTAAACACAATGAAGAGGTTTAAATGGGATGAAAATGTCATAACAGGTTATTTTATCTTTTCCTGTATACCAGTTAATCAAAATGATATTTCTATAAAAATCATTTCTTAACATGAAAAGAAACCAGTTAAGGCACCTAAGCAGCAATCCAATTTTCAGAAGATAATTTTTCATACCTTTCAGTGATTTCCCATGGAACAGTGGCTACTGGTAGTTAGCAATTTTAGAAGTCAGACAATTTAATGAAGTGTCTACACGTAGCTTATAGGCCTGATTTTAATTTAGAAAATTTTGGCCTTAATTTCTCTGTGTCTTAGTCTTCCCATCCATACTACGGGAATAATATGTGCCTCACAGGTTTTTTGTGAGGTCTGAATTGTTAATGTTTGTAAAATGCTTAGGAAATAGGAAGCACATCTAACTACTATGGATTGCAATATTAATGTGTATTCATATATTACATATAGAGTAGATACACACACTCACATACTCACATACACACAGTATATATATATATATATATATATATATATATATATATATATATATACACTTACATACCTATATGAAGTTGGTATTCATAACCCTGCTTAAGTTGCAGTTAGAGCACCACCATTAAAAAAATTAGGACTGTTGACTACTCAACTAAATGATTAGTGGACAGATCTCTTCTGGAAGCAGTTTAGAGCACAGTAATGTGAGAATATCTGGATGGCATTTTTGACTTGTACAGCTGTATCCTCCTCAAAATCCAGTAAAGAATGTTATTTTTCTAGGCTGGGCTTTTGTTATAAACTAAAATATTCAGAAGGCAAGAGATACAATCCAAATGTGTCTTTTTTTTCTTTTCTTTTTGGCATTTGTTAATTCTGAATGTATTTTTAACAAAAGTGATTTTTTTGACTTACTAGTGTAATTTGCATTAAAAAAAAAATAAATGGAAAAAATATAGGTTTCCAAGCTATTCATGGCCCCCTTCTGCTATTCAGAATTTACAGGAAACTCAGAATTACTCTTCCCAGCTGAGCAACAATGCAGGATAAAGAATCCTATTACATTTACATGATGACAATCCCAATCTGTGCAGTGCATGGATGTGACAGCACTGAATAGAAATTGCTAGGTCATGACACCATTTTAACGCTGTCATATGTACCAGGTATTTTCATTATCACTGACACTAAAAGGTTTCTTATACAAGGCTGACTGCAACAGACTCTTTACTTAGAAAACAGGGCTGGTTTTGCCCACTCATCAGGAATTTTAAGCCCATGATAGGTATAGAGCTGCCAACAGTGTTAAGTATTGCAAAAATAATACTTGTTAAGAAGGAGCTGTGTAACATGGATATTTCCTCTTTCGTATTCTTTTATATGCTATTTATTGTCCCTACACTGAAATGATGGAATCCGGTCTTAGACAAAATGTTTATAGAGCTCACATATATTGACAACTCGCCTGAGGTCATTTAATAAAGGTGGAGCAGAATGATATACATTTTGAGGTATTCGGTCATGCTCTCTTAGGATGACTCCTTAGAAAGAGAGTTCTTTTGTTAGGATTTTTTAGGCCTTCATAATAGTTCAAGTGATACATTTTAGTCAGATATGGAGAAGTGGTTTGTGCTCCATTTGCTTAATCTAAGTACTGTTTACAATACTCCACTGCTGCACAGCATTTTGACAAAGTCTGGCACAGTTATATAGTAAGCATTTACAATATAGTTACGTATTGATTGATGAATGTCTCCAGATAGGAATGGCCATTAACTCAGTGTCTGAAGCCTTTCATCACTTGCATGCTCACCTTCCATTTGAGCAAATTGATAGTAGCCAAAGCAATACACCACACTCCATGAATCACTCCACCTTGTAACATTTTCATTTCCAGTCCTCTGTTTTATTTTTAAATGCAAATACTAAGAGGAGAAGGACTTCTCACAAAGATGGAAAGCCCCGTGAATAGTCTATGTGCATGTATTGCTTGCTGACTGTCTACTGATGAGTAGTTGAGATGAAAGTGATGGACTTCTTGAGTTTGTTTCTAGCTATTCTGAATCTGGCTTCTTCCCAGAACATGTGGGTTGACAGCAGACACTAAAGGTAAGCCAGGTGTTGTTGAAGAACCAATGCACAGCAATACTGCAGACAGCACAGTGTCCACAGCTCCTTGGAGAAAGATTAAGACAGTTGTTAAGCTAATTGCTCTGCTTCAAGCGATGTGCAGTATTAAATGCAATTACAATACACAAATGAAACCACCCTTTAGACTGCAATTACTCATTCACATACAGAAGTAGCGCAGCACAGAATCAACCAGTAAAAGGGATCTTCCTCCTGTAGCCACCAATATGCTTCATTTCCTGACATGGATTGGAGAAATCAGTTCTGTTTGATCCCAGGTCCTGGCAAGTCCGTCTGTTCAAACCTTCAACAAGAGAAGCAATTACAGCTAGTTAAAGCTGAGACCTTGGTATAGCTGAGTGGTTTAGCAAGATATTGTACCAAATGTGAAGTTCAAAGTAGCACCGTACATACATTTGTAGCAAATCTCTCTCCATATGTACAAAAGAAGGGTCTTTTAAAAATGCACTTTTCCTTTATCTCTCAGAAACCAATTGAAACAGATTATGTCTTTTACAAGTGTCTTCCAAAATCCTGCCAAGATCATAAAAGACATTTTTTAATAAAAAATCCAGTAAAAAATCCAATCTTTCTGCTCTCTGTTGAGTAGAAGACTTAGCTCTTGGGACTTCAAAATGCCTTGGGATTATTATTTTGGATACATAGAAGCACTATGAAACATGAGAATTGAAAAATAAATGTTTGTGGTCATCTATGATTCAAAATTAAATCTCTACAAAAGCCATGCTTCTTCATCCACCAATGGAAAACGGTCTTTACTGCCATCTGGTACCTTATCATTTTCGCAGCTTTGCCTTTGTCCTGATGGGAAATAGGTTATGGGGAGTTTAAGGTGAAGAAGCTTGTTTACATTCAGCATGTGCTCTCCAACAGCCTCCAGTTCTGCCATGCAGATGTTTCACACCTAGCTAATTTCTTTCTCTCTGTCACCATCTTCTTGTCCCATTCTCACTGTCTCTCTTCCTGAACACAACCCCAGATGCCCTCCCAAAATTACATACTGCTCTTTGTCACGCCCATTGTTTCCAGCTCCCATAAAGGTGATGATGGCAGTTGTGGAGGATAGTGTCACTAAGGATGTGTACAAAACAACAAGAAGAGGAAGCACAAGGTTATGTACATTCTCAAAAAGCCTCAGACAGGGAGACATTTAACTGAATGGTAAAGCAGCATTACAGAAGCCATGAGACACAGCAAGCCCTGGTAGGAATCATTAGCACATGTGCAATTACATTTGCTAAAGCTATAGCTCACTGAGTACACAGAAAGTCATAAACATCCAGAGCTACAAAAGGCACAGGTGAATTAGAAGAAATTGATAAAAAATGTTTATGAACACGTTTACTGGATTAGATTCACATTTCATTTTCTTCAAGAATTTTCTCCGGATTGTGTTTTTTCCCCTTGCAAACATTTAGATAGTTGATTTCTATGCATGCAGGTGAATATTTTGCTCCTAGGAGAGCATGTGAGTATGTGCAATTGCTTTAATTTGCATAGGGTTTTCCATATTGATGCATCTGTGTGCATTTGTGCTAAATGTTGGCTCAGTTCACTCAGTCACACATACATGCACACATACACACACCTGTTAGGTGGCTCTATTTTATGGTGGAGATACATAACCACACACAGTCTCTCTCCTTTTCTGCTTAGCCTTTCCTATCCCTCCTGTCGAGACATTCAAAGTGCTAAGTGTTTATTTTCTAGACAAGTATATAGTACACAAAAATTATTTCTGATAACTACTGAATGTACAAGCATGGTCCAATCTATGAATAGAGTAAATAAGACAGTCCTTCCTACAAAGGGTTTATGTGATAAATAAAGTTAATGAGAACATTTCAATTAGGAAAAAAAAAAAAAAAGAAAAATATGATCTCACAGTCCCACTCTGCTGTTAAATTTCAGTTCATCGAAGAAGTGGATGACAAAAAAAATTCAGAAAAAGGAAAAGGTGATATGGTTATTTACAGCATTACACACAAGAATTAAGTAAAAGAATCAGCCAATTATATCTTACTAGGGTATCCAGTTAATTTATGGTAGCTCCATATGGATACATTATATCTTATCTTACATTTTAAAGGCATTTAAAACAGTAGCTATGGAAGAAGAATAAACATCAATGGGACTGCATATTGATGCAATCACAAATGGTTGATGGATTGATTCAATTAATCAGTGACTCATTTCTAAGAGTTCTACAGGGATTTATTTACCAAACACTTACATTGTTTATTTTGCTCTCTGGATGGTTTGTATAATGTCATTTTTCTTCATTATTCTTCTTGTTTCATTCATCAGTTTCTGACAAATGTTTTCATGCTGATATGTGGCATGTTAGGCATGTAAATTATCCACATTTACTGATTTAAAGCAGTACACTTCAAACTCTCGGGAGCTGAGAAGTTTTGTTTGTTTCCCTCAGTTCCTGAGAAACACTAGCCATCTACAATTAATATAAAGATGTGTTTTCCATTTAATTTTTGCCTTTAGTGTCTGATCAACATGGCGAAGATGTAAGTTCTTGTCTACTGTAGCCTCCTGCTTAAACTTTAGACAGAAACTTACTATGAAAAACATTTTGAACAGTCTTGATGGTAAATAGAATAACTGTTCCCTCTTTGGTTTTTCCTTATATTTTGTAGTTCGAATCCAGGAAAGCAGTGCAAGAATGTTTTAAGGAGGTCAGGAGTTTCACAATGTTTTCCACAAGTTTAGATAAGTTTTTACAAGGGCAAGAAGTGATAAGGCAAGGGGGAATAGCTTTAAATCTGAAAGAGAGAAGCTTAGGTTAGATATTAGGAAAAAATGCTTTCCTTTGAGGATGGTGAGGAACTGGAACAGGTTGCCTGGAGAAGTGATGGATTCCCCATTCCTGAAAGTGTTCAAGACCAGGTTGAATGGTGAGTGAATCGGCACATACAGGAAACCAAAGGCAACCATCAAACCACAGCTGAAATGCAAACTGCATTTATTTAATTGCCTTGCTCACAATGCCAACCAGCAGAGACACACAGGGACACAGGCTCCATCCTGCTTAGTTCATCCCAGCAGGTTGCAGCAATCTGGTCTAGTGAAAAGTCTCCCTATTCATGGCAGGAGTTTTGGCAAATCATTCCATTATTCTATGATTTTCTGTTTTAATATTGTCGCAGTATGTGCTTCAAAGTCAATACATAAAAATGGCCAAATTAGGACAAGTTACAGATTTCAAAATGGCAGATACTAGGCAAAACAGGGGTCTGTGAAAGACGAAGAATTGAAACCAAAAGGAAAACATTCTTTGAAAGTGCTGAGTCTCATTTGGGCAAATATTTTTATTTTAAACTCTCAGGAACACTGAACAGCTTTTTTTTTTTTTTTAATTAACATATTCATTGGATAAACACATGCAGCCTGTATTTCCTATGATTTCCAGGCATCTTCAGCAGTGGTCAAATTCTTACTTCACTTTTAGGTGGCTAGGAACAACTTCTTGGGAAGAGTGAAAGTTCACAGACCCAGTGACAAGAGCCCTGGCAGTCTGCATCATGTGACAGCCTTCCCCAGTGGATTTAGAAAACTCCACCCTACCTATTAAACCTACTATAATAGACAGATGGCGACAGACATCTCTTAGTGATAGCGGGTGACACACATGGAAACACAGGACATTCCCTCTGAATATCAGCAAACTCTTTGTTACTGTCAGAGTCACCAAGCACTGTCACAGATTGCCCAAGGAGGTTGTGGGGTCTCCATTCTTGGAGGCTGCCAAATCATGACTAAACTTGGTCCTGGGCAACGTTCTGTAGGTGGCCCTGCATGAATAGGGCTGTTGGACTCGGCAATTACCAGATGCACCGTCCAGCCTCAACCATTCTCTGATTCTGTGATTTGCCTCTCATTTAAGCTACATGTTTCCCCCATTGGAAATACTCCTAGCATCTCAAAATAATGCAAAAATCTTCCTTTTTGGTCTGAGGTAGTCACAGAATTAATCTTTGGAGTGAAAACAGCAGGTCTGCATATTTAAAGAGAAAAAAAAAAACACATCAGTTTCTAAAATGCATTGGTTATTTTTTTTCCCTTATTTGAGTCTCCTATAGTTGGCCAGTTGGACAAAATCTCAGCCCCGATAAGGCCAGTGAGAATCTTGCTGATTGTTTCAAGGAGATTTCAAGATCTCATACTTGTCATGAAGATGTCTGAATATTTGCTTTCCTTGAAAAACAAAAACTTACTACCATTATCCTCAATAATTTTAAATGCGCTACAAAAATTGAGATTTTTTTTTTCCCTTTTCATGCCCAGCATTTGTGAAATACATAGCCTGGTGATATAAAAATTTTATCTATACTCATTTGTGCTGACCCATATAACTTGCTCATTGCCACATTTGTGCCAGTAAAATCTTTCTATCATCCCCACTCCTCTGTGTATTTCATTTAATGTGAATGAATATCACCCAGGGTATTAACACCCTGCAAAATATGAGCATTAGGGAGAAATCAAAGGACATCTGCATAGCTATTTTGCCAATGTGATAGTAGGAATCTGCTACATAACCTCTTTTCCCTTTATAAATACATGTTAAATATTAGTTGTAACCCAGAATTCTCAGTATAAGTATTTCACATCCTTCTAGCTTCTTGCTCAGTTGCATAGAGCTCCTCAGACTTGATAAGATTTCCATTGAGCAAACTAATTCAGTAGCAGGGAAATTTTTGCACATAAGCAGAAAGATAAAGCACCACCACAGAAGACAGTCTAATAATATCCAGTGCTTCTAGAAATCCAATACTTTTGCCAAAGGCATTTCTCAGTCTGGAGTTTCTCCTGTGCAAAAATGCTTCTTGTTCATTAACTTACAGCCTGAAATGTAGTTCCTGACAAAACTGTGTCTGAGTGAGACTCCCATCCTGGCAGTCACTGATGTGTACAACCCATATTCTGCTTTGTGAAAGGATATAGATGAGAAGCTAGCACTGCTCCGTCAGGCCTGTCCCCTTGAGCTTGTCCTTCTCACACCTCAGGTTGTTGCCCACCAACAGTCTCAGTTGTCATGGCATGTTGAGTTATTGAGCTGAACCACTGGTGAATGCCAATTAAATTAAGGAGGGTCTCCACATCCTTAGTGGAAAAGCATCCACTATGCCAGTGGTGCTGTGCCACCTGAGCAGGGACAGATCTAGGCAAAAATGGTGTAGAGAATCCTTCAAGCAGGGGCAGCCAGGAAGGGCAGCAACATCTATGTCCCTGCTCCCAGCTTCTGCCAGAGCCCCAAGAACTCCCACTATCTGTGTTAGCTCCATCACCAGTAGCACCCAGACCTGACCAATGGTATCATCCAAGAGGTCGCATCCTCCTGGCACCAGCAGGAAGAACAAGTCTGCATCTGTAGGAATCACTTCCAAAGTCTCTGTTTTAACTCAGATCGTGTCTTTCTTGTAAAAGAAGAAAACAGACTTTTGTCTGGCTACAGTTTTTACATTTGAGGTGGCAAAGTCCTGCCTTGCTTCAATTTGGTAAAGAGCAAGTTCAGTTAGAGGAGGTAGTTTTGGCAAGCACAGAAAATGCTCCTTTTTTTTTGCATTAGGAAAGCTATAGTTCAGGTATACTTCTGAAAAATAAATTATAGGTAAAAAAAGATAATTCGCTGTTTGAACTTGAACATATTCAAGCCTCCTTTATCAATGTGAAGACATCCGGAGTCATGTGCATGGTTATTTAATGTCATTATTTTTATGAATATTTATTGATTATATTAAAATTAATACATGTTACCTGTAGAAAAAGCAAAGGAAATAGCAGGGAAAATTGACATGAAACTATTCTACAATACCAGCATACTGTTAAATTAACCATCAGGATCAATCTCAAAAACTATCTCCAAGCTCAGGCCTATAAACCACTTACACTACAGAAAAAGCTCCTCCTTCCTCAGTCCTGGAAGTCATACAGTTATGGCCAGAAGCTCTGTTAATCTCAGGTTTTTAAATTATACTTAAATGACTGACTGGTCACTGTCCCAGATCATCTCCCAGTCCTATCGCCTTTACTTTCATTTGCACTCATAAGGGCCCCAGGTCCGTGAAATGGAAGTTCATAGTTCAATTTTTGTCCCCGAATTATTTGCTTTTCATTTGTATAGTCCATAACAGAACCTGGAGAAAGAGCAGGTAGATTCCTAGAAGGACTTGCTGAAGAAATACTGATGGTGGAGGGCCACTCAGGCTGAGCCTTCTCAAACATTTTGGGGCTGCTTGCAGTTGTAATGAACTGGACTCATCAGCCCAAGCCATTCCTTCAGCCACCTCATTTCTGTGGTGTTTGTGAGGAGAGTTACCCTTCAATCAGACCCCCAGTTTGATTGAAAGTCATCAGATCTTAAACTCTTCTTGGGTATTTAGCTTCTTGGGCCTTTTTGAATAGCCACTAATGTTTATTTTTACTTTCAAATTCCTCTGAAGTGGAATAAAAGGACCTTTGAAAATCAGTGCCTTATGATTAGACCCTGTGGACAGGTACGCTTTGCTCATCAGGCTAGATAAATTCAGTAATTTGATTCAGCCCTTGAGTTTCAGGTCTCCACATGTATTACAGCCTGCTAATTTCCCTGTGATTTTTCACAGCTTTTATGAACAAAGAAATATAAACTTCTTCCACATCTGCTCTGATACTGTTTGAGTTCCTGATATAACGGATGCATGTCAGTAATAACAAAAATAGCTGATCTGTGAAAGCCCACGCTCTGTGACAGTTTGTACAATTTTTTACCCTCAAACTCCATCACTTCAGAATCCTTTCCTCTCCCATCTGTCCTAAACAAGTGGGAGAGGCTTTTTGCTAGAAAATGTACTTTTTTAAGTACCTCTCTGGAGGACAGCATAACAACTCTGCCTTAAGAAAAATGCTCCTAGTCCTTCCCGTGTGTCAGAATGGAAGCTGCTACTAATTATAACTAAGATCCTGTCAGTTATCTGAATTCACTGGCAATTCTCATAAGATTCTGAAGAAAGTGAGTAAACACATTAACAGGAATGTGCCAGCAGCAAGACACCATAATTCCCTTCCCAGCTCTCTAAAACCGACAGCGGGCTCGCAGCAGCAGCAGCAGCAGCTCAGTGCTGCAGCCCACGGAACACCTGGGGCCAGTGCAAGCAGCCTGACCCAGGCTAGCAGCTGTCTCCAAACAGGCACATCCATAGCAGGAGAGCAATGTAATAGCTGACAATCTTCCTGACAGGTCTGGAATATACTGGAGATTTGGACAACAGTGGGGAAAATCTGTCACTCAGGCTCTTTTTCCTGAGGAGCTAAGGGAGAAGAAAACCCCTTAAGTAAAAAAGGGTGTGCATTAAAATGTGGCACCAGCCTCCCTGGAAGTTTGGGTATACTGGGTTATGCCATGTTCTCTGTTGAATCCAAAAGAACAGAAATCTTTCTGCTGAAATACCAGATGCTGCTAATATTTCCATAGAGCAAAGTCTTCCCTAGGGACCATTCCTGCTACCCTGGGCACACAGGGCAAGTGTGCAAACCAAAAAAGACTGCTTCTCATGAAATAATAACCACCTTTGCTAGTGGAGCCTCTTGTGCCTTTCTGGAAGTGTAAATAGCCCTTCACAGGAGCAACTGTAAAACGCGCCCATCTGAAGATTCCATCTGAAGATTCCTGCACTTGCTAAAGGAACACAAAGGCAGCTTAGGGAAAACAAGAACCTGATCCTACTCTCAGTAGGAGAGCAAGTATCCTCCTTCTTCAGGGCTTTTTTATTATTATTCATAAATAACAACAGGTGCAGTAGCCGATTTCTTTTTTTCCAAAATACACAACAATGCCCTTTTGGAGAAGGTTTGAAAGACGGGATTTTTCAAGCCAAATGCGACCACGGAACCACTCTGCTGGGTGACAGAGCACAGCAGCTCCCTTACCCTTTCTGGGGTTTGATACAGCTCACATTCCTGCACAGAGGGCAAGAGAAGAGGAGAAGAGGGAGAAGAATAGAAAAGATTAACAGACATTGAAGAATGCAGTATATTCAGTAAAAGCTTAATGAGATAATCCCATGGTAACAGTCAGGTTTTGGCTTTTGTGCACAGCTATCTGCAGAAATGCTACCAGCACATGGCTTGTTTGCTGCTGACACTTTCTGTTAAAGAGGGAAAAATCAGTGAGAAGGTCTGGATTACCCACAGGCTTGGCAACAGGACCTAAATCTAGGGTAATGGTGTGTGCATGGTGTGTACTCTGGCGGCCTGGAGAAAATGGTCTCAAGGTGTCTGGTAGTATGTACTATAGCTGTAGTATGGTTTGGGGAGTTAAAATTGAAGATAGAGAGCCTAAACTGATTTTACAACAATAGGATTTTTTTTTCTTTCTCAAAGAGGACCTGACAGCTTTTGCAGGGTCAAAATTTAAATAAGCAACTTCAGAATCCTTCAACATTTTTTTACAGCATTTATAGTATTTTTTTTCCCACATATTATTCCCACCATTTAATATCAGGTACCAAGTCATTTAATAGCTGTCTGAATGCAAATTCCAGAGTATTTTCTCTTTTATTTCTCATCTTGAACGGCCTAACTTCATTTTAACTTCCATCTAGATTAGTGTCAGTCTTTAGTCTTAACTTTTCTGAATATAATGGAAATCAACAGTGTTGCATAGGAACAAATAACTAATCCATGCAATGACAAACTCAGAACAAAGGTCCTCTTCCTATTTCTCTTGGCTGTGACGGCTGACACTGCACTGGCATCTGGAACAAGTGATTTAGGATCAGATTATCCTGAAAGAAGTGTAACAGGATTTCAAATTAATGAAAACTTAAAAAACCTTATTTTAGTAGGAACGCCAGCTTGGCACATGCTGATAGTGACCAAGAAGCATTATTTAAGGGTTACTCACAATTATTCTCCTGAAAAAGTAGTGTTACAGATATGTAATGTCTGGTATTGCTGCAGTACAACTGCATTCTGTCACACGAGGTTTGCAGATGCCAGCCCTCACATTGCTGTAGATGAACTCCAGTGGCACATATTAGCTTGGGAGTTGGAGAATCTTAATGCAGCACATGGGAGTTTGGGGCATTCTCTCCCTGAGGAATTTGCAGTCTTCACACATCCATGATGGGTTTGCAGGTCTGAGTCACAGCAGTGAGTCATGCTGTCAGCTGGTAATCAGGTGTCAGTCAGTACAATACTCAGCTTCCAGGCCATCTATGCCTGTCCCCACTGCTTGATCTCCGTTTGGCTGAGAGCAGGGGCTGTTTCTAGCCACCAGCTTGGTAGTCCTTGTTACCCGTTTTGATTGGTTAGCAGAGAAATGTCCTAGCTACAATCAGCATCTTCCAGGAACCTTTCAAAACCTGAAGAGGAAAATAGTTAATATTTATGAGGCCAGCCTGAAATAGCTTCTGAAATGGAAGAAAACTTCACGAGGAGACATTTTCCCTAAATTGACAGGAAAAAAAAGTCAGGGAACTACTTATTGGCTTTGAAACTCAGTACAAAGAAATGAAATGGTAGCACACCTTAAAACTGCTTCATGTGCTGAGTCTGGGCTGTGTTGTTTGGTTTGCTCAGCTGGCAAAGCTGACATGACAGTTTCACACTCATCAGAATTAGGGCCTAATTCCTTAGGCAGACCACCTCTCTTGGGTGTTGTCTTTCCAAATAAGACTGTAAGCTGATGTAAAAGAATCTGCTACGGTGTCTTTTTATTTGCAAAGGATCACTTGGACTGGAAGTGCACTGTTCTTTTATCCTATCATTTGCAATTTTAGTACTTAATTAAAATGATAGCAGCCCTGAAGTTTCTTGTCAGTAAAAGGCTGTTTGTCACAATGTTGGCCTCTGATATGTAAAGGCATTTCAGAAACCAAATGAGAAACAGCCCTGGGCAACTTGCTCAATGTCCCTGCTCAGCCATAGATTGGAGTAGCCCATCTCCAGAGGTGCCTTTGTACCTCAGCCATTCTGTAACTCAGGCAAGTGTGGCGTCTTGCTGAGCTGCAGCAGCCATTCTTGTCAGACAGTAAACAGAACTTTTCACATAAGGCAATCATGGCCCTTCTTACAAACTCAGTGTCTCTATACTTCTCTGTTACATAAGATTAAGCATGCACAATTGAAAAACATGCTGTTCCAGAATCACAGCTTGTAGAATACTGAAATCAGTATGCAGCTCAGTACCTTCCTTGAATGCATAAATGGTGATACGAAAAAATTCAAGATGTAGGACAACAAGGTGTCTGGAATAGAGAGTACCCAAATGCTGCCTGTGAGATTTGGAGGACCTTATCACAATGAATTGCTAGATGTTGAGCTCCTGTGTAGGATGAATTCTCCTAGACACCCTGAGGAGGTGGTTGGTGCTGCTCTTTCTTATGAAGGGTACCACAAGTTCGTTAAGACCTTAGACAGGAAGGCAAATACTAGGAACAAGACATATGCATGGCAGAGGAAGAGCCCTAAAGAGTGAGGGAGCTTTAGATCAGGTGGAGACACAGGTGAGAATATTACATATCAAGAAAAAAAACTGGTCAGTTTTTACAAGATCAAACCACAAGCTAGTTCCCCCTTTTCTTACCCAGATGCAGAGGGACACAGCTTCCATTTGAGTCTGTGTAACAATGAAGTGCACTCCTTCCATGGGGAATACAAGCCCAGGCATTGGACATGCATTTAGGAAGCTTGCTGTGTAGAGTAAATATCTCATGTTGTTAGTGAATGCATCTTTGGGGGTCTCTGACCATAAGCTCTGTATAAATGTTTCCATAGGGAAGATGAAACTCAAGAAAATCACAGTATCTTAATCAGGATTAGGATGCTAGGAATCAATATGGTTAAGCCAAGAAGGGAGACACCTCAGCATATGCTGTAGAAGTCCCCTAATTTTTAAGTTTGAATTTTTCCCACACCTTGGGGAAAATCTTGGTCTATTCTGCACATTCATATATATAGTCACTAGGTTAAACAAGGCTGTGAGCTGTGTTGCTTCTCCCAGAGGTATCTCTGTTATGTGATGGGAATCACCTTCCACACATAACAGAGCCTGTGTGGTCAACACCTACCATACTCATACAGACACAAGTGGGTCTTAAGCTTCTTTGATTTCGCGCAGAGAGCCTCCTTTGGCTCAGAAACACCCAGCCCAGGGTGTTCAGTTATCTCACTGGAGTGGCACTGTTTCTTATAATCCTCTTTTGAAAGGAATTTTGTATACTGGCACTTTTATCACCAGTAGTATTCCTACTTTTTTCCATCTGTTCACTCAGCTGCTTTATTTCACCCTGGTGTGAGGTTTCAGGAAGGAAAACAGGCTTTTCACAGGGGTTACATCTTTGCACTTTCTGCTTGCCTGTGAAGATGAAACGAAATGTTTGACTCCAGAAGTGTGTTTTAGCAGCTTAATAAAACAAAAGGCGTAGCACTCTTGACCACCTTGAGCAGTTTCAAAATCTGCTGGCAGAGTTGTGTGCTCTTCAGCCAGCCACAGGGAGGGTGAGGAGAGCCAGTGGCTGCCTCTGCCCTTCTTGGTCTGTGTGTGCCTGCACATAAACCAAGCACTAATGCTTGGAAATTTTTCAAATATACCCTGTGGCTCATTGTGTGAAGTGAGGTTGTTATTGCTGCTTTAGCTCATTAACATCGCCTTTGTGTCACCCAGTCCAGAGATCATCAGTATATTGTCTATTGGAGCTGCCTCAAACATATTTTTGTCATAATAATCAGTCTAAGGATATCCTCTAAATCAGTTATCCATTGCTCTTGGGCTCTTTAAAGTACATCATCTGTTAGTATAAGAGCCTCTGCTTCTGCCTCTAGCAGTTTTCATAATGGAAGTATCTATTAATTCACTAATGCAGATCAACGTATCCAAATGTTTCAGATGCTATTATACACATATTATTCCCATATGAAAAAAATCTAAAAATCATCAGCAGTGCTAACCATGTCTTATCTTTCATGCACATTTCAAACTGGTAAAGTATTTCTGACTTCATACCTCCGATAACATCATTGTCTGATCCATAAGTCTTTGCAGATGCCTGGAAGAAACTTTCTTCAGTGTCACTGCTTTCGTTACATTCATATTCAAGCTTAACTTTGTTTTTTCACACTCTTGAGATCCTGATAAGACAGGAGAATTTGGTTTTGGACAAAATCATGACATCCTGACCTATTCCTTTAAAAAATTAATCATATTAATGTTCTCTATTTTAATTTAGCATTTCTCAATTTTTGGGGTTTTTTTTGTTTTGTTTTTGGGTTTTTTTTTGTTTTGTTTTGGTTTTGGTTTTTTGTTGGTTTTTTTTTTTTTTCTTTGCAGACACCAGCTCATGCTGCAGGAATTTCTCTTCTGGGCTTGTGCTTCACTTTGAAGTCATGCCTTTGTAGGTTTATGATCATGTGCAAAGTCTAGATGGTTTGGAAGCTTAAGATTTGTCAAAAATATCCCCTAAGGTTTGTAATCTATTTCAGCTATACTGCACAGTATGTACTGACATCCAGTGCCAGTGGTAAATTCTTTTCTATTTGAGTATAATTTTCCTGTGATAGTTCTATGCTCTCAATCCTTATGCCCCCAAAGTGTCTTCTGTAAAATACTGCTTTGTCCACTATTTACAGCTTATCTACCCTTTCAGTGTTGTGACCTGAATTTCTAGGAACATACCCTGGAAAACATCCAGTGAGTTTGCTGCTGCCATTTATTTGTTTGTTGCTGTAGTTTAAAAATGATGCAGCCCCTGTGTTCTCACAGTTCTCATCAAATTTTCCCAATAAGATGCTATTTCTATTTTGGACATCATAATAAGGATCTGTATAAATCTGTTAACAGGTAAACTATCATGTTTATTATAGATTCTAATTTTTCCAGCAAAAAGTTAGAGATTTGAGAATGCTTTATTGTCTTCATCTTGTTTGAACAGGTCCAGAGGTATTTTTTCCTAAGTTTTGGACAAAGCAGCTCACACAACACCTACTTTTATTCTGCTGTGATCCAGTTTTAGATGGCACTCCATCTTAAGAGCTGGGCCATTAGGTTTTTGTTGAGTGTCTCTAAATACTAGGTTGTCAACAGCAAGGACTTCTATTCTACTTAATATTTCACTGTACCTTTTCTGGACTTGTGTCATATGAGTGTAGGAAAAGGTATATTCTGGGAGACTTGTCTTCCAGACAGGCAAAAGTGTGTGCTTCAATTCCTTCTTCTTCAGATTGTCCAATCTGACACGGTGTCCCAAAGCAGACTTTAATGGCTGAAGTGGGCACATATGTGATGTCCTTTAGGCTGGTTAGACTGTAGCTGAAGTGTAGGGAAGAAGAAAGGAGAAGTGGGACATTTGGCCCAAGGATGAAGTCTTGTAAAATCATATAACCTAGCAGAAAAAGGGAGAAGTCTGGGTGCTGCACAGTAGCTCAGGCTCAGCAGAGACCCTTAGTTCTGATACTTGATTTTGGTAGCTACAGAAGGCCCGTATTCCCTTATCTCACACCAGTGTTGGATATCCCAGCTGCTGAGGTTCCCCATTTTTCATTTATGCTCAACCATATGTTGCTGCTGTCCCCTGTCTCACTGCATTTAGAAGTCTCTGAATCCCTGGAGTCAGGGGCCATCAGGCATCCCTTAAACAGGTTCCTCAGTCTTTTCTGCCTTTTTTTCCTGAGGCATCCCATAGACTATGAAATAGTTATCATTATTCCTGAAACTAAGACAAATAATCTTATGAATGGCTCTTTTATCACAGCTATCAGACAGGCATCAAGACTTGTCCAAATGTTTCCATCTAAACATGCATTTCCCCAGTATGCCTTTATGACATTATCAGCCTTGCTGAAAAAAGCTATATGGATGTTGTGGCTACGATTCAATATTCTGAGTTATTCTGCCCATTCTGGCAGGGCAGTTCAGGTAACAACCATGAGGCTTATGTACATTTTCTCATACTGCATTGCAGCAAAAGTGAAAGTGGCTGCACTGTTGCTAAATCTTCCATCCCCTCCTGCAAGGACCTGAACTGTGTTTTTCTCTCTGCCTATTCCATGCAGAAGCCTTTGCTTCTGCTATATTCATTAATGTCCTTATCCAACAACAGACACCACTTGCTTCCTGTGATTGTGCTCTGTCAAATGTGTTCCTTCAACTGCTTTTTGTACCTTGCTGTTGTTTCCATACTTTTTTTTTTTTTTCCTTTCATTTATTTCTGGCTATATGGCTTTCCATCACATATATATAATGAATTATTATTTTGACCCAGGAAGTAATTTTTGTCTCCTTCCCTGTCTTTATTCACCCTTATTGTGTCCTCCCCTGTCTGAAATTTCTCTCATTTTTCTCTTAGAGAGGTTTCATCTGACTACTGCAGCTGCTATATTTTGTTCCTTCTATTTACGTTTCTTGATTTGAATTCATCTGATGCCCAAGAACCATTTATTTTGCATATATCTTTGTGCCTGTCTCTAAAATTGTTCTATTAAGTCCCTCTGTATTACTTTCAGATTGCTTCCTATTTCCTATAGAAAATATCACCTTGCCTATGTCTGAGAAAAAATTTGTCTCTTTTCTCACAGTTCAATTCTGCTCATCTTGATGAACTCTGATTACACTTTTCTCTAAGTAGCACCTTTCTACTTTCTTCCATACTAACCTCCAAGCTTTGCACGGACAGCTGCAAACCTAGCATTAAGTAATTTATTTTCATCTACTAAATCCTGAAATACTTTTGTCCTAATCCTGAAGGACTAGTCATGCATCACTAATTAGTTTTTTCTTCCTGTTTTAGGGAAAAGAATTCTCCTTGGCTGTACTGCTTTTCATTTGTGCCAAGTTTAGTGTTTGCAATCTTTCAAAACATTCGTGTAAGGAAGCAGTATGGTTTGAATTGCCAGATTATGAAAAAATAAAAACAACATACTTGTGTGCACATAGCATTTCCAAAAGAAGACAATTTAGTGAAATGAAGATGTAGTTTAAGCAGCATTAAGCAAGTCAGTTCTCTTTTAACAGGACTCTTGGTTCCTTAAAAATTTCAGTTCTTAAAATAAGAGTAAAAGCAGCTCAAACTTAATCTCAAAACCAGTAGTCCCCAGTAAACTCATCACAGCTACACTGACAATGTATCACTAGTTCAAACAGTGATTAAGAGGCAGCTTTTTTTTTCCAGAGAGATGGATGAGACAAATTCCAAATTCTCTCAATGTAGCTTATTTAGGAAACATGAAAGTGTGAGCTGAGCAACTTCACTGTGGAGTATGATGCTTGCTGTTAAGATGATGTAATGGCAGGAAAATTGCTCTGATTTCCCTGTAGCTGTAGTAGTACAGTCTGTACAGCTGATTTCCAGGTTGTCAACTTTAATGAAGTTGAAAACATGCTGACAATTCGGTAATGTTTTCTTTTCAGCTGTGCAAATGCTGCGGCAACAGATTACAGCAGGATTGTAAGTACTTAACAAGAGCATTACAAAAGAAAATAATAATTGGGATGAGAGATGAAAAGAGAAAAAACATGGAAATAAATTAATGTAATGAAAGAAAACTTTCATTACTCTAAGATTTATAAGTACAATAGCAGAAAAAGTAGTCCATGGTGTATTCCCCTTAGTGTTTCATGTACCAGTTTTAAAGCTATCTTTCTGCATTTTTTTGCATTAGGAAATAAAAAAGAAGCAAACAAATGAATTTCTGCTAATTGTAACTGTTAAACAGAATGACATACCAAACATTTCAGTGAATGCATTTTGAATAAATGTCATTATTCTGAATTTCAGCATAGCCGATAGTTGGCTAATTTTCTGGGAATTATGTATGCCTTGGAGATCTACAAGTTTGTCTTGAGGTCAGAAGTTATCATCATCCAAGCACAAACATCAGCGTTGATTTGCAGTAGATTTTTAAAGCAAAATTTAGTTAAATCAATTTCTGGTTTCATGGAGGTATTTTCATTTCAGAAGGCTGAATAAAAAGTTCAGTGCAGGACTCAAAAACACATCTACACACAAAGATTTTGGAAATAGCTGCAGAAATTGTGTGAATTTGTGTCTGTTTGTGCATATGTATGTGTGTTGTGGGAGAGTCAATTCATGAAAGTATTGCAAATGATCTGTCTATCAAGAACTCATGTCTCACCTCAGTGCTGTCCAATACTCATTCAGTTGTACAGATCTTTTGAAGGTTCACAAAATGAAAAAACTTACCCTGAGCATGGATATAGATTCAGTGCCTCTCTTCTAGCTCCTGGAATAATAAATAAAGTAGATTTTGTCTATAAGAAAACTTAGAATATCTACACCAGTTAACCAATACCTGTTTTCTTGGTCCCTTGATGATGCTACTGATGATGTAGCAGGGACAGATACCTTCTCTCAGACCTTCCTAGACTACCTCTACCATTGTGGATCTGCTTTGAAGATAGAAAGCATGCTTGGAAGCAGCTGAGTAGTCCAACAAAGAATATGTGGCATTATTTTCCACGTGCAGAAGATAGCTTTCATTCCAATTAATAAAATAAATGGCCTACAAAAAATTAGTTTTGCCTTTGTCTAAACTTCTCAAAAGAGCTGCCACCCTGCACCTAAGCAGTTTCTACAAGGACCCAAAAAAAAACAGAGCAGCTGTCCAGCTATGTATGCATCACATTAGCAGGTTTAATCAGGTTCTACATCAACTGTACAATGGCAAGTGCAGCAGAATCCTCCATTTCTAGGCAGTTGCAGTGTAATGAATGATGAAGTAACTGGTTGTACATATTTCAAAATGTCCCAGATGTCTATCAATGACACCAAAATGGAATTAAAACAATTTTTAAAAATTCAGACCTACTTTAAAAAATAGGGAAGATGTTGTAACAAAAAATGTTTTCTAAAATGAAAAGAATGGTCAATTTGGAACATAAGCGCAAGAAGAATACCATACAGAAGGCTCTTGATAAATGGTGTTTATATGAATGCTAACTGAGTTTTCTATGCTGCATTTCCCATTTTCCATTTTAAGAGTGTTAATTGTAAAGTATATTTACAGCAGAAAGCTAAATATTATCCTTCCATCCAACCAAGCTACTACGCAAGTCACCATGCAAGGAGAGTTTAAACTTCTGGCTGTGATCATTTGCCATGAATTATACACATCCATACTATCTGACGCCCTGTAAACAACTATTTTAAAAACAACATCAGCAGTAAATACATTTAATTACCAGAAGACCTACTACAATTACTTTGCTTAGTGTCAAAGAGTTTGATTTGCAAAGGAAACAGTTGGTACTTATCTGTAAATCTGTTTAGCGGGAACAGGCAGGCCACCATTTCAAGACTTGTTCAGTGGTTTGATATCCAACTTATTTAACCACTTGGGATATTGTGGCAGGGAGAAGAGAGCTTTCCTGGACTTTCTGAATCATCCATCCACACGGCAAACACAGGTGAATGTGGGACATGTTGGTTCAATGCCACCATGCCATCAGCCACTGGAGGAGCAGCTCCCATAATCTCTGCTCTCCCATAATCTCTGCAGCAGCCCATGGTCTGGAGCTCAGCTCCAGTGAGGAAGATCTACAGCCTCCATTGTGCCCAGTGTCACCTCACAACCATCCTTAATCACCCAGTCTCCCCTCTTCCCTTGGTGAAAGGGAAGATACTTTGGGTAAGGGTACAGAGGCAAGCTTTGTACTTAGTCTGCTGGATTTACAGTGCAATGCCACATTTACTCTGGCCTGTGCATCTGCAAGTTGTAATATAATTGGAAGAAAATAATTGTTATTTTAGGAGTAATCCAAGAGCCTGCTTACAAATGCATCATGTTCAGATGCTCTGAAATTAGTACCTCCTGATACTCTGCCCTTGAATACATTTTCAAGCAATGGCTCCTCACTAGTTTATACATGATTATTCTACAGTTTATAGAGCCTTTGGAGAACTCATTTTTTAAAGGGCTTAGGCATATTGGAGAACTCATTTTTTAAAGGGCTTAGGCATGCCTCAGTAGGAAAGAGCTGCCATGTCATGTTGCAGCTCAAGTTTAAGTAACACAAATCAGTCAGGATTCTGACCAAGTAGACCTCTGTCATATTCCTTGGCTCTGAATGAGTTCTGAATTTTCTGAACAAAGACTACATAGTTGTGATCTACTTTTACTTCTGCCTGCTTATGAAAACTTCTGAATTTGTTTTAAATAAACTGGCCTGTTGGAAGAGATCACAATTTTACTAGATTCCTGTCAAGTAGATAGGTGGGGTTTGGGTCGGAGGCATTTCTAGATAGACAGCTGAGTAGGACTGAAAAGAAATTGAGGGAGTGGCTAATACCACCCTTCCATTTGGCATCTGCACTGAAGAGAGACACTAAAACTAAGTTTCATCATTTCTCAGAGAGCAATGATCAACTCCCTGGGTGTCTGAGACACTAGACATTACGTAGTGCCTGAAAGATACCGCTAGAGACTGTTTCTGTGGCAGATCTCTGGATCTGGACACTGTGTTGTGATAAGCACAAGAGTGGTAAGCACTCATTGTAAAATACATTATGTAAGTTTTTTTATATTTCCAACATTTGCATGTTTATTTCAATAAAATATTATTGAGGACATTGTTTCCCAGTGATGATTTGATTCCTCACACCAACAGTATGACAAGATGCTTATAGAAACCCTCAGATCAGAATAGTTTTGCTGTCTGCCATCATCCATATTTCTCTTTCAGTTGTAGTGTTTCTACATTCCTCTGTTCCACTGAACATGCTTTTTTAATTGCACCTAGCCACTTCCTCAGTGTCTTATTCTGAATTCTATTCTGTTGTTTGGCTAACCTGATCCAAAAAAGGATATTACAAAAAAGAAAAAGAAAAAACCTAAACAAATGTAGATACTCCCCATGGATACCTCCTTTATTTTTCTGAGATTTGAGGTCAGATTGTTATTGTTTGTCATCTTTGTCTTCCTAGGTATTTACATTTATTCCCAGTACCTACATATCTCAACAGTATTTATGCTATCAATCCCATTGCTGCATGGGAGATAAAAAACTCCCCTGGTGCTTCAATTTGTGGAGCACAAAAGTTGTTTTCCAGCCCCAAACAACAGTTCAGTCTGTGTATCAATCTCTAGTTTTAGGAGCTCTGTTCCAGTCCTGAGTTTCAGCCAAGAGACAGTTACAACCTTTTAAGAAGAAGTTAAAGCTTCTCACTTTAGATTATTCACTAAGTTGTTAAATGATATCAGTCCGCAGAATCACCATGAGCCTTTGGGTCTGAATGAGGTACATCCATATTTACTATCACCCTTTGATTATGGCATTGCAGTCAGCTTTCAATCTGCATGACAAGTTTCCCTTTCCAACTCAATTTGAATTAATTTTGAGATTACAATTTTGTGCGACACTATAATTAAAGGTGTGAGTGCAATCCAAACACAGACATCTTCTACAGATTTTCCTTCACTCATGAATGTTGCAATTCTATTTTTAAAAGCAGTTAATGACTGTGGCAGAGTGAATTCCTTCCAAACTAAGTTTGCTTGTAGCTTGTCTCTTTTTTATAAAAGAAGAAGGCGGGAGCCAGACCCAGCAAATATAAGCAAAAGACATTAAGGGTGCCCTGCAAAATAGTCTAATCAGCCCTTTGTACCTTGTGTATTAGGCACAAATAAAAGGATCTGCTCCTGTTGGTCTTCTTGTACCTTCTTTGGGGGTTTTGATGTATTTTATCTAAATTCCATCAAAAAATCTTAATCCTGATCCCTAATGTTTTTGGGTTTTTTTAAGAGCTAAAAGTACCTTATCAGCTCTTCCCTTGCTTTTCTCTAACAATCACACAGTTACAAAGGGAATGAGACATGCAGCAGAGGGATTAACTACTTTGACCTGAGGGAAAAAGCTGTAGCATTACAGGTGAGATTGTAATACCTGTCTCTTCTCAAAAGAGATATCATGTCTGCTCACCTTCCTGATTACATCTGATAGCTTCACATTATTCAGAGGATCAGTAATTCCTGGGATTCTCCCACTGTCACCTTTTCCTTTCCCCATCTCGTTCTTCATAAGGTATATTCCCATATACAGGATTAACCCAGAAAATATATTCTGTCAATAGCCTCAATCAAGGTGTCCTTTACAGCTGAGAATAGTGCTAAAGACCATGATCTGAAATTATGGTTATAAACAAAATCAAGGCAAATCATGATTGGATCAGAGTTTTCACAGATAAAATTGACATTGCAGGCCATATTTATAATTTTAATTAAAGAAACTTAATGCCTACTATTACTAAGGCTCTTTGTCAGATCTGCCAGTTTCTTGTTATATCATTCATTCTTTATAACTAAGAAAATATTGAATCTGTGAAAATGTGATCTTAAGACATAAAAAGTGCATAGCACTGAGTACAGAAACATTCTACTTACTGATCAAAAATGCCATAAACAGCCGTGGTTCTTGCTAACTGCTGAGTGCCATCTACTGCCGAGAGAGTAGAAGCTGAAGGCATTTCTTGCAAAATGTACACTTGCAACGACCTTCAGCTAGCCAGCACAGGAGAGAGAAACCACTGCAGAGCCTCTGTGGTACTTCTGCTGAGCTTGGGCTTTACATCTGCCCCTCTTCCCGGACTCTGAGAATTTCTTGGGAGCTGCAAGAGGCAGGAGCTGTCCTTGTGCTCACCATATGCCTTTGTTTAGGCTCATTCTCCACTCGATTCCTGGTAGCAGTTCTCCCTTATACTCAATGTTGATAGGGAATGGAGGGGTCCCCCAAGGTCCATGTCAGATGGCAGGAGGCTTTCCTCACCACACACTAGAAAGACCTGTAGCCATCTATCGATGCCTAATTTCCCACCCAGTATTCTCATAGCCAGGAAGGCCACTTATGGGTATGAATCAGTTCCTGAAAACAGGAAAATTATTTAAACCTCTGCATGTGAGCTGGCTTTCAGTGGAATTTAAGGGTTCAGTACTTTTGCTGAAATGATCAAGCACAAGAGTCAAGGAATACAACCAGAAATGTCCCACTGGTCTCCAGTTGTTCTTCCACAAGGGCATGGGCTTTTGCAGCTCATATGTCATATTTGCCAAACCACTGAGGGCATCTAAAGTGACATTAGATTCCTGTGATCAGACAGCTGAATCAAGGCACTAGACAATATCATGCATGGAGATTTTGGTTGACTTTTTTCCCCAAACAAGATACCTGTATTTGTTCTGCTCAATGGCAACCAAAATAACTCGACAACAGTGAAAGTCGAGACACCAAGCTCATGTGATATTGAATTAAGATGCCTCCATCAGGAGCTGAGCCTTAGCTCACGTGTCTGAATACCATCCAGTCACTCAATGTAATGCCACCAGTTCAACATTTCCATTTAATTCTTTCCTTGACACCTCGATGTGGTTATTGCCCTGTCTCTGGTCAAAAACAATGAAAACCTCCATGAAGTTGTTAAAACTTCCCACCTGAAACAAGAGAGAAAATAAAAGGTTTGCAAAAATAAACATAAAGGCTGTGGGATTTCTGGTTTACATTTGTAAAACAGTGTTAGGAGCTGTACAATTCACAGCTCTTCTTTTCTGTCTCTACCACATTGCAGGACCAGTTTACTGTTGCTGGAGGTAGTCATTGGTATCAGAAGGCTATAGACAGGTAAGCAGTTGTGGTTTGATCTAAGTGAAGAGATCAAGGAACTGGTCTGGATTTTAAATTATAAATTTCAAAGCCAAGAGACAGTTTTGCCATTATGTAAGGAAGCATTCAGGGACTCAGTGCTTTGGAAAGTGTAAGTTGTAAACTGGGAGTGAATGTGCATGACTCTGTTGCTCTAATGTCTGTGCTTTTGTGCATAACTTTTCTTTCTGAAGCAAAGCTATTGCTCCCAGAGTGTTGTCAAATAAGTTAGACCTCTCAGGTAGCCACAGAGGCACACAAGGCAGCAGTTCAGGGCAGAATCTGAAAGAGCACTGCAAGTCTCCTGTGAAAGAAAGATAGTGATAGACATTGAACAGGGAATGCAGTCTGAGAGACCAAGAAAGATCAGAAGAACAGCTTAACCTTCCCACTGCAGCATCTAAATCCATGCAGAAAATCAGCATGGAGGCAGGAGAAACAAGGCAAGGGCACAGTCAGCTAAAACTCTGCAACAGCTAAACCAAGCATCCTCAGAGCAGGAACAGTATAGCAGATGAAATCTCCTTGTCCTTCAATAACCCAAGTGACTAAAAAAACCTGGTCAGATTGTGTTGCTGCCAAAACATGCTGTCTCTGAACCTTTTCTCTCACATAGTTAGACCTTTTCTACTAATTGAAAACTGTAATCTATTCATGGCTACCTTATTCCCACACAATCTGATTGTGTGCAGCGATAAAATACAACTGATACTTCTTTTCTGAGCTTTTAACCCTGCTCCTGTCTTTGAATCACATTAGAGGTTCTCAGCAGGTATGAGAGTCCCGTTGAGACAGACACCCCACTGGGACCATAGATAATAAAACCCTGTCTCCAAGGTATAGCGATGTGCTGCACACGTTATATATTTTCTCAGGCCAGGGTCAAAACAAGCAGTTGCCAAAGCTGAATTAGTCTTGCTAATGAGGCTTTCATTCCAGGAAAATAAGTGAAAGTGATTCCTCATATCTCTCTTCCCATATAATAGCTACTTTTGTGTAATGATCAGAGTAAAATATTGTTAGTGATTCAGAAAAATGAAGTAATAAAAGGACTTGAGTAGCTTGGAGGGTAGAGAATGCATTGAACTTTGAAAAATACTTAATGCATCCATAAATAAGCCAAGAGAATATGTAGAGTCATGTAGACTCTCACAAGGAGCACTAAGAAGAGGAGAGTAATGACTCATAAGAAAATAAAAAACAAGAAGGATAAAAATACATATTTGCTCTACCCGTCCCCTCCCCATCCCAATCTCATAAATATCAGGAGGGGGTAGTAGAATTTTTACCCTCCACAAATACCCTGCAGTACTTATTTGGCAAATGAAATAGTCTTTAAGATGTTCCTAATGTGACATTTCATTGTTATGCACTTTTTTCAATATGATTATTTTTAATTAATTCCATTAAGTAAAAAATATATAATGTATAAAATATAATTTTCTTTATATACCTGAATTATTAGTTAAATTGGTTAGAAACATTTAAATGATACTGTAATTTTTGAGTTTACAGTGTTTTTTCTCCCAAAAAGGGATATTTAAAAGAAATATTTGAACAATTCCTGCCTCCCAAAGTCGCATGCCTTCACTAAAACTGAAATTTGTCTCCTATCTACTTTTTCTTCAGTTACAGCATAGAAAACAAGAAGAAAACATTGGGGAAAGAGAGGAAGGAAAAACCATAAGAAATATGATAGGAATTGATATTGACAGAGGAATCCCTGAGTTCCTATCCTTCCTCTGAGCCACCTCTATTCATGTCATTCATGACTGTATGTTACACAGTATGAAGTCAGTGAGAAGTCCTTGGAGCCAAGAAGGGAAAACATAGGGTTATCCCAGCTATTCAGCTACAAGAGTGCTCTCTTTATTTTCTGATTCTTGTGAAGCACTTTTTATTTCATGGGAAACAGAGTAATTTCAGCAGGAGGTATTTAGATTGTTATCACCATTATGCTACCACTCCACAGCCTGGGACAGATGTTGATAGATGAGATGGGAAATTAAAAACTCCATTCCAGGAAACTCAAGAGTTCATGCCAAGTTTTTGCTTAAAAACTATTAATTTAAATCACATTCTCCAAAACACTTTCTACTCCAAATGCTAACCAGATCACCAAGCTCCAGACAGAATTCTCAGGGCACATGGTACAGAATAGGGCTGGGTCCTGGCAGGGAGCAGTAGGAGGATCCCCCATCTGGGAGCCTTGTGGCTGGCAGACTGGCCAGCTACTCACCAAAACAGAGTTTGGGAACACTTCCACTGTTGCAAGCAGGCAGCAGAAGTGTCAGGTCACCTATCACAGCAACAGCTTCCAGTCATAGCAGCTTGCTTGTGGCGGCCAGCACTGGCTATTAGAATCAAATTAGCTTTCATTTCAAATCAACCATTCGATTTGATTGTCACCATTGGCATTCGGGACAATGCATGGGTCAGCAGCAGTGATAAACCAGTTACCAACAGGCAGTACATGACAACTTCTTCACGACCTCTAGAGCAGTGCTTCCTGAAAGGTCTCTTTGAAGCTTTTCGTACAGATCCACATGTGCTAATCATGGAGTCACTGGTGGACAAGATGGGACGGGACACAGCCAGGATAGCTGACACCAGCTGACCAAAGGGATATTCCACAGCATCTGGAATCATTCTCAGCAAAAAGCCATTGGGAAGGTTGGGTAGGAGGAACTCCCTGGGGACTTGCTGGGCATTAGTTGGTTATCTTTCCTATTTTACTTTCATTATTATTATTTTCCTATTTTACTATCATTATTTTTATTTTGCCATTATTAACCTCTTTTTATCTAAACTCACAGATTTTCTCCCTTTTAACTTTTTCTTTTTCCCCCAGCTTGCCGAGGGCTGGGGCAGGGGAGTGCGTGAGCAGCTGTGTGGTGGCTGAAATTAAGCCATGACGGTTCTTTTGGTGCCCAACATAAGGCTTAAAGAGTTTGAGATAATAGCAGATTACCAGAGTGTATTAGAAAGGATTTCTATCTATTGGCAATTGCAGGTCACAACATTGATTCATATGTTCTCAATATTAGTTTATCAGATCTGTGCCATGCAATTTTTTGCTGTAGATATTAAAGCCTGGATTTGGCTTTTTCAGTTTGCTGTGCTCTGTAGTAAGTAGTGATATTTTGACTTGAAGGTTTTTTTATTAAAACACTGGCCTGGAGCTTAATCTGGTATTTTGGGCCCTGTTATGAAGTCATAACTGTACTTCGGGTACCATCTCCTGGAGACAATTAACAATTATATTTTTTCCTGTAAGAGGTTTTTGTGAAGGAAATACAGAGCAGCACCTTCCCTACCTTCTTCTGTGGTGTTTTCTCTTTCATTGCAACAAATTGCCAGCATCTTGAACATGATTGGATAGTTAAAATAGTTCTACTGGCATTTCCTGGGAATATTGCTTTGGTTTTGTTTAAGATTAATGAGCAATTTAGAAGACTCAGTCTCCATGAGATGATGATCATGAGGTGCATAGCATGTGGAAGAATATGGGCAGGTATCTAGAGAATTTCTCACCCCAGCGGTCTGGAACTTCACTCCCAAACAATGACAGGATGATGATGAATTGACAGAATTTTGAAAAACAAATATTGTGGCTGTTCCATAGTGGCACAATTAACAACACTATGATGGGCTCTGGCCAGGATCTGCAAAACTCTGCTTAATATCTGCAGCATTCTCTGGAAGAAGTAAGAAAAACAAACTAACAAACATTATAGCAAACAGTTGGTAGTGACAATTTGTTTATGAGTATTAAAATTTTCTTTATAACTATTGAGACAGTAATGATGCTTACAGCTCAGGTGAAGACAGGTCTCAACATGCATCAACATCAAATTATCAACATTGATAATTTGTGTGAAAAATTCCTCCAAACATGGTTAAATTATAAGACCATCACAAATTCACAAGTAGAGCAAAGACTATTTTAAACCAAATAATATGAATATTCCACCTGCAGCAGTTATGTCGTATCTTCTTGTGGCTTTTCCCTATTTACCAGATTATTTTAAAAATATACTCAGAATGGAAAACCTTTTTTCCATTTTGAGCTATGGCAACAGAATTATATTTTCTCAGCAGTTTCTTTGCAGTCCCTCTACAAGGATTTTGTGATACATAAGAACAAAAGATGTTATTTCACGTCTCTTTTCCATATACTTTCTTATACATTTGTTCTTCTTCCGCTCTTTTGTTTCCTCAGTTCGGTGTAAGGGACAGTGCTGTGAAGGGTAAGTGGCCCCCCTGTTAGGAGGAGCATATGTAACTATAGGTTAGAAGTCTATCAGTCTGGTTTGGGCTGAGCAGTATTGAACAGCACTAAGCAAAGCTGAGGCTACCAAGCTAAGAGTTAAGGTAGTGCTGTAGCAGTAGCATATATTGTTAGTTCTAACAGTTGCTTGCAAGAGCTGAGAAAGCACGTGGCACCAGCTCCTCTGCATGTATCTGTATGTCACACACACATATCTCACAAAACTAGTGGGACAATCAGTAGAGTAGCACACAGGGATGAAATGTGCACATAAGAAAATCTTCATCCAGGGAACAGAAGACTCCACTGGTTATTGGCTGACCAGGAGTTTGCCATGATTGTGCTGCTTCTTGCACTGCCTGGGTGAAGGAAGTCCATAGGTGACAGAAAGGGCAGAGGTGGCTTTTGAGGAAGAGCCATCAGTACAGTAAATGCAACCATTTCAGTTTCAGTTTCAGGTTTTACCTAAGGAATCATAGCTTCATTATTAAATCCCTGGTTTAATCTCTAGTTCTACTAGGAAAGTTTTGAATAACCTTGGAGTGACACTGAGAAATTAAATCCTGATCTCAACTATTTTAATGTTGCTACCACAGACAAGACATTCAGCTCTTCTCCAAGCAGACTTCCAAAGGTGTTTAGAAACCCCAGGGTGAATGCTGGCATTTGGTAGACAGACAAATAAGCATACACAGGTTCTAATAAACTCCCTTTGAAAATTAAGTACTTAGCTTGCTCAGGCATTTCTGAATAACACAGCAGGTGATGAACTACATCTTCATAAGTATTTTAATAAATGTAGATACTTCTGCCTCCTTTTTAGCTACTCTCTTTAATAGTACTCCCCTAACACACTGAAGTGCAACAACTATAAATTCACTACTAGCTACAAACTGTTCAAACCTGAAATACTGAGCTTTTAAGTCCCTGCATAAGTATGCAAGAAACTAATGTTATAGAGCTGACTAAATTGCTGAATTTCTTGCACTGATGATAAATGCACAGGAGAGGGGGCTGTAGGACTAGACTGATTTTCACTAAAGGAGCCATGCAAAGCTGAACATAGGATGACTAAAGTATTATAAGAATAATGAGAAAATAGCTTTAATGTCATCTATTTTTAAATGTCTCTAAACAGTTTTGTAGCTAGCCCTACAGCCCTCCAACATCAATGGATGCTCTTAATCTTACCTGTATATTCCAACTGCAGAAATATGTCTTACAAAGATTCTTGACTGCTTTGTGTAACATAAAATGCCTTCTAGGATTATGAGATCAGAATGGCATAAGTGTTAGTCCATGCAGAAGAAGAAGCCAGGTGGAAAACTGGAATTGCTGAGATAGGTCATCTTGAAAAACAGGAATTGGAGAGCAATCAGGATAATTTTACATTTGCTCAGGAGAAGCATGGTGTTTAGAGATTAAAAAAAGAAAAATAGATTTCCTGCCTTAATATGTCCTTGTCCCTTTATTGTGTGCACAAGGTTTGTTCCAGGTTGCTTCTCTTTAGACTTTCTAAAACTTTACTTTCAAGTGGTGTAGCAGTAATGGCTGCATCCCCCAGAAGTTATCACTTTCTTAACACTACCCCCATCTGATTACAGTGGCTCAAACTCTGCACCATGAGATAATTTTCTGAAATATATTCTAAAACCTGAACCAAAAAGATTACTTCTGCAGATTTAAACACAAAAAATCCACTATAAAGTCTTCCTTGTGTATAAAAGAAAGTTCTCAACAATGTTTACCTGGAGTATTTATCATGTCTTTACAGTTTTCCAAAACTGTAACATATGTGCTGATGTTTTGTTTCCCATATGCAGGGCACTTCATCTAGGTCGGACAGTTTGTTTTCTTAAACTGAGCTTTGGGAGCCTATGTCTTCTGTAGTGCACAACTTGGAGACTAATGCAGCTATGGCAGAGCATTTCAGATGTCTCTGGTGCCATTACCAGAGTTAAAATCCATACTACAGATCCCTTTTGTCAATACTTATGATGTGTTTGGACCAGCATACTCCAAGCAAAGACACTCTGTCTTTTAAATCAGAAAAGAAAGAAATGTATATTTCTTTTGCCCTAGGAAACCAACCCCACAGATTTTTTTTTTTCAGGTTTTACTGCTTTATCTTATATGGTAATGATAAACTGGTGCTTTAGATTGAAGCAGCTGGCCAACAGCTAATTCATGGAAGTATTTTAGATTTTTGTTGTAACTCAGAGGGAAAACTTAATAGTTGTTTTTACCTTTTTTCTTCGAGAACAGTATTGACTTATGGTTGCTTTTTAGCTGACCATTACATTTTTCAGCCTGTGCATACTTATAACACAAAATGTGTAATTGTGAAACAGAGAAATGGATATTTAGCACCAGTGAAATTCTGTGCATAGCAAGGTAATGTGGATTTGCTGTAGAGACCCACAGAAGTGAAGAAAAGTGGGCTCCTCCTACCCCATACCCAAAAATGGACTTAGAAGAGAGGGAATGACTTGTCTTCCTCTTGCAAGGCACTTTCTCCATTGCTTGAAAGAAGGTCAGAACCTGACCAGATGCCTCCCTTTTAGGTGACCAATGCTAGATGAAATTAAATCCCTGGTCAAGGCTAAATCAAACCTCGTTTGGATTGAAAAAATCCCTACGTATTGTTTCAATAACCTAGCTACATTTTGGCTCTTATTTTCTTCCCAGGCCCCACTATGAGATGAGACAAGCTATGCCCTGAAAGCCTATCTAAAGCAGATGTCACAGTTATTTTCATTTAAAAATACAGTGGGAGGAGGAACTATATCCAGGTTTTACACAGTAGGTGAGTTATTAGATAGTTCACTCAAGATGTGGGAGATCCACAGAAAAACTATTCAGTAGAGAAGCAGGCAGCTGAAGCTGCCACCCCTTACATTGTGATGACTGTGAGTACAGTTCTTTTGTGCTGCAGTTTCAATGAGGTCAAGTGACCACAGAGCATGATTGAGACAATCGACCCCACCACAACAGAATACACACACAAAGATAAAGATCTTTTATCATTATTTTCTCTTGGACATAACTGAGGACTTTGGTGCCACTGTGAGCTGTGACTTGCCCTTTTACGTCAGGATAAGTAAATCCCTTGATTCTTCTGTCTGCATTCCTCAGTTTGCAAAGTGGTTTTGTAAATATGGCACCAGCCTGGCACACTTACACCACTTGAAAGTAAACTTCAGACAAATGAAGACACGACAAGCTGTGGCTCTTGCCACATTTTATCCTCACTTCCCAAGACAGCCAGCAGCACTGCTCATCCCAGGGGACTCCTAAAGGCACATGCTAGCTGTCCTGAGCCTGAGCTGGACAGGTGTCACTCTGAAGGGAAGTCTTCATAGTCTATGACTGGCTACTATATATACCAGAATTTGTTGTCAGTTGTAATCTCCGGTTCCTTATTCTTGATTTTAATAAAGTCCAATGTAAACAGAAGATGTTTGGGAAAAAAAAAAAAAAAAAAAAAAAGAAATAGAACAAAACTCTAAATAGCCTTGCAGTATCCAAAAATGGTGCAGAAATCTCTGGTACCTCATCTGTGAGATCCCTAACAGATAGCAGCAAGTTAAGTGAGGCATGAGCTCCTGTATCAGGGCAGCTAGAAGTGCTACAGAAAACAAGGGAGCACAGAATTCTTTCTTCCCATCTCAGAGGACAGCTCCCGATTCAGGGTAAAGAAAGGCCTGTGTGTCCCAGACAGAGGGGGAAGGTTTGTGTGCCCAAGGTCACAGAGCCTGTGCACCAGCACTGCCCAATAGCTTTTGCTGATGTGTCACCCAGCCTAACTAAAGCTATTATTTCTTCTTCAAATATTGCTGCATCTACATCCTTAGACTATCACAATTATATCAGTGTTTCTATTTGTATAGGATAAAACCTTAAATCATTCCACTAACAGGGAGAAATTTGTTCTCTGTCTTGGTCATCTTTTGTCTCTCAGTGAAGGCAATCCTGTTCCTTGCCTGCATCTGCATCCAATGGATGCTAAGAGAGCATCATGAGAAATTAGAAAGTTTCTTTTTGGAAACACCTGGGTTTGTTTTCCTCCCTCCTGCAAAGAGCAGCTGCTGAAAATTTTAAAGGTCTGTTTTACCATCAGTATTTTTACATAATCCCTGCATCAGGGAGAGGAGGACAGTAGGGAAGTAAGAAGGCAGGAAGGAACAATAAGCACTATGCTACACTATGAGCTTATACTATGCTCACTGTTTATTTTGTATAATGTATGCTGTGTAAGAGTCCATCTAGCCCATTGTACTCTTGCCAAAATTAGCCATAAAAAGTTGCTCAGCAAAGAGTAGGAACAGAACAGGCATATGCAATGCACACATTTAAAGCTCTTCCAGACATCAATTATTTCCAGCTTGGGGACTTTCAGGGCTAGATACACCTTCTTTGCAATCTTCTATCAACTTGCTCCAGCTCCTCTTTTAACATCTACTTCCTTTGGTAGAGTAGTTGGGTTCATGTCTCACAGTGGAAAGAATCACCTTTTTACTCTAAACATACCAACTCTGAATTTCATTTGCAGGGTTGCAGGAGAGTTTTTGGAATATGCTCAGTTGGAAGGGACCTATCAGGATCATCAAGTCCAATTCCTGGCTCTGCACAGGACACCCCAAGAATCATGCCATGTGCTTGAGATCATTGTCAAGCACTTCTTGAACTCTGCCAGGCCTGATGTTGTGATTATTTCCCTGGAGGGCCTGTTCCAGTGCAAAATCTTTTTCTGATATCCAATCTAAACTTCCCCTAACGCAGCTTCATGCCATTTCCTCAAGTTCTGTCACTGGTCATGAAAGTGAAGAGATTGGCATCTGCCCATCTGCTTCCCCTCATGAGAAAGTTGAAGACCATAATGAGATCACCCTTCAGTTTCCTGTTTCCAGGCTGAACACACAAAGTTCAGTCCTCATAAGTCTTCCCCTCAAAGCCCTTCACCATCCTCATGGCTCTCCTTTGGACACTCTCTAACAGCTTAATGTCTTTTTTATGTTGTGGCACCCAAACTGCCCCCAGCACCTGAGGTGAGACCACCCCAGCTCAGAGCAGAGCAGGACAATCCCCTCCGTTGCCTGGCGGGCCATGCTGCGCCTGATGAACCCCAGGACAACTTTGGTCCCCTGGCTGCCCAAACTGCTGATTCGTGTTCAACTTGCCATCAACCAGGACCAATAGGCCCCTTTCCATGGGCTGCTCTCCAGCCTCTCATTCCCCAGTCTATAAACACAACCAGGGCTGCCCCGTGCAGAATCCAATACTCGCCCTTGTACAACTTCATGCAGTTGGTGACTGTCCCTCTCTCTAATTTGTAGAGATCTCTCCACAGGGCCACTCTGCCCTTGAGAGAGTCCATAGTTGCTTCAAATTTCAAATTGTGTCATCAGCAAACTTACTTACCTTTTTTTTTCTTCTGTAAACACTGCTGAAACAGAGAGCAAAACCCTTGCCTTGGTATCCTTCTAAACACTCTGTGCAACTGAGGGTTTAAAACTCCTACTGTACCAGAATAAAGACACAGAGGGTTGAGGAGGTCCTTAAGGAGACATAACAGCTGCTGGTTTTCTTAGCAGACCCTGTGGTGCTGCTGGAGACAGCTGAGGGGGGTGGGTGCCGAGGCAGAGCTCACCCACAGCCCCAGGGTGAGACTGGGTGAGTTGGAGAAGAGGATCACACTGTGCCTGCAGCTGAATGAGGCTTCTTCAGGGGCGAAACCCAGAAACAGTGCTAAGCCTAAGGCCTGCTCTATTTTCTTGTGAAATCACCTGCTTCAGGCTATTCTAGAGCTATTCAGGAGCTCTTTTGTCAAAAGCAAAAGAGCTATGGGGCACAGAGCCTGCAGGGAGGCTCCTCTCTGCAGCATTGGGGACATCTTCTTTACCTCAGCCTCTGTGGGAAAAAAAGAAAAAGTTCATTTTGGGAACTGAGTAACAACAACAGGGAGTGAGTGAGTGGCTGTGTAGTGCTTAGTTGCTGGCTAGGGTTAAACCACGACAGTCTCTTGCCAGAAATAGTGCACAGCATTTGTACCCTGACTGGCTTCTTGAGAAGAGGACTTGTGCTCAGAGTCCCAGCCATCCTGTGCTTACCCTGCCCATAAACTCAAGGGAGGTGTTCACAGCCACATTCCTGGCTCTGGTCAGTTCTGCTGGTCCAAGAAGTTATATGCTTTTAGGTGGGGTACAAGGTGGGGTTCCTGGGAAGCAAAGAGGGACACCACAGTTCTCTGGTCCTTGGGTTTTGATGGGAGCACAAACCATGTGGGAGCACAAACAAGCCCTGAGAAAAACTCCTGAGACCCCAGCTTTCTTCTACCAGTGCCAAGACAGGCAGGTACTGACAGAGGACAAGAAGAGCCAGTCCTGTAAGTGGCACATTCATGTATGGGCTGTTTTCAGTATAGAAAAGAGTCTCCCAGTGCTAACAGGGATATTTTTAACCAGGTTGAGAGGAACAGCAGGTAGCCACAACAGCACTGTGATTCCAACTGGACATTTTAATGCACCATAAAGATTGCAGGACAGACACAGATGCTTGTGCCAGATAGACATGGGACATGGATTGCTCCATCTGTCTAAGTTCATAAAACAATTTGGGATGTATTGACAGTGATTACATTCAAAGACTTGGCAAAACTTTGAATTACAAATCCAATTTTGATTAATTTTTAAATAAAATAGCAGCATAGCTTAGCAAAAATTATTGGGGGCATTGGAACTAGTGTCCTTCAGATATTTGTACTACTGGTACAAATTTGAACATGGCACAACTACCTCTTGGACTCAATTAGTAAGTTAAGCTCTTTCAAATGCTTAAGTAATATAATGCAGGACTGTACTATTATATCTCTTTCTTTCCAGGTTTTAAGGCAAATTAGGACATATCTACTGGATAGCAATAAAAAATTAGATGAAACTATGTTCTTTCCTTCCAGTGATGTAGTGATAAATTAGAAAGTTAATTTAAAAGGAACCTAGCTATTTGGTAAATAAAAACAGGCGAACATGCCTGTTTGATGGATAGCAAAAAAGAAATAATTTCTTTATTGTTCTGCAGAGTAGATAAAATCCATTTACCCATGTTTCTCCTTGACAACCCCATGGGTCTCCATCTTGGCCTTATATTCAAAATATATTCAGGCATATTTATTATTAACCTTTTTATTTTTTATTCTGTGGGTAGAAGTACATCATGCCTGAGTTTAAGAGCTTTACTGAATTTCAGAGGGGATGGAAAAACTGACAGAAAACAAGATTGTTCACTGCAAGGTCACTTCCAAATAATTTTGCAAAAGGGTTCAACATTTCCGTCACCAAATGAACACAGAAGCCAAATGTTTTGAAGTATCAGTCACTCTGGGCCTCCACTGATGTCAGTGTTCCTGGAAAGTCATTTGACTAGCTCTGTTAAACTGGTTGTTTTCTTTGTCCCTGAATGGAGCTTCTCCTTTAAATAAAATAGTAAACAATAATCATTATGGTTCTTTATAAAATCTTCTAAAATGAAATATTAAGGTTTTACTCTCTTGTGTACTTTTGGGGATGTTTTGCTGGATGTATGAAGTGGGAAATCCCCCCGCAAAGCAGAACACACATCAAGGCTAAAGAAATCCTGAGGATAAATGACTGAAAATCATCTACCTAATTGATACTTCATAATAAAATGCACTTATATCAGAAAAATAAAAATGGAAACCACCCCCATCTTTCTAGATCTGTAAAAGCTCTTCAATTTTACCTGCAGCAGGAAAAATAAGGTGCAGTACTTGTTGCCTGAGTCACATGAGCAGGAACTCAGGAGTGGATTTACCAGGGAGGCTCCAGAGCATCCACCATACAGGCACACATCAGAGCCCATGGTGCCCATAAATATCTTCCATTACATAGTAGAGGGAGTTGGTAGAGCCTTGCCCTGCTTCCCATTTAAGTCCTGGCTCTCTCTGCCCTTCCCTGTACCAGGAAGGATGGTGCCTGCCAAGAGGAATGACCTAGAGACTGACTCTTAAAAGTAGGAAGATGGAAATGTCCCCAATTAAGAAAAATATTAAAGGGAATCTAGAGTTGAAGAAAATGTTGAAGTTCCATTGAAAGCAAAGGGAAAGGAATTAAGAACATTTTTAAACCCCATTAGCTTCAGTAAGACTTAAATATGTGATTAAAGGTAAGTGCATACTTTTATGAATAAGAATTCTTTAATGACTCTTAAATCTACAGCTGTCTCATTGACATTATCTAGAGTGGAACCAGAAATTGTTTCCAGTAATCTGAGCCTAAATTACTTGAAAATTAAATTCTATGATGAGCAAGGAACAATGATTCATGCTAGAAATCTAAGTTCCCTCTCTTTCTGTCAGTCAAAACTAAATCTACATCTTCACCTCACACAAAAAATCCTTAAGGGTTTTTATTATTCATCTTAGAAATATACAGTTCCCTTTCTTCCTGTCAGTCAACTTCAAACCTAAATCTTCACCTTGCATACACAAAATCTTTACGGGTTTTTATTATTGCCCATCTTTATTATTTTATTTGCAGTTTTTATTTTCTTCTTAAAACTAGACAGAAGCTATCTAAAAACTATCTTTGCCCAGATCAAGACTTCATAAAACCCTCTTAAAAATTGATGGCCTCATAAAGTAGCAGTCAAACATGCTGAAGTAGCATTTCAGCAAATCTTTACAAGAAATCCTACTTCAATTTAAAATATCAGCAGCACACACCGTCAGCTTTCATCCCACTGCATGTAGGTGGTGTGTCCTGCAGTGTCCTGTCCCCAGAGCAGGGTCAGTGCAGACGCTGCTGTCCCACAGCATCGCTGAGCGAGCTGAGGGCCGCATGTGGGGCAGGTGCCACACAGACACTGCGGCTGCTCAGCCCTGGTCCCACGACCCAGGAGAATATGGAAAACCTCTCCAAACCACAGGCCCAGGTTGAAACTTGATATTCCATCATTATAGTGGTGTTTCATCCCCTTTAAAAATCTAAGGCAGCACTAGAACTGTATCTCTTGTCTTTTAAAATTGTCTCCTTGTCTCCAGGGTTCTTTCACCTTTTGAGATAAAGAGATTTTTTATCTGAGATAAAAAAAATTGAAACAGGAATTGAAATTTATTGAGTGTTTTGTTGTGGTTTTTTCCCCAGTAAAATAGGGAAAACCCAAATAATATTTATACATTTAATATTTCTTGCCTTCTTCCTTGTACTCCACTTCTAAATTTTTTACATTGCACCATGAAGAAGAGAGGTGAAACAGCTGGACTTCAGAATGAGAGGTCTTTATATTTTTGCTCTTTGTAATGTGAGTAGTGCAATGCTTTTATTATTTTTATGGAAAATATTGGTTTTTCTCCTAAAGTGTTTATTATATTCTACAGCTTTCTAATCCAAGAGTTGTATACTTCTGTACTGTGGAAGTCTGACTTCGATACTGCTTGACAGTATTGTCCCAGTAGTTCTTCTCTTAAACACAAGATGTCAGGTTTTCAACCCAAATATCTCTAAGCAAGCAAAAAATGTTCTTGGCGTCGGATAAATTCCAGTATCACTGGAAAGAAGAAAATCACTAGAAAAATAAGCAATGGTTGCACAGTCGCTTTAACTGGTATGATAAGAACATTAGTTCCTGGTGTTTCTAAATTAGTGCCATGCTGGAGATGCCAGACTAGGGAATTGGATCTCACACTCCATATTACGAGAGTGGCAAAAGGCAAAACATAGCACCATCATCTGATCTTGATCACTGAAGGCCTACTGTGTCTCTTCTATGTTCTTCTGAAAGACAGGAGACAGACCAAAATAAGTAAGCAGAATTATGGGGTTGGAATAAAACATAAAAACCTTCCTGTTTAGAAAATCTCCTCTCTGAAATCAGATATTTTTTTTTATAGTCTATGGTCTGTTGAACAAAAGTAGCAGTGGCTCTGAGGCACGAAGCAGGGAACATTTGGGTCTAGATCCAAATGTTCCCAAAGCTTTTAATGGACAGCACTGTGGATCAAAACTAATGCTACCATGGGAAAGTGGTTTTCTTCTTAATCTCTGATCAGATCCAGCACACACACATGACCTGGCTGCCAGCGGAAGGCATAGTTAGCCCTTGAAGGAACATGTTCCTGGTCTGAAATGGCAGAATGATACTCACATCCATCATGCTCTCTCAACTACCACTCTGTAGTTTTTAGTGCCTCATGCATTTAATAAAATTGCTTTTTTGCGAATGCTCCATGTTGATTTTACACCAGGTCCTACATTCATGAAAGGTTTATCTTCTAGTCAACTGATGCATTTCACTGTTTTTTTTGATTGCAGGTCTCAAATTCAGTAGGAAAGGGAATTCAACCTTGGTGAATTTAGTCTAGGTGAAGGAAAGCTCACACACCGAGTTTTCATATATTATTTAGAATATCATCTAGAAAATATTAACTATAGAACTCCATATGTACTAAATGCATTTTATAATAAAAACCCTTAATGTTTCCTCTAGGATACAGTCAAAGCTATTTGAATGCTTCAGGATTTGAAATTACAATATCCTCCTGTACATAGTGAAGGTTTTTTTCCCCTAACCTGGAAGAGATCAGAATTAAAGCACTTACAGTGGTCCCTTACTTTGTGCAAAACTTTAGAGATAATTAGTGCAGAAACAATAAAAATACAAGTATAAACGCAAAATCTGCAATGCAAAAATCCATAGCAGATAACACCACAATCACTTAATATATGGCAAGATATCAAGCAGGAGAATAATGTCCTGGGAAACATCCATGTACAAAAATTAAGAAAGCAAACTGAGAGGTCTGTACTGATAAAGCCACAGAAGTGGCTTTTCAGGAAGTAAACTTGTAGAGGAGTGGAGGCAGGACTTAAAAAAAAAAAAAAAAAACACAAAAAAAAAAACCAAACAAACTGGCAACCTACTTGTTTCCCCTCCTGAATTCTCTGCAACAGGATTTCCTCATCACATCATGTGGAGCCATGTAAATATGCCCCCTTTGGCTACGTGACAGGAATCATTTCCTCCACCCTGCTTGCAGGGAAGGAAAGCAAAAAAGAAAGGTCAGGATCTTGGGGATTTGTATTAGCAGAAAGCACTTAGTCAGGAAAAGGATAAAGATTACAGGGGAAGTGGTGCTATTCATCTGTAATCCTTTTCTGTCACACACACTTTATATATTAATAATAAAAAATATGTGGAAAATATTAAGCTTTACTATTGTGCACTTTCAATTCTTCATTGGTATTTAATGAAGGTATAAAGATTTCAAAACGTCCTAGAAGAAACTCATAAGCTGAAATGTTGCTAGCATCCACAAATGTGAAAGCAAACATTTTTCCCTGGTATAACTCCCAGGGGAAAAAAATTGCACTGCAAGTGAAGTTATTAACCAGCAAAAAGCTTCCTTAATTATTTGTTGCAGGAATTGCTGTGATTGGTCCCAGTAAGACTTCTCCAGCAGAGCTGGGACCCTAACTCATGCTTAACACAGCTGCACAGAAAAATCCCAGACTCCTTCAGCAGCACTATACCTAAACACTCAGGTGACAATAAAAAGCTGTTTTTACCAGGACTGGTCAATGTGCAGGAGTTTTGCTGTTAACAAACAGATTCATAAAAACAACAACAACAAAAAAAGATTTTTCTAGTAGATTTTAGTCTCATTTTCTACTTATTCAGTATATACAGAGTATGCTTAATATATCTTTGATGGAAAGATAATTTCTAGAAAAGCATCTTTTCTTGGAGACTAGGCACTACAAAGTCTGTTACAAACTAGATTTTTATGTTGAAACATACCAGTTTATTTTTTCTTCTATTAAGACATTTTATTGAAACAAGACTAAAACAGTCAAGTTAAACTCTTTTGTAAAAATGTGCTGGCTTTTTTTGCTATTACTCGCTGGCTTTTAGTCACTCTATATATTTTCTGCCTGTTCATTAAATAATTGAGCAATGCCAGAACTCACAAAAATCCCCATTGAACTCTACTGGAAACAGCCCCACCTGATGATCCTTCCCTAGTGACAGTTACTTCTTGAATTAGTTTACCATTTTTTTCCTCTATTTTACATGTATGCTACTTTTGTTGCAATGTAATGTGCTTTAAACAATAATATTACACTACAGTAAGATAAATGTGTTACCTATTTTTCAATGTGTGCATACTTAGTAAATTTTAGACATTTTAGACCAATTTGTTGTACTGTAGATGTGACTAATAAAGAAGCTGAGAAGACGCTATCTAGAAGAATATTATGTTAACATACACTGCTAACTGATTTATTTAAACAAACACATCTTGGTTTAAATTTTTTTTCATTGGCATTGGTGCAAGCTAAACCCGTTTACCTTGTCTAGCTCTGAGTTGCACCATTTTAATTTCACTGATCTAAAATCATGCTGTTAGTGCTATGTTCAGATCAACTCCATTTATGTTATAGTTGTGTCCCAAAGGAACAACAGATAAATGTTTTCACTGGAAAATAAGAAGCACTCAATAAATGCACTCCATTAGTATCCTCAGAATAAAGCAAGCCTATAGCTGTTTCACATATTAATTGCTTAACCAGTAGACTTCTAGCATTAGACTTTTTCACATGTCAAAAAGTTTATAGGCAACAAAAACTTAAAAGACAAATCTGATGGCAACTACAAGTTGCCCTCTTTATTTTTATGCTCTCTCTTATAAGCAGATTAAATCACTCCAAGTAGCAGGTGAGATCATACTAAATCAAGCAATCATAAGTAGCCAGATATGGCCTGATCTAATTAATAGAAAGAACAATGTTGCAATTATATTTACTATTTCTTTATAAAATCTGCCACTGTTCATAGGAAAGTGAAACTTATGAAGAAAATGATGGTGAGAATTTTCTCCACTAATCCACTTTAAGTTTGTCTGAGGTTTAATCAACACTTTTTATATTAGTGCTCCGCAGCTGCATCAACTAAATTAGGCTTGGTTCTCGTTCTCACAATCTCATGTAACAAGAACCCATCACAACAGCTGATTTCCCAGCAGACAGCCACATGAGTGGCTCCTTGGGAAGGCTCCTGTGATAGCTTGGCATTTCTGACTTTTTTTTTTTTTTAATGTTGCTGATAAGCATACCAGAACCACAAAGCAAAGTGCAAGGCTTTCACCGCAGCTTTGGCTTGCCAGCAGTCTCAGATTCCACTCTGACAATCGAAGGATTTTGTTTTCTGCCCAGACAGTATCTTCAAATGTTACTTTTTTTTCCCCCCCAAGTCCGGCTTCCCTAGGATAAGAAGTTTACTGATGCCCTTTTATTACAGGGATTGTTCTGACATTTCCATCCAGGATTTAATCTGCAAACCACACAGCTAACCTTGTTGTCAGGGCATGATGCACCAACATTGTGTCTAAAATGGCTACTAAGAAACAACTTCTGAAGGGAGAGTGCAAACCATTTTTCACATATATTTATCAGGTTCCTAGCTGAACTTTGCTTTCAAAACAGCTTTCCATTGCAGTCTGTAGATTGTTCCAGTTGGCCAGCACTCTCTAATAATATCATTTGGGCCTGTTTTCAAACAAGACATGTTAGATAAGAGAATATAGGAAAATACTTCTAGGACCAGTTTTTTCAATGTTGCCGAGTACTATGTGCAAAAAGATCCACGAGGTTGTGTGTAGACTCATTACTCATGCATGTACAAGAGTGTGGTCTTCAGCTGTATACAGCAATTCCTAAGGTAAAACACATGCTATGAACCAACAACTTTTTCAATGTATGCAGTGAAGGCTTTAAGAATCAACCTTTAGATTAAAGTGTGGACAACCAAGAATGCTCCATGAAAACAAACAGTCCATAGCAAAAATATTGAAATTACCTTTCAAGGAAATAATTTAACTGATTCCCTGTTAATTGCTGTGTCTGAGCAGAAATTCAGAAAAGACATGGTTCCTGACATTGTGTTGTGTCACACACTGCATCTGTGTAGCAGCAAGTTCAGTATTAAGTTTTGCTAAGGCAATTTGCTGTCTTGCCTGTTTCCATTTTTGATGCTTCTCAATCCCCACTGCAGTCAAGCTATCTATAGAATAATCAATTGAACATATAATCAATATATCACCACTTTAATTTTGCAGAGTCATAATTCAGACTCCTTTTTTCCATCTAGCTGAGAAAATTTTCTAATCGTGGCACCTCTACAGTGAAGCCAGCTCTACAGGCTGGAAAGCACAGGGACTTGCAAATTAGGGAAAAAGTCATAAAATAAATCCATATTTTGACCTGTGATATTAGGAAACCAGCAATATCTCACTCTGCAGAAAGACCTACTGAGTGCAGGCAGACATTACTTCTTGTGGCAGTAACAAAATGAATTTGTGGAGAGAAATTACAGTGTTTCTGTAGTATATCTGCTAATGAATTAGGTTTTATTCTGGCCTTTCTCTCCTTGGTGTAATTGTGATGCATACCCTACTAAATACATGTTTTGGTATACTAGATAAAATTCCATTGGAAATCTGGACACATGATCTGAGCAAGTGAAAATGTTTAGATCCCTGCATTCTTACACAAAGAGAGCATGAGGCTGAGGGTGAGTTAAGTTCCTGGTTTTAGTTTATGCAAATACAACCCTCACAGTGCACACAGTGCTATTCAATAATGACTGCAGCCCAGCAGAAAAATTCTTGTGACTGTGGTGTTCTGCAGTCAAATGAATTAAAAATAGAAGTTTCTGAACACATGTAATTTTACTTTTAACTATAAAATGTGCTATTAATGAGCTAATTTCATGTGGCACTCTGGATGAGGAAATGACTGTGTTTTGTCTGTAATACAGTAGTAGTACCTCAAGCATCAGCCAAGACCAGGGCATTCACTGGGTCACACAGTGCTGCAGCTGCCAACACTCCTTGTCACACACGGCTTATAGTCTAAATAATGGAGACAGGCAAAGGGTAAAAGGGGAAACGGAGATATAGGAGTATCTCATCCAAGGTCACACGACTGGTCAGAGCTGAGATTAGAAAAGGGGCCCGCCCCAGGTCCCCACTGCAGTGCCCTCACCCCAAGACCTCACTGCCCATCCCTGGCCTGCAAAAGCAGCTCCACTCATTACAGCAGCTTCCTGTGCAGATGTGGTGAGTCTCCATGGAGTCACAAAGCATGTAATGGGAGTCTCTGCTGATAACAGTGGGGGTTGTTGAATTACAGAGATGAATTTAAGGAGGTCTTCAAAAGCATTCTGAAATTTGGCTTTAGAAGCAAAGCAGCATAATTTAAAAATAGCTAATTTGAATTGCTCTATGTATCCCCAATGTCTGATCAGGTGAATTACTTAATTTCACTCTTTTTTTTCTGAAATCCTTTTAAATCGTTTGCATTGCAAAAATCCCCTCTAGTACAAAATGAGAAAAGCACAATTTGATAATCCAGTAATAAAGGTAGACAATTGTTTTAACAAATGTTCAACTGCTTTTCAGGCCTGAAGTTAAGAAGGAAAAGATAGCAATTTGCACATCAGAGAACGACTCACAATATTTTCAAAAACATAGCTGCTAAGTCTTCATTTTACAAAACATTCTATTTGTGTGTCCTTCTGCATAGTTAATTAAAGCAATAACAGCTATAAAATATACTTGCCCTCCAGCAGAATTTACTCTCACTGTGCTGTTGTCAGGTAATCCTGTGGCCAACTACTATTACAAAAATAAATTCAAAGAAATACTAATAAAAATAATGCAGTGATGAAGGATTATTTGGGAGAATCTTAAAATGCTGATGTAATTTAACATGGTCTCATGGCTGTACTGCTGCTGATGGTGGTAGATAACTCCTGCTTCCCCAAAATGACTGCACTGCAGGCTGTGCACCGAGGCATTTCATTCCAGATTGATGCTGATAAATGATTGGGGCGTTGCCTGTTGTTAAGGAAAAAAAAACAGTGATTGTGGGACACATGGAGTGTAGCTTGAGTCTGGTGTGCTTCTGGGACTAATAGTGAATAAGTTCACCTGGGGAAGAAAGCCATGGTCATGAGATTCCTAGTTCACTTCCCCAGTTCTAACCTCAAGAACTTGAAAATATATACTCCCGTTCTACAAAAAGTCAGTTTCCTGCTTCACTCAAATGGTTCATTGCGTTTGTTGAAGATGAAAGGTTCATGAAGATTTATGAACTCGGGTGACATAACAGACATAATGTGGTCAAAAAATCTTGGAAAAATAAAAGATTTGAGTGATGAGGAGAGGGAAGTAATTTCCATACGCTTAAGGTTGGTCTAGCCTTAAGTGGGAAAGTGGATTCAGCAATATCCAGAACACAAAGAAAGGCATGAGTCTCTCTACAAAGCTGTTGGCTAAATACAGACCTTTGTGACAATTTTAGGAAGTGAAGATGTGATAGGAAAAAGGATAAACATACTAAAAATTATTGATGCAAGCAGAAAACCAAGAAAATAAAAACAGTGTTGCAAGTGTAAAAAAGGACTTTGAAGAAGTGTGTAGAATAAATAATTCCAAAACAAGAGAAGAAATTAAGGAGGATGCATCAAGTTCTAAGTGCCCTTAAAATATGACTTGAGACATTGATAAGATCTGTTTGGAAAGATCCATAAATTCTAGAAAACATTTTCTCTCCTTAGCCCAGATGCGAGCAATAAATACCACAGGTAGTACAAAGGGTTTGATCTGTTTAAGCTATGTGTAAGATAAACAGTTATGTTTTGAAGGTTGTTTCCATAGTGCTAGATAAAAATAATGGCACAGACTGTTTTCAAAATAAATACTGTAACAATTAAACAAGACACACAGTCATTCTTCCTGATCTAATTAGGATGCTCATCAGAAATTATTCTAGTGCATGCCTTTTTCTAACCTACACTTTCTGTAAAATATACATGAATCTTCCACTCACAAGATGAACAGAAGCCCAAGAATTTCCCTCAAAAAGTAAGTTCTGCACCCAATGACCAGTACTGCCAGTTACTTACTTACTACATAGAAAAAGAAGGCTTCACATTTCCTCAGAGGCTATCAGCATAAACCCAGAAGAATGAATGTTAATTACTTCTCCTAAAAACATTAATTATTTTTAGTAAAAGTAATTTTCAAGAAGTCTCAGGAATTACAGCCCTGGGAAATTAAATCCTCCTTTCACATATAAGCATACACACAGATAGATATATGACACAAAGAACACAGACTGCTTTAGCTCTGTTGTATTGCTGAAAGTATCTAATCAGTTTTGTAATTCATTATAGAACTGTGTTCGTGACTGTGTGTAGCAATGAGTTCTGCAGTTTGACTATATGCTGCATAGCTCAGTACTTTCTATTGCTGAAATTTTATTATATCTTGTGATTTTTGATTAAAGGAAAGAAAGGAAGGTAGGAAAGAAGAAACTGAGAGGAAACAAGGCTGGAGATTCTCAGGCAATACTCTGTAAAATCTTATAAATTTGGAAAAAATGTAATTAATTGATGCAATAGCCATCACAACTTCTTTGTTCAGTGTGAATAATTAATAAAAATAATAATAAAATCCACAAAACAATCCCAAATTTGGGCATTACTAGAACAGTGTCAGTCAATTACTTTGTTTGAAAATACAAGTGTCTCCCCTGGTTCTAAGATGTGGAACCTTAAAATCAGGCATGAGTAAAAGGACCAGCCATAAACATACCTATTCAAACCAAGGCCTCCAGTTTTTTCAACAGAGAAGAAAAGTCTTATGGAATTTGCTATGTCCCCAAAGATAAGCAAATCCAGGTTCTGGTGGACAACATTGAACAGAGCTTTCCAAAACCAGGGATTTCTCACAAATAATTAATGCCCTGCCAGCTGCTTCTTCATACTTCATTTGCAGAGTTCAAATGTGTGAATCTCTGTGGAGTTTGATTTGGCAGTACATCACAAGGAGAAAAGCGATTTTTCAAGCAACTAGGCTCAGTTCTACACAACTGTGCTCAAACATAATGAAGTTCTTGTAAATCAAACAGTTTGGTGATAAAAAGGTTTATGTCTGTAGGATAATTTATTTTAATCTGTAATCTTATGCAAATCCAGCAGTGCTGCTATCTTTCAAATATCTTCCGTAAGGCTAGACTTGCTCTACAGTGAGTGTAAAATGTGTGGCTCTAAAATCAGATTTTTAAACCAAGATTCATTCTGGATGCAAATCTGACTCATGGTTTCTCAAAACCTGGGCAACAGCCAGCCTAAGACACATCATGCAGCCTGTCAACAGCAGCCTCTTTGGGATCCACACATTCATCCCCATACAGACTCCTGCTTCATGCACCCAGGCACCCACCAGCAGTGCAACAGAACCAGTCACTGACCACTCCTTCTCTCACAGCTCTCCTGCAGAATAATCAAGGGCCATGCAACAAAAAATCCTATTTTGTCAGATTGTTGGGGGCTGGTGGGAGACTAGGGTGGTCTTTTTGTGAAAATTCTCCCTTAATGTCATTCAAATATGAGTCTGTGTAAAGGCACAGTGGGAAAGGCTGTCAGTACATACTAGCAGGTCACATTATGTTTACCTTAAGCCTACATTTTTTTCTGTCTACTACTGTATAATTTCATACTTTTTCAATATGCCTGAGAGAATATATACAGAATATGGCAAAGATTTGTTGCAAATACTTGGTTGATATGTTTGTCAAGGAGTGGGAGAGTCCCCTTGGGGGCTGCTCACCAGCCAGGCCCGGGGCTGATCCCACAATCCCAGACAATGGGGGACCCTGGGAACAGCTGGGTTGGCAAGTCTGCTCACTCTCCTCCACAAGAACCCATGGCTGGGGTCGGTGAACAGGCCACTGAACTACCCATCCTTAGACCACTGGCTGGTAGGGCACAGGCAATTCTGCAACTCCTATTTGCTTCATGCTTCCCCTCAGCTAAGTATGATTATCGTTGCCATCCTGAATTCCCAAAGGATCCCTTTCCCGTGCTGTGCTTTAGCACACACATTTCCGAATTAACAGTGGATCATTCTGGTTCTTGCAATGATGCTATCTTTCTAGCTTTTACTTTAAGTTCCAAGTTCTTAAGTGGTAGACCTGTAGGAAATTTTGTTTAGCCAATCATTACAAGTTCTACACTTCATATTTTCAAAGTAAGCTTTGGGATCATAATCCCTAAAGGCTCAAGTAAGAAAAGTTATACATATTGTTTAAAATAAATAATTCCTCTACATTGTTTTCCTGGAGGAGTAACTGTAGTCTGACATTGCACAAATTCATACCCACTGAATTTCACATCTAATTGGGTCTGCAAGAAATACAGCATCTTCAAGGCAAAGAGCCCCCCAAGCCAGCAGCTGTTGCCAGTTGCCACACAGAGCCTGTGGTGCCTCCATTGCCAACCTTCAGCAGCCACCCTGTGTGGCTTTCTGGGAGCCTCACCTCCTTCCCAGAGCGCACATATACTTCAGTGCCACACAGGAACCAAAAGCTGGACTGGCCACATACAGTGTCCTCAATGCCCTGCACTCTGGGACACTGTGGCTGAGCAGCTGTGCTGCAGAACTCAAACACAGAGCCAGGCAATCGCACGGAGCTGCTCCCCGCATGAGCCTGAGCTCATGAGCTCACTGGGGTTGAGGGCACTGCATGCACATAGCCATGATGTCCCTGTCATCTCCCGACTTGCAGACCTCCTCTTCTCACTCTAGTTAAGCCAAACACCATATCCTCTCAAGCAGAGCAACTAATTAACCTCTGAGTAACACAAGGACACAAAGTTCGGGATGGAAACTGCGCAATCCATGTTAAGGTACTCAGTTGCTGCAGCATCAGTTCCATGACATCTTCCCTACATAATGATGTAAATAATGACACCAAGGCCTGGAGATACCATCTTCAAGCAGAGGCACTGGCATACTGGCCAACTCTAGGAGCAGAATGTGTATATATCCCCCTAATCCCCTTGAGTACATGAAGAAGAAAACACTGTTTTGGACCTGTGTGGATACTCCTGTTAAAAGTTTCAGTTGTTTTTGTGAATGTCACTCTATTGCCTTGATGTTAGTGAGCAGCTCCCACAGAGTTGATGATGCTCACCACATTTTTTTTCCTTCTGGAATGATTTTTAATCGGACGCTCGTAATTTATTCAGAGGGCATTACTCTGCGGCCGGGCCGCAGGTACGGGCACACGGCGGAGGGAGCCTGGGGATCACGACAACGCCTCGCGGTGCCGACGCCGGACACTGGCGTGCGGGCAGCCACGCAGTGTTTACGGCTGAATGAGGGGCGCAGCCGAGGAGCTGCGTCAGCCGGGCGGGGGCGGGCCGGGGCGGGGAAGGCGGGCGCGCCCGGCGGGGCGGCCGCCGCGGGCGGGGGGCGGTGACGTGCGGGGCGGGCCGGGGCGGCTGCGGGGCGCGGCCGGGCGCGCTGCCCCGCGGCACCAGGGGAGGCTGCCCGCGTCCTCCCCGGCATGGGGGTCGGGCTCGGGCTGGCACCCCGCGGGCGGCCCTGACCGGAGCGGCACCCGCCGCTGCCGCCGCTCCCTCCCCCGCGCCCGCAGCCCCTCGGCGGGGAGGCCGGGCGGCGGCAGCCGGCGCCCGCGGACCGGCGGGCGGGCGAGCGGGCGGCGCGGGGTTCGGCGCAGCGGGGCTCGGGACCCGGAAGCAGAAGCGGGGCCGGGAGGCGGCTGGATGGGAAGGAGCGGCGGCGGGCGGCGATGGGGGAGCAGCAGAGCTCGTTGAGCACCCCGCGAGCGGCCGCCGCGCCGCCGAGCCCGGCCGGGGACCCGCGGGAGCCCGGCCCGGACGAGCCGCCTTCTCCGCGAGAGGCGGTCCCGGGCGGCGGGGCGGCCGGGGAGCCGCTGCCGGCCGCCGTCGGCCCCGAGCGGCGAGGAGCCGAAGAGGAGGCGGAGGCGGCGGCCGGGCCGGAGCAGCCGCCGGGCTCGGGGGAACCGGCGGCCCCGGCGGAGGAGGGGCCGGAGGGAGGCAGCGGTCGCCGCCGCCCCCCCCGGCGGCACGTGTACTGCACCGTCTACTGCGTGGAGAACGACCGGCCGGTGGCGGCCCCCGGCTCCCCCCGCGGCGGCCCGGGCGCGGGGCAGCCCCCCGCGCGGCGCGGGGTGGTGTCGGGCGACGACCCGCTGTCGTCCGGCGGCAGCATCGAGGTGGTGGACTTGTACCTGCTGCCCGAGCCCTTCTCCGGGCTGATCGCGGGCGAGTTCGGGCCGCTGCTGGTGCTGAGCTGCCGCGTGTGTTTGGAGGAGAAGCCCATCAAGCCCCTGTCCTGCTGCAAGAAGGCGGTGTGCGAGGAGTGCCTCCGGCGGTACCTCAGCTCCCAGGTACTTCCTAGAGGGAGCAGCCGGGGTGTGCTGGGGGGGCTGTGGCCGCAGCATGGTCGGGCAGCCCGGTGAGCTGAGCGCTGCGCCGCGCCCGGCGAGCCGGGCAGGGCCCCGGGGTGCGGAGCTGCGGAAACCTTTCCCGTCCCGCACGGATCGCGTTCGGCCGCCACCTGCGTGCGAGCTGCGCGTTCAGCGACCGCCCGTTCCCCAAGCGCTGCTCTGCGCGTTCGTACGCGGCTGGTCGCTAATGCGTCTTGTGGTTCTTCAGTCTTTATAAGAATTTTCGCTTTGAAATCTCAAACTCTTGCTGTTACCTGACCGGCGGCACCAGTTTTCTTTTAAGAGGAGGCCAAGGAGTGATAAGGAGCGGAGTCTGGGAGCATTGGCAGCCGCCTTCGAAGTGGCTCCTGGAGCCGGGGGTTTTGCCTGCTGCCGCTTTATGTTCGGGCCCTTGGTGCAGCCGCTTGGCCTGCTCCTCGCAGAACACATCACGTTTGGTGGTGTGCTAGATTAAAATTGTGTGTTTGTGACTGTTGGTGAACAATTGCAGTTAACAACAGTAAACAATAACTTCTTCGGAGGAAAAAATTTGAAAACACAACTTTTCCATCTTGAGCAGGCAACTGCTCATCCTGGCAGATAGCTGGCATATACGGTGCTTACATGTTCATCCCTGTTTTATCAGTCAGAGCTGCTGTTTCAAACCAAAATCAGCAGCTTGATAACTAAGCTCTGTCTTGGCTAATATTATCTGTAGTTAGTTTAGCACCACAGAATATTTGTGTGTTTCTGCTGCTAGTGTAGTCATGCCCTAAACACGAAGAACAATGGGAGAAGTATGGTGTATGTGGAAGAAACAAAACCAACTAAACCCTTTGCTTACTGCCTTTATGCTTTTATTCAGCATAAGCTTTTAGGATGTGCCTGGTGGAAATGTGCTAGTTTGGTGGTGGAATGATTTTTTACACCTCTTGGGGCTTGGTGCTGTGCTGGGGCAGTTTGTTCTCCTGCTGTGCTGTGTGTAGGGAAGGAATGGATGATTATAGCTACCCCTGCACTCCATAGATAGTTGACAGGCTTCTTCTGGCCAGAATACATTTCACTGCTTGGAGATTGCATGTGCTACCAGAAGTCAAATACTTTCTCGTCTCTGGGCCCTGGTGGCCTATGTGGCATTGCTGGTGCTGGTAGCATTTGTTCAGGCTAGTAGTAAACTCAGTAGCATTTTTGTGATCTTGTTTGGGTAGGTTTAGATAACAGCAAATGGCTCTACTTGGGAACTAATGGATTGGATGGTCAGAGTTAATGTTTTCCATGTTTCCTGCAGCACTGAAACTCAGGAGCACTTAATAAACCTTCTTGAGACTTCATGCACAGAATGATTTGATTTGTAGGTAAGTGGTAGACTGCAAATTCTCACTAAGTTTTTAGATTATATTGTCAGTGCACATTTGTGCCGCTTTGGTATCTGCTACTGAGGTCATATGTCAGAGTACTGACTTTCATTTAAGCTGGAAATTGACAAGTATTGTGATGTCAGGGTGATCTTCCCCATGTTCTGTAGGTGCCTGCAGTTGGCAGTGATGTAATGGAACTTACATGATCACGTATCTAAAGACATACTGAAGAACTCTTCTGTCTGGTTTAGGCTGAACCCTTTGAGAAGGAAGCAGCAGCTTGGTGGCTGAAATAGCTGGCTGGCCTAGGAAGCACGTATATGTGCTGTGAAGTGGATTTAGCATTGGCCAGGTGTTGGATGTGTGTTCAGGGATGCCCTTCAAGGAAGCCACTACTATTGCTAAGCACCTGCAAAGCTGGTCCCAGCAGCTATTGAAAAGTACCCATCTGGCACATAGCCATATGGATACTTAACTCCTGTCCTTTAAAGGTGGGCCAGGGATACTGATCATGAGGGGTGAGATTCACAGAGCACTTCTGTGGACATGTTGTTACAAATGCTTTTATGACCAGGCAGAATTTTAGCTGCTTGGTAAATTTGTTAGGGAAAAGTGAAACAAAATGCAACCAATAACAGTCCAATGTGTTCTTCCCTTATCTTCCTTTTTGAAAAGGACAAGAAAATGATATTTCTTCAAGAAGAACAAGAACTGATCTGTCTTTCCTTTGTGCTTTGGAAGGACCCTGTGAGTCATCCTGGGGAGAGAGAAAGGCATCTCCGTGTCAGTTATATTAGGAGAATTTCTGGGAAGGATGAGTGAAAAGCCAGTATAGGTTAGAAATCAAGTTACCTTTCATCTTTGAGACTTCGCATTTTTTGTAGTAAATAAAAAAGAAAATATATGAGAAAGGTATAAATGCTGAAAAGCTGGTTTTGTTTGAAAATTTTAGAAGATCTTACTTTGGGACATGATCAACCTGATTTAAGAATGTACTTAAAATTGAAAACAAACAAAAAACGACTGAAAAACAAAACCCCAAGCAGCATTGTGAATAGTTTAGGTCTGGTTTTCTTGTCAGAGAAATAGTAATCTCTGCTCTGGCTGACTCTATATCTCTGGAGGAGTGGTTTCTCATGCTGAAAATGTGGAATATATTGGCAGAAGTATAGCACTTAAAATAATTTGTGTGACCTTTGATGTCTGTGTGTGTTCTCTCCCTGAAGAAAGCTGTGTTCTTCATGATAGCTTCATTGTGAATCCTGAAATGATGTTAAATGGAGTAGCAAAGCAAAAGCTCTGTTATGCACCCTGCTTTCTTCTATGCAAATATATAAGAGCATCAGAACTTCAGCTTTTATAGATCAGAAAATCAACTGACATTTCAGGCATTCTTAAAAGGAATGCCAGATGAAAATACTCCAACTGCAGAGTTGTTGCTTATCATGCTGGAAAATGAGGGTAACATTTGAAGGTCCTTAGAGGTCAAGTCCAGTCTTTCTTATCACTGGCACCTTGCTGCATAATCCCTTTCAAAGATTTAGTGGCTGGAGGAGAAGTTTAGCAGGCGAGCCTGGAATGCCCAAGCTGATCTGGAGCCTGACTTTGGCAAATCAGGTAATGTTACTTCTGCCTCATTTAGCTATTCTATTTCCCATCTGAGTCACAGAGTTCTCGGGGCTCTTTAGTGTCTGAGTCTGACCAGTTGATTTACCATTCACAAAAAAATTCTGTGACCATTTGTTTGGACTCAAAGAAATTGATGATACGGTAATTGATAGGTATGGGTGATGGGTTGTCATGGAAGAGGTTGTGGCTTTTGAAGCTCAGGATCTGGTGTGGATTCCATAGAGCCTGACTCAGGTCCCAGCAAGCCCTTTCTCCAGGAGTTGATGCAGCCCAGAAAGGTTGTTTGTTACGCTTAATGAGTGAGGTTGAAGAATTTGCTCCAGTGTTCTCCCTCCATGAACTTTAAGGTATAAGGACTTTAACCCACTGGAGGATGTGACTTTCTGCACTGTCATCCAGGATACAGACTTAGGACAGGGAAGCAAGAACCAGGACACATCTCACAGGTGTTATATTATATCCCTATCTCATTCACCTCCTTCACTTCCCATCTTTCTCTCCATTAAACATGGCACCAAACCCAGGTTGTTTCAGAAATTGTGCATACCAAGGTTTGCTGAAAATGTGATTCACTTCCTAACCATTCTGGGCTGCTTGTATTTTTATGTTAGAGGGAACATTTCACTTTTCCTATAAAATGGCTGCAAAAGTTTTATAGAAACCTCAGTGCCTGCTTTTTCTACATGCAAATAGGGAAACTTGATAATCCAGTTTTGATCCTGTGCTCATTAGTGATGCTTTATTTTGTAAATCTTGTAACTCTGTTAGAGTAATTGTTACAGTAAAAGACTTTGGGTGAGTTAATTTAAATACCATACTGTATTCTTCATCAGATTTTATGGCGCTTTAATTATAGAAACTCTAATGAGATTAGTAGCCATGAGTAAATCAGAAGGGATGGTTGGGGGTGGGGAGGGACTGCATCTGACAGTGTTTTGTGCATGGTTAGCTTTGGTGGGACAAGAATTCTGCTTTCTTCTGAGCATGAAATGTGTAGATCATCCTCCCTCTGCTCAGGACCTCAGTCTTTCTCTCTCTGTGACCTGAGTTTTTGGGGTTTTTTTTTTTTGACCCCTCTCTCTGTGCAAAATTTTTCTTCTGAAAGAACTGGAGAAAAAAAGCTGCTGACAGTTACAGTCAGGATTTTTGTGGGAAATGTGGTTATAAACCTGCATAGTGAAGAGGAAAATTGAGGAGCAGTCTGCATCACATAAAACTAGTACTAGCTTGGAGCTGGAGGGCCTTGACACCTGTGTCTCGTCAGGTGTCTGATGGTATGATATAGATCATACATCTTCAAAGCTGTAGTCTGCTGATGAAAACCAGCCAGCAGATATGTAGGCACCAAGTGCTGAATCATCTGATGGTTAATGAGCTGCTTGTGCCCTGAGTCAAACCAGAGCTCGGAAAGGCCACTGTCATTCAGTGCAGAAGCAGCTCTGTGTTTGCAAGGGTAATTAATCTAAAACCTTGCTCTAACACCAGCTCCCGAGTTGCTGGGACAGCTGCACACTGCCTACCAGGATATGATGGCAGGGTGAGCAACCACCCCTCTAGAAAGAATGCAGAAGTTTCCAAAGGAGGAAGAGAGGTGCAGGAGGAGAAAAGAACCTGCTGGTTTACAGGCTTTCTAAACCAAATCAGCAGCTTCAGCTGCTGTAAGCTGGCTGTGTTCCCGAGGAGACAAGGCAGATAGACTTGGTCCATCAGATGTAAGCAGCCTATAAGCTGCTGGAGCACCTAAACTACTTCTCTGACATTTTCAGCAAGTGACTTCTCAAAGTCTATCATGTCTCCTGATGTGTTGTATACAGTACCAGCATCAAAATGCTGCTGCGTACGCAGATATCACAATGCAGGATGATACCAAAGTACCTCTAAGATTGTGAGAGTTAGTCTTTCAACTTGACAAGATACATGGCAGACTTCAAGTCCATCTTACATGTGTCTTGGTGAATCCAGTTTGTGCCAGAACTTAAGTTTGGAACAGTTTACAAAATCCAGCACTGATGAAGATGCTTTGAAAATCATTTGAAAGAAAACTAGTTTTGAGCAATGATCTTGAATTATAGTACTGCCTAGTTACCCCACTGTGTGTAGGCCTAGGTACTCTGTCAGCATATGAGCACTGCATGTGGTATATTTGTTCCCTGTGCAGGAGTAGCTTCAAGCTCACTCTACGTGGCTAGATAAGTCTTTGGCAGGTGTAGAGGTGGAATTGTGGCTGTTATTTCTTAGCCATGCTGTTACGAAGTGAAGCATGAGAGTGGCTCTTCTTACAGCTAAGAACATTTTCAGTAAAACTCTGAGATCTAAGATACTGAGAATAGAAAAGATGGTGTCATGTTTGAACAGTTGCAGGAAGGGTTTTGCTGATGGAAAAAGGCCCGAGTTCCTGAGGGGAGGATAAGTAGCATCATGAAATTGTTGATGTTGGTAGCAAGTGGTAAGGGTAAATGGCACGTCCAGTGGTGATACCATGAGTTGGCTGATGTTGATAGTGAAGTTGATTGAGGTGTAAAGTTTTCCTATGAATGGGAAATTGCAGTGGGAGATGGAGAACCAGTTTTGGTGTAGCTGGGGCTGAGGCCTAATTATGAAAATGTGTTATTTCTATGAAGCAGAAGCCCTCCTTGTCAGCTGTCTTTCACAGCCAGTGTGTTGCACCTCGCTGGTCTGTGGGTGGTGTTGGCATTGGAGACCACAGGCAGGCTGAGCCATAAGGAGATCATCTGCTGCATGCCCTCCCTCCCACTGCTCCTACCAGCTGTTCAGAGGCGCCACCAGGCACAGGTATGGAATCAGTCCAGGGAATGTAAAATGAGTTGAAAACTGAACTGTTGGTGTGCAGTTGCTCAAACAAAAAGAAATGAAGGAGTTAAATGAGGGTTGTGAAGGCCTTCAGCTCACCTCTGCCCCATAGCTGCTTCTCCACCCAGAGCAACTGTTCTTCCAACTGCTCTGGAGCCTCTTGGCCCTTCATTCTTCTTTTCTTCTTGTACAAATATCTTGCTTCCTGCTGTCTAAACCAGCCAGGCTTGAATAAAGTGTAAATGGCCAGGATGTCAGTACATTGTCAAAATGATTAAGAGGTGTAAGGGATGTAATTTCTTTAAAAGAATTCAAACTGGAGGCTTCCCCCTAAAGAAGTACATTACTTACCCACCCAGGTTTATCTGTCTTTATGCCTCATCTGCTTGTGCTTATGTTTCTCTTGCTCCTTTTTTAAAGTACTTTCTTGATTAATTATATTTTAAAAGTAAAAAAATTCTTGTCTATATGATTTTATTAGCCAAATACTATTTTGTATTTGGCTAATACACAAAAAAGATGCTTAAAAATTTGTCACTAGAAAAAGTGACAAATTTGCCTATTGGTGAAGAGCTTATTTAATTTTTGAGTCCATTTTTAAGTACTTGGAAAATTTTGGTAAGGCAAAGAAATTAATTTTACTTGGAAGTTAAAAATTAGAGTGAAACATTAAAGACTCTACTCAGAAGAAAATTTTATGGATTTCAGTGTGGAAGGTCAGAAGTTTAACAGTAGTTTAGACTGGATTTGGAATTAAATCTGAAATGGCTTAGATTCCATGTTCAAATCCACATTTACCTTAGATGCTACCTCACTGCTTCAAATCGAGATTGATGTATGTTTTAGTTGACAACCTTGTTGGGATGTGCTGTTACTCTTATTTAATTGTGAGAAAGTGGTAGAAAACAACACATAATGGCATCACAATGACTAAGTTTGAGAAAATAAAACCTTGCCCCTTCTGTTAGATGCTACCTCACTGCTTCAAATCGAGATTGATGTATGTTTTAGTTGACAACCTTGTTGGGATGTGCTGTTACTCTTATTTAATTGTGAGAAAGGCTGTGCAGTTTCTACCTTAGAATTCCATGAAAAGGTAAAGAAATTTCCAAGTCTATCACACTTACATTTCCTTACGATCTTGCTAAGTAGACCACAGAGGACTAATTTTCCCCAGTGATGTTTTTATTAAGTACAGCACAAACAATATAAGACTTTGTACTGGAAAACAGAAGGGGCAAGGTTTTATTTTCTCAAACTTAGTCATTGTGATGCCATTATGTGTTGTTTTCTACCACTAACATGATATGGATGGCGGCAAAGGTGGGTGCCTCTCTGCTTTACTTGGTTTGGCTTCCTGATCTTGTAGGAATGGTGGTGTATCAGCTTCGGGGTCTGGGATGGGGATCTGAGTGACTCTATCCCTTTAGCTTGTAGGAAAGGGAAGTCCTATCCAAACTATTTCAGCTGTGACATGGCTCTTTGGGGCTGCTCACACAATACAAGGAAGGAAGAAAAGGGAGAAGAAGATTACTGGGATGGGAAGGGCATGATGATCATGTAGGAATTGGTTTGCACCAGAAGGTGGACTTGCTCAGGGTAAGCTTTCATAAAACAAAAGGGAATTGTGAAGACTGATGGCCTTCATGTAGGGTGGATCCTTTGCCTCTGTTTAAAGCTGCAGATGAATACTGGCCAGTTATTCTGGTAAATGTTGGCCAGGAAGTGAAATAGGACTACGTCTTTTTCTGGTTTCCTGTTGGATGGAGGTAGGCAGGAAATAAATCTAGCCTTAAAAAAGAAAAAAATAGTAAGGATTCTAAATACAGTTTAAAGTATAGAACTTCCAGGAAAATAATGGATTAGTGTTTTACTGAGCTGCTGAAAGACTTATATACCCCATTGGCAGCAGGGTGGGTGAAGTAGGTAGGTAAAGCGTCCCATCTGTGACATGATTACAGAGTGCCTGTGAGGTGCCACTTCCCTGCAGAAGCAAAAAGAATAGTGTCTTTCACTGTAGTCAGTACTACTGCTGCTGTAGGGGGGCAGAGAAATGTGGGGAAGGGCTTCTTAACCTTTCAGCCATTTTAATGTTTTTCACTATGAACATGTTTACTGGGGAGAGGGCATCTTATGTCTTTGCACTCCAGTGCATCTGTGCAGTGCTGGGTAAAATTTGTCCACTTAGAAGCCTCACAGGAGCAAGCATATAAATTGTTCAGTGCTTTTTTACATGTGTGTGCAGTTCAGTTGTGCAATAGCTCAGAAACTCTGTTTAGTTAACTTTACGGCATTAGCATGCAGGTTAAAAATGGGAAAGCATGTGCAACTTCGGACTTTTTTGGAATTGATGGAGCTGCAAAAGATCAAAGATAGCCCACAGTATGTAGATACCTACTGTTGCATACCAAGTACAAAATGTACATGTTAATATGTTTTTTTTGTGATTAACTAATCCATATGGAGGTTAGAAAATTATTTGTGAAGCACTGGAGTTCAGTCTAAATGTTGTTTCTGTTAGACATTTCTGCGTATTAGCATATACAGATGCACCTAGACCTCAAAGTGGCCAAAATTAAATACAGTATTAAAATCTGGATATTTCAAAGTACGCACATGTGTGGTGGTCCCCATTTGGCTTACATAAGGGAAGTGGAATTCAAGCAGACGCAGAAATATTCACTCATTTGTATAATGGAAAGTAAATTCAGCCTTGCTTTTGTTGTATTTCTCAGTAACATTTAAAGAGTAATTTTCAAACTTCTGAAGATACCAGTTTTTTCAAGACATTTTTTTGAGTTCTAACTTTATTTTAAATTATTAGCATCTTCCAAGTCAGTAAGATATTAATCTTCCTTGCAGTGAGTTGCAGCTGTTGCTGATAGACATAGGCTGAGTGCTTTTGTCTCAGCAAAGTAGGTATTTCGTGTCAAGGCTTGATTTGTTGTTCTTTCAGTGAAAGCAACTCATCAAATCCTACCTGAATTATCCCAGTGTAATGCTTCATGAGACCCTCACCCAAGCCATGATATGTAGTTAGACAAGGCCAGGCTATCACTTCTGGTAAATTAAGGATCTAAAATGAGTTCTGGGTCTCATTCATTCTATTTTCTCTCCATGACAAGAAAAGGAAACTTGTCTAAAGCTGATTGGTATACAGTGATTTTAGCTAGCAGTGCTGCTTACCCCAGTCTGCTATTTGTTCCCTACTATTTGTGCATCATTTGATCCATCACCAAATGAAAAAAGATCTGGTTTAAAAAGTAACCTTTCACAGTCATTTTTTGCTTCTTTTAGTCTTACCAAGTTTCTAATTGTGTTATGTACAATATACAAATGTTTATTTCACCATAACATGTGAATAAAGTGCTAAGCTGAGCAGTTTATTTTGGCAACTGTGGCATCCTGTCAAACCAAAACATTTGAAAATGACATGTTCACAAAGGTGGCAAATAGGGGTTTTCATTGGAGCGCGATGAAATCAAAACTGCAATTTGGTCCTTTTGCTGCATCATTTCCTCTTTCACAATCCAGACGGAAGTTACAGCTTATCCAGTGCCTGAAGGTGCATCTGCACCCACAGCTCTTGGACCAGCAGAGTCCAGGGAGTTACTCAAGCTGCTCACAGCTCTGAGGTGCCCAGTCAAGCCCAGGCTGGTACCCACTGGTCCTGTCTCCACTGCCTGTGGCATCATTACATATGAGCTTTCAACTAGCTGAATTCTAAAGCATCCTCATGTATTTTGTAACATAGATTTTTCTGGAGATAGTCTTACAAGTGAAATTTTTGATGTGAGTAGCATTGCAAATGAGCAACCTCTCTCTTGATCTAGCTTGTTTCAACAGCTTTAGTTTGCTGCAGCCAAGCAATGCCAACTATGGTTGTTGTTTTCTTGAGAGAAATGTTTTTCTGCACCACAGCGCTCTCAAAGGAAGTTTCTTGTTGTTCCTAATCTATTTGAATAACAAGTGAAAAGACTTGTTAATTTAAGCACAACTTAAAATTATAGAAGAATTTTGGGGTTTTATTGTGTGGGTTATGTTGTGGTTTGTTTGGATTTTTTGTTCTGCAAAGACACAAAATACATATTGGTATTGAATGACATTTAAAAATGTACAACAGAGCAACGTATGGCATTGTCATGGAAGAACTAGTATGCGTAATTAGATTTTAATAGTGGAGGTTCTTCTGAGCTTGGTCATACAGTCTCTTGGTATTAGTAAAAAACTTAATGTTTCTGTTGAAGAACACAACCAAAATAATGACTATTCCAGCATATTCTTTTCCACTCTAATTGGTTTTCTATGTTTCTGCAGGTGTACTGCTTTTGACCCATAAGAATTTTAAGCATCTTTTTAAAATTAATCTAGATTTTTAGAAAAGTTCTAGCATGTGCACTGGGCTGTGACTACAGCTTTCACAGGCTAGAACCATGTATTTTAATGAACAGCTTTGAGATGTTTGGAGAAAGGAGAAGAGTCCCATGTCATTGCATCAGTTATGAACTGGCACCTGATGATAAATTTTATGATACTAGCTTATAATTTTGCTTCTTTATTGAGTTTCCATGTAGGAGAATTTTATCTATCTTTATGGTGAAAAGGAGCAAGGAAGAGGTCTTTGATTATTTTTATTTTTCAAGTAGGAGCTTGTCCAGCTGTTGGAATGTGAGTAGGATACAGCAGATCTGGGTGAATGATGGCAGATGATGTACATGGCTGGTAATGATGAAATCACTGAAAATCTGAATGCAATTTGAGGCTCTAGTACAGAGAGGAGAGCAGTGAGGCACTTGTGTCTGGTGAGGCATCTTTTGGAGTCTCGGGTGTTGTTGGTTGATGCTGGCCGGATACCAGACACCCACCAAAGCCTCTCTCTGTTTCACTTCCACAGCTGGACAGGAGAGAGAAAATGCTTGGGGTTCATGGGTTGAGATAAGGACAGAGAAATCGCTCACCAAATACCATCATGGGAAAAGCTGAATCAGATTAGAGGTATTAATTAAATTTATTGCTAACAAAATCAGAGCAGGATAATGAGAACTAAAATAAATTAAGACCCTATCTCCCCTCCCTCCTTCGTAGCTCCACCTCCTACACCAGGGTGCTAGGAGAGATGGGAAATGGGGATTATGGTCAGTTCATCACATCAGGAGTTTCTCCTGCTGCTCAGGGTGAGGAGTCCTTCCCCTGCGGCACCGTGGGGTCCCTCCCACAGGAGACAGTTCTCTACAAACTTCTCCAATTTGAGTCCATCTCACAGGCAACAATCCTCCTCAAACTGCTGCAGGATGGGCCCCTCTCTCCATGGGTCTCCCATCAGGTTACAGCCTCTGCTCAGACATCCCCCTGCTCCAGCGTGGATCTCCTCCGTGGGCTGCAGGTGGATTTCTGCATCGCTGTGGAACTCCATGGGCTGCAGGGGCACAGCTGCCCCACCGTGGGCTGCACTGTGGGCTGCAGAGAAGTCCCAGCTCTGGTGCCTGGAGCGCCTCCTGCCCCTCCTTCTGCACTGACCTTGGTGTCTGCAGGGCTGTTCTTCCACATATTCTCACTCTGCTCTTCTCTGGTCACAGCTACACCTGCACAGCAACTTTTTTTTTTGTCTTGTTTGAATCTGTTACCCCAGAGGTGTTTATCACCATTTCTGATGGGCAAGTGGCACGTCCGTCTTTAGAGCCACCAGAGACTGGCTCTGCCGGACATGGAGGAAGGTTCTGGCAGCTTCTCACAGAGGCCACTCCTGTAATCCCTCCCCCACCCACCACCCTCACAAACCAGGTGATGTAACCCAAATAAATTTGGTTTAAGAAAAATGGAACCAAGGAGGACTGCAAGGAGAAAAAAGCTGTTGTGCAGATGCAGAACTCTTTACTTGAGCATAAGCAGAACTGGAAGAAGAAATAACTTTTCTGTCTAAATGCAAGAGGTTGTAATTTGGGTAGGTGCTTGTGAAGAATTTTTGGCACAACACAAAACTAATCGCAATGAATTGCTAGAAATCAGTATGAGCCTCTATTGGGAGCATCTTTCCAGTCTCTAAAATCAGGAAGAAAAATGTGGTATCAGAGCAGTTTTCAAAGCCAGCACCTTCAGTACTCTCAAAAGAAAGCTTTCCGTGTGCCGCTGCTGTGTGCTGAGTTTGGCCCAGTTGGATGGTAAGGCTGCGTGTGCTTCTCAGTGCACTGTTGAGAAGCTGGAGTCCAATGAGGAAACGGTAGAAGAGTTTTATTGTCTGGAGCTACTTTTTTCTTGACCATTGGAAACAGCAAAATGCTTTGTAATGCCCAATGGGTACCTGCTTGCAGCAGTCTTCAAACAGTGCTCTGTATCTGGCATTGTTTTGTTTGTATGGAAGGTAAAGTCAAGCATCTCACTCTGGTTTTAGGAGAAATAACTCTCACATTTCAAACCTGACTTTTTGAGGCAGTTTCTGATTAGACTGTTCTGGCTGAATCCGAGCAATTTCCAAGCAATTCTTTCTCTCTGCTGGCAGAGGAGAGACTGCATTGGTGTTACCCGAGTTGACCTAGGCTGTAGAGGATGCCTTTGTGAAATAACTCTCCAAGGGAATGCATGCAGGCTGTTGTATAAAGAAACTTGTGAGAGAGAACATTCAGCAAAGACCAGTGATTGTTTTAGTTTCCACTGATTGCTTTTACATTAAAACAATGAACAGAACAGATGGTTAAGGTGGAGGAGCTATGTAACATTGAAAAACAATCTCTGAAGTCATGTGGTTTGGGCGTGGGGTGTGTTTTGAAAAAGTAATTTTTTGTGAAACTAACTGTTACCACCTGGGCAAATTTGCTGTAAATTACTGGAAGGAAGTAGCTGGTTGTTGAATGTCCTTGTCTTTCTGCTAGTTAACTCTGTGCTTCAGTTGACAAGCTGCAGCATTATCATTCTGGATTTATCTCCTGGTATTTCATTGTTGTTGTTTTCTATTTTTCTCCTTTTTTTTTTTTCCCTTCTAATTTTTAATACCAATATCTGTCAAGTTTGGTGAAAAGATTTTGGCATTCTTAGAGTACTTATCTTGGCTGCCAGGTAGTCCTTTGGAAGCTCAGGGTGCTTGCAGGGTGATTTATTGGGGATTATGGTGAATCCATCTTGGCTGCATGCCTGACCTGGTGTACATAGGGAGGACTTTGCTGCTGAGATGCAATAAACATTGAGTTTCTGTACTTGTCGTGAAATACATCTGCAAACTATCTAGATGAACTTGTTGAAGCTGTTGTGCTCTTTATAGCTGCTTTATGTAGAAGCTGGATCTGCAGGGAAAATGAATAAATATTGTACAGAGTTAGAGACTCAGTAGCTGTGCATACATTCCTTATGTTTTTAATGTTCTGTATATGTTTGCACCTTTGAAGACTGTGCAGCATGAAAGAATTTTTTTTATTCGGTTCTTGTTAAGTTTACACTAGACTAAACTGGTCTCCAGCAGGGTTATATCACTTCATGTCTCTGAGCTTACCAGGGAAGTCTGTCTAGAAAGACAAATTTAATGGAAGCACTGATAGATGCAAATTTTGACTCTGCAATCACCAGTTGGATCACAACAAGCCTACTTCTGGATTTGAACAAAGCTTGCACAAACATGAAAACTGACATATGCTGACACCAACAGGCATTGAAACATTCAAAATATTTCTGAGAGTTGTATGGTTTTAATGGATTTCTTCATATGTGTAAGCCATGGTGGAAAAACTGATGGGAACTCTCTCTGGAAAAAGAAGTAAATGCGTGGCTGGTACATGCTTTGGGTGGGTTATAAAACCTTTATTTATGGCAGGAAGTTGAGCTTCTTCAAAGATAAGTGCTTATCTAGTGAGTGCTGTAAAGATCCTGGAGAGTGACCTCTGTTCTCACCAGCTTCCAACTTTTGCTCTCTTTCCTCTTCCCTTTCCTGGATAAGTTTCCTTTCCCCTGTCAGGAGCTTTTTAAAATGCAGTTTCCTTTTCACAGCGATTCTTTTGCATATGGTGTTTGTAGTAGCACTCTGAAAAGGTTTATAGAATTGAAGACAAACTTGGTCACATTGTAGATAGTTCATTAGTGCCATTCAAGTGAAAAATTACTCAATTGTCAACTTTTCTTATTTCTGTTGTCTTGAAGTCTTTGCTTTGCTTTTCTTCCTGGCAGTGTTTAATTGACTAGGAGAGAGACTTCCTTGCAGGAGGATCTGATTATATGTCACATCCTTTTGTCTGATGAAAGCTTTAGAGCAGGTAGTGGATTTCCATGAGAGCTGTCCATACTTTGCACTGCTGTCATCACTCTGTTGTGTTTAGCTAAGACACTTAAGACAAGGTTGAACCTTCATGACAGATCATTTACAGCTGGCTTCTCTGTTCCTTGCTATGGTGTACACTGCTGTGTTCAAAGCAGTGAATGGTCATGGGAAGTGGTGTTCCTTGTGGCTTGCAGAAGTTCTGGGCTAGCCTGTGTTACTCTGTTACTCAGCTGTGATTCCAGCACACTGGTTTTGAAAGCAGAGCTCAATAGCTTTATGCTTCTATTACACAAATAGTTTTGGTTGCAAAGTGGAACGATTGTGAAATTTGGAAGTAGAAAAGCATGTAGTAGTTATCTTACTGTTGCACTGGTTTTTACCATCTCCTTGAAGTAGCAGAAGATACATTTTGTTCTCCCTTTTCTTACCTGTCAAGCTCTGTAAGTAAGGAGAAGAGAATGGAATAACCATGAGATTAAGACTTCATTTATCTTTTCCTTCCTTTTTTCCTCCTTCTCTCTTTCTCTTTGAACAGCATTTGGTTGGGGTGGGAGGGCATTGGGATAAAGATCTAATCTTTCTGAAGCAGTAGAGTTCCTGTGTGCGATGTCACAAGAGACAGCTTTACTCCAATTGCACCTTTATTGTTTCAGTTAAACCTGTATTGTACTGTGTTTTAATGCCATGTAGGTGTCCAAATGTCCTTGTGCAGGAAGTGACTAATATAGCTGGGCAGGTAGGGCTGCACTAATGAGACAGAAAACAAAGGGCTTTTTTTAATAACAGAGAAGCTCTCACTATCCAACTTACAGAACACATCACATGGCATTAAGAAATTTAGTGTTGTTTTGGCATACTGTTGCTTTCACTACTTATTCACAATTTGGAAATTTTTTGGGGAGTGTAGATTTTAGAGAAATTATCTGCATATACTATGTCTTAGGTTGTATAACAGATAAATTAGTTGTGCTAATACTACATGATGCAAACCCAAGCAAACAAGTGAGAGCAGTTCAGTCATACTTGTCCTGTGGTGACCTCAGTGAAAAATCCTTGGAATCATGCCTAATTGCAGGTCCAGTTCAAACTACTTTAAAAACCAGTTTTGCGTTAACTCTTTGGGAAAAACATGTTGCTTTTTGGTTCTGTTTCATGTGAAATTACTGCAAACTTATGAAATTCCAAGCTTTCCCCCCCCCCCCCAAAAAAAAATTTGGGGAACTGGTACCTGATTGTTGAAATTTCCTTGAATCTGTAAACACAGTAATAATATGAATATGATGATTATTAAACTCTCATACTAAAGTTAAATTGCATCTCATCTAATGAAAGTGGAAATATATACATTTTGTATAACTTCCTTTCTCCTTTCATGTTCTCTTTTGGATTTTTGTGTTTGAACTTCTGTTGTTAGGTCCTCTCTGCTCTCTGAATTTGCACACCTCAGTAAATGTAAAGTTCCTGTAATATAGGCAGAATTGTGGTGCTCCCATCTTTAGTGGAGTCTAAATAAAAGTTCTAGTCTACTCTTGTGGACTTTTTTTGTTGCTTTTTATTCCACTTTTCTGGTTATATCTCAAGCAGTTTCTGCAGGTTGACCAGGTTTTCTTGGCTGTATTGCACTCAAATTTGCAGTTTAATGGGTCTTTCTAAGGATCTCTTAAAAGTACTTCTGTTGTGTGATATTCGGTACTGCATATATGCAGTTTGTCTAGTCTCATGTAGGATGTGAATCCAAGGTCTTCCATCCTAAGATACTTGTCTGCTGTCATAGCTAAGGAGGAAAATCGTGTTAAATTTCTTGAGAATTCAGCAAGGGTATCTTTAAGTTACTAAAATTATAATTTTTGCATCACAGGTGCAATTTGTCTGCTGTTAGAATTGAAGAGTCCTAACAGACTTCCAGATTTTCTTGGTTTCTTCCAGATGGAAATGTTCCATCCTACTTGAATCTAATTCCGAGCATGAACTTTGGAGAAACCCACTTACCTGGTTGCTCCTGTGGCTAAAAAAACAAAATAAACCAACTGAAAAAAGTGCACACATCTTCCACCCCAACAAATCACATTTAGGTTATTTCACTGAAAATCTTTACTGTTTCAGTGGCTGAATGAGGAACTCAGTATTTCAGGCTGTCTTCATGTTTACAAATGCTGTACACAGGGAATGAAATATTTAGCTGCAACTTTTCACCATGAATTACCTGCAGATTTTTTCATTAGGTGACTTAACTCACTAATTCTTATAGAATGGAGGTATCCCAGTCTTGTGGGACTTAAACTAGGTGCACTTTTTGTCCATGCTGGCAGTTGTACATCCCTGTAATAGGCCGTGGTGGATTAAATTGCATGGGACAGGGCTCCTTGTTTCTGGATGCTGTGCCACAGCATGGTCCCTGAAGGCAGCCGATTCTAGTGGTAAGGCTTCTGATGCAGAGGATGAAGGCTCTCTGGCTTGGTGAGGAATGAGACCAGTGTGGTGTGGGGAATCCTGGCACAGAGACAAGAAGAGATGTGAGGAACGGAGACAGCAGAGCAGGGCAGAGGAGAGGCTGCATGCTTGCAGGCTGCAGCTCAGGCTGCAGGGCTCTGCTTGCTCCCTTCATTTGCTCTGCCTGGGATGTGATCTCTCCTGGCACATATCTGCCTAACAGCTGCTCAGCATGAGGTAGCTGCCTGCCACTCCTAGTAGTTATTCCCTTTGATCAAGAGTTACGTTTTTTTTCCTCTGTATGCAATGGATTGATTTCCACCTTGCTGACAAAAGTATGTCGAAGCTGATAGTCTCCCACAAAAATGTTCTTGAGGAGTAGAGGATTATTACAACTTTCATGAGTCTAGGAGCAATGAGATGAGAGAGAATAATGTAATAGTGAACATATAAGAACTGTGTTGTTAGTTTTTCCCCTTCCTGGTACTATTAGAGCCCTCTAGAATGATCCCAGTGAAGTCACTGGGCGTTTCTCACAGATGACCACTTAGTGCAGTGAATCAGTTTGTGAACTCACCTTTGGCACTCAGAATCACTAGGAGCTGTGCTTTGAGGTCAATCAAGCTGGTGTTAGGAAAAATACGTTCTTTACTTACAGGACATTTATATTCTGTTATGGGAAATTAATAATTTTCTTTAGAGGTTTCGTGTGCAGAAATTGCTGAAAGGGCATGTTAAAAAATGCTCTCATTATTTGTTTTATCTTTCTTTGTGTAGACTTGCTAGCCTGTTCTTTCTTACTGATTACAGTTTTGCAAACGAGAAATCAAATGGAACTGTAATTTGCACTTTTAAGCGTAACTGTTTGTACTTTAGAGACACAAAATGTTGCAAGTGTATGGAAATTAGAACTTGTAAGGGATTTATTTTTTTTTCCTGATTTGAAGAATGTTTATTGCTTTCTTGAGTTACATAGTTTTGTCAGACTTTCTCATATGTATTAAGTTGTTTACTGTGCAAAATTTGCATAATTATTCTGTGTATGAAAACATGATATGTAAGTGATCATTTGGAGGAATCATTGATCAGCTGAAAGGCTCAGGTACTTTTCTATTCCCCTTGAACTATATGTGAGTGTTTTCTTCGGTCTTCTATAATTCTTACCATTGTTGCATTAAAATATTTTACTAGACAGGTATTTCAGTACAGCTGAAAGGAGACTCCAAAGACCTCATTTTTTAAAATGGCTTTATAATTAGGTTACCCCATGCATAAGAATACAGCTAATTATTATTTAAGTCACAAATACAAATATTCCTGCCTTTATTTTGCACAGAAAGTCAGTGTGCTTTGGGGCAACAGTTTTCTGCATGGCAACAGCAGCAGCTTCTGCTGTTTGGTGACGGCTAAAAAGAGACTTTACAAGTGCAGAGTCATCACTGGATGAAAATGTGGAGCAACTGGAACAGTTTAGAGGTGAGTCAGCCTGTATGTGTATTATTAAAGTCAGGAAAAGTAGGTGGATTCAGAAAATTTTGAAGACTAAATTTTTTTCCACCATGAATGTCAGGTAAAAGGATGTTATTTTCCAGGTGAAAACTGCAGGAGAGAAAAGATGGAAGTTATGGGAAAGGCAGAATCTCCTAGGAAAGGTTGACGTGGGTCCCTATTCTTTCTTTTTCCTGAATTTTCTGTTTTCTTTCTCCCCCCAAACAAGCTATCAAAGCTGCAACTTCTGTCCCTTTCTGAGGTCAATCATTGCAGCTACCCAGACCTCTAGAGAAGCTTGGTTTGGTGGTAAGTGGTGGTCAATGATTGCTTAACCATAGGAAATAATCACACTGGGCAGATCTAGAAGAACTATTTTTTCTAAAAAACAACATTTCTTATCCCATTAAAAATCTGAAACAAAACTAGTATTTTGGCTAGACAGATCAGTATTTGACATCATGTGGGTGTTTGTAAATCAGATAGTTTTGAGAAGTTTTCTTCTCCTTGCTAACAATCATTCTGCCTGTCTCTTTTTCACAAAATCTGGTGATAATTTCTTTTTGGTCTGACAAAATCTGGCGTTGGACATGTATGTCCTTGTGTAAAGACTCTTTTGTATTGTTACGGTGTTTTGTCACTTCTATTCCTGTGCTGCTTCAGTTCCTACTTAGTGGCTTTTCTCCCACTGAGGACTGTTTAGGACTATAAATTCTTTGGAAATAATTAATGAAACTAGAATTTCCTGAACTGGTATTGAATTTAATTACTACTAGAGTCTGTAGCTTCACAAGTGGAAATGCATATAGTTGACTTGATACCTTCTTCACCTCCCTTCACCTGCCCATCTCCTACTCCCCAGTCCTTTCTGGTGGTGCTCTGAAAACTGTTACCTTTCGATACTGCAAAAATGCTCCTATAAAAATTCAGTATGACATACCAGTTTCTGCAGCCCCACAAAAGTTTAACACTGGCAGATGTGGAGTATCCAGGTGTCTAATGACCTTTTCATCATTTCCCAAAACTTTGTACTCAATAATCCTTGATTTTTCTGGTTTTGGGTTTTGGTTTATTGCAGGGATGTTGAGACAAGTTTGAATTACTTTTGTTTGTAAAGAGGTAGGCAGTACCTACAGAAATAAAAAGTAGGGGTTTTCTTCTGATTGTAAGCAGTTTCTCCTACCATAACCATTTTTAACTTGGAGTCTCTAGAGCTAAAATATTTACTCTTGAAATAGAAAAGTGAAGCGTATTTCGTAAAAACTTCTTGCAGTGTATACCAAGTTAATGAGGTGTCCTGTTCGCAGTATATCTTTTAATAATCATTGTTTTATTCTTCTGATCAGCTGCTTTGCCATGTTTTGTAGCATATATGACAGTTGTTGGTAGAGTTCTCTGCTTCTTGGTCCAAAGTTGCTCAGGTTACGTATTAACTTTAGTTGTTTCATTACAAATCATGTATTTCTTCATCTTGAAAAACCTACTTACTTCATAACAATTCCTCTTGTTCTAGCTTCACAGACAAGACTCTTGTATCCATCAGGGAGACAGTTGAGAGGAGAGTAGGAATTGTGCCTACTGAAGTGGAAAGTGTGCAAACCCATGTGAAGGGCTGTGGGGTTGGTGTCAGGGCAGATGCTGAGGTGATACCTGAAACTCAGTGAAGGATTTTCGTGCATGTTGCTGAGCATTTTAAGTACTTGTGCAAAATGGGAAAATATACTTTAGTACTCATAAACCTAATAATCACCTAGCTATAACAAAATACAGGCTGCTTTCTGAAGAACAGAAATTCTGGCACATGTGCAGAAAACACTGCTGCTTAGATTTGCATGGAGGCAGTGATCAAGTGCACTCCTCCAACCCTGGTGCTATAGTTGCCATTAGTTTTTCTTTTTTACTGAGAGGAGCTGCTGAGCTTGTAGCTTCCTAAAAGTAAACACAGTTAACAAGAGATATGCTTGGTACTTGATCTGACGATAGGTAAGACAACTGGTCGCCTGCTACCTCTTCAAGAGTCTCTCCTTGTCTGTGTGCTTCCCACTTTCCTCTTGGGTTGTGAACTAGTGATCATGTGTCACAGGGGGAATTAATTCAGCTGCTTCATCAATTAGAAAACTTAATTTAAAAACACTTCAGTCTCCTGTGTTAGCTAACTGAAACTTCTCTCTTTGCAGCCTTGCAATTGCTCTCTAAAGGAGAGGGGAAGAAGGGAAAGCTTTTGACTTCTTCCATAAATTTTTATCCATTAGTCATGGTGGAGTCAGAGATAATGTCAGTCTTGGCTGACTGTGACCTGATGGAGTGGCTGAAGGGGTGTGAGACCAGGGGAGGGATACTGGGAACAGCTGGTATGGGAGAGGTCTGTCTGGACCTGCACTCCAAACCTTTCAGGTCCATGTAGGTGTTTGATCGCTTTACTGGAGCCATTAGGTTAAACTAGTGATACAGGGTAAACTTGGCATACCATCCAGAAAGAGAAGTCTGTGTGGGTTAGGAGTCCTCTTTTTCCTTTCTATTCCAGGTCATTCTTTCTAACCAGCCAAAAAAGATGATTGCAGGGATCGGAACTCAGTGATAACAACAGTTATGCACCTTTCCATATTCATTCGCTGTCCGGGACTGCTGTTACTCTCAAAATGATTAAAAACTTAAGGCAGGGAAAGGAAATTTCTTTTTATCTTGCATTGGTTTTGTTGTTTGTTTTTTTTTTCCCCCACATACAAGTATTCCCACAGCCTCATCTGATCACAATGGTACTTTTGCACAAATCAAATCTCCTTCTTACTGTTAGCACTGAGATTTTAGCCCTGAGTCTCCCAAGATACTTGACTTACTCTACCTTTGTTCATTTTTGCCTCATCACAAAAGCAGGCAGTTGGAGCACAACACTACCTTGCAACATCTTTGTCAAATACATATCAATATTTTGAAATAGTGAAAGGTTTGTAGTAAAGGTCACGTTATGTTATCCTTTTCTGTTAAGCATAGATTTACATATATAAACAGCAGCTGAGATAACTAGTAGTGGGTTTGCTTTGTCTTTCTAAAGAGATTTTGTGGAAAATAGGAAGTTGTAGTTTCTCCTCCTGTTGTAAACCTGATGCAAAAATGAGTATGTTAATATCCTTTTCAGCTGATAGTACTGCCTTTAGGGATTTAAATGGATTTCCTTCATGTTTTCTCTGCTTTAAGAGAAAGTGGTAAGTGCAATATATTGTTCTAAACACAGTTACAGTTTGATTTTCCTAGTATACAACACCTGTATTGTCTGCTTCCCCATTGTTTTGCTGTTTCTAATGGCTTTATGATATAAAGATTCTAGCTGCTTTTGACAAAAAGGGTCTGCAGCAATCAATATACAAACTGTCCTTTAATCAAGCTGAAGTTCCAGCTTCAGTGAGGACCCTGTTCTGTCAGATTCTTGGGTAGACTGACCTGACACAGTAACAACCCCAGAATTTCAGGCAGAGTTTGATCATCAGGAGAATTAACTCTGATAGCTTGGCTGTTTAATAAGCTGTTTAAAAATTACTGTGCACCAGATGAGTGCAGCACTGTACAAGATTAGATCAATTATGGGACAGAATTGTACTTTCAACTTTCTTAAGATGATTTTTTTTCGTCTGTGCTATAGGTTTCTGCTGAGGTATCTTAGATAACAGTTTAACTCCTTGGTGATGGGTAATTTGCTCCTAGCGGGGGTGACACTTGACTTTAGTTCTGCTTCTCCAAGTATGGATCAGAAACACTGCTGAAGCTTTTGCCTCAGCTCCCTGGAGAAGGCTGTACTGTTTGCACTTGTTTATCTTGCGTGTTTGCTCCCTGTGTGGCTATATCCGTCATTGCACTAAATGTGAATTGAAATGTGGTTTCAACTTCAAATGCACTGTGAGAAATAACTTGATGAATTAGTTTGACACTGGAGTTACAGCACAGTATCTATAGTTTGTCCAAGTGATGACATGCAGGGAGAAGCTTGGAAGTTTGTTCTGCATTAGCCTTTCCTAGATTTCTGAAAATGGGTCAGCATGCGCATCCATCACTGAAGCCATGTAAAAGTTACCAATTTCTGTCACTTCATGGTACCTTTTATTAGCACAGCTTTTCATCAAAACCAGCTGTGTTTGGTACTCATACAGTGAGATGGGTTACTTTTTGAAAAGGCAGAGCAAAATAATTATAAATCAAAATTTACCTCTTTTGTAACAACTTGATTATATAAAGAAGTTTGGGTTACCTTGTTTGTAGGGGAAGACAAGTGATGGTATTTTATTATTACATTATACCTTCTCATACATTATATCTTCAATCTGAGAAATGTCTACTATTACTCCTGATATTGACCTGCCAGTTGAAAAATACTTTTCAGGCTTTCTTCTGCTTTTGCTTGTACCTATGCAACTCTGCTGTTTCTTTATTAAATTCATCATGTAAAGAGGACACAATTTTGCTTCAAGTCTGACAGTCAAGCATGAAAATACTTATTATTAATACATGCACAAGAAAACTTGAAAACTCAAAACTAGCAAAGGCATGGAAACTAGTTGTAGGTGTCTTTCTGAAGGAAAGCAGGACAGTTTAGGAACAGCTATAAAATGTGTGTCCTTTTTTCTATGGACTGGGGAATGTAGACGATCAGGTTGGTGAAGAGAATAGTTGAGACATTTGTGTTAAAAGTTCTCGCTGTTTTTAAGTATTCACCCACATCCATGCCAACTCTATCAGGTTTTGTAGTCGTCTTTTGGGATGTAATAATGAGATAAGCAAGAACATACTTCTCTTACCTCCTTTACTTGATTGAGAGCTTTTCTTATTTTATGCTAAGTACCACTTTGTTGGAAGCATATCAAGCATCATGAAGTGTTTCTGTAGGTACAACAATAAAACATAACAGCTGTTGTTGGAGAAACCAAGACTTGATTGATTATTGCTGATGATATCAGTTGGGCTTATCTGTATTAGAGGTTCAGTAATACAGGTTAGTGAATAAGTTGTGCAGATACACAGTGATTTGCCATATTTTATTGGAAATAAATAAAATACTGCTTGGCAAATGGGAGCTCAGGAGCCTGTTTGAGGTTTCATGTCCGGTGGGGGACCTGACTACTACATAGCAGAACAGTAGAAGAATGAACTTTTGATCTTGTATTTTTCAATATAAATAACTGTAGGATAAATTTTCACAGTTTATGGATTTTTCTTGTCTCCAACTGAAGACCAAAGTGGTGATTCCAAGTGAAGCTTGGGACCATGTTTTTTCACTGTTCTATAACAGCTTATCATAGAATGGTTTGGATTGAGAGGGACGTTAAAAATCATCCACTTCCAACCCCTCTGCTGTGGGCAAAGATGCCACTCACTAGACCAGTTTGCCCAGGACCTGGTCCAACTTGGCCTTCCAAGACTTCCCGGGGTGGAGCATTGGCAACTTCTCTGGGCAAGCTGTGCCAGTATCTCCCCACCCTCTCAGTAAAGAATTTCCTCCTAACATTCTTTCTGTTTTAAGGCAAATAACCCCTTGTCCTGTAATTCCATGCAGTTGTAGGAAATCTCTGGCTCTCTTATAGGCCCTTTTTAGGAACTATAAGGCTGCCCTGGGATCTCCCTGGAACCTTATTTTCTGCAGGCTGAACAACTTCCTCAGCCCGCCTTTATCAGAGAGGTGCTCCAGCCTGCTGGCCATCTTATGGATGTTAACTTTATGTCCATCTTAAGAAAGGCATGGGAGAAGTTTTGATTGTGATACTAATTATTGTTAATAGTTAACAGTATTGTTCCACTGGAATATCGTTTAACCTGGGTTAATCCAGTTTGAACCTGATGGAGGTTGGAGTTTGACTGTAGATAATTTTCTGTTGTAAGCAAGACAAGGAAACAGCGATGTACATTTTTAAGCATTGTTCCTGTGGGAGAGTGTCATACACATAAAAACTACGTGCTGAAGTAACTAAGCATACTTAGGTTTAATCTCCTTGATTGAGAAAATTGGATTTTGATTTTTGGGGAGTTAGGTTATTTTGTTTTCTTTCTAATTTATTTTCTGGGGTAAGTATTTAAATTAATTACAGTGAACATATCATGACTTTTATGCTTTTGGGAGCTCAGGCATGCTGAAAGTGAGGGTTGCTGCCCAGTGGCAGGGGGAAGGCAAGTGGTCAGTGGCCGCTATGGTGTCTGTATCCCATTGTGTTCAAACTGTTCTCTCCTCCCTTTCCCATTGTATAAGCATGGGCTCTTGCAGTTTATGTCTTAACAGAGAACTCAGATGAGCAGAATATACCTGGCTTAGGTTTGGCTGGTAGCAAATTCTGACACTGATGACAGTTTCTACAAGTCTTATGCTCACTATAGGAGAACAGGCTGTCCTCCTCTGAGTTTAAGACTGTTAATTAAAAATGTAACTGATAGCTTTTTATCTTATTTTAAAAATCAGCTGTGAGACTTGGCTTGTTCTGGTTCTGTGTTATTTGGCTGTGATGTTTTTACACCCTTGCTGAAAACCTAACAAACCATTACCATTGCAACAAAGGTGTTGCTTCTTTGCTACTTGTATTTCCTAGTGCTACTGAGATCTCCAAGCAGGGCTCACTCCTGAAATGCCCAGGTTATTTTAATTTATCATGGATGGTCTCTTGGCCCTTGCTTCTATTCTGAAATCCCTTCCTGCACCTGCTCAGTTTAATATGGGGTTTTTTGTTCTCCTAGGCAGGAGCAACTGCCTCTTTTCCAGCTGAGAAAGGGCAGGTATCTGGCTTGTTCTGCTGTCCTCAAAGCTCTTCTTTCAAGAGCATCTTTGGATCTTTTATAAAAGTGAATATGTGTTCTAAGGAATAGAAAAATTGGCATAAGCGTACTTATATTGGTAATATGCACACCTCGGCAAAATCAGAAAGCTTTTCCTTCTTCACTTAATGAATGCTGAGAGGGCTGTGGGTTTGGGTTAGATTCCTCCAAGGTTTGCAGTTTCTGACGTTGTTGTTCCGAGGTTAACTTCCTCCACTGGGATCTCCCCCTCCCTCTGCCCTCACATGCTTGTGGGAAGAAGAGGTGAAAGATAACTTTCACAACCTCTGGGAGCCCTGGAGGGAACAAGATGAAGCATTCTGCTAGTCAGTCTCTTAACTAGTCAGTCAGTCTAACTCTGGCATGCTTCTTTGCCAGAGAGTGACCCAGCTCAATGGGCAGCCATTCCAGGTGTACCAGCCCTGGTTTTGTCCAGACATGGGACTAAGCTTTACCTCTGCTCTGGGTTTCAGCTCGTTGTGGATTTCAGAGCACCAGAACAGAAAGCGGATAACCTCCATGCTTGCTGGTGATGTGCACTAGGATTGATGAGTAGTAGCAGGCAGAGGCATGATTTAATGCAGTGCAGTTTTCCTAAATGCCTTGCTAAGATAAAATTGTTTCCTTTTTTAATTCACTCAGTGAAGTAACAGGAGATGAAAAGAGAGTTCTCAATGTTCACTTCTTGAAAAGGAGAATTTCAGTATTAGTTTGTTTTTCTATAAGTAATTTTCTGTAAATCCTATTCCTGTGTGGATAAGTAAAATCTGAATGTTTCTGTTGATATCAGATCCCTGTGAGCAGGTAACATTAGTTCTGTGAAAGAAAAAGGGAGTAGAACTATGTGTCACCATATCATCAAATGAGAAAGCAAATTATGAGGCATTTAAGAAATAGGTTTATTGGAGTTTAGGTCCATTTTGAAGAATATCTTTTTAGTTTATCCTCAGAGTTTTTTAGGAGAGTCGTAGAGTGAAAGAGGAGACTGTGGAGTGAAAAAGAAGTTTGAACAGGTAGCAAACAAAATGGTGTGGGGTTTTGCTCCAGGCAGCCTAGGACAGTTTTGCCAGTTAAAGTTTTGGGTTGTTTTTGGGGCTAAAGCCACTCTGGTCTCTTCCCACACAGGTGGTGCTGGCTGTGACCCTCGCTGGTGTGTAGTTGCACCATTCCACAGTGCTCCTGGGGACATGGATGTGTGTAAGTGTGCTCCTGACAGCGGTCCTCAGAGTTATGAATGAAGCTGGAATCTCGGCCTCTGGCCGAAGTTATGAAAACTGGATAACCTTTGAGAATTAAAGTTGATGCTGTGTTTAAATATGCTTCGTAATGAAGACTTGCTTTTGGAGCAGAAAGGTCAAATCTTTGATGTGCTGGTGGTGGTTGGATGCAGTTATGTACACTTAGATTCCCTCCCAGCTTCTTGCTTTTGAGTGCCTTTCACCTGAAGAATGAGGGATTAGCAAGTACTTCAAAGGCTCTGAGACTTTCCTTCTTTTTGTGTCTTTTTACTGTTGACAATGTAGCAAGTAATGCAGAACTCATTGATAACAAATTGTTGTCAAAACTAGAAGAGGTGGTATCTGCTTAAACCTGCAGTGCCTTAGTGACTCTCTCTCTCTGAATGTCATTGTCATGGCTGCATCCGCAAGTGCCGTACTTGTGGAAGGAGAACAAAGACTTAGAGGGCATGTGAAGGGGAGCATCCTCATGAACCTGAGCTGGTGACACAATAGAAAAGACTCTGGTTCAACTTTTATTAATAGTAAATAGCCTTTAGATGATGTTCATGATAGATCAAATATATTATTTTGAATGTCTTCTGGATCCTTTTGAGGTCAGTGATACATGTCCTGATAAAGGCTAGTGAAGCCTTTCCCTCCTGAGAAGAGGAGTGATGATTCTTGGTTGATGTTACAGATGGTTGTCAGAGGAGGTGGTGGAGCAACTGAATGAGACAGGCATTCAGGAAGTAATTTATTGCAAGTTGCAAGTCTGTTGAGAAATGAATTAAAGAGGGAGTAAAAGTGAAACACCCTACAGAGTATGGTTTGTGAAGTAATGAACAACAGGCAAGAATTTGTGTGAAAATATTCTGTGGAGGAGGTGACACAAAACAGAAGATGTTTTTCTATTTGGTAGTGATACAGCCTAAGTAGTTGCTGATCTAATTACTCTAAGCTCTAGCTGTTTATTCTTGCTTGTCTTGCAGCACCACTGGGGAATCTCTGTACCGTTTGAGAGCAAGGAGGGAGGATGAATGAACTGAAAAAGAGAATGTATTTCACAGGATTTTTTTTTTTTTTAAGAATTCTGATGGAGAATGCCAGGACATCACTGGCACAAATCAGGGATCCAGACTGATGAAGTTAGTACTAAAAACACTGAAATGCCTTAAAGGCAGGTCCAAAATGTATAGTAAAAGTTTGAACTGTCTTTGGTTTGCACTTCTTGAATCATGTCTACTTGGATTTCATTTGGTTAGCACCTGCCGCTGTGGAGTTCTGAGTCGTGGTGATTCCTTCAAGTATTTCCGCAAACAGCTACTGTATTTTAAAGAAAATAAATTGATAATGACACACTTTCCAAATGTACAAGAAAAGTAATTCTTCACTGCTTTGTAACTTACCAATGAAAATGAAAGAAATGTTTCCAGTGAACTAAAAAGGAATAGGATTTTGCTTATAAATAAAGGGAATTTTAATCCAGCTGTTTCTTTACCTAGAGTATGAAAGTACTCTAGACTAGACTGTCCCTTCCCTTGCATCTGCACATTTCCAGAATATTTTTTTTAATGCATAACTTTCTTGGTAATTTACAGGGAACAATGTGGCCTGCTGGTAGAAATTAGATTTCTCTACAGAAGTGTGTATTTGGCATGGCCGTGTTCACTTATAGCTTTAAGAAGTAAGAGCAATCAAGCATGTGCATCTCTGAACTGAGAGTGAAGTTTCAGTTAGAAAATGCTTGTTTGTAGATATATATTTTTAAATAGAATGGCCCCTTATTTAAGGAATATAGCTGCAATACAGCAGTGCAAGTACAGCCTGCAAATAGCACATTGCATCCAGCCTGGGGCAGGCCAAATGACAGGTACAAATCAGTGCTTTCTGGTTTAGTTTGAACTTTGCTTTCTGTGCAAAATGTGAAACAAAGATTTCCTTTAAAAGAAGGCTCAGGTTGTGGAAATTATTTTTTGACTTAAAGTGTCATGCTATCTGTTTCTGTTTCCTGTTGGTGGTATGCTTGCTTTCTTGGGCAGTAAGTAAATCAGTGTAGAGTCCATGTGTGTGTCCTGTCTCTGTTCCCCCAGTCCTTTCTCCTCCCTGCCACCTGCCAATAAAAACACTTTTAAAATAAAATGTCAGGAATTGGCAGGAGGAGGTACATACTTTTCTCCTGATAATTTAAATGTTATCTTTCTGTAGGATGAAAGGAGCTAGAGCCTGCTTTCTCCTTCTGAACTGTAAGCAGAGTATCCCCTCCTGAGACGCTTTACAAAAGTGAAGCACAACTGAGTATAAGAGCTAGATGCTGCCTGACATTTAACACTGCTACAGTTCAGCTGCTCTTAGACATATGAGTCCTTCCTCATGCTGTGAAAGTACACCATGATGTTCTGTATACTGAGGGTTCTAAAGTTCTTAATACATAATGGTTTTCTTAAAACTTGGGTGTTTGGCATTATGAGAAACTGATACTGAAGGGATAAGGCTCTGCAAAACAAAAAGAAAATGAAGGAAAATAAAAAACTAGTTATTTGTACCAGTGTCATAAGAGATTGTTTTATTTTGTTTCTCCTTTCTCATTCTGTAGCATGTCCTGAGTCCATGGCAGCAGGTAGACTGACAGGCTACCTCTAAAGCTATACTTCCGTCAATTGCTGATGTTAGTGCACAAAGATGGACTGTTTTGGTAGGACAAGGCTCCATTGAAATTACTACTAATAAGCCAACTCTGTTCACTTCAGCCCCGTTCAAAACACAGGAAAAGGCTCAGTCTTTGCCAAACTTGAAAAGCTGAAACTATTACAGAGGTTAAAAATTATTTATTTCAAGTGGGTGTAAAACATTTTCAAAATAAACACTGAAACCACACCTGACTCTTACCACATATATTAATCATATTCTGTGTGGGCATGAAGTACAGAAAATGTTGAGCTTTGTATTCTTTGGTTTTATAAATGTAGGTTTGTTCTAACTAGCATTTAATATATAAGCAGTGCCTTAGTACTGTCAGATACCATGCATCTTCTCATTATGTAGTGCTACTCCATTGTAGATTAGTTTACTCCTGGCAAAAAGATACGGCTCTTTTAATACCTCCCTACTGCTTAACTTTTTTTTTTTTTTATGATTTAGTAGACATAGGTAGGATTAATTTGACTCTTCGATTCTATAGTGTACCTATACTTGTCCAAACGAAAGCTGATGCCAATCCTAATGCAATAGCTTTTTGTGTTTCTGTAGCAAATTGTTCTCTTTGTTCAGCATGCTTGTGTTCTGTAGTGCTGTACTGATTGTTGTCTGCTTTTTAAGTACAGCTCCTTGATGCACTGGGTGATGCTTCTGAGAACAGTCCAGTGATCCGTATGCTTGGTTTCAGTTTTAACATCCTGCTGCAGGTGAATCAGTGTCCTACAGGTATAAAATGCTGGCATTCCCTAGCATGTAGTATGTGAGGTTTGGGGGATTTTTTGGTTGTTTTTTTTTAAATTTCTTTGAGTACATATGCCTCTTGTATTCGTCCGTGTAAAAGCCAAACTGAGCCTGGCATTGTTTGCATGTGGGAGAGCTCTGCTCAGCTTTTACAGCTGGAAATTAAATGTGGGGAATTTCCCTCCTAAGAATGGGTGTACTGCTGAGGAGCTGCCTCTCCTCCGTACTGCAGACAGATTTGCCTCCATCCTGACCTGCCTGTGCCATGAGCCAAAGGCTGCTCAAGGCACCAAGGCTTGCTGAGGTGTTCTCCACCTTGCTCTGGTCTGAGACTCGCTGCCACCATCCACACCCTGCATTTCTACCTCTAACATGTATGTAATCTCTTTTTTCTCCTGAGTTTTAGCTGTGTTGCTGAGAGAACAGAGGTGGTGCAGTAGGATTTTTTTTTTTTAATTAGTATAAACCTTAGGTTTGATACCATATTGTTATAACTCTTCTAATCCTCTGGTTTGTGACTGAATTAGCATTCAGTAGAGTTCATGTGGCTCAGTTGCTGAAGCAACAATGACAGGGTTGTGTTGTGTTACTTTTTTAGAGTTTTGCCCTCCTTTTTTAGCTTAAATACTGCATTAGAGTCCTTGTGTCTTCTGCTACCACTATGCAGTAACAAGATCTGCATCCAAATCTGAGGCGTTTCTGTCTTATTTAGTGTATTGTTCAGCAGGTTTCTCTAATTGAGGATGTTAAAGAATAAGTAGTGTGGGGAAATCAAACTTGCCAACCTTCAAATAGTAATTTCTGGAAAGAGATGCTGGTTGCACCCATTGTCTCTTCATGGAGGTACTCAATAAGGAAGGAGTTGAATTGGTGGTCAGCTTCATTTGTGCAGTCAGAACTCACTTGTTCAAGATCACTTGCAGCAGACACAAACACGCTCTAGCTGGGTCATTGCAGACTCTCAAAACCCAGCAGCATTTATTAACTTGGGCTCACTGCCAAGCAAATGCAACTGTGGTGCTCCCAGACCGAGTAGGATCTGCTGTTTTGGCATGGAGTCCGAGCAGTTAAAGCCTGCCAAGCGTGAAGGGTGCAGATCTGGGTCCGGTGTGGTTCTTGGATCCATGAGCTCTAGAAACACATTGTGGATATCTGAACATATAGATCAGCTTGGGACCATGGGGACTCACTAGATCAGCAACAGTTTCTGCCTTGTTAGCCTCAAGCTTGTTTGTTTGTCTGGTCTTAGTTTGGTTTTTATTAAGGTTTTTAATGTTGTTGTTGGGGTGCATGTTTTTTAAAACTTTAAACTCATGAGTTCTGGGGAAATGTATTAGCTTGATCAGCCCCAAGGTAACTAAAACTTTCTGAATGTGCAGTATGGCATGTAAGGAGCTTCTTGAAAGCAGACTGCAGAGGCACTGAGTGTACTGAGCAGGAGCCAGCTCAGGGTTCTGGAGACAGAGCTGCTGATCCTAAATTGACTTTTAATTTCTCTGTGTTGTGATTCTCGGGTCGTTTTGCAGTGAAACAATATGCAGATGTTTCTCTTGTCTGCCTTCGCACAGCCTTTGTGAGCCTTGACTGTAGTGCACTTACCATTACATCCAAATTATGGAGCGGACATCATTAGTTAGGACCTGTGTTTGGTTTTGTGGTGTATGTAGCTATGGTACATACACTGAGAGAATATGTGTAATAATTGCACTTGTCAGGGTAATTAGCTTTTCTGTTTGCATTTGAAAATGCTCTCTGGAAAAATTGCAGTGTGCTTGGTGTAACTCTACCAAGCACAAATTAAATAATTTGAAGACGGTATGCTGGGTGGTCTCTGAATTGTTACAGTATTTGAAGTTAATTTTCCTCACAAAATTCACCAATGCTTGCTTAACTTTTCCAGGCAAAAGGTCATACAGCTTTTTTTTTTTTTTTTTTTCATATGTAGGTGCAGCTGGGACAAGCGGATATAAAATGCCCCATCACAGAGTGCAGCGAGCACCTGGATGAAACAACTGTCCTCTATAACCTGCCCCATGACGACATCATCAAGTATAAATACTTCCTGGAGCTCAGCCGCATTGACTCCAGCACCAAGCCATGCCCTCAGTGCAAGCACTTTACAACCTTCCGGAGGAGAGGCCACATTCCTACCCCTGCCAAATTGGAGAACAAATACAAAGTGAGCATGCTTGCCGGGGCTGTGGGTTAGATGGCACTACAAAAGTAGGACAGCATTTGGTGAGCATTAAATGAACTTTCTTGTTTCACTGGAGCTGTGTGCAAGTTGTGATTAGGAGTATGAACCTGTAGTACATCACTGATTAAGTACTTAACTGAGTTTTAACAGTTCAAGTGGCTGAACTCTTCAGCCGGTATTTTTTTTTTTTTGGTAGGTGGCATAATTTTGTCCTGACATACATTTTAATTTAAGGAGCGTTTTCTTTCTGACATGCAAACAATATGGTCACAGTCAGAAGAGACTGGGAATGGGGTACAACCGATAATTTTAAATACACAACTTTTAAGTTTTCCCTGAAAGTCTGGGTGAGTGAATTCTGGGCATCTATGATGTTAGGCTGTTAGCTTTCCTTCTTCCTTAATAATAGAGCTGTTGTCTTTCATGCTTGTTGATTCTGATTTCTCCACTCCCTTACCAGAGGTTATACATTACTGTAGTCTCATAATTCACAATGCAGAATTTGGAGAAATAGATGCAGCATTTCTTTTCATAGAAGAGTTGCTTATACTGTGATTTTAATCAAAGATGAAAAGCAAGAATTTGGAATGAGCTTTGAGCTGCTGGAAGTCCATCTAAATTCCAGAAGACAACAGTGGTCTGCAGCACCATGTTCTGTGATAGTTTTCCATCCAGTTATTAGATTTGTTGTGGTTAATTTCATGATTGAGCTGACCTTTCCTGGACAAACCAGTTCTTCTCAGTAGGAGTTTAGATGACTGTTTAGATAGCCCTAATTACACAGCGTAGGATTCAGCCCAGTATGAAGATTAAAAGGTGGAAGGTTGTGTATTCATTAGAGTTGAAAGGTTGGTAAAGCTAATTCTAAGTTATGAGCTATTTGTGCATATCTGTGTAGGGCATGAATTACATGCCACACTCTGTTGGACTCAATGTTTCCAAATTTTTGTCACCTCACATTGAGGTGAAAAAAAAATCTGAACCTGCAAGTAAAATTCCTTTGGCCCGAAGCTATTCTCCTTCATCCAGCTGCTTCCATCATCAACACACATTAGATGTAACCCAGGGTAGATCAGAGCTTGTGATGCTTTGGCAGCCTCCTGTCTTAAGGTGTCAGAGGCTGTTAGTGTCCCACAAGTGTGGCTCATTGGTGGTTCAGCTCTTGTATTGCAGGCCTGCCAGATCTGAGAACATTCCTCAGGGCACAACCAGTGCTCTTTTATGAGTTAAAATGCTACAGTCAAAACGTTCCCAACTGCCCTACAAACCACAATGGGAAATAATGGGAGACTGTGTGATGCATAGTGCATGCCAGGAGCAGTTCACTGGTCATGTGGTGGTTCAGTGTGTGTACCTGTGACCTACAGATCTTAAATCTCCTGGCAACAGACTCAGGCAAAATGTATTCTTTGAGCTGAGCGCTGGTGTTGTGTGCAAGAATGTCTAGTTGATGCTAGTCAGAAATATAATTGGGGAAATGCTGGCAAGCAGTATGGATGATCATGGTCCACAGGGCTTCAGCATACTCCTTGAACCTCAACTGTTCTCTAATGTAGGCACAGTTTTAGTGATTTAAGATTAGCACAAGGGGAAGTTTTGTTGCAGGGCGAAGGTTTAAAAAGATTACTGTATATGACATGGAGTATATGTAATTTACATACGCACATAGCTAGAACAATATTACCTGTTTTCTTAGGTTCTCATGTGATTTCATGTACACATTGTGTCTTGTATTTTAGGCTGTTTGGAGTGTTTAGCGTAGGAGATATCTGACTGGAGGCTTTTGAGGCTGCCCTGTTTATATGCAAGTAATATAAACAGCAGTTGCACCAGCACTGCCAGTGTTGGCTTCAGGAGAACTGAGTCATGTGGGGAGCACGTATGCACAAGCCTACTGGTAGGATCACACTGCAAGGGGAAAACACTCTAAAATCCAAGACTTTATTTGAACTGATGCTTTAAAAATGCTAATGCTATTTCTAAAATTTTATACAGTATTTAAAATTATAAGTAATATGGAAATTTAAAGAGGCAGCAAAGTTATAAATTAGTTTTTCTTATTATGGCTGATTTGTGTCAGCTAAGCTGATCTAGGTACAGCAATTCAATTGGCTGAGATTCAAGTCGTGGTGTACTAAGCCTAGGAAGTTAACATGCATGTGGAGGAAGAAGGAGGGGAAGAAAAGGAGAAGTTGCTTATCCAAACCTTTCTTCTACCATTAGTGCCACTTAGGGCCACACAGAACAGCAAGAGAACTATTTAATTTTCTATATAAAATATTTTTATCACAAATGGATCCTGCATTAGCTCTGAAAATTTCATTTCCCCCTCTCATATGTCCTGAATTGAGAGTGTAATGTGGTTGCAGACAAGACCCTAACAAACCTTTGTTCAGAGGTGTTATGCAAAAGAGCAGTGGAAATGGGCAAAAATTGAAAAATTGCTGGTTGAGTTCCTGTGCATGGAACAGGTAAAGGTTTCACAAGAGTGAGTAAGAAGACTTATTTTGTGAAGCTCTGGCTTTTGCCTGTTAAAGTTAGTTTTTTGACCTGTTGCTTGCCGTGGAGAAGCAATACTCTGCTCTGTGAGATTCCTAATGACGTTGTCTTGTTGACTTTTGTCAAGAGATACACGTTACATAAAAGGAGGACTTGAGTGCTTGGGTTTGCAAATGTAAATGTGTTTTCAATGCAGTTGTTACACAATCTTTCTTTTTTTTTTTTTTTTTTTTTTTAACTACTGAAGAGTTTCTGAAAGTTGCTCTAGAGCTAGCAGGAATTTGTACCAGCAGAGATTCTTTGATGTGTTAGCTCCCCACTTTCGGAACAGATTTTAACTTTAAGTGGCAGATGTCTTCATGGCTATACATTGCTTCAATTTACCTTAAGCCTCAGCTGCTGCTGATGTAATGATTTTGCTGTACTCTCCCTTCTTCTTTCAGCAGTCCATTCCTGCTAGCCTGCTTTTGTTTATGTTGATGCTTTGGTGTCATACTGGGAGCTGGATCAAAGATCAGCCCTAATGGGGTACAAAATTTGTTTGGTTTGGTTTGTTGTTGCTTATTTTCAGCTGTTTCAAGAGAGAGGATGGGTTGGTGATGAGGAGGAGGAATATGTTTTGGCTGGAGCCCATATTTATTTTCAAATAAAGTGACAGTGTCTGCAGCTAGAGACTATAATTCATGTAATCAGTTAATTGCATAATTAATTTGGCCATCCTGTTATATAACTACTGTTCCATCAAGCACTATAAAATCCCTCTAAGCTTTTCATACCTTCAGGTTATAGGAATATTTTTATGAGCAGCCAGTTTTGCTATCATCAGGTCACATTGAGTAGTGTTCTGTGTTGAAATTATCTATCAGTTTTTAAGAGTCTTTTCCTGTGAGGTGAGAAAACTGATATATAAAGTAGCTTGGAGTAAAGAGGCTTGCTAAGAAAATGGAAAATGTTAACCTCAAAAGTCCGTGTTTCAGAAACCTGAGAACTAAAAGAGTTAGAACACAGAATTGTGTAATCTTTTGTATTTCAAGGGAGGCGGATCCCCAGGTGGCATAGAAGTTTGTAAATATGTCCATTCTCTCAATTTTAATCAACAGAAATAGAAATCATAAAATAAGTGGGAAAATGTTTGTATGAGAAAAAACGTATTTGAAAAAACACAAGGTTAATGTTTCATTTTGCAGATATAGTTTGTCTGGTTTGCTGGACTATAATATATTTTACGGGTTTAAAATCTTATGTAGATAGCTTTTCTGCATCTTATTATGATAATTTCATGCATAACTACTGAAATATGAATCAAATAAGATTTGACTTCCATTTCAGAAAAGCAGAGAAAAAGTGGAATAAGAAAGAGAGAGACTGCTTTAATTGCCCTGTTCTCTTTGTTTCTTAAAGGGCATCGCATTGCATTTAAGTTTGAATGATTTTAGGGGTTTGTTTTGCAGCTACTAGTTCCAAGAAAAATAAGGTTCATACATACTTAAAGTACATAGTTTTCTTTGCTTGCTTCAGTTATGCTCAGGAAGCACTGAACCCACACAGAAGTGAAATGGCCCATTCAAAATATAAAAACTATTTACAAGTTCAGTTTTGAGGGAAGTGCTGTCAGGGTGACAGGTGGAAGAGGAAACTGGTAATGAAACATAGAGTTCTCACTAGTTCAGGAAGGGCCATTTGTGGTAAGAAATGTTATTTTGAGTTCCTGTGGTTATAGCCTCATCCTGTATTTCAGTACTTTCTGATTATTGTATTTGGAAACACCTGATGTCAGTGTGTATGTGTGTAAATTTAAATACATATCCTGGTGGCTGCTGCATTGCTTTCACTTATGTACATGCTATAATAGAATGATGGAGTATGCAAATAATTTGTCAGATAGTCATCAAAAACCAAAAAAAAAACCAAAAAACAAACCCACAGAACTTGCGTTTTAAATTATGTTGCCTTTTTTTGAGGAAGAAACTTTAACTTCTTGACCTGTTGATTTGGGTTTGTACTTGTTAACAACCGTGTTCTTATTTTGTGTTGCTTTTGTTTAATGTGGCCTTGGACGAGTTTTCAGGTAAAAACTAAGTGTTTGCAATCCACATGTTTCAGTCCTAATGTGTCATTTCTCTTTAAACGAGATGTAGTGATTTAGTGTGTAAATAATTTTGGCCAGCCTCAGCAAAATATGTAAGGGAGATCAGAGCACCTACTTTGGACTCTTAATTGTAGCCAAGGAAACATAACACCAGTTGTCATGACTCAACAGGAGGGCACAGCACCTGGTGGGAGTGAGAACTTGAGAAATATGTTTTGGGGACTTCACATGTGACTACACTCTAGGATGTAGTTTCCTGAGAAGCACCCCCATACCGTGCATGGTCAGCACAGACGTTTCTGTGGTTTGGTGGTTTGGTTTGGTGTTTCTGTGGTTTTGACTATATCTGGTCTGGACACAGATATAACCAAAAACGCTTGGTTTGGCTGATTTAATTTCTCAGACCCATCCATCAGCTGAGTACAAAGCCAGGGCAGTACCAGACATGGACTGCAGCTGGAGATGGTGGACAGGACTCAGCAGTCACTTGAGCGGCTGCGATATTTTGCTGCTGAACACAGCAGAAGTGAACATAATGCAGGAGTCTGGATGTGCCTGAGTCTAAGATGTCTTCTAGTTCTTGCTGTCCTTAGTTATGATCCAGGTTGGAGGCCTGTCTTTCATCACATAAGCAGCTGCAATGTGCCTCTGTTTATTACTCCTGCAAACACAGCAGCTGCCTTAGCTTTTCATAAAAAAAATAAGCCGGCTGTGGAAGAAGACATGATGATGATGGTACCTATTTGACACAATTATTTAAAATTGAGGGAGTGGAAAGAATAGATCCTTTCTCAGTTTGAGTATGGCTTGTGGGTTTTGCCATTAGGTGTGGTCTGTAACAAGTGGGCTGTTTGGCACAGGCTCAGCTTGCCTTGACGCAATCAAGAGCAAAAGGAGATGCCTGACTTCCCTTTGGTAGTTGTGGCTCTTGGATGAGAGCCTTGCTCATGGCTCCTTTTCCCAGGACCATTTCTAATATAAGCATCATAACATGTGCTGAGGTCTGCAGTGCCCCTTCAGAAAACCAAGTACTTTCTGTAATAGCCTTGGCAGTGCAGTTTATTCCTAGAGAAAGACAGATCCACTGCACTGAAAACTGTTGGCTAATTTTCAGGTACTCTCACGAATGTCTTGGAGGCAATTGAATAAGCTTTCTGGACTCTACCTTTTGTCAGTTGGCCCATACAATCACTTTGGGAAGTAGTGCCTGTGATTAATCCAAGCTGCTTGTGCTTCATTTGATGGAGGCCTTTCCCAGCTTTAGCAATTACTTCTTTATTTTATCTTTTTTAAAAAGGAGAAGAACAAGCTAGCTTCCACAACTTCTTGTGTTTTTAAAACAGCCTCCAGAACATCTTAGATCTTTGCTGGGCAGCTGCTCTCTTAATTGAAAAGCAGTGGTTTTAAAACAGGCCTTCTAGTTGTATCAGCACCCAGCTTGCAAACATGTGGTGTTTTCTCATTCATACAGATCCAGTGTCCATCTTGCCAATTTGTCTGGTGTTTCAAGTGCCACTCTCCCTGGCATGAAGGCGTTAACTGCAAAGAATACAAGAAGGGAGACAAGCTGTTACGTCACTGGGCCAACGAAATCGAACACGGGCAGAGGAATGCCCAGAAGTGTCCAAAATGCAAGGTGAGCTTCTCTCCCTTGGCTTGCAGGTAGTGGCTTCAAACTGTTCAAATATACATTTAAAATAAATACTTGTAGCTTCTGCTCAGCGTTGGAAATGAAATTCACATTTGCTGTGCAGTTTCTTGTTAATGACCCATTGAGAAAAACAGGTCAGATTTCTCTGCTGGTTCCTGCACTGATTCTGCAGAGTGTCTGCATATAAAGAAACATTATGGAAATTATTAAGAGGGGGCTTTGATGAATCGTAGAAATGTTTGGGTTAATTAATTACAAAATAAATTAATCCTAAAATAAAGCTTTAAAGAAATGGAAAGCTTTAGGGAAATTCAGTGCCCTTTGTCAGGTTTTCCAGAGAGTTTGAGTGTATTCAATGTCTGGGTAAGGCTGGAAATACTCTGTCAACAGCTTAACTAAGGGAAACTAAGACTTGGAAAAACTATAAGTTTTGTAGGATTTAATGTTATTACTTCATAAACTGTACCTTGAGGTGGGACTTCACAGGCCACACATCAAGTGCTGTGTCCAGTTCTGGGCCCTTCGCTTCAAGAAGGACATTGGAGGTGCTGGAGTGAGTCCAGAGAAGGGCAGCAGAGCTGGTGAGGGGTCTGGAGCAGAAGTCCTGTAAGGAGTAGCTGAGCCTCCTTTTTAACCTGAAGAAAAGGAATCTCAGGTGGCACCTCTTCATTCTCTACAACTGCCTGAAAGGGGGATGTAGGCAGGTGGGGGTTGGCCTCTTCTCCTGGGCAGCCAGTGACAGGACAAGAGGACATAGCATCAAACTGCAGACTGGACATCAGGAGGAATTTCCTTTCAGATAGGTTTGTTAAACACTGGAATGGGCTGCCAAGGAGGTGATGGAGTCACCAGCCCTGGAGGTGTTAAAGAAATGACTGGATGTGACAGTGCCATGGTCAGGTGACAAGGTGGTGATCGAAGGTTGGAGGTGATGATCTCAGAGGTCTTTTCCAGTGTGGATCCTTCCCTGAAGTCTTTCTCGTTATTAATTTTCAACACTTTAATGCAGTTCCATGCCCTAAAAATGCCATTTATCCCTTTGGAGATGAGAAGTATTTCCCACTACTCAGATGAGATGCAACAGCCCTGCATATCCCTGCCTCAGTTGCCTTTAATGAAGGCCACTCTTAAATTTGTTCATTATTTTTTTCACAGCTACCAACAAAGTAGTAAGTCAAAAGCTGGACCGTTTCATAGAAAATTAATATTGAATGAGAAGATTTACTTATAAACATACAAAGAATATGTAACACTTTGAGCCTTACACTGTGCAAATAATAAAATGTTCATCAGTTCACTCAGTGTCATATTTTAGTCATTGAAAAGGAAATGCCTGTGTTACCATAGCTTAAAATTGAAAGATTTGAAAAGAGAGAATCTGTAAAGCTCTGAAATCAGCAGCTGGTTGTTTAACCTTTGTCCTGCACACATGTGACCTTTTAACAGTTTTTGCTGCTTGCTTTTTGGTAAGAGTTGATAGATTTGAGTCAGTTCTAAAAATATTCACTTTCTGGGAAGTCTTAAAGTAAAATACTTACTTCTTCCCACTCTGAAAGAAACAATCTGTTTTGATTTTTTTTTTAAGAAAGTGGACCAAGCAAAAAAAATATGTGAATGTGGAAAACCAGGGGTGGTAAGAAGGGTGATAGCTGGAAAGAGAAAGGAAATAAAACTGCTAAGTCTAACATTCAGCATGTATAAGTTAAAATTTAAAATGCCATGTTTAAATATTCAACTCTTTTCACCATCTTCAGAAGAAAAGGCTGGACACTTGAAACTTACATGGCTTGTTACTAATTCTGAAGCATGAGGTTGCATGAATTTGACTGCTAAATTAAAAAATACATGAGATTTCTTTTCTTAATCACAGGAAAATAAAACCTCCTACATGGTGGGAGGCAGTATGGAAACTTACAAAACTAGCACAGAAAAAGAACCTCACTTAAGTCCTTCCTGGTAATGTGGCACTGTAAATGAATATTGAAGAGGCAATTCAACCTTGTATTAAATTGTGTTGTTACCCCAAACCTTGATACTTTTTTCTTCAGAAGAAAAGTTCTTCCTGCCTACAATGTCCAAAATGTTTCTCTCAGCATACTGTTTATTTTTAAATCAAATCTATAACCTGCAAGTAATCAAAAGTACCACTTAGCTGGCAGTTAGTTGAAAAAATACATCTTCAGGTAGTTAAAAAAAAAAAAACCAACAAAAAAATAAAAAAACATGTTAAGCAGTATCTTCATCAAATCTTTAGTAAATGTCTGGGCATGTAGGAAAAAGCATTCTGACAGTTAGCAATTTGAAGTCAGGGAGATTAGATATAATACTTCTCTGCCTCCCTCTCCCATCCATCCATCCCTCCCTCCCTCCAAAACCTGTATATAAAATAACATTGAATCAGATGAGAAACATATTTCCAAATAAAATAAAGAGTGACAAAAAAATTTTCTAACACGCCATTTGATTTATCTGTGTTCTAGGTCCACAGAAGCAATGTTTCTGGTGAACACATACTTTATTTTTAACATCTTTCATATTTTGGTTGAAAACTTTCAGTGGCCAAAATTGGCAAACAGATTGAGGAAAGTCAATATTGAATTGTGTCTAAAGATATTAGTATTTTATCTCTACACTAAAACTGAAATTAATAGAAATCAATGGTAGAAACTTACGTAGAGGTAGTTTCTTTACTGAAGTAGTATGTAATATTACTAGTAACTTCCCAAGTGTGATACTGATTACAGTGTAAACTGTGACCATATTTTGCAGATAGCTTCTGGAGATAATTATTTATACCTACAGATACATACACACACTGACTCTTTTTAGCTGTACCATGGAGAAATTGAATGCATTATCTTCTCTGGGCATGCAGGTGAGAAAATCAAAACACACTTGGGGGTATGTGTATACAGAGGCAGATCCTCAGGCAAATATGAGCATTTCAGTGGTTTGGGTAAGTAATTTGAAAGAACATAATCCTTTGTAATGTCAATATAGCAGGGACTGTTAGCTTAAACTTGATTACTTTTTCCTGTAGTAGGATACAGCTTTTAGCACATCTAATAGGAATCGCTTGTATTTACCTGGTCTCTCCAAGATGTGTTTACGTAAGATAATCAAAATGTTACACACAGTCCAAATGCTTAATTGTAGATTCATGTTATGACTGTGTGTCAGTATGGAAATACTGAAAAAAATGCTACTTTTTTTAACTGTATCCTTAATTTCTTTTGACTTTTTTTTCCTTAATACAGGCTTTTCCAAATTTATTATACACTATTTTGAGAGTCAGTATAGACCATTTTTCTCAACAAGACTTGTCCAAAAAGTGCTGGTTTTGTTCTAGAGTAAGTTGGCTAATAAGTGCAAATTTACTACATTATTGGATGTCGTTTGCCAAAATTTATAACATTATTTGTCTTTCCCCGGTACTGTTTTAAGGGCTTATTTTTTATAACTTCTTGGTATGTTTGCAACAAAATGCTTTTGTTTACACAAGTGTTTTTACAGTACAGCAAGCCAAGGAAGTACTCCATGTTGGTGTTATCTTACCACAGATTTCAAAAGCAGCACTATCTCAGGAAGCACCGCATAGCATCTCTAGCTTAGAAGGCTTTGAACAGCAGCAGAAATTTAGGAACAAGCATGGCAATGCAAATAAAGGAGTGTGTATTTCTTATCTGTTTTGATTCCTGTAAGTATTATCAAATAATTCAGGGCATAGTTTTGGAAACACTCTGCAAATTAATTCTCATCCTCTGGAGTCCTTATTTGTATACAAAGTGATAAAGCTATGCAGGTTTTTTTTCAGAGGTGGAGGAGATGTGGCCACTCATCCTCAGAACTCTTGGCAGTGATTTCCCTAAAGGATTTCTATGAGAGGACATGTAACATGCAGAGGTGGTAAAATCAGGGTCTGAAATAGCCACTGTGCTACTTCAGTTGTCCTGCTTAAGACTCTGAACTGGATGTGTTTGCCCTTGATGTGTAGTTTTTTCCCCTGTTGTTCTGGAAGCTATTTTTGGGTTTCTGAATGGCTAACCTTCCCCTGTAAGGTGAGCGTACGTCTTTGGTTCTGAGCAGGGCGTGCGTGCAGGATGAAGCCTGTAGCTTTGACTGAATGCATGGAGGCAGAAACTGGGCTTGCAGTGGCCACGCTGCAGGGGAGCCTGCAGTCACACAGCGCTGGGCCCCGCACGGCCGCAGCTTCCCGCAGCCAGCGGCATTCCTGGCCCCACGCGTTCGCCAGCTGCCCCCTGTGCACTGTGCTGCTGTCAGTGGGGCAGGAACACTCGTGAGATCTGAGCCATCAGTGACCGTTTTCTCAGCCTATAGATTCGTAATCCATCCCTGTCAGTGGATTATCTGGAGGGCACGGAGGCATGCCCGTGTGAACCAGAGATGAAGTTGATGTGCTGAGATGTCATGTCTTAGGCTTGAAAGCAGCCTGACCAAATGATACAAAGTTCACCTGGCATTGTCAGTTGCAAGGCATGTGATAGGGAGTTCAAGCCCTTTTACTTTGTTTGTTTCTAATCAAGTTTTTATTCACTGGAAAAAAGGAAAGTTTTTGCAATAAAAAGGTCTAGGCGAGTACAGCTGATTGTTCCAGATTCGCAGCATTTGAAGACAGTTATATGTGCAGATGAGGATTGACTAAAATGTTTTCATGGTTTGCTTTTTGAAGAAGCAAATATGAAGTGCATGTAGTTGCAATATTTGTCTGTAAGATGATAAATCCTTATCAGCTTCTTTCATGTTTCAAGAGGACAGTATGTCTGGAGAATTTGGGGCAGGAACAGGTAGATGGACAAATGATTCAGGAGTAAGGCATGACTTTACTGGAGCTGGGAGGCTTCTAGGAAAGCATGGGTAGAAGGATAATAGGCAGTTTCTAAGATGTGGATATTTCTGACAGGAATGGTAGAACATAAAAGGCTATTGCTAGCATCTCTTTGAAGTTCTTACTACCAAAAAAATTAACTTATTTTTGGAACATGAAGTAATTTTTGAATCTAGGGTTTTTATAGGTTCCATGATTCTACAGAATTACAATTAGGATGAATGATAACTTAATTGAGCTGGTAAATTAGAGAAGAGAGAGGAGAATTCAACAGTCTTGATTAAAAAAAAATAATAAAACAACCAGTTAATTCTCATTAGTCACAAAATCTAGTTCCCTCATTTACATTTTTAAGATAAAAGCAGCAGATGAGGGAAATTACCCTTTAAATTACAAAAGTCTCTATTGTTGCTGTCTGAGTTGGTCCCCTGAAAAATTAATTTGAATTAAATTTTTAAGTTAATTTGTCAAAATACTTTAAGTCACTATTAAAATACCTTCGTTTCAGCTCAAGTTAATCTGAGGAATGACAGTAAATAAACTATGGCTCCAGAACTGGATTCAACATCTTTTTTCACATGTAACCTGAGAAGTAAGAATTCAAACTGACAATGTAATGTCCCTTTTAGAAAAAAGTGTATATCTTCTTAAGGTGATATAATATTGGGTGGAGTTCTCTTTCTGCTTTGCCTGCTGTCAGTGCTTAACTGTGAAAGTTTTGAAGTCAAGTGGCTTATAAAGCTCATCAGCAATGGTGTTTTTTCAGATGCTTCTGAAAAACAGGACACCTGTAATACAGCAGAATTCCTTGGAGTAAAGGGGTATGTTTGCTCAGTCAGACAAATCTACTAGAATACTTGCCCACTAGAAAGCTTTTTTTTTTTTTAATAGCCCAGCTCTCTCTTTTGTGAATATTTTCCCATCTTTTGTATGAAAACAGTGTTTGAAAGTATAGAAAAGCAAATCCTGAGATCACTACTGTGGCACAGGGATGCTGGCAGGTGTATCTGGAACTACTTTTACCTTGTAACTTTTACCACGAGTGTTGCAGGTGGAAGGCATCACTTTGTTATGTGGATAAGTTGCCAGTGTAAGTAGATGTTTGGGCAAGCAGGGTAAGCCCAGATCAACACCAAAGAATAAATGCATTTGACCCTCTCAAGAATGTCAGATACCCCAGGAGTCACAAGCTTCTCTGGAGCTTGCTGAGCTTTCAGTGTCTCAGATTCTTTCAGGGCCACTGAGTGGTCATGTCATGTCTTTGCTTGTGCTTCCCTGCAAAATAAATACATGTAGGTAAGTATAGAAGGTTTCAGGAGGCATTGATTTATCTGTTGCAAGTTTCAACAGGTGAAATTCAAATTGGGTGTAATGGAAAAAAGTATTCCCCAGTGGATGGTGAAGCGTGGTATAGAATGCTCAGAGGCAGCAACATACCCATGCTTGGAAGTTTTTTAAGTCTAATGAGATGAGACCTGGAGCAATGTGATCTGTCTGGAGTTATCCCAGCTTGGAGTTAGGGGTTAAAATAGATGACCCTGAGCATCACTTTCAACCTCAATTATTAGACTATCTACAATTCCACTGTGGAACGTGGTCTTGGAATGCTGGATGGGGAACTATTTGTGCAGGCAATCAGTAGAAAGATGGCTATAGAACTAGGGCAACCCTGTGTCATGCTGTGCTGTGGGTATCATGAAAGCTTAGTGTAAGTTTTTATTCCACATATAGTTTGTGGATTTTTTTTTTTGTTATTTTTTTAAGAAGGAGAAAGCATTCATAATTCTCAAATCATGTACTGTAACAGCAGTGCCTTTCTGGTGTTTATTACAAAATGCCAAATCAATTTGTGATGGAAAAGGGAGTAGAGCCACAGGTGGCCTAAGAGGGAAACCCATCTGGGGAGGGGTCAAACAGAGTTCATAACTATATTCACTGTGTTGCTTTTATTTTTAATGAAGTTTGGTGCTTAGATATCTACTTCAGCAATAAACCCAAAATATCAGTAAGGGCAAAATTCTCATCTGATATGAAGAACATTTAAACAAAAAAGGAGGGTTATATAGGAAGTGGTAATCTGGAAACAATAGTTTCACTCACATTTAATGCTCTGGAACATGCCTCAGAAAACCATTATTGTCTTAAGCCAGCTGCAGTATAAATTAATGCAAGTACTGAATTAGCAGGGGGTTGCTTGCAGCTTCTTTTCATCTGGCACATGAACTGCCCTGGGTAGCGCCCGCTTTCCTGTGCTTGGGAAAGGGGGAAAAATATTTCTTTTTTCCTTTTGCTCATACAGATCCACATCCAGAGAACCGAAGGGTGTGACCACATGACCTGTTCACAGTGTAACACTAATTTCTGTTACCGTTGTGGGGAGAGATACCGCCAGCTCCGCTTCTTTGGAGACCACACGTCAAACCTCAGTATCTTTGGATGCAAATACCGCTACCTCCCCGAGAGACCACATTTAAGGAGATTAGTGCGAGGCTCTGTCTGTGGTGAGTGGATTAATGCTCCTTGTGGAGAGCTGCACAATGAAGTGATGGGGGGATAGGGCAATTGCAGTTAAATTAAAACTAGTGGTTTAAAGGATTGGCTGGACTGGTTGTTTTTCACTTATTCAAAAGATGGCTTATTAAATATATTTAAATATATGGCACTTGCCCTCCCTTTTTAGATGGACTGTGTAAGATTAAGTATTGTGTACTCTTCTGATAGCTTGTTTCCTAATTTTTTTATAATACATAAGCAAACCGTGAAAGTGCTGTCAATATGCATGTCACTGGCTGTGTTCATTATTCTCAAGGTATATTGGAGAAATGGGTCAGAGGAGAAACCTTATTTAAATTAACCTTGCTGTAAGTCTGTTTGAATAAAATGCTCTTTGGATTTGACCCTGATCTGAGTAGAAAAACTCAAGGTTTTTCCATATAAATAGGAGGACACTTTTAACTAGTAGCTTTAGTTCAGATAAAATCAGCTTGAAACAAATACAACTTATATACATTAATTTTGCTCACAAAAGTATGATGCTGAAAATGTATTTTTATTAAACCAAAAGGCACTCATAATTTGCTTTTGAGCCAGATAGATATCTGTCTCAACCTATAGAAGCACAAGATAATAAAGTAGACTCTTATATTTTGTGATGTCTTTCATGTATGTGAAGTTCAGTCATTGTAGTGAGTTTACAGCATATAAGGCAACCTATAATGTTACAAGAAATGGATGTATTAACTGTCAAAAAATGGGTACCTGTCAAGGAAAATAGAACTTTCCATACTTTGAATTAAGGCATAAAAGTTGGAGATGACTTGTAGTTCACCTAGGATGAGGAAATGCTTTGAGCTTGATTGTAGAGGTAAAGGCAAGAGACAGAACATGTGGGGAAAAGCCAACCTGAGTGAAAGCATTACTCCTGAGCCAGACATGTTCCAGTAAGAAAACTAGGTGGTTTCTAGAGTAACATAAGAACTGACACACAAGCTTGTAGACCTGGGAATGAAAATGCCCATCTTGCTGCTCTGCATTGTGGGAGATTTGCAAACCTAGAATGCTTATTTTAAAAAAATGGCAATATGTCATCCAAGCCCATTAGTTTGACCTTAGGAGCTTGCAGGGTTTTGTAACAAACTTTGAGAGAAGTGATTTAAAGATATAGAAATAACTAGAAAGGAGATAAAAATTGAAGATGATTGGAGGTGCCTACTCTGAACATTTTGTAGAGATGAATTGAAACACACCAAAAGATCTAGTCTAGATGAAAGACAGTGCTGGCATTAGGGCACATAAATATAAATGTTTATTAAAAATTCGGGCTTAAATTTCAAGAACTATTTCAAAGCACTTAGTAAGATTTCAGAAGAGCATTCAGCAATAGCCACAATGGCAAACAATGTAAGCTTTTTTTAAATAGATCTTGTTATATTTGGTGTAATCAGTATCTGCTGTAACAACAGATTGTATTCATAGACATTACCAAGTCAGTGCTGCTCACATGCAGAATCATGGGTAACCTTACTAGAATGATAGAATAGTTTTGGGCTGAGAGGGACCTTTAAAGGTCCCCTGCAATGAGCAGAGCCATCGTCAACTAAATCAGGTTGCTAAGAGCCCTATTCAGCCTGGTCTTTGGATATTAAAGCTCCATGGTAAATATGTGTATGCTCATATTTACAGGATCACACATAGATAAGGTATAAGATAATTTTATTTTCATCTCCTATTTGCAAGTGTACTTGTGGTTTGCATTAATTAATAAACCAAGAAAGATTAGCAAAGCTCAAAGCCTCAGATTACATTTCTCATAGGGTTTTCTGTTAAAAAATTCTCTCCAAAACCCCAAAATGATGTATTTTCTCACAAGAATGGTCATCATCTGAATAGAGACAAAGGTATTTGAATCTGTCAGCACATGTAGTAAGTGCCCACCTTTTTACAATAGCTTGTTAACACTCAAGTTGACAAGAATTCAGAAAATTCTTCATCAGTACTTTTGACCTTAAATCACTGTCATTTCTACAGCTCTAGATTTGAATATTGATCCTGATACTCTATGAATAACTACCAAAATACTCCAGAGACCTAACAGAACTCATACATGAAAATAAAAAATGAAAATATTTAGAAATTTGCCTCAGATTTGAATTTGGGAATCGATCTCACAGCTCTTCTTCCATTGCAGTAGGTTTTGGCTGTGACTTGCATGTGTGACCCAGTCTAGGTTTTTGTACTCTTTTCCACACAAGTGTATGTGTGGATTTTCACATTGGTTTTTAAAAATGTGTTATGTTGCTATAAGATTGTACCTCCTGACCTTTTTCCTGACCTTTTGAAGAAGATATAATCCTAAACTATGATACAGTTTGCTTGTGGATTATGCCATTTGCAGTGCTGGAAATTTGCTAGGATCATCTATCTTTGTAAAACAGAATTCAACAGAATTGATCTGTGGCTGTTAATTTGGCTTGTATAAAGGTCTGCCTAATGGGTCTGTCCCCGGCAGTGGGCAGTTAGAAATAAAATCTCACTCCTGTTTGTTTCCAGTAATCAATGCGTTAGACGCTTTCTTAGTTAAGGTTTGTATCTGAACCTTTGCTTTACAGCCCTCAGTGGATAGATTCTTCACTTGTTTTAACAGTACTTAAATTTAAATTTTCCACAATATTTCTGGTAGAGGCTCTAGGATTTCACTATGCGTCATGTGGACAATGTCCTGGATTTTTTTTGATTCCTGATAATTTCATTGTCTACATTTGTTATCATGGTATTGAGCAGATAATAATAGCTTGCTGGCCTTTTAATATAGTTCTTTTATGGACCGTCCATCAGATTCTACTTTGCCATGATATTTGAATTATTTTTTTGTTTTATTTGTGTTTTATGTTTTGAGATGAAGCTTACTAGTCTTAATCACTTAAAATCAAATTTAAAACCCAAAAATCTTGAATTCCAGTTAGGGATCACACCCAGGCTCAGGGAGGTCCCAGTAGCTAGAACTGAAAATATAAATATGTAAATACTTTATCAGGCAAAAGAGGAGCATTATCATCAGTAGGTATTACTGCACAAGCCTGGATTTTGGTTCTGTTCATCTGAAAGTCAGCAGAAGAAGAGATGGTATCAGAGATGCCATTAAAAGCATTTTAGTAACATGTACTGAGAAACAAAGGTTGGATTTCCTGTGGAAAAATGCTTCTGCTAGTTAGCTAAATAGTGGAAACGAAAGGAATGTTACTTGGCTATGTGGGAGACTGGTGAGGAGTTGTTAGATATGTAGGGGTTTTGTATGACTTTTTACTTTATTGCTGTGGAGAAGAAATACTTTAATAAAAGTGTTTTTGTAGTCATGTGGAATGATTTTTTTTTTTTTTTTTTTTTGGTTGTTTCTAAAATCTGGCTAGGTGGAGTGTGCAGAAAGATCACTGAATGGCAGGCTGGCATGCTGTTATGATTTCTGTTGAGGAGCAAGTGTATACAGTTACAAACTGCTCTGCAGTAAAAAATAAGGGAAAAGTATCTATGGCAGCATAATTTTAAACTTACTTTTCTTCATAAAGCAGCTGTTATGTTAGGGTGATAGTAATCATGGGGACAAGAAAACCTGAGAGCAAAAGAGATATCTGACCTTTCTTTCCCTTCTTTAGCCAGCATGGTTTTTAGAGAAACTGTCCTGTGACCAGTACAGTGGATATATTACCCTAAAACCTGTAACTAAACCCAATGTTACGCAAGGGAAAAGTATTCCCTCATGCTTCCTGAAATACTTTTATTATTTTGCAGAAGAATGTGGTTCTCTGTATCACAAATAAGGCAACCCCTCTGAGACACCTGCAAATACAGTTGTATTACCACAAATGTTTGCCTATTCATGCTGGGCCACCCAGTAGAGAAATTGTTTACAATTAATTTGAGTGCAGTTGTACAAAAGTTCTGTTTCAATTGCTTTTTGTTAAGTTACCCTTAAAAGCTAGCTTGGGACAACAACAAACTGGCTGTCATGGCCTACTGCTGACATGACCACAAGATTTTATTCAGCTCTGAGACAGGTATTACATTTGCTCTCTGTCTCAGTCTCAGAGCTAACAGATGTAGGACAGCTTAGTGCCTGCAGCAAACAGCCTTAGTTTCAGTGACATTTCTTGGTGTGTCATGATTCCCTCTATGATAAAGAACCTCATAATCTTTTGCACTATGACAAATGATGTTTATCAAACTGGAATTAGATATAAAGTAGTTTTCAATTCTGACACGTAAAACTGAGCATTTTGTAATTGTTTCATAGAATGCAGATAAAAACCATTGGAGCAAATAGTACATACCCGCTGCTTTGCCAGTGATTGCTGCTGTTTGTATGTACTCTTCCTGATGGCAACATTTGCAAGCCTAGTTCACCTTGTGTTGTTTGTTAATTTTAGTTTACAAAGGCAGAGACATATTAAGGATTTGAATGTGACAGATATTTAAGTAGAAAAAGTATTTGTTTTGAATTTGGGCTTTAGAAATGCTAACCAAAAGAAGATACAGTCTCACAATGATTAAGTAATTTTATTCTATAAGATAAATTATAAAAGATAACTTCACAGTACTCGTAACTTCATAATCACAGGCAGAAGGAAAGACACTACTCATGCTTTATTTCAGCTCTTTGTCAAATGTCAGTGAACGAGTTCTTGCATTAGCTCAGAAACTGTTCTGTGCATCTGAAAAGAAGTTATTCCAATTGAAGGCTAGTTTAGCCCTTCCCATAGACTCTGTTTCTGCATAATTAGTCACCAGCTCAGTGATCTAAGTTTTTAATAATTTTGGTACCAAACATAATCTTCTATCGTTCTAATTACATGGCTATTAATGAAGTAAGGAGTTCATACCTTAAGGCTCTAATATTTTAAAGCTTTACTTGTAAAGCTTGTAAATTGCTGAAGACTCTGGTAATGTTTTAAAACATTCTTAATTTCTTATTTTTGTACCTTTCTTGAAGTTTTCCACCACTTTATATTCATTCTTCTGTCTACACTTGAATAATGTATTTGACAAGTTCTGTGTGTATAGAACACAGCTCAGTGGAGTCCCAGGAAGGTATTCCATTAGGATACCTAGCAACTAGAGTAATACAAATATTTGCCAGTTTTTTTTTTTTTTCTTCTAGGAATTAATGTTTCCCACCCACTGCACTCCCATGAAATTTAAAAGCTATCAAAACAGAGCAATAAAAGGACCAGTTCATTTAACTGCTGTAAATATTTCCAAAATATCTCATTTTTCCTTCAGACTGCTCAAATTAGTGTCTCAGGTTATGGAAAGGTTTACCTCATTATTGAATGCAGTAATCCACTTGCTGAAATCTGGTATGAGTGACTTCAGGGAGGGAAGAGAGAGGTAACAAACTCAATTTTTCTCCCATTCTAGAGGTGACCTTTCAAACACATACCTAACTTAGAGATTTGCAGAATTTCAAGTCCCTGCTCAGACTGCTGGTGTATCAGTAAAAATGCCTGCCCTCCTGCATTTTCATACAGTTTAGTTAAGGGATGTCTTTGACCCAACTGCTCAGCAAACAGAGCCAGGGAGATTCTTCCATTGAAAATGTGCAGTGCAGGGAAGATAGCTTGGGTTCTGGTTCAGTTTCAAATTCACTTTTTCAGCAAGACCCCTGCCTTCACTATGTGAACTTCTACAAATCATGAACTCATCAGAAAGTGAAGAATATGAACATGATTTATTTGTTCTTGGTCTTATGCTCTAGCAAGTATGCTGCTCAACATCACTGCCCTACTCATGTAAGAGCTACAAAATACCCTTATAAATGTAGATCCAAAATAGACTTGGCTGTGGTTTGACTTAGACCTGAATCACAGCTGTACATGAACACTTCACTGTAACCTTTTAAAGTGAGCAGAAATGTATTTAAAGGTGATGGTCTCATCACCTTGAGCTAACCTAAACTTTCCAAGATGCTAGTTTGCTTGGCGTCTCTCCAGGCTGATTGCTGTGCAGTAGGATTCCGGAGAAGCCAAATTATAGTAGCTTTATAGCTATCATGTTCCTGTCAATGCTTGAGGGATTTCAGAATGGAAACAGAAATAAATGCAAGCTGTTAATGTATGAAATAAGCTGTGCTCAGAGAGTTGTTGTGGGTGAAGAGGGCAAACAGAAATGCTTGTAGGGAGCTTGACTGCATGGTGATAGTTCTGGGTGAATTTCTAGGATGGAATTACAAATAGGAATCCTATTTTTAGAGGTAAAAATATTATTTTTTAAATAATTAAAATATTTTATGATTTGAAATATTTATGAATTGTTAGAAAGGAAAAAAGAAAACCTTCTTTGAACTATTTAAAGAATTTTGCATTTCAGCTGGAAAACTACTCATTACACCCCTAATATTGGTTCTGGGACTGGCACTGGGAGCCGTAGCTGTTGTAATAGGTAAGAGTTACATATGTGAATGAAACTAATCCTGATTATGCAGTCGCTTTCTCTAGATTACATCTCAAAGACATGGAGACAAAGTACAGATTTCACAGATGCTGTTTTAGTATTAAGCACATTACTTTTTTCTAAAAAAGGGGGGTTTGTTTTAATTTATGCTTACTATATTTTTGTTCTAATTTATTTAATTTTCCAAATAAGCATCTTTAACTGCTGTAGATAAACTACCAAAAAGTCCAGAGTAATTTAAACGTAATCCTGGGGGCTGACTGACTTGGACCCAGCCTTATAATCGCCCTATTGAATCACAATTTTATAATCTTGGTCATGTGTATGATGAGATTTTTAGGGAACTAAGGCTTAGTCCCAAGAACTCAGCTTGAAAATGCAACAGCAACAAAGAAGCAATTTGGGATGAGTCAGTCTCAAAACATGATCCAGTGTGAAGCCTGCCAAATTGTATTCCATAACAAAAACTGGTACTCTGAACTCACTTGATTACAGTATCAGAGCTCTGTTAATGTGATTGTGTTAACATGGACAGATATTTTAGCAAAGCTGCTCTTTGCCTGGCTTAACTGAGTTTTCCCACAGGAAGGAGATTAGCTGTGACAACAAGGTATAATTTTGCTCATGTGAGTGCATATCCACTCTTTATGTTGGCAGCAATATGTCATTGAGGGATCATGCTGCTTCACAGCTCTTCATCAAACTGCTTATTCCACTGAAAACTTGCAATGCATGCCCAGCCCTGAGGTGTGTTGGAATGTGGCTCCTTTATTTTGATGTAATAAAGCCAAAATACACCAGATAGCTATATTAATAAGGTTGGAAGTAACCAACCTATAAACAAAATACTGTTACAGCTTTTCTTGACTACATCTGGCCAAATAAGGAATATTGCTGCAATTTCTGTATTTAGACCAACCATCTTCACTGAAGAGAGTGAGCGGTGCTTATCTTAAATATCTATTCAATAGCATTTTAATGCCAAAAATTTAAACAATAAAGGCTTCTTAGTGCCAATAAATCTTATTTTGGTCTGCAATCTGGTATAATCTATGGTGGGGGAAAAAACCCCACTTTTTTATATACTAAAAATCAAGAGGGTTTTGCAGTAATATAGTAACAACATTTGCAATAATAATCAGAATGCCATTGAAGTCTCATCCTAGCCTTGGCTGGATAAGATATGATCAAGGCCAGCAGTTTGAGCAGTTCCAAAAACATTGATTATTTATAGGAAAGTTTTGGTTTTGAGGTAATTAGAGCAATATTTGCTGCCGACCACTATTAGAGTAATTTTAGTTACATAGCTGAAAGCCATACTGCACCATTTACAAGGCTATTGAGCAAAGCAACAACCCTGTGATTGTAGTAGTCTTTTGTTCTATACTGTTACTGCAGTGTTGTTTGAAAAGAAAATCTTTGGCCATTTCAGTCACCTGGGGGCAAGAGAAAAAGGAAGATGCTTCTCATTTGGTTTTGAAAGAGTACAGACTATTTGACAAACTTTTTTTCACCTGAATGATTGTGATGTATTTATTTTATTTTTGTTTTTACAGCTTTCTCTCAAAAGACCTAAGAATAAATAGTACTCTGTCCAGGCAAGGATAAACACTTGATATTATTAAAGATAAACATTTGGTATTACTTCACAGTAGATGAGGATGATTGTAAAAATAATTAAAAAGTAAAACTATAACGTGCTGTCTCTATTGCATGTGAATCTGATTGAAAACTAGCTTGCTTACATCAGCTTTAAGTTTAGATCTAAGAATTTCCAGAGTGCTCTTAACAGTTTTATGTTTGTACCATATACCAAACAGCATGATTCAAAATTAAATTGTCAGAGGTGAGTGTAGGGTTAACAGGAATTTGTTGTAATGGAAAGAGTAAGTGTAGTTTAACTTATTATCAAACACACTGGTTGTTGCAAGCTAGTATTTTTTTCTGCTTATCCAAATGCCTGGTCTAAATTCTCCTGAGACATGAAAAGCTCTCTGATTACATATATCTAAAGAACATAACACATGCACAAAGAATTGCATTTAATTATGTATTTTTTCATGTTTCCTTCTTTTGGCAGGTTTATTTGTGTTTCCTATCTATTGCCTTTGTAAAAAGCAGAGGAAAAGGTCACGGACAGGTATGCCCTGGTGAGGATGGACATTACTCGCCTGAACTGAGCTGGTCCTGCAAGGGCTATCCGTGTTTTGTGCAACTGAGCAATACAGTGCTGGTTACAGCATCAAAGCCACCGCCCTGGAAGAAGGATGGGGGCTCTCCTGCCATCTTCCCTCAGCTGAAAACACTACTGCAGACCAGAAAGCCTCTTTGCTCTGGTGCACTCTCAACAAGATGGGACCCCTGGCTGCTGCTTTTTAAATGTTTTTGGTTGTGGTTTTTTTTTAGTTATTACTTTGGGGGAGTTTTTGAGTCTAAGTTTCTGAACCAGACAATCCAAGTCTGTATTGTAGCCACAACTCTACTACCGATTTGGCCTGTGAAGAAAGCATTTAACTGCTAACATGTGCTCGTTTAACTTCAGTGTCGGCCTTTAAGGTGGAAATGCTTAGAAGTGTTTGGACTCTTACTGTATACTGAGCATACTACTTTTGGTATTAAAAACTACTTCTGTAAATAACTTCCATCACACAGCATTCTGTTCAGCATACCGAAACCCCATCACATGCCAGAGCACGACAGCTGGTTATCTTCTGAGTCCTCCTGCTAGTGGAGTGCACATTGCCACCGCCAAACTGCAGTGCCTCAGAGGGAAATACCCTTAGTACTGAAGCGCCGAGATACTTAAGAATATGGTGATTGGTTTCACTTCAGTAATTTATTTATGACAGTCTATTAATATTAATGGTAGAGGGTGTGACAAGATTTCTTACAACAGGACTTCATTTTTGAATTCTCACAGTACAGAAAAAAAATCTGAAGGGTTTAGATAACAAGATGTGTCAGTGGCCTAATCTGTCCCAAGATATCCCTGAAATGTGTCTTCAGGGAAGCTGGAAACCTGCTCTTTTTTATTCTGACTTGGAATATGATAACACATGCTACACACTACCTATGTGAGGATTGACTTGATGAAATTTTATAACATAAATACCACATTTTATTTGTTTGTTCCCTTGAGTAGGCAACTACTACATAAGTCTTGGAGTATCCACTGATGTCTTGTGAGGAAAATCTGTGAATCCAGGATAAGGGAAGCAATCATAAATTCTTAGGAGACCACTTAATTCTTATTTTCTGCTTCCAGCATTTCTCTTCCTGTCACATGACAGTTCTTAAGAGAATATCTATCTTTGCTCTTTTTTCCTTAAGTTCAACTGTTTGTTACCAAACCTCTTTCTCAGTGCATCATGACAAAAGCAATGTAATTCAGCATAAGGAGTCAATTAGTGAGAATTTTTACACTTCTAATTTTAATCCAAATCTATCATACAAGTATCACGAAAAAAACTAGAATAAATTTGTTGAGACAGAACACTGAAACAATAAAGAAAGGAGCTGAATTTTAAAAAATCTACTTCATTCTGTAAAAATACAAGCTAATCCTAAAGAAGATTGGATTTGTACTGTGAAGGTACTTCTTTTCAGTTTGTGTGTTTGAAGATACACATATATTTATATATATATGTGTTTGTGTATATATGGGGAAGGAGGAAGCAGGAAGATGGAAAATGTCCTTAAGAGTCTATTGACTTCAAAATTTAGGCTTGCAAAAGACATATCACTTAAGAGGATATACTTTGTACCACTTTCTTTGAAAATTGTTGTTAAATCTGAATCCAGTTGCAATTTTTAAGCAAATAATGTTCTGCCCCACCAACATAATACTGTTACAAGATACTTTTGACTTTGAAGCCTCAGTGGAAGAAGCTGATAACTTTTGTTTACCTAGAAACAGAAATATCAGTTTACAATAGTTGGCTGGTATGCTTGTTTTCTGTCGGCTTCTGGTTTTGTTTTCTTGCATTTTTTTTTCTTCAAGCACACCATAGTAGTCAATAACATTTTAATAATTTCCATTTGAATTTAAAGGCATGTTTACCCTGTTATCCTAACAGTAGAAATAGTACTTTTCAAAGATTTTCAAATTAGGAAGGGAACAATGATGTCTAGAAATAAAATTCAAAAGCCTATTGTCAATGCAAATTCACCTGTTATTTAGACTTATTTTCTTCTGAGACACATCAGTTTTCTATTTGTGTTCTGTCTGAAGCTGGAAGCTGCCTTAAATTGGTTTTCGTTTTGATGGTTTTTGAGGCTATACATATCAGTTGTCTTTGGCTTACTCAGGGATTTTTATTCCTCTCTTTAAATGTCAAATAATGAAGATATTTTTGTATTATTTAGAAAAACCTTCAGACCTCAGAGAGCAAGATATATATAGATAGTTTTGGGTTTGCAATGCAGTCTATAACTTGGTGTCAAACTATTCCCCTTGAGAATATTTTAGTACTTGAGATTATCTTTACTTAACTACACAGTGGATTTATTTCCTTTCCTTTCCTGGTTCTGTATAAATGTGAGAGATATTCTTTCAGTCTTTGTAGCTGTTTTCAGTCTGCCATGTTTGCCTTTTTCAGTTTTTAACTAGAGTTCAGTAAGATCTGAAACTAAGATACTAGAATAAAGAACATAAAAGGGAAGATAATAGATCTGCACTTATTTCTATTCAGACAGTACGTCCTTGTGGGTGGAGAAAAGGAACATACAACTCGGCTTCTACATTATCATTTCATCTAGGCCATTTTGATTTTATCAGAACAGATTAAATCAAAGGGAAATGGTTCTTCATTTTCTATACAGAGCAGAAAGAGACATCTTTGACCTTGTAAAGATGAGTGAGTGTGTGCTTTTTCTGTAGAGAAAAAGGAATTACAATACTTTTTGCAATTAATTATTTTGTAATTGCAAGGAATTACAATAATTTGTTCTGTAGAACAGGATAAATGTTCAAGAAGCAGTCGTAATATGGATATGGAAGCCTTTTTCTGTCTGTATAAAAATACTACCACTTGAAAAGTACATAAATACAATTTTTATAAATATAATGTAACCTACTAAAGCACGAGAAGTAGCTCAGTACAAAGCTTTATTTAGTTAAACATTAGCTTTTAAGCAAATCATCACAGCAAACCTTATATGTATCAAAGTCACGTAATTTGTTTTAAAAACATTAATTTATTCATTTGAAAGAAACTGAATGGACTTTATAAGGAAATTATGTAAGTGTATTGCGTTTTCTGTAACTACTCAAAAGAAACCATCGGGCTGTTTTACTCCATGTTTATTAGCAGAAAACTTCATCAGGCAGCTATATTAACCTGCTAAGGCAGATTCCACACTACTGTATGCTGATCATTGTGGTCATTGTGTTTGCTTTTGCGACAGCTGATATTTAAGATTGTTTATCTTTGTGCAAGGATGTTGCTCATCAGTGCCTGTGTTCAGACTAGGAAATGCTTAAATCCGTCCACACCAGCCTTCTGTTTCAAGCTGGCTGGGGCTGGATTTGCCTGTGTGCTCAGTCCTGTGTGCGGGCACGCAGTCAGAGCTGGGACTCTCCCCATGGTGCCATGGCTGTGTGTCCCCCATCCTGCTCCTGCTGGAGGGCTGGCTGGACACACCAACCCCCAGGAGCTGTTCTCCCTTTCTCCACTCTGCAGAATTTAGTTGTATTTCGGTAGTGGGGTCAAGTCCCAGGGCCTTAATCAGCAGCAGGATCATTTTCTGACCTGTGGCATCTCAGAGCATAGTTAGGTATATGTACAGAGTTTATCCAGGAGCTTGTGACTAGAAAATAATTGTGCTTTTCCTTATGTAAGTCTATTAGCCAGTGAGGGTAATAGGCTGAGTAGGAACACAAGCAAGAAGCAGAAAAACAATTCCAAGTAGCTTTGTGCTGAGCTGACCCATCAGGCTAATTTCTATACAAAAAAGTCAGTGAGTCTTCAGTTCTTACCACTTCTATAATAAACAGCATATTCCTAGCTGTTCAATGTCACTAAAGTACAGTGCACTTTGAGTGATCTATTATCTTCCTTTGAAGCAGTGCAAATGTGTAAGGGAAGATTGTGTTTGGTTTTGATGCTTCTAATGCTGACTTCGTAACTCTTCCTGGTGTGTTAAGGAGTTTTGTAATTTACACCTATTTATTCATTATAAAAGTTTTACTTTATTAAAAATATTAATTTGCAGGGACTACTGCCAATTTTAACTAGAAAGCATTTTGGATCACCGTCAGGTATTCTTTTTAGCCAAGAGGCTTTTGGCTCTTCTAAAGACTGTCACAGTTTGGGTGATGTTAAATGGTGTGTAGGTGGGGCAGTAATTCTACCAGAGGATACAAATTCACCAGTGGTGGAATGGTTTCTTATGCCAGTTAGATTTGAGAAACTGTTTAATATTCAGTGGCCAAATAGATTGCCATGTAAATTCTTGGTTGGTTTGTTAGATTTTTTTTTTATTCAGTTGTGTTATTTTGTTTCTTGAGCAAGCCTTACAATCATAATTTTTGGTATGCTAATTGTACAGGTTCAAGTTGTGGATAAGAACCACAGATTGCTGTTACTATTATAATCTATATTAGATCTCTGCTGATGGAAAGAATCCTACATGAGGAGACTATTACATAATTTCTTACTTTCTTTTAATTTTTAAGCCTTATAGTTGTAGTGAGTCAGCTTCATTCCTGACATCAGTCACAGCCCCATTAAACCAGAGAAAACTATTTTTGTGCCAGTGTGGAATTTGGTCACAAATACTCTTATAAAAACATCTGGAAGCGTGTTGATAGCCATGGAATACCTGGTTCACTTCTTAAGTAGTGCGAGCTACTATGGAGCTACTCCTATCATTACAGAATGATGCCAATGGGTTTAGTCAGCACAGGAGAGGGAAGACGGTGGGAAGAATTTCCAAACAACATTCTCATTAGAGCAGATTGTCAGGAGAGGAGATACTAGCTTCTAATATAATAAAGAAATCTTAATGCTTTCAGTCACCAATAAAATTAGGAAAAAAACCCAAAGACAGTGTTAAATAGCATTTCTTCAAATTCTGCTTTCTTCAGTGTAACAAATAACAGCACACTGCAAGAAATGGAATTGCAGCTGTTCAGTATTTTTGGGACTTAACACTCAAACTTGAGGGTGCACAACATCTAAAAAGTTATCTTGCTAATCTGTTGGGTAGTTTATCTTGCTACTGTTAAATGAAAAGCCAGCTGAGCCTTGATTCTATTGAAAGTGTTTTCACTGTTGTTACAGTTTGAGTACTTAACACTCCAGAATATTTTTGTAATAAAACTAACAAATGCAGTTGCTTGCAGACTGAAGCTTCCTCTCTGATTCTTCCTTACCTTTGTGTGCATATGAGTTCAGGAACCATATGTTCTCTCTGCAGTAAGGAACAGACTGCACATATTATGCAGTTATTCACTGATGCTTCTCTTCTCTTGGCCTAGTAGTGAAATGCCATAAGGTAGGGAAGTGAAAACTGATCTTAGAGTGCATGCTCTGATTTCAAAGTTTAAAATATGTAATAAGTTTTAATTACTCCATAACAAAAAATAAATACATACATTCTGAAACATAATTCCAACTGTTAATTTATAAATCTGTCTGTATAACACAATAGTCATAATAGTGATGCATTTACTAAAATATGCTTATAGTGAAAAAGAAAACCTTTTTTGGTGCTTATTTGGCTTATCAAAACATGAAAAATTAATCTGAAGTGTTTGGATAGATTAAAGTCAGAAGAGAAGCTTATTGTGTAAAAGTATTTGTTTAGCATTAATGTGAATTTTGCACATGTCTTAAACACAATTGCATGCCAACCCCATTCAGTTCTCACCTTGTTGAAAATTTGTCAGACTGAAAACAGTATTTTTGAAATTTGTAACTTACTGTCACAGAGCATGACGTTATTAACACAATGCCACATTTACCTCATTTTTAGAAGATAAATATATTTACAGAATTCAGAGAAGCTGTTCAGGTGTTTTAAACCTGTCCTGTAAAACTATGATGCAGTCAGAAAACATCTTCATGCCTTATGCCAGCTCTGGGTGAGCAGATGGATTCAGTCTTTAGTCATGAGCTATGTTTTTGCATAAAAAAATGGACTCTTAAGAGTTTTACATATCAATTTGCATCCTGCTGGTTTGTATCCAGAAATTGCAAGGACAGGGATAGATTTACATTTCACTGTTTACCATCTCATAATAAATTGTTTACCATGTTTCCATTGTTACACACTTTGTTTCTATGTGCTCCTTCTCGTTCTAAATTTCATAATTTGAAATTGACTTGTGAAAATGGTGGATGATCAAATTTGCCCTGTAAAATGTGATCGTATAAGAAGTTGCTTCATGAATGCTTTGCTGAGATATAAGCAAAATAATAATTTTGTTGTATTTACTCAAAAGCAAGATGCTGAAATCTATTTTTCTTCAGGGCTTTTAATTTTGAATTTTTTAAAAATTTACTTAAACAGTACAGTCGTCTTTGTTACATAACTAACCATCTGAGTACAAAATAACATTTTTGGGTATTTGTTAATTCTTGTCACTATGGTAGAGATGAGAATAGTGTTGATAAAAGGAAAAAATTATCTCTGAGGAGTACAAGCTGAATTTAATTCCATGACAGTTTAATGAGATGTCTTCTCTTGCCCCCATCTCTTGTTTTGTGTATTTTAGGGTGAAGCGTTCCCTTTAAAAGAGGTTTAATTTGAATGGCAAGGAATGAGGGTAGTGTGATAATAGATCACACCCTTTTTAGTGTTGAGGCTTCTGGCACAACTAGGGTGCTGGCCAGACACTGTGGATTCATTTAAAAAGCAATTTCTAGTTCTGCATTTGGGCAGCATGCAAGCTAAATGCATCAGTGATGGGAACTTTTTGTGGTGTATTTATGGGTTTTAAAAACTGGAGGACTGCAATGCCCATGAAATCAACACTTGAATTCCAGTATTTAGTGTTTTGTATAATGAGGGATTTTAAATGTGTAAGTGCCTTATTGCGTGAAAAAAATGAAAGGTGTTCATACCCCTAAACACAGCAATGTCTGTGGACTCTTAAGCCAAAGTAATGAGTATTGGTTTATTGAGAAGTTGACAAATATTGTATTAGGCAAGAAGTTAGTCTATCATAAAAGTAATCTGGCATGCTTATTTTAATTCTGATGATCTCATTTTTGTGGTTTTTTTAACTTGCTTTTTGCCCCTATCCCTCCTCCTGACTTCTGTCTTCCTTCAGACTTCTGCAGAAATGCATCATAAGTTGTTAGAGTAAGTCTGGCTCCTCCAACATAAGAAGCCATGAGTTTTCAACCACTGAAAGAAATGCAGCCTATTAGAAAGGAGAATTAAGCACAGCCTGTTGTGGCTGTACCTGCCAGCTTGGGCTCACTCCTGCCTTGTTCACAGTAATTGTTAGAGGTGGAAGCACCAAGGAATATGGCGCATGGAGGTACACTGCAACTTAAAACAGATTGAGAGCATTTCAGTGTTATCCAACTGGAACTAACGTATCCTGTTAATACAAGTTTGCAACTCCTCTGGGGTGGGTGTCTCAGTGGACAAAACCATCAATCAAGATGGTGGCGCAGCTCTGGGATCTCTGCCCAGCCCTTCACTGCAAGGTGGGAGGTGTGATCTGGAAAAGTATTACTCATTTTGCCATCTTCTGATAGCTTCAAAATGGGTGTTGTGGGGTTTATTTCTTCTTACCTTGTTTTCCAGAAGGCAGTGGAATTTACCCTTTCGGTTCTAAACTTACTAAAGGATCTGTTTGTTCTTACTAACATTGATGCCACTATTATTGAAGTCAGGAATAAGTTAATTTCTAAAACTACCTTGAATTTCATGAGCTTATGGTAGCAATTATCTGTCAAAAAATGAAGTATAAAAGGTAATTATAAGAAGGAAACTGAGTTAATGGGGGGGGTAAGAAGAAAAATTATGCTTGGAAGGTCTTATTTTTTATAGATTCATGATCACAAGATGGTTTTAATATGTTCAATTTCCTCCACTGAGCATTTATAAAGGAAAACAGGAGAAATTAAGATGAGTATCCCTTTGAACCCTTTTTTTTCCTGAAACCCTTGAGTTGTTCAGAACTGTAGAAGGGGCTTTTTCTCCACCCTAGAGTTACTAATTGGTAATATAGTTGTCACATACTGTGAACACTTAACTGTAACTGTTTAGTCAGGATTGAGCTTGCATATTTAAAGGTTTTGGTGTTAGGGAATTTGATTTAGAGCCATACTGCAATAAAATTATAAGTGACTTATTACATATCTTAATGACTTCTATTTCAGCATTATCTCAAGATTTAAAAATGTGATCCATGTATAATCTATTACATAGAACATGCCATGAGTCAAAATACTCCTTTCACCTTAATAGTTTATTTTTACTAGTTATTTCCTTAAATGAATTTTTTTCTATCCTAGAACCAGCATTCACACAACCAAAATGCTGATAAGATTTCCCCAATACCTTTGTCTTGCATTTAGCTAAAACTATATTTTCTGTTGCCTAGTATTGCAACAATGATATTTTTGCTGTAATAATTTCATAAAATATTCTGTAGTCTTGGGCAATATTTTACAAATAATTCATCTTCAAGTTGGTATTTTAAATGTATACCAATAATCACTGTTGAGTGTGCTACCTATGTGGCTGCTTTAGTTCATGTCAATGTTTTGTAAGGATTATTTCTTGCTGCCCTCTTCAGAGTGCCTTTAGGAGATCTAGAAAGATGGTTCATTGAAGTCTTCTGTTGAATCTACCATAGTAATGTCTGATCTTTAAACTTGTCCTGATGAATGTATAACTAAAATTTTGTTCTTTAAAAAGCTATAGTAGACACAGGTTGCATATGCACATGTTCATGCATGGATACAAGGGAAGGTATTCTGCCAATGTTTGTCCTGCTGGACAGGACCTTTCGAAAGTAAGTGAATTTTTTAACAGTTTTATTTTCAAAATGTTACCTCACTAGTTTTCAGTAGTAGATATGTCTCTGTATTGCTTCACTTTGCTAAATACAATCACGGTAGGCAGTTTAATTTTTAAAAGACTCTGATGAATCTGGTGTTCGTATGAGACTGAATTTCGTAAGACAAAACTTACGGTACTTTGTTTCCTTTAAAGGCATTCCTTTCACTTACACTGACATCCCAAGCCCCTGTTAGCAACAGACTGAAAAAGTGCTTCTCCATGATGAAATGGAAGAATGTAAAGTAGTATTTGAATGCACTCCACCAATCTTAGAATCAATATTCAGAAATGGGGGTGGGGGGCAGTGGATTTGATTTATTGTGGGGAGACATGCATTGTAGAATTCGTTCACTTGCACACAAGGGGTTTTACAATGTCATCTAGTAATGTCTACCTAATAAAGTTTTGAAAAAGAAAAATAAAATTGCCTGAATGTTTAACTCTTTCTTTAAGCAATTCTATGCATGAAGGATAGTTGACAATCTACAGGGAGTCTTGCTTAAATTTGTAATACTTTTTGTGATATTTATATAATCTTTTTAAAAAATCACACTAAATAATTTAAACTTCAGCATCTTTGTGTTCTCAAACCCTTTACATTGTATTAGAGTCACTTCACTCTTTGGGTGCTGTAGACACTGAAAATGAAAGCAGAGGTAAAAAAGCCAGTTTACTGTGGTGAATTTTTTAATATAAAATACTCTGTGTTGTGTGGTGTCATCTCTGACTACTTCTTTCAGTTTTAAAAGTATTCTAATATGCAACACAGAATTTTGCCTTCTCATGAAATGTTAAAGTGTTAGCTTAAAATAACCAAACACAAAATGAGGAGAAAATTGCTGGAATCCAATTTTCCCGTTCCCTTTTTTTGACTACTTCATAAAGCTATATCACTTTCAAAGGGTTTCAGAGAAAGCAGTCTGTAGCTGTAAACTTGAAATAGGTAGCCCATTAATTGAAGCAGTTGCCTCTTTTCTCTGGAAAGGAACCGGGTTCAGTTTCCTTACTAGATGAACTGTCAGTATTGATAGAAAGTGTTTTCTGATGTGTTGGGGATTTCTGCACATTTGTGAACAGCCACGCAAGGTATCACCATTCCCTACACTTTGTTTCTGTAGGAAATAAAGCTGAAAACAAATTCCCAGTGGAGAAATAATCAGCAAAAATCTTGAGGCTTTGTCCCTCTTGTGGAGAAAAAAACCTTTTAACTCTCTCCCCAGGCCCCTCCAAAATAGTCAGGATTTGCAACAAAATGTCAAGGACATCCTTCCAGATATTCCTTATCAGCAAGATTTCTAGTGTGCAGTGTGCAGCAATGGAAGGATAGTCCATAGGCCAAAGAAATCGATAGCCCTAGAGCTGAAAATGAAGTTAAACGAACTTCTCAAATGCAATCTCAAACTGTTTGACAAAAGATAGACAGCAGACTTTGATTATAAGCATGGTATCTCCCCATGGAAATCAACTAATGTGCTCCACAGGGATTACAGATACAGAATCATAGTCTCTAGATGCTCCCCTTTAGCTGATTGACGTGTCCTTTTGAGGTTTTAATGGTTTGCTTAGTAGTTTGGCTTGAGCAGTGAAATGAATCACTGTGGAGTATGTGAAATACTGAATTAGACTTAGCGACCATGTAAACCTGTTATGCTTCTAAAAGGTCAGTATAGCTTTTATGAAGGAGTCCTGTCTTATCAACCATAAAGTTTATTGGCAGGTCAGCAAGTTCTGTAATTCCTTGCAATAGTCTCAAATTGCCCTAAACATGGGCTAAGAAAGAGGATCTCACATGGACAAGGTGGGTATAGTGTGATCGGAACATGCAAATTGGTTGTAGTAAATAGCTTTTGCCATGAAGGGAGGATGTTATTTGAATTTTGCAGAAATTTGTGTTTGGCTTTGCTCTTGAACATGTTTGCAAATTATGTAAGAAAAAGGTAAGCAATGGGGTAATAAACAATCTTGAGTTACCTGGGAGTGTAGAGATAAGAGTTGGTTACTGTAATCAAATAAATGGGGTTTGGACAACAACAGAACAGAAGTAGGTAGGTTCTTTGCATGGAATGATCCAACTGATGGATATTGGTTATTGTGCTTACACCAAAGGTATACAGGAAAGACAAAATAGTCATCAGATGGGATCTGTAACAAAAAAGAAGGGTGAATCTTCATGAAACATGAAAGACTGGTGAAGTCTCGTGCCAAAGGATATTGTAAATGCAGAGAGCTGACATGAAAACTGGAGCAGTTACAGGAGAGAAAGTGGTGGCAAGTCACTTAATGTATAGAATACATAATAAAATTGAGTCAAAAATCTTTGGAAGCCTGAACTGTAGTAGATTATAGTATTTGTTTGCAGTATTTTCCATTCTCCCCCAGATACCTGGATTTATTTACTGTCAGAGAGACTATTGGGTTCCCTGAAGCATTGCTTTGTCCCAGTATTTTTGGGTCATTTTCTTTTAATTGGAATTCCCTATGTAGGCATAATATTGTAGTGGATCCCAGCAGTGATCCAGTGAGAATGGAGGAATATGGCCTTTTCCACCCTACTTCGCCATAGAAAACACTCTACCATGGATGAGATGCTGATGGGTAAAGATAGGAGTTTGCAAAGTTGTGAAGTGGTGCAAATGTGTCCCCTTTGTGTACTGTTCTCACCATCAGCTAATTTTTTCCCACCTCTTCTGAGCAATGTTCTTGCCTCAACCTAATTTCCACATAGCTTGTCCTCTTACTCTCTCTGGGATGTTTTCACTATCATCTCATCCTTTCCCAGGCTGTTTTCCTCTTCCTTAATAGTTCTCATACTGGAATACTGAATTAATCTGAAGCTAAGATTTGCTTTTGTGATCCTCTAAGAGTGTTGTTTGCATCCAAATCTCTGTTCTGTGCTGACCCAGACTTTGACTCTTTGACCAATTTGGACATAAATTAATAACACTACTTCTCTAGAAATATTTCTTTCTAAATGGTATGCCATTTTAGGTGTCCCTTACCCATTTTTGTCTGCCTTCTATTTCATTAATCCCATTTTATTTTGTAAATTATGTTTTCTCTTTTGATCTCTTTTATACTAAAGAACTGTTTCAGTCTTTCAAAATTCCAAGTAGGTAAGAGAAAAAGTGCAGTAAATCAAAATAAAATTACAATGTCAGAAAATCAGCACTCTGTGATTAAATAGGACTCTGTAGAGATTCCCCTGCCTGATAATTGTACACTCCTCATTTTGATTTTTTAATTTTTTTGTTTAGCATGTTCATGATGCCTCTAAAACGTTACCTGTGAACCTGTTTTGGGTGTTTGGTTTTGGTTTGATGTTTTTTTTTTTTCTTGGGGTTTTTTGGGGGGATGAGGGGACCATGGGGCTGGGGTGGTTTTTTGTTTGGTTTTTGAAGGAATCTATGCACCTACTGGCTGATGGGGGATCACCCTTCCCCGAGGCTGAAGCCAGCTGAGAGAGTGTTTTGATGATCCCCGTGATGCACGGCTTCCCGAGTCACACAGAGTCTGATGGATCAATCATCTCATCGTTCCAGTGCCCAAGCCTGGCACCCTTTGCTGCCTTCATTCCCTGGAGCGGGAGAATGGCCAGTTCATGTCCCTGACTGTCCAGCCCTTTCCTGCCTAGGAACTGCCTTGTAGATTCTCTTCTTTTAACCCATACCTTGTCGAATAACAGTAATGGCAGGCTCCAGTCATTGATACATCACCCCAGAACTCTTCATGGAGCAGAAAATTGTGTCTAGGAGGAGTGGTGGGCAGGACACATGTCTGCAGGGGCAGTGTGTTGTGGCACCTGTCCCCCTCTGCCCCAGCCTGCTCCAGGCATCCCTCCGCAGCTCTCCCTGCTTCTTGCTTTTAACTTTCTTATTTTTAAACCATGTCTATTTTTAATTTGATTATATGTTTATTATTTATTAAGAAATACTTTCAAAGACACGGCTTCATTTTAATTTCATTTGACTTTTATGAGGTGATGGACAAGTGAGAACTAATAATAAATGGCTTAGTGACAAACCTTTGCCAAATCAAACAAACTTTAATTCAACAGAGATTTCCAATAACACCTTCAGTGTTTCAGACCTTCTGTGTCTGTTTTTTTGCCTATTTCTCAAATTCCTTTACAGCAAGCACTCTATGTCACCACTCCCCTTTTGATGCTATTTTTAACAAACATTACTTAGATTTCAGGCAACATTGAGCCTCCATTTAGCTATCATTTATTTATGTATTGTAATCTTGAGTTAGCTCTTTTATGGCTTTGAACCTTAGAGATGATTGTAGCAATGTTATCTCTCCCATAGCAGTAAAAAGAGAGACTTTTCCTCTCCCACTAAGGAGTATTCAAGGACTAAACATGGCTGTCAGAATTGGACTTCATAAAAAATCAGCCTTTGTGGGGACATCTTGTCAGGCTGATAGTGGATAAGTGGAGCAGCTGTCTCTGTTCTTCCATCTGACAGCCTGTCAGATGCATTCTCCTCAGAAAAAAGTGGCTGAATGAGAACTGTGGTTGTTGCTTTGGTTGCAGCCTGTCCTGAGCTGCCATTTTCTCCAGCTGTTTGGGTAAGTGTAGGGTGTGTGCATGGGAACTTCAGCAGGTCCCAGGGCCCTGGATTTGGTGTGGTGTGTAGGGTGCTGGCTCTTCTGAGCAACTGGTCCAGCCAGGTCTTAACAGAGCCCTGCACATCGCAGTCTTGCTACTGGAAGATGTTACAGGACCCAGTCCTGTCAATGTGCCTAAAGGTAACCTGTTACTAAGTATAATTTTTTAAACTATCGTCTTTTCATAGACCTATCAACATCTTTCAGCACAGAGTTTCTCTGCCTACTGTAAATTCAGGCAACAAATATTTCCTATGTTACGACACAGAATTTAGAAAAATACATATACATATTTCAGGTTATTATGTGTATGCATATGGTATGAAAGCTTTTGCTCTCTTTTTTTAAAGTATGTACATAATATGTAACAATTTATGTTGTAATGTAATAATATATAAAATTAATGTATAAATAATAATATAATAATATTAGTAGTAATAATATAATATTATTAGTAGTGGTGATAATATATAAAATTATATATAATTGTAATATATATTTAACCATCTGAAATTCAACAATGGTGAATGCAAGGTCCTGCCCCTGGGGAGGAACAACCCCAGACACCAGTATAGGCTGAGGGCTGACCTGATGGGAAAGCAGCTCTGCAAAGAAGGACGTGGATGTCCTGGTGGACAACAAGCTGCCCATGAACCAGCACTGTTCCCACATGGTCAGTGGTATCCTGGGGTGCATTAAGCAGAGCATTCCCAGCAGGCTGAGGGAGATGATCCCCCCCCCTCTATTCAGCCCTGGTGAGGCTGCGTCTGGTGTGCTGTGTGCAATTCTGGCCTCCTCAGCACGAGCTGAGGAGCTGAAGCTCCTGCAGCAGGTTAAGCTGAGGGCTACAAAGGGGATAAAGGGACTGGAGCATCTCTCTTATGAGGACAGGCTGAGGGAATTGGGCCTGTTCAGCCTTGAGAAGAGACAACTGAGACGAGGGAACATCATCAATATCTGTTAGTATCTGAAGGGAGCGTGCCAAGAGAATGGAACCAAGGTCTTGGTGGTGCCAAGCAATGGGGCAAGAGATAATGGGTAAAAACAGATTCATAGGAACTTCCACTTAAATATGAGGAAGCATTTATTCACTGTGCAGGTGGCCGTGCACTGGAACAGGTTGACCAGAGAGGTTGTGGAGTCTCCCCCACTGGAGATGTTCAAGAACAGGACATGATCCTGTACCGTGGTCGCCAAGATGACCCTGCATTAGCAGATAGGTTGGACCAGATGATCCATTGTGGTCCCTTCCAATCTGACCCATTCTGTTATATCTTCTCATCTATGGGTAGATAATAACAGCAAACCAACAGCATTATTCATTCCTTGCTGATTTGTCATGCTGCATAACAAAAGAACTGCAGTAAAATAATTTACCTGCCTGTTTTGTTGTTCTTGTACACCTCTAGGGCTTTTTTATTATTACTCTTTTGCTAATTTGCTTATCTTGATGGCATTCTTTGGCACTGAATTATCTGCATTCCAATGTGCAAATGTATTTCTTTGCTTTGGTAATTGCCTTTTTATATGATGATTGTTTACCTCCCTTAAGATAAGAACAAGGTCCTGTAAGATGGTTGTTGATTTGAATTTGTGTATATTAAAAAGTGAAACGAGAACTAAAAAAAAGTTTTCTCAGTTCTAAAGACGACAGCAAAATAGGAGTACCACATAAAGGAAAACTGCTGACATGAAGGCACATCTGATGAAAAATGTACATTGCTTAGGTTAGAGACTGATGTACGCAAAAACTTTTATACAACTCAGTGATAAAAGCAGAGTCCTGTCATTGTTTCTGTTGGCTACTGAGCTTGTTAGGCATACCATATTTAAAATTAAGTGTTCCATGAATGGGAAAACTAAAAGCCTGTTTCCTTGTGAATCTATTTTCTGTGCCCTTGTATTATAACCTGTCTTCACCTGGTACAGCCTATATGAACCTACCTCTCCCTGTTAAGTGTCTGTGCTCTGCCTGGTGTTGCCTAAATTCTCACACAGTGTCTTCTCCCCATCTGTATCTAAGCAAGAATTATCACATGCTCCACCTTTTTCCAAAGCACGTAGGTGCCAGTTTGTCATCTACTAGAACTGTGATGGTTGCCACACCAATTTCCAGGAGCAGTCAGGCAAGCTGGCTGCCCATCAGGAACTGGTGACTGGGTGCTTCACTCTTTTTCCCAACTGAAGCACTCCTACTTCAGTTGCCTTTGCTCAGGTACTGATTTTCAAAAATCCTATTTGAGCATGGTTGCTCTAGGCCATCACACAATGTAGTGTTCTAAGCCTCATTTCTTTAGAATCCCAGGAAAAAGTGGAGATTTTCATATGTGCAGATGTAAGGTTTTCCCTTTAATTTCAATGTGAGATTTCATTTTTTGAACATTAGTATTAAACCACAGCAATGGTAATTAGATCATGGAAAGTGAGCGAGCTGTATGTTGGATAATGCTACTTGAAGCAGGTATGAAAAAGCATAAAGACGAGAAAATGTGCATGGACAAATACTGAACAAATTCTGGAGCTAGAAAGGGAAATTAAAAAGTACTGATACTGATATTTTGACCAGATATTTCCTGGCTGTGGAGACTATTTATTTCTTCAAGCTTTGAGTCTGAATCTACAATAAATTTCCAGCAAAAATTTCCTGTAACTGGAATTTTTGAAGCTCTTTCTGGTACTGTGTATGTCACCAGCCAAACAATTGCTAGGGAATGGTATTGAAAATTGCTAATAAAAATAAATAATATTTGTTTTAATTTTTTATTCAATGAAATAAATTTGCTTTATTTTTACATTTTAAAAAATGTGGAATTTAATTAACAAATGAAAAAATAATTAGCAAACAACTTTAAATCATCACAGTTGTGCAGAATAAAAAAGTCATGGATCTACTCTTTTGTTGGTTAGATTTATTCTGTAAATGGTCTAGCCTAAAATATTTCAGAGTTGTGATGTTTTAGATATTTTTTAATAGTAAAAAAGCTGTTTTAAAAGGATGTCTAATTTCAAGCTTGTTAAAATAGTTTCAAGTTACTGCTTGTCTGCTAAGCTTAACTGTGTGCTTTTATCCTTCAGTTTATCATTTTGTTTAGGCCATGCAGTTCACCAAAGTCTGTCTCCTTACCTAGACAGATGTTAAAACCAGTAAGGTAAGAGTTCACTTTCAAAGCCCTTTTTCTGTATATAGGTACATTATATACTCCATATAAATTATTACTATTATTATTGTTGTTGTTGTTATTATTATTATTATTATTGTTATTATTATTATTATTATTATTATTATTGTTATTGTTATTATCAGGATCATCATTATCATTATATATTCCATATATAATTTGATATAAAGAAATGTGGGAAAAGCTTTCTTATTCAGTCTGGTTATATTGGTAAATATATGAAGCCTTAGGAGACAAAGCACTTCATTTTGCTAAATCTCTCATATTCATACCTGCATATTTTATTGACAGCCCACCATACCAGAAGAGGGACTTGATCAACTAGGTTAAGAGACGTGGCATTACATTTATTGTGGTTTACATCACATTTAAACAATACTGTAGGACATGCTTTTCTGTGACCAGGCATTTAAGAAATTTTGCAGGAGTTAACAAAAGTTTAAAATTATCTTGGAAAAGAAGAGCACATCAAGCATATTGATTATTATAAATCAAATTAAGGCATTTTTGTGAGACTTTTTCAGGTAATGAAAAGGAAAGAATGCAGCAATTTAACTTAAGAATATTGTGCACTTTTCTCATGAACAGAAAACTAAATTGGACTACAGATGGTGGCTAGAGTGCTCTTCAGAAATGGGGTAGGGTCACTATATGACTGATCTCAATTGACTTGATGGATGCAAGCTATTTTTGAAAAAGATGCCATGTACTTGGGAGCCTAGCATCAGCCTTATGTGTTTGAAAAATGCTGCCCAAACTTCTGTATTAAAGGGCAAGAAACCGCTTGAAAGTGGGTGGTAGACACACACAGCTTTGAAAGATTTTTGCAAAATAATGGGCTATAATTACATTTTCAATATAGAGTTTAGCCTGATGCATACTCTCCAATTTATTGTTCACGAGTTCAAAGGTAGTTGAAGTTAGCATTACCTCCCATGGAATGTAAATGAGTCCCAATCCAATTCACCCTGAATAACCAGGATCTTTCTAGGGGGACTACTAGGAGCCAGGAAAGGTTTTTAGATAGCAGTTATGTAGCACCAACTAGGAATAAACAAGCATAACAGTCAAGGCCAGCTGAAAATGGCCCAGCATTTATAGAAGGTGAAAAAGCAAACTATGTAGCATTCCATTATCCAGTCTAAAAAATTGTCTTGGTAGACAGATTTTTTTGAGAGTGATAGTTCCGATGTTCTGTCTAAAATTATATATTTAGGTAAATTACACATGTCTGATGTAGATGATAACATGTCTGGACATACTACTTTCAGCAAGAAGATTACATTAATTTGATGCTGACTTTGTGGAATGCTATCAGACACCGAGTGTGCAAATTTCTATCTGAATGCATTCATAATCACTATTGTATAATTTTTTAAGATTATTAATAGATTGGCCTGAGAGACAATAAGGGAGATGGCTGACTTCTTGCATGAAAACATTCAGTTAATGAGATGAATGAAATGTTCACCATAAAACACTAAATATTTTCTTCTAGGCACTCGCTATGATCTCAAGCTGACAACTTCCATTTGGAACTAAAGCAAAAGGAGTGTGGTTTTCAGCAGAAAAGCATTCACCAGGAAAAAAAAAAAAGTTTGTTAATAGCCAGACTGAGATTGTAGATGATAAATACTTTTTTCAGTCTCACAAATGCATTTTTTAATTATCTCTCTCTCTCCCACTCTCACAATTTGACAGACCACTTACATTTTAGTAAACTGATCTCTCCACTGATCATAAATATCCTCTGTTTTGCTACCAGAGGGCAACACATTTGCTTCCAATTCTTGGTCTCTCACATGTCATTTTTCTAACAGATTTTCAGTCCCCTTCTACCTTTCAGTTGGAAGTGTCAAATATTTCACACTGGACTGTGAATGTTAGGACAGCACAAAGAGAACAGTGACACAGATTTCAGATTCCCCAGACCCTGTAATGTCCTCCTAGTAGCTCACAACACTGTTCCTGAATCAATACCTGGTCCTTGGAAACTTGTGACAGCAGCTGTGCTGGATCAGACAAAATCTGGTAACACACAACTTGAATAATGTCAGGGCTTTTTAAGCACTCTTGGAGGCTCTGCAGGATCTGCTGGGGAAGAAGTGGTATTTTTTGTGTTTTGCTGGCCTTACAGGTATTTTTAAATGAAATTTCCCAATAACTTTTTAACAAATGCAGATTTTCATAAATCACAATATTCCACAGCAAGGGGGGTGCAAAGTTAGCACACATTACCTGAATCAGTGTTTTTTTTAATTTGGGATTACCACTAGAATCCAATATGCACTGTATAGGAAGAGACAGTGAACTGTCAGCCCCTGCCTCCATGTTGTGAGACTTGCATGCCCCTGCTCTGTATAACATGTAAAATTCTCCCTGTTCTCCCTCACCCAAAATCTCTTTTCCAAGCTAAAGAGCCTTAGCCTGTGAGCTGCTCATACAGCAGAAATGCTTCCAATACTTTGACTGTTCTCATTGCTGTTCTCTGGTCCTTTTCCAATTCTCCTTTTTTTTTTTTTTAGTTAGCTGGTACAGTACAGAACATAGATGAAACACACAAAAAGTCCTGAATATCTGGTAAATTATGGAGTCTTATAATGGCTTTCTTGTTTTTCATGCATGGTTGGCTTTTTTGACTGCTACTCAGTAAGGAAGTGAAAGTTCTTTCAAAGTCCCACTCAAACACTGAGGTCTCCTTCCTGAGTCCTAGTTAGTCTGTACTGAATTGAGATCTGGATAGGTTGCCAGATAGGGTGAAGAGACTCTAGGATCTAGGAAATTGTTTCACTTTCTTTCTGATTAACTTTTTTCTTCCTTCTGGAAAATAAATTTAGTTGTGATGCAATTTTCTTTTTTCTTTTTTTTTTTTTAGACTATTTATTGCTCCATGTTTCCTCAAATATAGACTTTTCTTTCACTTTATAAGCCTATATATACATATGTCTTGTCTCCTCAATACAATAATCCAAGGAATAGCTCTAATTATAGCAGTTACTCTTTCTATTTTAGTCTACCATCTCCAGCAGTGAAGAGCCCTCTTGATTATTGTTTCCAAAAGAGCTGCAAGAAACTACGAGGGAAAAGCTAAATATTCTGGTAAGAGAAAAGAATCTTCCCTCTAAATAACAAGAAGTGAACTTCTCATATATGCCCAGCTGGGAAAGGGCTTGGATCCTTCTTGGGCCTTTTTCACAGTTCTGGTATTCTCTGTTCAACCAGTTTTCAAATCCCACTTGTTAAAAGACTTAAAATGTTCTACTTTCACCCATCCACTGACTTCTTATGCACCTTGAGAACTAAAGGGCAGATTTTTTTCCACAAGGAAAATTCCTCGCATGTAATTTTCTCCACCCACACTAGTAAGGTAACTCATCAGAAAAAAATTCAGCCTGCTTATTGACATTGTGGACATATATGTATAGCCAAGCTTTTAGATTGAGTGGTTTGTTTCACTTGGGTGATTATGTAAAACAGTAAAATAATCAAATAATGTATTTCTTATATGCAAATTATTTTCCCTCTACCATATATATATATACATAAACACATAATCATTATTACAAATTGCAGTATTAGTTATTATATTAAAGTATATGTTTCCATGTAAATTTTATATGTGTATGTATATAATTTGAATCCTGTTAAGTATTACCAATTTTTAATCATGTTCATCTGATTGCAGTAGGCTCATGCATTAATTCTCACACACATTTAAGCAGCAGCACTGGCAACAGTGCTGTATTGACCTGTATGTGCAACTGTGGTGTGGCAATGTATGCTAATAAACCCTTCCCACCATAGGTGACCTAAGATTAGGACATATCTGTTTATTAGCTGGGAATGCACATTTACATGTCAGGGTGTGTCAGAAGTCCTAGGCTGAAACCAGGAGCCCATCCCAGCTAAACAGGTGGGTGCTGAAAGTGAGAATTGGAAAGAGGAGCGGTAACAGTTTAGGTCTTGCCACAGAACAGACAGAAATGTTCTTTCAATAGAACAGTGTGAATTGAACTTTTAATTACTATGTGCTCTTTTCAGCACAATAGATGAAAACTGGAACTGAGCAGCTGGAAGCATGAACTGTTTTCCAGGAAAAACCTGCCTTGAAAAGTGCTTTGTGAGCATGTTGGAGTTGGAGAGGCAGATGTGTGATTTCACAATTTGATTCTAATTGTGCTCTAACAAGCTTGTGTATTCAAGTTCTTGGGTTGGAGCACTGGCTGAGGACAGGCACTGTTTAATACGATTCAATTAGACTTTTGTGAATCAATTTAAAAATACAAAAATAGCAGAGAGATGCCATGCATAATAGTAATGAGATTATTATGCAAACACCTTTTGCAAATACTCTAAAAATTTGTATAAGTTTTTGGCATTTCTGAACACAGCTTCTAACACCGGTATCTCACTCTGATCAGAAGCTAAGTAGGAGATCAAAAATTAAGCAGGAGTGAGGATGACTGCAGAGACATGGCTGAGACACTTCTACTATAGCACAGATAGCAGAAAGTGTAGCTAAATCCCTTTGCCCAACTACAGTGAGTCACACGGCATCTTTCACAGGACTGGTAGTAATTGCCCAAGTGCATGGAATGTTGCCCACTCAATACCTCAGCTTGCACCTGGGTGTAACTCTCTTGCAGCTAAATGGCTTCCTAACATCTTCAAGGTGTCCTTGAGAGAGGTGCCTGTGGTAGTCTGTTATTTTACAGTTTGTTCTTCTGCAGTATGTTTTAAAATTCTTTGTTATAAGTTTTTAGTGGTTCATTTTATGTACCCCATTTGGCTTCCCTAATGGTTCGGTCCTGAATTGTTTACCACAGTTTTCCCTGCCAAAATGTATGTCAATCCACACATCAGTCCACCTGTACACCTCCCTTGTTCCCTTATCCAACCCCTGTCTGTCAAAGATAGCACACTCCTTTGGTTCTGGAGTGTTCCCTGTCTTTCATCCCTTCCTTGGAGCAGAATTGGGTTGTGAGGTTTGCTCCCTCCCCATGTTGGCTTCTATTGGGGAGCCCTTACCCTGCACCCCTCCCCTAATGCCCCCCTATTGTGTCCTCCCCATGTTCTCTCCATCCCTTAAAAGTAGCCCCTTCAGGTTCAGATGTGTCACTTGTTCTGCCCCCCTTGGAGATTAAATCATTGGAGACTCAGACAAGTGCCCTTCCCTCATTCCTGTGCCTCGGTTTCCCCATCCTCTATGCCCTGCTGCACTCCCCACACCGCAGCGATCCCCGCCACCTGCACGGGACAGCTGCTGGGAACTTCCATCCTGTGGCTGCTGCGAGACAGACTCAGATGCCTTCTGCAGTTTCCCTCCATGCATTTTTCATTCTGCATTTATCATACATTTCAGTTTCCCTTTGCAAATCTACCTTGATACACAAATTTGTCCCTCTTTCATACTCTCGGAAGGAACCCACCGACCTTGTTAATAAGCATATAGCCCCCATAAGCATACAGCAGGAGACCTGCACAGAATGCTTGCTGCCACTTCCTAATTAACTTCATTTCCCTTAGGGAAATTAGCATTCAAGAGGAGTTTGTAAATATACAGCATGTTGTTCCTGTCCATCCTGAAGCAGAGCAAGCCAGTGGAGATCTTTCCTCTGTGCCCTAAAAAGTGCTATGTGCAAAAGGTTAGCAGTAACAGCACCTGGACAGTCTCCTTCCTGTAACTTCTCCATAGTCAGCCACACTACACCAAAATGTCAACTTGCCTGTAAATTGTGCCTGCAGCCTCCTTGGCACAAGTACGTACAAGTGCCTTCTCTCACCCCGCTGCTTCACTACACCCAAGTCCTGAGGAACAAGCACAGATACTCACCCATATCCTTTCTAAATATTTTTCCTCTTCTGATGCTGAATTGCTGCTAAGCATTATCGTAGCTCACTGTCCTAAATATCAAATCAATCCTACCTAAATTCTCAGTGCAAACCAAAGCTAAGAGCCCCCTGGACAATCTTGTGCTTGCTCTTGCCAAATTCTGCTCAGGGTGATGCTATGCCAAGCAGTATGAGTCAGTCACATTTCACTGCTGAGTCAACCTGCTCAGCTAATTTTATCCTGGACTCAAATATAAATGAGAGTTTTGCAAATGGCGAGGACATGATGGTGAGTTGTGAAAGGAGGTGACTGTGGAGTAGACACACTGTCAGGGATGTGTATGGGGAAAGGAGAACGCTGGAGATCTGTACATGCCTAGTTGTACTCGCCTAGAGGATGTAAACATCAAGTATCTCAACATCACAGAGATCAGAGGAATTGCTGGCAGATTGTGCTGATATTTAAGATACACACACACATACAAGATATACACATTTAAAAACAATTTTCTGTGCTGAAGTTACAGTAAGTCAATGATAATGCCTAATCTTCAAATAGCCCTGGTATAAAATGATAAATATATGTTTCCCATGAACAGCAAATACAATTCAAGCTTCTACTTAAACTCTTTTTCAGAAAATGACCTGGTTTTAAAGTGTCATTAGCTTTGATTGTGTAAAACACTTGGCACCATCAAGTGGTAAAACAGTGGACTGCTGCTTCATAGCAGTCTCAGTAATAAAAAAGGGAACAACGATGTAGTTGTGTATTAGAAAGGAGACTAAAGAAACTTTTGAATATATTTTATCGAGGTTATTTGAAAAAGTTTACTGAAATAAATGCTTTTGTTTCCAGCAAATCAAGTTGGATCAGTCATTGTTTCAGCTGTTTTTGTTTCCAGCAAATCAAGTTGGATCTGTCATTATTTCCACTTGGATATATCATGGCAATCAGTTTCAGTATTTTTCAGTCTAAATTACTGAAGTTGAGTCTATTTACATGTGATCAGCATAGAAATAATGGTCACCTTAACACAGAAGCTAATATGAACTTTTTTATTATTCTCCTTGGTGATGTCTGAAAACAATAGTTCTATAAAATGGAAGCTGAAGTAGTAACCTGCATTGTTATGAGACTTGCTTAACTTTTTCTTTCTGGCTATTGAATAGGCTTGAATGGGGCCAGCCAGTGTTAAAGGCAGTCTGCAAAAGAGGCAACTGTAGGCAGATAAAATGAGTAGAAATCAAATACAGAATTTAAAAGAGCACAATTAATTTTGTTCTAAAATAGTAACAGCAACAAAATTTTTTGCTAGGCCAAACCCAATTCTTGAAATCTGAAGAGATTTTAAATTATGCTGTAATCATACATCATTTCAACTAGTACTATCTTTGGTACAGATAAAACTTAATATATGCATCACTTGATCAAATAAATAATAGATCTACCTGTGGGGTAAAATGATCTATAATTATTCTGGTTGATTGTTACATAAATGTTTTTAATTTTGCCAGTGTGTGCTTATCAAATAAGGATTAAAAAAAGACCTTCTTCTTCTTAAGAAAAACCCAAATCAAACCAAACCAAACAACCAAACAAAGAACCCACAAACCAACCAAAAGCCCAAACCGGGATTCTCATAATGGGAAGGGCAGAGCATTTAGAGACTGCAGCAGGCTCCTTGAAAATCAGGATGCCCAGCATCTTCCTGCATCCATAGCTTGTAACATTATGCTTTTTATATATGTCGTGGACTTCCAAAAAAGGGGAAGGGAAATTTGAAGGGCCTTTTGTGATATCTTGACCAAATTTTAGGACATTACATGCAGAAAACATTTTTTCAAATTGTCTTTTTTTTTTTTTTTTTTTTAAAGTATTGGATGCACTTGATTGTAGTAGCTTGTCCAGCTTCAGGAAATAATAAATAATAAAGAGAAATAGGACAGTGATTCCAGCAGTATGCAGAAGTGCACAAAACCCTCTCACTGTCTATCCCAGAGTTAGGTCCTAGAATCCCAAGTACAAATGCAGAGAAATGTGCAGTAGTTAACAAAATGTTACTCCTTAATGATTAATCAGGGCCAAAATACACAAGTGCCATGTCAAAGTATCATAGAAGAAAAAAATACATTTATGAGGGAACAATGGGGAGAGGGACAAGGGAGATGCATTGAGTTCATGAAGTCTCCAGTAATATTTTGATGTAATTCCCTTGTAGAGGCTTTGCCACTACTCATAAGAGAGTGATTGATGGCACTGTCCTGTCATCCTCCCAAACCCCATGCTTGGCAGGGAAGAGGAAGGGTTGCTGCAGGCTTTGTTATCAGCAAGTAAGATGATCTGAGGAATGGCAGCGCTGCTCTGCCAACAGTGGTGTCTCAGCTCCACCCAAACACCAGACTCCCAAGCAGGAGCATGGATCCCCACGCTGGTCCAGCCCTGAGTCTAAGCTCATGTATCTTGCCTCCTGCTCGGCTGTTTGGCTGGGGCTCAGTGCAGCACTGGCTCGAGTCCCTCTGAGCTGGAGCACAGGGAGGCTGCACTGAAAACTGCTGTTTGTGTGAGCCTCGGGAAGCTTTTGAAGGCAGGCTGAGTAATAGGGTGTTTCATTTCACACCTTTGAGAGGAATCTGTCCTGTAGATCACACATCCTTCAGCTTGATCCTTGTGTCATCTTGACTTTCCCTGAATTTAGGATTTGCCAAACCAAAAAAGCATGCAGGGATGCCACTTTGTCACATGGATAAAGACATGGCTTAATGAGTGCTTTAAAAAAAACCCTGCAAAGTAAAAAGACATGTCAAAAAAGAATATGCAGTCTGTGATTTAATTGTTTTAATAAAATAGGTAAAAAATGAGAGCTATTCAGTATTTGCTCTAGTTCCCATCTCTCATTACTTAGCAAAAGATGAAGTCAGAATGTGTTGCAGATTTTCAATAAGCAAGCTACCTCTTATCCCAGAATAGTGGCATCCCAAATGAGTGGCATGGCTTACAGGTAAGCTGTCACTTAACAAAAATTTGAAACTTCATGTTGATGTTGTTCTACTTTCTTATATGTATATGTTTACCAAGCTAAAGCAAATTGCAGAACAACAAACAGCTGTAGAGCAGCCACTTTCTAAAAAGATTCTGAAATTGCAATGGCTGTACCTGACACTGAGGAGGACATTTTTTTAAATAGTGATGGCACAAGAGTAGATAACATGCGATATCAAGTGATTTGTCTTATGGCAGTTGAGATTTTAAAGAGACAGGACTCAATTTTAAATGCATTCTAGTTTTGGGAATCAATTGTGTTCTTATGGAGGTTGAAGTCTCTCTAACTGGGCATCCAATTCTCTGATATACTTTGCTCACTGTGATAGATTTATGGCAGTTCTTCCTTATTCACTTTTCTTCTTTAAGAGGAAAGGAAATGAAATTATTCTCATGTTTGCTGATTCTATGATTGATCCTCAAGTGATATCCTTTTTACTGTGAACTCCTTTTAAAGAAATCTTAGGTTTTTTTCCATTTTTAGAAGGATCCATCTCAAGGATTTTGTATGAATTGGAATTTTTTTTAAAACCTAACTTTACAGTGAAGTGTGATTCATATCTTTGCATCATGATGCTAAATGGATACCTATGTAAGGACATTACAAGAGAGTACTTATTTGTTTCTTTCTGCTATTTTTTAAAGAGATGCTACATTTTTCTCTTGGTGGTATAGATAATAGTCAGGGATGTTGCCAGGTAAATTCAGTCACTCCCAATCACATGGCAGGATGCACTTCCACTTCAGTCTGGAGATGTAGGATTTAAACCCCAGAAATGGGTATTGCATCCAGCAATGCAGCAATAATTCCATGTACTAGGCATTCCATCAGTATGAAGAGCATTTCAAAGAAGAACCTCCTTTAAGAAGTTGAATTAAATGCTTTTCAGCAATAGCTTTTGTACCATATTCCCAATGCACATATACAGAAATGAATGCTTTCTAAACCAATAAAAAAATCTACTTCTGAGCTATGTGTGAAAAATAAATTCTGTCCTTACTTTTAGAATGGCTTCTTATCCTTTGGGTATAAAGAAAACATTCTAAGGCAGGAGAAGCCATATCAGTTCTGCTAAGTGAAAACTAAATCACATCTATCATGATTTTTTTACCTGTATCAAAGATTGATTTTGACCTATTACAAATTTAATTGTCATAATACAGATTCACCAAGTCAACTTGCTTAATATGGCATCATATTGCAGCATTGCCAAACCTGGAAGTTTATTGTACAGTTTATTGTGCAGCAGGATTGGCACATCACTAGATCAATGAACAGAGAGGTGCATCCAAAACTGACTGAAAGACAAGGTTCAAAGAGCCCAGCTGGAGGCCAGTTACTTGCGGTGCACTGGTCTGCAACAGGTAGAGTGCTGCCAGCAAGCCAAGTGGGTTGATCTTCCCTCTGCTTAGCACAGGTGAAGTCATGCATGGAGTGCTGAGTCCAGTTCTGGGCAAACATGGACATATTGGAGCAAGTCCAGCAATGGATGATGAAGATGATTGAGAGATTGTTATTTGAGGAAAGGCTGAGAAGGCTGGGATTGTTCAGCTTGAAGGCTCAGGAGGAATCTTATCACTGGGCATAAATACTTGATGCTTGCAGTATCACTGGGGCAGCCCCTGGGCTTTGTGTTGTGCTGGGGAACACAGCAATGCTGTCTGAAAAAATGGAAAACCTGAACAAAATTTAACCAAAGGACATGTACATGGGTACAATAAGAGGCTCTAAAAGGATTCCAAAAACAGACTATATGGACCAGAAGAATCAGGTGATGGGCCTCTGAATCAGAAATTGCACTCTTAAGTTTCACAGAGGGTGACTTGGGGAAGGATCTCCCTCTCCCACAGCCATGGGGGACTCACAGCTGCCTGTGAGTCTATTCCAGTGTGCAGGCTGGGGCAGTGTGGGTTTCCTTTTCCTCGGGTTAATGGCTTTGTACAAAGTTTTCATCTGCATGAGTTAAACTGATTGCCCGGTGTTCAGTTTGTGACATGCACAGTAGCAATGTCCGTGCCCTGCTTCTGAAGGAGAGCTATTGACTATGTTCTTGGGGAGGTGGACAGCTTTAGGAGTATAAAACCAGCAAGTTTTACACTCCATTCACCACCAATGAAGTTTTTCAAGGTTAGTGGCTGATCTGAACAAAAGCTTAGTGGCAACCTGTCTTACAAGCCAGGATACTTAGAGCTTACATAAAGTGACAAGGATGTTCTTTGAAAGGAATGAGGTGGGGATGCAGGGGTGGATGCACATTGTCAGGCAGACCTGCTGAACGTGCAACAATTCTACAAACACAACATGACATTAAGTACATCTTAACAGCGATTCAACCTACAGACATTTAGCCCACACCTAGCTGCACAAAACAGGATTCAGTTTTATGAAAAGCACTTCAGATATCGCAAGGAGTCTCATCTGGTGTGGAGCTGCTGCTGCTCCAGAGAGTTCAGGGTTCACACTGGGGTTTGGCTGCACATCTCTGCTCTATCAAGGCATCCCAGACTCTCCAGGAACTCCCAAGTGGCATTGGATGTTTGTCTGTAGGTAACTGAATGCCTTCTGTACTGAATATTTCAAGTGCCTAAAGTTAAATATCCACTAGTATTTTAGAAGTCCTAGGGTATGCTGACTGTCCCAATATGACATTTCAGAGAAATCCCACAGATCTTGTGTGATACATGCCAGCTCATGTGGGTATCTCAAGTCCTTTGGACATCTGCAATGGTTCTACGTATATATGTTTAGACATTTAATTGCCCTCTTTCATTCAGGCAGCTAAGTTTAGTCGTGTGCCATCTGGTGTTGAAAGATGCCATGAGGGAATCAGCTCTGAGCTCTCACCATTGCAGTTCACTGAACCACTCTAAAGCTGTGTGTCAAGGTGGCATGAACCTACGCCTAGAAATGCTGGGTTTCTTTTGTATTTTAACATGAGAGATGAACCTTTACATCGACAAATAGAATAATTAATCTCACAAGTTATAGGAATGAATGCTGAATTTTTTATGGCAGTATATATATCTTTTAGAAAGTCCTGAAAGCCTAATGGCAACACATGCTCACACTGTGATATCCACAATCCCCAGGATATGTGTCAGCAGTCTGTGATCACTACATGCATAAATTCTAGTCTGAACCAACCTTCATTTTCAGTATCTCTCTCTCTCTCTCTCTCTCTCTCTCTCTGTCTCTCTGTTTTATTGGATTGTGGTGAAGAGTTTGATGTGCCTTCCCACTTGCTCATCCTCCATTTTTCACCTAACAGTATCCATTTTCATCCTAGTCAAACTGGAAAAACATTCAAGAGAGGGGAAAAGACTAAATTGATAGGAAAGCCAGAAATCTGTTGAGTAACGGGGAAGTATTTCACTTCTCAAAAAATATTCTAAATAATCTCTGTGAATTGTAACAACACAGAGTAATACTGTTACTGGTAGTCCTGTTACATAATTATCAAAGACAAGTGCAATGAGTGATCAGAACTTTATTGTTTTAATAGAGATGTTTGCATCTGGAAAGGATCTTGATTCAGATTCTCCGACATTAGGAGCACAGTGATCAATGCTGGATCACTCATGCCAAGTTCAGTTCCACTAATCCCAGTTATGAGAAGTCAGGATGTTTGAAGGAAAACAGAAATGCCTAAGAATCAGGCAGGTATTTTTAATTCATATCAATAATAATAAAATAATTTTCTGCTCAGGATTCTATCACAGAGCATGTTTCATACAAAGTTAAGCACACTCAAAAATACCATACAAGGTTTGTATGTTCATTCTTACATTCTGTTAGTTACAGCTGAAGAATAAAAATATTTCATGGTAGGAAAACAAAAAATGAAACTACTTTATCATCAGATCATTAAAATAATTGGGAAATTAGTTTCAGAATCATTTGGACAATCATGAAAATTAAATCACTAAAGAGCAACCTGTTCAGCCTTTTTTTCTTTTTTTTTTTTTTTTTTTTTTTTTTTTTTTGTTAGAATTGTCCTCTGCTGCAGGCCTGGCATGATATCCAGTTATGGGTAGTATGACATACATGATGGTAAAAAAAGTACATGCTTAGATTGTATTTCAAATAAATATGCAATGTGTAAAGGAAAATATTGTCTTATGGTAGACAAATGTGATAAAATTAATGTAATGCTTCTTGTTTCTATTTTGTTTTTAGACCGAACCTTGTCCTCTGCTATGCATTATTTTTTTACCACAGTTTACCAAAGAAGGTAAAGGAGAGAGATTTTGGAAGAGATTTCAGGAGCAGTTTCATCTTGATATAAGACATTTTTTGCAATGAGAGTAATTAATCACTGGAACAATCTCCTGAGGAATGTGGTTGAGTCCTTATCAGAGTTTACCTTCATGAGCCTATGGAATGCTTTAGGCACATTTCCTCTCACTCTAGCACCGGGGGAAAATGTAGTAAAAAGTTTTAGTTACTGTTAAGAGGCAAGGTCTAGTGTGTGTAATATTGTTCTCTAATACCGTATTTGTATAATTTAGGTCAGTGTTACTTTTTATAGTGTTCCTAGTATCCTTCTAGTATTGTACTGGTACCTTTAGACCCATGGAGCCAGAACCCCAGTGTATGAAACTGCAGGCTAAACTACAATCCCTGTCTGTAAAATACACAATGCAAGTAACATGTCACTGTTGTACACTGGAGTAACATTTCATTTCACCCTTCATGTTCTAAATTGCAACGTTACCCTAGGCATTAAGTATATGAAGAATAAGAGTGGAAAATCAAAAGAACTTACTAAAGGTTAAAGACAAACTCTGAAAGAAGATTGAACATATTCTATTTTCATTTTTAGCATTTCTTTAAAATATCAGAACCCACAATATTCTGAGAACTGAACATTTAGCATAGAGAATTTGGCGAAGAACTCAATGACATCTGAATTGAAGTAAATATATTGTAATGTCTTGTGTGAACACATGGTTTTTGAACCTTGTGGAAGAAGGCACAGAGCATATCCTTGGTTTTTCTATCCATGGCATATTCCTACAAAGATTTAACCTACTGCTGGAGATCTATCTTTTATCAGAACTGGAATGCTGTGCTTCACTGCAGCCTGCCATCTTTTCGCCAAAGTGCACGTATGCACATACCATAGCCCATCCTGCTAAACAATCATTGGCCTTTAGGACCAACAAATTCCACTGGTATTTCACAGTCTTTAGATGGTTTCCACTTCTGTGAATTATTCAGTAGCTTTCCCCCATTATTTACCATGGAAAATCAGTAAGAGTTTAGGATACTCATTATCATGCAGAATCCTGCCTTAATCCCCATCTCCAAAATGCATGTAATTACTCCCTCCAAGAAGAGAGACATCTCCTGAAGGCTGGCACGAGATTGGATGTTGTCACTTTTGGGTTAGAGGACCAGAACCAGTCAGTGCAATGACATAAACATGATACATTTATTTGAAGCCTATTGTGAAAATTGTGTAATCTGAAGTGTGTGATAATACATAATTGTTTCAAAAACAAAATAATCTAGCTTTTGTTTTATTCTGTCTGACCTCTTAAAAACCAAACAAAACCCAACTGTTTTTAATTTCAGCATGATGGGAGAGACAATGACCTTTCTCAAACAACAACTAAGCTTCTACAACTTGATTGAGCCCTTTCAACCCACAAAACAAAGTGTGAATTATGCCAGTCTCTTCAGACATAGAATTGAAACAAAATATCTTGCAAGGTAAATTTGATGAGGAATCTCACTAAATCAGTGATATATGTGGGACAGCATGAAAATGCATCCTGTTGTACTGTAGGTAGAAAATTAATCAGCTATTTTACAATTAAATTGCCTAATTTCAATGTGATAGTAATTTTCTAATAAAATCCACCTTTAAAATGCTGATTTCCTAGCTGCAGGTTGCAGGAGGATATTGTTAATGACTGGTTTCTTTTTCCTGTCAAGCATGCTACGAGATGAACATATTACTGTGGAACTCAAGACTTACAGGTTTGTTTACCTATTTATAGCTTTCTTAAATGCAAGGCTGGTTTCGTTGTTCCCCATAACTTGTTAGGTAAAACACTGGTTGGATTTTCTTTGCAGTAGAGGGCATTCCTAGTGCGGAAAAAGAAGTGATGTATCTAAATGTAAAGGATAAATCAAACTCAGCATATAAGCATCTGGTAAAATTTCTTGTTGTTCAGTAATATGAATAGAATGTGCTGCCTTAGGCTTGTACATAAACAGTGTTGTTAATAATGTTGTAGCCCTGTAAGTAGATTGGGTACTGAATTTTCATCATGCTCCATAGGAACTGCTTAGGCTGCTTTAGAAAGCCCTGCCTATATTTGCAGAAAAGTACATTTTTTATAATTATGCTGATAATTTCACAGTTTTTCCCTGAGAAATTTCTCAGGGATTTAATGCATTCATGGCTGGACTTGGCTTTGTGTTTTTTTTTTTTTCATGTAAAAGTTGCTAGCATTCCTGAGCTCAAATCTTGTCAGGTTAAGATGTCTCTGCATTTGAAATGTCATGAGTGTAGGAATTCATTCTTCTGACAACCTCTGTTCTGCTTTTGTCAGTGGTAAATTCCAGCTCAAGGAGGTGTCAAATCACAATGAAGAGACATTTGCCTAGGAAAAAATAATGATAATTCACGCCCTACAGAAATTAAAATTCAAACCCACAAGCGAGTGTGTATTAAAGGAAAACCTCATTAAATATACATAAATTAAAGCTGCTTTGGGCTTAGTTTTCTATTTTTTTTTTGTTTTTGTAAATAAAAGGTGGGAAATAAATAATTTTGATGCTTTGCTAGAGAATTTTAAGGAAAAAGTAACTCTTATTTTCTAGCTATATATAGTCTTTTTTCTTTGACCAAATCACATAATCATTTTCATTCAGATAATTTTTTTCAATCAAAGTATGACCCATTTGTATAATTTCACAAACAAATGCCCAATACTTCTTTCATCTGCCCTTACTTTCTAGCTTTGTAATTTTTAGTAGTACAGGCCTTGAGAAGCTGTGAGGCCTCAGTGTGTCTGGAGGCATTAATTACTATCATACACTCAAATTAGATACAGTGTCCAACTGATAGATATATGGATAATCAGCCATGGAGAAGGCAGCCTTGCTAAAACAATATGCTGGACCCTTCCAGGAGTGAAATTAATGTGGACTGTTAATGAAGTGTGGAAGCTATGCTGGCACAAGCAAACCTAGAGTAAATCAGTTCTGCAGTGTGAACTGCGTGTGGTCACAACACAGTAATAGCAGGACACAGACCTATGTCCTGGGAAAAAATATAATTTTTACTTAAGCTGCTGAGTATACACGATAGTGTAGGCTCTGTCATTATTTTGCCTGCGTTCCCATGCTCCTGCCATAAGAAGTAGTAGAACTTGACACCCACAGGTACTCAATAAGCCGTGAACTCGTTCATATCGGGCACTTGACCACTGCGCCGCTGACACACCAGGCACGCCTTTGCTCAGGCGGGGAGCCCGTGCCGCCGGTGCCGTGTTGGCTTCCCTCCCCCAGCGGGGCCAGCCGGAGGAGTTGTGCGGAGGCGCGGGCGAGGAGCGGCGGAGGGCCGGGGCCGGCCGGGCGCGGGGCCTGTGCGGGCGGAGGGGGCGCGGGCTCCCGGCTGGGCGGCAGCGGCACCGCCCGGGCCTGGCCGCGAGGGGGCGCCGCGCGGCGGCGGCGGCGGCGGCGGGGCGGGGGAGCGGCGGGGGCGGGGGGCGGCGGGGGCGCGGCCGCGGCTGTCAGCGCCGCCCGGGCCGGGCTGCGAGCGCGGCTGAGCCCCGCTGCCATGGAGCCGCAGGCACGCGGTGAGTCTCGCCGGGACCGAGCCCTCCGGGGCGGCGCGGGGTCCCGTCCCTGCCGCCCGGAGCTGCGCTCACCCCTCGGGGAGGGCCGAGCTGGGTGGGGGTGCCCGGGGCGGGGAGAGCCCGAGGGAGCCGCGGGCCGGGCAGGGCGGTGAGAGGAGCGCGGCGAGCGGCGCCCGGGAGCGCTGCCCGGGAGCGCTGCCCGCCGCCCGCGGCAGCCCCGGACTCGGCCGAGGAGCGCGGCGTGACCCGGCCCGGCCCGCGGGGCGCCCTCGCCCTGCGCCCCGTCCTCCATCCCCAGCCCGCACCCCCTTGGCTTTCCTTATGGCTGGGATGTTGGCAGCTGATCTCTCCTCCTACTGGCTTTAGACCTTTCGCGGTCAGGTAGCTGACTGACAACTCTGTGTTAAGTTAGTGCCGTCGAGGTTTGCTGGTTGGATAAGGTGTTTTTGTGTGTCCTGCTCCGCTGGCCGTCCCCCTCCCCCGGTCGCGCTGCAGCCGCTGCCTCCTGGGGACCAGCGGGACGGTGCGAGCCGGACCAGCATCACCACCCCTGTCCTGGAGGCAGCCGGGGGGCGGGAGCCGCCTCCAGCATCAGAGGTCCTGGGACTCGGCTTCCAGCAGAGCTCTGGATCCACCGAGAGCCGCTTAAAATCGGAGCCGCTGAAATATTTCTGCAGCTTTACAAACACGGCATTCATTCATCTTAAGTGAGCATATTCTATTGCAACAGTTATGGCTTACTTAGCTGATCATATCTCTCTCTGGATAAAGTTAATTGGCGTCCAAAGAAGAGAAGAAACTTTTCGTGCGAGTTAAAAATCATATTTGTGTCAGGCAAAGAGATTTAGCACAGACAGGTCTTGCTCACCTTTATAATCTTCCTTCTGTTTTCTAAAGAACATCATGGCTTTGTCACACAGGGCGAAGCAGGTGGTACAAAAATCAGAATGTTTAGTAAACATTTTATGTCATCTATAAAACCTGGAGATGAAATAAGCAGGTGATATATGCTCATTGAAACTAACTGAAAAAATAGGCTTCCTAATTCCTAATAGGATAGTTAAAATCTGCCTGAAACAAATACACTTAAAAGAGGCAATGTTGGCTGCAGATGTGTTTGTATGTAAAGGAATACAGTAGGAAATTGGAGTTCATGATGCTTGTGAATGAGAGCCTTTCTGGCAAGTGTTGTGCATGGGCTGTCCTAATGGAGCCATGGCTGAAGCTGCCTGCTGAAATAAAGAGATCTGTGGCTCAGTTCTCGGGATTTTTAGAAGTCAGTATTAAGGCTACAGCATAAGACTGTTACTTAAACTAATTTTCTGAATACATCTGTATAGTTACTATGGTGGGAGCTCCTGTTTATTAAACAGGACCTCCATATGATACAGAATTTGGATAATTTCTTGTTTTGTAGAGCTGATGGAAAACAGTATCCAGGTTAGCTGGATAGTGATGTATGTACATGTGACTCTTACCTTCTCTGACTAGTAAGATGAGTAAACACCCATGTTCTCAGTGTATGTTAAAAATTTAGGTCAATAAATGTGTTTTGCTAATGTATATTCAGGCCAGCAGCTCTGTTATTTCCCAAAGTCTTGAATGAATACTTCTTTTGGATGACTATTGGCGAGTGAGAGAATTTTAAATTTTATCTGTATTCAATTCTTGAGTCACTTTTTTCTTCGGTTTCTCACCTGTGTGTTTTATTTCTGCAGTGTCTCAGATCAGTCTCCCTTTACTAAGAGAGAGAGAAAAAAAAAAAAAAAGAGTACTGCTTTGATAAACAAGCAGTACAATCCAGGATTTTTGTGGCAGGGTATTTGCATGTCAGCAAACCTTTGTTTTTACCCTCCCTTTCCTTCTAGATTCAATTTAGTGCATGCTACTGCAGTTATGGAGCCTTGCTGGTAAAAAGAATTTGACCTGTATATGTTTAATGCTGTCAAATTCAGTTAAGTACATCTAAGCACTGGCCAGAAGTCTGAATTTTTCAATCCCAGTTACACATTTTGCAGAGAACAGTTATAGCACTTTACTAACAAAACAGTAGCAATTTCCTTGAAAGACTGCTTTACTTCCAATATCTCCTTAAGCAGCAGGAGAAATGTGTATACATTTGACTGAGTTTATTAATTGCTTCTAAAGAACTTTCAGATGCCCACAGAGAAATGAATCCTGAATGATTTATTCCAGTGTGCTCTTTTGGGGTATTGTATTCCAAATGAAAGCATAAAGAAAAAGCTATGCATTTTAAAGCATAATTGTGTTGTTTGTGCCATTTTATATTGTCCTTAAGGCAGGCTATGCCTGAGTAGAGCAATTTTATGTTCAAGAAATCATGCAAGTATAAAAAACAGATTTCTTCAGACCAGAAAAATAATTTTTGTCAGCATTTTTACATAGTAGCATAAGTTAACTTCATGAGTCTTAATGCAGCTGTGGACAAAAGAAAAGTATTACGTGTAAATGTATGAAGGTACTGGGTAGAGGTTACAGCTACATTCCATGAGTTTCTGTGTGGTTCAAGGCACAATGTAGTATCTGTCCATGCCCTGAAGACTGAGAAAATTAACTGCTCTGGTACTTACTTTAAAGTAGTAGAGAGAGTTCATGGACTGAAACAGAATTACTGTTCCACTTAAACATATTGAATGTGTCTGGCACCATTCATGAGGGTGAACTAGGTAAGACAGTCAATTAGAGGGTAATAATAATTAATTTTAAAATTATTTTCAAAATAAATAACCACATGTTCCATGTAAACAAATTCATATGTCAATTTTAAAAATTACTTTATATAAACTTTATCTCGAAGCCTCTGGGTGTTTTTCTCTTTGATTACTTTGTTCTTAATGGAAGACCTGATCTGGGAACACACCAGCTAGGCTTGTACTAGGTGCTAAAAATTTCATAGGAGCATATTTGTTTTCCTTCCTGTGGCTGCCAGTCATTTCTCAAGTGAAATGTTGGAAATATGAAGAGCAATGTTTCTCTTTGAAAGGAAGACCCAAGCTGTCTGTTTGTCTCTCATCATACTCATTCTACTCCAGATCCAGATTAACTGACTATCACATGTAGTCCTGCTTTCCAGTTAAAAACTCTGAATGTCCTGTAATAATGACAGTACCATGGATGTCTTACGCTGTCTCTCATCTGAGAATCCCATGTGACTTTTTAATACCGGAGCTTTGCTCCTTACACATTTCTCTTCTTTTGCAATAATTCTCCATTTCTTCATGCATCCAGATGTAGTTGTATCCCCTTTCCATGTCACATCCTCTCTTGATTCTTACTCTGATAAAAAGATTTGATATGCAGCTTTCTGCTCCCTTTTTACCTACACAGGTAGTTCAGCCAGCTGCTTGCAATCCTGGCCTCTGAAGGGCTTCTTGAGCCATGACTCTGTCCTAGCATTTCTCCTTAGAGCTATTCCTGACAGATGTTCTGCATCCTTAGTCAGTTATTCATTGTAGCCATAACAGCTTGCAGTGGCTACACTCACCCCTGTCAGGTATTGTGGAGAGAGCTGTGGTTAGTTCAGATGTTGGATGACTCCTTCTCAAGGCCTTATCTTGTGGGCTTGCAGCACCTCGCTTCTTCCCTCTGCTGTGTGCAGCTGGCACACTCCTTCTGGGATCCTCAACCCAGCTGCATGTGTCCTGTGTAAAAGAGCAGAGAGGCAGCACCTTAGCATGTGCATTTGAGTGGAGCTTGTGATCAGAGGAATAGCAGCAGAAGTCACAGCATTAGCCCAGTGCCCTCTCTCTGCCGCAGTGGCACCTGCCATTTGTGGCACCTGCCAGTCAGGTGGTCTGAAGTCTCCATGGTGGGAGGCAGTGGTGAGGAGGACTTGTGTTACCTTGATACAGTGTACAAGACTTGCCAAAATGGCATTGGCAGCTTGGTCAGCATTACCTCTCCTTGCTAGCTACTCACGTGGTTACTAACCCAGATAGGAATCTGGATAGAGTCAGTCTTGCAGTGGGAAGGTGGGGATAGAGAACACACGGTGTTTCTACCTCACTGCAGAAACAGTGCTGTAGCCATCAACCAAAGTATGTCATGATGGAGAGGGCAGCGTCTTCCCTATCCTTGTGTTTGAGTCTGGTGCTTTACCAAGGAGCACTGATTGTTTTGATCTACATTGTTCACCTTTTCCCTAAGGACAGAGTGTAACTACTGGTTTGGAGCTGATTTAGTATAACTGTTTTGAAGTGCCTGTCCACCTGTGCTTTTTGAGGCATCAGGATTCACTCTAGTTATCCAGGGGTTTTTGCTGTCTCTGTACTGCCTTCTAGAACTCAGCATTGCCCCACTATGGAAAGCAGGAGAGAGGACTTTGCAAAGGGGCAGGGGGATATTGGAGTAATTGAACAAACCAGTGATAACCTTTTTATTTCACTGCATGGTGTAACTCTTATCTGCTGTGCTAATAAGAACACATGTAGAGGAGGTCAAGTAAAAAAGGCAGGGTTGTAATTTATTATAGGATTCTTAAATATATAACAACACTGCACAAAGCTCAAAATAATAGCTCTTTCATGCTTTTTATACTACAAGGGAGAAAATGCACGTGTGGAATGAGGTATTTGGTAGATGGGATCTTAAGTAAGTAAATGTCTGAAATCAAATGCAGTGCTTCTCTTACATTTTTGTACCTGTATTGTTTTCAGCTTCATGACTCTTGTCACAGGTTGAAATTCTGTTTGCTGAGGCTGAGAAAATTTGAGTGGCTTATGCTACACCTGAGAACTGAAAATAGAGTGCTGTGGGATTCAGAAATGAGATATAAAAAAGAGACCTCATCTAAAATCTAGGACCAGTCTTACAAGTGTTGTTAACTTTGACAGTTTTGCAGCTGTGAGGACATAAAATGTAGAATATGCTAAAACAAAGACATCTAACCAAAAATAATGTTTTAAAATTCTTGCTCTATTTTTTTCTTCCGTTTCTTATTTTCACAGGTCTGATGGTATGAGCTCTAGAAAGCATCACAAGTATAATCTGAGTCTGCTTTCTGTACTAAAGTGCGTTAGTGGAAAGATGAGTATGCTGATGCTGTCCTGGCATGCCTTACTGACTATTACAGTAGAGAAACACGTGGAACTTTTGAGGTGCTTTGCTTAAGCCTCTTACTGCTTGAAGAATGTGACCCAACCTTGATTGAGGATTGCAGAGGGTTTGAAGAAATGTTTCCATATATAAAAATCTATGTATCAATTGGTAACTTGTTTTAGTGCAATCCTGGAATTTGGATTTAGAAAGAACATACTCAGCCCTCGACTCAGAAAGTGTTTTCAGGGTGGAATGAATTCTTGCTTTCTACTTACAAAATACCTCTTGAGGTAATAAACAAAAATGAGATCTGGGCAGGCTAGTTTTATCTGATTTTATTTGTATCTCATAGAAATGCGCAGTTGCAATGCCAAATTTTGTATATGTAGTATGCTATAGTCATGTCACTGCTGTCTAAACTGGGTCTTTTGTCTTCTGCATGCTCTAAACCCATCTTGTGTGAGAAATGGTGAGAAGGGACTGACAAATATGTATTTTAGAATCACGTTACACTGACCTTCTTCAAAACCCTTCTGAACTATATAAGTGGATTTGCTTCATTCTTTAGGACAGAAGTAATATTACTTAGCCGTCTTTGAGGTCCATGGATCAAAGTCATATCCATCATGATTATACTTCTGCATCCATTATGTGGTTAAGTGTTGCAGGTGAGTAATTGCAAACCACATATTTAGCAAGTGTTTGTATTGTGCTTTTAGCAGTGAATCTCCCTTTTCTTTCTCTTGTGCTGTCTCTCAGTCCCTCTTTCACTTCATACAAAGAAATAGAATGGCAGCAGTGAGGATCTTGTTGCAAATGTTCTTACCGAAAAGTGTAAGACAAGTTTAAGAATGCAACAACTACAAAGTGATACTTCCTGAAGTGCCATCCTACCATGATGATAAAGCTCTTGCAGTGTCTTCGATTTTCTCTCTCCCTCTTGGGTACATTTTACCTTTTCTGCACTTTTAAGATTTTGAATCACTGGATGATAAAAAAGGATCCTAAAAGGCTGCTCTTGTTAATTAATTACTTTTGTGTAAGTTTTCTTGAACTTTTTGATCCTTTGTTACTTATTCCAGCAAAATGTTATTGTGCATATATTAATGGCATGTGGTTAATGGCATGATGGAGTCAAGGACCCACTATTGGATCCCCAAGCAGACAAGAAAGATTCCACTGCAAACAGTTCATAAAATACTAGGAATTTCTGTATTCTCTTCACATTACCTGTCATTTTTTCTTATGTAAGCTGATTGTTGAAAAATATCTCATGCTTGTAGGTAAAGCCCCAGTCTTTTACAGCAACCAAATAATAATACAGCAGTAAAATTTATAAAGACACGTTTACAGAGAAAAGTAAAAATCATGGTTATGTGTGCGTATCCCAATAAAATAGCTTCTCTTATTTAGTCTGCTCTCCAGCTAACAACCTTTCAGATGCTTAGGAGCTATGTAGTTAGGGATACAGTTCTTGGATTTTTTTTTTTTATATCATGGCATATCTAGTCACTGAAGGAGAATCCAGGGAGCTCAGAGAACTGGGCTGGGGGGTATAAAGAACAGATGGAGGTCTAATGACTTGTCTCATTTCCAGAAATGGAAGGCAATTTCTTGAGCAGTCAGTTCCTTCTGAAGCAAGGAGGGCTGTCAGGAAGAATGCATAGTTCTGTTTTTTGGTGGTTTTTTTTATTATTGGTTTTCTAGGGTTTGATTTCTGTAAAGTTGTCCTGCTCTCACCACTAATGTATTTTAGCCAGCAATTATCCTTGCTGTCCACCAAGGACATAATAAAAGTACACAAAAACTAGAACACTAGTGGTGCTTTAGGCAGAGAGAGACCTAAAACTGCATTCAGAAAATACTTTTGATATTCATACAAGTGTGAAGTGCCTATAGATATAGTGTTGATTTTCCCAGTGAAAAATGTTTGCACAAAGTGTTTACGTAGTAGTAGATACTTTATAGTCTTTCTCTGGTGCATGCTGGGCTGTTGCAGGATAAAATTTAATTTAAAAGTGATCAGAGATAGTTGTATTTAAACACATCTAGTCTTTCTTAGAGATGAGTAAAATATATGTACATTACAGAGCTAGAAGGGTAATTATGCCAGGAACAGAAGATTATCTTGTGCTCAAAGTATTTTAGGTAGATGGTAGCTATTAAATTATTATTGTAGGAGGAAGGAATCAAAGTCATAATCAGAGAAAATTATGTTTGCCATGTCATTACCTAACCAGTCCTGTGCACTATTATGTGCATATGAAGAACCAGTTAAGCCATGTGCTCTTGCAAGAGAAAATCCTTTAGTCATGTAGTGAGATAGGTGGTTCAGAACTCTTGATAGCAAAGAAAAGATGACGGTGAAGAAGGAGCAATTACTTGAATAGCCTGACTGATTAAAAAAAAAAAAAAAAGGCTGCAGAATAATGTCATTCAGACATTCATATAAACTGAATCACAATGCAGACTTGAAGTCTTAAATAAGGTCTTTGCAGAGCTAAATAACAGATTTTATCAGGAAACTAGAAGTCAAATACTACAGGTGGAGGAAAAATGTGTTCTCTTGGTTTTAAATTGCTTCAGAAAACAGAGAAGCATAGATAATCAGCAATATAGATGAAGCCTGCAGTAAGCACAAGGAATAAAGATGAGTATGTAAGGATAATAGTTTTTACCTATTTAGGAGAGGCTCAAAGATAGGAACCAGATTTAAACCTAGATCCAGAATAAGAAGGTTTCTCAGTTGTGTCCAGTTCTGCACAGAAATATGGAGCATGGACATGTCCTGAAAAAGGAGCAGCAGTATTTTGGTCATGGTTATGTGCTGTGCGTGGGAGTCAAGGATGGGGAGGGTAAGAAGAGAGAAAAAATTTTACAATTAAGTTGAGTAGGGATGAAGATGTGAATGAAAGCTATTAACAGAGATGTAAACATTGGAGTTCTGGTTTATTTCAGAGAAGTACCTTGTGTTATGTCCCCCTTGCAACAAGTTCCTCAGTAAAATATTACTACTTAAGGTAGTAGGAGAGTGAAGAGAAGACAAGGACTGTCTTGTGCTCGTTTTCTAGACTTTCTTGAGGTACTGAAGTTAAAATAAGCATTATTTTACACTGGGTGGTCTGTAAGATTCTAGATTGGAGTTTTGAATTATATTCTTGCCACTTGAGTGTGGTCTAATGCAACCTCAGCGGAATGGCAACTCGTGCTATGTACTTAGCTAAACCCCATCCTTCTCTTGCCCATTGTCTTGCCATTGCCTGTGCCCACAGCAGCTGTCACAGAAGCTCACCCTCTCTGGTTCAGGGCTTATCTTCTTAGCTGATCTTCAAGGAGAAAAAAAATGGTAGCCCGTGTGTCAGCTGCCATTTTCTGCTGGTATTTGAGGGTGAATTGGGAACCTCAAAGATTGAGGCTGTATGGTGCGACTGGATGTGCCAGTCTCTGTCTCCTGGTCCAATCAATAGCCCCTCTTCCTGAAGCATGGTCTTTGTGTCACTAGGATGGCTGCATGGGGCATGCCATCTGTTTCTACACAGATAGCCAGCTCCCTAAACCCCAGGGGCCTCCACTCAGAGGCCCACTATACAAACACATTTATTTTTAAGGGCGTTTTACATAACACTGAGTGGGCAAAGCCACAAAGTTGACAGTGCCAAAAACTCTGAAGGCTGTAACATGGAACTTAACACTGGGAGCAGAATAGTAGGTGCTTCATTTCACACCTCAGGATGCTAGCAAAAAAAGCTTGTGGGAAAAACAAGTGAAACTTGGTGGTGGACAGGCCCAGATAGGTGGTGCTATTCTGGCTGAGAAGTGTTTTGTGTGGCCTGTGTGCAGAGAATTACTGTTACACTAATTCCAAATTCCAGGTTTATCAGAGCAAACCACTGTAGCAAGACATTCTGTCTGAAAAGCAGAGTATCTGCAGGAAGTGGCGTAGCACTCAAGTGAGCTGTTTGTCAATATATTTGGAGTATTTCCTTTAAAAAATAAAAAAATCATTTCATCTTGAATAGAGGGCCTGTGCAACAGAACATGGCCATTGTGTCTATTAAAATGTGTTGTTTTCAAATAATATTCATATAAATGAGCTTTGTTTTTATTAGTTTTAAATAAATTGCATTGCAGGTAGGTCAAGTAAGTTTATTTAGGGAAGACTAGAGGAAGTTTCCACTGTCATATGACACAACCCCCCCTCCCACTCCCGCCACCCTATTAGGAAGGAAAAAGTGCACTAGTACAAAGTAGCTAGTCTTCATTATGAAGGGATTAAAGAGTGAAGCAGGTGGTGCTTAAAAAATGGGGGGCTGGGAGAGAGGAGGACAGAGCACACAAAACTTGTCTGCTCTGAGAAGTGTTTGATTCAGTGCTTCATTTTGGTGGCCATGAGCTTTTACATAATGCAACATAAAAAATTAATAAAAGCTCTGGGAAAAGGAACTGTATCTTTGTCCCATCTTAGGGAATGGTGTCAGCTCTGGGGCCTCCAACTTAAGAAAGGCATGGAGGGCCATAGAGATAATGAGAGAGCTGGAGAACCTGTTCTAATAAAATAGGTTGAGAGAGTTAGTGTTGTTCAGCTTGGAGAAGAAAATGCTTTGAGGAGACCTTACAGCACCTTCCAATACCTGAAGGGTCTACAAGGGAGCTGGAGGGACTTCTTTCAAGGGTGTGTAGTGGCAGGACAAGGGGAAATGGCTTTAAACTGACAGAGTAGGTTTAGATTTAATACCACAAAGAAATTATTTACAGTGAGGGTGGTGAGACAAAAGAACAGGTTGCCCAGAGAAGTTGTGGATGCCCCATCCTTGGAGGTGCTCAAGGTCTGGTTGGATGGGGCTTCCATCCAACCTTCCATTAGACCAGAGCAACCTGGTCTAATGGAAGGTATCCCTGCCCATGGCAGGGTAGTTGGAACTAGGTGATCTTTTAGGTCCCTTCCAACTCAAACTATTTATGATTTATTGTTGCTAATTTGTAATTATGCTGCCTACAAAGCTTAGTCACAGATTAAAGCCAGGGAATCTCAGAAAAACGGAAAGCTGGACAAGACAAACGCACATCCAATCAATATGATTAATGCAACGTTCTCCGTTTATTCAAGATAAGGTGGTAGTTTATATAAGCTTCCACATAGTTTACAGAAACAAAGACACTCTGATTGGTAGGCTAACATTGTTTACCTTTTCCTTAAAACGGCCTGCACTGTACACCATAAAACCTATACTAATTCACACCCGGTGGTCCCTACAGTACTTTAAGACTATTTTCTACCTGCGCCACAACCCTGAATTTCTAACTGCGTCAGAGGCTTTGAGGGCCCCACCAGGCCTCAATCTGAGGCCTAGCCTGGAGTAGCTCAACTTTCACAATTCATGCCCTCTTTCTCTCAAAAATACTGTAACAATTCCCTCTTTTTCTTTTGAGCTACTCAGGCTGGAGTGAAGGCTCAATGAACTAATTTTTGCACACACTGTCTTTGACCCAGCCAGAAAAACCTGAAGAATTGAGCCAGTTATCAAATGAAGTGTCCATTTGGAGAACACTGCGTTTGGCTCGTTGAGTCTTCTGAGGCAATTCGAGAACCTGATGTATGGTGGGAGCAAAAAGCATCAACCTACCGATATAACATGGGCCTCCCCTAGCATTCTGAGGGACTGCTGACCAGGCTCGGTCCCCACAAATGAGGAAGGTTCCTGGGGGCAGTTTTTCCTGCACTACCTCTTGGAGTCGAATTGTTACAATATTCTAAATAGTTGTAATACAATGGTGATCTGGGAGACAATCAAGTGTTGTCATCTGTCAATTTTCCATTTTCTTGAGTTGGTTTGGTAGCATAAGATCCAAATATCAAACAGTAATTTCCTGGGACAGAACCCAAAAGACCAAATTCTTGAAAACTATCATCAGTAAATTTAAGGTTTTGCACAAATGCAACAGCTTGCGCTCCCAGAGTGCTATTTAAACTTATTTGAGCTCAGGTCCAAGTCTTGAACTCTGCCATGGGACCCAACGAGACTCCAAAAATTAAACAAGTGTGAAATAAAAACATTGAGGCCCACCACATTCTTCTCAGGTTCTTGAATACCCTGTCTAACATGAAAGAAACAATCTTAATTCTAAACATAAACTATAACTTCTAATAAACTAACTTCTGATAAATCTAACTTCACACTTATGATATTTCAACTTATTTTTCTGTTTCATCTATTTTTAAAATTCTGTTTCTGCCTTTTCGTATCAATGCAGCAAGAGCATCTGTCCTGTCCATCACACGACTTCTTGGTTGGATGGGTAAAAACACTCACTCAAGTAGAATTTCTGTTGATCCCCGTTGGGACCTCCCTCTTTTTCTTTTGCCATTGAAAGACAATGGCAAGATGAACAGAAAAATCACAGGCATTACTAAAACTTATTAAAAACTTAGCAAAAAAAATTCTATAACATCATTAAAAACACACTTATAAAAAAAAAACTCAAAGGCCACGATCTTCTGTGGGTGAAACACAAATCTTTGCACAATCCACTTTTGCTGTGCATCCTCTGATCCACTTGTGGAGAGATCAGTGTCCTCTTGCAATTGATAAGTTCCACATTCTTCACTGAAATCCATTTTGATTCTGCACCTGTTAAAACACAAACAAACCTAACACCCCTCACAGGGACTGGAGGGTCCTCTCTCAATTCTGTTCCCTAAAACTTGCATGAAGAAATGGAAATATCAACATCTTTGTTATAAACATGAAAAACATTAAGAACAAAACAATGCATATAGTAAAGAAACTAACAACAAATAAAAATCAATCAAATAATACACAATCAATATTACATATAAAATCACAGTTACCAAGTGCTACACTATCAAATTGTCATCCCAGAGTCTGCAGCAGCTGAAAACCTTAAAACAACAGAGATTTGGATAAAACATGTCCGGATCATGCTTCTCCAAACTCCCTTTGAGGCTCAGCTGTCCTGTATGGTCAAATTGTCAAGCCAAAAGGACTTGAATACTTTTTGATGCAGAAAACATCTGGATCAATCACACCATCCACGTAGAGCCAGAGCCTGGCCAGAGCTCAAACTCTAATTGGAGGATATGTTTAAAACAAACGTCTTAAAAATAACAGTTATAAGTGAAAAACCTTATTATTAACAATTTATCAAAACATCAAATGATTGAACCTGTCTAAAATTTGTTTCAAGACAAAAATTCTCTAAATACAACAAACCTTTTCTTCAAAAATCTGAGAATTTGAAGTCTGAAATCTTGAACCAGAACTTGGACTATAAATTTTTAAAAGATGAACTGCAGCTGCATAGAAAATTGAATAAAGAAAACACATGAGTAGTTAAAAAATCAAGCACACAGGATCCTGAAAAATACATCTCACAATCAATCACCTAAAAAAAAAAAAACCCATAAAACATATGAAAACTGACTGTAAATATTAAAACAACACCTCAATACCTTAACATCTTAATAATAATTCTTATCACAAAAATCAGACAACTTACATTATATGATCAACCTATTAACAAGAAATGTTTAAAATAGTTTAAAACAATCTTGTCAAGCATTCATAACATTTCTATCCTTTTTTGTTTTACAGTAATTTTCATCCACATTGTATTTGAAATAACTTTGATTTGCATAATGTCCATCCCTCTTGGTTTCTTGGAAAACACTCAGTACTGCTATACTTTTTCATTATGTCTTCTGACTCTTGCGAGGAATTGGAAAAATGCTGTTGAAATTTTTGCTGTAGTGTTGCCATCTCGCCATCGGTGGCGCTGCTGCTCTCGGCGTTGTTGTTACCATGGCAACCAAGCTGTGCAGCGCCTCCGCCACCATTGCTGGGCGCTGCGGGGGGGGGTGGGGGGTGGGGGGGGGGAACGGGACGGTGCCGTCTCGCTCCCGTCCTTGCTGCGTCACTGTGGGTACGGGCGAGGAGACGCTCCTGATGCGGCCGCGCCCCGCCTGCTCCGACTCCAGCGCGGCCGAGCCCCGGGGAATGCCCGTCTCCACCCTTGCGCTGTTGCTCGGCAACAAGGAACCTTCTGTGTCTCGGCCGAAGTCCGCTCCGCCCCGGGGCCGCTTCAGGCTCGGTGCTGGCCGGCCCCGCTCTGCCTGGCCCCGCTCTGCCTTAGTTCTGCCAACCCGTTCCGCAAGGGACGAGGAAGGGCTTTCTGTAACTTTTTCTTGCCTTTGTATCTTGCTTTGTGATCGCTTGTTTCTGCTACAATTGACATGCCGCGCCGGGTTGCTCGCCGCCGCCGCCGCTGCTGCGGGGGGGCGAGGGGCCAGCACTGCTTCTCTGCCATCTCCGCCCTCTATCACTGCGTGCCAAAGCAGCTGCCCCAGCTCTTGCGATTCGACTTTACTAAAAATCAGCGAAGGTTTTTGCAGCTTGCCTTTGCTTCTCGCCCAAAGGACCAACTGTTCTAAATCGGCTTCTTTAACTTTTTCAGCTCTCTTTGAGAGAATATGAAAGAGCAGCCGCACTGAAGCCTGTAAATCTCCATCCATGGTGAACTTTTCACCCTCTCTCTGTCTCCGCGGCTTACCTCAGTCTCCGCGGGCTGCTCCGCTCTCGCTTTTCTTCGGCAAGGCAGCAGCTCCCGCTCCAGCTCTCCGGCCCCGGCCACGTCCACACCCGCCGTTCGGGTACCTTGTGAACACCGAGGTCTTCCCACTGCTCCAACGGACTCTCGCAAACAAACAACAATGCGAAGAGTCTTTTTCCTCCCGTTGGGAAACGGCCCAATTCGGAGTTTGGAGACTTCTGCTCCGTTCCACTTGATCCCCGTTCACAAAAAGTGAATTTGGGATCCCGGTCCCGTCACCATGAGGCGATTTGGACCTAAATTCCTGTCGCGCGACTCAAACCTGACTGCCCGTTACTCTAAAAGTAATTTGGCAGCCTTTTCGGAGCCTCCTGAGTCCCTGTGCGGGCGCCACTTAAAGCCAGGGAATCTCAGAAAAACGGAAAGCTGGACAAGACAAACGCACATCCAATCAATATGATTAATGCAACGTTCTCCGTTTATTCAAGATAAGGTGGTAGTTTATATAAGCTTCCACATAGTTTACAGAAACAAAGACACTCTGATTGGTAGGCTAACATTGTTTACCTTTTCCTTAAAACGGCCTGCACTGTACACCATAAAACCTATACTAATTCACACCCGGTGGTCCCTACAGTACTTTAAGACTATTTTCTACCTGCGCCACAACCCTGAATTTCTAACTGCGTCAGAGGCTTTGAGGGCCCCACCAGGCCTCAATCTGAGGCCTAGCCTGGAGTAGCTCAACTTTCACAATTCATGCCCTCTTTCTCTCAAAAATACTGTAACAACAGATCACAAATATTCTGTGCCAAACAGTATCCAATAAGGCAGTCCTGGCCCTTTAAAACTGTGATCTTTACTCTCAGTATGAGAGATTGACCACAGAGGGGAAAGATCATTTCTCCCTTTTCTCCGAGCATTCCTAAATATGAACTTTGGTACATATAACAATGCAGAGACATTTATTCTGTATTAAAACAATGGAAGTAATGAATTTGAGCCTGAAGAGGATACAGAATCAATCATATACCCAAGTATAATTGCTTCCCATGTATTTTCCCTAGTACATTTACAGGACCAAAAGTGACACATCTGTCTTACATGTTGAAATAGCTTAAAGGGAGTGTGAGAAAAGCAGACAACCTGCTGGCTGCAGGACGATTTTGCTCATTTTTAAATTACACTTTTAAAGATCTTGTTAGTTATGTGTTTTGTGATCTAAAGGACACCAAATATGACTACATGAAGAATTTATTTTGTAATTACAAAATATAATTTTATTACTTCTTGCAGTACATTGTTGGAAGTTAATTGAGGAGGCTTTTGAGTTTAATTATACTGCAGTTAGATTGCTATCTAATTATATTCTTTTGCACCTGGCTTTAGAAAAGTACAATAAACTGATTCATTCTTAGGAGAGAAAGGTTATTAAATCCTGCCATTAAGTTTCAGTGATTTTGATTCAGTGAAGCAGATGCATGATCTTAATTATACAATTGATGGGATTGCCGTCACTTCTACCAGCTGAGGATGGGACCCCAGGTGCCTCTCTGTTCAGAGATGAGAAAAGTGTACTGTCATGTATTTTTAGTATGAAAGGTGGGTTTAAGAAATGTGACTGACAACTTCCACCTCTGACTACCCTCATTTCTCTGTCATAGCTCTTATCTTCCCCTACATTGCTTTTTCTCTAGTTTGATTATACATCCATTGTTCCTTCATTTGCTTTATTTGTGTTACAGTGTCTAGAGTACCTTATTTGTAGAGAGCAAGTCCCTTTTGTGATACAGTGTTATCCACTTTCTCATTCCCTATTATTGCATTGTGACTTCATATTTTTCCTTCTTTTTCACTGTTCTTCCTAAAGAAAAAGAAATGACAACTCTTCCACTTGAGGCATTTTTTCTTACCATTGACTTCACAGGAAGTTGTGCAGCATGATCAATAGAAAGCACAGAAAGTGGTACAGTGCTGTCATTTCTTTCAGTTTGACATAGTAGAAGGAACCTTCTACTGTCTAAACAATTACATTTCACAACAACTGCTTTGTTTTTCCGTAGCTACAGCTTGAAAATGTTACCCTTGTCTTGTCCAGGCATTTAGGATTATTATTCTATACAAAGAGATCTTGCTATAGAGTAAAATGTGCAAGATCATCCTTGCATTCCTGGACATTTCAGATAATTATTTTGCTTGGAAGATCAGTTCCCAGGTTGAAGTCTTAAGTTGAAGTAAGTGATACATATTTTTTTAACTGTTACTGCTATTCTCATTTTTATCCATCGTGTTTCCATGATTATAAAACTTCTTATCGGTGTCTATGGTTTCTTGGTGCAGTGGTCAAGCTGTTGAGTCTCTAATTAAGTTTTCCTTTGTTTGGAAATTTGCCAATCCATCTCATAGCTATGGATAGATTTTCTTACTGCTTGGGTTTGCAAGGGTAAAGAGATAGAAGGCAAAGCTTTAACGAAGTCAGTAATAAGATGCTCTAGGATGACCAGAGACACATACTCTGAGATTTTAGACTACATCCTAGAGCTCTTGAATACCCACAAGCATTCTCTCCCTATCCTTGACACTACTGCCAGCCTAAAGCTCAGCTGAGGGAGGGAATGAAGATACTTGCCCATCACTCTCTCTCTTTGAAGGAACATACTCAAAGCAAAAGGAAGACTGAGCCCACATGGTTGCAGAAAGTAGAACCTACATTTTTCTGTAATGCTTACATTTTTAGTCTAAATCACCTGTGCATCTTGAATATTTCCCTCTCTTAGCCAAGGTGAATCCAGCCTCTGAGTTTGTTTTTCAATCATAACTTCAAAATCAATCTTACCTTTAGGAGAGTGGCCGGCTGTATGTAATTGTTGGGCTCAAGCCTAAGCAAATTCAAGACAAGTTCAGAGTTGTCCATAGTTGGAGCCCGACACAGAAGGGAAAAATCTTCCTTCAGTAGTTTGTTTTCTAGAAGAATTAAATGATAACATATTTTCCTATTTTGATCTTCCAGTAATAACTTTGTAGTGGAAAAAATGTTACGGAAATCCTTGCAACTTCTGATAGCTTTTTCTGATCAATTTATTTATTTAGTGCATATTTCTAGTCCCCCTTCTACCCCCACCTTAATCTCTATATCTGGCATTAAGACTACATTATAAAGAAGATCAAAGACACTAATGCAGTGTCTGGACAGTTCCTTTGTTCTACTTACCATTTCATCCCTTTGAAGACTTAATTGCAATTTAAATTTGGGAACAAGTGTTTTCCAAGTTTAAATAAGGAACTTTAATGACACAGCAAAAGAAGCTGTAGCAAGTAATTTTGCTCACTAGAAGGGTTATGTAATTTGTTTTCTCGCTATTTGATGTGAATGCTAGATAACAAGGTAGATATGGTATTTTTAATTAGTTGGAAAACAAAAAAGCAGAGCAGTAAAAGCACTTAGATTCTTAAATGCTTTGTTAACACAAAGGATCATTTATATATTTCCTTGAATTAATGTTAGAAAATGTACACAAACAGAAATTTGATGGTTTTTACCTTAATTTTGCTGTCATTATGGTTAATTCAACAGATATCAGTGCCTGTAGTGTAAGCTTTTTCTTTTGTTGTTTTTTTTTGGGGGGGGTTTTGGGGCTGTTTTTCTTTTTTAAACAGTCAACATACAAGAAATTGTCTGATACGTACTACTCTAGAACATGGATCTGAGATGAATACAGAGAAAATATATAAAAAGTGCTACCTAAAACATCTTTATGTAGTTAATCTTTAGATACCTGAGTAAGTAAAAAAGTTCCATCATGGATTTTATCATTGCATTATTTTGTTATTTTAAATTTTGTAGAATAGTTATAGATCTTCTAGATTTTAAGTGGTTTATTAAATTTGTCATCCCTACAATTCTACTGGCAAACATATGCACAGGTATTGATCAATGCTGAAACAGTTTCTTGGATTAAATCAGATTTAACAGCAGACTGTAGAATTAGGGTCACTAGTCTTAGCCACAACTACCATGAACTTTGGGGGAAAAATCAAATATGCCCATTTCAGCACACTGGAACTACTTGCATGGTTGTTGTATTATTTTGTCATATGAACCTTTCAGAAGAACACAATAAATGTGCTTCCCCAGCTATTCACCTCCTCCTACTTCTTTCTATATAAATCTCCTAATACAAAGGGGTTTCTGCTCATTTGTTTCAACTTGGGTCCTTCTATATGACTTGCAGCTCCTAATTACTGATAATCCCATACTTTTAATGTTTCATTCATATTTTATCTAATGATATATGTGACAGTAAGTACTTAAACTTTCTTTAAACTAGCAGCCAGTGTTTTACATTGGTTCAAACCTTTTATATGATTTCCCACACTTTATGTGGGCAAGGTTTTTTGCTATTTTGAAGTAACATCTGTCCAGAAAATCACTAGTTTACCAGTTTGTGACTCCTGCTGTAGTAACAGGAGGTTTTATGAGACTATAGGACCTACAGTCTTTTCTCCAGCAATCCTACACTGCAAGACAAGGCTGTCTGGAAGAGATAATGAGGGAGGTGGGCTGGGTCTTGCATCTGTCTCCGGTCAGAGTGTTGTGACAGCATATCCCAGAGCTAATTGTTTATTAATTGATTAAGCTTTGGATTGAGCTTCATTGCAAATGGAGAAGTGGAGAGAAGGGGGTAGGTAATGAGAACTCCTTAGCTGACTATGGAGAATGAGGGAGGGGAAGTTCAAGGAACAGGTTCTAAGACAGCTTCTGTTCCATTGATTTCTCTAGTGTGATTTTTTTTTTGATAGGGTAATAGAACTCCTGGGCAGGCAGCAACGGAAATTAAATTCAGGAGCAACAAAATTAAGTTCATCTGTATAATAAGACATAGTAGAAGAAAACAGATGTTAGTTAGTGGTAGTGTCTAGGCTCTATCCTCATGCCTTACCTGTTAGTGACCTGCTTGAATGAAACTTGGAAAACCTGTGCTTTAGATCAATATGTGGAGATCAATGCCTAAAATACTGTGCTGTTAGTAAAGGATATAAGAGATACAGGACATCACCAATGCCACAGGTTCTTGTAAATGGCTGGTAAACTACTTGATGAGCTCCTAATTCATTCAGGGAAGCTTGTAACACCTATACTACAAGGTAGGTTAATTTCCAATTTCATACCTGGATATTAGTGCAATTCGGAAATAAAAGCAGCTCTGCATCTGAACAATAAATAACAATTTAACCATAATCCCAGATATTCCAGATTTTGCCACAGCTGGAAGCAAGTCATGATCTTTAGTATTTCTGGGAGGAATGAGTAAGAGGAGAGGGAATGCAACTTGAAGGCAATTTTTTTTTCCTGCTATCAATGACCTTATGTTAATCTTGAAAACTCAGTTACTTGTACAATTCCCTTTCCAGAGTGATCAAGCCTTCATGGCTCGTAATACCTATGCATCTTTAAGCAAAAATACTGTCTTTCCCCAGAGTAATTCCTGTGTGTTGTCAGGTTATGTAGCTGGGCAGGAGAGGAAAATGCCTCAGTCTTCTTCAGTACTGAGAGGAGACCTCATAGCAGTCTACAGCTTTCTCATGAGGGGAAGTGTAGCGGCTAGTACTGATCTCTTCTCTCATGACCAGTGGACAGGACCTGAGGGAAGAGCCTGAAGCTGTTTCAGGGGAGGTTTAGGTTGGATATTAAGGAAAGATTTTTCATCCAGAGGGTGGTTGGACACTGAAGAAGTTTCCCAGGAAAGTGGCCACAGCTCTAAGCCTGACAGTTTATGAAGCACTTGGACACTCTGAAACACATGGTATGATTTTAGGGTTTAGCCTGTGCAGGGTCAGAAGCTGGGCCTGGATGATCCTTGTGGGTCTCCTCCAACTCAGAATATTCTATGATTCTATGCTTCTATTCCATGCCCACCCAGGATTTTGAGACTGTATGAGATCAGAACTTTTAGGTGGGTTTATATCCCTTCAGTTGTACTGGAGGGTGCTAGAGTGCTCCATCTCCTGCATGATCAGGAAATCACAGAATTCCCTTCAGTCCAGAGACCAAAGTGTGAGAAATGGCAGTATCTAGAGAGAGAAAACAGTGACTGGAAGAAATGTTCTGCGGGCCTTGCAGTGTCACACAGTGTAGAGACACCCACAAATCTGAGCAGTAGGTACACCTATGATCCAAAATATCCTTGCGTCCTTACTCAAGGCTTCAAAGCACTGTGTTAGGTTATCAGCACACCTGGGCTGATGAGCTCTGTAACTTCAGTGGAGAGCTAGTACAGTACGAGTCTGAGCTGGTGGATGCTGACCTCTGCTGTGTTCCATTTCAAATATAATGCTCTAATTGTAACCACTCTGCTATTGTTGCTGCTAGAATCTAAGTATTCTCACATGAGGAAGTTTCAGAACTCAGACTGGCCTAAAGAAGGCAGTGACCCACAGTATGCTGAAGAGATGTTCAGACTAGAACTGTGGGATGACCAAAGTGAAACATTTGCAGAGGGACAATGACTATTATGGAGAACTCTCATAGCTGAACAAGAGAGTAGAGACTGAAGGATCAGACTAGACTTTAAAGGACTTAAACAAGAAGCAAAGGACAAAAATTGGGAGAGAAACTGGATGAGTTTGAAAAGTATCATAGAGAAGATTGACATGTATTTGTTGTTTTGGAATGTAATTTCAGTCCAGGCTTGAAGTTTAAACTTGGCCATTGGGCCAAGTGTTATGTGTTATTCAGTTGTTTATGGTGATTTTGTCCATGTTGGCTTCCATATCTTACCTAGCCATTCCAAAACTAATTTTGTCCCTTGAGCATGTATCTGCCTTCTTTTTGTCTTAAGGATCAGTTGCTCTGAGATCACCTCATCTCAATATCTATCCCAAAACTTCCCTTAAGGGTTTTCAACCCTGTTGCCCCTTAGGTCCTTCACAGCATTTCCAACAGCTGCCCTGTACCACTGCTTCTCCATCCATGAAAAAAATAGACTGCTTTCAAGACTGTGCAGACTAAGTTTAGCTTGAGTCCCATAGCAACACTATTAATCCTCAAATACCAAATAACAATTGTGTTTAGAGATGTAGGGGTGTTAATAAAGGTGATTTGTGAGTGTTCCTACTGAATAAATATGCTTTCCTTTGTCCTGATTTCAGCAATCTAGGTTTTCCTGGCAAGCTGATTTTTGGGTAATAGCTAAGATTTCAACTATTTCTGTATGCTGTCATGTTTTAAAAAGGCTTTGTCCTAAGGGTGGTGATCTATTTCTGCATACAGTACTAGGCAGGGGTTCAGCACCTGTGTTGCTGCTCTTTATTTTCCCACTCAGGGAAGATTGTAATTAACAAGGCTGAATTCACTCCATCATGTTCCAGAGGAGTTGATGGTATGAATTGAACCAGTTCTGTTCTGTTAAATAGAAGGAAATTCAGGTACACTGGGGTGCTCTAGGTGAAGGAAATGGCAGAAGGCTGGAGGGAATTTAGTTTTCTGCATGAAAATATAAAGTACTCAATTTCAACATACTTGTTCATTGTAATCTCTGTTCTTTAATGCCCAAACTTAACTAGGCTGTATTTTAATCTCTGTATAATAGAGTATACAGGCCTCTGTGGAGCTAGGAAAGAAATTGTTCTCTTGTATATTAAGCAGTATACAGGTCTCAGGAGTCAGCAGAGATGGTTGTTACCCTGCTAGGGAACTGAAATAAAGGAAAAAGTGCTTTCCCAGGTATAAGCTGGAGGAGATTTTTGTTCCACAACAGAAGAAGATCTAGAATTTAAAACGAATTCCAAAGTAACTAGAATGTTTTCTATTATCTCATGGTTTGCATTGTTTTCTCTGCAGACCATAAAGAATGAGAGGTTCTTAGTGGCTGGAGCCCTAGCAATCTTCTCTTCACTGAATGACTGGGAGAGAGGAAATATTTTGTTTCATTGGTACCTATTATGCCAGGCAGGCCCTGGTCTTGCAAGCATTTATGTATGCACTTATCTTGCTTATTATAGATACTGATCCTGATCTTGGGCATGCAGAAGAAGAAAGTAACAAGATCCAGTGTATTTGTCCCCCCTTCACAGGCTCAGATTGAGCAATCAAGGAATGCTTCTCACTAACATTCAGAAAATTCAAGCAACAGGTGTGGCATTTGCTTCTGCAAACTCTGTGCATCTGTAAGGTTTCAAGTTGCCACAATCAGAGGTACTTTTAGAGAAAACTTGGCTCTGTAATATACTTCCTTTATTATTCAGTTACTATTGCTACTCTTCTCATCAGTGATCCACATTAGGCAGCTTTCTTATTTTGAAGAAAAACTTTCTTTTTTTTCTTCTCTATTGGTAGAGGCAAGAAAATGCCTTATCAGGGATTAGTAGGGTCCAAGGTGAAAGGATGATTTTAATTTGTGGTTTGTTTTTTTTTTTTTTTTTTTTTTCCTAATGGGTAAATAGTAAATACTGTATCATTCTTAGATTTTATGGGAGGTCAGTACAATAATTGAAATAATTAATAATGGTTGTTTTGAACTTTTAATTTTTAAGGCCTGTTAGAAACTCAGTCGTTCCATGAAGCGGATGAAGATGTGGTCACTGATGTTGATTTCACCAATATGATTTCTGAAGAAGAAAAAGAAGAGTTAAAGGTTGAGCTAGCCAAGGTAATGAATTTGAATTTCTGTGAGTATTACTGTTTCTACTTCCTTAAACTGGAAGCTGTTAATTTTAGGATGAAGCATACATCATAAAGTCATGCCTTTCCTTCTTGGTAAAATTATTCTAGGCAACAATAATGTAGGTTAATTTTCTTATATACCTATTTTTTGAAGGTTAAATATCTTCTACTTGATGATTGTACTGCGAAAGTCTGATGCACGTTCCCATCTTAGTCAAGACGTGTCTTTATTTATAAATGTTCCTTGAAAAAGAATGAAAGGTGTTCTCATTAGATCTGTGGTATTGTTGTTACAGTGGTTGTGCCACCTGATAGAAAAATTTCTTTTTGTGGTGCTCAGAGGAAAAGGTAATGATGATGGTTGCAGAAGAGGCTGATGATAACAACCACAGTAATTTTGTCACATTTTTGTTTCTTTTGGCACTGATGTGTTTTGAGAAAGTAGTATCTTTTTTCAGGAGTCTGGAACTCAGGACACTGTGAAGAGGCTTAAAAATAATGAGATGGGAGGAAAAAGATGTGAACTACATGATCTCTTTATTACAAAGATTAAAGAGATTGTCTATATTTCATCTACCATGGAAGGATGGATTCAGTTTTAATTATTGCTGCTGAATATTGCAGAAAAGTGAAATTCCGGAATGGAAAAAGAGAGAACGGGGAAAACTGTGTATTTAATTTTTTGAAATATGAGTCAAATAACAGAAATCACAGCCATAGGAATGTGAGGAGTTGGTTTTGCCTTAACTGGAATACTTAAATTGATATTAAGTTGTAGTACTTAGAGTGCTTACAAAGTACTCTAAGAAGTAACATCTGTAATTACTTTCAAGTAATTTACCTGCAGTGCTGATTTGGGATTTTCAAGTGAAACAGAAGACTGTTTTTTCACTTTAATATTTTATCAATCTTTGTGTTTCTGAATTACTAGTTAACTTTTACTTCTTTGCTGATCCTGTGACATCTGTAAATTTTCAGAAGGAAGCTGAAAGTTTACATGTTCAGTTTATCAAATTAGTTAGGAGTTAGCATATTCATTGCTGAATTTTTATGAGGACCAGAAGCAGTGGGCACACACTGAAACACAGTAAGTTCCCCCTGAACATCAGGAAGCATGTTTTTAATGTGTATATGATTGAGCAATGTACCCCAAGACATTCTGGAGTCTCCATCCTTGAAGATATTTAAAACCTGTCTGGGTAGAGTTCTGGGAAACATGCTCTAGGTAGGGCTTGAACCAGATGTCCTACAGTGGTCCCTCCAGCCTCAGCCGTTCTGTGATTCTCTTCTCTGGTGAAGGGGACTTCACAGGTAGGTAGAAACAAGGAAGAAAAAAAGGCCAGAACTTCCTGGAATCATCTGAGAATGATATGCTTCTCTTAACAGAATTAATCTTAAATGTTTCTGGGTGACCCTTCTGCTTGTTGATTGCCATAGGAGAGAGAATTCTCATTAGCTCATTCTGGAAATGTTTTAATTCCTGTACTAACATGGAAGTGAGAGATTGCCTGTCAAATATTATGATCTTGACTGACCTAGGAATTATTTTCTGAATTCCTCACAGCAGTTTACTGGCATACAGCTGATGCTTAAAAGCAAAATAAAACTGATAATTATGCTAATAAAGGTTTGGAAAACTTGAATGTAGAGTGAATAAAGTCTGAACAAGTCTAAAGTTAAATGAGGCTTATGACTCTTATAAAAGACTGCAAAAAATGTGTGACATTGCCTCCTTCAGAAAGAAAATTTTGCTAATGTGGGAATTGGGTAATGCTTCCTTTTGAAAATCTGTTAGTCTTTGCTTACAAGCCCTTTCTTCTCCACCAATGATAGTTTTGTTTTCTTCCATGTCCTTATGTACCTGTTTGAGCCTGTAGGAACAAGAACCTTTCTTAATGTTCTGATGGGTAAAAATCATCCCTAATCTATCAATAGTTGATAAAATGGAGATCTGTTTTTGAGCACCTGTTGTGCATTTATTTAAGCAGAAAATATGTGGTTTATCTCTGTGTTGTGTATCTAATGTATATATTCTTTGTTTTCTTCCTCCTTTTCACTCTGAAAATAGGAGAGGAACAGGCACTACTGGTTTTCTGGCACAATTTTTTTGTATCGTCTATTCCTGTTCTCCTGCTAATAATCTCTTTTTACTGGAAGCTTCTCAGAACATGGACTTGCTCTGTTCTCGTATTTGTAGCCTAGCTAACACAGCAGGGCTCTGACTCTAATCAAGCCTTAGGATTTCTACAGTGCAACTAAAATGAGTAACTCTTACAGAAACTTCTAACAGTCATTTGAATTTCCAGAGGTCAGTCTGACTTTTCAGAATAAGAGCAGAAAATTGTAGCACAAAAGCTGTGCATAAGGCCAGAAGATTGTTAGCAGAACAGATTCCCCCTGCCCCCCCTCACTGTGAGGAGCATTGTACAATGACTCTTGAGTCATGCTGGGGGCTGAGATTTTGATCTACCTTGCTTACTAATGTCAGTTGTCCTTGCATTACACTCATCAAAGTAGTCATTTACTCTTTGGTGTCTTCCTCTCCCACACCTTCCCAGAAGGAGCTATCTGGTTTGATCTAGCTGATGCACAGTATCAGCAGTGTGTGCTACTGCATGTTTGTTCCCACTTTGAGGAAAGATTATAATAATACCTTTTTCTGCAAGCTTACAAGAGAAGGGAACTTTGCCTCTGTATGATGTGCTTATATTTTTCTGACTCTGTTGCACTTTGAAAGAAAGGAAGCATGAGAACTAGAAGCTTGTATTTCTGTTGACTGAAGCCTTAGTTTTATGATGGAGTTATAACTATTTACAAAAGTGGACTTCCTAAACAAGTGATGCCTGACTTCCATGAGAGTTAGGTATGTTACATGCTTGAATGCTTTTCAAGATCCTACTGTAAGTCCCTAATCCTTTCTACCTACTTCAGAGTCGTCACTGATGCTTGAGCACTTGAGGGCGGCTTTGTATCTGTCATTATTTCAAAATGATGGAAGTTGAGGAGGATTTTGTCAATTCAAAACTGATTGCTGTGTTATAAATAATAAATTACTTTTCTTTAATCAAAATTTTTGCTTATACTTCTGCCATTGAGCACATGGCTAATGCTTGCTTAGGTTAGTACAGCTTTAAGATGTCTATTCAATGGAACAGATGGAAAGTGATTTTAATAGAAGACCTGAAATGTTTGTGCATCCAAGTACCTGATGATCAATCTAGTGCTGGCCCATAAGTGTCCTGGCATCAGTTTAAGTAAAGTTCTTTAGCAGTGTTGCACAGATAGTCGAGCACTAAGGGGTTTGCTTTTGGTGAGAAACAACCAAAACTCTGAACTGCTGCCTGAGGAATGCTGACATTTGTGCTTTCTTTCTATAAGCATGTAACCAGTTACCTTCTCAGAAGAGAGCCTCTTGACACCTGCCTCTTGACAGTATTCCATTTGCAGGTTAGGAATATAATGGAGCGTAAAGGACACGGGGAGGACCAAAGCAATTTGGATTGCCATGTATCTTACAGCAGTAGTGGTGAGGTGTTGGCATCCCAGGCATTGGTGAATACTAGTGTCTGCTTCACTCAGGTCATGATTTTACTTTGTGTTCATAGTCTGGCTGCTTAATTCCTGAGCTGCTTGTATATTGAAATAGCAGATAATAACAAAAGAAACTGATAACTGGGCGATTCAAGGATGAGACTTTTCCAAGAACAGTGAGCTTGCAGCCAGTTTTACAGTGAGGCAGAATGCATGAATGTGTAAGATAAAATAAAGCTGGTGCTGATATCCTAAATATAGCTTTGGAGGTCAGTACTGCTTCAGCTGGTGCTTGCATCATTCCCTGCAGCCAGTGGAGTTAAATCAGAGGGAGACTGTGGTTCCAGGGAACTTAGCATATGGTAATCAGATAAGTTGCCATATGTTACCTTACTAACATATGGAGGAAGGAACACAGTCGGTAGGGGAATTTCTAAACCTGAAGTGAAAGGCAGCTGCTCTGGTGTCACTTCCCTTGTTAGCTTCAGTATCTCACAGCAGTGTGCTGCTTGTATAGATTGGCTTGGGAGGCTTCCAGGTGAAGAATGCAAACCTCTGCTCATTTGCAGGAGTGCTGCTCAAGGAGAAGGATTCTGAGCCAGTGGCAGGACCATTCTGGACTCCCTTTTCTTACAGTCCTATCTTCTGGTTCTTGCCTTGATAAAACACTGTCTTTGATTAAATGTTTCAAAAAAATGTCTACTGCAGGGAGAATTGTATTCCTCTGTTTGGGCTGGATGGTATCCTTACAGCTTGAAATTGTAGAGTTTCGTTAAATCCTAGGATCTCTGGAAAGACTAATCTGCTCTGTCTTCTGAGTGCTTTTATGATTTAGGTACTGATCACTCATGCTAATAGTTCAACTATAAATTTTTATGTTACAATTTTGAAATATGTAAGGCCTAAAATACATAAATAAAACTCATATGGCAAGGATATAACACTTGATGGTACTCTCAAGTCATATATTATCATGCAACTTTTTCTATTTTTTTTACCTGCTCCTAAGAGTTTGCATATGTTTTTTTCAAGACCAGAAGACTAAATACTTGCAAGTATGAAGTTAAAAGCTTGTGCATTCAAAGAAAGATATTTGCTTGAATTTTCCAGTCTTCTCTTGTCCTGTCCATTCCCATTTTACTAGTGAATGAAAAGCTGGTATTTGAGACTCCTAATGCCCTAAGGCAGATTTGGATGAACTCGCTTCCTTACTGGATAATTCTCTGTCTTATCAGATGCATGTGTGTGATGGTGAGCATAGATGACACAGAGGCATTAATTTAACATAGTGTCAGCTCTGTTCTGGGCATGCCTTTGTGACCTCCACAAGCACTTGACTCAGTCTCTCTAGGTACCTGCGAAAAGCACGAGTTTGTGAGATTCATTTAGCCTCTTAACGCTGTATGTGTTTATCATTCTGTGGGAACAGGCTAACTCCTTTCTCCTTTTTTCCCTCAGCTAGAGGATGAAATTTCAACTTTGCGGCAAGTGCTTGCAGCCAAAGAGAAGCACCTGGTTGAAGTTAAACAAAAACTTGGCATAAGTCTGATGAATGAACTGAAGCAGAACTTTAGCAAAAGCTGGCATGATATGCAGACAACTTCTGCGTGAGTACTGATCTTTATACTTACACATATGAACATACCATGTTTTTCTAAAAGTTTTTGGGCTGAATTAATAGCAACATTGTAGAAAGAACCACCCACCTTCGTCAAATGCTGTCTGAAAAGTCATTTGCTTTTTTTTTCCTCTTCATTTGACAACTGAATGTGACACTTAAGGAGAAGGAAAAGTGAGCTTTTCCACAACTGAGCTGAGCTGGGAGTTGACAGCAAGGATGGCAGAGGGCAGTGGCATGCATGAAGGAGCAGTTTCACAATACCTGATCAAAGACAGCAGAGCAGGTCCAATGACAGTAAAGAGGGTCAAGCCAAGAATTCAGATCTCCAAGTGCCTCTGTACTGATAAGCCAGGTCCAGGTCAAGCCAGAGAGTCAAATCTGTGAGTTCAAGATCTGTGAGATACCTGGCCAGAAGGTACCAGGCATATCAGTAATATGACTTGACCTTAAATTCAGTCTAGGCTTTAGTATAGGTCCCAAATGAAGGGAAAAGGTGCTTAACAAGGTTCTCCCAACTCTTGCACAACATTTTTATCACAGTCTTACTCAAGGTTTCACAGCTGTGCCAGATCTCACCTTGAGCTGCCAAGTTCAGGGGAGTGGGGAAAAAAGCACTAAGAGTTCCTCTTGGTGCATTCAAGGTGCTGACAGAGACTTGGTCAGCATATGTTAAAATATGTTAATATGTACATTTTTGCATTAAAAGAACTATTCTATTTTCATGAGAAGTCAAGGCATAAAGCCCTTAATAAAAATACAGTTTGTATGTCTCCTGTCTCTCACTGTTGGACAGTTTCTCATCTAGGCCCTGCTTCCCATGACATGTCATTAGCAGGGGTGTCACTTGCCTTGGTGAGGATATCTGGCATGTGCTAGGAGAGAATAGTCTAGAGACACTAAGCTTTAGAAGAGAGGAGGGACACAAGACATCTGAACTAGAATTATTGGGAGACACTAGCAAGATTTTGAAGTAGAAACTTCATTTTTACTTGAAATTTGGTAGCAAGTTCCCAGATAGGTTTTCATTTTTCCTCCCCATTGACATTTTCCACAAAGATAGATTTAGGAGACTTTTTCAGCATCATAGCTGCTACTTTTTGTTTGAGATGAGTTTCAGAAACTACAGTCCATTAGGTGGTAAGTGACCAGAAATTGTTACGTGGAACTGAGCAGCAGGAGTCCCATTTGTGCCACAGAAAATTACCATGTTCATGACCCAAGTACTCTATAATTCTGCTAGACTCTCATGCCAGAACACCAGTGCTGGTACAAATCATAATCCAGCATTCTGAAGAATGGATGTGTTGAGTAATGGAGGTGATTCATTGTTGCTGTACCAAAATAGCACAGGGACAGCATTATTCACAAAGATTCTCTGATTTAGGAAGGATGAAAAGCTTGTTTTTTTAAAAAAAAAAAAGTTCTAAATATTTATACACTTGTACTTTAGATTTCTAAACCTACAATTACTCATTTTAAATTTTAACATTTCCTGGGTTTGAGAGGTGAAATTTTGTTTCACTTAGCTAGTGTGCTTTCCCATAAGTTTAAAACTACTTTTCTTTAGCAGGGAACTTTTCAAACCCACAGAGTACCAAGGTTTTTGTCCACCTATTGTTAATGTTTTTAAGCTCTCCATTTAGGGATGCATTATTAGATTTAGAGTGGACTTAGAGGAAGAGGGGTGGACTTCTCTCAGTAACAGTCCTGTAAACTGTGTTCGACCACTAGTTAAGAGTCATGACCTAACTTACAGGACGCATGCTACCTCTACTGACTAAATTTAAACTGGAGATTTTGACTATTTTAAAGCATTTATATTTTAAATGGTTGGCCACAAGCTCCTTGTTAATTTACTATTCTATTCAGTGCACTGATGTTTAGTATAATCTATTATATTGTAATATTATGTGTTGGGGAAGGCAAAAGGTTCTGCTATAGAGAGCAAATGATTGCCTTGAGTTTGGTTTGGTTACATGGTGGTAAGGCATTCAACTGGGATTGCTTCCCACACACACCTTTTTGATGATTGGGTTTTCAGTGAATAGAGGTGCATGGATATTCAGCTTCTAGCAATGCAGGTTTTTAATATTTTAAAAATAGATAATTCATTCTTATTTAAATGCTAGAAGCAGGGCAATGTTGGTGGATTTTTGGTGATATTTATTTTAGGTTAAGAAATAATTGCAAATGTCTTTACATAGATATTTGTAAAGACCATAATTGAACTTTTCTAATTATTGTTCTGCTGCAAAAGAAAGGTTTTATATAACCTGAATGCATTGTATTCGGTTGAATCTTCTTGGTAGTGCTTCTGTAAAGTTCCCACAGCTCTTCTTACCTCCCATACTTCAGATTTTCACCATGTAGAGGATTAAGGTAGAATACAGTATTTATGAAAATTAACCTGGTTTTTTACAGAATGACAGAATATTTGAGGTGTTAACAGCAATGTCAGGAGACTGTCTAGTCCAACTGACTCGTTCAGTCAGGACCAGCTAGAGCGGAGTGCTCAGGACTATGTTCAGTCAGGTTTTGAATATCTCCAAGGATGGAGATTCTACAGCCTCTTTGGGCAACTTGTTCCATGTTCAAATACCCTTGCTGTGAAAAACATTTTTCTTAAATATTAAAATATCAGTATATTTTACTATTTATTGCATTGAATTTGTGCTGGTTGCCTCATGCACTTTCACTAAATACCAGTCAAAAGGGCTTCCTTCTATCTTCTTTCCTCCTTTCATTAGGATGTTTATATATATTGATGAGATCCTTCCGTGATCCTTCCCTAAGGTGACCAGTCCCAGCTTTCCCAGCCTCCTCATATGAGAGGTGCTCCAGTCCTTTACCATCTTTATGCACCTTTGCTGGACTTGTTCCAGTTAATCCATGTGTGCCTTGTACTGGGAAGCATGGAACAGGACCTAGTTGTGGCCATAACCAGGGCTGACAGGGGAAGGATCACTTCACACAATCTTTGCTGCAAAGGCACATTGCTGACTTATGTCCAGTTTGTTCTCTACCAGGATTCCAGGCCTTTTTCTGCAAGGCTGTTTTCAGCTGGTTGATCCCTAGCCTCTATTGGGTTATTAATCCCAACCTGCAGGACTCTGCATTGCCCTTTGTTGAATTTACTGAGACTCCTGTTGCCTCATTTTTTTTCAGATCAAGTCCTAAGTAATTGTATTCTTCAATGCAATTACAGAATTGCATTTCATTATATATGGAGAAGGTTACAAGGCTTACTTTAGCCTTTCACAAGTCCCTCATATTAAGCACTAAAGACATAGATCCGCAAAATATCTTGCCCTTTGCTGAGCATTTATGTTGTAACCATGCTCAGCTTTGTCCCTCAGCTTTTTATTTGGTGCTTTTCTGTAATTCTTTGGAAAAAAACACATAAGACATTGTAGTTCTGTCTTCTTGGGAGATATTTCAATTCTACTGAGTTTCTAAGGAACAGTTTTATCTGTAAAATTACCCACCAATAAGCTCACTCCAGCCTAATACCTCCCACAAACTTCTTTGCCATCTTTTCTTAAAATGTTATCAACTGTTATAAAACATAAACCTTCTCTGTTTTAAATGGTTAACCTTTCAACCCATGGACAGAATAATAACTATGGAGAGAGCTCCTAGGGAGATGAAAATGCTTGGTTTGCTACTAAACCTCTCCAAAAAAAGAAATACTCCAGACATTCAGACCACGGTAAGCATCAGTACTGCCATGGCAAATAAATTATTAGAAGAGCTAGAAAATTAGAGGAAACCCATTCTATCTTCAAGGGCTGCTGTCGTGAAATGATGTGAACTGTTTCAAAGTCAATATGCTTAGTGATTCCAACAGGGGGGCTGGGAAGCCTTTGGTGTGATGGAAAGTGGACCCTCACAAGGATAATACTCAGGATAGAAATCTGAAAAAAACTGTTTTCAAAATGGCTTTTCATCTTTTGACCTCAGACAGAAATTTTCACGTGAAGAAAGGGAAAAGCTCATGAATTATAGGCCAAAATCAAGAGTACTGTAAGTGCTGGCTCCCAACAGCATGTTTCCTAGACAGGGCCCTGGGCATTTTTTAGATAGTTTCTGCCTCTTCAAGCCTTTTTAGGAAAGTTTCAGTGTTTCTCTGTTCTTGCATGTGATATTTAACTAAGATTTGGGACAAGAACATTCAACATGGACTTGGCCTTTTCCTCCAGAGGTAGAATAAAGATCTATTCATTGAATACTGGCTGAACTATGTGCGTACGTTTAGTTCTGCTGATAGGAAACCTGAAGACAACTGCATAGGTTTCAACAACCATTGGGAACTTACTGTTTTATAGTTCAAATTTCTGCCAGGTCATAGGAAAATAGAAGGTAATAGTTGCACTGCATGTGTTTTAGGCTTATAATCTATGGTACATGCAGTATTTGTTATTGGAACTTTAAATATACAGTAATGTGGTCCAAAGTTTCAGAACTTTTTTCAGTAAGTCAGATATAATTTGTGGACAGCCACAGTCCTACTGTGACTGCTAGGAATTAAGTAAACTCTGTTCCCACACACATGCTTCTTGTGAGTGGTAGTAAAAGAAATGTGGGTGTTTCTGTTCATTGCAATATGTAATCACCTTTTGACATTTTCTTCTCTAAATTTGCAAGTAAATGTAACAGTTGTGTAAGTGAAGAAATTGTTTGTTGGCTTTAGCAAGTACATTACCTGTGTGTGAGTCTGTGCTATATGGAAGTAAAAGGAGATTCTCCCTTCCACTGCCTTTGCTTCCTTTGGGTCAGATAAGGCAATCTTTACACTGTCTTCAAAGAAAATTATTTTACTGCTTTTCCACATGTGTCTCTGGCCTTGAATTTTAAAGGGTAGAGTAATAAGGAGAAAGGACTTCAAGAAGTTAACTTAGTCTGTTCTCATTGCTCCTTGTCCAAAAGGTGTATGTACATTTGTTTCCATGAGAACCTTCAGCTAATGGAAATTCCACAGCAAGGTCAGGTGATCTGTTCCAGATGCTAGTTTCTCAGGGAAAAACCTATTGTTATTATCATAGGGCACTGGAAAATATATACATGTGTATTATAGTGATCTTTATGTGTGTATATGTAACTGTAAGGATGGGAAGGGAGTCCTGAAGGTAAATTGAGATCTCTGAAGTTACAAGGATTTAAAAATATCCAGGAAAGAGTCAAAAAAAAAAGGGGAAGAGGAAAGGGAAGGGAAAGGAAAGGAAATTAAAGGGTGGAAAGGAGAAAAGGATGAGAAGAAAGGAAGAAAGAGAGACTGGTATGTGTTTAATCTTGCATATTTTTTTTTAATCTAATGTACAGTGCATAGCCCACAGACAGTGTTACTGATACAATTTAAGGTGGGATGAACTGCCTCTAATGTCTTAAGATCATCTGTGCTTTAGCAAACGTAATTTGGCTTTTCTACCTGGAGTGTTGCCGTAGCACTATTCTATGCCGCATTGCACAAATAATGCATTTCAAACAACTGTATCCCATATTTTTTCCCACATGTTTGAAGATTACAGTGCAGTACCGCCCAGAACATTTGTCACCTTTGCCTGGCACCTTTCCTGATCTGTGACTCTCCCCAGCCTATTGAACAGTCAAGTGTTTACCTTTCAAGTGCTGCACACAGATTTCTGGTGTAGCCTGCAGAGGTTCGGTTCCCTGAGTTCTCTCCTTCCTCTCTCTGTGGGAGAGGAGCTACCTGGGGCATACTTCCTTAGATTTAGGCATATGTACCCATCCAAATGCCAGCACTGTTTCAGTTAATTCTTAACATCCCTGCAATGGAAAGGATGACAAAAAAAAATGTCTATCATTTGGTTTTGAAGTTGGAATGAATTTCAGGAGACTACTAAAAAAAACCTACCAAAACAAAACCCCAAAATAATGCAAAACAGCTTAGAGTTAATTTGTGGCAAAAAAAAAAAAAGACAATATAGAATGCTCTTAGAGAATGTTTTATGTACTTTTAATCTGTCATATATGCATTTATCTCACTTGAGCATTAGCATAATATAGTTAATGCTGAGCCCTGTTTCTCCCAGAAAATCGACAGAATAAGAGTTTTGTAGCTGAGAGTTTCTCAGAGATCTAGATGCTTTAGATCAGTTCCAGAAAAGTCATTCTTAAGATGACTAATGGTTTGAAAACTGAAAATAAGTAAGCTCCATAGGGCACAGGCTGTGCTACCAGGCTCTGTTCTACTGTATGGTTTTGTTGTTAATTGTTTATGTTCTGTTGCGTCTTCTGTGAGCCTTATCCCAGGCGAGGGTTTCTCAAATGGATTAATTTTGCTAGCAAGCATTGATGGAGAGATATAATGTTGAATGAAGATGTACTAATTAGCAAATATACTAATTTTGCAGAAGCTGAATTAAAATTCTATATCTTTATTTACTGGAGTAGATCAAATGAGCAGCATGACATGCAAAGTATAAATATTATATGTGTAGCCTACTTCTGTCAGTACGCTCTGTATTGCACCTGTGAATGAAGGGTACATTTAACTCTGCCAGATGAAGGGCAGGTCTGTACTGAGATGAGATGATTGTCTTGTCATATCCTGCAGATGATGTTGGCCAATTAAATGTCTAGTTCTCTCTATATGGCTGCTGCTTGGCTCTTCTCTCTATAAAGCACTCGTTCCTTCACATGTTGTGTTTTATGAAACAGTATCTCATTATATTTCCTTTCACTGTCTGTAAAAATTGCAGTGAGATATATATAGTGAGATCTGGTTGTCATAGGATAGCATAACCTAAATGTAGTATATGACACTGTCAAGTGAAAGTGCAGTCAAAATATGCTGCAAATCTGCTTTGTGTAAATAGTATTTTGCAGCACTGAAGATGTGAGTTGTCTTTAAAGCTCCTTTTAATTGTGTTGGACATGTTATCAGAATATAACTGCAATATCAGCATGTTTTGTGATAACCTCTGATAATCACTTTTGTAAATAATTGCTTCTGTTAAAGAAATAGCCTATTTTAAAAACAAAATTATAATCAGTAGTTGATGGATTAAATTCTTAGGTTAATGTCATATATAAAGGTAATGTTCATATGTTCAGAGGTGGTATTTACAAGTTTACAAGCAGTTGATATAACTTATTTGTTTAATCCATCTTGTATATGAAATACATTATGAATATTGTTAAGTGCTGAGTGAAAGCACAGAATATGACCCTTGTTAACTATTATCAGCAATTCTTCTGTGCTACGGGGTATTTTTAGATGCTACAAAATCAGAGCAGGAATTCCTACTCTAACTGAATAAATTGAGTAGGCTGTTTCTACTTTTGCTGGTGTTACTTGGTGTACTGCTGATGGTGCCTTTGTATGAGTGTAATGATGTATTTGTGTAAAAAAAAACTGCACTCAGTTGTTTGGATGGAAGGTGGTCTTTCTTGAATCCCTGTGTCCTAAATTATCTGTGTTTGTTTTTGCTGTAGCATTTCTGCCCGTAAGTTTTGGGGTCAGTGGTTGACCTGAGCTGCTGGCTGACTGATTCCTAAGATGCTGTCAGCTGTATCGATGAGCTAGTGGTCAGCACCCGCCTAAGGATTGTCAGCAGTGGCTGCTGAAAGGATGGGAGTGCCCAGGTGTTGTAGATGACTTAGCATGCAGAGCATTTGGTGGTGCAAGGAGGACTTAAACCATACATAGAACACTTTTTCCAGTTAATAACTGTTTTTTGTTTTTACCTGGAATAGCCAACTTTAATTCTGCAGGTAAGGGCTTTTCAGTGCATTAAAAGAGAAGTACAAACTGCTGTATGTTGCATGAGATGATGAAAACTGCTTGGTCAGATGATTAATGTGCAATACAACTGAGCAGATTCCCAGATGACAGAGAGAATATGTTGAAGAGATCATTGTTACCAGAGTGCTTGGTAAGATATCAAATGGATGCTGTAAATATGAAATAACTATGAGGATAAATATATCTGAGCCAAAATACAGTGCATCATACATCCAAATATCAAAACAGCACGTAACTAACTACAGGGAGGCAACACAAATGCATTCTCCATGTCTTCCTTGCTAGTGGAAATACTGGAGGTAGTTTGGTTTATAGGATTTACAGAGAATTTTGCTAGAATGTCACAATCAGTGTAGTTTCAGCCACTTCCTCGAAGATATGTTCTGACCAATGTAATGTTCAGAAATATGTTGGGGACTCTAATGTTTCTCAGTGAAATTTGGGTCTGTGCTGTAGGACGCATTTTGGAGTGTTCTGTAAATAGTTTTGCATGGGATGAAGAACTTGGAGTGAAAAGGTAAGACGTAGAGATATTTTATCATAAAGTTAAATGTGCCTATAAAAAAAACTAACTCCAAGGTGTCATTTCAAAAAAATAAATTTAGAGGGATATCTGACAACTATTTTTACGATGTACATTCAACCTGTACATAAATAGGTTGCGCTACAAAGGACCTTTTAGACTTGGAAGTCAAATCTTGGCCTTCATGTTGTTATCAGCAAAATTCCACTTGTGCTGAATAGCTTAGGAAGCTTTTCTGTTAGAAAATTCTTTAAGACTTAAATGCCACAGGCAACAGAATATTTGATTTTTTTTATTTTTCATAGGCAACTCTTATCAAAAGTTATATGCTTATAGTTTGACAGGAGCATCCTTATTTTAGGGCCTCATCCCATCCTAGTTTATGAGAATATATCTACTGTCAGCAAGAGACTGACATCCTCTAGTTAAGCTAGAGAATGAGGGCTCAATGAAATAAAGAGTATTGCATTCTTGCTATGTCCAAGGACAACTGGCTAAGAAGAAAAGAGATTCGGTAAAAGACAATATTTTCCATCTTCTCTGTATTGTACTAGAATAAATAAAACAAGAATAACCATTGCTTCTTCCTTTCTAATTATGATTTGTGTTTCTTCTGTCAGTGTTGCAATGTTTTAGCCCCTGTCATTCAACACTGTGAATGTGTTTGGTTCAGCTTGTCTAACTGGAAACTGCTAGAGATTCCATACCACAGTTGCTCCCTGTGGATTGCCTTGTTAGTCAGTGGAAACAAGACAAGCACCTTCATAGAAGGAGCCCTTTCACTTGGCACGTTAAGAACTTGTTAGGTCAGTAGAATGTGTGGCTTAGGAACTTAAAATCAAAATATATTGTCTGAAAGGACAGAGCATTTTGTGGCCTCTACCATCACACCGGTGATTTGTAAAACACAGTCCTGAACAGAGGACTTTCAGCAATAGGTCCTGCTGGGGATAAAACTAGGTGACATAAAATGTGATGTGCCATACTGCAAATGTTAATCTTATTTCCCCTCCTTCCTCCACAGAGTTATTACTTTCATATACATAATAATAAGGAGAAAATACCCTGTTGTAAGGACTTAGGCAGTAGGATTTTTTTTATCAGTTGCCAGTGTATTTTGGTACATGCTCACAATCCTATAGTTTTTGTTCATAGGAGAATGAGAACCAGTGGAGTTTTATTTCTGAATTTTTCATGATCATTTCTTCTTGTCTGTCAACATACACCACAGAATGGAAGATGATTATAGTGTGCTCTCCTTTTGTTACTAGGTCAGTACTTCTAATTCTGAGCTTGTCTGCGTCACTGGGAGTATCAGTAATCAGAAGGAAGCTTCTGACATGCTCAGAATTGGTTTAGTCAGCAGAAAATCATCTGTGCAGAAAAGCTTACTGATTACTCTGAAAGTGCAAGTTACCTGTACTGAAGGGTCTGTATGGGTCAGAGCGTGTATTTTGAATCAGTAAATTAAGATGATTCTGTGTTTGAATCTGCATGCTATAAGTGAAATTAGTGACATCTTGGAAAAGAATTCAGTCCTACTAAGAATATACATTCACTCTCTAGGTTTCTTCATCTTTCTTTCTCTATCCTTCCCCAAACCTTCTTCCTTTAAAGAAATTTTAAAAAGTGAAAAAAAAAGGAAAATTGTGGAATGTGGAAACAGATTTGATGATTTTTTTTTCTATTTTAAATATCACAGAATCATTTTGAAGTGTATCTGTTAAAGGTACTTAATATGATAATAATACATAGTATGCTTGAAAAGAGCAGAGTTGTATTTTACCTGATTCTTTTCTGTGCTTCAGATACCAGATTTTGCCAGAAGGTCAGTGTCTGGTGAAAGAATACTTACTTGATATAAATGCAATTTTCTGTAAACAGAAGCTGTATCAAGCAAGTATTCAACAAATCACTGCATTCTGCTTTTAACCAGCATGCACTGGCCCATCTAGGGGATGTGTTCTGCAAGGGGGGAAAAGAGGATTGCTAAGTTAAGGATTGCTCTGGAGAACACTGCACTTAGGAAGCTGAAATGGGCATCTTCACCCGTGTTTATTTTGAGCCACAGTTACTATGCTTATTAACATTTCAGTGGATGGAACTTTGAGGGAAATTTGTTGCAGGGATTCTAGTCTCTCTTTTTTTAATACTTATCACTATTTCTGTTCTATTTTTTGTTTCCAGTTACAAGAAAACACATGAGACCCTGAGCCATGCGGGGCAAAAAGCAACAGCAGCTATCAGCAATGTAGGAACAGCTATCAGCAAGAAGTTTGGAGATATGAGGTATTGGCATCTACTGCTTCTCTGGTCTTATTTAGAGGAATAAATGTATAAATCATTTGTCAGTTCTTCATTCCCTTCTACATTAGTGTTTTAAAGGTTCAAGTAGTTTGTAGTTAGAGTATTTAATAGCATTCATGTTTTTAACTGAAAGAAGGCATAGTGATGACCAAAGGTAGAATTTTTATATGCATCCTGGTTTTTTTTTTAAAAAAAAGTATAGTCAGAAATCCTTCTGTAATAACTTTACAATCTCAAGGAAATGTATAAGTAAAATGGGACAAAAAATTGCTGTTAGATCTTTATTAACCTAGTTTTATTCTTACATGGATGCTGGAGAAAAATATCATCTGAAGAAAAGAAGCCTACCTAGGAGCTGCTTAGGCAAAAGATATTTCAGGCTATTTTTAATTGTTTTTTATTGAAGATATACTGCAAAGTTTTGTTCTGCAGTTTTATAAAAATAGATATGATAGAAGTATAAAAATAGATATGATAGAAGTAACAGGAGTTGAGGTCAGTAGAACTGTCACTTAAAGGCAACTTCAGTGTCAGGTTTTATATTTTGATGTATCTTTTAAAGTGTTGGCTTTAAAGTTCCTCAGTATGAGAGCAGAAATTGTAAATTGTATACTGTAAACCATTATTCCAGTTTTCATTAGGTAGTAGAATTACAGAACTTCTTGAGTGCTTGAAGGAGTTGATTTTTTTGTTATAAGTGGACATGGATAACTTTACAATTGTGTAATTAGAGTCTCATTTATTAATACTGCCTATTATCCCATTGGTATGTACTCACTTTTTTGGTCATTTTGTAATGTATGAGGTAACCATATCCTAAGATATGTGTGTGCTGCAAATGCATGAAGCTTAGTTCATGGCAATAAAACCTTTTTTTACCCCCTTTTTATTCTGGATCTTACATCTTTAGAGTCCCCCCCTTAATAACTACCTTTTGCATACAGCTTAAAAGATCCTCTAAAGGAGTACTAATGTTTTTCTAGGTGAAACTAAAAAAGGAAAATCTTCATTACTGTATCATCTGCTTTACAGTGTCTTTTTCCACACTGCAGTTCAAAATGGAAATTTAGTGAATGACTAGCAACCTTCATACATAACTTAGTTATGTATGAACCTAAGAATTTTTTACTTGATACAGTTAAACATTCATGAGTAGTGTATGCCTATCAAAGGATAGAAGAATAAGCAAGCATGCAATTATAGTTTCTTTGTGTATTTTTTTAGTGTTCAGATATCTAAGAGCTGAAACTTTCTAAAACATAAATTTGAGCCTTCATTTAAAAGTTTCTTGAAGGTTTTCCTTCATAAATTTATCATTATTTAGAATTTATTTTAACTTATATGAGCTTTTGAAATTCATAACACCTCATGTCTCCCCAGAGGAGTAGAAATTTATGTGGTAAAGTCTGTGGTTTATTTGTTCATTCATTAATTCATTCCCTATTTGGAGTCTCCCTGGTCTTTCCTTTGGTGCCTTCTGGCTCTTACATTATGAGAAGCAGTGAGTGACTTCTTCTTCTGACCTTTCTTTCACTCATTATTTGTTATAGGTTTATTATATTTCACTTCGGTTCCCTCTTTCGAGGCTCCTGCTGGATGAGTCACTTTCACAAGCCTTTTTGTTATCTTTGTTAATTCTTTCTTCCTTCCCTGCATTTACAGTTGCATTCTGTATTTTTGAGAAATGTATAAGATGTGTGTGATGCATGTGGCACCAACATATTCCCTGTTTCATTTTATGTTTTCTTAACACTTCATCTTGCAAAAAAGACAAGTCCACAGCTCAGCAAACAGGTCCATGCTTTAGATCAGTGACCGAAGAGTTTCAGCAGTGATGGAAGAGTTTCTGTGTGAATACCTTGAGCGCTGGCTATGGATTATGAGGGAAGGATGACTTAGTGGTTCAGGATTTCTCAGGTCCTATTACTTGTGCTTTGCACGTAGTGTGAGATTAACCGTAAAGGCAGAAATGTCTTCACGGAAATACAGCATGTTCAGCCTTTATATTTCCCTTAATTAATCACTGCTACCAAATGCCTTTGTCTTACTTATGAGTATCAGCCCTCATGTCCATGACAGTCATGCTTCTGACATGGCAGATGGGAGGTGTTTATCCCATTAGCCCTTTAGCTAAGGGCTCAAAGCAGAGGCTAAGTCCAAAAGCATTTTAATTAATCAAAAAGAGGATTTCTAGCAGCTTTCTTTGATTTAAATTATTACCTTGAACCTGGTTGGGAAATTTTCAGGAAAATATGAACTACCAGTGCTGCCTTTTTTGTGGATACTTGCTGTTTTCAGTTAAGTTCTCAGTTAGGAGAGTTTTCTTGATGCTTGATGATGAAGCAGAAAGTAGTCTAGCCAGGCTCCCATAGTTATAGAGAGAGTGGCGTGACTTGGACCTTCTGCATCTGCTGCACATCCTAAATCTGGAGTGATGGTCAGTATGCTTCCCTCAACAACAAAGCTGGCCTAAATTCTTGGCTCAGCTTGGCCAGGTGTAGTTCTCTGTGGGGTCACATTATAAACCTTATCACTTAAATAACCTGTTTATTAAAAATCTTCCCCCTCCCTTTCCAATCTCACTTGTGTTTGAGGAAGTAAACTGTAAAGAGGCAGGAATTTTCTGTGTCATTGTTGGCTTGCTTTTTTTACTAATCCAAATAATTTTATTTCAGTGATCGAGAGTATGGATTATCACCACCCCCTTCCATACTGTCGTTTTAAACAAACATCAGACTCTAGCTTAATTCTCTTGGTTAGGCATTAAGGCTGATAGTCACCAATGACATCCAGATGCAAATCCCTGTCCTGCTTTCAGTCAGAGCAGACACTTGAAACTGATTTCTAAAATCCAGATGTCATCATAATTCCCAGTATGTTCAGCAGCCTTATCCGCTGGTGATGGTGATTTTGAAAGGGTTTGTAGACAGACTGACTAAATACTGAAACCTTTATGAAACAAAATTCTGTTTTCCATGTTACCTGCTATGTCAACTGTACAGAGCACTACATGAAAAACATGTTTCTGTTCTGAAGTTGTTGAGTCTTAATTTTCTCAAATGTGCTATTTTGCTATGTTAGTGTTCAAGAAGATAAAATCTGTAAGAAAAATGACAAAATTCCGTGTTTCTGAAAGAACAGATGCCACCCTATGGGGACCAAGTGCTTTTCTTGCAGCTGCTGTGTTTCTCTTTCATCCCCACCCCATCTTCCCAGTGTTGCAACTCTCTAATTCATTTTGTGCATGAATAATCACTAGCATTTTACATTTTCTGAATTTTGTGTTAATAAGCTTGTAAGGGCTCTTTACAGTCATAATGCATCCTATTTAGTGTTGTTTTTCGAGAAATACAAGAAATGCATATAAAACCAGTGTACAGATACTTCTGCTTTAGGATACAAACCAGACACTAGCAATATAGCTAAGATAATAGATTCTTCATTAATATGCCTTGTGATTAATGATATGGCATCAAGATTTTTTTTTTTTTTCCTGCTCCTCCATCTCCAGCTCATGTTTTCTCTTTTAATATTCATCTGGTACAGAAAGTTGAGAGGGAGGGGGTAGTCCCCGGTTACTCGCAGGGCATTGATCAGAGGCTCAGATCTCTCGATATTAGAGATTGCACTGACATTTTAACATGGCTCTTGCTAAGAAGAGCACAGATGTGATAGAGTTGAGGGTCTTTATTCTTTTCTCCTTTGCTTTCTGCTAAAGCTTGAATATTTTCATGCTATACTGCTGGACTACTCTGCAGTTGTCTGTGTGTTTCATCCCTGCTGATGACCTTTTTAGAAACAAGTTGTGATACTAAATGAGAGATTTTCTGGATTTTGGGTTGCTTTAAAAAAAAAAAAGATGAAAGAAAGAAAAAATAAACTATATACACTACACTACTATATGCACACTACCACATAGATTGCTGCTACTCAAGTAAAGGTATTTAAAGAATAAGCTAACAAAGGCATGCATGCAAATTAGGATGTCAGCAGTTACATTTGTATAGCTCCTTCATTCAGCTGTCTGGGAAGTTTTCTTTAATTACATGATCACAGAGACCCCTTTCAAATTCAGTCCCTGGGATGAGCCAGCTCTCAAGAAGAATGAAAGTAATATAATGCCTCATTCCTGCCAGGAATTGGAAGGCACAGGTGGAAAGACACAAAAGACTGCAGGGAGGGACAGCCTGGGGGCAAGACTGTGGCAGTTGAATGTGTCCCTCAGAGATCAGCAGAAGGTATAGGCGGCACCAGAGGGGTGGAGGAAGGCAAAGTTAATTCCTCCCCGGAGATGAAAGGTGGGGGTTCTGGGAGCTACAAAGCAGATACTGGAGGAATGCATTAACGTGTTATTTTCTAAGCATCTAGAAGATAGCATGATAGCAAAAACATAAAAGGGTTTGTCAAGAGCAATTACCTTGAACTGACAGCACCTGTCATAGAGGATAGATGGAAGGTAGGAGATGTGATAGAGCTTGACTTTGATAAGGCTGTCTGTACTGTTTCTTGTAGAACTAGAGAAATACAGCTTAGGTGTTATTGCTTTAGCAGGAAGAGAGCATAGGGAATTGAAAATTGTATCCAAATAATAGGTCTCAGTAGCTGACCATAATGTAGGATTTTGCAGGCATCTGTCCTGAGTCTGTTACTCATCAGCATTTTCATTGCTGGGTTAGATGAAAGTGCCAGGATGGCATCGCTTAGCATTCCCATATGACTGCAGTGGCAGGGTATGCAAGCACTTTAGGCACCAGGATTAGAAATCCACATTATTTTAAATTATAAAATAAAATTCAGTATAGGAAAGTATAATGTGCTTTATTGCCAAATGGGGAAAAATTCAAAAGCAGAGATGAGGAGCACTGACCAGGCAGCTCTGCATAGAAGGGCTAGCAAGTCTAGCCTTGTGGTTCACCAGTACGGCTGAATAGGGGTTATTTCTGAAGGCTGTGAAATCTCTATCATTTAAGGTTTTTAGAAGCGGGTGGGGCCAAAATCTTTTTGTGATGGCTTTACCACTTCAGGAGTTGATTTTTGCTGGGCCTTTATTGTTCTGCCTTTTGGGGTTTTTGTTGTTGTTTGTGGTGACAGAGTTTTTGCACTGTCTTTTAGGATTTCTGTGATGTAGGGATGTTCTGGGCACTTAAAACTACTGTCAGATCAGAATTCCGTCAAATGCTGTAGCTGTCATGCCTGAAGCTACCACTTGTAAACCTTTCTGTCCTTTGATACCCCTATAAAGGAAATAGCAATACTACCTTGCTTCAGAACGTAATTTCATAAGCATTTATTTTGCTGATGGATGAGGAAGTTGTTTTCTCTCACTTCCATGGACATTTGCCCCTTAATTTGTGCTGTTTCTAGAGGTCTGCAGCAAGAGAGATTTCCTTATCCTGTGTCTGTGCAGGTATCTGTACTGGCATGAAGAATTGGGTGGCTGTTTCTGGGAGCCAGCAGATAGTAAAACGAGGGCAACAGTGTTGCTTAAACATGTCTAAGCAGAAATGTGTTGTGAAGAGAAACCCTTGAATGTTTGAGAAGCACCAGCATACATGATGATGTGTATAACCTTGTAAATAAACCTGAAGAAATCACTGCTTTCCTTTGGGGCAAAGTATGAACATTGCACAGTAAATAATGCATCACACCACACATGGAGAAAGGATGTGAAAAATAAGTATTTGAAGAGATGTTCATTAAGTGTGCATCACCTCTCTAGCTCACTGCATGAGGCAGATGTTCCCTTGAAGTGGTCTGTAATTAAAAAGTACATCAGTAACGCAGATGAAGGAGAGGCTTGTCTGCCGCATAATTTCTCAACTTTGGAACATTAATGGCATCCTTTGAATATTGTATATCAGTGTGTCTCTCCCAGTTCCGCCTTAATTAAGTTTCCTGTGAAACTTAATCCAGTGTCAAAGTCTTTGATTCAAGTATTGTTTTCAACAATGAACAAGTATTTTAGAAAATGTCATTTTAGGAATTAAAAACTTATTTTTTTCATAGCCTTTTTAAACTGAGAGATGATTAAGGAATTCAGAGGGGGAAAAATAATTTGCTCTTATGTACCTGTAAAATTCCAGTTCACCTATACTTTCTCTTTAATGATATTAAGGGAGGCTATGAGAATAGGAACCAGTTAGCATTGTTTAAATATGTTCTAATTAAGAGAACACAAAATTTAGTTTTTAAAGATAAAACTTCTGTTTTTCGATGCATACAGGATAGGTGACTGCATAGTGAAGGACTGTGTGAAAATGTTTGCTTTGGAGGAATCTAAACTGATCCACATTCTACTGTAAATTCCAGCATCAAGATTTTAATGCAAATTATTTTATTTTTGTCCTTGGACAGTTTGACATGCTACAGATGTGTATGTCTATTTTTGTTACCTTTTCCTAATACTTTTAACTCTTGTTTTTCTTTCCTTGTGCATCCACCCCAGATCGCATTCAATTAGGTAAGACACATTACTCTCCTTGAATAATGCTTTTGTATTTGACAGGATTTGTTTTATGGGCTGTAATGCAGTTACCTCTTTCCTTTCAGCATCATTAAACTGTTATGCTTCATTTTTAAAGCATTATAAGTGTAACAAGAAATGTGGACTAAGTGTTTGCCTTGAGTAGATTAGTCTTAAATTCAAGCAATGGACACATTCAAAAGACATTGGTCTTGGGAAAACCTGCTTTTATAGAATCCCACTCTTTCAACCATATTCTTTCTTTCAGAGGTTTGGATATGAGCAACAAACAGTAAAAATTCTATTTAGCTGAGTTTTGTAAAGATTATATGAAGTATTTAATTACCTCATCTTCAATAGAGGAAAAGTATCTTAGTCATGATTCTATAAAAGTCTTGAGTCCTGCAGAAATTTCCAAGTTTTGAAGATGATAAAAGAATTCTTTATAATTAGAGTTTGAGTTTATTGATTCTGTAAAACACTTGAATATATGATGAAAAAAATTGTTGGAAAACAATTTTATATGTTCTCAAAGATTCTATAAGCAGTCTGGCTTTATGTCAGTTCACCCTGAAGAGAGGCTGAACAGCCCTGAATGCCTTGCCAGTCCCTCTGGCCTTGTAGTATCTTCACTGAAAAGCTCAAGAGCATTTTTTCCATTCTGCTTAGTTATCCTAACAAGGACTCTAGTTCATTGAGTAAACTTCAAAGTACAGCATAGATTGAACTTCAGAATTCACTCTGACATGAAATTAAAATGTAATATTTACTGACCTCTGTCATAGGATCCCTGTTCTCTGCAGTGATCACTATCACGGTCATGCATGTCTTTAAAAAAAGCTTAATATTTTAGGCTTGTACTAAAAGAAGATTTTGCACTGCTTGCATTATTACCTCTTTAGAGAAATTAAAATATGAACTCAAAAAAATAAGCATTTAATATTTTGATTGTCTGTCATGTGCCATCTCTTAGCTATTTGAATTTAATCTCCTGATTTAAACCTCTATATTTGCAATGTTTTGCTATTAAAAGAGGAGCAGTCTATGCTGAAATACTTCCAAACTCTGTTTTTGTCTATTTGTTGTAGGTTGCAAAACTAAAATGGCAAGGATGCTTGCTTAATTTAATGAGGACTAAAGATTTGCTTAAATATTTGCTGCACTTGTGAAATGTTTGGGCTAATCTTTCATAAGTCTTAAAAATTGTGGGAAAAAATTGAACATGGAACATTAGCATTGTCTGCTGTCAGTCCTTGTCTATCTGATCTTAGCAGAAGTCTTAAAATATATAAAACAGCAAACAGTTTGTATTAGCTCTCACTATTCCACATGCTTGCCAAATAGCTCTTCCCTCCCTTCCCCACCCCCATTTCTGAATCTCTAATCTGGAAAAACAAATCTGTATATAGACTCAGTGCTGCTCTGATTTTGTATAGTTTATAACAAACACGTGTGCTGTTTGTATGAGATATTTCATTTTTAATGCTATAATCATGCTTTGCCTGCAGGCAAACAAATCAAGTTGGTGATGCTTACAGTAAAGCTCTCACTGTTCCCAGTCAGACCAGGCTGCAGCTGTCAGTCAGTACTGAAAGTAGCAATGCAGGGATTTTTGGAAAAAGACACTTTACTTAAAGTGCTCAGATCTAAATGTGCTTATGGAAAGTTCTTAAGCTTCAAATAAAGATTCCTATTTGGACCAAGCATGATGCTTCCCAGCAGCAGGGAACAGGTGATGCTGTGAAAACAGAGTTGGTGTCTCAGGTGGGAGAATTTGGCTCATGTAAGTCAAGCAGTCAGTGTGGGTGGCATCTGGAGGTCTAAAGGTGTGCAGCATGTTTTGGGGATCTTTGAGTAATGCAGAGGCACCATCCTCTGCTTACAACCTTCCAATACTCCTGCTTCTGGGAAGTCTCAGGAGGGAAGTGTCACAAAGAAAGCTGGATGAGAGCTGTGGAAAATAGCTCTGTACCATTGGTAAAGTTGAGGAGTGAAGGGGGAAGTGAAATGTCCTGGAGAGGTGCAGATATGTGAGAGTGCTGCCTCTCTGGTTGAAGAAACCTCTTGTTTAGGTAAACAGCTGTGCAAGAGCCTTTTGAGATTGAGAGTCAGCTGAACCAGCTCAGCTGATGTGCACAGACCTGGGGTGTACCCCTCCTGCCCAACACAGAGCTCGTCCTCTGTCACTGTGGGACATGGAGGTGGCTCTACGTGCCCCTCTCATGTGTCTCTGTAGATAGCCAGGGTCTGCAGCATTTAAATGGATTCTGCCAGGAGCTGTTTTGCATCATTCTTTTGAGCCCCATTGCTGGTCAGTTGACATGAGAATGTGGCTTTAAGATCTTTAGTGCTGAGAGTTTGACAAGCCCTTGCCATCAGAAGAGGAAGAATACCAGCTCTCTTGACTATGTGTATGTGTACATTTAAAGCTAAGTTAAAAAAATACATTATAATCATATTGGAAATCAGATTTTACAGCTTTTTTTTTCTTATGTTTTGCTTTCATCCCACAGCTATTCTATTCGCCATTCCATAAGCATGCCTGCAATGAGGTAATGTGCTACCCACATTTTATTTGCTATGGAGATGTTCAACAGAGTAATGAGGGGGGATTTGCATACTTTGATCCTGATCCTGCAGTTTTTAGTTGGATGAGAAGTCTCACTTCAATCAATTAAGGTTATTCATGTAGATGAGGGCTGCAGGACAGGCGAGCTGGGGTTTTGGGGGTTTTTTTCATTTTAATTGTATTAACTGCTTAATCTCTTGTACAAGCCTTTGAGTAAATGCAGCAGTTCTGAGATGTATTTGGTTGCTGATTGTTATCAGGTTTCTATTACTGAATCTGAAATTCAGTTGTTTTGCTGTCTCTAGAACATCATCCAAAGCCCATTAATGTCAGAGATGCTTTCCACTCCAACAGGCTTTGGACCGTGCTCCTGTGGAGGGATTTTACATGAGTGCTTTCATATTTTAATGGCTATAATCACACTTTACTTGACTGCAGCCAAATATTGACGTCTGTTCAAGTAAAGCTCTGATTGTTTTCAATAAAATTAGTATCCAGCTTTCTTTTTACTCCCTTGGCCTCTAAATACATGACTGTCCGCACTCTTTGCCAAGCATGCATGAAAAACAAACTCACAACTAAATGATGGATGCTAATTCATTCAACTTCAGCAGGTGGGTAGTTTAAGGCAAGAATTCACCAATGTGACCTACGGGATCAAGTATATGTTATAAAACTCAGTTTCTCCTTTGATCCTTTTTACCCTATGAAAAAATCTGTCATCTAAATAACAGAAACTAAATTTGCATTATTTTTTTCAACTGGCTTCTGTTTGCCCTTCTCCCCTTAAATTGGAGTAATTTTAACTCGGCCTGATGGGGGATATGATATAAATGTATTTGCAGAATGAGGAACTGTGCTGGACAACAGTGCCTGAGCTTCAGAGTATTCACTAACAATGAAGCATAATGTATGCTTTAAATGAGCTGTCAGGTGCCAAGCAAGGAGCAGAGAAGATCCCCTTCACCCACTGTAGACTTGTCCAAGTCTCCATTGTGTTGAGTGAACACAGAGAAAAGCTTAGCTTAATCAGAGTGGCACCTTAGGAACACAGTCTCTCTAAAGTCTTTGTCTTTGAAAGCAGCAGTCACAAAATCACAGGAAAGGGACGGTGGGATAGGATTCCTCCAAGACATTTGAGACCCACTTCCCATGTGGTTCTCATCTCCTTCTTCCCAACCTTAGGACATTAAACTTGGCATCTTTTTAATAATGCAGGTTATGAACTTGCTCAGAACCTGAAAAAAATGTTTATTTCTTTACAGCAACAATACAAATGGATAAAGCCATAGAAAAGCAGCATTACAGGCAGCATTGTCTGGTTGTTCTTCTGAGAACGTGACAAACGTATCATAGAGTAGGCAGGCCAGTTATAATTTGGTTTCAATTACTAGGCAGGTTCTACTTTTGAAAATTTGTAGCTAAAAGTACCATAATTGGATTTGACTGACAGAGCACAAGTGAGTGTTCATAGCCTTGTGCTGCCAGCCAGCCTTCATTCTGTGCTGGCAGTGTTGCCTGGTAAGGACTGCTCAAATTGTGGAATTATCCCATGATGTTGGCAACTCACTCTTTTTCCTCCCTTCAACTATTTTTTCTCCTAGGAATTCTCCAACTTTCAAATCCTTTGAGGAGAAGGTTGAAACCACTGTCACAAGCCTTAAGGTAAAGGTTAGGGGCAGAGTTCAACATGCCTGTGTGTGTATTAAAGTGTGACTGCTTAGTTGTCCTTACCATTTGTACAGGAGACTGATTTGATTTGTTGTCCCATCAAGAATTTCATTGAGCACTGATGGAAAATGAAGGCAATATGCAAAAAAATTGTTTTCCTTTGCTTTGTTGCTAAGAAATTATTTCTGATGCCTGCCAAAGTAAGCAAGTGGTCTCAGAAATGCCAAAAATAGTGGTGGTAAGGAGTGTCTGTTCCCAGTCATCACAATGTGTCATTTGGAAATAGAAAAAGGTAATTCAAAGTGCACAGCTCTAAAGACCATTTCTGCTCACAGTGATCTGCTTGAGAAGCCTGATCTTATTTAGTTGATTAAGCAAAGGTGTTCTAGAGGAGAGTATTTGTCATGCCAGCTCAGCGTGTTGTGTTCAGTGTGCTCTTAGATCATCCTTTAAGAAATCTGTAATTAAGCAGGACAATACAGTGAGTTCTGAGTCTGAAATAATCCTCCATATCTCATGAAATCTTTATTGTCTGTCTTTATTGACAAACTTACTGACATTTCTCAAAACATTTTCTTTCTGTATTCTCTTTCTTTCTTTCTTTCTTTCTTTCTTTTCTTTATGCAAATTTCTTCCTTTCCTTTATGGGGAAAGGAAGCTGGAGTCATAGATCTGGGGTGCCACTAGGGTAGACTGCAGACAAATGGGAATGTTTCAGCATTGCTCCTCCTTTTTCCCACCTGTGTTCCAAGGCTTGCAAGATTAGGAAGACAGGGGATGGGGGGAGAAATCATGGAGTTACCCTTCAATTCTAGGGTTTTGTTGTGGTCTCAAAAATGGAGAACTATCCAGTGAGACCCCTGAAAAAAGAACAACAATAGTCTTACCATCTTTCCAATCCCTGTATCATCTACAAATCTTCAGTGATCCTAGTGTTCTGCAGTTTGCCAAAACTGATGTTCAGGTTTCATAACATTTAGAAGTCAAATTTCAAATTAGATTTTATTTGCTTTGGAGTCTGGACTTTGGGTTGCAGCTTTCTCAGGGGAGTATACTAGTTCATTTTCCCCTGGAAATCAAACAGGACCAGGGTGCCTCATTCTTCTCAACTTTTCTGAAAATCTGAACTCTGATAAATTAAATGTTTTATTGGACTTTCAAGCTAAGTAAGCTGCTGTGCTAGCTAAAGAAACAGGATTACATAGGATTAACCCTTTGGAAACTTAGAACACAAGGTTCATTTAATTAAAATAATCTTCCTAAGTATTCAGTGGCTGAGAGGTTGAAAAATATCAGGTTGTCTTTGAGTTCTGCTGCAATTCTAGGATGGAATAAAAGGTTTTGCCCTATTTTGAGACTTGAATCAACTTGGAGCAGGCATATCAGCAAGCAAAGCCACAAAAGAATGTTCTCTTACCAAGACAACCTAGTCAAAACAGCTTTGTCTCTTCATCACTTAGTCTTGATCATTTCCAAATCTTTAGACACAGCTCTTTGTTAGGAAAGTTCTTTTTCAGAGATTTAGTCTTACTGATTTTTATTTTTAATACTTACTACAAATTCAGTGACCTGAAGCATTATAGAAGTAGATGTGCAAGCACATTGGATATGCTTGATTAATGTATTTTGGTATCTCTTCTCTGCCTTCCCCCATGAAAATGCCACTGGCAGTTTTATATTCCAATATCTCGACAGCTACAAGTGCCTGAAGGGATTCAGGTCCTTTGGTTACTACATTCCTTCTGCTGTCTAAAATCCCAGTATGGTTTATGAATTTCGCGAGCAGCTGTGTTGCTATAGCTGGCATGTGGGCCACACAGCAAATTAACCAGTTCATTTTAGTATCCATTTCTTATCAGCCTGCATAGAATTGGAAAAAAAAGCAGTGAAACCAGTGTGAGCTACTCAGGTAAACAACCACATTGGGTTTACTGCTAGGGTCTAGGATCCTACCTGGGATCTACTTAGGGACTGTCTCCTTTAAGCATATGAGACGTGCCACTGTCAGATGTTATGATGGCAGCCTAGTTTAGAAATTGTGGAGTAAAGAAGTTACTTTATGTGACTGGTTTTATAGCTGTTGTTCTGAGGAACCATCCCTACGCATTCTCTGCCTGAACAGTTCCCTGCTCTCCTTGGCCATGGGGTGGATTGGAAATGGGATTTGCTTCAGTGTGAGCAGACAATCTTGCTGATCTCTGTTTGCCTTATTTCAGACCAAGGTTGGTGGGACAAACCACACAGGAGGCAGTTTTGAAGAAGTTCTCAGCTCTACAGCCCATGCTAGTGCTCAGAGCTCCCTTGCTGGCACCCGACTCCCTGAAAGTGAAGAAGAGCTTCAGTGTTAAACAGCAAGCCCTCCTGAGCCCCACATGCCTCTCTTCAGAGACTTGTCCAGACAATGATTTTCAGCTCTCCCTCACCACACAGCTTGCGCAACAAGGTTTTGTCAGCTTTGGAAAATTGCCATCCTGGCCTTGTGTTGGAGAAATATTTCCTCTCCTTTATTTCTATTTTAGATGGGCCATTTTATCATCAGGTACTTTGTACATCATCAAAACCGCACACAAGTCATTGGCTATAATGCACTAAATTCTGTGCTAAATATTTTTCAGTTACATGTAACTTCCCTCTAACAATCTCCCAATCTCTGTTTCTTATTTATTTTGGTTTACTTTTTTCTATCTGTTGGTTTCTGGCTTCCCTCTCAGTGCCCCATCAGACAGATGGACCTAGAGCTGTGCAGAGCATTCAGTTGCCATCAGTAGCCCATACACCAGCTGTCTACCATCCATACCAGGTGCCCTTTGCTCAGGAGTGTCTGTACATCATCTGTTTCCTAACAGAATTAAAATCACTTACTGCCACAAAAAGCTGTTTCTCCTTCAGTGGTACGGTCTGGCATTGCCTTACACCCGTTAGGCAGCAGAGTTAAGGAGGGCATGAAGAGACACCTGGTTATTCACACAGAAACAACCTATCACAGCTGCTGATTTCAGATTGTCATTTTGGCTGGAAAGATTTCAGTTTCAAATTGTGCACTATTGCTTGCTCTCTTTCATTTGGTAAGACCTGGCAGCAAACTTAATTAGAAAATCAAGTGGAGTGGAGGGAACCTCTAATATTTTTGCCTCCATATCTTCCCCTCAAAACCAAGGGAAAATATATGTATGAGCCTCTGTCAAGATACAGCCTTAAGTGAAAGAATACAAACCCAACACTTGGCTTCAGATGTGCCATAGGTGAGAGAGCCCACGCCTTCAGAGCTGCTAGTGTAGACCCTGTCACCTGACAATGCACAGGATGAGTAAGAACTTCGCTTTTGGTGTCAAATTTTGTTGTGCTTCGCTCCAGGATATTAATTCCACCAACCACATTATCTCTGCTCAATCACCAAGAGCCAGACATCTCTCAGCTTTGATTCAGCATGTTTTCTGAATTGCATTCTTTTAACATGTTTTCCAAGGAAAGAGCAGCACATTTGTGACACTATCTTGCTGTGTAGTGAGCACTTGTCAGTCCGCATGTTGCGTTGCTCAGCTCACCACACACGGGGGTGGGCACGACGTTATGAGTAACAGGATGGAAAAGAGCCTGGCTACTTTGAGAATGGGTGCATTTTTTGAGCACACGCCAAAGCTTCAAATCTGTGTTAGTGAGTTTGACATTACAGACTGCTTAAAATTTTGTGAGAAAATGTGGCTTTAAGTGATTTTTGTTTTTTCTTGTGTGGCTTTTCTTAGTTTTTACAAAGTTGAAAGTCCTTTTGTAATGTTCTACTGGGCATAGGCTAACTTTGGACATTTATATGAAATGCCTCTTCAGTGTGATTTCTAGCATGGAAGCAAATCTAATTGTTTTTCTAGTATTCTTGTGACAATTTTCTAGGTTATTTATGTGGTTTTGTGCATAAATGTGGATTTATTTAAAATAGAAGATATTAATTGACAACTTAGTTTGTGCAAATGAACTTCTTGATATTCTTACTAAAAATAAAATTTTCTCTCTTTTACCCTCGGTGATGTTTTAATTCTGTTCACCGGTAGCACTGAGCAACCTAGTGGAAGGTGTCCCCACCACTGGCAAGGGACAATCTTTAAGGACAATCTTTAAGGTCCCTTCCAACTCAAACCACTCTTATGATTACTGTGCATGGGGTTCCATGCTATGCCCTCAGTCCCCTGCGGAATGTGGAAGCCTCCTGCTATGCTGCATGAATGGATTGTTCCTGCTTTGGGCAGTATTTGGGCTATGTTTCTACCAAACATCTCTTCAAGGCCACTTTGCTGGTTTGTCAAGAATGTTCTCAATTCTGCCCTTCCATACATCTGTAGCTTTCACACTCAGCATTCAATGCAAACTAATAGACACTGTGATTTGTGTGCATCTAGGTGGAATAAAAATGCTGACAAAAGCTTGGTGGGCCCTCCTCCATCACCCTCTGCAGTGTGGCAATCTGTTGCCAAGAACCACTAATCAGCTCAGCAAAGTGCAACCTGTTTTTCCAGGGTTGCCACAGGGCATGACTGCTGCCCCAAGGGGTTCTTGAGCACAGCAGGCACCTCACATCTCCTCTGAACCAGACCAATACACTCCACAGATTTTGAGCACTGTGCCAGCCATTGAGACAAGAAGCTCCCAGCATCTCTACACAGCACTCTGTGCTCTAGGAAAGGCACCAGCCACAGAACACTTTGTGAGCTTCAGTCAAGCCCCTGAGGTTTGTGTATAGAAAGCACTTCCTGAGTCACGGTGCCTGAAATTGTGTGCTCAGACACATTACCTACATTTAAAGGATATGATAATTGAATTTAGTTTTATGCAGATTCATTTGACATGAGGTGGAAGACAGAGAACTCCAAGTCTCTACCATGTAATTTTTACAGGTGCAAATTTTGCTTATTTGGTAATCATGGCACTGGCCTAATTATGGCATTTACCACCACTACAGCTTTACTTCACAGTCATTCTGTACTTGTACATTAGTGCTCTGCTTCTGCCAGAAAACTCATTTATGGCAGAACTGCTACCAGCATGTGACAGCCTGGAGAAGGGAGCCAGCTCTACATGGATGTACAGGCTTCTGCATTAGACTGCACAAACTGCAAAGGTCCCTCCCAACCTCAGGTATTCTGTGATTATATACTTGTGAAGGAGTCTGTACAACTGTCAGTCTGGGGGCTGAGGTGGAGTGAGGACTATAGACCTTATGGAAATACTGGCACCATTCCCTTATACAACACATGAACAGGGGAAAAGCTGTATGAAACAAAGAAGATACTGAGAGAATATAATTAATGAGCTTACTAGTTTTGTGCACCATCACTTAAGGCTTATGCACTCCAAAGAAATCTCATCGCTAGGCTCAGTCAAGAGCTCCTACAGACACATGCTTACTGGTCTCATTTCTGTGTAGCACTGAGTAGATATTAACCCATTTTGAAGGTACTTAAATCCATAAATATTTAGAAATTCACAGAACAAGACCACCTGCCCCACAGTGCATTACATGAACAGATAAGATTGCAATCAACTAATTTTTAAACATACACAGACTTCCCCAGTGGAGAATCTATTTGTAACTGAGACTGCATTAATCAGAGGCCGATTAAAAAGAAGCATATACTTATTCTATTCTATACTTATTTATATTCCCAAATATACTAATTCTTTGTTCCCTGACACAACCTCTGATCTGGGAGGCAACTACATTACCTGGTCCTCTCTAAGTGATCTTGGGATTCTCAACAGTGAATGCAAAGGAAAAAAAAAATCTGCTAGCAGAATCAGTGATGTTAGAGGAGAAAAAATAATGTCCAGAATATAAACCAAAGTATTTATTATGGCTACAGGATTTCAGAAAACTTCAGGAATGTGGATGAGATGCGTCAGCTATTCTTTTTTCCCTTTCTGTGTTAATCAGAGATACAAGCTGGAGTATTTCTGGGTGAACAAACTTCCCTGCAAAACAAAAGAAAGGGAAGGTTAATGAAAAATGCTCTCATTTTGCCATGTGTGAAAGGCTGGAATTAGAACAATAGCAGAGATGTCACTTTAGGCTCAGAATAAATGTCGAATTACTCTTTTAAAAAAGTGAATGCTCCTAATTCAATCCAACTATGGAGTAAGTGTAGCTACATCCCTTCTTCACAAAAAGCTTGTATTGCTCTATTAATGCACCCTGATACACCAAGATAAGGATACTATATATCGTACTACAGGAAACCACTCCAGTTACAGGTGCATTTCGGGTATATGCTGCAGGTTCTACTCAGACACCACCTCAATTTAAGTTACTGAATTCTGGTAGGGGAGCAAAGATGTCAGTTAGAAAATAAAGCATTATAAGCTTTGTTCACATCGTCTTTTTTTTCCCTTTGCTAATCAAAGTCTTACAGAGAGATTATTATTTCCCTGGGGAATCACCAAAGTATAAATGGGAGTTGTCAGGGACTCTGTTGGGTGACTGCTGGTCCTCATATCCCTAGAGTTTGTCGATCCCTACTTTTTTTCCCAGGACATGATGAGTCAGTTACAGTCTTCCTCTGGTGTTCAACCACCTTGCCAAAATGATAAAGATTATTATTTTACCTATCTCTGCTGTATTTTGCAAAGGATGAAAAGCAGTGGAAAGAATAAAAAGTAACACAGTTGCAACTTAATAATTTCACTGAGGTGGTTTTCACAGGAACCTTAGGCTGGTCACTCAGCTCATTTGGGGATAACAAATTCTACTTTACTGGTTCCTGAAACATTGACAGAGTACAAACAAGCTGCTGTCAGAGCACGGGTGAACACTGAAGATTCCTTTATGAAGACTGATGTTTCAGGGAGATCCTTACACACATGCAAGTGTCATGAAAGCTGAGCCTCTCTCTAAGGTAAAAAGTGATGTAAAAGGAATTTGGCAAAAATTAAATTCCGGTTTAATACCTACAGGTGAATGTCAGGTATGTTCACAATGAATCAAGGTTCCCCAGAAATAATAGGAGACTTGAGCAATGAGTAAAATAACTAGTTCTCACTTGCTCTGAATGTCTATCAGGGAAAAAAAAAAAAAAGGGAATTTATATATTTCATTTATGAAATTAATATTTCATTTTTGAAAGAGGAAAACAAAAAGTCCAAATATCATACCAGCAGTTGAATCAAAAAAATCCTGCAGTCTGCCAGGTGTCTTTTCCAATTCTTCATACTCAAATGCTTGCAGTATCATCTCACACTGATCCAACTGCTTTACAAATTTGGCCTCTGCAGTAGACTGGTTTTCATATTCCTGAAAAGATTTGCAGTTATAAGAAAATAATTTTGTTACCCTAAAACTGAACATTAAAATCTCTTTATATATCTAGAATTTTCTTCATTAGTACAAACCACTCCAGAAATATTCAGCACAATTACATCTTTCACTTTGTGGTCAGCAAACATTTGAAATATGTGCCAATTTTATATTAAATGCACTGGAATGTAAAATACAGTCTTTTGCATAATCTAACTCTAAATATACCAACTGTTTTGGCTGAATCAGGGATGATATGGAGGCAACTGTGCATGACATACAAGTTAAACAATAGGTTTGATTTAACTGTATTTTATGTAAAAAGATAATTTCAGGCCTGGCTAAGGCTATTAATTACCACAGTGTGTGCCTATGCACTATCACCACCTATTTTTAAGAACTATTTTGCACTTTTTTCATCACTTACTGTTTCTGTATGGAGTTGCTCTTTATATTTCCCCTGTCATTCCTGCCTAATCTTTTTGCTCTAATCTGTCTGAGCTGCTTATGTCCTTATGTCTCTCCTAGGAGATAGGGAGTGGTAAAGGGGTTTCCTCCCCTTCAGAATTTAAGTCCTTTAATCTGTCTGCTATATTTTCCCTCTCTACAATCATCTTCAGTATATATTTATGAATGATTCACATTTCTACTCAACTTTTAACAATTTTGCTGTCATTTGCTTCCAGTGATGGCTGCAGACAGGTTTGGCATTGCATTTTCTCTTTTCCAAATCTACTGTGTTGTATGAGATGTCTCATGAGCAGGTCTTCCTGACTTGCCTGACTTCCAGGTTACCTTGATCCATTGGCAGGTCTGATCCTGTTCATCATCCCCACCACCATTAATCACACCAAATCCCACACTGGGACGCATCTAAGCTCCCAGATCCACAGAACCTGTGGATCATAGCACTTCCACAGAGAGGAGCAACACAAGTGCAGGAAGAGGTTTGCCTACTGACCACAGAAGCTGGTATTCCTTTCTGCATCTTAAGACAACAACTGTGCTATGAGTGTCATTCACAGTGGAAAGACCCCAGCTTTGTAATTCCAGCACGATGATGCTCAGGTAAGTGTGACAGTCACTTTCTTGTCTTACATACTACTAGAAGCCTTTTCTTAGGCTTATTACTTTGCCTTTGAAGTCAGAAATCCAGATTTCAATAGCCATGATTGAGAGGTTTACTATTCTATTTCGATTTCAATGGTACTTTAAATTTTCAGTTACATATTCATCATAATTTTAATAATAAATTTCATTTCAGTGTTTTTATCTTGTTTTTCTCCATTCAACCTGAGCTTTGCCTCATTTTTAAATTGTTTAAGTACTACTTATTTTCTTAAATCTATTTATTTCTGCTCTATTTTTTTATAATCTCTTTTGCAGGGGGAGGGTCCCTCAAAGACAACAAACTCTTGACAGCACTACAAAGGAGAACTTCAAGAAAATAAGAAGTAGGACTGTTCACCTGTAAAAGTCAGTCTCACCTCCAACAATTACGTGGGAGTATCAATCTGTTGCCAACCTCTGTGCTATACACCCAATGTTATTCACACCTCAGCTCACATTGCCCTTAAGAAACATAAGCTATTACATGTGCAACTGTGCACAGTGCTGAAACAAACACTTACTGTTTCCTCCCCACAGGTGGTTAAGACTCTGAAATAACAGTGTACTTTGGCAAAACACAAACTGGTCTCTCCAACACCACAGGTCGTCTTTTAAAAGCCATTCCCATGCTTTTCCACTTGAGAATCAAAAAGCGGGACAGAGCTGAAACCTGCTGACTCATTTACTGTTTTCTCAAACATATTTGGGATTAAGTTATAAAGTGAAAATACATCTGAGGCATCTTTCTGCTGCCTCTCCCCTACACGACACTTGCCAAGTACCCACCAACACCATCCAAGGCAGCAGCTGAAAAGAGAAGAGAGACAGAGACAAGAGCAGGGCAGAGCAGGAAGGACTTGCTAATAGTGTCAAGAAATCTTGTACTGCTCAGCACTGTTCATCCATAACCACTTTCACTCAAAAAAAAAAATCATAGGGAAATTGTCTCTGGCTAGCTGAGAGCAGAGCAACACACCAAGTTATCAGAGGCTTCTGATTTTCTTTCTCTCTTTTTTTTTTCTTTTTAAGGGGGAACTAGTTGTTCCACTTAAAACAACACTAGAGGGACTACATGTGAATAGTAGATTTTTAGGGTAGCCACTCTGCCAGATGGGTTCCACTCATGCTAATGAACTGCAGACACAGTGCCAATAAATAATCCTGAAGACAGAAACAAAGACCAGATTATCAAAAGTGTGCATATATTAATTATGGTTAATGAGAATGATGAAAAGCTAACATGCTAAAGAACTGACTCCATACTGAATCAGCTCTTACAATGTCACTGGAGAAGACTGAGACCAGCAAAGAAAAAAGAAATAATTATACAGAACTAACCTTATCTGTCAAAACCTCATTTTCCTCAATTATAACAGTTTCTCAAGGGAGAAGGAACCAATGCTCCCTAAAAAAATACACACATATTATTTCCTATATCTGATGATGTTGGTTTACCCCCTTTACCTTAAAATATAGCTCTGAGAGCCCATTCCCACTGCCTGTTCAACCACACAACTACAGCAAGGCAAAAAACCCCAAAAATAACCCTAAAACAAAATAAACCTAAAACAAAACCACAAATAGGGTGTTGTAGCAAAAGTCAGAAATTGGATGCAAATATTTGGAATTTAAATATACTCTAAGTAGAAAAAATATGAATGTAAGATACAGATTCAGGTCGTAGAGTCCAAGAAACATGGAATGCTTGGACTAGAGTTTGTGGATACAATTTCCCCCATGTGACCATATGTCAGGAGGACATAAAGCACAGTAATTATAAACCTGAATTGTTTGGAAATAATCTAATCATCCCTCATTTGCAAGTATAAAAGATCTTATCAATTAACAGCATGGGTTAACATAAAAATGATTAAATCACCTTCAAACACAAAATATACAAATTTTTAAAGAACCCAAGACCAGAAATCTACAGTGTTTGTAGAAAAGTGTGGGGTTTTTGTCACATTTAAGTTTAAACATTAGTTTAGTAAATCATTAAGTTACTATAAAATATCTCGGTCTAATGGACTTTATTAGAAAGAAATGAAAGCCACAGAAATTACTTCCATAAAAAGCAGAAGATAAACCACAGCACCATCACCTTCCATTATTTTTTTTCCTGTATTAAAAGCTGCAAATGGCCAAAAGATATGGATGAAAGTGATAATATAATAAAAATCAGATTTATATCCAGAGGGCTAGATGTAGAGGACAAACCAAGCTGTACAAACCAAACCCTAGACAGGTTGATCTGGAACTCTGAGAGGCTAGGGGCATAAGATGTTAATTTTACCGAAGCCCAAGATTTCTCTTTGAACAGGACCCTAAAATGACCTTGACTCATACTGTTAAGCTTTATTTTCTAAGCAAATAAATCTCACTTTCTTGAGGTCAAAATAAGAGATGGCACAATTTCACAGGTACCTCGGAAGAAGAGAATGGGTCACCCTGAATTTCAACATAGGATTAAAATAATGCAAACTTACTTCCCAGAGTTCATAGATCTCTTTTCTGAGGTCCTCTGATAGAAGGTGGGTCAGTTGTTGCATAGCTGTCTGAAAAAAAAAATAAGCTATTTCCATTTATCTATTTTCTGAGCAACATTTTTAGCATTATCTTTTCTGACTAAGTATCTAGTTGTTACCAAGCTAGCAGAAACATCCACTACACAAGATATCAGTGTATTGTATTGGCATGAAGGTTTGGCTACAGCTCTGGCCAAGGCCAAGGGGGTAACATATTTAAGGGGAGGGGAAATCCCTGTGCAACTCCACCCAGGATGAGGAGTAAGAAGAGTGAGGAAGAAGGTATCTGTAGATACCAGGGTTAGTGAAGGAGAAGGAAGAGGTGCTTTAGATGCCAGAGCAGATTCCCCTGCAGCCCATGAGGAAGATCACAGTGAGGCAGCTGTCCCCATGCAGCCCTACAGAGGAGCAGAGGTCCACCTGCAGCCCCTGGAGGTCCATGATGGAGCAGATATCCACCTGGAGCCCATGGAGGATTCAAAGCAGGGGGATACCCAAAGGAGGCTGTGACCCTGTAGGAAGCCTCCACTGGAGTAGGTTCCTGGCAGAACTTGTGACTCCAGAAACATGTTCTGCACGCTCTTTGTGTTCTCCCAGTTATCAGTCTCATTTCATGCTGTCTCTACTGTTTGCCCAGTGACATGAAGGGCTGCTTCTAAAACAACCAACATCGCAGGCAAGACAAAGGTTTCATACCATGATTGTTTCTCAACTTCATATACAGAATATAGTGTCACAGTATGGTTCCAAATTGCTTGCCACCACTCAAGCATCAAGGTCTCATTCCTTCTCACCTGTTTCCAGCTCTGGAACTCATCAGATTTCAAGGTTAGGTGACTAAAATGACTTATCTGTCAAAAATTCCTTCTCCAAACAACACCCTTCCTCCTCCAAAAAAAAAAAAAACCCCAAAACTTCTTTGATTAATCACGTTCATTTTCCGCTGCCTTAGTGTTGGTGAGACTCACTGGTTAAAGTTACTGCACAAGGAGCCAGCTCAATGTCAGCTGTAAACAGAATAAAGGAGAACTCTGCAGTGGAAGCAGAGTATTGATAACTCACCTCAAGCCACCTCCTGAAGTGGCTACCCATGGTCTATTTTTACAACAAAGTATTTCAGAGTCATCCCAAATGTTTAAGGCTTTACTCTCCTTCTCACAAAGTCAACAGAAAGTCCTCACTGACTGAAATGGGAGCAGAAGGAGCTGCAAATACTTAAGAAAACTTCTTAAACATACCTAGGCATCGAAATATCTTTTTCCTTGCCTAAATTCAAATGAGACCAAAGTTGAAGGCTGACTCTCAGTGACACAACAACCTTTAGAGGCTTCCAGTTAAAAAGGTTTCTTCTGTTCAGTGTTTTGAAGCTCTTTGAAGAGTGTAACAAACACTCCAGTGATTCTTCATCACCCATAAAAGGGGCCCCCTTTTATGCTTATCTGGTTAAAACTAGGGGCTGGGGGGGCCATTACTAACTCTAGGAGTACACTCTTTGCTAAGAAAGTGGAAACGGAAGATCTAAGGTGCATTTGGCATTCTTGAAGTACTATCTTTACTGACTGTAATTTTGGTGTTTCTTTTTAAATATACTTCCTAGTGTGTTCTTACACTGAATGAAAAAAAGCCTCTGAAGAGTTTCTGAGGCATGACATTGCCCTCTAGCTGTGGCTACAGAAATGGTTTACATTTTCTTCAAATAATGCCACAAACTAACATTTTGATAAAAGTAGCAAAGAAATGCAAGGCCAAAAATAAAGTGACTCTAGGCATGCTGCACTCGAAGAATCATAACAACAAAAGAAATACCTGCATCTGAGGTTCTGTGCAGAAGGTTTAAATGAAATCTCTGTCAGCCTGGTGATCTGGCACCACACACACGATCTGACATGAACTGTCGTCATCCTACTCAGTGCACCTACTCCCTGCTCCTCACCTCTCAGTAACGCTGCTGAACATGACTAATTCAGGCTTACCAAAACTGCAGCTAGTTCAGCAATAAATGTCCAAGGTGAACATTATTTCAAAGATTATTCCATAACTTTGTACTTGGTAATGTTACAGGTAAAAAAATCTCAATGAGTTGAAAACTACTTGGCTGTGGCAGGCTTGTCCAATGCCAATGGCAGTATTATATTGCTTGGAGTGTTCCTTCACCACCACAGAACATTAAAACACACAGAATGCTCTGCAGCCTTGGCTTCACACCTTATGTTCATACCTCTTCTCTCCTGTGTTTCTCCTCTTTTGGGATATTATCTGCAGGAGCAATATCTCCAACAATGCATTCAGCCATATCATGAACCAAAGCTAATCGTATGCATCTGACAAGAAGGAGGGACAGAATAATTAGTTTTTCAGCATTTTAAATTGAAAACTTATCCAAAAGGCTAACAGACTGCAGAATTTATCCCCCTTCATATACTCTAAAGGTTGGTTGGAGCCTTTCTTAAACTTTATATAACATTTTTCACTTTTTTGTTAAGGGAAGTACTTTCCACCTAGACATGACTTTGATTTTTGATTTCTAATCCCTACTGCTTGTAAATGTAGATTTAAGTATAAACACACTGTGCACCAGAGCATAATATTCAAAAGCAATGTACTTAGTTTTTGTATACTTGGCTTTTGGAGATGTTGTGGTAATTAACTACATTATACACTTCACATTATTCCTGCGACAGGTGGAAGGTAATCTCATTGGAGCAATCCCAAATTCAGTATATAATCTGTCACTCACAGCTCTGCAGCTATGCAGCAGAATAGTCAAAAAGGCCTTCATGTCAGCTCCTAGAGCTTTCTCTGCTACCCTAGAGGACTTCTGTGGCTCCTTGCTGCTGCCGAGTTCTCCTTCAGTCTGTCAAAATTGACATGGTCTATGGCTCTGACATGGCTGTCTGTTGCTTGACACTGTTTTTACAAGGGTCTTCAGCCTGTTTATTTACTCCTTGAAAGATAACCAGCTTTGAGCATCTGCACTAAGGACTTGTCTCAATACTCACAGTTAAGCAATAAAGTTTTTAGCCCCTTTCAAATGACCAGGTAAACAGGACCCTCTCCAAATGATGGAGGAAAAAGAAGAGAAGAAAGGATTTCAAATTCCTTCAGTGTAATTTAAAATCTCTTACTCGGGACGACAACCTTTAGCATTTTGTTTGCAGCTCTCCCGCAACATTAACATATGGTCGTGAAAAGCAGAGGCAGTCTCACCTGTCCTTGTTAAGGCTCTTGTCTTCAGTCACCAAAGCCATCATCGCCATCCTGTACATGTGGTCGGAGACGCTCTCTGGCTCTGCCACGTTCCTGTACACCCATCCTGTCCGCGGTACTCTCTGCGCCCGTGCCACAGAACCACAGAATCAGTCAGGCTGCAAGAGGCCGCAGAGATCACCGAGTCCAGCCTCGGGGCGGATACCCCGTGGTGGCAGTACAGCGCCAGACCACGGCACTGGAAAGGTTAAACCCCTCGGTTTGCAGGCCCTCGTTTCAGAGACACCGGCAGAAATTCCGCCCCACCATGGCCTCACTCTCGAGAGCTCTGATGCTCGCAGCGAACACCGCCCCAAAGTCCAGCCCGGCCCCCGGGGCTGTCCCCGGCCGCAGGCGAAGGCCGGGACCCGGCGGCACCCGCTGCCAGCCCGGGCCCTGCCGAGGGAACCCGGCTCCGGCCCCCGGCCCCTGCCCCGCTGCCAGCCCCGGCCCTGCCGAGGGAACCCGGCTCCGGCCCCCGGCCCCTGCCCCGCGCCCACCTTGAGCTGCCCGAGCAGCCGCAGGAAGGGCAGCAGCCCGAGCCCGCCGCCCGCCGCCATCGGCCGCGGCTCCGCCTCCTCCTGCCGGGACGCGTCCGCAGCGGGGACCGGGCTCAGGCGTGTGGGGAAAGTGTCAGTGGCGGAACCGCGTCCCCAAAGCTCTGGCTCCTCCGCGTTCATTAACAACAAAAAGGAACGACAGCGGTTGCGACCGCAACGAAAAGAGCGGTAAAAGACGCCCGGCTACTCCCGGGCATGAGCGCTGCGGAGCGGGGAAGGGAAGGTGGCAGGCGTGTCCTTTCCTCTCTTCCGCTGGGTCCAGCAGGGAGGAGCCAAAGGCAGCCTCGAAGGTGGGAATAGCTTGTACTTCTGTCAAAACTGAGCATCTCGGTGACCTTTACCGTGCAAAAAAAAAAAAAAAAAAACCACCAAAAACAAATAAAACCAAAAACCAAAAACCAAACCCAAAAAACCAAACAAAAAACAACAACGACCAAAACCCCCCCCCCCCAAAAAAAAAAAAACAAAACCAAAAAAACACCACCAAAAAAACCCCCCAAAACAACCCCGCAAACTCATTTATTGTTCGAGAAGAATGAATAGTTATCAGAGGTGCTGATGAGTTTTTAATTACTCTGTGGAATCCCGGCATCTGGCTACAAGCACATACGTCACTTTTATGAGTTGAAAAAATAACACGGTGACTTACCTGACAGTTGGTGGATTTTCAAAATACATTGCATTTCTTTGCTACTTTTATCTTGCCAACTGAAATAGCGGATAGTGGTTTCAATGTGGTGATGAAATAGTTTCAGGAAAGAACATCTGCAGTTTTGCCAGCTATCAATAGATGGGAGAGTATTTTACTTTCGTTTGTGCAAATATTTAAACTCTTAAATTAATAATAAAGCCCAGACAACATTTTAGTGACTATTTTAAGGGTGTTTTCCCACAATAAAAAACAATAAGGACCAGGAAAGTCATGACCTTTACATCTGTGTACACAATCATAGATGCGTTGGGTGTTGCAGTACAGCTTTCCTGGTTGAAGTGAATCATGCATCTGTTGCAGATTTCTCTTGACAGCTCTTGAAACCGTCCATAATAATAATTTCATACTTTGTGCAGGCTGTCTGCCTTCCATGTGAGTAATTTGTTTCATAATGTCCTCTTTGGACCTCCTTTAGAATGAATACTTAAGCGATAATCATGAGGCTGGACTCACAGGCATTGGCCTTGGTGTAATTTTTTGTAATATTTGTCAGTTTTGTAGCATTTATATGTATATAATTCCTCTGCATGAATTTTGTGTGCTGGTTTTGCATATTGCTTATTGACACTGGTTTTCTACCCAATTGTTCTTCTTTTACAGTACTTAGAGGTAACATTTATATGCTTTTCCAAGTACCTATCAAATGCATCATGTGTAGTGTTAAATGCATGGACTCTCAGTAGGCTGGAGGACCCCAGCATAGTACAAATATTAGCTCTGCCAAGATTTTACTCCTGTGTAAGTAGCCTGAAAACAGAAACAAATCAGGTCCATACAATTTTAAGCAGCTTTTTTATGTAATTCGGAAACTTCAGCAAGGATTAGCAAAGTCTCCCTACAGGATATTAAGGTAGTGCTGAGGCTTAAGCCTCAATCTTTCATCAGTCTCAGCTGGCTTTCTTCTCCATCTTTTGCCAGAACAGATGGCAATTTCAAAAAAGAAATCCCAAATAAGCTGGTTACCGCAGAGTAGTTATGATTTATAAGCTGGAGATGGCGCTCTCTGCCCACAGATTTCTGCTTCAACCGCATTTGCTGCTACCCAATGCCAGACTGAAATTGTGCTTCCATTCCTTTAAGAAATAGCGCTAGGTGAGAGGAGTTGCTGTGCACACTTGGTGCAGTAACGTGAAAATCACCTCCCTAAATGCCAGGTGGCTGGGAGCAGACCCGGTAATTACTCCTAAGGTGGTTTATATAACATAGCACCAATGATAACACGCTGGATTCTGAAAACCCTTATGTGTTCTGCCAACATGGGCACAGTAAAACTTGTCTTGGCAAAATATCTTCAGGAAAAGTAATTAATTGATGGGAATCATTCATTACCCTCTGACAGGAAAAGAAAAAAAAAAAGAAAAGAAAATATTGTGTGGTTCAGAGGAGAGAGAAAAATGGTTGTGTATCACAGACTCATCAGGAAGAAATAGCAGCCTTGATGCCCTTCCCAATAACAAAACGATTGATGAGCACCTGCCAGACACTGTAAATGGTCATTTTAGCTCTCCAGACTGTGATATCTTCCTTTGTCTGAGGCAATCTTAGCAAGTATAAAGAGTTAACTAGTGAAAATCTGTTGCAAGAATTCTTCAGTAAGGGTACAGAAGTGCAGACCTCTAGGGTGAGAGTACATGTGTGCCATGTGGCTCCCTTCACTCTGCCATGCACCGCACAATGCTGGACTGTGTGTCTTGTCCCCAGGGACCCTCACTCTCCCCTGTGTGGGCTGTCAAAGCTGGTGAGAGGCACCTGGGAGAGGTACAGTGCACTGATATCTGTGCCAAGGGCTGGACATGTCCTGCTGAGACTTCATAGAATCACAGAATGGTTTGGGTTGGAAAAGGCCTTAAAGATCATCTAGTTCCACCCCACTGCCATGGGTGGGGACTCAGGACTCCTTCCATTTTAGCAGTTTTCTCAAAGCCCCATCCAACCTGGCCTGGAACACTTGCAGGGATGGGACATCCCCAGCTTCTCTGGGCAACCTGTTCCAGTGTCTCACCACACTCACAGGAGAGCATTTCTTCCTAATAGCTAATCTAAACATAGTCTCTTTCAGTTTCAAGCCTTTCCATCTTGCCCTGTCACTACGTGTCCTTGTAGAACATCCCTCTCCGTATCAGAAGACTGAGGAGAATGTACACTTATGGTGGCATTCCAGAAGTCAGCAATAACTGTCCAGTGTAGCTAACCAGTGGCATCACTACCTGAAAGAAAAATGTTCTTGCTGCTGTTGCATAACATCATGAGCTTTCTGTGATTCACAAGAGATTTTATATCAGAACCTGTAGGATTAGCCTATCTAAACCTTCAAAATGAAAAAAAGTTGTTTTATCTTATATGTGTAATGGATCTGCAGGGCCAAGAGTAGAACTTTAGACTAGCGCATTTTGGGGGGAAAAAAGGTAAATTTCAGAGCAAATCAGTCTTACATGAGCAGAACATTTCTAATGTAAAAAGGCAGCTGAATTAGAGGATTAGGTCACACTGCCTGATTAACATCATTTGATCTTTTGCTATTGAAAAGCCACTGGTCTTCTCAGAGAATGGAAGCATTCAAACTTTAAATGACACCACAAGCCTGGCTTAGAAAAAAAACCTGCTAAACTGAAAACAACTTGTCTTGCTTCAGTAATTGTTGGTTTGTCTCTGCTGTAGGGGGATGCATCCAAATCAGGATTTAGAAATCCCTCACATTTTGCTATAACAAAGAAGGACTGGAAAACTGAATGAGGCCATCTTAGGCATTATGTGGGAGAGGCTCACAGCATGTGAATCTTGCCTTGCTTTGCCATATCATATTTATTTCTTATTTAAAGGTGGGAGACAGATATTCAAATATCTGTTTGATGTTTGTTTTCTTTATTACATCTTCCCTGTTGGTTTTTACCTTTTTAATTGTGCTGGGGTAGCAGGTAAAAAAAACCCAAAAACAACAACAAAAAAAACCCCACAAAAAACCACAAAAAAAAAACCCAAACAAACAAAAAACAAAAGAAGCTAGCTCACTTTGGCCCACAGAGACCACTTAGAATCTGAGAGGTACCTGCTGATGACATGTGATAAGAGAGCAGGAGAGAGAGTTCTGGTTACAATTTTTATTGTTTTTAAAACAGAATTTCTTTTAACTTCTTTTAACTAAGGAACATGTTTAAACCGAGAAGCTTTCCTTAAAATTATACCTCTTTCTTGTGAGCCTCAGTAAAATTGTAACAGATCAGCCTAGGTCTTCTAAATTTTTCTGAGTTAAGGCAAGAATGAGGGAACCATTCTGTGATATAATTAAGCCTTTTGCCACTGGAAACACCAAGAACAAGAATAGATCCAATGTAAAAAAAAAATCCTCTGGCTACCTCTCGTATCTTTTCTGTTAAAAAGCTTATACTGTTTTCACTTAATTGTTCTTAAGTGAGTTTTGAAGGAATTTTAACAATCACCTGCCACTGTCAGTGCTTAGTAAACAGCAAGCAGACAGAAATCAAAGAATTTATTTCCTGTCTCTAATGATCTGATGATCAGTTTGCTCAAAGGATTTTTTTGTGCTTTTTGTAAAGTACTAACCGGGATTCACAAGCAGTGTATTTTTATTATTTTAAAAAATGCTCATTTAATCATAATCATATTATTTTCCATCCTAATGTTATTTCAGTTCCTAGAGATGGAGAAAAGCAGTATTTTAGGATACATAAAAGCTGTGAATATTCTTGTTATTCCTCCAGTCATGCTTTTAAGCATTGCACATTCATATAATGAGCACACAGATCCTGCTCAGACTCTTGCTTTTCAGCCATCTCCCAAATGTCAGCCAAGTCAGACCCTGCTGAGCTTCCAAAATCAGATGTGATCAGACATGTAACAATGTAAAGAAAAATAAACCCTGAAAGGCACTCTGAATTATAATGTACATTTTTTTTCCCTGACATGCAAGAAAGAACAAAATGGAAGTTTTATCACAAGTCTGCTTCCTTTTGAGTGCCCCCACCCTCCCTTATTACTGTGAGCAATGTTTTCTCAAAATAAAGGCACACTGATTTGTTTGTTATTTTAGGCTCTGAGAAGCAGGTCAGACTGGAACCCTGTCCAAATATATGCCTCTAGTCCCATTAAGGACCTATGAAAGTACTTATCTCCGTCTGCTGCACACCAGTGCATTGTCTTCCAGAGAGAGCTCCTGACACTGCCCAGCTCTGTCCATCACTTTATGGCGGGGCGTGCTATTGCAGCCCGGCACAACCTGAAGCTGCTGCACTTCTGTTGGTTCTCACACTGGGATAGATGCCCGTAATCAGCTGCCTTAGCTTCCTGCCGCCTTCTTACACTGCTCAGCTATTATTTTGACCTCTGCTGACAGGGCTTTGGAGCCTCCCTTCCCCTCTGTCACTCTGCCTGGCAGCCGCAGCTGAGCAGCCTGATTTGTGCCCTGCACAAAGAGTTGGGGTTAGAATTAAGGGTTAGGGTTGTGGTTTAGGGTTTGGATTAGAGTCAGGGTTAAGGTTAGGGTTGGGGTTTAGGTTTAGTGTTAGGGTTCGGGGGAGCAGAGGAAAAGCCCTGAGGCCACAGAGCTTCGCTGCATGGGTTTCAAGGGGTCTTCTAAGGGCAGAGTTGCTGGCCACTGATGGGGGTGCTACTGCCTCATCTCTCATGCGACCAATACTGCTGCTACACTAATAAAAAAACTCTGCTTTTCTCTTTTCATCCAAATATTTGAGCCCTTCACACATTGCTGAACAAAACACACCAGCCTTAGGCATGCTCTTTCTGATCCAAGGGAGCCTTTTGCATGGGCCTCTGCTTTCTAACCTGTGATTGACTTTAATTATCCATTATTTTGCCTTCCTCCCTGTGAGCCTCTTGCTGAATGCATTGTGCCACCCAGCATATTAGTCAATCATCAGAGCTTACAGAGCTCTGTACTTCACATCTTGGCTTCGGTGTCATTCATGTGCACTGAGTGGAGACAGCAACCACTTTTAAGAAGCTGGGTAGATTTAAGCATGCTTGGGCCTGTCTTTCCCTGTAGTAAATAGCTTCGCTGACATTTAACTGCACATGGCTTGATGTTAGGTCAAACAAAAATGTCACACTATAATCACTTTTTAAATAGCTGTTTCCGGCTCAGTTAGTACTGTATAGTTCCAGAAGAGAAAGCACTTACAAGCTGACAGGCAGAAAGGGGAACCGTCTGTATAGGATGTTTGCCTAATCCCATCCCTGCCCTTGCCTGTCAGGCTTGGAGGCTTTGTTTGTATATAAAAAAAAATTGTGTATACAATTTAATGCCACTGTACTTTTCAGCTGGGCAGACTTTAAAGAAAACTCAAAAATAAGTTCTGGTGAGAACTCACAGGTTTGATGTACCTGTGAGGGGATTGGGTGGCCCAGGGGGCACCTAGCTGTCAGCAGTTTTGGGCCTGATACTGTGTAGTGAGGCACTATGCTGCTGAGATTCCATTGCTGCGAGAAGGCATGTATGTAAAATCCTAATAATCTCTGACAGCAGAAAATGTGAGGGTTTTCATATTCCCTGATACCACTCCTTAAATTTGTTTCTGTGTCTGAGCCAGCCTGTGGAGGACATGGACCATGGAGAAGTCCTGCCAATCCATGCTTCTTCTGTCATATGCCTCAGTTTGTGTATTACAGTCTCCATCTAGAATCACAGAATGATTTGGGTTGGAAAAGACTTTGATATGGTTTCACTGAGACTCTGGCATCCTGCCCTACCCTAAGGAGGAACTGGAATCCCCATGGGGCACAGCAATGGCTTGCCAGAGAGCACAGCAGTATTCCTCATGTCCCCCATTAGCACAGACAGCTCTGGTCAGAGCACCCTGTGATGAGGCTGAAGTGTTTATGTCTTTACCCTCCACCCCAAAAATGGCTGAAGGAAATACTTGCATCCCACCATTCAGACCCACTGTTCCAAAATCATCTACATGTGCAATGCTGCCCACCTGCAGTTTTATCTTTGCCCCACAAGCTCTCCTGGGAATTATCACCAGTTTCTTTTGTGGCAAGGGACAGCTGTAATCAGAAGGTGGATTGGTGGATTGTGAAGCACTTGCAGAAGGCAACACATAAGAGATGTACAAAGACGAATAAGAGTGCATGATCTTTTGGAAGAACAGAAACTCATGAGGGAATGAAGCAGTTTGTCAGCAGCAGTTTAGCAGGAAGGAGGAAGTCAGTCTTTCTTTGCTTCCACTGTAGCCTTTTTAATCTAATTTGATCTCTGGCTCTACTATTTCTAGAGTGGCAGTCTGAGAAGGTGCTATAGATGTGGCTAGATGTCACCATGAGAACTGAGCGCAAGCCTTGAACACCCCTAGCTGTGGCTTCACAGAGGATGCTGACCCCTGCTTGTAGGTCTGTTGTAAGTCATTTCCTTTCCTGATTAGGTCAGAACAGTGGCACCAACCTGAGTGTGTCAACATAGGGATTTCCTGCTATGTTGATTTTCCTCTCTCCCCAAACAAGCTGTATGCTGTACTTTTTAAATTAAAAAGCAAATTTATTCCTGTAGGACATCTATTTCCTAGCTGCATTTAGACAGTGGGCAGTAAATCTTAAACACATTCCTCATTTCACATTATAGTTACAGCAGCTGGTTGCTACTGTCTGATCCCATGATAATGAACATGATAGAACAACGAATCTCTTCCACATTCAGGCTGTGGAAGGTAAGCTTTTATCAAATACAGTTGCAAACTATGGGGTACTATGAAGGGAGTGTTGGGTAAAATACTACAGACTCCAAGAGGTAGGAAAAGTTAACTTTTCTTTACAACCATACAATATTCCTTAACCCAGATGTGACTTTTGTCACACCTCAAATTTGTATCAGCAGCCCTTTTTCTTATAGGCACAATGTGCTGGGAATGACTGTGCCTTTGCTCAACCGCCAGTGTGAGGGTGACTGGTTTCCATGGCATGCAAGCTGTGGGGAGTCACTCTGGGGCTTTTGGAGAGTTCTTTCTGGCCAGGAGATGGGCAAGGAAGAATCAGAGTGATGGAATATATACAGTGCACAGTAATTTTAGTAGGAATGATGACATATTCGAAGTCTAGCCACTTGTCCCTGTTTAACACTCTTTGCCAGTACAAAGAATGAAATGGAACTAGAGGAGCCAGGAGTGAGTGAGCATTCCTGAGAAAGTACAAGTAATGGCATGCACTGAAAAACAAATACTGTGATTTGGGATCTTACACAGATTCACTAGCCAGGGAAAAGGAAAGGCCCCGCTGATGATTGGGATAGAAACTTTCTAAATATGAGTTTACATCCTTGGGTTGTTGAGTTCTTCCTCGTAAAACACACAGAGCAGAGTAGGGGTGAGCAATGGTAATTTTGTTATCAGTTACATGTGAGATCATGTGTGTCGTGATAAACCATCAATTAAATGCAATGTTTAAAGATGTAAGCTACCACCTTTTGTTTTGTCTACTCATCATCAATAAAAATAATTTTTAATAATAATAATAATAATAATAATAATAATAATAATAATAATAATAATAATAATAATAATAATAACAACTTAGAGAATAGGGCAGAGAATATTTTTTAGTCTTACAACATTTAAAATACATTCAGGCATTCAGCTGAAAGACATCTCCTAGGAAATCAAAATTTAATAAGTAAATATTATATAAACATTCGCAATTATCTCTTTGAGGTTTTTTTCCCTTGTTAAAAATACTTAGCTTCCTTTTTTATTGTACATCACATTCACAGTTTGCAGTTGTAAGTGATTAGTAGCACATTCTTGCAACATCACAAATCATTCTTTTTAGTGAAGATCACAGAATGACAGAATGGTTGAGGCTGGAAGGGACCTCTGCAGATCATCTGGTCCAACTGCCCTGCCCAAGCTGGGTCAGCGAGGACAGGTGATCCGGGACCATGTCCATACCACTTCTGACTGTCTCCAAGGATGAAGACTCTACAACCTCTATTGGTCATCTTCAGATGACAAAATATTATCCTTTTGTGCCAGCCTAAAAAGGAGAGGAACTTCCCATCAGCAGCTGTTTAAGTGAAAAGAAAAGGACACACTAACATGAGAATTAAAAAGATGTTAACATTTCCAGGTTTTCCTTTGCTGACTCCACAATCTTTAGTTATATGAAAAATTTACACAAGGATTTTATTAAGTGACTCTTTACCCACAACTTTAGTGTTTCTTTGAAAATGGATCATAAATCCCCAAAGATTTTTGAAGCTAGAACGTGCAGCCATATGCCTTCAAAGTTCCCATGGATTTTTCAGTATTACAAATCATCTTCTGAGGTACCACAGCTTTTCATATCCTTTGTTTTTCATATGGGAAATCTAATACAGCAATATTAACCTGAATTTCTTTTTGCAGAAAAATAGTGATTTTAACTTACCTACCTTTTAAATCATGTTTCTTTAGATTAGTCAACTATTTAGAGCATTTCTTTTTTGTTTTGTTTTGGTTGGTTGATTTGTTTTGTTTTTCTGAGTGTTTTTTTGGTTTGTTTTTGTTTTTGGAGAAAGACTTCTTTTGGACACTTGATTTTGAATATATTTTATGTTTTAATGCAAATTTTTCATCAGTTTGTGGGTTGTGTGGACATATCTGAACAGAAGACTCACTTTTTTATGAAGTGGGTATCTCAGTTTGGCTTTCTGGCCAAGTGCATTGACAGACACCATCCGTACACGCCTTCCCAGGTGGAGTAGTGTATCTGCTCTGTGAGAATTGAGTATTTTGGTTTTTATTGTTTTGCCAAGAGTAAAATGACTGAATGTTTTCACAAGCAGAGGAGTGAGATACCTGCCAGAGGGCTCTCAGAGTGTGAGAGTAGCACAGCACACATACAAAGACTGAATAAAGCATTTCAAGACTGCTGGAAGTTGCACCCCTGTGCAAGGCACCCTGACAAACTGCTGTGCAAAAGTGTTCCAGGGCACTGACAGGTCAGTGCAGCGACATTAGGAGGATGACAGCCATGCTGGAATGATGATTCCACAAGAAAAATACTCCCTGCTTTTTGACTGTTCAGTGTGTCATTCAAATTAATGACACAAAAAAAGTGCATTATGAAATTGTTGAGGCAAAATTTGTGATTGTCTTGGATAAGGTATCTGGCTGAACTTTGTAAGCTGGTAAACCTGTAAACTGAGCAATTCACTATTTGCAACAAAAGCTACCCCAATAAAACATTTGTCTGATGGCTTCTTTGGATTATTTTTCTTTTGTTGTTTGGTTTTGTTTTGTTTTGGTTTGGTTTTTTGTTAAAATGTTTGATTTTTACAGAGTGGAGCTTGTCAGTAAGATTCTGGGTCTCTCAAAGTTCTGTATTTTCTTTTTCTGTATGAGCATTTCAATAAAACCAAATATGACAACTTAAAGACATGCAGATGGCTTTTGAGCTGGATAGAACTGGTTGTCTAAACTAACTGGTAGAAAGGGGAGTCTTGCACTTGGTTGACTGAAATTTGGCTCTGTTAATTTATTAATGACTTTTTCCTCAGCGTTTGTTCATATCTTAAAGGTTTTTATCTTTCCTGATATGGATCATGATTCTACTAATGGTAAGCATTTTTTTTTTTTTTTGAAAGGATAGGTATAAATCCCCCTCAAATACCCAATTTCATAAATATATATATATATATATATATATATATATATATATATATTTATACTGGAATGTGTCAATTATTCATCACTGTTACTTGACTTTCTCTGGTGGACATTTTAAAAATAATAAGAATGTGCAGAAAGGTGAAAGAGAAATTCTTCCTTTCTCACAAAGCCACAAAACTTATTTTCCATGATTGAAAAGTTGTTTGATTTCTTTTTTATTTCTGTTTTTTCTTCAATTCTTTTTCTTTTCAATTTTGTTTTTTCAATTTCCCGTTCCCTCATAACTTAGCTCCTGGCAGCTATGCTACAAGGTTAAGTAGTCTACGTAGATATTAATCTGAAATAAAAAAATGTTTTGCTCAACAAAAGCTGCAAGGCTCCGTTTGTTGGCAGAGGAAAAAGCGTTGGTCTCGCCCTTCCCTGTTCTTGCTAAGGAATGTTTTAATGTCCAAATTAGAAGACTAAAGTACTATCAAGTAATAATATTTCAGGTAATTGAATTTGGGATTTGTGAGGTTTTTTGTGGTCATTGCTTGGTAATTAAGGGCTGGTCTTAGATTTTAACTTCTCATTTTTGAAATATGAGCTCCTTTCTTTTAGACAGATTAATCGGACATTTTGTGGCTGATGGCCAAGATGCTCAATTACAGATTTAGATATAAAGTTACAGCTCCATTTCGTGCAACTTTTTGCTTTGAATTTGTGACTTACCACACGCACATTAAAAGGGAAGACCAACAGTGAGCAGCTGCCACACGATCCCCTGTTTCACTTGCGAGCGGCGAAGTGCTCGCACGGCACTGTGCATCATCCCTGCGGGAAGCCCATTCCTGAGCAGGGAGTCCTTGGACCCAGCAAAATGTTTTGTTCGCCTCTGAAAGCAGCTGTGAGCAACAGGCTGTACTGTACCAAATACAGTTTGTTGGCATTGGCTTGAACTTTATTCTGCTGGGTTTTTTTCCCCTCTTTTCTTTGAAACATTGCAGTAAACCTTTCTGTTGGCTTCTTGGCTGCAGAATACCTGGGGAAAAAAATAAAAAAAATGAGAACTTTTGTGACCTACAAAACATGGAAATGGGAGTTTTAATGAGTGGTTGGAAGTGGTGCCCCCAAAATCTTGTTTGCAGGTGTTTTTGGCCACCCAGCAGAGCACAGAAAATGCCAGTCATATTGTATGTGAGAAACACAGCTGAGAACCAGGCTGGACAACACTCTAAGCTTCTCTTAAACAGCTTTCTGGCCAAAAAATATTTTGCTAAAGAGGTCATGAGTATCTTTTAATGCTATATATTTTCATGACCTGAACTTTTCATAACAAGAAAATACAAATGTGTCACTTTTAAAATGCACTAATTGGAAATCATTTGCAAATAAGCAAACTTGTCAAAAATAGCCTACCAAAATAATTATGAAAAGCACTTTTATTTAGAGAATTATATTTACTGCTCCAGTATCAGATATTCTCAAAAACATGTTGTAAAAAATGATCCCATGCCAAAATCTTTGGGATTCTTCCAGTCCCACTGGAGTTGTATGAGTTTAATTCAGTGCTGTTCTATTATCATAATAAATGTATTTTTGACAAGTTAAATAAAATATTTAAATGTTTTATCCAAAGTATTTTGATAAATATGTATATTCTTTATCTAATGCATTTAATGTATTTTGCTTTCTTCATAGGATGCCTCTGTTTAAATTTCTTCCTCATTCAGTCCTTAAAACCTTTTTATGTTCAGGACAGGATGGACAATGCAAGCATGTGCTATCAATTGCTTGTTATACCGAGTGTGAGTACTGGGAAAAATACTTTTCTTCAAATCAACAGAGCAATCTAGACAAATCAGTCATTTGTTTTCATTTTTTATATTAAAATAGGAATACCAAGTCACAAACTATCATTCAAAATTTAAATAAATCTTTCTGAAAATATTTTTTCTTAATTTTAGTTACATTTTTTTTCCAAAATTCTTTTCAAATTTAACATAAATTCTTGCATTTTTTTCAACCTGCCTCTCCTTCTACTGACAGATAAACTACATAGATAAAAAAATGTACTTGTTCCAAAGGTACTACTTGAATATTGGATAAGTATCTGTTGCTTAAACAACAGCAATGGTTAAAATTACAATAAATTTATCTTCTAGTCCTATGAAAGAAAACATTATCTTTTTAAAGAATTATATATATATATGTTCTGCTGTTTGCTTTTGAATCACCCATGGCTGCTGCTTGATCACAAATTTGAATTATGGAGACAATCTTCCAGGCCCTGCTGGTAATTAATCACTGTAACTTGTGTGTGCCTTTGTGAATCCAGCAGTGTGGCTGCAGATAAACAACTAATTAGCACTTTTGTACAAGTGAAATGGATTTCCATTTACTGCTATCTCCCCCTCCCCCCTCTTCTCCACATGCATTTTTCTTAGGCATGAGGGATGCCTCATGGCTTACCAAACCAGATAGTCTTGTCTTTCTCCCTTTCTCTCTCCACCATTCAGCAAGGGTTTAATCCAAGCCAGCCTGCTGAGCTGCTGTGCCTGCCCTCACGCTGCTGGTGGGAGAAGCCTTTTGAAGGAAAGAATGAGCATTTTGGGTAAAACAAGAAAATGTAAAAAGCATTTGGGCAAGAACAGTGGTAGTAGTTTATAATCAGATGTAGCACTGCCAGAGAGCTGTACTGTGAAGAGGATCTAGAATTATCCCAGGTCCCTAGATTAGCTCAGGACTAAAGGGAAAAAAATGTGACCAGCAGTATTTAGTGTATATGGGCACAAACTAGGAAATACAGAGGAATCTGTAACACGGTGTATTACAAGCAGCATAGAGGTGCAAACTAGTCCTGTGACCTGCTTATCTGCAGAAAGCTGGGAATGGATCCAGGTACTTTGATCCTCTGAGAAAGGAGGGAATGCAGCATCATGTACAGCTAATTTGGTAGAGTTCAGCTAGAGTACATCTCCAGCCCTAACAGAGGCCAGATGGCATGACCCCATGCTGCGCTGTCCGCCTGCCCAAAGCACAGCACTTCCCTTTGGCAGACAACTGCCTTTCCATCATGTGGGATTTCTGTCTTCAGAGCTGCTTTAAGAAAAACAAAATGCCTTGCACTTCTTTTGCTCCAAAGAGGGACCCACCTCATGAGCACAGTAGTCCTCTGTTTCCACCAATGTATTTGGAAATCTTTACAGCATTCCACTAGAGCCAATGCAACTTTGATGCTTTATTTCTCAGAGGCAGACCAAGTATGGAACATATTACCTTGCTGGGAAAAGTCTGCCTTGGATTATTGCTTTGGCACTTTCCAAGTGGCCTTCTCATTCTGTATCCCAAAGTGTCTCATAAGGTAATAAATTGCATTACCCACAACCAGTATGACCTCAGTAAGATCAACCTATGGCCAAGAATAGCTCCATGTTGCTGTCAGTTAATTAGTGGTGGTATTCATTAACTGAGGAAGTGAGAGCCAGGAAGCAACCCTTTACTCTTTGTGGCCAGTGTCACAGCATGGGACAATAGCCATCTAACCAGCCACCATCAGCTGGCTGAAGGGAGGTTAGATATTAACAAGGAGTTTGTTCCTCTGGCCCATGGGAGAGACATGGCACAAACAGAGTCACCCTTGCATGCACACCCCATCCATGTTCACATTTGGGGTTGTCATTCCACCTTCCTGCAAGCAAGGCCTGAGCTGCCATTGCCTTAAACTGTGCACTGCTCTGACCTTAAACCTTAACCCTGTGTAATCTGATGGGGCTGGCTTCCCAATCCTGCCGACTGGTGCCCTCTAAATTCAGGTTAAAACTTGTTCCTCTGATGCACAGAGACTGGTGTATCTGATCATGCACAGCACACTTATATAGAATTAGGGGAACACAGTTAGGTTGCTTCCTGCTTCTCTTTAGCCATCCAGGGTACCTTTCTGGGAATAAGGATCAAAGAGTCCATATTTGGACATGGAGTGAAAAAGGCATCTCTGCTTCTGCACCCTGGTGTGGTTAGTGCCCAACTTTGATTCTTGCAAGCCCAAGTGCTAAATTGAGGCACAAGCCCATGGAGAGCTGGAGGAGCAGAACACAGCTCCTTGTGCTCCAGAGGGAAAGATCGAAACTGCCCTGCAAGCTGGAAATGCTGGTGTGGATGCTGCTGGCAGCATGCAGAGAGGCTGATGCCGCTCACAGTCGCCCCGACAAGGGCACAAACAGTGCCCAGCCCTGCCCGTCTCACTGAAGGCATCCTTCCCCTGCAAACAGAGCTGGAGGTGAGGCATTAGGGGGATTTTGATCCACATGAAAGGCAGGCAGAGAGCACTGCAGGAATGTGTATGAGCCTGAATGCATCTGTAGTCTCAAGATCTCACAGCTATATGATGGGCTTCTCCCTGAATGTTGGCATTCTTGGTCTTTCTGCTCCTTCACAGACACCTCTCTGACAGCCTACAGAGCTCTTTGGTATCACTCCTTATTCCATTCAGAGTTCATCCACCTCTCTTAACCCCCTTTACTCTGTCAGCAACCTTCCTCACCCTCCCACAGACAACAGACATCTAGTTCCCCCTTAGAACTTTTTTTTTTTTAACATATGAAAAATTCCTGCTTGTTTTTCCCTCTCCTCCTCTGCTCTGCTCCACACCACATATTCTGGAAGTCACCTTCAGACCACACTGGAGTGTTACCTCTATTGCCCAGGGCTAGGATCATGTTACAGCTTTCCTCTTCTCACTAAAGATGTGTGCTCTGATTTGAACTTCACCAAAGTTCAGGGATGTTTGGAATCTGGACTTCTGGCTTGAACCCCTCTCAGTGCCTCGTGTCAGCATCTAGGAGTTGACAGAAGTTGTTTGCAGCTGAGGCAGCCAGATCTACAAGATGCAAATGACCAGGAATAAAAGAAAGAAACTCTAGCCCTCTAATTGAAGCTGGCCCCATGAGGAATTGCCTGTCCCCCGGAAACATACCAACATATCTTTCTTCTCACACAAGCCACAGGTCAGGCAGTGCTCACCTGGCTACTGGATATCTCAACAAGCAAGGAGATTCCACGAGTCTAGGGTCACACATCCTGGCCTGGATGCTACACACCTTCATATTCTTGCTTTCCTTTTAAGGGATTGGGCTAGGAGGAGTGATGGGAAAGATCTTTGCAGATGGATAATTCCATTTGGCACACGGCTGTTTTCCCTTTGCAATGGCTTTAGGGGAGAAGAGGCAATGGACAGAACAAGTGGGTTTCTTGCTTTTTATTTATTTTACTAGAGGAGGCTTGGCCAGCTTAGCTTTGACTCTATAACAGACTCGATGTGCAAAGGATGGTGGGGAGAAGATGAGACTTGTTTCAAAGCCCTTTTCAAAGTGTATTTCTCTGCTGGCGCCTCATCTCAGCAGCGTGGCACCCATGGGGTTATGCCTGCTGCTGCTGGGGGATGTGAGGGAGGCATTCCAAGCCTGTGCTCTCCACATGCTCTCAGCTTGCCCCTCAGGGAGGGGATCTTACAGCACCTGCCAGGTGTCTGTGCAAGCCCAGGGGACCCTGCCCAGTGTCAAAACAAGCAGGGATGTCATTTTCTCTTCTTCTGCCTACAGGAACCGAAAATTTCCTTCCTGCCCTTTCCTCCTGGCAGAAAATAGGCAGTTGAGAGACAGGCCAGAGAGGCCAGAGTGGATAGTGGCCCACATACTCCCGGGATAGGAGGGAGCTGTTGCAGCCCAGGCTATTTTTAACCTGTTTTTGTTGCTCACTGGCAGTCGCGTCTCTCATTGCTTTCTTCCTTCTCTGTGTCTCTGTGTGTCTTTGCAGATCCTTCCTGCTACTCTGAGATGCGTGAACTATATATGGCCTGGGAAATCAGCAGCAGGCAGTATTTTTAAACCAGGCCTCCGCTTTGCAGGCTGCTGTGACGCAGTTCATCCGACTTTGCGAGTTTCTCATGGGAATGCAGGGTGCCCGGCAGCAGCCCGCGATACTTGGCTGTTGAGTTTTTGGCCTGCACAATGCAACCCTCAGGGCCCAGGCTAACATCTCAAGACTTGGGAAGCAGCAGACCTTGTGTGTGTGCAGGGGAGGGTTTGAGCCTGGCTGTCATCACAGTGGATGTCAGCTGCAGATCTCCGAAGTGAGGTGACTTTTCCAGCTGACCAGGTGCTGCTGCTGAATCTGGGTGCTGGGCACAGGGATGGCCTCCCTAGGTACCTGCCGTCCTGCAGAACGTCTCTCTTCAAAATCTCTGTTCCTGCCCTCTGTAGAAATGGATTCTGCAATATTTGGAACAGGTTTACAGTGAAGAAACCCTGGAAAATAGCCATCCAGTCTAGAAAAGACTGAATAAAAATACACGAAGAAATATTTGGGAGCAAATAATTTCATCTGTTTTCACATTCCAAATAAACCTTTGATCTTTCCTCTTTTTCCAGAGCTAAAATTCTGAGTGAAAAGGTGCTGCTGAGGACAAAAAGTTTCTTCTAATTTTAATTTCTGTTTTATATTCTCATTGCTACTTTTAATTTCTGTTTTATATTCAACAGAGGAAAAATAAAAGGTCAATTTGAGACTCTTTGCTGGAAACATTCTGTCCAAAAGCACTCTTTGAGCATTTTCACCCTGAGAAAAGACAGGGTGAGCCACTTTTATTGTCTACAGCCTGAACCTCCATTTTTCTCATGGTGCTAGCCTTTTACTAAAATTCTTGAAGAAAATAAAAAACATGTTTTAGTCACTCCGAATCTTGTAAATTAAAGAGTCTCTTAATCAAATTTTCTTCTGTGAGAAAATGGTTTGTTTCTTCTTATTTTAATATTTATGATGCATATAAGTTTAAATTAAATAACCACTATCTGAAGATTCTCTCATATGACTCTACTACTGTTGTAGAATGAATCATGGAATCATAGAACTGTATAGGTTGTAAAAGACCTCAAAGATCATTGAGGCCAAACCCTAACCCAGCACTGCCAAGTCCTCCACTAAATCATGTCCTTAAGTGCCATATCTGCACGTTTTATAAACTACTCCTGGGATGGTGACTCCAGCAGTTCCCCAAGCAGCCTGTTCCGCTGCTTGACAACTCCTTTGATGGAGACATTTCTTCAAATATCCAATAGAAACTTCCCCTGGTGCAACTTGAGGCTATTTCTAGTTATATTGCTCATTACTTGGGAGAAGAGGCCGACCCCCACCTGGCTACAGCCTCTTTCAGGCAGCCGTAGTGAGCAATAAGGTCTCCCTGACTCTCCTTTTCTCCAGACTAAACAACTCCAGCTCCCTCAGCTGCTCCTCACTTGTGCTCCAGACCCTTCACCAGCTCCATTGCCCTTCTCTGGGCTTACTTCAGTGCCTCAATGTCTCTCTAGCAACAAAGTGTTGAAAATTGAACACAGTATTCAAGGTGTGGCCTTGCCAGAACTGAGGAACATGAGGATGGTCATGGCCCTGGTCCTTCTGGACAAAGGATTTCTGATACAAGCCAACCTTTCTTGCATCAGGTAACTGGGCCACTTTGTCATAGAAGGAGATGAGGTTGGTCAAGCAGGACCTGACTTTTACAAATCCACACTGGCTGGGCTTGATCCCCTGGCTGGCCTGCACACGCCACAGGAATGCACTGAATCTGATCTGCTCCATGAGCTTCCCTGGCACTCAGTTCAGGCTGAGAGACCTGTAGTTCCCAGATCTTCCATCTGACCCTTCTTAGGGATGGGCATAATTGATGTACTTGCCTGCAAACATGTAATATATCTGCAAATATATTTGTGTTCCTATATAAATACATACTTTTATCTACTGTTGTTTGTATTCTTTTTCTTCAGTAAGAATCCCAACTCTAGCAGTGAAGTTATGTCTTTGAGATGCAGTTAATTTTTATAGATTTTGCTGTGTTTTGGACCACACCCATCTATTTTTTTTAAAGTGCTTGACTCTAGAATCATGAAAATACCTGTAGTTTGTGAATATGATTACTCTTTCAGACTTTAAGGTTTTACACAGTTTAGGGAATGCTGATCAGTGTTTATATAGTAATAATTTGTCCTTTATACCACTCCATTCAATTTACTTTAACTGCTAATGAGGCACATTATTTCAATTTCACAAAAAGTGACTGATTGCAGATATTATCAGAAAACCATGGGGGTTTGTACCATGACACTAGGGAGTATTATGGAGAAGACTAATTTCTCAGGCCCAACTGGACCAGTGTAGGGAAGTCTCTGTGCCCAGGAAACTGTTTTTCATGCATGGTTACTTCTTGGATTTATATTTAGGTAAAATAACACCAAGGATGTGAGTTTAGCAGTATTAAAAGAAAGCATGAGATATGTTTATTACTAATAGGTAAGGCAAAGGAGACAGATAACTCCTCGTTACTCCACTGATGATAACCACCCCCAGTCATTTATTTAGGAATTATTTAGGAGCCCAGTGACATTAGTAAAGATGCACTACTATTTAGTAAAGAAAATCTGGGATAAAATTCTGACAACCTGGAATATTAGATTAGGTGTAGCAAGGACTTTATCTTGCTTGGTGAATTTAATTTTCCAAGTAGATATTTGCTCATGAAAGCAGGGTTTATCTCAACATGGTATCATATCAAAACTTGGCTTTAATTGTCTTCTTTCTATCAGAAAAGCTCTTACTTTAAGCACACACATTATTTCAGGATCAAAATGGTTTTATCATTCCAGACATGCTTTCCAAAATGTTCCCACGACATGAAGTGGTCAGTGGACTTTTAATTCTGCAGATACCAATTAGAATCCAAGGTCTAAGAGGAAGTTCATTTCTGGGCAGTGAGAGCACATTGTGGGTGGTCACAGACGCCACAAAGCCTATGACTTCAGCCACCTGAGAAATTAAATAATGAACCCTAACTGAGGAAGTTTGTGGGCATTACATCATTTACACATAAAAAGAAAAAATAGATTTATAGGGCACATGGGTGGCTGTGAGCCAGCAGCCACTCTAGAAGTCTCAGCTATATCAAACAGACTAATGCCTTTTAATACCATTCTTTGTAGAAAAGGATCCCACGAACCTACTCCTCCTCTGCTTTGGGTTTCTGTTTCTCAGTTGTTGCTACAGATTGACTGTGACTCTCAGATACGTTGCCTAAACTGCAGCTGTACAGGCTGTGCTTTGCACTGAAGGAATAGGACGTGTGCCAGGTGTTTTTCCAAACCAGTGTAGCCCTGGAAAGACGAACTGCTGCTGCAATTTTAATGGGGATTGGAAACCAATTTAAGGGGTTTCTAGAGACCTGATGTGTTTGAAAAATTTTATTGTGCTGGTACTGAATAATCAGAAGTGGAAATAGGAATGTTCTATTTCAGAAATTATTCTAAAGAGTTGCTAACAGTCTGAAAAACAATTATTTGAAAAGAAATTATTGCCTAATACAAAAGCTGGAGAACTAATAGCTTACAGTGGTAGCCAAGCACCAACACAGCTGCAGCCAGCAGTGTCAGAGGGCATAGCTCTGGTGGGCTCTGTTGGGAATGGGGAGAGGAGGTCCTAAGACTGGCTTCAAAGGAAGGAAGAACCACAGGAAGGATTGAATGACTTTGCAAAGAGAAGGGCAGTGAGGCTGATCAGCCATGGGAATAGCTGCTGGCAAAATGAGAAAGCACAGAGGAGGCAATGGTTGTTCCTTGGAGTCTGGGCCTCCATGTACATAAAGACAATGATAGGGTCTTTCTGAGTGTTATTGATCCCTGTTGCTTTAGGCTCTGCTACTCGTCCCTCACCCCAAAACACACCCAGAACCTCAGGGAGTGGGTTGGACTACAATAAGCTCATATCCCTGAAAAAGCACCCTCTGCACACTGACCCTGGGCAGGCTTGCTGAAAGCATCCCTGAGATTTCTTTAATTAAAACTTTGATTCGTGCTCAAGCAAGAAAAAACAAACATTGTCTGGTTCCAGTGTTCAGATTCCTCAATGGAAGCCAGATGTCACAGCTGGTTCCTACAACTGCTCTCAGTGTGGCAGCGTGACCTCCTGCCACACACCACACAAGGGCAGCAGGCAGAGACAAGCCCGATAGCTGCCCCAGTGTGTCTTGCTTTCATATTTAGTTTCAAAATATGTTTCCTGGACTTTATATGCTCACTCTTCTCTCTTTCTTTTCCCTTTTCTCCTTGTTCTTTGCTCCTACCTTGAGACTTGGCACACAGTGCACTATCTGAGTAGCACAATGAAGGAGAAAGAAGAAAAAGAAAGGAAGAAAGAGTATAGGCTTATGTCTCTTTGTTTCTAAGGCAACAGGTAGGAGCTGCAGAGCACTGACACTCCCCCAGCCAGGGCTGCTCAGTGCCCCATAGGGACTGGTGGGAGGCTGTCTGTCTGTCTGTCTGTCTGTCTGTCTGTCAGCACGGGCACTGGGGAAATGGTGTGAAACAAATAAGCCTCACTTGTGTTCCCGTGTCAGCCCTTCATGCGGGGCCACCGCTGTGGCTGCCCCATCCCTGGCTCCTCTTGCTGAGTGACTGGAGACCAATGAGCAGGCAGGCAGGTGAAAAACATGGTCTCAGGTGGCCTCAGATGACAGCTGAGACACGTTTAAAACAACAGGGCTAGAAATAAATGACTTCCTCCTCCCAGGGTTACAGCCAGGTCATACAGGAAGGAGGACAGGATTATCACTTCAGGAAAGAGAAGATGCATTTGGCAGTTAAAATTTTTACTGAAATAGATAAAAGAGAAGGTTTTTTCATCTGTTTTCTTTCCTTTGGTCTCTGGACTTCCTTCACCTGCCTCCATCCATCGTAAGCAGCCATCATGGGACAACACATGAAGCTGGGGTCACAGTCCAGAAAGGGCAGGAGGACACTCAGGTCAAAGTGAGTCAGAAATGAGCAATGCTGAATGCAGCTGAGCTGAGTGGGCACTGCTGAAAGCCATCCTGGAGACCCTCCAGAGCCTTGTGAGTGCAGTTAGGGGCATGGGCTAAAGCAGATAGCAGCTTGCGGAGGGGCTGGATTATAGCAGCCATTGGAGTAACATGGACAAAAAATCACTGTTGCAGTGGCTGGCACTAATGCTTTCCCTGCCTTTACACTGTGTAAGGGCTAGGAAACATTTTCAAATTGATTGGTTACTTTTAGCTAGGCTGCTGGGAAATACAGAAACATGGCAGACGAAGGTAGAAGTTGTGATCAAAATGTAACAGATGTGTCTGAGACAAGAGAAGATTTACCAGAGGCAGGCTATGAGAACTTGGCTCCTTCCATTCTTTTACTGGTGGGGGCACATGCTCCTGCACCATGTGATGTGGGCCCCAGTCCTACAGACTGAGGATGGCACTCTGGTCTGTCTCCTATCCTGATTTTGTCAGAATGTTTTTGAAGGAATTTAACTTATTTGGAAAGGTTTCACTGAGATAACCTGTCTCCATTTGCTCAAAAATATCAAGCATTCAAGTTTGCATTGTCTTCAAAACTAAGAAGACTTGCAGAAAGCTCTGCAGAATTTATTTCTGAGGTTTTCTTAAATATCAAGCACTGACCTGTCTTTCTAGCTGTTGCACTAAATTTCAGAAAAAGCCCAGCTCAGTATCCATTCTGGATACTTTATAACAATAAACTTAATTTAATCTGACTTCAGTTAATGTCAGCTGAACCACTGGTGCCTAAAACAACCATATGTTGTTTGTAGGATCTACGGAGAGTGCAGGAATAATATGACCAGCAGTAAATAATTACAGTTGCTGAATAATCTATGAAGAAATTATGCCAGAGTTCAAGATGCCAGTCTCTGTACTTTCAGAAGTGACCATAGGAGTTTCTCTGCAGGCAGGTGTGTTGCAAAGCTAAAATTGTTGTCAGAGAAATCCAGAGCAACCCTGTTAAAAAGAATGACAACACTTCTTTCCTAGATTATGATGATTAAATTTAAATATGGGGCTAATAAATCACTTCTTGCTCAGTCTAGCTGAGCCTTCTGTATGTAGTATTGACCTTTCCAGTCAGGATGAGCTGGGTATTGGCAATGGTCTGTGGGCTGTACATTGCCTATGTCTGTATCTGTGTGTGGCTATGGCTGTGTGTCTGGAGGGTGTGTGTGACTGCTGCAGGGGATGCTCTGTGAAAGAAGTGCCAATAGCAGCAAGAAGCAGAAATCGCCTCTCCCTGATGGTGGCAGAGATCCACCAGCATAGCTGCACATGCCTCCTGCTCTGAGAATTGTCTGGCATGTATATCATACCCAGTCTAGATTAATAAGATGGTTTTGCAGTTATATATATCCAAATAACCTCAAGTGAATAGACAAAACAAGCAGGATTTCTTACTACACCTACTTACCATTTGTGATTCCTGTAGGATGGTTAATAAGTTATTTTTGGAGCAGTAAAACTTTGCTTGCTTCCTTTGAAAATTTTTCTTGTCTTGGAAAAGTAATGCCTTCTATTTCTAAATTAACACTAAAAAGACATGCATAAAAAGGTGTTTTGAAGCCCACCAAGTTCCTGGATTTAAAAATTCCAAGCAAGTACACAATGTGACTTAATTTGAGCTCCAGGCAGGGCTTAGGAAGCATCTTGAAAAAGATCAGAGTCTAGAACTTCTTTTCATTGATATGTTAGCATAAAATATTTTGAGGTTTTTTGTAGTTGTTTCTTTTCTACATTTGGAAGTTAATGTGTCCCCAATCTGTTGGATCTCATCTTTATTTATATACAATTATTTTTTTTCTGTGCAATTTTTATGTTTTAGTGTGGCTCCTTTTGAAAGAAGGATAAAAGAGAAAATTGAATAATAAGTTAAAAAAAGTGTCATTCAGCTTGTCAGAGCTAAAGAACTTTTATTTTACTACAGGGAGCATTATTACCTCAAAAACGCTATTTTTCAGCTCTAAGCTTTTTTATATTCTTTATCTCTCTGTTTTTCACTTCCTATTACAGGATTTTTTTTCAAGATTTCCCATTCTATAAAAAAATCTGCATATTGCAGACATGAAACTGCCTACTAATGAAAAAAAATATGAAGATTAAATTTCTATGTACAAACATTTCTGGGACAGATGTGATGCGCAATTATAGCATCATAACAGTGGGGAGATGTGATGTTTCACATGGTAAGAGAAAACCATAACCGTGCTCTTTGCCCTGCAAAATGCACACTAATGACACATGAAGAACCCCTGTGATTACAACTTGCTCACAGTTCAGGCAAAGAGGAATTCAGATCTGTGCCATCCCACACTTGAGAGACTCCAGTGTGATCAGGGCAGCACAAAGTTTATATTTTCTATGGCAGGAGGTGGTGTGGTAACTGCCTGTATGACACCAAACTCTGGAAAATGATGAAGCATGTCCCAGCTGAAGTACTTGTCTAATCACATGGCAAGTCAAATGTCCATATGGAGCTGTCAGGCTTAGAAGATTTGGTGTTTGGCCGAATGCATAAATTAAAAATAACTTCTCCTGGCTCTCCTAACAGCATCAGGACTTATTCTATGAAAGGAAATATCATTTGTACATTACATATCCTTTCATTGCCCAAAAGTCCTGTATCCAGACATGCTGGTTCAAAATGCAGCTCCTTTTTCAAAAACAATGAGATACTGGAGAGCTGCTTATGCATTCAGTGTGCAAGCACCACTGCATTTAGGTCAGTGCCTTTACAACAATTGTAATGGAAAAACACTATTCCCCAAGGTTTGGGAAGAACAATTGCTTTCTAATTCCCCTGCAAAGGCAGTTGGAGTGAAAACCTGTCTGCTGGTCTTTCCACACCACCTAAGGTGCTCAAAATTCTGCAAGAGCAGCCCAGGAGAGGTTTGTAGCATCTCTGCTGCTTTGGGAGTTGGCATTAGGGTTAGTGATGAGGGCCTTTTGGCAATGCACAGCTTAAACACCATTACTGATAGTGCTACTGATAGTTGTGATTCTGTGGAGACCCTGTGGCCAGCATGAAGGTTACTCCCCTAGGAATGCTTCAGCTAGGGCAGGGAGCCCAGAGGACTAATTCTTTTTTTCCAAGGGAAGGCAGGGCCTCAGAGGCACAGTGCAGGCTATCATATGTAGAAGTCAACCCCAAGAACATTATTCCCCCGAAAACTGAGAGAACCTTCAAAGAAAATGAGTGCCTTTGACAGAGAACTCCCTGGCAAGTACCTGAACAAGCAGTTTGCTCCCACACCAGGCGCTGGCAGAAGGTCAGCCTCTTCCTCCTACCCCCTGCACATCCTGCTTTAGGAAAAATACTTGTAACCTTTAAACTCTTGTAAGAGTTTAAAAAAAAATCCAGATCCTGATTATCTGATACTGACATTATCTGATCCATTATCTTATACAGACACCAGAGAATTGTAACTATGACTACTGAAGCACCAGTATTTCCTTTATCCCCCTTTCTTGCACTTGTGGTTCCACCTGAAATGAAGGGGACACCTCTGTGAATTACAGCCCACTTCTGTTTATTACCAGCTGAGTTTTCTCTGAGGAGACAGGAGGAAGACAAAACTTCAGCTAGAATTATACTTCTTACAGGGATTTTCAGAAACTTCAATGGCAATTGCTTGATTTATACACTGCATTCCATTGCCAGCTTATAAATTATCAGCATATTGTACCTCTCCTTTCAACATTGCTCATACTTTTTGCCTGCTGAAGAGAAAGATGGAAAAATAGGAGGCACAAACACCACTTTCCAAGATTGGTTCTTATGTTCTCAGGATTTTGTGCCCAATAGCTTTCTAGTCAGGGAGGCATTGAGATACTGAGCTTTCAAGCCAGTAAATGGCAAAAATAATCTGCTGGTCCCCTTAGCACAGACATAAATCTGTTCAGCTGGACTGATTCTACATTTGCTGGCAGGCAGAGAAAGATGTCCACCAATTGTCACCTCCTCCTTTGGCTTCGGAGGAGCCTCTGCATAATTCACTGAATGTGCATCGATGCTGCTGGCACGCACAGCAGCGCAGGCAGCGGGGAAGAGGGCAGGTCTACCAGAGGAAACAGAGCACAATGACAGCATAGTTTAGCCCCCCTCTCCCCCCTCCCCACATATGTGTAGGCACACACACATACATACTCACATAGTGAAATATGAGAAAGAAGGGAGAAACTGGGGAGCAGTGAAGTGTAGCACGTGTCCAGGGAGAAGGGGCTTGGCTGTTGTGGCTTGTTTTCGACCGCAAGGATTTAATGCAACATTAATCTCTGGTGGTCTTGACATCCCTGATCAGTCTTCTGATTTCATGTGAGTTGGCATTTCCAGCACAAATGTCTACTTTTTGTGGGAGACTTGATTCCACAGTAAAAAAGAGACCCTACATCTCAGCTGGATACTGATTTTTATTCTCCAGTTAATTAAAATAGAAATGATGTGAAAGCAAAGAAGCTCAGGGATGGCTGAGGTTGTTTTTATTTCACTTAAGTTCTGGTATTTAAGGGGAAACATGAAAATGATCGACAATTATATTTGAAAAGAGACATTATCTGAAAGCAAGTCAAATATTTCAAGTGAATTATAAGCAGGTGCCTGAGAATCAAGTCCTTTGCTGTTGATACCAGTGGCAAAGCTGATCTGGCTCAACAGCAGTGGGCAGAAATCTCTGCATATGCCATAACCTGATAGCAGCCACTGTGGTTACATCTCATTCCCACAGTTTACTCTGGGCTAAATAGAGCCAACTTTCAACAAAATCCACCAGTGACCCCTGAGGCTTCTCTCTCCCCTTGCCACACAGCCTGTCCCCCTTGCCACCAACAGCCAGCTTGACCTGTCAGGGCTGGAATTTGCACACAGTGTCAGTGCTCCTATTTCAGAAGAGAAACTGGGGCACTTCTATGCTTGAAAACATGGGACAACCGTGGCAGCATCTTTGCAGTTGCAAGGACACCAGCCCAAAGTGTGACCAAAATAGTATCTTGTGCTTTTTGAATTGTTTTCCAGAGAAACAGTGTAGTTCTGTAAGGTTGCCATTGACATTGAAATAAACAGATCACTGGGGTCTAATTTAAGAGTGGGCAATGTATGGATGTGCTGAGCTGCCAAAGGAACTGAGGGAGAACTGACTGCTGTGATTTCGTCTACCATTTTTATGACTTTTCAGAAGGCTGTAAGGCAAGGGAGGGGGCTGTTTTTGGAAGTGATTTTGGAGCTTATATCTTTACCAAGAGATATAATGCTCTTCTACCCTGGTGTTTTGGGATTTTTCTTATGTGACATGGCTGCATACTCTTGGGCAACTAAAAATTTTTGCTGCATGAGCAAACAATGCTTCATGTCACCTCTGGTCCAAAATACCAATAAGGGGGAAAATTGTTTGGAATATTATGTGCTAATAACAAAATACTTATGCTCATCTAAGCTGTAACGTCCTTCTTTGGCCCCAAACCTACCAAATAAATATAGTCTATCTGTCAATATGGTTGTCATGTATGGTTGACAGTGGGAGTCCAACTGGTAGAAAATGTGCTCTGTGCCTGCTATGTGGCAGCTCTGTGTATGGTGAAAGTTTAGCTAAAAAGAGTCAGGGTGAAAAAACATGCCTCAATACAAATCTATTATCCAAACAACTGTATTTACTATACCGTAGTTTAAAGTAATTTTGGCTTGGCTCTGTGAGTAGGATTCAAATCCACATGGAAAGAAGTTCAAGACAAAAAATAGTGACTTTAGAGAATACATTGGGAGTGTAAAGTCATCATGTCTCCTTTCAAGCTGTGGTTTCTCATGGCCTTCTGAGCAAACTAGTAACCTGAAAGAAAAAAAAAAAAAAACAAAACTGTGTACTTGAAACACATGGCTGAACACTTGGGGTACGCTGTCCTTGGCGCCAAGAAGTTTTTTCACATGTGCTGTACAAGAATTGATTGCCTTTGTGATTTTTATCCTAGCTGAAACAAATGCACATATTGTTCTTATTTGTATGAATGGCTAATCCATTTTAATATGCTGTTTTGACACATGTACATGAGTTTTGCAAGTTAATAGAGGCGATTCACATCTGCCATGCCTTCCCTTTTGTACATTTCCCTCTATATTGGCTTATGTTAAAGATAAGAGGGAAATATATCCTTGTGCCAAGGATAATGACGTTAATTTTTTTAAGGGCTGATAGGCATCAACTTGGCGCAGTACCAGTAACCCCAACCAGCTTCCCTTTTGGAATGACCCTCCACAAAATCACCAGCATATGAAATTCCTGTAGGCATTTTGTCTCTCTTCCTCAGCTTGTCCCAAAATGCCTTATTTCTGGAACACTCCGTGTGCAAGTTAGCATGAGGACAACATTTTGGTACAAGGAATAGTCAGGGAGATTTGTGGTATTTTTGATATTTTTTCATGCCAAAAGGCAGGGATCAATCAGGCATAAAGTGGCAATGAGGAATGGTACTTTCCAGCTTTATTTGTACATGTCTAAACCATTTATCTGGATATTAACTGTTATCTCTGAAAACAAGCAGATGTAAATCTCCTACAAGATGGCCCATTAGTCACCAGAAAGAACCAAAGGAAAGAATTCATTTGGCCTCACATTACACACCTAATTTTGGTGTCATTGCCAGATTCAAAGTAGGAGCCTGAAGTGGGAGCTGTGAATTATTGGCTGGAGATTCTACTGATTGTAAGTGGAAGTCTGTGGAGAGTTCACTTTGGGCAAGACATGGGTTTTTTCCCTGAAGAAGTCCACAGTACTATTGAATTCAAAGCCAAAGTCCAAAACTTGTAATCAAGATGCCCTTAGGAGAAGAGGATAATCTTTTGCCATAACAGATTGGCGAACATGAAAATAAGAGTAGTCAAATTCTAAGCTTTGAGGAAAAAAAATAAATCTCCTATGGAAACTGAATATTTTCTTGATTATTTCCATCTGCACTATACCCTGGCTATCCCATGCGATTTTAACCGATTAGCAGGGAGGAAGAAAATAATTTTCCAGAAATATTTTGCTGCACTCATGCAATAAATACATTCCGGTTCACAATTACTTTGTATGTAAAAGCCAGGCCCTTTTACAGTATGTGTATGAAAAGAATTATCTAAACAGAGGCTGTGTACATTGTAGCTGCCAAGGTGCTGACCACATGCATACCCTGTGACATAGACTTGGCAAGAATGAGATTAACCTTGTTAACTTGGCCAAATTCCAGAATAAGTAACAAAATATGGATAAACCTAATTTTCGCTCAATTTTAGCAGAAAATACTGAATGTGATGCTCCTGCTTTGTATTTTAGGTAGTTGCTCTCTTTATACAGGGGTGATGTAGAATATTGCCCTGTGGACATCATGTTTACCCCAGCGCTCCAGAAGTAGAAAAGACAATCATACAAGGCAATCACATCTTTACTTGGCTCTTCTAACTCTTTCCTAATGCTACTTAATTGCTGCTTCCTCTGAGTCAGATGAGGGGAATATCCCCATACCCTCAGCAGGTTTCAATCTGTAATACTTTCTTTTGATTTCAGTGAATTGTCTGTTTGCTTTGCTGAAAGAGTCTCAGGAAAGGCTTGTCCCAGGACCATTAAGTCAGAGAAGTAATGTGGAGTGTACTGAAACTCTCAACTTTATAACACACTCTACCCAATCAATAGCCTCTGTTTAAATTTTTCTTGGTTCTTTTGGGGAGCATATGGCATCCTATCTTCTCATTGCAGAGTGAATTCTGAAGCAATGCAAAAACTAATGTCAAAAAGAGCTAAATAGCTTTGACTGGCAAGAGTGACTGCTGTTGTTATGGTAGAAAGCCCAAGATGCCCACAAGAGAGATCTGGGGTCCTTTAGGCAAAATGTCTGTTCCCAGTGTACACCCTTCAGATGGCCTTTGTGCAGGCAAAGGCTCCATGCTAGCAGCACATGCTATTGACACTGTGAGCTGCTTTAAGAGAGCTGCTGGAGAAAGGGAGCTGGGCATAAATAAGGGAGACTCTGCGTTGGTCTCTGATTAGAATCAGGTCTTGAGACAATGCTGGTCTTGCAGAGAGGGCATTGGCATAGAGTTAGGATTCCTAGGAGATGGAAATAACTTTTTCTCCCAGGGCTAACATTCCCATTAACTGGAGACATGAGACCTCCCCCTTGCTACAAATTTGACTTGATATCAGACTCATTACTCAAGTTTTCTTCATTCAGGCAGTGTAGCAGGCAGCAGAATACTGGCCAAACATCAAGCAATGGGGTATAGCACCCTGCAGCTAAGATCCAGAACTCACTAGTCAATTTCTCTATACAAAAATACTTCTAAGATATAGTATCAGTGTTTGTTAAAATGCTAAGTAAATGGTGTAAACATTTTAGATGCATATGTAGTAACCACTATGCTGCAAAAATAGCCGAATACCAAAATATCCCCATCATTGCTATTGAAGCTCTTCCTGCTTGCGGGCATTTCCAGCTAAAGTTACAGGTCTCTGTGGGCTAGCTAGGTTGTAGACCACTTGCTTTTGTTGGCCTGTCAACACTGACAGTACTTCCATTATTCAGCATCTTTGCTTAATGCAGAGTTGATAACAGCTGATGGGTTCCCTGCTGGAAGCCATGTACTATTTTCCTGAGCAAGAAAGCCCCAGGTTATGTCCCAACTGGTGTTGCAACGAGCTGGGGGGTTGCATGTAAACACACCCCAGCTGAAAACCCAAAGCCGTGCTGTTGGAAACCCACGTTGCCATTTCACGCAGAGTTGGAGCATAGCACGGGACAGCCTCATTGTGTGGCATCGGCCGCTGCTCTCTGCTGATGCCTCTGCCCTGGGGGATGTGCTCTCATCTCGGGGCGGGTCAGCAGCGCTTCTGCTGCCTCCTCCTGCTACCCACACCTGCAGGGAAGCGCCGTGCTCCTGCCGAGCCTCCCGCGGGAGCCGTGCGGCCGGAGCTGAGCGGCGAGGAGCCCGCAGCGGAGGGTACTCCGAGCACGGCCGCCCTGCGCCGATGGCACCCCGGAGCAGCAGCTGCGGAACCTGGGGGGAAGCTCAGCAAGCTGGGATCATCGTGCAAGAGTCACTGTTCTGAATGGCGCAGTGAAGCTTCAGGTTGACAGGGAACTGTTTTTTCATATTATGAGTAAGTACAGTGGTACATGTTTACATAACAAAGTTAAAGAAAAAAAAGGGGGTCCAGTTTTAGCTAATGATGATGTGTCACAATTTAGCAGGAAACCTTCCTAAAATCCCTCTGACATGAAACTAGGTATTGTAAAATAATCACTATTTTAAATGCAGGTTTTAAAAACTTGAAAATGGCTCTAAACCAGTATGTTCTACATAGGCTTGCACTAAAAAGCTCCTGCCATTACTGCAGGCATTTCTTAATATTAATTCAGTCTACACTCAGTCAAGGCTTTCATTGATATCAGTGAGAGTTTTCCTGCAAAGTGATTTTGCAAAACTAGTAAAGGCTGTTCTATGTGATTCGTTTTTAGTTACACCCTCCCCTCCAAAAAATCAGTTAATTTCATCTTTGCCTCCACAAACCCTTAGTGCTTCTCAATGCTGCTTAAACAGGGATCTAGATGAAAGTGCTTTGTGGAATATGGCTTTTGTCAGGGTAAGTAGAGCTGTTAAAATTCCATTCTTTCCATTTTAAAAATGACATTTCTTTGCAGGCTAATATTAAGTACCAATACACACATGCAAGTAGGTGGGGGGAAAAAAAATGAAACAAACCCCCAAAACTCAAACCAAAAAACAATGCAGGGAAAAAGAACTGGATTGAAGTGGTAATGAAAAATGCTACAGAGTAGCCCTGTCAGTTAATGTCCATTTATTTTCCCATCCATTTTCATTCATGTATTTTATTCATTATTCAGGTTCTCTATCTGCTTATTCTATTTAATTAAATAGAATATTTTATTCCAAAATGTTCCATGTGCCAAAAGCTAATGAAAGCCAAGGATTTCTCAGCAATGGACAAAAAGACCCCATTTTCAATGGAACAAACTCACCTTTTGTTGGAAAGCCATTACAGCAGCCTTCCAGTACTTAAAGGGGATCTGCAGGAAAGATGGGAAAATACTCTTTGTCAGGGAGTGTAGGGGTAAGATGAGGGGCAATGTCTTTAAGCTGAAAGAGCATAGAATTCTATTAGATATGAGAAAGAAATTCCTTCCTGTGAGGATGGTGAAACATTGGGCTGTCCAACCTCCCTCAGCCTCTCCTCCAAAGTCCTGTGCAACAGCTCACAGCTGGTTTGGTGCCCATTGCTGAGCTGGCTGTCGGCTGCTCCTATCTCTCATGTAGAGGGGAGTCTGGAACTGGAGGTAGCACTCATCAGTGTTGAGCAGAAATGAAGAATTACCTCGCTTGACCTGCTGGTGATGCTGCCTAAAGCAGGTCTGCATGAGGACAACACCTTTATGGGCAACTATAGAAGGCAAAGAATCGTTTGTACTGTTTGCAGCAGAGGTGAAATAACTCAGAAAGGCAGAAAAGGGCATGAAAGGATGAAAGATGACTTCTACAACAAGACAGGGTAGGATTTCTGGAAAAACATGCAAAAATGTATTTTCATAGAAAATACATTTGAAATACAGCACTTCCGAAAAAGAGTAGTGATGTATAAGAGGGATGCTATGACAAGACTGAGACACATTGATTTTATTCTGATTCAGCATGATATTACAGGAGATGGGAGAGTGATACTCTAAGAAAACTGGGATGACAATTACTACAGGTGTAAAATTTACTTGGAAATTAATTAATTCCATGTTTACATGGAAAATAAAGGCCAGCAACCGAGCGAGCAAAAATGTATAAAGCGAATAAAAGAAACAAGAAAAGTATGTTTTTTCTACATACAAACAAGAAACATGCTCATCTTTCCTTGTGAGTTTTACATGGACGTATTTTTTTCTGCGTCTTTCCTGCCTCCAAATAAAAACATCTTCTGGGTCATCCCATTCAACTGTTTATGGAGTGGTTGCACTGTAGAGATGTTCATAATAAATAAATATACACAGTTGATTTCTCAAACTGCTGAGCCTTTACTTAGAGAAACCTTATAATATTTATTCTCCATTCATGCAGATAAATCTTCAGGAAGAAAAATATAGTAATGTGAAAAATGGGCATATGCAAGCAAACATACTTAACAAACATTTCAACGTTGATTTAACTATGATTTTCTCTCTTTGCCTCATACTGCATAGAGTAAAAGAAGATGACAAACCTCTTCAACTCACAACACAGTGATCACTTCCACATCTCTATGATGTCCTCCAAAAGAAGGCCAAATATATTAAGGCTTACATAACTTCAAATCAATTAGAAATGTATTGTAATTATTAAAATTGCTGGTAGAATCACCACACAAATTACAGAAGTTGAGAGTTCTCATAGGACACTTTGCCTACTTTCTATGAGATTTAACACTTTAACCAACTGTCAATGTCAATTATTGGCCATTGCACCAGTATAAAACTGCAAGAACAGTGTTTATATGTAAGGCCACTGGGAGAAGTAAGGTCAGAAATTATATAGCAAATCTCCCTTGAGATTTGTTAGGTATTTTACTGGGGTTAGATTTGCTGGGGTAACTTGCCTGGGGTTAGGTAAAAAAAAAAAGGACAGCCCAGCTTCACTGCTGGTTGGGCCTGTGTGCAAGCCTCAGACACATATTTCTTGCCGAAGCAGCTCCTCAGCTATGGTCTAGAGACTCTTGCAGACTTTTTGATTAAACCAGTATGGTTACCCATAACAATTTCATTAAACTATTTCTGTACAGGCTTTTGCTTGTTAGTCTTTCCCCTGGTAGAAGTCTGTATGTTCTGTGCTCCACTCCTAAAACAAACAACATGCAGATAAATATGGTGCAAAGCACTTACCACAACTGAAAAATAAACTTCTAACCACAGTGAGGGAGAGGAAAAGAGCTGGGTATTTTGTGGTCCCCAAAGGAAATTGAAATCTGCTTTTTGGTGGAGACATGCTTCAAAAGATGAAACCAACCAAATGGGGAAAATGTCTCCTTTTCTCGGGTATGTGCACAGCATATTAATGGTTGCCAAAAGTTAAATGGGAAGCACTGTTGATATTATTGTCTGTTTGTTGTTAAATAAAAATCATTCAAGCTTTGTTCCCTTCTCCAGTGGATTAATAAAAGACATCACCCTGAATCAAATGTGATCAAGTTTCCTTTTAGCATATCATGCCTTGCTGCCACACACTTCAGACAGTGGCTGCTGCAAAACATTTTGTTTAGTACTTTGTTTATTATTGTTTTCTAGTAGACAAATGGTCCCAAATGTAATTTTTTCCCTGAAATTCCAATGGTCCACTATACTTTGAAATAAAACAGATGGTAAAACTTCCTTTAAATTTTTATGTCTTCTTTTAGTGACTTCATAAGTAAATTGAAATTATTCTTTAAAAGGAAAGAAAGAAAGAAGACAGGAGGGAAGAGAGAATAAGAGAAAGAATGAGCAAATGAAAGAATGTGGGAAGGGAAGGGAAGGGAAGGGAAGGGAAGGGAAGGGAAGGGAAGGGAAGGGAAGGGAAGGGAAGGGAAGGGAAGGGAAGGGAAGGGAAGGGAAGGGAAGGGAAGGGAAGGGAAGGGAAGGGAAGGGAAGGGAAGGGAAGGGAAGGGAAGGGAAGGGAAGGGAAGGGAAGGGAAGGGAAGGGAAGGGAAGGGAAGGGAAGGGAAGGGAAGGGAAGGGAAGGGAAGGGAAGGGAAGGGAAGGGAAGGGAAGGGAAGGGAAGGGAAGGGAAGGGAAGGGAAGGGAAGGGAAGGGAAGGGAAGGGAAGGGAAGGGAAAACTTATGTATATTTTATGTAGTTAATGGGTTGATTTGTTTTAAATAAAAATTACTAGTACTTTCTAAACTAGTATTTTTATAAACATTCCGAAAGTCACAGAATCACCGAATATACTGGATCCTGTGGGAAGGAACCCACAAAGATCATTAACTCCAAGTCCTGGCGCTGCTTGTTCATCCCCAGAAGCATTCTAAGAAAATAATTTATGTATGTTATTGAACCAGACATTTTCATGTCTCCACAGACTTGGGAATGATTCATGTCCTTTCCCAATGACAATAATACAGTAGGCTTTTGACCACTAGTGAGCCGAGCTGGCTTGAGCTGGTGACCTGGAGATGAAATGTTTACTGCCAATCTCCCGGGCAACCATCTCCCCCTACAGGCACCTTTCAATAAATCTGCCCTTCCTTATTTTCAAAAGACACTTTGGAAACATGCCATTTGAATCTATTGAGAATACTTCCAAAAATCCTTTTGTTTAAGGCTTGTTTTTGTAAGTATTTTGTGTAAGACAGGCAAAGTTTTCTTTCCTTAAATTTTAAGTAACTTGCAGTTTTTACATGGTTTTATTCCTTTCATTTCTCAATGTCTTAAGCCATAGACTGTGGCATGGCACTTTGCTGGTGAGCATTCCCACATTAGGCGCTCCTTAGGCACACAAATCCCAGCTGTCATCTCTGCTCCTGGGAGGAACCAAAAATGGTCTACATGCTCCCTTCCAGCTTCCTCCCTCACATTGCCTTACAAACCCCAGGCATCTCCACCTCTGCAAACCCTTTATTAAAACTGAGTCCTAAGATAAAAAATAATTATGACATTACAGAACTGGTCCTGATCTAAACTACTAAGTACTATTTTAGATAAGGGAGTATGACAGTAAATTATTTCATGGTAGCCCAACACACATTTGCAGAATTATATGTAGAAACAGAGAAAATAGCTAACATAGAGCTGTGTTCTTGGAGATCAGCTTAAAATCTCCATGTTAAATAGTCCTAGAAGGCAATGCTTATTATTCCTATTAGTTTCCCATTCAAAATCATGCCCATCTATTTGTGAAACTATCATATAAAAACAATGGTTCCTGTTCTCCATGCCTTACTCAGGCCTTTGTGAAACCGGTTAGTGGAATTTTTATCTGGGTCAAGGAATTCAAAGCAGGACAAAATAAATTCAAATTTAATGTAATTAAACACTCAGAATGGAAGTTAAGTGTAGGGTTGTTCCATTATTTTTGTTACTCTAAGTGCTAAGAGGATATGCCCACCATATAGGTAAATGCTGTATTGTAATATTCACAATGGATAGTATCTTTAAATTTCCATATGTGCAGAGTAAATTCTGTCACTCTGCCCTCAGATTTTTACTAGTTTGCCTCTTTTAAAGGCATGGATTATATATATCATATATATGATACTTAACTGGGATGCAGACTCAGACACCTTGTGTTTTGCATTTCAGCTACCATTTTAATAAGTCTGTATTCTGTAACAAATTCATTTTATACGATGATCCACTCACAGCTTTTTCTCTTGAATCTTCTGTTCCACAGATGTCTAAATCAGACCACTGTAACTCAGCATATCTATGCTGAGGGCAGCAGCAGTGCTCCTCCTTCCATGTGAGGTCATCCTTGGTGGAAGGGATAAGACACTTCCCCCTATGTTACAAACTTTCTCTCCCATTGCGTTTCATTTGCCAGTCTGGGACCTTTGGTCTGGTCTCATCATATCACTGCATCAGACTTACCCACAGCCACATCTCTGTGTCCTGGACAAGCTTTTCCGATGCAGATCATCAGCTACTCATGTACATGCCAGCTCCACACTTAGAGGATTTGGGCTTGGCTGATGCCTGAAAATCCAAAAAATTATTTGACTTTCATTACTAACAACCATCAGAGTGGGCTGTACACCCCTACTCTCTGAGGAAGGCAGTGTCTGATTTTGAGGATATTTAAACTAGAGGGAGAGAAAATATCTCACTTTTCCCTCACATTCCTGTTGAGATGGATGCAGCCTCCCATAGGGAAGAGGAGATAGGTTCTGTTCTGAGCATCTTGGTAACCTGGCGCTCCTTCTTTGCACCTGGAGGCTAAAACTGTTACCTAAAGATAGCCAAACTCAAAGATTTACCAATCAAAGTTAAGAGCACTGTTGCTGCAACAGGCAAGGGTTTGTACCCTATGGTGAGTAGGAACTCAGAGGGACCCAGGATCAAAGGGAGCCAGGAGGACTGAGGAGAAGGCAAAGGATGAGCTACAGCAAAGGGTACTTGTTTTGTTGCCAGCAAGTGGAGACCAGGAGAGAGTCTAGTAAATGGGATGTGACTTGGATGATCTGATCTTCCTGGAAAACTCTATTTCACTCTTCAGAAATTGAGCTGTGATCTCCACCAGCATTATTATATGCCAGAAACATATGGCATAGTAGCTACCTTTGTGGCTTCCTTCTGTCTCTCTTTGTGGCTTTCTTCCCCTGTAAGGGGAGCCATCAGTACAATAGGGGATCTTACTACAGTTTGGGTGCTGTTTTCAAGAGGTTACAAGAGCCAGCAGTGCTCTGGAGCAGATGGTTTTTAGAATATGAGTTGGATTTCTGGTTTTTGGAATAAGCAAATGTACCTAATGCCTTTGATAATAAATATTGAAATGGAGATGAGTGGAATACATGCAAACAAAAGCAGATAACAATTTTCATCATTGACTGCATAAGAATCATTGCTGTAGTTCCAGGTGACCAATTAATGAGCAAACTGCAACTCCTGATCACGGTCCCATTTTGAATGAGATGTGTCAAACTTGGAGGAGAGGACTTTTGCAGATACAATAAACTGTGAATGCTGCTGAAGAAGAGAGTAGGGGACAGAGAGCAAGGAGGCAATGAAGAGCCCTGAACAGTGCTAAAGTGGAGATTTACAAGGTGTTGATCAAGAAAACAAAGAGTAATATGGGAAGAAACTTCCACAGGGAAAGTGTGCAGAAATCTGAAGCACTAAAGATGAATGGGTGGATTACAGGCAATTTTTCAGCTTGACATGCCCATTTTCATATATGACAACACACCCCAAGGAAAACAAAGAAAGAAAATCAAGGAGAACATGACTTGCTGTTACTGGAAGTAATTTTTTAGCTACAGTGAGATGGCAGAAAACAGCAACACAGTAAGCATTTTTAAAAATGAAATGTCTTAAATATAGCATGCCATGACAAATGCGCTGGGATGCCAGCTTTGAAGAAAAACAATGAATTTTGCATTTGAGAGGAGAAGCAGGTATTTCATGGAACTGCCTGTGTATGTCGTGATTAGATGAGGAGTTGAGCAACATAAAGAGCTTGCTCCAAGCCAGATTTAAGAGGCTGGGGCAATGGCTCTTGTCTGGGGTTGTTAGAAATCACGTACTTGATTGCTCAACAATGCAGTTTTAATTAGAAGAGTAAAGACAACTCTATGGAACAAGAAAAAATGTAAGAGTTTTATTCTCCCCAATGGGATGGTGAAAAGCAGAGCTTGCATTCTTTCTCACAGGGCATTCATATATACTCTGCTACAGTGTGGGACTGCAGAGACTTTTGAGGCATCCTCACAGACCCATCAGTGGTGGCTTTCAAAGATGGTGATGGAAAGGCGAGAAAGGGCTTAATTTTGAATAAGAAAGTTGGAATCAGTCACATTCACAAGGAATCTGGAACTTCTCTGATTAGGCAACTCAGCAGGGATCTCTAAGCATGGAAGACAGCTGAAGGATTTTAAGAGATCTGCGCTAGTCACAAACCATTGCTTTTCCACTTTTGCCTTTCTCTTTTTGAGCAGCATTACAATTGCTTTAGATTTTGCTAAGTACAGAACAGGTCTGATTTGAGAGGCTAATAGAACCAATGAATTCCTAGCAAGAAAAGGCACAGTTTTTAAGAACCATCTTCATGTTCAACCCTCAGAATTTAATAGACAATTTCCTTGGCTCCCAATTTAGATGTTTCTAGCTGTGCAGTAAGCAGAGACACATAAGATTCCTCCTTTCTACAGGGGACTTCTGATATTTTTTTGGCAAGAAGACAAAGGATTGATAAGACAGCAGAGAAAAGAAGCTGTAATTTTAGGATGAAGCTTGGCAAAAAGCAGCAGGGAAATCTTTCTCTTCTAGTTGGACAAATCTGTTCAAGGCCTGGAGAGTAATTGTGAGGTTTCCAAGATGGAAAAGAGGAAGCATAACTTTGTTCTTAAATTGTGTCCAGCTATGACATTTATATATTAAAACTGTAAGGTTCTGGATGATTTTCTTGCTCTTCAATCCCCATGCAGTCTGTGGATTTTTTGTATGTAGCCTTTTTTAGGTGGTTGAACATAAGACAATATGTTCATTGAAGCATACTCTGCTTCACCCAGGCTCTTCCAGGGTGGAATATACTGGCTATCTATTAGCACTGTCTCTCCATCCAGTAAGCATAGGAAGATTCTGGGCAGTGGCCAAGATGGAAAAGGGTCTTTGATCCAGCACTGCATGTGCCATGGGTTTTCCAGAGAGGTGAGAAGGCTACTGAGCAGCTTTGGAAAGAGCAGGCTGCTGCTAGAAACTTTACATGTTTCAAAAAATGGATCCTAGAATCACAGAAGTATAAAGTTGCAAAGTACCACAGGGGATCATCTATGTCCTCCTTTTACTCAGAGGTGGGATGATATTTGCCAAGATTATCTGACTGGGAGAATTATCTGTCTTCCAAAAATGTCCAGTGAAGGAAGACTTCTATTCACCCTAGGCTGCCTGTACCACCTGTTGCAATGTTGCTTTAATAGGAATTGCTTTTTCCTAATACATAACTTAAATGCTCTTTACTTAATCTGATTATTTCTTGTCCTAAGACTAGTGAGCATCACGAAAAATAAATGATTTTTTTTTAACTGTTCACGTATTAGAAAACTGCCACCATGTCCTCCCTCATTTTCAAGCCTTCTAGACTAAACAAACTCACTTCCTCTGACCGTTCTCATCAGTCAAATTTCCCTACCCTCAGCTCCTTCTTCCTTCTATTCTTCTTAGTGCATACTTCACATGAGGTAGTGTCTTGGGGTCCCAAGGTCACTTTACTTCCCTAGGTAAGGTTTGGACTACTTCTCTTCAGAGGAAGAGGAGACAATAACCTCCTGCATTTTACAAATGAAAGTTCTGAAGCTGCACTCCAGAAGTCTTTCTTCTTTTCTGTTACACTCTTCATCTACAATAACTAAAAATAAAATATAGGTGGGAATTCCAAGGTCCTCCTTCACCTTGCTGGTGGATGTAAGGATCTTGGCGGACTCTCCTCAGACTGAACTGTATCTGTACAATATATACTGGTCAAATTAATTTTTTATGACTGATCTTCAGTTTTGTTTGATGAACATAACTGTACTTTAAAAATATTTTTGCCTCCAGATGGGACAAGATGGTAGAAGGACAGAGATAGACTTGTAGTACTTTGACAAAATCAGTCAGTCTTGTACTACTTAGAATTATAGAATAATTAAGGATGGAAAATATCTTCACAATCATCAGATCCAATCTTTGAACAAACACCACTGTGTCCACTGCACGAATACCACTGTGTGCATATCACACAGTACCACCTCTGCTCAGTTTTTTAACACTTCTCAAAAGGCTGACTCCACCATTTCCTAGGGAAGCCTATTTCCATGCTTCTTATTATCCTATCCTGTCCTATACACCACCATCATAAACCTGGATTTGCAGTGATTTTGAATTTTTTTTCCTGTTCTCTCCATCAGTAAATTTAACAAAGAAAAATGCAATTTGTCTGTCAATTAAGACAGGAATGACATACAGTGTGGACTTCAATTTTCAGAAAGGTCATATGTCAAAGATTAAGAAATGGCCACTGACCTTTCAGAGTAACTAAGTAGCACCATAAAAAAAGAAAAAGGACTTCCACAAAGAAAAGCCCATACAAAGTTTCTAGTCTTTATGCATTTCACCAGGCTATTTTTACAGGATTTCTTTTTTGATAGAGGTTTCTCTATAGGAAAAATTCAGGCAATTACACTCTACCACAGGAAGAAAGTTAACAATGTAGCTACACGGAAAGATCCTCAAGAAATATTTTTCAGAACATCATCAGATGGTCTTATATCGATTACATGGCTGTCTCAGCAGTGTACTTTGTGTATTTAGAATAAAAGCATTCCCTGTAAGTGCAGGGATAATAATGACAGCCATTTTTAAGGCAAACTGTTTACCAGAAACAGCCTATGAGAAAAGCACATAGTAGACAAAACTGCCCCTCAGGCAGTTGCTGTGGATTGAAAAAAACTCAGAAGTTTTGGGTGAGTTATTTTTGTACTATTCTGTTCCTTTACTATCCAGGATGAAATTGAGAGATCCAAGACACAAGCTGTAAATTTTGGACTTTTTGAGACCGCAAAGGACACCTTGTCTTCCCATTTAATGGAAGATTTTTTTTGCCAAATAATTTTTTTCAGACCATCACAAATATTACAGAGGTTACCTTATTTATGGTTACGTTGTTACAATTCAAGTTGGTTGTTCAGTTACTGGCTGTCAAAGTCTAGCAAAATGACAACCCTGAAGCAGCTGGTAGACACAGAAGCAGAGGAAGAGAGAAGAAACTATTTTTAAGTCTTGGTGTAAAAACAGGAGGTGTTTGACATTCTGCCCTGGTATCTGTGTAGTGTCCATAGCTGTTATTTTAATTTTGGATGTTTTGGTTCAATGAATATGAAAAAGAGGGAGGGAAGGAGGAAGGGAGGGAGGGAAAGGAGAGAAATACTCTAAGCAGAGTATCTTAAAGTAGCAGGAAAGTACCCCACAAATGCCAGGAAAACCTGTTTCAGTCAGAACATATTAAAATGCATAAGATGATGCCCACTTCTGCAGTGATACTGGGTCTTGTCCTGAGCACACAGACACAGATTTTACCTAATGTGCAACCAAAAAAATTTCAAACAACATGAACTAACTAACGCCAGCAACGCATTGATGGAGGAAGAGGGGGTTTTACATCTTGTTCATGATTAGTTGCTTTGAGAGCCTTCAGTAATTTTGGTTTTAGCTGTACAACACTGAAAGGAGTAATAGCTTTGTCATTGCCATTAGTAATAAGAGAGGGGGAGAATGATCATTCCATAGTTCTGAACTTGGGCAAAGCCTGTGTGTAATAGGTACATTGAACAGGATGGAAAGAGGACGATCTGAAAGCTGTAAATTATTGAGTGCTATCTAATCCAGCACAATTGCTTTTCATTAGAAGCACTTCCTGGAAACTCAGGTATTTGTGACCTATTTCAGAAAGGCCTTCATTTAAAAGACATGAGAGTTGAGATACTAAAGATAAGGCATTCAAAGGAGGTTGCATCACTTTGTCCTCTGTATAAGTTGCTCTGTGAAAGCAAAACTCATGCAGTGTCACGAGCTGAGTCTTCATTTTGAAGTCAAATACATTTCCCACATTATTCTATGTTAGCCTTTTATATGTGTTATCATGATGTTTCTCATAAATATTATTTATTAGACAAGTTTCCCACTGATGCTCTCCTAAAGAGGCCAGCACAACCAGCAGGAGCCCAGTTAATTCAGCTGCTGTTTGCAGCATATGTATATATGTATATATGTAGAACCCCACTATACATCATCACTGTTTTATCAGAAATTCACATTTTCATGTAGGATAGCAAAGGTATGAACCTGAGTTTCAATGCTATGTTCAGGTTTCCTTCCACACTCATTAAATTTGCACAAAGGAAACACTGGTGTTCAGACTTATGCAATTCTGTGTTACCACAGACATAATACAGTTACTAAGACATAAGATAATGTTATTGAGAGACATTTAACACCAACTGATTTAAAATAGCATATGAGGGGACTACTAGGCTTTCATGTATTTTTAAAATGCAGTTCTTAGCCTTTTCTCTATGAAGAAACACAATGAAAATATAGATTATTCCCCTAGGGAGAGATATAAACAAAGAAATTGGACTAGAATATTAATTACAATGGTAACATTAAAAGATAATTAGTGTTTATAAATCAAGGGTGATGTTTAATGACTGGCTGTGCCCCAGTCTGTGAGCAAATCTGGAGACCTTCTGTTGGGCTGCTCTGGGGCTGTTCAGCCTAGAGAAGAGAAATTTGTGTGGAGACCTCATAGCAACATTCCAGTAGCTGAAGGGGGGAAAGCAGAGAGGGACCCTTCATTTGGATCTGTAGTGACAGGACAAGGAGTAATGGGTAGAAACTGAAAGAGGAGGAATTTAGGTTAGAAATTAGGAAGAAATTTTTTACTGTGAGGGTGGTGATGCACTGGAATAGGTTGCCTGGGGAGGTTGTGGATGTCCCAACTCTGGCAGTGTTCAAAGCCAGGTTAGATAAGGCCTTGAACAACCTGGTCTAGTGGGAGGTGTCCCTGCCCATGGCAAGGGGCTTGGGACTTGATGATGTTTAAGGTCCATTCCAACCCCTTAACATCTTATGATTCTATAAAGTCCCTTTGGGGATGCCAGTCTTCCCCATGTATCATGATTCTGATGTGCTTATTCTAAATGTCTTTCAGAACATCAAGATCATAAGGTCCAAAACATTGTGTTTGCCTTCCAAAGTTATAACAGTGAGTTTCTGGGGTCTTTTTTGTGTTTTCCAAGGCAGTTTGGGGTTTGGGGTTTTTTTTTTCGGTTGGTTGGTTGGCTTTGTTGCTTTGGTTTTGATTTTGGGTGCTGGTTTGCTTGGTTTTTTGAAAGAGGCTTGTAAAAAAGAAGCTAGAAGATGCTGCTAAGAATGTGATAAGGACAACAGTGCAGAACTGAATGCTGAAATCTTGCTATTGGTTCCTTATTTGTCATCTATTAGGTAAGCCTTGAAAAAGGTTAAAGGGAAGCTTGTGTGACCAAGTAGCAAAATTGGGCTCTTTGTTATAGACACAGGATATTCGGAGAGGATGAAGTTGTATCCAGGCAAGGGACATACACTGTAATATGCATTCTAGCAGATTGAATACAAAACCTTCAGTCAAAAAGGACTTTTAAAAGAGGACTTTTAAAAGCCAAGAACAAGAAGCAAATCCTGAAGTACTCAAAACCAAATCTAAATTATTATAGCCTGTTAGGAAGGTGCAAAATGCCCTCTAGACAGTCCAGAAACTAAATGCCATATCAGTGTGTGATGTACTGGTGTCCTTCTTTTGAAAAGGATATATTAAAACAGTGAAAGTGCAATAAAGATGAGAATGGTGCAAAACATCTTCTCCAAGAGGAACAACTAAGTAGCAGTAGTAGCCCTCAGATTCAAAAAGAGACAACTTGAGTGAGATATGATAGATCTCTACAAAATCATGAGTGATCTAAAGGAGGATTTAACTCTTATTGTCTACTCCCATGTATGAAGTAGGAACCATCATACAAAGGCTGTGAGATCCAGGGTTGGAGTAAACAAAAGGGAATTGTTCTTCATGGGACAAAGATATGCAGCTGTTCATATCTGAGGAAAGAGTTCATATGGGCACAAAGACAGACTGGAGAAGTAGTAGGAGCAAGTATCCATTGAAGGCCGTTGAACAATAAAACTGCACCAGATCCCCAAAAGTTCTAGTCACTCAAAAGAAGTTGGACATGGCAGAGGACCTAAAGAGGGAAGAATCACGCATTCTTGCCCTGTATTTACCTTCTATCATCCATATAAGGACACTTAGGGAGAAGGAAGACCAAGTAAAAGGGACATTTGCTCTCAGCTAGTACAGAAATTCCTGTAACTGCTCCTGCCTCCCACGCTTGTAAAGTCAGATGAATGTACTCCAGATAGACAAAGAATTTTTTATTTTTAATTTTTGATTTTACCACCCTAGGTAAGGTGTCTGTTCTTAAATTCGTAAGATGCAGAGACCTCCTTAGCTTTATTTCTTGTGATTCTTTCTTGAAAAATGAGTTGACCCTTCTTCCATTTTCAAGCAGTTCATGGGGTCACAGGGTCTTAAACAAACACTGATCCCTATTTCTTCCTAAGTACTTTCCTCATGTTTTCTTGTCAGGCTTTTGGAGGGATTGGGGTGGGGGGTGGGTGCATTGTTTTTGCATTTCTCAGGAGACCAATTTTCTGTTTCCAAATTTTCCACTTCTACTTGAGAAATAATATTTCATCCAGTATCTTTTTTACACAAAAGCCAGTCTAGTGTTGTAGGTTTCCTAGCAGTTAAGCCCTAACAGCGTAGTTCAAGTGGTATGCTTGTTTGAATATGTTCCTCCAGATGCAGAACTATCTGTACAAAATGTCAAGGTTGCAGACTGTGAGATAATTCTCTGCCATTATATATTTTAAATATAAGTTATACACAAAATCCTGTGTATTAAAGATATTTTTCTCCCAGGTTGTCTGAACAGAAAATACCAGCTGCTCAAACAGCGTCAGTCAGGACATGTGTTTTTTAGGCTAGATTTGTCAACAGCCCATAAAATGTAATTCCTAACCCTGATGAACTATATGGTGGAAAAGCACCAGCGAGTTAACTTTGTACACGTGTGTAGGCAGAGTACTGTCAATGTACTTTAGGAAACCCTGCAAGTAGGTCATGAAGAATATGACATAACTATAGAGGCAAATAAATGGAAAGAGCTTAAAATTTTTTTAAATTATTCCAACTTCACATAGTAGTTCAGGGGTTTTTCTTTCCTTTTCTCTTGTGTGTGTGCATGTATGCATATTTCATCAGTACCGGAGGAATTTTTTTGAAAACAGAACACTGCAAGTTGTCAATAAAATAACATGTATTTTCCAGGAAAAAAAGAAAACATGTAGAGCATTAAATGAGGGTGCCCTCCCTTTCCTTCTCTAGTGCTAAAGCCCTCACCTTACTAAGAATGTCAGAGTTTTGCCACAAAGGCAATGACAGTATAAACTAGGTAGAGTCAGTAAAAGCCTATGCATGCAGTTAGTTGACATCAGCAAGAGCTATCATGCTCAAAATATGTGAAATAACATGTATAAGATTGCACAAACATCTGGTAGGGAGAAAATTTTTACTTAAATCCAGTACTGACACAGACACTAAGATTGCTGTCTTCAGAGCTATAAAAATGCACTCATATGGTTATGCTGAGCATGTGGTTGCTCAAGGAAGATGTTTCTCAAAGACTGTCAGGAAAGGGAAAACACAACCAGGACTGCTTTCGTATTTCCATGTTTAGTGGTTTACAGCAGTGGAATTCAGGGCCTGCGATCTATTATAGTTGGAGTGAATATGTAAGTCATGGCATCATCTGGTTTAAAGGCCCATAGCTGTTGTTCTTTTCCATCTAGGATCAGACAAAGCGGCATGAGGCTCCACATAATTAAGAGCAACTATCCCACAGCGGCAAGGAAAGCAGAAAATATTTCATTGGGAAGGAGGACTGACTACAGTACTTTAAAGACATGATTGTAAACAGAAGAAGCAAACCAGAGAATGTTTAACAGGAAAATAGCACTCTGACCCTCCCTGGATTAAATGCTATCAATCAAGTTTAAATTTAGGTCCTACATGGTCCCACATGAAAAGAAGGCAGTAGAGGCAAGGAAAGCTTAACGCCTGAGAATATTTGTATTGCGTGGCAAGGAAAACAAGCCTAAAGTCAACAAAGAGCAGCCTGTAAAAACAAATAGTCCTGATGAGAACAGCACTGCCACCCAAAAGCTCATTAGCAGCCAAAAACAGAAGAATTGTCTCTCTGCTCTTTCTTTGCTGGCTGCCCCCAGCCCAGCACTGCTGAAGTGCTTCTGACTCAGCTGCTGCCTCCCTCCTGGCGTAACCCCTGAGCACTTGCCAGCACCCACACAATGCATGCCCTCAGCATGAAGAGTGTTTCCCCAGGGTGGGCTGGGCTGGTCTGTGGTGGGAGGCAGGAGTGGAAAAAGAGCAGGGGTTTTTCTGAGGGGTTTTTCCAAATAATAGTAATGTATACATACACATAGAGTAATTGTCTTTATCTGTTATAAGATAAACCAGTAGAGGGAAATTTGGGGTGTAAAATGATGAGAAGAAACACTGCCATGCCCACCAGCAAGCACATGGGATTTCAGAAATCATGTGAATTCCAAACCCAACGCCCCATCTGTCATCGCCTATTCACTGCTGGTGGAGTCACAGCTGTAGGGCAATGAGACGCTCCATTTCCTCCTGGTGCATGGGAAAGCACCACCATGCATTTGGACAGAGCTGAAATGTCTGGTGATCAGTAAAGAACACCAAATACATTTTATAACCTTGAGAGACAAGATGCAATTTTAACAAACTTGCATTTAGGTACCTGAAAAAAGCAGTTGGATAATATCAGAGCCCATTTACAGCACTTTGAGATTTTTTTTGTGACTGTAGGTTTTACACCCACAAGATTCTGTTCTGTAGATTAAGTTAATCTTAATATGTGGCAGAGTCTAAGGTCTCCAAGGAGACAAAATTATATGTAGCACCTTTCAGATTTCCCATCCTGCTGCACTGTTTGGCTCCTTTCCTCTTCCAAACCTGCAGATGCACACCAAGCAGCCAACACCTGGGCAGTGCCCTGGTGCCCTGACTACTGGTGTATTTGTGTACCTAAATATATGACCACACACAGTCTGTTTATGAGCTTTATGGGTTTGTCTTTTTGTCTTTGTGCAGTTTATGTATTTGTCTGTATATTTGTGGAAACTGAGGTTAGTAGATGCATTGCCTACACCAAATGCATTGGCCTAGTCACTATCTATTGCCCCATGATAAAAACCACTGGATTGTGTATAACTTGGAATATGTGGCAGAGCTAAATCTGTGCAGTAGGAGGGTTCAGACATGTGGCTTTCAAAATCAGTGGCAAAAGTCCAGTCAATTCAGCAGAGAAATCCTTCCTCCAAGGTTGATTCTTCAGTTCCTTACCTGTTACCATTCTCTCAGGATGCCATGGGAAGATGAAGTTCAAGTCTAAAAATACTGTGTTTAAAGCCCCTGTATTTGTATAACACCCTAATACACAGCCTTGAGTTGGTTTAATTTTCTGATGTCTGAATCATTTTTTGTCCAATTACATGCACACAGAATAGAAAGGATATCCGTCAAAGTAGAGGACCCATACACCCTATACATGCATTTAGAAATAAATTTGAACACTCCATTTAAGAAAAAGCAGCTCAGAGTAGAATCTAACCTCTTTGAAAACAAATTTAAAATGAAACAGTGAGAACATACTTCAACCTTCTATATGCAGTGTTCATTTTTTTAAAGACATTGAGCTACAGCAGTAAAATTACGATTATGTATGCACAGTATCTAGTTTTTCTGACAAAAATAGGAATGTCTGATTTCCAATAATTTTTAATTATAAGCATATATCTATCACTTCAGATCTTTGATTTCATAAATCTCTAATCTCAAACTAGATTTTCTTAAGAGTAACTTTACCCTGTATATTCTGCAATTAAACATGTTTCTTCCTCACTCTTTTCATGTCCTTTTGCATTTTTGGTATTGCCCTCATTTGCAATGTGAACTGTAGTATAATTGCATTTTCTTTTGCAAGCAGAAGGGGGAAATTCAAAACTATTATGTTTCTTATATTGAGATGACTTTTAATACATAAAAAGAAAAATCATAAATCTACAATTATTAATTAATTTGTTCATGAAACAACCCGCCTCACAATATTTGCATACTCTTGCATCAGGTTTATAACAACATTTCTATGAAAATGAATTTGAAGGTCTTCCACTAGAAAACATTAAGATAATAAACATAAAATATTAAAATAACAGGGAAGAAAGATTGAAGTTTCCCTATTTTGCTGTGAAGAATGTGGGAAAATCACAAACACATCTAAACTGCCATATTATTTTTCAGAGATATTTAAAATAAAGTCCTCTTTGAATCCCTTGACAAATACCCTTGTCCTTGTATGTTTAGTGGAAAGAATGCTGGCAAAAGTCTTTGAAAAGGCACACAAATGGTAAAATATCTATAGGTAAAAAAACTGTGAGTCCCAATAAATATCTTCCTTTCCAGCTCTGCAGCATGATAGGTATTTACTTTCAGAAAAGTGCTCTTCTGACTTGGTAAATATGAGCACGAGGAGGAAAGAAAAAAGTTCCATCTACAGTCCGAGTTTTCTTCAGCTTATGCATGTGTTCATCCTTGATTTCTCAATAGAGGCTGTGAGCAAACATGCTGGTTCATCTCCATGCTGGTGGCAAAAAAGGTGACAAATGCGGAAAAGCATCTCCATTTTTTCAGGGTTGTGACCAAGCTCTGAGTGTCCCAGGTTGGTAGCAGGCACTGGAAGGTACAGTGTGGAACTGAGGAAGCACCCCCCATGTCTCTGGTTGCGTGATATTGCAGGGTGCTCCCAAGACAGCTTTACTTTTCTCTCTGCCTGAAGACCTGAATGGAAACAGAGAAAAAAAAAAAAAAAAAAAAAAAGAATGAAATCTCAGAAAACTGGTGGCAGGAATTCAGGATCTCACACTCTTTTACTGATGTTAACCAGCCTTCAGCCAGGCCTGTCAATAGAAGCACTTGAAGATCTGTTTGGGTGGAGGTACGCCTCCATGGGGTGCCTGAGACCAGCTGCAGGAGCTGAGCTGGTGGGTCTTGACCTCCCTCTCCATCCTTCTCCCAAGAGCCTGACCAAGGCTGCCTGACTGCCCTTAGGAGCTGGGTGGGTTCGGGAGCGTTTCTGGTATTAAACCCTTGCCACAGGTCAGTTGCTTCCCCAGTTGTACTTCCTCTAAAAATACCCATGTCTTATGACTTCTGTAGACACATAACTTCATGTCTCCCTTACTCCTTCCCAAGAGGAATGAAGAATGTTTAGCTGCTGGCAGCTAAATTGTATTTAAAAACATTTTTATTTTCTGAATCATATTCAGTGTGATGCTTGTTTTAATTATATTTTATGCCGAGTGCTGTAAGATACATGCACGGAAGCCTGTCTTTAAAAGTCCTTATTTATTTTCCTTGAGTTAATTCCTTCTCCTTTCCTGAGGTGCACAAAAGCTGGGATATATGTTCTCCAAAGCCCAGCCGTGGAACCCAGACACCACATGATGCAAAGAGCCACTTTGTACCACTTCTGTGTGGGCTCGCCTGTGCTGTGGCATGGGGGGATGCCTGCCTCCCTGATGGTTGTTCCAGGGGGCTCAAAATTGCCATGATTGCCTGGGGAAATCAGCTATTGTGCCTTCTGGAAATGTAGGCGGGCACTCCAAAAAACTGCACTCTCTTAGGGAAGTTGTGGGGTGCAAGACAAAAATCTCACCAGGCAAACACATTGTGAACACCAGGCAAGCCCTAACAAGCCGCTCCTGTGCGGGAGGCAGAGCTCAGCCCTGAGCACAGGTCCCAGCGGAGGTGCCCTGACCTGGCTGTGCCCCTTGTCGGGGCTCAGACCCCCTCAGGGCACCTGTGGGATGAGGGAATGTCACCTGCTACTGGCAAAGCGCTGCCTCAGCAGCGGGGGATCAAACAGCGATGGCAGGCGTGGGCCTGCCCATCAAAGGAGCCTTTTGAGGCCGACAAAGAAAGGATTGGCGTTCTGTTCCTGGCTGGATCCTGTGGCCGAGGCGAGGCTGAGAACAGCCTGTGCACAGCGTGGGCTGGAGGACAGCCAGGGGAGGCCGTCCCGCGGCTTTCACAGGACCTCTCGCTGCCACCGCTCACCCGCACGCGGCCCCAGGCGCTGCTCTGCGGCCCGGCCATGGCAGCCCTCCCCTGCCCCGCACCCCGGCAGAGCCGCTCCTTGCTCAGCTCTGCCAAAACAGCTGTCTCCCGACGGGAGAAAATAATCTGGGATCAAGGACAGGAAACTGGATCCGCACACACAGCCGAGATGAGAAACTCATGTTTTGTGGCAACCCCCCTCAATCAAAGTGCTCCACCTCCCTCTCCTACCTCCAAGCAATGAGAAATGAAAATAAAAGGAATGGAATAAAAGCAGGTACACATCACTATTTTTTTCTAACCATTGTGTGGTGAAAAAAAAAGGAAAATAAAGGAAAGCAGCAAACCACATTTTGTTTTCTGGCATCAGCATGCTCTCCTGCTCCCATTCCTGTGACAGCTCCTGTGCCTTCGCCACAGACATGTGAGAATACCTAAGGTTTTTTGGAGATAAAAAAACATATAGAAAGTCACTGGAAAGCACCAAGGAGGGTAGGGCAGCAAGCCTTTATGGCTGCAAGCCCCAGCCACTGTCTGCCTCTTGCTCCTGCCCCTTGCACATCTGTGTTTCAACACTCCAGTGGTCCCTCACACTGCTGCTGCAGCCCGCGCTGCCTGGAAATGTTTCGAGTGATTGAATGTGTTGCTTAGAAGAAGAAAATGTCCTTTGATACGTTTCTCGAAAAGAGGTAATTAAAGAAAAGCAGCCCACAAGCTTTCTGAACTGGCTGTCCTTCTGGAAAGCAGCTCCCAGTCAGCCCCGCACAGAGCGGTGGCCAACTGCTGGGAATGAGTGGAACCATCTGGTTCTGCTGCCCTCCGTCCCCATTGCCCTGGAGGGGTATTTAACAGTGATGTGTTTGCTACACCACACCATTGCCTTAGCAACACAACCAAAGTGTTTGTCAGCATGCGAGCAACATGAATGATGGCGCCTTGTCCGAAGAGTCTGGGTTGCATGTGTGGCTCTTCTTCACAAAAGCCAGTCTCACCACTTGCCTCACAGAAGAGCCTGAGCGGGAAACTGGGAGCTGGGAGGGAAACTTTACTGGGAGTCAAAAGCATATTTTTCTTCTAATTGTGTAGGAACTGCCTTGGCCTTTTGGAATCAGTGGCGTCTGAACTAATAAATAGTACCAGTCTAAAGCTGATGAGAAATAGCTACATTTTAACAAGTGTCTGCTATTTTTAAGCAGTAACAGATCTACTACAGAAGTGCTGGAGGCCTGCTATGACCTGCCACCAGACGACATCAGCCTTCTGAGAGCCTGTTTCCTTCAACATTTACTGAATTAGGTCTAAGGAAACTGCTTATACCTCCCTATTGTACTGCTGTCAGTAGGTTCAAATGAAAATCTATTCACTGAAATCCTTTTTCTCATCAGCCATTTCCCCCCAGATCAGATCAGATCAGATGTCAATACAGTCTTTATTGGGAAGGAGCAGGGTCATGCCTGAACAATGTTGTGTTCTTCTAATGAACAACACAGCTTACTTTTCATGCTCTCAGGAAAAAAAAAAAATCCTTACTGCCATTCCTCATGACACTTTCCTCTTCTTCTCTCCTTTTCCTGCTCTGGTTCATGTCAAAGTGCATGTTTTCCCATGACCAATTCTTCTCGATGCACCTCTCTTCAACTAACAGGGCAATTACTTTCTATAAAAGAGATTGCAGAAAAACTGTTCACCAAAAAAGGGACAATTACCTGAAAGAAAAATGGCACAATGGATGAACTCTGCAAAAATTCATTCCTTCTGCAAGGCATATCACAGTCCTTCCTCATTCAGGTAACAAATCTAAAGTTGACAGATCTAGAGGAAGAAAAAGTTGATAGAAAATTGATCAAATGGAAAGATAAAAAACGTGGTTTTGCACTTTCGACCTAATCCAGGAGACTCCTAAGCTTAGAGAAACTTTATATCTTGAAAACAGGCAGCCAATTTCCAAGTGACTTCTAACCATGATCAAGGTGTAGACATTTAGATCCTTAGAGATGTTCAATCAAAAAATTTTATTAGAAAAGTTTCAAATATCTGCTATGAACAAACTACTTTAAGACAGCATTACTGATTTTCAGGGTTTGTTTTCTTTGGTTTGGTTTGTATCAATCCCTTTAAATAATAACTTCCCTATTAGATTATGCAGCTAGACAGAGGAGGACCTGAGCTTAGCTTTTTCCTTTCAAATCCCCACATCCTACGAGGCTGTTCTGACTGCAGACTATATGTTAGTGTGAAAGGGGCTGTTTCTGCCTTTATGTTGGTGCTGGATTCAGAAGGCAGGAAAAAAACAAAGAACAATTGGGGAACAGCTGCTGGTTGCTGCTTCAAAAATTATATTTTATGGAATGGATCTTACAAGGCAGGCCCTCTCTCCTCTAGTTACAGTTGCAGGCAAGGTTAGCATGCTAACTTTAGGTTGATCCTTTCTTTGGGTGCCACAGGGTGGGGAAGCCAAGGTGCTACTCAAAAGTGTCTTGCTCCAAGGCTAATGCTGAATATGTACAGTACAGGGAGTCTAAGACACCACACAGGGATTCTGAAATTCCTCTGTGTTGTAGAAAATATAGGCATTGTGAGGCTCAGATTTTTGTGTACATAAGGACAGGACTCAGTTACAATGACCTAACCCAAAGGGCAGTTTAATATCTCCTGTGAGGATGGGTGACCCACCGGCATTGCCTGGTGTACTCTGTGGCTTTGTCATTCAGCCATGGAGCCTTCTTCCCTTACCTTCCTGACTGATACAGCCTTGTGGTTCCCACTGAAGGCACTGAAAACCAGGAATTTTGTGCATAAACACCTTTTCTGCAAAGAGCATCAGGCCTCTGTGAGTGCTCTAAGCACTCCTCCAGAAGTTTCTAGTGTCCCTGTAATTTATACTGTAAACTCCCTATAGCAGAGCAGAGAGCTGAGCTGAATGCAGAGGGAGAGATGTCAGAAGAAGAGACTGTCAGTAGTATTTTTCTGCAGTCATCAGAGTGCAACATGAGATGTTCCCCAAACTGTCCACACTAACATCTGTGTACATGAAACAGAAAGAGTTGCAACCACTGAGGGATGAATGTTTTATGTGGTGTACTTCTGTTTGGAGTATGCTGTTCTGGATGACTTCAGTGCATTTTCACAAGCAAATGATGTTCTTGTGTTTGTATTAAAACATTAGTTTTTCTTTTTTAAGTTTTAAGCCACAATTTTAAAGATCTATGAGAATGACCTTGCCCCCTGCAGATGTGTATCAATCTACAAAAGCTGTAACATGACTTGCAATGCCAGTAGGGCTGGTCTAGATTCTTTGATGCTTAAGCATGGGAATTTAAGAAGTGTATTTAGTGTTCTCCCATGTGGTCTGGTAGAAATAATATCAAAAGAGGCATTGAAAATGGGGTTTCAGTAAAGACAAGTACAAAAGGACAATTTTTTAGGACCACCAAATTATATAAACATATCTCAAAAACAGGGACCTGTTACTGTCAGAAAGTACTACAGAAATATTGAAGGGAACTGTTGAAGGAAGGAAGAGCTGTGTATCTTGAATTGATGAGATTCACATAGGATGAACCAGGAAGAGTAACACAAAGTTTTTTGAGGCATCCAATTTATTTAGGCTGAAAAATAAAGTGCTGTCCGGGTGTGGAGAAAGAGTACAATTTCAAAAATGTTTTAACCTTCAAATCTAGGCAATCTAGAGGTTAGAAAGCAACTGGAAGTTTTCCATCATTATATTTTAATTGAAAAATGGAATGATAAGTACAAAGCTGCACATAAAAAGTGTATTATCCTAAAAATGTGACATTTTTAAAAGCAAAAACAAGGTAAAAACCCCAAGCTTTGTTATGGTTGGGACAACAATATTTGCTAATCAATACTTGAATACTTTTAATGCAAAAGTGCTATTTCACAGGAATAATGTTTTCTTTAAATTTTAAAGTTTTAAAATTTGGTGAATGCACTGCCAAGTTGCCACTAGATTCTATTAGATCTTGTATAAAGTTCTAGGCCATATAGAAGGAGGTGACAATAATGAAAATACCATCACATTATATTTCTCTGTCTTGATTTTAGCGGTATTTTTCAGTGGTGTATGTAAACTGACTACATTTGCATTTCTTGCTTTATCCAAGTGTTATTTCCACAGACAAGGTGAAAATTAATATCATACTTTTGGATGAGTTGGCATGTGCTTTAGGAGCTTTTATTTTGTGAGTTAAGCATTTTAAGAGAAGAACCAGATGATTAAAGGTTAATATAATTTTGTTTTCTGTGTGCAAAGGATGACTAGGGCTGACACTAGCCATGACTCACCATGAGAAAGATAAAGAAGCACCTTGCACACTCTCTCAAGGGAAAGACAAGGAGAAGTAATGCCTTAACTAGGAACGGAAATGCTGCCTGGATTTTCAGCTTCTCTGTGTACTTTATTTTTTTGAACAAAGTTATTTTCTCAGTAACATTTTCAATCACCAATTGAAAAATCACCAACTTCAAGACACCAATTCTGCTCTTTGTATCTCAGTTTTGACCTTCAGAAACTACAAACTATTTTAAAATACAGTAGAAAATCCTGTCTTAAAATCCTTTTCTTAAAATTTAATAAAAAAATCTTTATCTGAATTTCTGATACTTTTTCTGAAATGTTACCAAGTTCCATCTCTGTAAAAATCCTTCTTGGTCACATCATAATTATTTCCTGCAGCTGCTACTGTAACTCTCATTTTAATGGACTCCTGAAGCCATACTCACTGAACTTCAAATTGCCTAGAAAACTGCAATCAGACCACATAGAGTTTGCTAAGAAGCTTCATCTCCCTTAACTTTATTCACTATCTCTCTGCCCACAGAACTCAAATCAACTTCTAATTCTTTTAATTCACTTTTGCCTCACTCTGCATTCAGCCCTTGGCCTAAGCACAATTCAGTTCTCTTCTTCCAAATTTTGCCTTTATTATCATTCATACAGATCAATATCTATGAAATCTCTACAAGTTAAAGTTAGGAAAGTGGAACTTTTCAAGAGTTTTCTGTGAATTTTCCCAACCAAAGAGGCAGAAGTTAGCATTTGGCCTTTGAAGAATGACTTCCATTTTGAAAAGGCAGCTATCAAAATAGCCTTTTTTAATTCTTTTCTGAATTTTCTGTAAGTCCCAGGAGTAAAAAAAAAATCAGATAAAGATATCTGTTTGAATTCAAGCATCCTGTGCCTATGTTTTTCCCTTTCTTTTACTGGGCCATTAACTTGTAGAAGCATAGGAATTAGATTTTATTTTCATCTTTCTTTTATTTCTTCCTTTTATTTTAATACTCACAAGCTTCTTAGACATCAGTATGCTTAGTTTAGGGTTGTCTCAAAAGTGCTGTCCACTTTTTGTTCTTCCAGGAGAAAGTCCTATCTTATCAAAATTGTGCTACTCTTTTTCCAGGTGGTAGTAAACCTGTATACAATCAAATTTGTCTTTTGTTTTTCCATATGCTGTCTTAACTCCCTCATTTTTATCACACCTATTCTTGCACAATAATTACTGTCTCAGCTTCTAATCCATGGCATAATGAAGGCTGCCATAATCAATCGAATAATATTATTTTTAACTAGTAAGCATCTATAATCAAGAGATTGATTTCTGGGTGAACCACTTAATAGTGGGCTCTTATGTCTGCTAGTGTTTATGAAATTACAGCACTAAATTCTTATTCTTGGTTTCATTGCTCCAGCACATCAACCATATGTGGTTGGAAAACTTTAAAATTAAACATCAGAAGAGTAAAGGAAAGAAAGTTTCCTTTTGCCTCTCAAGAAAACGCATTGTTTAGTTCTTTCAAATACAAATGGAATGCACATACTAATCCACTAGGATGTGCTTAATTTCTTAAAGATGTTTTTCATGTGATGAAGTATCATCTGACCCAATAAACCAACTCTACAGTGGGTTTGAAGGTTCACAAAACATAAGCATTGCCCAACAAACTTCCCACTTCCTTTTCTTTTGGTTTTCTGTATGAAAGAATCCCTTTCAGAGGAAATGTTAGAATGATATTTTCTGATATCCAGACAATATAAGACCAGACCACAGAATTAAAGTATTTTCTTTGTCTTAAAATAGCTTTCTTCTCTGAGTATGAATAAACCTTTGGATCAGATAAATTGCTTCCTTTGAATTATAGTAAAAGAGAAGTGGTTAAGCATACAGTTTACTGGTATTAAGAGAGAAACATTTTCATCTGATCACTCTTTAAACTTCATATTGATTAAAACACATTCCAAAAATTGGTGCTTATAAGGAAGGTCACAATGTGCTTGGAGTTTTGTGCAAAATGTCAAGTGAACTAATAAAATGTCCTTTTATGTAGGCAGTGCAAATACTGTAATTTAAAAATAAAACAATATCATACACATGATATTAAATTTTATGTAGAAAACAGAAAATCGTTCAAGTGACAAGAAGAAAAGGTTAAAATACACTTGTCACTACTCTCTCCTGGATGGTTCCACTCTCTTACAGCTTCAGTCAGGGATAGCTGTGATTTGAGGCAATAACATCTACATTTTAATGTACTGGGACTGGACAAACAGCCCTTTCCTAATAATGGGGACAAGTTAAATTGCTTTGATGCATTCATTGTCATGCCACTCTTGTGTTATCGACCACAGAAATAATGAATGCTCAAATGAATCTCACCACTTGCTTAGCATTTTTTTTTTAATTGGACAAAGGTACATCCCTGAGGAAAATGCCCAGAAATTACTGGCTTGGGGAGACCAAAGGGATCCCAAAATTTTAGAATTTTTCATTTATAAAAAGACTTATTTAATATAATTCACTCTCAAAACACAGGCCCTAATTTATAATGCCATCATACTTGTGTTTCAATCAGTTTGTGCCTGATTTAAATAGATAACAAGAAAGCAAGTGATCAAGGTATCTGAACCCAAAAAACATTTTTGAGATCTACATGGTGAGGCAAGCTTTCTACTAATTTGTGCTAGTCTGTATCATCAAACATACTTTTGTGCTGCCATCAACCTAATAATAATATAATGTTAAAAATTACCTATAGAACTATATATCAGATCACATCACTTATTAATCATGACCCATATTGACCAGTTTTTTATTAAAAAATAAACTTACGGCATGAGGAGCTTAGCCTCTGTCTGGAAGACTGTCTTTGACCATGGCCCTGTGCAAAACCCCACGGAAAATAAAAGAACCACCCCAGTGACACGAACTGGAGTTACTTTTCTTCTTATCACAGTGCTTCGTACCCAAGAAAATACGGGGCTTTTAATAAAGCAGGAACTCCAGAATAACAAGTCTTCTACATTAAGTGTCTAAGTAGACCTAAAAAGGATCAAAAAAAATCACAAAGCAGCCAGTGTTTGGGGGAATTTAGCCTTTATTTCACCTCCTTGCTTCCTCATCAGCCCTGGGAAGGAGAGGTGTGGGGCTGGGTGGGACTCCCAAAGGTCTCTCCTTTTCCCATCCTTACACACACAACAAGAAAAGACATCTTGAATGGTCAGAAGCATAATGGCTACAATTGCCTTCCCTCAGGAAAAGCCTTTTGTCATCTCCTGCCTCTCTGCCTGTGCCTGGTTTGTTCTTCCTCTGGAGGCAGAAATAAAAGAGATTAACCATAACAAAGGGTTCTTCTTGGCCGTCTTAGAATTGTTTGAGGTTTAAATCAAGAGCAAGACACCTCAGTTCCTCAGGAAAACATGGTAAAAGCTGGCAGCAGTGTGCTTGGGTTTTTGGCAAAAGCTTCCATATGAGTAAGAGGTGCCTGCTCCAGCAGGGCTGACTGGGTTACATGCTATTGGTTTTCTGTGTTCATGAGGACCAAATGTTGCTTTAAAAGTGGCAGAGGAATGAACAGCATTTAAAATAAGCCAATTTAAAGCTTGGGCTTTTGCTGAGCTTTTATAATCTGCTATTTGCTGAAAATATCTCTGTGTGTGAGATCTTTTCCCCTAAGAACATATGTCCTTCCTGCTTGTTCAGACGCTGATCCTAATCTCAATTTTTTGATGTCATAATCTGTAGTATGGGAATGCAGAGAAATGCCTTCAAAAAAACCCCAGTGCTAATTGAGAGATGGTGCCTTCTGGGGATTTTCTGTGTGCAATAGTTTCAGGAATGATTGAAAGAAAGCATATTAATCAATTTTGCAGATGATTTGCAGTGGAAAAAGATCATAAACCGCTTAAAGTCTGGGGATAATACAGAACACAGTTTTCATAAAACAAAGGAAAAATCTAACATCACTTGGAACATACTGGTCACTCAGTTCACTTCGCACAGCTACTCAGCAAACATTTTTGAAAACATTTTGAAAACCAATACACATGAGAGAATGAATCAATGATGATTAAGAAATACACTCATGTCTTAGCTATTGGAAGCACCAGGAAGAAACAGAAGTATTTTCAGTATCCAATCTTACTCTCCTAAACTCCAGAAAGGATAATACTAGTCTTTAGCAAAATTAGTGCTGGGGTACCGTGTTCTTATTCTAGCAAACAGGATGTAATAATCTGATATCCTGTTCAAACACATTGTATTTTAAGTGCCACTGATGGTAACAATGAACATCTGTAGAGTACCTTTTAATATCAACCCCCATAGCAAGATTTAGTCTTCAACCTCAGAGAAGAGGATTTTTTCTAACAAACTCAGAGCAGTTTTTCCTTATATTCACTAGCAATTCCAGATACGTATACAAATCTCCGTATGACTGCAGAAAGGCAATTGCCCTGTGTATGTTGCAAAGATCAGTAATTTGAAGCTTCCAGCAAGTTACATCAAACATCATGGATCTTCATCAACATACAGATATTAAATACACTTGCTAATTTTGCTTGTAACCCATGAATTGCTTTGGATAGTATTAGCAACATCTTGTCAGAATGCTTAGAGTTGGAAGAGTCCAGGCTTAAATGAGCACAGCAACAGAATTGGTAAAACATGCTTTGAGAAACCATCTCAGGCCTCCAGACAAGTCCATCTGAATATTTTCATATTGCCTTTGATTTACAAAACATATAATCTTTAATAGAGTTTTGGGGGTTTTTTTACATTTTAATATTTTTATGCCATTATCTCATTATGGTTTTTTTCTTCTGATAGCTCACATTTCAGAAATTCATAAAGCATGGCTCCTGTAATTGCTGTGATTTGACTGTGGAAAATAGAAAAAGTTCAATACACAGTATGCTTTACCCAGGTCTTTTGATTAGTAGTCTTATCATACGGGGGGATGAATAGATGAACGAGACTCAAATGATCTCATCCTATTACGGGGTCTCTAGTCAAGCTACTTTACATTTTTGCTTTAGTGTCCTGATTTGTAAAAATAGAATTAAAAACCTATTTGCATTAAACAGATATTATATGGGAGTTAATTGATAATGTCTGTACACTGCTTTGAACTTCTAAAGAACAATATGTGAATGGTAAGAGCTGCTTTCTCTTTCATTTTTTAGTCTATGTCTCACACTCAGATTTAACTCTCTTCTCTAAATTCTTCCTACAGTTATTTTATATTTGTGTTATTGATAAATAAGTCAGCTTCTTGAGTCAGTCTTATTGAACCTGGAAAAATCTTTCTATGGGATCATGTTGCTTTTTCTTTTCTATTCCTTGTGTTATACTGTCTGTTCTTTGTTAATTTTATATTTCTTCACGCTATTAAAAAACAGTTGAAAACTTTGCCTCAAAATATTTATTTTCTTCATTCTTCTCTTTTCTCGGAATAATTTATTCTTATTTCTTTCCTGACTGAAAACAAGGGTTTTCTGGATATCCATTATGTAGGACCACTCAAAAAAATCAAGTCAGTTCTAGCTTATGCATTTACCAGAGTCAGAGAATTTTGTATTCCTAGTGTGTAAGATGATTTTCCCATAACTTAATTATGGTAAACAAGAAGGAGCAGGACAAATGAAGAAAGATGGAATGTTTTGTTTTCTAATTAATTTCACAGAGACCTAGCAGTTTCTCTCGTGCTGGCTTAAAACAAGAAGCACGCAAGTGGTATGAACAACACTGTCAGCAGCAACCTCATTTGTTTAACCTCAGTGCATTAAAAAAAAGAGATGAAGTTTTTTGGAATGCAAATATTATTGTGAAATGGAGGGGGGGAGAAGGAAAGGAAAAAATATAGGTTACACATGGTTGCTTTTAATGGAAATAGTATGATGTCGTTTCTCCCTTTCTTCATGGTTTGAAGTCAGCGATCCCCAGAGAGAAAAATTCTGAAGTTTTAATGAAAAGGGATCATTTCAGAACACATAACAGGCAGTTCCCTCTTCTTTTATGTTCTAGGGAGAGAGAATGTTTCCATTGTATGTGGCTTTTTGATATATGACTTTGAAAAGAATACTCAATCCTTCCATGAAAAGGTTGAATATTCTTCTTTGCTTAGTTCTCATTCCTGAATTACATTGAAATCCCACTCCCTGGTTATTCATAACTCGCTAAAGTTTTCCTGTGAGGCTTAAAATCGTAGCGGTCTAACCTAGTGTAGGCATTTTAAAAAGAAATACCAAGCTAAAATAAATAATGCATTGCAGAATAAACAATATCTGAGACATAGCAGAGGGAGAATCAACACCATCCTTCCCTTTTTCTTTCCCTCGTGGTGACTACAGAAAAATTTATGCCAGTAAAAGGTTTTGCTTACATTAAATTGTGAGGCCATTTGTTGGTACAATGCATTTCAAGCTCAAAAAGTACTGGAAGGCTGAACTTGAGACATTCACACTATATAATAATTGCTCCACTTAACAATTAAATCTTAAGCAGTTTTGTTACTGGATTACTCTTCTGAAGCCTGGCTTGAAAACCAATCCAATAGTCCTATGACAGTGTCTAAAAGAAAACTGGAGCTTCAAGAAATCTGTTTTGGATATTTTTCACTGCTGTTCTTCCTGAGATGCCAGTGCAGTTAAATATTCTTCAGTATGAAGAATTTCTATGCACAATTGGATTAAAAATAGATTTCAAACAACAAAAGGTGTTGCAAGCAGAGGTGTATGTCTGTGGAAGTAGGGCAATACAGTAACATCAGTAAGTATCAGCTGAAATTTTTAATCCTCTTTTAATTAGATTTCTTAGAAATAGTTTCACATGCGAAAACTTGAAGTAAAGAGTCAGACATGGTGCTGCTGCACCCTTTCCAGCTGACTGATTAGATGTTTGCTTTGCAAGTGTTGTGTTCTACTAACCTCAATAATATTCTGTTTATCTTCCCTGACATTAGACTAAAAAAATGTTATTAACCTAAATATGTACCCCAGTATCATTTGTAGAAAGAGCTTGCCAATTGTTTGTGTGCTTTTCTGGATAAGATGACTTTCACTGTGATTTTTTTTTTCTATTGACGTGCAAAGGAAGTTAGGTGATCAGTCCAAACATCCCAATTATTTCAATGTTAATTCATGGAAGACTTGTATTGCATCAGATCTCATGGGACTTGGAATACTGCTTAAAAAGTGTTCTCAAGTAATATTAAAAGAGTACAGACCTGACCAAAAAATCTGGGTATGGTGTGAACTCAATGTTTCATGGCAGGGATATGCATTTCAATCAACACCACCAGGGAGCACCGGGAGTCATGGGAGTCACTGCTGACAAAAGTTCTAGTCCACAGGCTAGATGACTTTTATGAGCACACATCTCTTTTAATGGATCTGGGTAGTTTTGTGAGATTTAACTTGTCTTTTAAATAAAGTATGCAGGATTTAAAGTTTTAACTGACGTGCCCAGGCAACTTACATCTGCATTAAATATTTCGGGATTTTCCAGCAGTGTCTTGTGGTATTCGTTTTCTATTTCTGTAATAGAAAACAATGTGATTTTTATGAAGTAAGGCACACGGGTTTAACTTATCCAGTGGGACTTCATTCAGGGTGACTTCTTAACTTTTTATTGTATGTGTTGAAAAAATATTAATCTCATAGTAAATAGTTTTGTAAATTCCTGCTTAGAAATGCAACCCTCTTCTGTCCAACACACTCTGTAGCTTCTGTAATTAGTCTTTTGTGCAGGATTCAGCTGACCTAACCCAAGACATAAAGGGTTAGCACCTTGCCTTAGTAAATTGTCTATGCAACTTCTAGAGACACAGCTAATCCCATTTTAGAGCAGATGTTTCAGATATGTGCACTGAATTACTTGCTTCAGGTGTGGGTATCCCTCCTTTCAAAGGAGCAGAGATGGCAAATGTGGGCAAGACACCTGACTTGAAGAGAGATCAAATGAACTCCAACACAATGAAGTCCATATTCTATATTTTCCTGAAGCAGAATCTTGTTCAAAGAACCTTCATGGAAGAGGGTAACTGGCTCTAGGATTTTTTGAGAAAAGCCCTTTCTACTGGAACAACATCGTTTCACAGAACAGAGATGATCTTTTCCTCTTACTCTTCATTTTGTTTCCATCTCATAAACCCCTCTGAATGCATTCTGATGGTTTCTAAAGTGCCCAAAAAGAGTTGAAGAAATGTGCTATGGGCACAGGCAGCCTGAGCAGAGAGACTAGCTCAGAGAGAAGAGCCTGGGATTCAGGTGAGGCTCACATGCTGTTGTGCAGTGAGGGCAACAGTGGGATGATGGCATTTCACAGCTGAGACTGAGAATGACTGGGCCACCAGAATGACACTGAGTGATGGAGAGTGACAAGACCATAGTGGGAACAACTTGGGTTATCAGCTTAGAGGGGAAGAGTAGGACTTAGAGTAAGACCTGTGTAGGACTACTGTTTCCCTATACCACTTTATATTCTGGCCACAAACACATGAAATTCACCAATAGCACAGGTTTAGCTCATCCCCAGACAGTAAAATGGGGTGTTTCGGCAAGACTCCACTTAGCCTGATGTAATTCAGGGCTGGATTTGTACTTTATATAATGTATCTGTTTGCATGGGTTTTACAACCAGTTCATTTTGGTTACTGTGGTTTGAAGACAGACTTGACCAAATCCAAATCTGTGTTACAGCCAATTATATATTACAGCATTTTTAAATGGCCCATATTCATGAGTAAAATCCAAAAGGCCCATACATGAAAATCTGCAGCAATCATGTGCTTAAGCATCATTCAACAAAATCAGCTTGCAGTTGGGTAAGAAAAATTTGGATCAACACACTCTGGTAACCAGTAACCTTACACTGAGTGCCAGCCGAACATTTAAACTGAAAATGCAAAGCAGAGAAGCACAACAACTCGATTACCAATTTCCTTTCTAGAAAGAAAATATTGTTTCAAGAGAGCTGTTCTAATGATCAAGTATACCACAAGAATGTGTCAGCAATTAGAGCATTCAACACAGCACCCTTTTTTCAGCTTCTCCTTATCTAGCATCTTCTAAACACTAAGGAGAGATATATCTTTTGGCCCCAGACTATATGAACAAAAAATGCTGGAAACCAGCTTCAAATAATCAGTCCTTAAGGAATGCATATACTCACTGTTTGATCTCCCATCTCAAGTAATACTCGGTTTATGAAAGTGTAGTGAGCTAAGGGACAGTGCTATCTGCTGAAGAAGATGCAGAGACAACTGAAATAAATCATCCTTTTTGAGCTAAAACTTGAAGCTCATGACTACGTAACAAGAATGAGTTCAAAACTCACCTGTAGTGTAGACAAAGTTGATGTCTGCTTCCCCAGACACGAGGGTGTTTGCTAGGCAGGATCTGATTTTTTCACCCATGGTCAGAGAAAGAACAGAGATGTAGGAAGAGACCAGGAGAAGCAAGACAGGTACAGCTTTCAGGGGATGCTAGAATTGAAAGCAGAAACTGCCTTGCTCTTCAGCACCATCTTCCTCCTGGCTTTCCAAGGTTCTCTCACTGGCAAAATTTTGCTGCCCTGTTACAAGCAAGATTTGTAGAAGCTATTTTGAGGTATGTAGTGGAACTGGTTTAGTAGGGTGATATGAAGAAAGCAGAAAGGAAAGAGGAAGAAATAATTTCTTAGGAACAAAATACTCTGGGGCACCCTGTTAGCACAGTGCCTAATAAATGGTGCAAATTTATGCCAGGCTAAATACTGAGCACCTGTACATGCTGGAGCTGCTTCACCTTTGTAAGCCCAATTGGAGTGCTAGAGAACATCATTGTTCTGAGCCAGTGACTGCACCTTCAGCAGCTACAGAGCAGAACTAGCCATCTATGGCAATTATTTAGTGCACTTATGACACATTTAATTGGAAATTTGGAATTATTCACTTGAAAGTTAATTAGGACTGGAAGGCAGTTTCAGTCAAGGGATGTTGTGTCACCTACCATATCTATTCTATGCAATCTCTTAGGTATTTCCACAGCACATCTGTCTTCATAATTCATTGAGTAGCCTAGCACTCCAGTGACCATGCTCCTGAATTCTTTCAGTATAACACAACTTTAGCATAAGATTGCCAAGCTATAAAAAGTCTGGGACACTTTAAAATTATAGTCGGGGTACTTGAACAGCATTAACTTCAGATTCTGAGTCAACCAAAAAGGTAACAATTCAATAATTCTCCCCTAAAGACAGAGATACAAAAGCAAATACCTGAACTCTACCAAAGGCAAGAAAATCTTAGTGCAAATGCTGTTATATAAGTAGGTTGCTATTACTTATGTCTTATATTTCATGCCTTTATGAAGCTTAACAGTGTGCATAATTTTAGACATGAGAGGATTTTAATATGTGAATAGGCTTGCAGGTGAGACTACAAACAGATGGCAGGTATGCTATTGTAGCAACTGTGAACTGTGGGTATTTCAGATTTTTACCACAACATTGCTGAAGTGCTGGGAGATGTTCCAAATTACCTCACTAGCTCATCACAATTACATTTTTAAAAAGTTGGGGAAGATGACATGAGCCTGGGGCAGTAGGCAAGAAAGAGGGGAAAGACACAGATGGGAAGGGGGTGTGGAGACAGAGAGAGAGAAGAAAAGAAAGAAAGAAAGAAAGAAAGAAAGAAAGAAAGAAAGAAAGAAAGAAAGAAAGAAAGAAAGAAAGAAAGAAAGAAAGAAAGAAAGAAAGAAAGAAAGAAAGAAAGAAAGAAAGAAAGAAAGAAAGAAAGAAAGAAAGAAAGAAAGAAAGAAAGAAAGAAAGAAAGAGAAGCTTCAAAACTGTTCTTTCACTTTTCAAATGTTTTTCAAAAAGTATCAAGATGTATTGAGCCCTAAGGCAACAGCCTAAAAGCTCATCTAAGTTGTACGTGGAGAAAACAGGAATAATACCACAGGTTTCAACCATGATTTTACAATAACATGAATGAACGTTGACTCTGGCAGAGCTCCATCTACTTAATGAAAAACTTGTTGAAGAGGAAAAAAACAGCCTAAAAAAAAGACTGATAGAAGATTAGCAAGAACTAGCATGAACATGATTACAGCATTTGTATATTTATCATTGAACACCATCCGATTAGTAAGAAATATTTTTTTTCCAGTTTTTTTAATTGCAATATTCCCATTTTGAATCTCCAAAGCCATGATTATCTGCCAGTTCCTTGTAGATGTCCCAGCACATAAAAGTCTTGTACATGGATTCAAAAACTTCCAGTGTTATTCAAGGACAGTATCTGTGCACAGTGGTGTAGCAGAAAATATGAAGGTGGGAACATGGAAAGCAGACCCAAAGGGATACCAATAAACACTCTGCTTCTCAGCTCCTTGTAACTCTATCAGTGTTTGCCTTTAGCCCAGCCTCTCACTTCTGAACACTTCAAAGAAAGCATGCAAGGAAATCAGTTCTTTGACTATGTTATCTTTTGTATCATTCCTTCTGAGACTCAGGCCTCTGCTTAAGAAGGCAAATAGCAACACCATATCCTCAAAGGCATAGAAATAAGAGCTGAAAAGCCATCTCTTACATCACTTAACACAGACTCTGCCAAGAAGAATTGCTCCCTACAGTACATTCATAAGTGTTTCCTACTATGCAGCTCTAAATGACCAAAGTGATCGGGCTTCCGTTGTCTCCCTGGGGAGGTTTCCCCACAGCCTATTCAGGCACACTGTTTGGAGAGCAAGAGACAGTGATTTCATTGTGTCTCCCATCTTAGGATTTCTACAAAAAGGCTGGCTCCATGCTGCACCTGGAGTAATCTGAAACATCCTGATGACGAAGTGGTGAAATTTCCTGTTCACTTGTCATCGTGAACCTAATGGGCAACACCACCATCAGCCAAAGTGCAAGTGAGCCAAATTCCTACTCAGCTCTGCCTAAAATAGATTCCATGCTAGGATATGACCCTCAACTGAAAACATCTTGCAACTATTCTTGGCTTCAATTCATGTCCCTTGGAAGTCCATGGGCAAGGGTCTAAGCTCTTTTGGTAAGCTCTTTGGGACAGTGACTAGCAGGCTTAGCAGGCTGTGTGTGTGCTGCTTATCATAAGTAAACAACAACAACAACAACAACAGTTGTCAGAAGTCAATATGTACAGTTCTTCCAATAAATTGACATGATATATATCTGGGGACAGAACCAGGAAATGCTTAACTCCCTGATTATGAAAAAGGTGGAATTAGGGTACTAGCTATTTTCAAGAGATTAATGAATTACACATTATGATACAAGGTCTGATTCTGATCTAACTCTTCTCATCTGCTGGGATAACTCAACTGGCTCCTGTGGGGCTCTTCTTGACTAACATCAGTGCAGTGGAGCAAGCTTACTTCATTTGTAAGTTGTGAGTGTCTGGTAGCATATGCAGTGACTGTGTCATTCCTTTCTGAGAAACAGTACAGATGTTGTTAGGATGCTGGCACCAGATATTACCACAGTGGTATAAAATATTTGAAACCACTAATTGGCTCATCTTTCTTCCATTGAATTAAATATGGCCAAAAAAATCTCTTTGTAATTTATTTAGGCTGCTACTTTTTGCCAGGCAAATAAAAAGAATCTTAGCTTAATAACACATTTGTTATGGTATTGGGGCTTTCTGAGAAGTACCTTTAAGGAACATGGCACAGGGAGAAGACGTTATATGGAGGTTATTTATTCTGGAATCAAACTCCCTGAACTCCTGGTAATGGTTTCTAAAGCATTTCTGGAGTTTCAAGGATGAAATGCTTAGCATTTTCATATGCTGCTTCCTAGTGCTAGTGAAACACTGGAGTCACATTAGCTGCAGCCTTCTGCATTTCTTAGAAGTACATATTTTCAGAAGAGCTTAGCATTGGCATGATTCTGTTTCCTGTGATGTAAATGAAGATTTCCTGCAAACTTCAACAGCAGCAGGTAGAGGCAAATGCTGAGCACAAAGTCTCACCCTTGGTGACTTGCCCCTATTGCAACTAACTTTTAGGAAAGCCAATATCACAGCAAGTGTATTGACTGTTTTAAAACTACTTTGCTTCTTTCATTTGTGTGTAAGATCTATAAATAAATTCAGGCATTTTTGTTCCAGTAAGCTCTATTCATAATGACACTGTCCTTAAATAGCAGGAAAGCACTATAGTAATATAATTAATTCTTTTCTGTGTTTTGTTTGCAAGCTGATTAAGTGCAATCACAGTGGCTTAGTTCAGAATTCTTCCTTTATGGAATACATTTAAAAATAAAACAAAACACAGTCACCCGTGAAGGACTTCATGAAATGTCCAGGCTGTGAAAGGCAGTCAACAATCTGTGCAAGTCACGTTCAAAACTTTTGTTTGACAAACTTTCCCAGAAGATTGGCAAAATGCTAAATAGCAACTGTACATGGAATTAGAAAATGAACAGAATCAGCTGACCTGAGAAAGATCTGAACTTGTAGTTCTTCCCACAGCCAACTCTATCATAAAATTTTTTTCAGAAACATTATGCTGATAAAATCTCTCAGGCTCTGAATATTTACTGCTCAGTCATTTATTGTCCTTTTTAATAAACAGGTCAGGGGAGGTATTTGTGAATACGGCATATTTTTTCCAAAATTATCAGGCAGCCAATATTTTTCAGTACAATAGCCTACTTGTCTTGGGCAACTTTTTCATTCTGAACAAGCGCATGAATGTTTCAAGATTAGCAGGACAAATGACTTATTTATGTTTATCCCTCTTTTTGTTGTACCATTTCTTTAAATACCCTTTCATTCCGTTCAGCTATCCTTACCTTCACTAGCTGTTGTAGATAGTCTGACTTGTGCATGAATTATTTTAGTTTTATTAAAGAATATCAGACTCTCAGGATCCCACTACTGTTAGACCACCTTAATGAACAGATGTCTGCTTGCATCTCTTTTTTTATTGAAGAATAAAGTCTTTACAGATGGCATGCAGATAATTCAGAGAGAGTTGTCCTTGTTTTGACTGGGATAATTGTCTTCTTAGCAGTTGGTATAATGCTGTGTTTTGGATTTAGGATGAGAATAATGTTGATGACACACTGATGTTTTCGTTGTTGCTGAGCAGCGCTTGCACAGAGTCAAGGAAATTTCAGCTTCTCATACTGACAGAGAGGAAGCTGGGAGGGGACGCAACCAGGACAGCTGACCCTTACTGTCCAAAGGGACATTCCATACTGCCTGGTATTATGTTCAGCACATAAAGCTTGGGGGTGCTGGCCAGGGAGTGGCTGCTCCTGCCTGGGGACCAGCTGGGCATTAATCAGCTGCACACTTGTTTTGCATATTCATCTATCCTTCTTATTATTATTATCCATTTAATTTCTATTGTACTAAACTGTCTTTATCTCAAGGTAGGAGTTCTACCTTTTTTTTCCAGTTCTGTCCCCCAGCCCAGTGAAGGGAGTGAGTGAATGACTGTGTGGTGCTTAGCTGCCTGCTGGGTTAAACTACAATAACTGTGTATTGGAGGCACAGAGAAAATACATACCAGATCCTAAAAATATCATATAAAGACCAGAAGAAAGCAAGATGATGACAACTCATTGAGGAAGATCTCAGAGATCAGAAGAGCTCTCTAAGAAAACATCATTCAGTCTGGAAGGTTAAATGGAATTCACCCAAAGGCAGGAATTTTGAGAAACTACTTCCAAAAGACATGGACATGCACAATAAATCATTTTCCAAATGTGTTAGGAAGAGGCATCTTGCCAGACAACCTGTAGGGCAAGAGATCATTTAGTCATAAGGGCCAAAAAACATCCTCTTTAAGAAAACAAGTGCAAAATTACATTTCCACTGCAGCACTTTGGGAATTTTATTACATTAGTATCCTTCTTTGCACGAGATGCAGCTGATGATTTGCTTCAAATTGGTGCTAAAAATTATGTGAAATTGCAGGAGAACCTTGTCATAGCCACTGCCAGGTGGAATACAACACATATAAATGAGAACTCCCTTCCTTATATCTATTAGGATAGGTTACAAGTTGCTGTTAATGCTGAGGAATAAAGTATTTATCTCAGAACAAATAGATATATGAAATGGTCATGTCAGTGCTTAGTACTGTTTTGCTGAGGCTTTTTTCTTTGTTCTGGCCTTTTTATGTCAGAAAAGACATAGAGAGGAGGAACAAAGATGATTAGCAGTGCAGAGTGGCTTCAAGACAAGACCCAAATAGTCTAGAAGCATTCTTATACCTTAAAAAGGAATGCCTTACAACAGACATCACAAAGGACACAGAGCTCAGGACAATGGTTGGAAAGGCTCTTCCAGTGCATGAACTGGAAAGTGTCAAGTAAAGACAGAGTTTACAAAACAAAACAAAACAAAACAAAACAAAACAAAACAAAACAAAACAAAACAAAACAAAAAAGTAATTTTGTTTCCCACATACTGAGCTGTGGGTTCCTTTGACACAGGATGCTGTGGGCAATCAAAGTTTATACAGGTTCAAAACCAATTGAACCTGCTCAATAAGAGTTCAGATAATTCTCTAAGGGTTTATTAAATGTAAAAATGCAACCTTTCCCTTGAGAACAACAAATCACTGGAAGCTAGGAGAACATCAGGTGATATACCACTGCATACTTATTTTGATCATATACTTTCCCTACACACCTTCTACTGATAGCTGTCAAAGGCAAGACCCTGGGCAGGGCTGGCCTTTGATTTGGTTTGATTTGATCCTTACTTTCTTATTGCTTTTTGAGACAGTCTGTGTGCATAGGAGATCTCCCCCCCGTGCTACTGCTGGGACAGCAGTTTATTTACTGCAAGTGGTTTTCGAGGCTATCTCCCCTCAGTGAAGAATTTCCTTTGCCTGTTAACAAGAGGCTGGAACCTAAACACAGCCCAGGAGGGTGAGCCCTCCCTCCCCACCTCTGCCCTGCTGCTGTTTGCCATGGCACACCTATGTCAGTGGAGGAGATTTGGAAGACAAACAGCATGGGGAAAGGGCATTCATTTTTCAGTAGCTTAATACAGAGAGAGACCAAGATGAATGGAATTGGTTTCCAATGTTACCCTGGAGATGTGGAAAGCTTATAGGGACGATGATATAGTGTTGATCTAGCTGCCTGTACAGTATAAGCACAACTATTGTTTTATGACTCAAAACAGTTAGGTTTCCATTAACTTATTTTTTATGTTTAAAAATCTCCTTAGGGAAGCCTCTGAAGCAGAATACATGTGTTTTTTCAGTCTGTTGTGATATCTGAGTTTCTACAGCAGACTGTCACAGCATTTTTCTAAAAGTGCTTTTTTTTCCACTCAGCTGAGAAAGAGACAGGTTGGCTGCAGTCAGATACTCAGCCTGTCACCTTTCCATTCAGTCATACCAAACTGGAAAGTTGGCTGTTACACTAAACCAAAACATCAGACCCACCCCTGACAGGTGGCATAACCTGTGCTAGGGGAAGCATGAGGGAGGAAAGTGGTACAAGTTTGTGCAATCTGAAAAATCAAAGAAGCAAGAACAGAGAAAGGATGGTTTTGAGTAGGGTGGCCAGATGCAAATTTCTAATCCAAGGGAATTAATAATGTTTTTACTTTTGTTGTTTTTTTCACAAAGGTGGTATTTTTATTATAACTATAAAAGAAATCTGCCAGAGGTGGGGAACTCTGGAAACCGTCTGAACTGGTGCATGCATTGACAGGAGGATGGATAGAAGAAACCCACTGTGGGAAAACCTCCAGTGACTGATATATTTCCTAACAGTCAGCAGGCTTGAAACAGGTAAGAAATATTGGATGTAGATACATCATGACACCACAGTTATCCAAACCACATAGCCAACAAAATAACTGTCCATAACAAAAGAGCCAAGAAAAAGGGCAGTTTTCTGCTGTGTTTTGTGCATTAACACATGCAGAGCAAATGGTAGGCTGAAATTTTGGATTGTTGTATAAAATTTGTTGTCTTTTCTTCTATTCCTTCTGCAACTGGTACCTTTCAATTACTGTGTCTCACTATTATTCAATGCTAAACTTCTTTCAGCAGATTATTGGTACAGACTTTTTGTTAGATGAGTAGACATCTTCTGGGATTATGAGGTCTGTTTATGAAGGACACAGCGGCACAAATAATAATACAGCTATAGGTAGGAAAATTAATTATAAACTTTTAAAAATTAAATAATTATCTCAATGCATTCTGTAGTGATGAATTTTTATGAGAAAATGTCATCTTGAAAATACAGTACTGTACGTTAAATGAGGAAATGATAGAAAGGGGATGGTGATGCAAACAGACTGAATATCTTATATTGAACACTTACAGGGTCTGATTCCAGGCTTGAAAAGTAATTGTCTGTTAGAAGAAAAATACCTATTACTTTATTATTCAAGAAATTCACAAGTGGGATAGGCAGCCAATGAAGACATTTCAATGCAAGTAGAGTGTTTATAGGAAAAAGTAATATTACCTTGGCTGATTTGCAAACACCCTCATTTAAAATTCTCTGACATTCAGTGTTAACAGATTGGCCTTGATTGCAGTAATCATCTCAGTTACAAAAGGCTTCTGCTATGTATAACACAAATGGTACAGAAGGTGCTGTTCTCAGCAGGCAAAGGTAAAACCAGATGAAAGAGTAATGATCCAGGAGTACAGCCTGGGTGATCACAGCTAATAACGAAAGCATTCAACTTCAATCAAAGTTTTAAGGGAAGAAACTTCTTACCAGTATAAATAGTGGTGATGCAGGTGGACCATATCTAATAGTTCTAACTGCAGAAAATTATTTTGATGCATCTGCACATGCCTGCCAGTTTGGCAATTCTTGGATCTGTGTGTGAGAAACTGAGAACCTGATTCCCCTTCAGCAATACAGTGAAATAAATGCAGATGAGACTTTAGACATGCTTAGGTCTAAAGACAGCAGGGAGCTGATTCTGTGATGGACAAAGCACTTCCCTTTACAAACTTTTTCCTTTTTTGATAATTTGTAGTGAGCACTGCATAGTGCACTGAGCACGCAGGTTTTCAGCATGGTAGCACTGGAACAGACAAACACAAGCCAAATTACTTCATTTGACTTGTGTGTACATCCAGAGCTCTGCAAGAAGCAAAGCTTTCTGCTGCATTGACAAATATCAGCTTTATTGAAGTTCTCATTCTGCAGAAAGGGAACTACCTGAGGCTTTGGGGATAGATTTCTCTCTTCTTATGAGGAGAGCTTGGTGATGTAACATAGTGAACACGCATAAAAATAAAAATTAAAAAGTTGCAAACATTTTCCTTGACGTGTCAGTGGAAAGTTGCTGAGATGGTTTTAATCTGCAAAAAGCAGGAGAAGAGTGTGTTCCTGTTGTGGAGAGCTGTGACTGATTTACAGCACACCTCCAAAAGCCTATCTACTCTCCTCATTTACAATGCAGCTCAGGTCACCTCCTACACATCATGAGAGAACAGACAAGTATTTATTCTTCTTACACTTGCCTAAAGTAGAGGAAATGGTACAATTTCATAAGGCTTTTTTTTTTTTTTTAATATGTATCAGATCAAAAAATAGACTCAGACCTTACTTTAAATGGATTTGTGTGTCAGCTTTTAACTTCCAGCAGAGATGTTAGTGGCAAAGCAGATTAGAAAGCTGAAAAGGCAGTAGGTGGACAGGAGTTCAGACAAATAAGGTTGGGAAAATATCCAAGCAATTAGCATCAGCAAGAGAGTTTATAATTTAATTAAATTATGAAAAGAGTAATGGGTCAAGTGATGAAAACAACAATACAGCCTTTCAAGGCAATAAGGATTAGAGAAGCCATCTTCCAACTCACAAAAAATCAGTCCTTCATTCCAGCAACACAAGAGCAATTGTAAATTCTGTTGATTAAGTTTGCATGCAGTGAGATATTAGATTTGCTCTAAGCCTCTGTGATGCCTACTTTAGCCTACTGTGCCACAAGTGCACAGTAAATATTCTGAATAATTTTATGCCCATAGGATGCCTATGGACCACAACAGTGAGTTGAGGTCACCATACAAAAAAGAACTATGAAAATATTAGGATTGTCTAAAAGTTTTATTTTCTTGATCTTTTTGCATCACTAAGATACAGGCTGTCAAATTTAACACCGAGTCTAATAATTGCTGTGTAGACACCATAGAAGCAAAACCATTCCTGATTTCTAATGGCCTCTCAGACTGAGCCCATTCTGTAGCTCTTCCTTCCCTGCCTTGTACCTTTGCTTTCACCTTTATTCCCCATGAGCAGATGGAGCCAGTTCCTGATTGTCCCATACAGAGTTTTAGGAGTAGAATTTCTTTTGGTATTCAAAATATTTTTTCCTGTTTCTGAGTAGCTTTATACCTGTTGTTTGTTTTGCTTTATATAGCTAAATTTCTTTACATCACAACAGCTTTGGAGAAAGTATGCAAGAAGAAAGCAAGTGAACTTTTAATATACATGCAACAGCAGCACCTGATCTGAGGTTTTAAACTAGATTAATTGCCATAGCCCTCTTCTGATGCCTTTTAAAAAAACTGCAAGTGGTCCAGAGATTCCTTGGAGCTTTATGATATTATCCTGCTCACAGTAATAATACTATTACTGCAGTTTATGATTAATAGAATTACTCAGATATCTAGCTGATAAGCCTTTAGTCACTTACTTTGCCTTTTAGCAAAATGGAGTTGACTCTCCAGGTCACCAAGGTATTTGTGTTGTTTCCTGTTTCATTTCTTCATCTCTTTGGTGCCACTTGTTCTGCTCAGGAGTTCAAAATCACTAATAAACATTAGCAATTGCCAGCAGTTTGTATATGGGGTAGAAATAATAATAATACAATGGAATGAAGATTTTGAGCTTGAAAACTCTGTTTGGTCTAATTAGACGGTGCCAAAAGAGGAAAGAGATAGGGATACTAACAGAAAATATTTCTCCTAGACCACACTGACATGAAATCTGGTATTTAATTAAGGAGGCCAACACACCATTGAATGAAGCAAATGAACCTCCTACCAGAAAATGAACTGGTTTAGTGTGTAATAGTTATTGGAGATATTTTGTCTTGTGTCCACATGTAATCCTGGGCCAAAAACTTCCCTAAACCTTCTTTAGGTTTTCAGTGCTATTGCAGAGGTATGAAAGAAGGATCTATCCCTGCACTGAACTTTCTTACAACTGCAGCCCTATAAACCTTGTCACTGTCTTCAGCAGCCCTTGATTAGTGACTACTTTACTGGTGATGAAAAGACTTGGAAGAATAGTTGTCGAACTACCTGAATATCAGCTAAAATATTATTATTATTATTATTATTATTATTATTATTATTATTATTATTATTATTATTATTATTATTATTATTATTATTAATAATAATAATAATAATAATAAAAAAAATCAGCAGTAGTGGTTTCATTTATATAATTAGTTTTCTACGTTTTAGCTACTGTGCTAAACAGGATATTTTGATCATGCAATGCAAGAGCTGCATTATGTTCTTCAAGTGTTGTAATAAGCTGAATTGTTAAAATCCTTCACATTTTTCCTGTATCTGGACTGCAGCAGTTGATAGAGAAAGCTGCTAACACAGAAGAACAAGAAATTCCCACATGAAAAAATATGAACAACAAATAGCAGAGGACTGTGTTTGATGCATGAAAGAGCTACAAATACTGAACAGATAAAGTGGGGCTTATTATCTCTTACTTTGTGCTTCAGGAGTTTGAATATGCTAAGAGACTCAAGAGTTGAAGTGCTGTAGCAGGAGTAATCTGGAGAGCAAGAAACATTGCCTAAGTGCCAGGACTGCCAGGCTGTCACATTCCTACCTGGGCTGGCTCTCTAACAGAAGCATGGCCTGAGGTCTGCAAGTGTCTTGAATACTGTGCATACCACTAACAAACTCTGAAAATGTTAATGCTCCAAGGGTTAGGAAGATTTTCTTTTTTTTTTTTCCTTGTTTTTTCTTTTTTTTTCCTTTTTTTTTTCTTTTTTTTTTTTTTTTTTTTAGTATTATTGTAAATAATTTTTTGTAAATTTTTTTTTGTAAATAAAATTTCGATCATTGTAGTTAATATCCAAGGTTTAGGGTAGCTTCTTTTGCCTGTAATTATAAGATGTCCAGGCTGGGAATGTATTACTTAAGGAGTGGGGGTGGGGTAAAGTATCTGTTTTTTTCCTTTAAATTCTTAATTAAGTTTCCTGTTCTTAATGCTAAATACTGAGCAAGGTGGGAGCCAGTATCTTCTGTAGTTTGAGAACAAGGAACTTTTCTCATGGTAAGAGTCAACACAGCTTTCCCATGAAAGCAAGCAAGCTTCTTGCTATGGGTAAACGGGGAAATTCCTCTCAAGTCAATGAAAATCTGTCTTTAAGGAATTGGTTAGCAAGTGGTTCTTGTTTTGAGTATTTTCCTTTTTTAGACCATTTGTCACTACTGGTCAGTCTAACACTTCCAGCAAGCCAGGAACACTCTGTTACGGAGCCACAGATACAAATACCCTTGTCCCAGCTAATGCAATATTAAATGCAAAAGAACTTTACAGTTCTGGGATATGTTTTCAAGTCTGAAAGAAGGCCATTTTTGTTAAGAAACATGCCAGGGGTCTGGAAACTGTTGTCATATGAGACTTAAAAATATGTTGTACAACAAGGATCTTGACTTTTCAGAGTTTGGGATGTTTTGGAGAGTGGCCTAGTACTTGCCTGTTTTTTTGTTTTGGGATCAACTACCCTTTGTTTAGTGGGCTTTCCTTCATTTCTAAAGCTACTTCCAGTTCCATAATTTTTTTCTTCAGATCTTCCCACGTTTCTAAGACCCCAAGATACATTATGTGCTCCTGACTAAATTTAGGATATATGTGTGGGGCCAAGCCTATTCTCTTATATGCTGCTGTTAAAAAGTCAGCTTTTTGTCATTCCCTTCTTCCTTTCCTTTTCTGTTTCTACATGAATTACTTCATTGGCAGGCTATAATTTGTAGTTTCCTCCCTGTAATATAAGGGCAAATGGTTCATTTTAATGACATAAATTATATGCAAAGGACATGCTTAAAGTTGATCAGGCTTACAAGCCTGCTCTTACAGCTTTACTTTGTACCTTATACAAGAAGAAAAATAATAAATTTTAAAAGAATGGCATAAGGAAGTGTGACAATTAAAATAGGTGGGAAGAGAGAAGGGAGATCTCGTTCTTGGAAACATTTTCCTTGGAAACGTAAATAACTCTAGATTAATCCCACACAAAATAATTTGTGATTTATCTCTCATTGTGTTAACACTGTAATTTTGGTGAAATAAAAGAGAAACAAGTATATAGCCTTTAATAATTATATAACCACCCTTCTGGACATGAAATTAAAGAAGAGAAAAGAAAACCAATCAAAATACCCTAAACAAAAAGAAGTGAAGTTTATAAAATAAGAAGCACTGTGTATTGAAATTTGGGACAGGGAGCCAGCTGCAGTGCAGCAACATGTCTGGGTAAAGCAGGAAACCCCAAATGCAGTGAGCTGCTTTGTAATTTAAGATCTCGATCTCAGTGCCTGTAACGCCAGTAATGTGTCATTTCTGGAAGCTAGGATGACACAAAACCTGTGTGGGAAGGAGGGAAAGCAACCTGCAGTGTGGGATTGTTTGCCTTTTAATGAAGGATAGCTGAGAAGTTAATTGTACCTACAGGTTTTTGATGAATGCAAGTAACCTGATCCTGTGAAATCTGTGGATGAAGTTCACCCTTCAGCTTCCTGTGAAGCTTGGCATGGGGGCTGCTATTGTGCACAGAATCACAGGAGACACCAGTGCCTGGGAGGCAGCAGTCAGCCCTTGTTTGCTTTCATCAGTCAGCTCCAGAGCTGTGATTAGGGTTCTCCCCAAATCATTCATGCTTTCCATAGGAATAACCAGCATCACTACATGATACATCCTTCTGTTAGTAGACTAGCTACTGCATTATTGAAATTCAATTATCTTATTTTAGGTATTGCTTGGAAGTTCAACTCATGTGCTTTAAGGAAAAGCAGCCACTGCATTCCTCTACCAAAGTGAGTGTACTGGTGTTAGATTTTGCTGTCTTCTTCAGTGACAATGTGAGTAACACCAGTAACATCAGTCCTCTTAGAACAAGGATCTTGGAGATCTTGGAGATCTGAGAATCATCACAGTGAAAAACACTAGGGACTACTTCTACCAAAAGCATAATTTGCTTGACAACATCATCTGGGTTTTTTTTGGGTTTGGTTTTTTTTTTGTTTTGTTTTTTTTTGTTTTGTTTTTTTCTTTTGTTTGTTTTGTTTTGTAACCTGACTGATTCCTTAATTAACTTAAAAATACCTCTGGCAACTCCTTCCTGGGTATTTTAAAACAACAGGGAGAAAAATCTTAATTGTCTAGCATAGTATGCTTTCCAAACATCAAATGAGAAAGTAGTGGGTAATTTGAAAAATAACCACCTTGACAATAAGAAAGAAATTAGTGCTAATTATAAGCATTCTATACAACATTTTTCTCTGAAATAACGCTCCCAAATATCTACTGGAAATCTGGCAGCTCCTCCAGACATAATGGACTCAGGTGCTCCCTGGTGCTCATACTCTTCTGTTCAGGTTGGTGGCCATGAGATTTATGACATGAAGATACTCTGTCTTTTCCCATTATATTTCAGAACTAGGAAACTGCAGCAATGGAGAATATATTAAAAAATGCACTCACATCAGAACCTGCCTACTTAGTTGCCAGAGTCAGAAAAACACTCTCAGACCATCAGTTAGCACAGCATGTCTTGCAGCAGCCTGCATTTGAAAGACTCCCATTAAACAGAGGAATCTGAAAAGGCTGACTTAAAACTGTGGAAAACAAAGTCTTTTTTCTGCTCTTCAAGAATATACCTGTAGTACTATAGAAGCCAAATGGTGTTTCCTGTGAGCAGTTCCCTCCCAGGTGACCCCAGCCTGCTGATTGCGCCTGTTTTGCCCTAGAGCATGACGATGAAGCACAGTTTCTCTTTTCTGTAGAAACTCATTAAAATCCAACCTACTAATGCTGTTTAAACATGAAAACTGGACAGTTATTCTTCTGCAATTTCTAAAATTTCACAGTCCCAGCAACAGGCTCAACTCATCTGGGTTTCCAAAGGCTGACATTGGCGTGTCATGTCTATAAAGTAGATTATATAACTCCTGCTTAAAGGAGTAACTACCATGAAAATAGTAGGGATCTTCATCCTGTAATATCAGCACTGTAATGCTTTCCTTCATTTTTACTTCTGCAGCATGAATGAAGAAATTCCTGTGAATTACTGATGTTTCAGAGCCACTGTAGACAGAACATCACAGTTCTGGGTGAAACCTTGGACAGACCTCATCAGTAGGAAAACTCCCAAAACAGCACAATATTTAACTTAAGATCCTAGTTTCTATAATCTTATGAGCTCACTGTGGATGGAATATAGGTACTGTAGCTCTGAAGCCCTTTTGTCCTTTTTCAGTTTTGTTAGCATAGATCAAAGACAATCTTGACACAAGTTAGTTTTCTTTTGTCACCCATTGATCACTCATATCAGCACAATGATGTTGTGCTGTGAAGCCAAGGTCAAAAGGCAAAGAAGAATAAATTACAATCACTTATACTGTAAATTAATTCAAAAGCTCCTTTGTGACTCAGTGAGGTATACTGCTAAAGTTCACAGACAACTTTTTTTTTAAATTTTTTGAGATAATTCTAGAAAAAGCAGCTTAAAATTGCTCTAAAAATTTCAAGCAAACAACCACATTCAAAGCACTGTTTTGGCTTAATATTATATTTTTAAAGGAAATTGAGATCTTTCCTTTACAAAAAATTTGAAGACCGTTTATTCAGGCTGAAACACAAATCTAGATTGAAGCTAACTGAACAAAAAAGATGAACTTAATAGAATCAGAGAGGGAGGATTCATACTGAAACAAGTTGACAACATAAATAATAATTCATTAAAGATCTTGGTTAACCTGAATGCACTTTGTTTTAATCACAGATAATTGTCCACTTCCATACTGATGTTTATATTCAGATTTATTTCAGTAGTCTCCATGGACAGCTCCAAAAACAGCACGTTTTTTTTAGCCAAGGGTAGAATAACTGAGTGCAATCCTCTCTTGATTTACATGGAGCCACAACAGTGATGTCAGATTAAGTTAACTTGGAAATTTAACTTATTTAGTAGTGGTCAGCTATGTGCATTACTCAGCTCCACTACACTGTTCATGATTCAAAGGAAATTAAAACCTCTGGTTCAGTTGCATACTATTAAAAGATTAAGTTTCACCCTTCCTTCCACTAAACAAGTATAAAGTCAGTTCTTATTGGCAGTGAAATCATATCCTTTGCATTTTACCAAATAGCAAGTATTTTCAGTCAGTGTTTAATATGCTTGCTGTTCTAACTGCTACAACCTATCTCATTCAACCAGTCAAAAATAGCATTCAAATGATGCTATTTGCTTTCTCCAGTTAGCTCAGGAACTCTTTCTAATTATGGTGGGATGTTATGTGCAGCTACACCTACCCTTGTCACTTCTTAACAGGGCCAGAGTAATAGCCAGGAGCACAGGAAAGGACATTCCAAGTAAAGCTTGTCCTACTGCCCTCTGGGAATGCCAGCCAGTGCTGGCTGTTAAAGCACAACCAGAAACACACCATGCCCATCCACTGATGCTGGTCCCAGATTCTCACCAGAGCACACCTAAATGCACTCACATATGGCATAAATTCTTCCTGCCAACAGATCCAGTTCTTGCAACATGGGCAAGGCCACAAAACATACTGCTGAGAGCTCTAGGCTGAAAACCTTCTCTTGTAACTGGGGTGCTCATGGTTGTCCCAGTGCTCCACATGAAGGAAAGAAGTCCCTCTAGGCTTCTGTGGTTTTGCAAATACCCTCGTGACTCCCATGGCTTTCTTTCCATTCACACCACACTTTAAAGGTGAGAAAATTTCTTCCAGGAGTACCTCACATTAGAATTTAACAGTTTAAAGACCACAGGTATGGCTCAGACCTGGACTTTGATTTTGATTTAATGTCTAGTGTGATCTTATCCCAAGAATCAAAATTGCCTGCCTCTGATAGTTATTTCCAATGTCATTTTATGTACCTATGAAAAGTACTTGTTTATCTGAACCTACACCAAACCAAATTCATCCCACCACTGAAGTGGTGTCACATCCAAGAGCAAAAATCTCAGGGTATTATAGGGAAACTTTCTATTGACTTCATCCTGTGCTAGCCTGAACCTTTATTTGGCAATTTTCCAGAATGATGAAAACGGGACAAAAGGCATGTGTCTTCTCCTGGGAGACAGAAAGCATCTCATATGCTCTCATTCAAGGTTTCAAACAATAATTCTCCTTTATAACTATGTATTGTTTCTGGCAATAATTACGGATATAAAGCCAGATAAGTTTGGTGTAAATTAGCAGCACTCTGTGAAGTCACTGGACCTGTGCCAGTATATACCAATTGAAGGAATGACACATAATGTGATGCTCTGGAGCTGTGCCAATATATACCAGCTAAAGGCATGGCCCATAATTCTCTACATCAGTATCTTTGTGCTGCACTCCTTTATCAACAGCTGCTACATATCCTAAAAACAGAGAGTCCTGTCTCTTAAGGTTTGTGAAGCACAGGCAATTTTCTTATTACAATTATTTTACAGGGTCTTTGAGAAACAGACACCATATGTAATTAAGGTTTCTGGGCCCTTTCCCAGTGCACATAAAGAAAATGCATTAGATCCATGCAGTGTTTTTGCATGTCAAAGGTGGTTTGGTCCAAGTGATCTGGTATCCTTCTAAACGCTAAAAGATGCAGAGAGCTGCTCCCTTCAGTTCCTCATACACAGGCATGTGGTACACAGGGAGTTCTGACCATTGTACTGCACACAAAAGGCACAAGAATCTCCTACCCACATCTGAGGTGCACTTGAAGACAAGTGCTTGGGCATAGGGCATGCTTATATTTATTCAGTTATTAATATAATTTTGTATGTAAATGTTTGATGAATTTGACTGTGTATGTATTAAGATGATTTAATGGGGTTTTTTTCTTGCTTAAAGGTAAACTACCAAATTTTAAGCTCCTGAAGGTATAATTAATAACATTTGCAGTCTGCAGTTATGGTGTTCTGCCCTGTATTCTAACACAGGACATGAGTTTTGCTCCAAGGTATTTACAACTTAATGTTGCAACAGGTAGTAATTTTTTTTTTTTCTGTCCCTCATCTATTTTATTCTGGAGTCAGCTACATAGCTAAAACCTGTAGCTGCCACCCCCAGACTAATACTTGAGCTAGACCACCTAAAAGCACTTCTCTTACACAAATAAAAATGAGGACAATTGCTAAGGATCTGTGTTTCTCAGCAGACAATAGAGCCTTTGTTCAGTTGAAATGTGCTTGGGTTTTGTTGGGTGGTTTTTTTTCACCAAAAGAGTGGTAGCAAAAGTACAGCCTTCCCATTTTTCCTTGGAGCCTGGGATCAGTAGACTGTTGAGTGCAATTTCTTGCCTTATCTAAACCTTTCAGTGATGGTCACTCGGGAGCAGACAGGCAATACCACAGACGTTCCCAGACAGGAAAAAGTGGCCCCAGAGGAAAAGATTGAGCAGGTCTCTGTTTAAATGGATCTGACAGCTTTGCTTAGGGAAAGATGTTTGTCCCTGTTTATGGACGTGTCCTTTTCCCCCCTTACGATTCCCAGGCCCGGCATTACATTTACTGTGTGTCTGACTGTCTGGTTAGGGAGCCGGAGGTCGTGTGTCCCACAGGCAGTGGGGATGGGTGAGAAAGAAATCCACCAAGGCTGCTATTCACAAGGGGCTTGAGTCTTTTCCATAACATTTCCATTATCCTATTTAAAGTTTAATACCCCAATGACAGAAGTCTCTCTGTTCATGCCCATGGAAGTATCTGTGTCTGTCCTAACCTGCACATGCACATATATTTTCACACGAGCCCTGCATGTCAAAAATATCAAAACCATTCTACTGGTATTTAAGTTACAAAAGGAATCCATTGGTAATCAACTGTTTGTACTGATTCACAAATTTGTTTTTCCAAGCTGTGTTTTATATTATTTTACTTGTCATATAAGATAAAGACTATTATTTTTAAACAAAATTATTCTATAGACTTTTTTTTTTTGCTGTCAATATTTGCATTTTGAGGACATCTAACAGAAGTAAGAGAATCTTCAGCTAGAGTTTAATTTTAGAAAGGAAATATGGTATCATGCTTGAAGATTTTCTTAATCAGTCAGATTTGTCCTGACTTTCAACTTTAGATAAGAAAATAGACCATTTTGTCACAAGGTTTTGGTGTGTGTGAGGTTTAGTGCCAACCAAAAATGGCTCCCAGTATTTTAGTTATTAAAGTCATATTTGATGGTGATTATAGCTATTTCCTGCATAAAATGAAGCTTCCACAAATACTTAATAAGTCAAAAGAAGTCAAATAAATTGCAGGCCTCTGGAAATATGAAATAAATTATTATTTTTCTGAGATTTGAATATCCCATCTACCAAGTTAAACATACACAGGAACTTACATTTATTCCTGATAATGTCTGAAACATCCTACATGCAATAAAACTTCACCAAATCATTGCTTTTATCTTCCAAGATGTTGAAGCTCTCTCTGTGTTCTTTCCTCTTTGGTGCAGAGGAGCCAGACACTTTCCCTGACTAGACAGAGTAAAAAATAGTCTGCTGTGATCACAGTATGAACTCTGACCTTTCTTTAAAAACCAGAGACTTTTATAATGTTTTCACTTACTTTAGTCAGTGGTTTTGGTGAGATTTTTGCTATAAACTTCGAGAGAAATATAAGTATACATATATACATACATATATATATATCATAGGTAAGTTTTTTTAATGCTTCTCTAATAAGTTTTTTCTAAATTGTTATCTAAAAAGTACTATGTTTAATAATGTTGCTATTAATCAGAGAAATTTGGCTACTGAAAAATTATTGATATTGAGCTCCATCCACATATTGAAGGAATAATCTTTTGAAAGTGCACTAGGCCAGTCAGAGATAAAAGGAACTTGAAAAAATTACAAAGCAATGCAAAACAAAGCAAAAAGTTGTTCCAGTGCTTTTTCTCCTCTTTCCCACAATCTTGTGTTTCTGAAATAATTGCCTGAGGAGATTGATCCAAACCTCTCTGAAGATTAAGAGAAAATGTGCTGTGGAGCTTTTGTCTGAGCCCTGTAGGTGCTCCTAGTGCCCCAGGTTTCACAGCCCACTGTGGCTGCCCATGCAGAGTGGCTACACTTGGTGTTTGCAAGGCATTGATTAGCACATTGCATTGATTTGTGACCATTGGTCCTGATAGCCCTGTGCACTTCATCTTAAACTACTTCCATAAGCACAAAAGAGGGTGTCTTTCCTCTGACTTCAGTGAATGTGAGTAAAATCAGATATAAGAAAAGTATTTTGAAATAACCATCATGGCTACCAAAGAAGGCACAAAATCTAGTAAGATGTGGCACCATTGCAGTTCACAGAACAACAGAGAAGGGGAGGAAAGCTTAAAGTCCACAGTAAAAAAAAAAAAAAAAAGTTTAATCCTTGATGCAGACAGAAACAATTATTTGCCTGCAGCTGTTCACTGGAAGGAGCCACAAAATTGTGAACACTGTCAGCTCATGATCTATTTTGTCATTGGTGTACACACTCAACAAAATAATGGCAGGATGCTAATTATATTGAACCATATACTAAGGTTCTAGTTAATTTTCAGCTCTGGAAAAGTGTCATGAAATTAATCAAAGGTAGAAACTGAAGGACTTGGTCTCTTTTAGCTTACAAGCAGGCCTCTACCACATAATTCTCTGGCCAAATGGGTTTGGGCAGCTGCAAATTAGAGTTTTGCTTGTTTGTTTTCCTTAATGAAAATTTCGTTTAAAATCCCAGAGATACAAATTATTTTCAAAAGGCACCATAATCAAAGCCCTTAGTGTCCACCTGACTCATCTTTCACATCTGAAAAGTCTTTCTTCTCAATTCAACCAAGCTTTCAGCAAATGCTACTGTACACAGTTCAGTTTGATGGTTACTACCAGGAGTGCAACTAAACTGGACATCATCTTGTCTTGATGACAAGATGATGTCAAGATGATCACATGCTTGCCTTGAATATCAGTAGAAGGAATATAAAAGTTCCTTGTGGCCACCCCCCAATTCCAGCATTTTCACAGCTGCTCTCCTGCCCATATATAGTATCTTCACATCACACATATCACTGCTTCTTGTTGACTGCAGGAAGAAGATAATTCCAGATGGATTTCCTGCACCAGGTTGCTCTCTACAGAGAATTCAGGGGTTGAGGGGGACTCCTAAAGAGGACAGGCAGGACTCTTTGCCCTTTGGCACCAGATGACTTTTCAGCTGATCCAAGTATGATTAATCAGAAAACGCTGACCTAATAACTTTTTCCCTGCCCTTTCATCCAGCAAATAATCTGAACGTTTGTCTCACGTTCACTCCTGGTGAAGAAATCATGTATTTCTAAAATGCCTTGTACAAATGCAAACATACCTATTTGCAATGGTATCCTTCACCTCTGAAAATGGGAATGAGGCAGCTAAGCTCAGCTGCTCTCCTTTCTCCTCAGTCCTCTCTTTGGACTATTGGGAAGGTAAGAGATCTTGAAGACCTCTGGCATTGTGACACTTACTCAGTTTCCCTCCTCGTTTGCTCACAAACACACCTTTAAGCTTCTGAACAGCTTACCATTGCCTTCAGTGGGTGTTGGATTGGGCTTGCAGGTACAACTCCAAATCTATTCCCAGCGAGGGAGTGTTTCTGGCCCCTGTAAATTGGTAATTTGAGATTCTCTGCTTTTTTCCAAACCTAAGAGCTACAGCTATGGCAGACAAAGTGCTTGAGCCACACCAAGAAACCAACTAGAATAATTTTCTTCTTGAGAACTAATTAGGTTAAGTTGGGTGCTCTGCTCTTAGGGATTCAATCACAGAGATGAGAGCAAGAGAAGCCTAGCTGGTTTGGCACAGGCAACACTAAGGGCTGTGATTGTGCTGGTCTGTGAGAAACCTGGGGCTGGCGAGCAGTTTTCATATGATGTCACCTTTCCCAGATATGTGAAAAGGTTGCAAGGACCTATGGCAATCCTCCCAGAAAGGCTCGGTCTCATTGCTCCTGGATGCAGAGTGTGTGGCTGCCTGGGCACACACCTCATTAGGAAGATACGTGTAAGGCAAACAAACCCCACTCCAGAGGGTTTATCTCACGGCACAGAATGCCGCATGCCCCCGGATCAAAGCTGGTGGGAACAGATGCTGTTAGCAGAGCAGCAGCTGCACTCAGATCCTGTCCACACCCTTCCTGTTTGCAGTGGCCTACCCAGGGACTATTATGTTCCCAACAGGGCGATGATTGCCCCTCCTTCCCACCCCTGCTGCCACTCTCCAGGGAGGGTGTACTGGCGCTCGCCTCGCTGTCTGCCTTTGGGTTCTCATTGTTTCTCTCGGAAGGTGCAGATAGTGGGCTAGACACTCCTTGGCTGGTGCTCTGATAAGGGTCTGGAAATTGTTCTCATGTGCTGCACAGAAGCTCGCTTGAAAGAAGGAACTCTACCCAAAATAACAAAACTGACCTCAGGGCTCATTTTTTTTCTTTCAATTAAGGAGTTTGAGCCTGTCCAGATTGGAAAAAAAGAAAAGGTCAGTGTGGCCAGACTGTATCTTTGAGTGGACTAGAGTAAAGTGGTATGCAGTTAGTGATGTTACCGTTCTTTCTTGCAAGTGCACTGGAGACTACATTCCAGCTCTGCATGCAAGGAAATCTCTATTTCCTCATTGCCCTGCAAAGACTTGATTGTTGTCCAAGTCATTTATATAAAGTTTGGCTTAACCAAAAAAACCCTAACTGTGAGCAACAGTAGTGTAATCGTTCTTCGGTAGAGTGGAGAGAGCTGCACTCACACTAAAAGGAGGTGACTTGGAAAGCAGAGCTTCACCAAGAGGACCTGGGCAAGGAGGAAGCATGTTCCTTTTCATTCTGGCTGTCCAGTAACCTCTGATCCATCCATTAGTTTATGATGGGTTCAACGTGTAAAACACAGCAGATTTGACTCTGATTTTCACTTGTGAAAAACAGGAATACTTGCTAAAGATAATAAATGGAATTTGGATTTTAAAATGCCTTCTGATTTGCATCTGTAGCAAAGAGAGAAATCCTCTGTCAGCTTTGGTCTGGCATTGTCAAGTAGCAACACAAATATTCCTACAGGTAAAACAGTTCCTATCTTGCGTCCAGTGAAGCCTAATTAGTTCAGAAGAGTCATCATCTTCAAAGACCATTTAAAATACACTGCTAGCAGGTACCATTTGTGGTTTATTTTTTCCGTGGTGCTTGCAAGTTCAACAGCAAATCTGATACACGTGGATATAATCTAAAGCCATTTCTCTCAGAACAAATATGATTTTTCCCCTTTACTGAGCCATAGTGGGGCCACATTTGGTCTCAACAGTTCAAGAAAGACAAGGAGCTACTGGAGAGGATCCAATGGAAGGTCACAAAACAGAGGTCCATAAAGATGATTAGGGTTCTGGACCTTGTCTCTTACAAGTAGACACTGAGCGAAATGGACCTGTGTAGTCGGGAGAAGACTGGAAGAGGATCTTATCAATTCATATAAACATCTCAAAGGTAGGTGCCAGGAGGATGATGCCAGTATCTTCAGTGGTGCGCAGCAACAGGATGAGGAGTAATGGCCATAAACTGAAACACAAGAACTTAACATAAGGAAGAACTTTGCATTGAGGGTAGCAGAACACTGAAACAGCCTACCCAGGGAGGTCAGAGAATCTCCCTCTCTGGAGAAATTCAAAACCCACCTGGACTCGCTCCTGCATAACCTGCTCTAGATAACCCTGCCTTGGCATGGGTGTTGGATTAGATGATCTCCTTCCAAATCTTAACTGCTCCGTAATTCTGTGATTATACCAAAAAAAATTAGATTGCCCACTAACTTAACTTCTTGAGACATCTTTGTTTGCTGTCTTGCTATATCACAGAGGTGGAAAGAAAGCAGTAACCACACTAATGACAAAAAAGTCAATTGCACTCACATCAAAGAGAATCATAGGATGCTCCAAGTGACCCAGCCAGTGAGTGAACAGACAAAATAATGATAAAAATACAATTAGCTGATAAATATTAAGATGTTTTGTTGCATTTTAAGATCTCTTTAAGGAAGACGAGATATGAACAACTCTTTAAAAACCTGATTTGTAAGGTAACTCATTCAGAATTACAGAATTACAGCAGAAAGTGACAGACATTTGTGCACTCTCAGAGCTTTATTGGTCCATGGGTCACCTATTCTCTTATAAGCTTGTCCAACCTCCTCTCAAAGTTCTGGCCTTTGCCTACTCTTTAGTACAGGATGTTGGATCAGTGAGAGAACTTTTGCCAATTTCCATGTCCCCAACATCTTTGCATCATACTTTTCCCAATTCAACTTCTGTCCTTGCAACCACCATCAAACCCTCTAGATGATGCTTCTAATAGGAGTGCAAAATGTACTGGCACCCATGACTGTATCTGTGATGACAAAACGTGCTGAGATCTGGGACTGTATTCTCAATCGTGAACATTTTTAACTTTCTGAAATGTTCCTGGCACAGTTTAGTCATGCCAATTAGCAATTCTCCCAAGGCATTCCTGGTCACAGCTCACATGGGGCTTTTTCCCAACAGGCAGCCTACCCTAGACACCCTACTTTGGTGGTTAACAGAGTTCAATAACTGCAGATGTGGCCAGGCTGTATCTCCAACTTTGGAGCCAGACAAAGGGCTGTTTAATTTACTGATATAGATGCAGCCAATGGCTTTAAAAAAGCCTTTCAATGTTTTCCTGATTAACCTTTCCCTGAAATAATACTACAGAGGGAAACTCCCCGCTTACAAATCCTGGATTAGGCTGTCTCTTTCCTGGGTGTTTTCTCTCAATTTGTTATGTCCCCTGACAGCTTATTTGTTTTCCCAGTTGTGCTTTCCTATCTGCCAATTTGTGCAAGTTGCACTGTCCTTTCCTACTTCCTCTGTCTCCGGTGTTTCATCTCCCACCATCATTTTACACTGTGGCATCTGTGGGAGGGGGTTTCCTTTCTTCTCATCGCAGTTCATAAGTGCTGAGTTATGGCTCCACAAGTGGGAATGGGGAGGAAGGAAGGCAGCTCTGCCTGGTGCTTGGTGTTGGTCCCTCTCCTGTGCAAGGATTGTCCCATGATGCTGCCACACTTAAGATGGGATAGATTTTGATCTCTGCTGTCAGCCTTTTTCTGGCTTTGTGTTTTTTCATCCAAAGTCTCTGTAAGGCAAGAAGCGAGTCTCTGTCCTTCCTTACATAGTTTGCTCCTCTGCACAGTCACAGCATTAGCAGGGCGGTGCAAAATATCTCCTGGGCAGAAACACACCAGGCTGCCAGGATGGTATGTCCAGTTTCAAATGCCTTGAATCCCTTCCCACTGTGGAATGAGTCCCCTTGTTTCTTTTCTCTGAGCAGTCTGAGTAAGAGGATCATTTGAGCAATAGAATTGTCAGATCTAATGCAGCAGAAGCCACAATGTGCCCATCTCATTTTGATCATAGGAAATGTCCCACAAAGGGACAGATTGTCTCTCCTCTCTGGAGGAAGACATCTTTGCAACCTTAACCTTGTCTCTGACAGCTGGAACTGGACAGGATTTCCAATGCAATTCCACATTTTTTTGTTTTCTATTAGCTGACCATAAATGGCTTTACAGTCAGGGTACGCAGGACACTTTTCTAAAGCGATAGAGGGATGTAACTCTGACCTTCAGATTACATTCTGGGGGCCAAGTACACAGTTTGTAGTTGTCTTGTCTTTTTCTTGGATCTAGCTCCAAACAGCTACTAACTGTGAAATACAATTCAGAGAGCTAAAAGTCACAGAAGGAAAGAAATAACACAGATATTAATGGAATTGCTGCCTTATGACTGCTGTCTCCACAGCTAGCCCAGGTCAAGAAACCAACAGGAAATAATGTCTTTACAATACAGCACAATCGAGCAATAACATCAAGATATTTTGGAAGACAGGTGACCATTGTGTTCATGGCTGAACATGTATGCACAAGCCGCAAGTATGGGCAGAAGAACACACACACACTGCAGGAGGTATGAAGTGTCAGAACACTGCAAAGTCCATCTGCAGAGAAGTGATGCTTGGGTGTGTTTTCTGCCTAACAAATTTCTAAGTGGTTTTTTTTTTGTTTTTGTGTTTTTTTGGGGTTTTTTTGTTGTTGTATTATTTTCTTAAACATCTTTCAGGGCCCCAGCATAAGCCAAGAGCCATTACATATATGTAACTGTGTGTTTCATCCTCCAAAAGGCTCTTCCTGGCAGAATGGCAGAGAATACTAAGGTGTACAAGAGCTTCATATTGCTCTTTTTTTTCTTTTCTTTTTTTTTTTTTTTTTTAATGGTAAATAAGTGTTTCTGGATAACATGCAATACTGAAGAAGTTAAATTTTATCCTAGTTGATGGCTATGCTGGGACCAATTTCTCCTAGATTTCCTAAGAACCATTGCTGCTTAGTCCGTAGATTCCAGTAAGTTCTGTATCCAAGGAATAGAGTTGGATACAAAAAGCACCTGTGTTTACCAGTCACAGTATTACTATCATGGGAACTGATGCTGAGAAACTCCAAGACTGAGCTGATATTTGAAGACATTTCTGTGCTACTACAAGTTGAAATAACAAGGAAAGTGGACCACAAGGCTCTCTTCATGATAAGAGAGCTGGATGCTCAGGGACCTCACCTTCTGCTTATCTGGATCCTTGACCCCGCCTGCAGAATTTAATCCACATGCCTACGACTGCTGGAGACTTATCTCTCGCAGGAGGAATTTGCCTGTCCCTCATGCACCCATCTTACAGCCCACTTACAAAGTGGATTATGGGACTAACACTTCAACGCTCACAAGTGGGAAACCTGAGAGCAGGTCATGGTCTCCATCACAGGCGAGGTGTAACAGAGTCAAGTGGGAGGTCAAGCAGAACTAACTGGGTGAGGCTCAGCATGTTTCATGGATCTTCCCAGCCACAGAGGCTCTAAGTGTTATCAGTGTAAAAGGAACAACAAAATAAAATTTAGTAGCTAAATAATTACTTATTTCATTGAATGTAAGTAATTTTGTCCTCCTGATCTCTTTTCTAAATTTGATCTTTTGAAAATAATTTTATATAGATAATGGAGATTCCTTCCCAGGGCATCCTACAGCCAGCAACACTGCTTGGGCTAGGGAAACCAGGAAGAAAAGCCTTCTCCCAAAACACTGGCAAGTTGCAGATGAGGAGGGAAGGGACACAGTGTAAAATTACAAGCTGTTTGAGAGGAGACATGTCTTCCATCCTAAGAGGAAATATGAGCTAGATGATAATTTGCTTTGTTTGTCCAATACACTGTATTTCGGTCCAAAATAATTTCTTCTTCTTCCTCTCCCATACTGGTATATTAGTAATTTTCCGTATAGTCTATATGTGGCAGTCGTAGAATGGTATTTAGGATACATTCGTTTTTCAGAACTCTTTTGTTGTACCTGAACATATTGATTCCTCCCACTGCCCCACTACACAGTATTCCATTATTCTAAGGGAAAGCTGATAGTTTACTTTTGGTTATGACCTTCTGAGCTTTATATGGAGCACACTATTTCTTAAGGCTTGTGCTGGGCCAGTTGTGTCTTCCATCCTCTTGGTGAACTGGCAGCCAGTGAATAACATTTCTTAAAAATGGAGGACTTTCCTGAGGAACTTCTCTAGCAACTTCTTGAGTCATTAAGTGCTGCAGGGGAGAGAAGCAGGAGGCTGTGATCACTGCAAGCAAGGATTCGATTTTGCTTGGTGACACATGGCTTTCTAAATTAGAGGGCTCTGAATAAAATAAAAAATATCAAAGCCATGTGTCTGCTTGTGGGTGCCACATTCTTTAGGATCACAGTGGCCGTCCTTCTGCACGAATGTCACAGAAACGGCTCAGTTTCATCCCACTTGAATGATGTGGCAATGTTGTGAAACAGAGTGGAAAAGCATCCCAAAAACCGTCAAGTGAAGAAGCTGCTGGAGAGCTGGAAAGCGGCTGTAGAAACCCAAGTGCTGTCACTTTAAAAGGGTGATCGGCCTGTGTGCCTTTGAAATCATTTATCACAGAAGCCGTAACATCTGCCACCATCTTGGATTCATTCGAGAAGTGCGTCTCAGTAGCCATTTTAAACATGTTTGTTTTCAATTCAAAACACATAATTAAATACAGGCTGGGGTAGAATATATGCCTTGAGCTGCTTTCTCTCACCCTGGTTCAAACATGGCTTTTTCACAAATATGTGCTTTGAATTGAAAGCTTTTTAATTTTTTTTTTCCTTTTTTTGGTTTTTTGTTGGGTTGGGGTTTTTTTTTTTTCCCCCTGCAGGGCCTGTTGTTTCTCAAGAATCAATTGAAAGTAACGCTGCAGATTTAAAGGAGCCCATCTGATAGGAGTTGGAGCATCCTGAGGCCACAGGGGCTGCCTGGTCTCCTGGGGCACTGAGCAGCTCCCTCTTCCAGCATGGATGGACCTTGGCCGTCACAAGCTGCAGCTGAAGCCTTGCTGTCAGAAGATTAAACTATGCCTTGTGTTTAATTTAGCCATTCCACTTCTCAGACAAGGGACACTCAGATGATCTGTTGTCATGGAAGGAATGAGCAACCTTGTTACAAGTCTCCGGAGAGGCTACCAAAAAGGTAGTTATGTCCTTAACATACTGTCCTTAATAAACGATTCACATCCCTTTTTCCAGACTATTAGGAGGCACTTCAGAGGGACAGCATGAAGACAGTACTTGGCTGTTAACATTGCATTCAGTTCAGCTGACTTTTGTCACCATCACTGACACGTTGCAAACAAGCCTGGGGAAAAGACGAGCAAAAGTTCAGGAATGAGCCACTCCAGACAGGCAGGGGATGGGTTGAACCTGCAGTTCTAATGTTATCTCCTAAAGAGACGGGAAGAAAAGCAAGTTGGTAATACAGGAATGAGTCAGACATATAGGTAGTGCAATTCTTTGTCCACCCTCCCAAAGAAGAAGAGGGATTTGTGTGAGGCTGGGACAAATCCATCTATCTGAAAATTCAAGTCACATGAGTTTCCTGAATGACCAAGGTGCTCAGATGCTGGGGCTACATATGTGCTGGTGCAACATCCCCTTTTCTCAATTCAGGCAGGCAAAAGAAAATAGGTGGGTACTTGGGGATTCTTAATAGAGACCTGCTTCCCACCTCTCTGCATACTGCGGTTCCTGCGTTGAGGAAAACCAGGTCTGCAAGTGAGCCAGGATGTGCAGCATGCTTTAACCACCAAATTTTGAACTGAGATGGCTTCTGAATGATGAGTGAGCTGGGGCATTGCAATGTATCATAGTAAGCAGGTATGTGCAGCTCACACTAAAGAAATACAGAAATAGATTATCTCAGATTTCAGTAACTCTATGCTTTTGAACATGACACCTTAATTTTAAAACACAGTGTATCTGAGGCAGTTTTTCTTTCCTGAAGTTGCCTGTTAGTTCACCTGAATTCAGAACTCTGCAAACAGAGAAGACCCTGTCATATGTCTGCAGTGAAACAAAGAAGCAGAGAGCTTTTGCATAATTTATACTCCAAATTTCTATAGGCAATACCTATAACAAATATATTCCTTGCATGATTAAATATATTCACTATTCTGTCAGTGTTTCAACTGAAAGAGAAAAAAAAAATGGAGGAACAAAGAGGAAACTAATGAGATTACTACTAATAATAGAGTCCCTGCAAGAGACTTCTGTCTATGGTCACATTCTTGTGCAAAGGAGATGGGATGCATCTGTGTTGAAAGTATCTGCTTGGTATGCGCTTCTAGTGCGTGTTTGGGAATAGATTATAAATCTGATGTGGGGAAACTGAGAGCAGAAAAGGCAAGATACCTGCTGCTACTTGAACTAGTGCTTCCGAAACATGAAGCCAAAGCATGCTTTTAATTTTCTACTACACCCATCTTTTTGAAGTGTCTCATATCCATACAAGAGGTGGTGTTGTTATAGATTTCAAGGAGGAGGGGATTTTCTTTCTTTTTTCTCACTAATCTGTTTCTCATGGGCTTTCTTCTTTGGGCACGCATTCCAGCAGTACAGATGAGTGCTGAAATTACAGGGGTGAGAATTCAGCCAGGAATGAGTAACATGCAGCCATACGCACAAAACAGAAAACATCCTCTTTGACTAGGTGATAATTAGAAAGGCTGCCACATTGCAGTGTACACAAACAAAGCACATCCCCTTTGGGAATGTGTTTTCTTTCCTCTGATGTGAATTTTTTTTACTTGGTGAAGGACAGTTTTTCAGCCACTCACTGACATACTTTTAAACATAACTTCTTGTTGCAGCAGCTGCTTCCACATATACGCATATGACCACTACCTAAATGGGTCTAGCTGTGTGTTGGAGAACAGAGCTAGTGTCTGATTAGGAAGGGTTGATAACTTATCAGTGCACCGTGCTACCAGATGAAAGCCAATTAAAGGTATCTTGGGAACAAGCTATCTCCTCATCTTCAGCAGAAACACAAACTGATAACCCTGTAGCCACAGCTGGTGACTGACAGGCTGAGCCAACTATGAGCAGCTGACTTTTTCTTCCACTAAAAGGCTCATCATCTTCTCCTAATCCACTTCCCTTGAATTCAATCCAGAATGCAGGGGCTTTCCTCCGAATCGGACCCACCCTCTGCATTTCCTCATCATGGTCTGACTGTAACCCCAGCAGCCTAAAATGACCTTCCCAGAAAAGCCATATCTCCCCATGCAAGCTAAAAAGGAATAATTTATGAGTAGCAAACAGATGCAAACATGAACTTTTTGGATTAAAGGTATGACAGGCTTGGATATCTGGCAGTGACACATCACTGAAATCTTTCAGGGAAATGAAGTAATATACTTTATCTGAAAAGGAGGGAGGGAGGGACGAAGGGAGGAAGGGATGGAAGGGATGGAAGGGATGAAGGGAGGAAGGGAGGAAGGGAGGAAGGGAGGAAGGGAGGAAGGGAGGAAGGGAGGGAGGAAGGGAGGAAGGGAGGAAGGGAGGAAGGAAGGAAGGAAGGAAGGAAGGAAGGAAGGAAGGAAGGAAGGAAGGAAGGAAGGAAGGAAGGAAGGAAGGAAGGAAGGAAGGAAGGAAGGAAGGAAGGAAGGAAGGAAGGAAGGAAGGAAGGAAGGAAGGAAGGAAGGAAGGAAGGAAGGAAGGAAGGAAGGAAGGAAGGAAGGAAGGAAGGAAGGAAGGAAGGAAGGAAGGAAGGAAGGAAGGAAGGAAGGAAGGAAGGAAGGAAGGAAGGAAGGAAGGAAATGCTGTTTTTAATAATATCGTTCCTGTTTGCATTGTCTGCTTGAAGAAGCGTAACCACATTCAGAACCAGCCTTCTCTTGCCAGAGTGCCTCACAGGAAGGCTGATGGTGTTGACCCCCTCTAGCTAAGCTTGCTGGTCTACATGGAGGCAAAAATATCACAACAACACTTACAGTGTCAGGGAAATAATATCTAAATTAAGCTAAGAGATGTGTAAATAGTTACAGTTCTTTCTGGTGGATAATCATTTCAAGTTCTGTGTGATCTTCAGGAAAAAGGAGTAATGTGAATTCAAAGCATTACTCATTAACTAGCATACAAAGGTTCATACAGTGAGGAGGATATTAAGGTCAAAGCTGAAACTTGATTTAGGTTTTATGTTTTTATTAAGACTTACTAGACATTCTGCCTTGTATTCTACAAAGAAAAGGACATAGCCCTATGAAAGTTAACAAGTCTTCTTATGGTTGCTATGATCAACCAGGGAAGAAATCGCAAGATATAATTTGTTTTCAAAGCACATCACTTTCAATATTTGGGTGTGATTTTGTATTCAACTAAAACAAAAATAAAAGATTGTTTGATGAAAAGGTTCAACATAATTTAAATGCAAATTGTGTAAGAAAGCAAAATGTTTTCTGGCTTCCATGTACAGTGATAGCAGCAGGCCAATACTGATGTGTTTAAATGTATTCAAAACATGTAAATTACATTTTTCTTCAAAGTTTTAGAATATATACACACAGCTTTCAAAAGGGGTGTTTGAATGAGATTTAAGGAGTACTCACAAAAGCCACTCCTAAATGAGCAGGTGAAAAACTAAAAAAAAAAATTGTGCACACATTTCCAAAGTGGCTGTAAGGCTCTAAATGCCATTAAGTTCCAATGCCATTGCATGTAAAAACATTCATGTAGGAAGCAGGTGGCATCTTTTAAGATATAAGAAGGTGAAATAGAGGTCAGGTTTCCAACAGGTTTTATACTTTATAATGCACATATATGGTATATGCAGCAGCACTTCATATTTTTGCAGTGAGACATGTTTCAGCACAATCAGGTCCTGGTTCAACAAAATCTGTGATAATATACCCGAATTTTGGTATCTGGCAGAACCCACCTACACAACTCAAACTTCAGTCGCACCACACTCAGTAGGTCTCCACCATATATTTAGAGTCAAGCTCAGGCTAAAGTGATGTATTCAGGATCAGAGCCACCCTTCCTCACCTTGTATGGCTGAGGTTGGAACTACTTCCCTGCCTGCCTGACCCAGCTCTGCTGGCTGATGTTGGTCCTCAGGCAAAGGGCTGGGACCTCCTTTGGCTCACCATGGAAGGCAGTCAGGGGCACAGGGAAGCCCATGTCCTCTACAGAGGCTGTCAGGTGCCATGGGGCAGCAGGGCAGGGAAGGTTGCCCTGCGCCTCATGCAGCCCCTCTGTCTCAGACCCAGCTGCATTTGGCTTTAAAGGGCTGCAAGAGCACAGCGTTTTCCACAGATAGACAGGAACAATGGAAACAAAGCATATGGTTTCATCTGAGTCAGAGCAAAATATGCCACAAATATGCCAGACCTCTTTCATCTTAAATGTGTGTAAGTAAATCTTGGCTGATATCTGTGTGTGAAATAGAGTTCTGCTCATAGTAATGCCCCATAGTGGTAGTTTTAAGTCCTAGAGAATCCAAGGGCTTTCAGGAGTTAAAAAAAAAAAAAAAAATCAAACAACAAAATAGAGGCAAAGCTGTGTCACTGAGCTGAAATTCCTTTGACAGATGCAAAGGTCTTGATGACAGTTATTTTCCAGGTCTGCAGCTCAGCAGCCCTGCCCCTGAATGGTTTCCCACATGAAGTGTTTGAAGAAGCGGTCGACGTGTGACTGATCTCCAAGGCCCATTGCCTAGTATTCTTTAAGGATGGGGCAGGGACAGAAGGAAAGGTGATGCTGATAAGGGAATCTGAACCAAATGTTGTCACATGCTAGATGCGATTAGATGCCCTTGCCGTGACTTATTACACAACCTGAAAGTGGAAAGGAAAAACCTGAAAATGCAGCCACAAGAGGGGGAGATGATTTTTCAGCAAAGAGCAAAAGCCAAGAGAGAAATTGTTGTAGATGCCTAAACCAGGTCAGATATCAGTTTCTTCTGCTCTATGGGATAGATGTGATGCTGCAGTAAATTTCCCCCCAGTCAGGCCTACTGTCATTTGCATTTTTACCTTCACAAGCTGCTGATTATATTTTTAAAAAAGGCTTGTCTTTAATAAAGAACAGGACAATGCTAAAGGCCATTTTTGATAAATCTGGATTATTTCAGGTGTTGCTTTTTACTTGCATGCTTGAAGTAATTAAAGCGTTGAAGCCTAATATATGTAATAGAATTAAGAGACTTAAAATTGGAATGCTCCCTAAAATTCCAGAAAATGTTTGTATATTTGCTTCTAAGAACATTTATTTTCCTTATATACTTTTATAAGTTTCACATTCTTAATATTTGTCATGGCCTATGAAATAACTAAATTATACTCAATTTTTCCCAAAACATTTTTTTATCAAATATCAAGGCTTTGAGGCAAGGATTCCAGGATTTAATATGCTATCATTATGCATTTTTAGGTACATATTATTTGTACATATGCATTGTTTGTAAATCTACATTATTGTATATGTTGATAAAATAAATTGTTGTGCAAGTACAAGGGAAAGTGCAAATTTTCCTAGTCTAAAGAAAAACCTGTCAATCTCCTTCTTAACCAAGTGACACTTCTCTCCAGCCTCAATAGCTATCATATATAGCCTGTGTTTATTCCACTTCTGAATGTGACATGGTGACTACTAATTATTCCCCAGCTTATTATTTAATTGTTGAAATCCTGACTGAGGATGTGAGGGAGGATTTTGTCTAAACTGGATTTTAAGTGCTGTTGATACCTATCTGGCCTGGTTCCCCATGTTCAAAATAGGCCTGATACAACACAAGTCTGCTCTGCCTGGTGAGGTACCTGGCTGCCCCTGAAGTTGAAGAGTAATCTGAAGAACAGCCCAGGGCCAGAAAGACCTTGCAGGGGACACCAGCTGAGCAGGGGCAGCAGCTCTGCTGTGACAGTCTCCGCATCCTGTTGTCTTTTCCTGATGTGTCTGAATAGCCATATTAAATGCTAGCCTTTAACAGGCCTTCCTTTGCCTAAGCAACGTCCTGTGGTGATTCTAATGAACAGAAAGAGATCCATAGGGAAAGATTAAAGTATGGGCTCTTCCTTTTACCTCACTTTTATAGCTAAAAAGGAGCCACGATGAGACTGAGGTCTTAACACAATGTAAATTATTGGTGTGGGTGCCCCAAAAAATGCATGTCTGGAGGCAGCCAGGTGGTGAGCACTGCTTTGAAAGCAGCTGCAGGAGTGCTCTGTGGAGCTGAGTTCAGCAGGAGTTTGGGTTGGAAGCGTGGCTGTGACAGAGAGGCTCTATGGCTCAAAATTTCCCATCCCTCTGCCACATATTGCGACTCACTGTGTCAAGCAAGAGGTTGTAGGAAGGAAAAGGGCAACAAAGGGACAGAGAGAAAAAGAAATCCTTTCCCCCTGGTTCCTATCTCCCCCAATGTTATACCTTAGCCATTTGAGAAATATATCTTTTTTATCTCTTTCCTCAAGTTGTGGAATTTTAAAGGCTATCCATGTTCTACCTTCATACCTTCTTTTACTCTCCTATTTGCCTTCATTGCAAGCACTTGCCCTCAGATAACTCTGGCACATTTGTATTGGAGGCGCTGGCAGAGGAGGACAGCTGCCTTCAGCATACCCTCATTTCATCCCCTTTCTGCCCTTCACCAGGTCTTAACCCCTGCCTGACCATGTCTTTGCTGACAGCCTCACAGGGGTTTGAGTGTCTCATCGTTGACTTCTGGCCAAAATACACCTGGGACACAATGAAGGGTGCAGCCTTTTGTTTATTTTCTGTTCCACCAGTAATCAGGAAGCTTTACAATATAGCATTGCAGCACAGATATTTAGTTTGCAAACTCCTGCCACATGTTCATAGAGTGTCTGCCAACCAAGAGTTCCAGATCATAATAATAACCATACCAAAGCCTGTATGGGCTTTTTCAAATATATCTAGATCCAGAATGAGAACACTGGACCTGCAGAAAATGTTATATTTCTTCAAAAGATGAGTTGGGCAGCTTGCTTAGGTCTTTGTGTGATGAGAAGAGTGAGGCCCCTGTCCAGATGTCAGGCCTGGCCGAAGTCTGAGCTCAGCAAAAAGATGAGAAGGACACAGCAACATGGGACAGCAGGGTGCTGCAAAAGCTCTGCTCATAAATGCACTCCAAGTGGGGTTTACCCTCTTTCTCTCAGCTGCCAGCTCATTTAGATACATGGCGTCATCCTGCTTTATTAAATCAAGGTTTCAATCTTGCTTTGCCAAGAAGACTAGCTCAGCCCTGTTTTCCTCCTCAGACATGATATCCAGTTGTCTTTCTGATTACTTGACATAGTCTTATTTCTATAGTCACTCTGTTTAGCAAGGAAGTCTCAATCCCATTTTACAGGCGTGAATGTGAGGCACAGACTGTGATGAGAGACAACACCATGCAAGGATCTTTCTTCTGTTTCACCAGCTCTCTTCCATCTGTTAGTTTGCTCTTCCTAAAAGCAAGAGGGGATGCTAAATTTCAGAGTCAGTGGGCACAGGAGGAAGCAAGTAAAGAGGAGGGGGAAAAGGAAGCTCTGGCATTGACTGAATGGTGATTTCTTGCCATGCTTTGCTGTATCTAAGCATTTATTTAGGGGGAGCAGCTGAAGGTCCCAGTCCAGGCTGTCAGAAAGTGATGGAAAAGAGTACATGATAATCTACAAGGGGAAAAAAAACTTGGTCGAGTCAGTGGCGAAATCACCCCAAGTAAACACATATGGTCCACTCCATATCCTCCACAATTTGTGTCATAAACAGGTGCAGGAGAAGTTTTCCTACACACACATCCCTTCAGCAGAGATGGTGGACAGGGACAGGAGAAACTCTTTTGCCTCTCTCTGTCTCTTGCAGCTTCCTTTCCTTTTTTATGCAACTAGGTACACCTTGCTAAAGGGTTAGAGCCTGCTCTGCCCTTCCAGCTGCTGGTTCAAGCCTCACTTTTGGGGTCACCCTATGCTGTAGTCTGGTCTACCTATGGAGATTATTTTTACTGCCAAGCTTGCAAAAGGCATACAGAGTGAGGATGTCAACAGCTCCTCTGATTGCTGCTGAAAGATGAGCTACATGGCCCCACAGATGTCAAGGCTGGGGAGGAGTGGGGAGAGTTGAAAGATGAAAAGGTGGGAGGGAAGATTTGCTGTGTCTGAGGAAACTAGGACTTTACTCAAATTCAGGTTTTTGCATCCCTGACCCGAGAGTGACCTGCTGACCTCTCCTCCCTGCCTACCTCCAGCCCAGCTGTTTCTCCTGAAGGAAAGAGGCCAGACTCACCTCCTGCACTCTGCTTGACAGCATGTCCAGGCAGACTGCTTCCTGCCAGAGTAAACACATTTACAGAGTGTCATGCACAGGGTTCAGGCCGCCTAATACCAAAGAAGTCAACAGGATAGGTGCCCCAGAAAGCCCCAAAGTGGCAGTGCTATCATAACAAGTAAATAACTGCACATGTGCAACTCTTCTAAGTTTGTTGATTGAGTAGGTAAGAATTGTTGGATGTTGCTTGTTCTCCACACAGATGTAAAAAACTGTAAAATAAAGGTGAAGCAACCCATAAGGTTATGCATACAGCTTACAAAAGATGTTAACTAATCACTTTCCTTGTCAATAGACCCTAATAAAAAAAGCAGTGGCAGCATGAAGCATGAAGACTACACCATCATGGACTAGTAAAGAAGCAAGAGATGTGTGGCTAGCTCCTGAGAGAAAAATTATGTGAGAGGAAGAAGCAATATTTAAAAAGCAGTAGAGAAATAACCTAGTCCACAACCAGGACAAAGCAACTACAATTATGTGTGCTTGTAATAGGAAGGAGCAGTGATTCCATTACTAAACTCCTTCCTCAGGCAAGAGATCAAAGGAAATTACACCCGTAAGAAAAATTTCTACAATGCCTCGCTAATTAAATAGCAGTTGTTTCATGTAATATTGAAATCACAAACCATGTAAACAAACCTTGGGACAGGTTTGAATATTTTCCATTCAGGCATGAGCCTGAACAAACTCTATCTTGCATTGTTCCTGACTTTTGGAGAAGTTTGAATCCAGAGATGAATGGATTCAATTTTTGTGATCTGGACTCATCTTTGCTTAATATTAACAGAAATCAAATCCTTAGCAAGGAATATACAGTAGCTGGAAAGAAAATGCAGAACACAACCAATGACCGATAAGAAAATGTCAAATGAATCCAACTTCAGTAATGTTTCAAAACTAAAAATGAGCCTGATATGTCACATACTTAGATGCAAGTAAGACATTCAGTAATTTTTAAGTGGTTAAGAAGAGGAAAATTACAGTAACACAAGTAGCAGCACCTTTCAGTATGACTGAGAAAGTTCTCAGGCTGGTGGCAAAGCAGCAACAAAGATCAGCAGCAACCTTCTTTCACACTTCCCCTCTGAGTCTATTTACTTCCTGTAAAGTATATGAGTGCTGCAATGTAGGTGGTGCTGAGCTGGTCAGAAAGGCATAGAATAATAACCAGAGTCCATCATAGCTCGTTTATACCAAAGTCTGTGAACCCTGGCTCTGTAGAACCTACAAATCTCTTCAAACAGAAGTGTTTTGAAGAGGCTATCCCTACAATGGCACCTAAATTAAAAAACTGATACCTAAAACCAGACAGCTGTGGATTGACTGGCTCTCTTCCTTTCTGTTACCATTTTCTTCTCATTGATTTAAGACTCATCTGCAACATTTCTGTCCATCAGAGTTCCAACTGGGAATACTGTGATTGTTTCTCCTCTTCATGACAGAGATCTGTCTTTTTCAAACTAGCTCCTGCATGCCAGTTTTTCTCTGGCTATGCCTGCTCCGGTGAATTCAGCAAGACAAGGCAAAAGGCTTAAGCACCAGCCCATGACTGCCTCTGACATTTGGCTGTCAGCAGGCTCCTGGGAGCCGTGCCCACAGCTGCCTCTGAGCCTGCTTGCATCGCTTGGGCATGGCTAGCAAATGCCAAGAACCATTTTCTCACACTAAAGGTAGCCCTGTAACCTCCCATCCCTCTCAGTCACTGCCCCTTCCCCATATTCAAGGACCACCGCACCTCATTCATGATTACTTTCATGTTAACATAGTGGTCTGTATAGGTCTGTACATATTCACACAGTGCAATACCACAATCCACTGCTATTCCTGTTTTTTCCTTTGAATCATAACCCTGGAGCCCTGCAGCTCTAGGCAGCCAAGTTTCTTTCAGAAAGAAGATTTACAAAATGAGAATTTCCTTCTCAAGAGCTCATCTGTTTAGTCCCCACCTGCACTCCTAATCCTACCAGTGACATCAGTGGGAATGGGCAGACATTTGAATTTTCAGTAAAAGGCAAAAGTGAGTGGTCTTATATTCATTGTATCCACCCACACCCATTTGTTTTCAAAAAAAAAAAAAAAAAAAAAAAGCAGAGAAAGAAGTAGTTAAAAAAGAGAATAAGTAGAAACAATAGCAAAAAGACATGCACACACAGAAAAATGGCAGAATCTAAAAGCAAACACTTCTGAATTTCCCGTAACAACAAACTGGATTCACAGTTCAAGCGCCCTTTGGATGTGGTAACCAGGAGCTGGAACAAGCAGCCAAACGCTCAGTGCGGATGTGGCTTCTCGCCAAGGGCAGGGTAGGAGATTCACAAGAGCCACACTTTCTCTCTCTGAAGGCAAAGCACCAGGAACATCTCCCTCCTTGGGAGCCAGGGTGGCCACAGAGCTGGCCCAAGTTCATAGGCAGCCTCAAAAATCCTCCAGTCCTTTATGTTTCTACAGAAAGGATATTCTTTTCCCAGCTCACCTATGCCAAGTGCTTCTCTCTCAGTGCAGATCAGAGCCCTGCTGCCTGCCACAGACATCTGCAGAGGCTCCTCTGCAAACAGCTACTTCCAAACAGCTTAACCCGGGCAGATTTTTGCTTTGCTAGGAAAGGACATCGCGTTTAACTGCACATTTGAAAAGTCCTTACACACACATGGACCCTCACACATGCATTCACAAACGGTGGGGTTAACAGCTGCTGTCTGGGGAAAAGTACATTCAACACTGGCTTAAAGCATAACGCCACTGCATCCCTTCATTTGATGAAAAAACTTAACAGTGAAATGTCTCAGGAGAAGAAGCCACAGGCCTGTTATAGCTTTAACAGACCCCCAGTGCTTATCTCAAGCTGAGAGAGTGATTTCATGGCAATAATTTGTTTAAAGTGTTGCTGATTGCTTCCTATTTTTTTCCCAGAAAATGACTTTTACACCTTTCTACTGTCGCTTTTATACGAACTGCTATGGCAATTACTCTGCAGGAGGCTGTGTAAACATCACACAGACTCTTTTATCTTCCTACCAAAGGCCATAGAAGAACTCCTGAGACCAGATTAAAAGTATTTTCATACCTTTACTCCTTCCTTGAAAAAATATATTGTTATTAAGTTGCTAACAGAGTTTTCTCTTATTCTTACAGAACCCGTTCAAATGTACTTCCAACAAGACTGCTTGATCCCTGTATGTAGTCCCTTTGAAGGGACATTAAATAAAGTAATAAATAAAATTACTGAGAGTTTATGGGGGCAAGGAATCACCCTTTCTCTGCTAAAAGAAAAACACCTCTTATAAAATTATTTCAAATTGAATTGACTCTTTCAGAAGAGCTGTGGCTATACAGGAAATGATCAGGGCTAATCTGATCATCTGAGGAATCTTTTTCTGGTATCTCTGGTGCATCCTCCTATTCTCCAGTGCCAGCACTAGGTGTTAGCTGTCTGTTTCTCTCAGCCCTGCAAGGAACAGGTTCATGCAATGACTTTTGGAGTCTGGCCAAGGCACTTTGCATGTTTGACCCGAGCTTCAGCCCAAGGATATGGTTTGGCCCATGAAAGTTTTCTTCTCAATCCCAACTTCAGATTTTCTGCATTCTGTGGTCAACAGTGCTCAGAGATATGCACACTATCAGATCACCTGTGAAGCCCAAGCTCCATCCCCATCTCTGTCCAATTAAGCGGAGCTCACTACAGAGTCTGTACCAGTTTTAGGCCTTTTCCTGCCTGTTTTGTTCTGACTTTAAGAGGACTTAAAATTGCTGAACCAGCACAAAGTTAGAGCAGCACAGGAAGATAATACAAGATCTGGCATAAATCCTCCTGGTGCACAGTTGGGTGGTCAGTGGGTTTTGGCACACTTATGCTGATGATGTGAATTTCTTCTTAATCGGTGTTTTACATCATGTGACAATGGTGGTGGGTTTTTTCTTGTCAAGAAAATCCTTATATTATCCATGAAGTGTGAGAAAGACACCCTGATGGTAATGACAGAGAATGACAGAGAATTAAAGCTTACAGAATAATTAACTCAATAATTCCCTATTTTAGCTAGGATTGTAATGCAATTTCCATTTTAATGCTTGATTTTCAGTTGTGTGGGGGATTTGATAGTTCCATTGCCACTTATACAAAAGGAGTGATTGAAGTTCTACATGCTTAGCAACATATTATCTTTCTTTCTATGATTTAATGCAACATAGTCTAATATGATATTTTTTTTTCTGATATTCTGTGTGAATGAGATGCTTCAAATGTGTTATGGGTGAAGTTCCAAAATCAAAAGGAAAACTTTTAACAATTTCACAATCTCTGAAGTCGTATTTACTTGAGACAAGGTAAATTTGAAAGCAAGCACATCAATTTACTTTCAAAAGCTGCCACTGCCATTGTCTCAGGGATGAAGAACATGTGAGGGGGCACTCTTGGTTTCATCCAGTTGTATTCTTTACCTTTTCTGAATTATGTGTCACATTGGTCTTCCAGAGCATTCACTGCTCTGCTGGTCCCTCTGGTGCTCATCCACCTCTACTGATACAGGTTTCTTACATTCCTCCCACAGCAAGTTTTGGGTGGGATTTTTTCAGTGTTTAAAATGTGTCATCAATATTATTAGAGAACAGGACTCCAATAGATAAACTCATTCAAGAAAGGGAATAAGGAGTATTATGCACAGCCTTACTTATAGAGAGTTCACTTCTCATCTCTATTTGCACTTCTGAGCAGCAGAATAACTCATCAGCTTTAAGAAAAAAGCAGATACTCATCAATAGGCTCTACAACATCTGTTGAAAAACATGCTGTGTGCATCATGATGTCGAACAGGGGAGCATGAGCTCATTAGGATAATAGGAAAGGAGTTTTCTTGTTCCTTGCACTGAAAGCCCATTGCTGTCTCCAGGTGGTAAAAACATTAAAATAAGACCAACTGTGCAACTCTGCTTATTTCACAGAAGCATGAATTGGTCTGGTACAAGAACTGTCTGTCAAGTAAATGAAATGAGATAAGCAGGACTACCACAGTATTATGCCCTTGGCATAACAGTAACTCCTGTAACGTTATCTAGATGGCTCCATAAATCGTTCTTAAGTACTCCAAGTGTTTTTACATACTTGTTTTTTTCACTAACAGCCTTGGTAGCATTGTTCTTCCTGACCTTTGCACACCCCTGTACAATCCCCTTCATCACTCAGAAAGGAGAACTCTAACTATGTGAAACATAATTTGAAATGTTTATCTACAGCAGTACTAGTAGAAGTAAAGTCTTCTGAGATCTATTTGCTGTATATGCCCAAACATTCAATGCAATATTGCCCCCTATTAAGTGAATATTCTTTTGCCCAACATGGAAAATCCTGGTTCAAGTCCCAGGATGTCTGCAAGAATACCACTTTGACCAAACAAAAAGGAAACTGCTGTACAGTATCTGATGATCTTTTACAAGCCAACACAGAGCTAACTAATCAGTTCCTTAATAATATCATATTCAGTCCAAAAGCCTGGATGATGGTTGGTGTGAATGGTGGCACTATTTCACCACAAGAACTTGTTTCAGTTTAAAATAATACAGTGGCTGTATCTAGTCAAAGTTGCTTCCCAAATACAGTCCCTTCAAGCCACTTTATACAAATGAGACTATTTCTAACCCTTTTAAGTGGAACAGGAGGAGCACTCAGAAAAACTCCCCCTTTCCCAGCTACCTTTAGCAACTTAAATGCCATCTGGCATGATTACAGAGCTCTGGGAGAGGTGCAGGACCCCCAGGCTCCCTTACCCACCCTGGGTGTAAGGGACATTAGGGAGAAGAAGATTTCTGTGAGGGATGCCCCTGGATGCCTGCCCACAAGCACAGAGAGCTCTTGGAGTCCCCAGGACACTGAAGACAGAGTGGGAGGCAGGTGGGACCTGTGTGCTCTGGACCAGCAGTGTGAGCAGTCCGGCTGTCACTGAACATCTTGTGCCATGCAGGAGGTCCCAGGGCAGTGTCTGGGCAGCATGGACAGGGATAAGAGGAAATGGCCTCAAGTTACCCCAGGGGAAGTTTAGATTAAATATAAGGAAAAATTTCTTCACCAAAAAGTTCATCAAGCACTGGAACAGGCTCCCCAGGAAGGTGATTGAGTTACTAACTTCAAGGGCTGAAAGAAATCCCTGGTTCTTTTTGTTCACTGATGTAGGTGTAGCCCTGGGTGTCCATGAAGGTATTTCTTGAAGAACTTCACCCAAAGGGAGTGAAATAATAGATACCAAATTGTATCTTACTCTAATACACTAATGTAATTACAGCTTACTGTAAAATAAATATCCAGATGTCAATTTTACAGCCCTCTTTAATCACATCTGACTAATCACAAATCTCTCCTTAAAACAGAAAAAGAAAGGAAAAACAGAAAAAAAAGAGCACACACAGAGAATTCAATTTTGTCTAACATTTCTGTCTAAGATATTTCTATCAGTTCTCTGAGATGTTTAGGATTTTCTGTTGCTTGCTTGTCCCTCTCCAACTGTCCTTTCAGAAGCTCTGGGAATTGTGGGATGAAAACTCCTAACAGGTTATTGTCCCCAGGATCTCTCCACCCCTGCACTCAGACTCAGCTGCCATCTGCCTCACAGCCTAAACCAGTTCAGGTTAACAGGGTTGGCTGGGAGCAGCTAAAGAGGGAATTCTTCAGATTTCCTCACAGCCCTGAAAGAAATGCAGTTGCTTGTTGCTTCTAACCCAAGGGTGGCCACAGAGAATGCTCATGGGACTTGGGCTCCTAAATCATTACTGTGAAAGCTTGACCCCAAATCTGGAGCATGATGTGTAGCCACTAACTGCACTGTGAAGAGACTTGGATCTCTCTATTCTTAGTGGTTTGACTGTGGTTCCGTGCTGAAACAAATTTTTTAACAAGTTTTTCTCTGGAAGCCTCTGGATTTATTATCCTTGCAATGTTTGTTCTTAGAATGGCCCGTTGCAGGAAACAATATTTTGTTGGGGTTTTTTTTTTCATCTAGTAACGCACAAACTTTAGGCATGTAATTCTATTCTTTGGAGTAATTGCAGATCATTACATCTTCTTTCACACTTCCATTTCTCTATTACTGCTCAGACAACAGTTGTTATAACCCACAATTTGCAAGGTGAAGTGCAGATGACAACAGCAAAACCAGCAACATTGCTCCTCATGCATCCTTCTAGTCTGTGCTCCTCTTCCATTTGAAAAGAAGCAGCTAGTTTTTTATATAGGTTATTTTGTTAGCTCCACCCAAATGATGCAGTGATTGCCTACCACGTGTGAACACTTTCCTCTGAGACCCCATGGAACATATGGTCTCCAGAGAAGTTGTTCTAGGAGATATTGGCCTTACTGTCTACTTCTGCAGAAAACTACAAACCTGAGAATGGAAGAGGCAATAATGAACTGTATTCTTGTCTCCTGCTAGCAAGAAAAATAGTAATGAATTCTCCAGTGTAGCAAATTCTCCAACCTAAGAGCAGCTCCTGTAACATTTTATATCACTTTCTACTAAGGTACTTTTCAATTTACTAGCGTCAATGCAAAGCTTTCTTTTCAGTTTAATAATAGAAATTTGCCGTGTAAATTTATTTCCTATTATGTAAGAATTTTTATAACTAAAGCTTATTATCACAGGGTCAAAGAATCATTTAAGCTGGAAAAGATCTATAAGTTCATGAACCAAGCACTGCCTGGTCCACTAATGAACTTTGAACCTAAATGCCTCCTCTACACATCTCTTAAATTCCTCAAGGGCTGGCAACTCAAAAACTTCCCTGTTTTTTCTTCATGAAAAGGCTTGAACACCCTTTTAATGAAGAAATATTTCCTAATAGTCAATCCAAACTTTCTTGGCAAAACTTGAGGTTGTTTCCCTTTCACCTATTGATTTCACCTGTGTAAGGAGATCGACATCCTTAGTGTAACCATCTTCATCCTGGAGTGATTCTTGACACTGCATATTTCTAGTCCTTGGAGGTAAATCTATTAGTTCCCTGTCATCTTTAGTCACCTGATTTCTCACCACATAAATGTATAGCACAACTGTCAAAATGGGAGCATTTTCTGTATTTCTATATTTACTTACATTCTCCTGTCCCAGTTTTCTCAGGAATTAATATCATGCTATAAATCTTTATCTATTGAATATTTTGAAGTCATCACAAGCTTTTAAACTGGATCACGGCAAATGAAAAGTATGTGTAGCACAGCACGGCCAAGTTAGTGGCATTTCTTGATGATGCCTCATTCTAATTTAGGAAAAGAAAACACTGGAAATTATCCAATCTGCTTATCAATGAATATGGTAACATAATTCTTACCTTTATGTAAATGAAGAAACTTCGTAATTTTATATTCAGTGCTGTTACTCTGCAGATTGGAAGTAGATATCAGCTGAGAAAAAAGTTTTCTTTTAAAGACACAAGCTCTAGAGGATTCAGACAATTTGCAGTATATAACACAACACCTATTGTTCTTAAACCTCTTTGAAAGTGAATGAAATCCAACAGAGAGTTAGCAACTCGACGGATTTCTCTCATCATGAGTGGTATCATATAACCCAGCAACAGTTAAAGTCTGAATCCTGCTCCTGGAAGGAAATGCCAGCTACCTCGAGGCAATTCCATTCCTAGCAAAATAGAAAGCTCCCCCAGTTGCAGGGATGCAAGGTCACAGTGAATGACTCTATGGAGAGCAGACAAAAACATTAGATCTTAACTGAAAGAAATTAAATAGGAATAAAGAAACAAAAACCAGGTGAAGGGTTTCTTCTACTACACAGGTTTCCCCTCATAGCTGCTGCTCTCCATGATAAAAAAGAGGTGGGGCTGAGCTGGGGGGGTTGGAAACTGTATGTTAACAATGAGTGGATTTTTGCCTAGAGTGTAGACAGCTTTGGCCAACACCTGACCAACACAGTGATACTTATGCAATTGTTCTATCAGAGCAGATTGACTCTTGGCTGCTTTAACTGACATCAGAAGCTGGAGTCTATAGGCTTAGGGAAGCAGTAAGTTTCTGCAAAGCATCCTGCATCCATGTTTGCTCTTTAACTCTTCAGGAATCCAGCTCAATCTATAGCTGAAGATTTTTTGTCTACTTCAACATGTTCTGACACATTCTGACTCTTATTCCTCTGGCGTATTCAAGCAGGAAAACACAGTTATCACAGTAGCATGTGTCATTTTGAGATGGATTCCATCCTCATAGATCTTATTAATTAAATTATAGGCCCTCATCTGTTCAGAGATCAATTTAGAAAACATTTTTCAAGTGCAGAAACATATTACATGACTCACTCCACATGATACAGCAACTTTAGCATCCTACAGTAAAAGTTTCTCAGAGATGATCCGCAACATATTGCCAAGAACATTAACTAAATATTTATAATTTGTATTTTATCACGATCTAGCTTTCTTTTTCACCTTTCCCTTTTGTGTCTTATACTTTTGGTAACCTAGGCCAGTAACATAATACTGAACCTTATATGCAGAGGACCCTCCAGCATCCTGTCTCTAAATTTGGATGGGAGCAGAACGGATTTGCAATACAGTCCAGTTACACTGCCTTCATGTGCAGCTGGGGAAAAACAGGGAAGTTACTCTCTAGCAGGAGAACTCTAAGAGTTCTTTGCTGGAGTTTACCACTGACATCAGTTTTTAGAGTGAAAGAGTCAGTATCTCACAGAAAAAGGTGCCTTCTAAATTTTTATATACTAGTATGGCATTTTCAAATGGGTTAATAACAAGTTACATCTGGCAGGACCTTCACCATAAGCTTTCTCTATGTTTCTGACTGCACAGCTCTGTTAATCAATTTTACACCACTAATGTGCCTGATCTACTACCCAAATGTGCCCTCAAGAGTTTCTGTGATCTGCTGTAAGTCTGATAGTATATTTTTAAAATTAGTTTGCCTTAGAGGGGAAAAGATTAAGGCCCTCTAGACCCTTGACTACCTACTTTTAGGTCTTTGCCAGAAGATGCATCTCTTTTATCTCTCTTGCAGAGAAAATTTCTCTGATTTTGTGTCACTGGAAGTAATACTTCAAAGCCACCTAGTATAAATTGAAGGACAGAAACCTGAATATCATTAGTTCATGGAAGCCGTGTTATTGGCTCCAGGGGGGAGAACAAATTCTGATCCAATCACAGGTGCAGCTTTTCTTTGCACTAAATATGGGTTCGCCTCAGAGAATGTTTTTTAGTTACTTCCATTGCTATTACTTTTTAGCATAATGTGCAACAGGTTTCATCTCCCAGAATGCTTAGTTATCTCTTTATCTCTGCCTTGAATTTTCAGTTTGCATAGAGATGCAAAATACAAATGGTCACAGATATTTTCTATGGTCAATAAGTCAGAGAGAGCTCACAATGTGTTGTGGTGCTTTCTGGAAAAGGTTTTCTCCTGCAGGATAACCCCACTATTTTAAAGAAATATTTCACTGAAGTCACATTAGCATAAAGAGATGCAAAGCAGAAGTGAGCATTTATTTGACTGTATTTGTGCATAAAGGTCCTCATTGTCTCTTTCTCTTGCAGCTTAATACCTAAGTTCTCTGCAGAACAGCAAGTATTTGTAATGCTTTTCATTGTACTGCTCTATTTTTTTTTTCATTGAGTTCTGCTAAAATTCTCTGCTGCAGTTCTATTCATGTAAATCTCCATACAGGCACTTCAGAGAAAACAATTGGCTGCACACAAATGAAAACAAAACAAAAGCACGGATCAAGAACTGTTTTTTCTGTCTGCATGACTTGAAAAACAGAAGAGTTTATCTCAAATATGAAGTCGAAACTACATCTTTAGTCTTAATTAATCAACTATGTCAGGTTGTTAACAAATTTATCAACTGTAGAAGCTACAAACATACAATGTGGAAATAAATAAAATGCATTTTAAACCATATCTGCAACTACCACAGAGTAAGAAAACAACATAGTTTTTGAAGGTTGATACATTGTTCTATGATATTCATTTTAGATTTCTATATATTTCTGGTTTAATTTTTTTAAGACGGGAATTTACCCTTTGTTAATGACATCAGAATTTCATCTCTTCTATCAGGATGCCACTTATTTCCAGAAAATCTATTGGAAAGCTGACCCATCATGACTTAAAAACTTCAAGTGACAAGCAAGAGTCTACCCTGGCAATGGACAGCCTATGATGTACACCCATTACATGCCCCCAGATTGTCAAGTAATGAGATGGCACCCTGCAATTATTAGTGGAAATATTATCAGTATTGCCCTGCTAACAACTTGGGACACTGAGAAAGCGAGGCCAAAATTCTGTCTGATGCAGGTCGGGTAGCCTCTTCTTTCTGTAGTTGTTCTGTAGTTCTGTAGTGTTTCTTCATGATCTGTCATGAAAAAATGCTCAGCTTGCAAGAATTAATATCATTAATTATTAACCCAAATAATTTAATGAAGCTTTCTAAAAAGCAATTATATATTCCACACTCCCTCTTATGTTCCTTTGAAATATCTATTATTATGAAGGAATTCCAGAATTCATCAATACATTATTATTCCACATTATATTTATTATTTCCCAGGAAAAGAAAAACAGGATTGAGTGCATAAATTTTGCTGCACAAAACACTGGTAAGATATCAGAAAACCTTTTGGAATTTTTTTCTCAAAACTGTCCTGTGCCAGACTGGATGAGACAGCTGAAGGAAGTAAACTTTGTTCTGCTCCTGGTATGCCACAGTGACCCATGAGTATTGCAAGAGTGACCCAAAGCCTTCACTTCTGTGTTTGCCACAGGGGTAGCTGGGAGGCATTTCAGGAGGAGACAGCAGCCAAAATAGTTTTATTCAGGGCTATTGTAGACCAGGGAAAAAGCATGTTTATAAATTAAACCAGAACACTTTATCTATTGATCTGTTTACATTTAAACGGTTTCTGATCACATTTAAACTGTTTCTGTTCATAAGCAGCTGTCAAAAGAAGTTACGTCTTTCTACTTTTGATGTTTAGATTGTATTTTCACTACAAATTTGACCCTAATGCTTATGTTTAGTATCAAGAGCTAAAAAAAAAAAATCAATATGTTCAAGAATATATGAGATTAGATGAAGCAAGAAAATGCTCCCAGGCTTAAAAATTATTACTTATTCTTAGATAACAACCTTTCTTTCTTTTCTTTTACAGGTTCACCTTATATATATACAAAATAGCTATTGCTCTTCAATATTTTTCTAATCCTATACTTTGTTGGCATACAGCTCTTTTATCCAGAATTAGATGAGGATTTCTGGCATGCAGTTGTAGTAAAAAAGTAGAATTGCAGATGCAGTTTTGTCCACTGAGACCACAGACTCACTTAGATCAGTGACAAAAATACAGCACAGATCCACAGAAAAGTATTTTCAGTGAAAGTTTAGATACAAGGTTTTAGACTTGGGAAAGGATTCCAAGAGCTTTTTGAATGATAGGCTGGACCAGCATAGGAAAGCTTTTTTTTTTTTTTGAGATCACCACTGATATATGAGTGTTTGGGAGCAGTATTCATTAGCAGATATTTATTAGTCAGGATTGAGTCATTCACTACCTTACACGAGCCTACAAATACATAGATTAATAGGAGCTGTCTGCCTTGTGCTTCTCAGGGAATAGAAACCACAGCCTGCTGTCTTCTCATTAATATCTCTATACTGCATGCTTACAAAATAAAGAAAAGCTCATAAGCAAATGCCCAGCCCACTTCCAAGCTCTTTTAGCAATCTCTCCCGAACACATCTCCGCTCGCTCTTCTGCCCAGTGTTGCTAGAACCTGAGCAGGAATTTCCCTAGAGAGAAACACAAAGCTCTATACTCTACTTTTTAAGCTATCTGTGCTTACTCAAACCTGTCTCAAATATCAATAGCATTTACAGAGCTATCAGAAAAACAGCTGGGGCTGGGGCCAGCGCTATGTCATGCACGTATCCCTCACTCTGTGGGATGAGGGTGCATCCTTAGCCAGCCAGCACTGGCTCAAGAGCACTTTGATTCTCCTTTACCAATTCCTTGTCTCCAATTTATCTACTCAGTTCCTCACCTCACTGTGAGGTAGAAAGGAAAGAGAAAAACTGTTTGCCCTTTTTCTCTCTTCATTAGAGTTGTGGTTAACTGTTGTTTCTGTGTAATCTGTAGTGCTCCAGTGATCTACCAGGTTTTTAAGTTTAGAGGTTGCAGCAGGACAGTATTAAGGACATGATGAGCAAAAGTCCTTCTCACTGTTCTCCCTGTGCCTACCAAGGCGGGAGACAGAGCAGCCTTTTTCTTTCCTTCCCAAAAGTTGTGTACTGGTGGGAGAAACAGGAGAGGAAGATGAAATGGAAAGGGGGAAGGAAAGAGCTAAATGGCAAGAGATAAAATATGGAAGAGGGAGAAGGGCCTTGTATACCCTTAGGACTTGGTGCAGCCTAGTCACACTTTTTTCAGTTGCAAGCTTTGACAGCTTGCTAGACCATTCAGAAAATGCTCCCACAAAAAAGGGATTTAAACTTCTAAAAAACCTCTTATTTTTACTCTTCTTATGCTCTGAAAATTTCTAGGATTTCTGGAATCCAGTTTCCATGGGAGACATAGAAAACCATATAAGAAATTATTAAAACAAGAACATATATAAGAAATTAATAAAACACTTGTTGTTTTGCCTCTTGCTTCCTCTGATAAAGGAGGCCATTAGCATCTTTCAGCTGAACAGCTTCCACCCAGTTCCTGTGTATGAGAGCACACATCAGAACCATGTCCATGCGAGACTGATATGTTCCTCAAAACTCCCAAAGCACGTACAGTGCACCATTTGCTGGTACTGCAGGCTTCCAAGATTGCAGAGTGAAAACTAATTTTATGTAGTGAACAGTAAGCACACAATACAATAGTCTCCATTATATAAATTAAATTAAAAAGTCCTGGTATTTTTTTGAAAAGAGAAGTCTACTCATTTCCCATGCATAAAACTCTACATCAAGAAAGTCGTGAGTCATGGATTAAAAATGGTACCTTTAAAATACTTCAATGCTTATGATTTGAAGACCTGTAGCCCACAGCCAGACACTAGCATGCAGAAAAAATGCTTATACCTCAACACTTGTATAGCACAGCCTCTAAAAATCAACCTCTGTCCTTCCTCAATGACATATTTTTTTTTAATAGAAATAAAAGCAAAGCCATGCTGGATTGTCTTTCCTATTCCAGCCCCCTCCCTATCTTTAGTGTTCTCAATTATGGGTTAAAACATTCATATGTCTTGATCCAGAGCTTTAAGCTTAAAGAGAATGAAGCAGAAGGGAAGTGAAGAAGGGCATGGGAAGCCCCAGTGAGCAGAGATCATCTTCTGTAAGTCTGAGTTCTGTGAAGAAAAAAGCAAAGATGGAGCCCAAGCACACCATGGCGTGCTCTCCCTGTTTACTCTAGAATATCCCAAATTTACTGAGAGCACAAAGCAGTACCGTATTGTTTATAGTGTCATTTCTCAGGAATGCAATGTCCCACCCTCTCCCACTCAGCTTTAAACTTGTTTGATGAACACAGTTTTCCAGTAAAGACAACATGATATTTGGCTAGAGTGGTGGAATAAGAAACATGATTCTTTTCATGTTGGACACTTGTGTAATATTTCTCAACTTCCAAAGCTGGGTTTATGCAGGATTATAGCAATCCTTTTATTATTCATGAAAGATGACAGCATGCCGTGTGATAATGTTTAGGTTAGTCATCATGCAATTTACAATAGCTTATGTGGAGGGAAATATGAAATTTTAGTTAGTAAAATGAAGTTTTAATTAGTTTCATCTGTCCAACATTTGGTCTTTTATTTTTTTATTCAAGCAGTAAATATCTTTCAAAAGATTCACAGAGCAGAGATTTGTCTTACAGCAACAGTTAAGAAAAGTGCTTATTAATGCCCTGAGCCTGCCATGTATGACACAGCCAGGTTTGTCACGCTGTGGATCTCAGATCTGTGTGAGAAAAACAGATTGCACACAACCCTTTGCTGCTCCTCCAGACCTGTGAAGGCTTGCATGTCCTATGCTGGAGAACAGTGGAAGAGGAAAGGAGACAACCCTCAGCCCATCACCAGCACCTCCTCATGTAGGTATTGCTACTCCCTCCAACAGAGTAGGAGAGACATCTTTCCAGGGAGAGGTGAGGAAAAAGCAGGGAAAACCACATATGAGACCTATTGAGATTAACTTTTCCAAAAGGTCTCCATCCGACCCTCTGGGTGATATCAGTAATGTTAGTTGTAGATAATCTTCTAAAGGCAACGGTCTGAGGCATGGACGGCCTTTATTGCAGCACAGCCATAAATAATTAAAAACAATGTCATAAATGAACCTGTCAAAACCAGCTGGCATAAAGTTAGACTGACTAATCTGATCTGACTGCCAAAATCAGCACACAAGAAAATCTCCATCTGTGAGCTGAACGCCCAAGGTGCTCAGGGGGCCTATTGTGCATGCCTGTCTCAGCTACCTAGAGCGAAGATGATGCTCAGAGGTGCCCTGTGAGGACAGGCAAGTGCCCCATAGGACAGAGGAGTGGGAAGGACAGTACTTAATTGCTAGTGCACGTGTCACACACCCAGCCTAGCACTGGATTTTTTTTTCTTTTTGAAGTAGGCTGATCCTCCAGTGTAATCTTTTCTTGCATGTACGCACACTTTCTACCTATATGAACTATATTATTAAAATGTCTCTGGTTGTGTGAAGATTTACTCAGAGCCAAGAAGTTAAAACTACACCCTTAACAACGAGGCTTGAGCATTTTTAAAATGTGACTTTTCTCTTCTTTTTATTGTGCTAAAAAAAAAAATAGTAAAAAGGAAATTAATCTGCAGCTGACCAAAATGCTCTTCAAAACACATGCATCATTAAAAAAAAAAGGCATTTTTTGATGATGACTGTTGGCCACACATTGGTGATGTTATTGGAGTTTTTCCTTTAAGGTCAGACATTTAATCTAAGTATTATTAACACTTAAATAATTTGCCAATTTTTTCCCCCTTACTAAGCTTTTTTTATGATGGTTATCTGGTTTGTTTCCTTTGAAATTGTGTTTCAAGTGTGATTTTTAATGACATTTCAATAACAATATCCCTTTAAAATGTCAAATACATTTTTGGGAAATGAAAAATATTTCAGAACAGAAACCTTGCCATTTCAAATCAGCTTCAACAATTTATATGCTGAATTCTCTTATTTATTGCTGACTGCCCATTTCATTGAAGCCAAAAAATCAGACAGTAAGATACTTTTGCTGTGTCTGTACAAATATATACATGTAAAAGCATATACAAATACACACACGTATACTATTTGTCCAAGGCCAATTCAGATAAACAAAAAGTCAGAAATGCCTGAAAATGGTGATCTCTGGTGGAATAACTCTGTAGCTACAATAAGTATCAATGTTACCAGGAGTTCGCTTTCTCCATCTAATTGCAATTAACATTCTAGCAGGACCTGGAGATGTTGTTTTAACTGCAATTATTTAGACTGGGACAATGATTTCTTGACAGTCTCTTTGTTGGGGGAAACATACTCACTTTTTTAGTGTTTATTTATTTATTTGTTTGCAGTTCAGTATATTTTTGAGAGGATCCTCCACCCCATTACAAGACCAGAGCTAAAGGCGATGAAAAGCACTTCTGTGTTTTGAATTTTTTTTTTTCGTTGTTGTTGACACACATCTTTGTCTTCTGCATCTCTCTTCTACATCAGGACAATAAAGAGAAAGGGGATATTATCCTTGCACGTACAGATACAACATAAATATTTTGAATTTACTCGCGTAGATAAGATAAAAATGTTCCTGTTTCTGCCTCCCTTTCTGCATCACATTTTGCCAACAGCTGCTTCATTTAGCTATTGTCAGGCATGATGCATTAAAAAAATGCGTATGCTCTGAGCGGAGCTGGTGCCCGGGTGACGTTAGAGCAAAAGGCTGGCAGTCGGATGTGGGTACAGCGAAGCTGCGACACTCTCTGCCGCCCAAGGCACTCCAAGGAGTGCCATCTACCCTCGGCCTGCAGCGGGACCTGCAGCGCCAGGAAGGCGTGCAGCTCTGACTTGGAGCGGGCGGCGGAGCAGGTGCCAGCCCCGGCGCTGCCGCTCTGTCCCGCTGCCCAGGGCGGCGCGTCTGCCCCCGCACGGCAGTAAATCCCACACAGCGCCGAGGGCTGGCACCGCCGCCGCCCTGCCCGCCTGGCCTGCTCCTAATCAGTCTTCCTGCAGGAGCGACGGTGCCGGGGCAGACGGCGGCACATTTTTGTGCTGGGTACCTGCCTTAGTGGAGGCCTTTTCCTCGGAATGGCAGCCCACAGGCAGCTGGCCAGAGTGGCAAAGGAGCTGTCGGGGCTCGGCGGGGAAGTCTGGGAGGAAGGCAGCCCCGTGCGGAGAATGGCAGGAAAGCCGCCCCGCTTCCCGGCGGCTCTGTCTGCTGGGAGGCAGCGCGGCGCCGGGAGCCCGCCCGCCCCGCAGGCGCGTCCCGGGATTTCCGAGCCGCAGCCGCGGCTCCTGCTAACAGCCAAATATTTCACTCTAGAGACATACTACACTTCCTGATATAGGATGCACTTGCATGTCTCCTGGTGACCTTAAACACTAATAAAGGAGTCATAATACGACCTAGACAGGCCTTGAGAGCCAGCCGGCACACGGGTGACTGAACGGGAGGCTCGAGGGGTGGGAGCGCTTTTCTGCTCTTTGTTCGGCAGCTTTCGTGTCGTGTTCCTTCCCTTTTGATTATACAGAGGAAAGGATTTTAAAATACATTTGTGTGTCCCTTTTGCCAACAGCAGGAATTAATCCAATGTGCTGAGAGAGAAAAAGCTCCATGTGCTGATGGCTGGGGCTCTCCAGCATCTCCCGGCAGTTTGCATCTGACCGAGGAACACTCTCGGCTCTTGCTCCCCCAGCTGTGGCCCACCAAGGAAAAGGGTAACACAGTGCAAACACTGATCCTCCTACGGATCCTACTCACTTATTTCCACTCCCTGGGCAGGCAAGAAGCTGTTGAGCCTGTGCATTGCGGACATTTTAAGGCTGCCTTGCAGTTGTAAACTCAGACATCCATCTCCTACCCAAATCACAGACTAAGGGCATTGTGAGGTTCTCAGTGTTGCTGGGCAAGAATTTCTTCTGCTGACCACAGACATACCTGCACTCAAAAGCGTGGAGGACTTAGCCCCTTCAGTGTAGGGAAATACAGAGGCTATTACATGCTGCCTCCTGCCACATGTGGAGTTTTGTACTGCCTTGGCCCTACAGCTCAGCAAAAATAAGCAGAGAGGTTAATTTTGGACCATGCTGGCAATCCAGCTATCAACCATAAAATGTGCTCAGACTTGCTAAGTAATGAGTGAATGATGACTTTGTTACAGGCAAAATGGTACAGTGTCACAGTGTTAGAGATCAAATGCAAGCAGGGGAGAAACAAGAGACCACCAGGATAAGAGGCAGACTTTCTCATCAGCAGAGAAAACTATTTTATGCTTTTAATAGCTCTAAAAATACTCTATTTGACCACGAACCTATGTTATTTAGATCTGTTTATTTGTAAAAGGAAGGATAACAGTCTTCAACTCTATATTACATAAGATCAGCTGACATTTGCTATGATATCATAAACCAACAAAATGAAATAACTTGCAGAGAAAATATTTACTTTCTTTGTCTGAATTTAAGCCAGCAGACAGAAGAGAGATGAATATAAAATAAAAAAAAAAATTATAGCAGTCATATCCAAACTAAATTTAGGTACAAGTGATGCATGTCCTAATTTAGGAAAGCTCAAGAAAAGATCTTAAGCATTATTATCTCTAATATAAAAGCTTTAAGTTGCAGAAATCAATCCTCAGTAATATCATCCTCCAACAATTTCACAGAATTCCCACTGATTTTGGCAGGACCTATGCACACATTTTGGAGGCAGGCCTTCAGCTGCATGGAGAAATAGGAGGCTGAACCTGTACATATGGCAATTCATAATGGTCATTTTCGCTACACACCCAGAAACTCAAAACACTTTAAGTATGCTCTCAGCTAAGAGACTAATCAAATAACCTAACATCTGACATGCCCTTAGAGTATCAGTCTGCCTTCAAGGCTCTTTCCCAGGATCTGACTGACAAGCACAATTAATCAGGGCTGGGTCCACTGTAGCCAACAATGTGACATCACTGCAAAGTTGGTGAGAAGTCCACACCAGAGCTCTTTTTTTGCATCAGCTTGGTTCTTAACATAGTGCTGTTGCTCACTTACACCTCATTTTTAAAAAATAAATACACATTTTTGAGGCGCCTGGTAGAATACGTTTCTCGACTTGACTCAATTCTTTAACAGAAATTTCTACAAAATCCTATTCACTCACGTTCCACTTTTTGCAAAGAGGAAAGAAGCAATCATGACTGTCTGAATGTCTGTCACAGAGAGTTTTCTAACGTTTCTTCTGTACATTGAGAACAGTCTCCTGCATAAATTTTCTAGGGTCTGATATGCTCCCTTGTTTTTTTTTTAATTCACCATCATGTGCATGGAAAATATTCTCCTGATTTTTTCCAAATTCTTCCATTTTAATCCAATGCATCTAAAAAGCAACTCTCTCCCGAGTACTAGGCTTGGAGGGGATTAAATGTTGTCTCCTGTGTGCTCTAGGGTTTTAGGATGGCAGAAGCTTTAAATGTCAATCTTTCTTTAATATTTATAGGAATTGATTCATTAACCACATCCTTACTACCGAGTTTACACTTGTGTTCATAAATTACTTCAGGTCAAGAACTGTATTGAGGACCTCATCCATTCAGCATCTGGCCTTTATGTAGCAAAATCAGATTTAGAAGACTTTGGAGACCTTGCCACTTCTTAGAGAATTCTGGTCTTTTGCATTACTTCTGTTTTCCTGTAGCCACTTATTAAGCAACACTTCTATCTCCTGTTACCCCTTACCAGTTCTATGCAAGCAGGATTGTTAACATCTCCCTGCAATGCTCCAGGCTTCTCCACCTCTTTCCTTCTTCCTCTTGGCTTTTTGTCTGCTGTTTCCATCAAGAATTTCTGCACAGCATTTCAGTTGCTTTAAAGGCAACCCTATTGGTGCCTCAGCTGATCTCAATTTGTATGTTACACAAGAAAGAAAAAAAAATAAAATAAAACCAGTCTGAAATCCCATTTGCTTTTTACTGTGTAAAATACACCATAAGTTCACCTCACGCCATGTGCGTGTTCCCGTTCTCCACATCAATTTTTCCATGGAAACTTGCACCAGCATCACACAGAACAGGAACTCCCCACACTGGGCTTGCCCTTGGTGAGAGGAGGGCACTGCTGGGAAGGTGAGTGTGACTGACAGACAAAGGGCCTGAGGCTCTTTGGCACATGTGTTTCTCAAGCTCCAGTTGTGAGTTGACATGTTTACATTGCAAACCACTCACAGATTGCAGTGGGTGCAAACAGGCATCTTCAATTATCCGTGTGGCCTCTTCCCCATAAATAAAGTATTAAGAAAGAAAGAAAACTGTCTGCTAGCCTGTTTACTGCCAGGATTTCTCCCATCTTGTGGTACTCAAGCAGAGTGACTGGGACAAACTCCTTGGCTGTTGTGGAAACAAGAAATTATGACAAATGAGCCCAGACAATGGTCAGGTGAAGGGCACTGTGACGATGGGATGGCTCTGCAGCAAGGCAGAGGTCAGGGCCCTGGCTGACATGCAGGCACACTTCAGCAATTCATCCCAGACCTGCTGTCCCCCCATGGCAGGGAGCTGTTGGCCACATCAGTCCTGCTTGCCCTGGAGGTGGAAACAGCCCTCTCAGCCTCCCCAGATGCTGAAAAACTGTTATGTCACCAGAGTTACATAACAGCCTAACCCAGGTGGCATCTCTGTCACATCCAGCTCCTATGTACCTCAGCAAGACTCCAAATCAATGCCAAGGGAGCTTCTTTTGGGCCATAATGCATGTTCATGAGTTCATTCAGACTTTTTCCAACATGGTAACATGGCACAAACAAAACCACAGGCAGATATGATGTCCCTCGTGAATCTCATGTAGATGTAGGAATAGCTTTGGTCTTGGTATATTTCAAGTGGCATTTTTTTCTAAAGAACCTGTTTGAGTTATAATCTAAGCACCATTTTTCAAAGTGACCTTAGGGCTTGCCTCTCTCTAGCTCTTTGTCAGGCTAATAGCTTCTCCAAGCTGGCAATTGGATCACTTCACACATGGTGGGGCTTTGCACGTCTAGATCCATGGATATTCCTCCTGTTTGGCACATGGCAATGATGACAGGAACACAAAGTCACGGGTACTGCAGGGCACTGCCTGAGTCCTGTGCCACTGCCTGGAACACAGGAGAAAATAAGAGCTTCAGTTCATGCTGGGCATATAAGCAAAGAGTGCAGGATCAGTTTTGCCAGTATTCTTTAAATTTTGATCTTTTATAACTAATGAAAAAGAAACTTATAAATAAATTAATTAATCAAATCAGAGAAAATACACACATTTTGGAAGACCAGTCTCCAGCAACAGTCTGTGAACAGTATGGTTCAGCAACACTTGGGGTTTTTTTTCCCACAATTTCCTAGGAGTCATATTCATCCTGCCTTCAAGGATTGGTGCCCCTGCTTAATCAGATTTATAATAAGCCTAATATTTAGGTTCTCAAGAACAATTTGAGATTTCCTTCCAGTGAACATTAGAAAATGATACTGTGATTAGCCATGATATCTCTCTGACTGGGACTGTTAAACAAAACAAGCAGTTGGCACAACGATTTGATTTGGGAAGAAAGAGAAGCAAGAGTAATGACAGCCAGTTTCCAGGTTTTTTATAGAGGAAATGTTTTTGATACAGAAGACCCATCCCAGTCATATTTAAGTTCACATATGAAGTAACACGAGTTGTTTTTCGAACATGGAAAAGTACAGAAAAGCTGATTAAAATTATTTATTACAGCCTTCTATTCACCTTTTTCTTTATGCAGCCCCTGAAAGTTAAAAGAGTTATGACATGTAGGATAACCAAAGGGTCAATCCTGCCCAAAAAGTATATTAGTCATTTTGCAAAGCATTTTGCTCAGCTTTGCCTTTGGACCATAAGGACTTTGTTAGCATAAAAAGAGACGTTATTTTTCAGAGAAATATGATGTCAATGGAGCTCTTGAAGAATAAACAAAATCTTTTCCTTCACTGTGTATTACAATCCTAGAAAAAAAGTGAACTGACTTTCTTCTCACACTTTTTACCATGAGTGATGCACAAGGCAGAAAAAAAACTTCTCAATAGATTATGAAATTTCAAGCTGAACCTAAAATTCTTGGAAAAAAGTTTTAGATTTACCCACTGTGACACTGAAACAAGTGGCAGACCAGAACACTGCAACTTTACATTTTTGTTTTCTATGATTCAGTCTAATTCCTTCCACAAGCAGAAGACTATACAAGGCATTGACTAGAAAGCTGTTTCTTTTTCTTCAAATTTCAAAGTGCTTTTTTCCCTGGTCTGAATATGTCTTAAAAGTAAACATCTGTCTTTCATCTGCTGGATGGCAATTTAAGAACATCTACCATTAACCCCACAGGCACCTCTGCAGATTTGAGGTCCCTCAAAGCAAGGGATGCTTGGGGCTCTTAGTAGTCCTTGGCTGCAGAGCAACCCAGAGCATCTATATCTCTTTCTGGGAAGAAGAGAATACAGCATCAGGGATCCCTTTCTGCAATACAGCTGGGGCATATGAAAAAAGTCATAAAAAGGTCCTAAAACAAAACATCACTTACACTATATGTCTGCTCCTACTTGTGTTCCCAATAGTGTCTTCAAGATACACCTGCTTAAAAAAAATTAAAAAAGAGAAAGATTAGCGCCTATTACAACTGAACAAAAATGCACCCTGTGGGATTTTTATGTCTAAAAACACAGTCTTTCACTCTCAGCTTTAGCACCCAAGTCTATCTACTGCTCTCTTCTGGAGCAGCTTTAACAGTTCACCTCCTTTCAAATACCTGTGCACATTCAAGGTGCAGGTACTTGACACTATAGAATATGTCTAATTTGTTAAATGGGAAGAAAATTCTTTGCCTCCTTTGTTTGATATGCCACCTAATATATTTCAGGAAATATGAAATCAGATTAAGCCTGAAATGCCATATCTCACCCAGTGACTCCTAAGTGGCATTTCCCTGTGCTTGGGATAAGCATTGGATACCATTTCTTCATAGAAAAGCTGAGCTTTATCCCATCCCAAACTGGCTACACCAGGACTTGGAAGAGGCCTCCTGAAATTCAAACTCTTGTGTGCCAAATGACTGCTTAGCCACTAGAACAGTGCTAGTCTGTTCTGGAACTCCTCAGCCAGGACCTCTTTGACCAGGGAGTAAGAAAAAATGTTATGGTGGCTGGGCTGGGGGAGACCCAGGTGCTGTGACACACTGCTAGAACATTGTGTGTGTTGCCTCCAGCATTTAACACAAAGCATAAGTATTCAAGGGACTAATGCCTAAATATCATTCAGCTATTCTGTTTTGTTTCATAGGGATTACTGTGCCTTGCATTTCACCACAGCCTCCAAGCAGTGTGCTTCCAGTGGTCTACAAGGCAGCCTACCACTAGACCTGTTTTTAAAGAATGGGATTTCACAAGACAGCTAGGCACTTTTGAAAATTACTCCCAGTCAGACTAAGCTCTTTGGACTTCCCCCCAGAAAAGCTTCTGGGATGCCTGGGACCTACCAGCACAGAAGCAGTTAATTTCTGTGAAGACTCTGAGAAAAAAAAAAAAAAAACAGCCTAAGAACAGCCCTGTGTTGGGAGGAGAGCTGGAAAACGAAGCTGTTGCTGTTGTTTTCATTGTGTGCACTCTAATCAGAGAGAGTAAGAACAATAATGCATGTAATGCTGATTTTGGACCGTTTCCATGCAGCTTTTCCCAGGCTAGGCAGCCTTGGGAACCACTGATAGTGTGGCACACCAGGGGCACAGCCTCAATCACCAAGCACAGGGCAGGGCAGCCCTTTCTGCACATAAAATATGTGAGGGATGACAAGAATCTTCCCAGCATGGGAAGTGGCAATAACAAAAAAAAAATATACAAGGGGCTGAAGCTGAGTGCAGCATCCACTGCAGAGCGTGCCTGCAGGCAACACTCAGATTTGAAAGGTAGACTGCTATTTTTCATTTCCTCCCCCATTTTGTGCTTGTTTGTTTGTTTGTTTGTTTTCCCTTCTTTCATTAGATGCCCCCCTCCCCCTCTCAGCACCACTTTGAAGCCAAGATGAAAGAATTACTGTGGCTGCTGGCACAGAGCACACACAGGGAGACTGACTGAAGTGTGCTTTAGTTTAAGATGGCATGGCTTTTTTTTTTTTTTTTTTCCCCTCCTAAGTAGGGGAGGGACAGGGGGAGGGGAGAAGACGAGAAGAAAGTTATTCAGCTAAAAACAATATCTTACACTTCATTGAAAAGCATATTGTACAGCTTGGATTGAAACATGGTCCTAATTTTTCAAAGCTTTGCTCTTCAAGGACAGAGGGTTTTGGGTAGCTAAGATGTGGCATCCTCCCAGACAGCAACTGCCCATATTTTATTCATAAAACCTGCCACATCAGTATATGATGAGAATTGACACAACAAGCTCCATGACCTGTTTTGAATAAGTCGGTCAAATCAATGATGTTTGTCCCTTAGTAGCAGAAATTTATGTAGCCACTGAGGGGTGGAAAAAAGTCACTTGCTACCATTTTTGTTCATAAAACAAAGAGACGCTTTTGAACAGTAAAATAAAAGGATCGACTTGTTTTCTTTTCTTTTCTCTAGCAATTGATTTCTTCTGACATCCACTTTGAACAAAGAAAAAAAGAAGAAAATTTGGCAGAAGAAGGGATAGAATTGACACACTTCTTTCTTGACACTGGAAGATGTGATTATCTGTGAGTGGCTGAAATATTCAGTTATTTGGGGAAATCCTGGTGTCAGTGACATCAGCAAGGGACTGTCAATGACTTCAGCACATCAACAAGTTCCAATCCCACCAAGTTCATCATGTGCTGTCCAAGCCTGCAAGGACAAGGCCCTTGCACCAACTCGGGTTTGTCCCGATGATGGGAAAGTTGTATAAAAATTCTTTAATATCCAGGGAAAAAGGAAGGTCACCATGGATGGTTGCAATATTTTCTCCTGCCTTCAACTCCCAGCCCTTGCCCCTGTAAAAGTGTCATTCACCACCAGAATTTTATGCTTATTTAATATCTGTTAGTCACTGTTAAACTGCCAACAGCTAGCTAAATTCACACTAATGTTCTTTTAAATATGCAGCGGTCCTACCATTTACAATCATTATGGAATTAAACTGTAGAATTAAACTCTCAGGTCAAATACCTTAACATATATCTAAACCAACATTAATTAGCATGTCCAAGGATTTTTTGGAAGCCCTTGAAGAGAGCAATTACAGCAATTGGTGAATATCCTTTGAAGGGTGGATTGCATGCAGCTTAGCAAGTTAGAACTTCTGACTATTAATTTATTTTGAACTAATTCTGACCCTGCTTCTGTCTGCTAACTGCAAGCCAACTTTCAAAGGCCAAATATACTGGTGTACAAAGTAAGCCAAGTTTTCTGGAGAATAGAGAGCAGCAAGCCAGCTTCTCAGAGGGATAGGGCTGATTCCGGATCAAAGATTAATAGAGAAACAAAAAAATCACAAAATAGCTGTTATCATGAGCTTTACACAGAAAAATAATTTTATAGCAATATGTTTTGTATATGAACAATCCAGGGCTGGTGTCAGGAAACAGCACAGCCATTGAAAGAATTTCTTGTCACAGCATTAACGGAGGGGACTTGTTACAAACTAAACAGTTTCCAAGCAAGTAGCAAACAGAATTTTTTTACAGTGGTATCACAAGAGAATCATGAGATCTTTAAACAACAGACTATAGGACTAGAAAAAGTTTTCTGACTTGGCTCCAAGGACAGACCTGTTATGCCTAAACTATTCCAGGCATGTTTATGGAATCTTGTCTTTCAGATCTCAAATGATGGAGATTCCTCAGTTTCCCCAGGTAACATAATTCAGTGCGTACCTGATTGCACATTAAAAATCATTCCTAAGATCTACCCCAATCTCCTTTATTACTGTTTGGCATGCATGCATCACATTATTCTGGAAGGCAAAATGCATTACACTTCAGCATTTTCATTTGGTCTGCCTTTATCCTTATCATGAATATGTCCAGTCAGGTCCATCTTCCCTCCTAATGGCTCCAGGATGGTGAGATTAAAGCTGGAATATGCTTCGTTACTCGCAGCATTTTGCCTAGCCAAATTCTAATTGTAAGACTCCCTTTTTTGAGTGCTGTGATACACTTCCTATCACTATTGTTTTAAAAGCACTGGCCCTTTCCAAAGGGCAAGCAGGAGGGAGTTGGAAAAGGAAATGTCCAAAATTTATTTCAATTGCAGCAACTGGGTAACAAGACAGTGGGCAATGAACTTTGCATATCAGATAACCACATGTATCTCTCTCAGTCTGAACTGACAGGTCAATAATAATCACAAAAAGTAATTTTACCTGAAAAATCAAAATAATCAAATAGAACAATTTTGCATATGGTTATTCTCCTGGTACTATACAAATCCAGTTAAAAATTAAAAACTGCAGTGAGGAAAAATCTAAGACCCATAAAGAGTTACTTTTCAATGTTGTGATATTAACAATGTTCTACAAAATTCTGTCTTCTCAAATCAGTGTATTTGATGTTTCCTTGAGATAATTGCAAAGTAGTGACACAGAAAAGGCAGAGCAAATTTTAATTCTTACCTAGCATCCAAGAAATGCAACACTTATTTTAATGACCAGAAAGAAGATTCAGGTAAATTTTGGAAGGCTTCGGTAAAAGTATCCATTTGATATTCCCCACAGACAGAAAATTCAAACTGTTAGTGCTATGAAAAAGAAATTGGACACCTATGTGGAGAATAAAAATATAAGAGAAAATGCTGACAAAATCCAAAGGAGACACTAAACCTTTTACTTTAGGATTTAGATGGCTTTGAATATTGGTGGTAAGGAATACATCTGAAGAGGGGGAACACAAATGTGTCTACCTGTGCAAGGCAAGGTTTTCTCACCAAGTGTCTACTGCTGACTGTGTTTTTTAAGGTAGACTATTGAACAGGATGAGCCACATACTGGTCTGAGGACAACCATGGCCCTAAAAGGAAAAGATATTGGAATAATTCTAAAATTAGCCTCAAGGTAGCATCTTTTCCCTTTTCAACATCACATCTGGAACAAAAATATTTAGCAGGGCTGATCACTGCTAATCTTATTCATTAACTTATTCTTTTTACTAGCTGAGCTGCAACACTTCAGCACTACATTTCTGGCTTTAGATTTTAATTACAGTATACAAATCCTATTACACCTGTGTGCTCCCTAACCATGAGATTTTCCTGGTCATGTCTCTGATTCTACAAGACTCTGTCTGCAGAATCCCTTAGAAAAAAATGCCTTTACCACTTCTAGGTAAACCACTACACTGTCCCATAGTTACAGCAACCACAATTTCCTGGATCCTTGGGTTTTGTCTAGTTTATTTGGCCTAAAACACCATTTGTTCTGTCAGTGAACTGTGAGCTACATTTAGTATCCAGCAAATGTTTTTTTTGTTTCTGCTCCATAACCAAGTCAGGAGCCAGACACAGCCCACACACTTGTTCACTTGGGGATCACTAATTAATGAATACATGACTGAGTGTCTAACGGGAAAATATCAGTTGAAAATTATTTTTTTTTGCATTCAATAATTAAATATTTTTCCTGAGACACTAGGTTGACACTGAGATACTAGGTTGATTTTTCAATTCTTATGAATGCCTTTGACAGGCATTACTGACTCCTGCAGTATAGGGCAGAGCCTTTTTGAAAGGTTACAGGGGAATCCTGATATTGGTTAACAAATTCATCCTCTCCCATGTGTGACTGGTATAATAAAGGGAAAATGTGCCATGAAATACTTGAAAGAAAAAGAGTAGGTGTGTTTCAAAGCACAAATAAATCTCCACCTTTGCAGTCTCACAGCAGATCACAGCAGGCAGACCAAGGTTTGTGTCACTACTGGTGGGCTGCGTGTAACAGGCTTGAAAACTTACTACCCTGACATTAGCCCCAAACTAAGGCTTATTAGCCAGACCAAAAGCAGCTGTGTTGCCATGACCCACAGCTTTTAAGGAAACAAAACAATTAGTATAGTTATAAATAACTGCTTTTGAAGAGCATAAGTCATATATTTCTGGTTTTCTTTTGCGTCCCTTATAAACAAACCCTTAAAATAATTGTGTTAAGAGCAAAGACATATGAGATATATGACTGTGACAAGTAATAACCTCTTACAAAAATCTGGACGTCTGGGGCTTTTACACTCCTAGAATAATAAAGAAAATCGTAAGAGTTTTTTTTCAGGACTGTAATGACATCTGAGAGGAGGGTTTCAATTGCCATTGACATTTGAATCTCTCAGTCAATTACGTACAGACGTATTTCAAAGTAATGGCTACACTATCTTCTGATTTTGCCAGGAGCAGAGAGAAGCTTGGAAAGCAGGGTAGCTCAGCCTCTGGCCTCCTGAAGCCAGGATTTTTGCTTCCAGCACGGCAGGAACGGCAGCAAGTGGGGCAGGGAACAATGTGGACCTGATCAGAAGGAAAAAAGGTAGTGCCACCGATTTGGTCAAGAGGTCAGATCCTTGCAGTCTTTCCCAACTTCTTTCACTCACTGTAACTTTTCTCTTCTTGTACTTTTCTTGTGTTGTTTAATTAGACCTGCTACATCAGATGGAGTACTTATCTAAATGAAGGTTGCAATGCTTTCTGTCATGCTACTCTTCTTTGTCTGAAGCTCCCACTAAAATCACTATGTTAATCTGGAGAAAGTAAGAGGTTTAATAAAGATAAAAGGGCTTCTCTTACCCCTGAGTCACAACATGGGTGTCATAGAGGTGGAATAGTGGTGCAAGAGACCAGAGCAAGCCCTTTTCCATCAGCAAAACAGCAAAGATACTGAAAGGTTTCTTGAAACTGGCATCAGAGAGTTCCCTACATGTGCCCCAGCATTACTGAGAGGGGTACTGAGTAACACCAGGTTTCTAGAGAATGGAAAACTTTATTTTGGCTCTTTGGGCTTGTTGACTGTGGGAATGAGAGACTCCTGAACAGGTAATAAAAGACTGACACTGTACTTTCCAACATAACCTTGTAACAAAACTTTGGGCCTCACCTTACCTGTAGATGACACTGCTGCTGTGGAAGAGCCCCAGTCATAATCCAATATCAATCACATTTTTCTCTCTTTTCTGGGTTACAGCTATGGATTCCAGCATGGTGTGAGGCAGGGATGTTTTTTTGGGTTCCAGAATGTGATTAATCCAAAGTGCAAGGCAAAATGTAACATTCTTGCTGCTTGAAAGCCACCAGGGCAGAGATGTTAATTTTAACAATCTGTCACAGATGTTAGAGATTGCTAAACTAGGGACTTGGCTATGAAGTCTATTTTTCAGTTCACAGAAATAATTTAGTTAGCTCATCCAGCACTAATCAGCCTACTGCTCCTCTCCTCAGGAAAAAGGCATAATAGGGCATAACAGTCTTAAACGTGGGGAGACATTTTCAGCTCCATCAGAGATGTCTGCTCTGAATTTGAACAGAGCATTTGGGTGTGTGTTAGAATGACATGATGCTAAATATCGCAGCCCCCCAACCCAAGGCTGGTCATGAGATCAGTGACGAAAACATTTTGGGCCCAACTTTGCTCAAACATACGTTTCCCACTAGCTGCACATTCCCATTTCAAGGCAGCTGCTAAACCCCTTGCAACCATGGCTAGCAGCCCTGGGAGGACTCAGCCAGGCTGGAGCCCTCTCTGCAAGGCTAGAGGTGTCTTCTTTTGCTCAAGAGGCTGTTGGGATGATCCTAGGCTGTTGTTAAACTGATCCATCCCCATGGCCTTTCATGTGGAAGGTGACAGGTTCTACAGCAGCACAGGAACATCCCAGCAGCTGCATGATGGACTGCTCTGCTTGGACCATGTAATCTGTCCCTCCTATGCTCCTCCCCAGATTCTTACATGGAAGCAGCAATGACAGTAGGGACAGTGACAGATCCTGCTTGGCTCGCTATCAGTCTGAGAACAGACAAAGCTTGTCTAGTTTTATTACACCCTTTTGCCATAGTAGGTCATGAAACACATGTGGAGTGGAAATTTTCATCCTAAAACTATACGGGTTATTGCCTTGCATAAGAGAACTCTGTTACTGCCTTTGCCTTCAGTTTGGACAGTCTCAAGAACAGGAGAGCGTCCTCCTGTGCTGATGTGCTGGTGTGTGTTTAACTCTGTCTCCCTGGCATTCTTGCTGTGAGCAAGAGAGACAGTGTAGAAGAGACTGGGGCACAAAAGAGAAGAGGTTTTCTGATTCAGTGTCTCTGTGCCTTTGTTATCACACAGAGATTGAGTTACAGCAGTGCAAAGGAGGCTGTGAGAACATCTCCATCCACTGGCCATGGAAACAGAGAGGCCCCTCCAACCAGAGCTGAAGTGATATAGATCAGCGAAGGAACCCTCTGCCTTTGCAAGCCCGGACAGGCTCTGCAGAAGCTGTTATACATGACATGCCATGCCATTAGTCCTGGCCTTCTTGCCTTCATGACCCTACCCCAGGAGACCAAAGTTTTGTCTTTTCTTCCTTATCTGGTTTCTCACATATCGCTTCTTTCTGTGGCATGGCTCCAGTGGCCCACAGTTTTCTGGTATCTATGTCAAAATATATTAAAGTAGCCAGATTTTCAAGGAGGTTTTACTTAGGCCTGTCACTAGTGGTGTTCCTTAACGTTCAATACTAGGCCCAGTATTGTTTAATTTATTCATCAATGGCTTGGATGAAGGGGAGATGCCTCCTCAGCAAGTTTGATGATTACACTAATTTGGGAGGAGTGGCCAATCTCCCCAAGGGCTATGCAGCCCTTCAGAAGGACCACAACATGTCAGAGAGATGAGCTGCCTGAAATTCAACAAAGGTAAATGCAGAGTCCTGCACTTTAGGATGAATAATCCTGGGTACCTGTAGAGGCTGGGGACTGATCTGCTGGAAAACAATTCTGCAGAGAAGGACCTGTGGGTCCTGGGGACAACAAGCATCTGTGAGTCAGCAGTATGCCCTGGAGGCCAAGAAGGCCAGTGATATCCTGGCATGCACTAAAAGAGCATTCCCAGCAGGTCGAGGGACATAATCCTGCCCCTCTACACAGCCCTGGAAAAGGTTGCCCAGAGAGGTTGTGGAGTCTCCCTCACTGGATGCAATCCTGTGCCATGAGCTCTAGCATGAGTGTGCTTGAGCAGGGAGGTTGGACCAGGTGACCCACTGTGGTCCCTTTCAACCTGACCCTTCTGTGATTCTGTGATTTGCAGACTAAATATATCAATTGCTTTTATATTTGTACTCAGTGTGTCAGGAAACCGTAAAAGCCAGACTGATGGCTAGTCTGGAAAAAGAGTGTATCTCAAACTCATAGGACCGCTTCAGCAGAATGTAAACACCCTAAATTCCATTATGGTCACAACCTCAGAGGCATGTCTTCTGGATTCTATAGTGATCATGTAGCTGAAACAGAATAGGAGCCTGAGGGCTGTAGGTTCAGCAGCACTCTGTCCACCAGTGCTGAAAGTAGAGAAAGAGAGTATCTGATCCAGCCTTGGTGGAGCCTCGTGCTGGTAAGTAGTCCCAGAACATCATGAGTTCTTAGGGTTAGACTGAAGAATACGTCGAGTTTGGGTATTTGGTAGTTCTACAATCAAAAAACTATCAATTCACAAGGTTTTACATGGCAGTCCTATAACAAAAAACAAATACCAAACTAACAAAAAGAAACAGTACTATAAAAACATAAACCATTTAGAAAGACGCTAGTTGGTTGTTTTTTTTTTTTTTCAGTTCCCCTGTGATGAAAGGTCTGTCAGTTTGCAATCTGGCATAATATGCCTCTTGGCAGCTCTTACCCCTCTCACTTAGCTGCTCTGAATTCCTCCTACTTTTTCAATGTATGTGTTCTCCATTGGCTTTGTCATGGAGTCTTCACCATCTGTATCACATCAGTAGCACTACAACCTTACAAACTGGAGAAAAGGCCTTTCTCCCAGCCTATAATTTCCTTACCCATTGCTAAGGTTGCTCTTTTAAGACTCATTTAGGAAGACAAGAAAATAAAAGGGAAAAAAAGAAGAGAAGATGTGAGAGGAGGGGAGACAAGATAGTAAGATAGGAGAGAAGAGCAAAAGGGAAATAAGTCCTTAAAGTATACCCCATGAAACATACCTTCTGAGATCTGCTTATCTGTACATGTTACCAAGGGAAATTTCTCTCCGTGAACTTTGATGTATTGAAAAGAGGGGAAAAAAGAAAAGAGGAAAATAAATAGGGGGGAAAAAACCCTGTGGCGTAATCCCCATGAGAGGACCATGTCCAAGAGTGACATTCTTGAGGCTAATCTTCCCATATGTCCTCTCTAACAAGCACGGTAAGAAATAATTGCAACCATTCCTGCTCAAGTTGCATATGCTGGCAAAAATTATTTCACCAAAAGAGCATTCTTTTGCACAACTCCCCAAGTCCCTGCATGAGGCTTCAAGGCTCTTTCTCTCTCTCCCCCCACCCCAGCATTCCTGCTCTCAAGAGTGTGGCATTCAAGTACGGTGCGGGTTGTGTTTTCGGGTATGGTGAGTAAAGGTGACTCTCACTGTTACTGTAAATTAACCTGTCAACACCAGCCTAAGAGCCGTGGCCAATAAAAATAATGGGCTTGTGAGTGAAGAGCTGTTGACACAGCATTTCAGAAAGACAAGTTCAGCACTTGGAGCTGCAAATGTTTTTGTTTTGGTTTTTGGTTTTTGTTTAGTTTCCCCCCCCCCCAAGTTTGCTTGGAAAATACAGAAAAGTGGAGAGCATTCAGCATCATTTCCAGACTTCTAGTGTAAAGGGATGATGTGGATATCCTGAGGATTTTCAGCCCTGGAGGCCACCTGAGAATGTACACTTAACTTGAATATCTATATTGTATGAGAAAATCAGTTGCCAGAGGGCTAAATGTGTTACTAAATAATTTTCATCCTTGATGCTCCTTAAAATGCACTGAAAATAGAAAATTGAGCCTTCCGTTTTCTCTGCCTTTGTAAAATCATCACATATATTCACACCATCTCCCTTGGGAGAGGCACTCATGTAGCTCCATAGAGAACACACTGATACCTTCCTTTTCTCTTAAAACTACCTTTGCTACAGATCAGAAATACAGGTAGACTTGAATGTGGAAGAGCATAAACACTTCTTTGTTCAGAGTGGTTTTTAAGTAGGCACTGGTCTTCAAAGCTGTTTGAGTTCCAGCAAATTGAGTTATAACTACTGTGAAGTGATTTTGTAAGTATTGTTTCCAGTACTCAGGAACAATTCATGCTGTGCTCCTTACCATTTTCAATTACACCAGTACATGCAGAGCTTGTCCCACCAGCTCGATCAGGGCAGTCCCTTAACCAAAGGGAGCAAGTACAAAGGAGCCTGTGAGCAAGCTGTGTGGTGGAGTGTGGGAGGGAGAGGAATAATCCCCTGTGCCCTGGTGGTTGGGACAGAAATTGTCTGTGGAGAGACTTTGCATTCAGTCATTCTTGCTATTCTGGTGTTCCTCTGAGTCTTCCTGACACATGGCTGCAGGTCAGAGCACTGATGCCCAGGTGCTTTAAACTCAGTCTCTGACTCAGCTAGAGGCTAAGTGAAATGCTGGGTGAGGCAAGAAATCTAACACAAGAGGAATGAAACCACCCGATATCTGTGCTATTGTGTGTCATAGCTGTGGGTCCCCAGGCCAGGAGTGCCTCTTTCCCTACGTTTATGCAGTGCCTTCCCCAGGGACAGCATCTCTGAAGGCTGTATGGGAGTCCAAAAAAAAAAACCAGCCAGAGATATGCCCACATACAACTTACATATTTTATCTTATAACAATAACTGCTACCGAGCTCAGCATTATCACTGCGCTGCCATCCTCTCTGGACAATTGCTTGTTATGAGACAGCACTCTCCTGCTTCTTTTTGTTTGGTTTGGATTCCTTTGGTTTCCTCCACAGGAGTTTGGCAGACTCACCATCACAGGCAGAAGTACAGCTTTTTCCATAGGCCAGAAACATCCTCCACAACTCATTAAGGGTTTACAACTGTTTTACTGCAAAAGAGTTGCCTAGCACTCACGCAGAGCTCTACACCAGTGAGGTGCCACCTGTTGCAGAGAGAAATGCAGTAACATTATTTTCATCTCAAAGAACCTGCTAGCTCATCCTTCATACAGTGCTAACCCTTGCCTCTGCTAACCTGTAGTACAGCTTCCTTGGAAATTATTTTAAATTCAATGTTTGACTCAGAGCTATTTTGACTTTTTTTTTTTCCCTGAAGTATTATTTGATTTTAAAGGACTTTAACATAAAGAAATTAGGAAATTTAAGGCTAGGTTTACCAAACTAATTTAAAAATCTCGAGAACATGTTCCCTGAGCCTATATCCCTAATCAGCAAAGTTTTCTTGTTGCAGTATTTACCAAGGAGAAAAGAATTCAACACTCTTCTTTGTGACTCTACTGCAGAGCAACATGCTTGAATTTGGGCAGTTTACCTCTTAGGAACTTGTCTCAACACTCAGAAAAGGTGAACTGGAGTGCAGCTCACCCAGTATTCCTAACTGAAGCTTCATACCAAATTATAGAAAGTAATTAATTATCCATTCAGTCAAGTTCTGTAAACACCAAAATATAGTTTCAAGGGAGGGATGTGCAACCTTCTCCCTCTTCTCTGCTAAGTTGCTAAGTTGCCCCAAGGATCGAGCCTTCCAAAATTCAATGTTTCCTTCTGAAAATGTCAAAATGAACCAGTTGGGCATTTCCAGAACTAACTTTGTTCATTTTTGCTTCAGCTGAAAGTAGCTGTCCTGCTTGACCCAGTGTCACAAGCCTGAGCTTTTGGGCGATTGCTTGATTTATTGGGGAAAAGAGAACAATTGCAAAGTCCTGGTCTGTGGCAGTTCCTTCTAAGCCAGGTCGAGCAGCTGGGGAGCAGAGCCCATGCTCTGGGCACGGCGGGCAGCCTCTGACCGGCTGCAGGAGGTTAGCTACTTGTGTGGCAACATGTGGCATTTCTTTTTAATAAAAAAAGAAATCACCAAAGCAAAAACAGATGATAGAGAGTAGCCGTTGCTGAGATACTACAAATAAGTAAACAATCCTTGGGCTTTGTGCTGTTGTTATTTTTCTTTAATGAGGACTCTGGGTGGGAGGCCCTGGCACCTCTTCAGTGCACCCAGCCTAGAAAAAGAGTTCTCTCCTACCCTCATCAAGTTGACAATGCAACAGGAGTGGTACCTCCTGAGCAACTCAACCCACAGCTGGAGAGTAGTCCTCCACTTTGAAGGTTTCTGTTGCTGACATCAGAGTAAAATATGAAAACTCTGTCTCTTCCCCTTCATCAAATTGTGCAGTTCTGCTCCCACAAGAAGAAGCTGCTGTCAGGGACTTGGCAGGCTTCCCAAAGCTCAGTGGCTGAGTGACAAGGAACAGAGAAGGGCACTGTACCAGGCCTAGTTATGATTTTTTTAGCTTATTATTAAGTATTAAAAACCATAGAGAAGATGTCCTCAGAAGTGCAAATCATCTCAATTGTAAGCTGATGGCAGAGTGCATAAAATCTCATTTTGAAGACAAACCAAACTGCACCACATCAGTCAAAAACATTTTAGGCACACTTGCAAAATCTTTTTTTGCACTCTTCTAATATTATGTTTGTCCACTATGAGACATATTCATAAAAATATGAAGGTGCGAGTGAGCATGAGGTACAGGAGCTGTCCCTGGAAATATCTTCAGCCTTCAACTTCTATATTCAAGTATTCTCCTACTTCAAGAAAACTCATTCTGTTTTTTTTTTGCCAAATGCAATTGCACTTACACATGGGTTTAACAATTCTTCTCTCTCTGGACCTTTATGTCTACTTTTTTGCCACAAAACTGGCCCTGTTACTGGAAAAGAAAAATGAGATGGTTATTTGAGATTCCAGCTGGACACCGGATGGATTGTTCTTCTCCACGATACAAGCCCAGCCTCATGGGAGCCCACAAAAAAAGAGGGCAGCATTTCTTTTTCAGTCCTCCTGTACACTGGGGCGCTGCTACTTCTTGTGTGTCTTTCTGCATGTATTGTCCTGATGTCTTATGGATTTTTTCCAAACTATCAATAATGCTGCTTACCCTCACGTGGTGAGAGACAGAGAATTTTGTGCCCCCTTCGGAAGAGGAACTGTGCCATTTAAGACCTGCTTTCCTTGTCAAGCACGAGTTGGAATGTGAAGGTTTGTAGCTGCTCCTTTGGCATCCTGCATTACTCGCATAGATTGCTTCCTCTTCCTGATTTCTCAATAAAACCTGTTGCTGCTCTTATTCCTTTCCTAACAAGTAAATATACAAAAAGTACGAGCTGCAGACATTAATGAATAATGAATGTACCTTTATGTTCGAGGGAAAAGCAAGAACAATGTGGGCTGACCAGACCAGTCGGCTGCTCCCAGTCAGCTGCTGCCAAACAGGGGCAAGGGGAGAAAACTGAAGTGCCCACCAAATGCGTCACTCCAGGTGCCAGCTCAAAGGGCGCATGGTTTCCCACAGAATTCTATTTCAAAGCCAGTGTCCTGAGAGGAGTAAAGTTTCTTCTTTGGAAAACTCTGTCTCCAGTGGATTCTCAAGTGTCTACTAGAGCTGTGTTTCCCCAGCAGTGTTTCTCTCAGCTGGTGTTATGCAACAGGCCTGTGTGATTTCATGAAGCTTGCAGGAATGTCATTAACACCTTGTGATTCCTACCAACTTAAGCTGGCCAATTGCCAGCTGGTTTGAAAATTATCAAGCGGTATGAATATGAACAAACACATGCACGCCACATTGAGTGGTATGGTGGGAGCCTTATTTCCTAGAAGACCCACCTAGTAAATAAAGCCAAATCACAAGTAATGCTGTTGGCAGTAGTGTCATGGTGCTAAGGTCACCCACAGGCCTTACTGTTCCCAGCTAGCCTCTCTTAGGACTACCCCTACTCTGGACACAGCCCAGGACTCCATTTCAGTTCAGCCTGGGGTGGTCAGTCCCTGCCCCAGTGGTGCCAAAGCAATGCTGCTTCCAGCCCCATCTCCTGAGAGCTCTAGACCAATGCCATAAACAGCCTGTCTCCTGGATGTGCATGGCAGCTTGTCTCCAGTCCTGTCTCTGGGTCTGGATGGATTTGGGACCCATGCATTAGGCTAGTTCCATCTCCTCTTGCTTCTGACAGAAGTGTCTGGATGGTTCCTGGCCCTGTTTTGTTACTTGCTATGTCAGGGTCTGTTGATGGGTGCTGTCACAGCCTCCAGACCTGCCCACCATGATCAGACACTGGGACAGCATCCACTGGTGAGGACATGACCCACGCTGGGGTCCCCTTCACTCCTCAGCTCATCCACCTTCAGGAGCCAACTCTCTGCATGCTGATGTTACCCACCAAACAATGGGGCACATGGTGAAGTTCTTAAAGTTACTGAAAGACTCACATTAATTAGGCACCATAAAGCATGCCTAAGAGATAAAACTCAAGACAGTGAGGTGTACAGGAGCCTCATCAAGACCATCAAGATGATAAAATTACAGTACATGTTATAGGAGATAGGGAAACCTGACCATGTCAAGCCAGAAGAAAGAGCTCCACCCATTCTGTCAAAGAAGATTTCTACAGAGCCAGATGGCATCCTTACATGTCTAATGTGGAATATTTAGCCAATTAAAGGTAGATCTGTAATATCCCTCTTCGAAGTGTAAAACTTTATGAAGTACATATATACAACCACTCCATAGATAATTTGGGATTTACAGATTTGAGACTAATGTCGCAAGATTTGGGTGGAGGAGATAGAGGGCAAAAATGAACATTGATATCTCTGCTTGCAAAGAATTTGACACTTCACATGTTCAAAAAGTACAAATACTTTATATGACCTTATACAACAAGCTGATATTCCTTGGGGCATCTTCCCTGGTGAGGAACTACTGAAATTGATTTGTGTGATGCATAGGAGCCTTTAACACTAGGATCTCCTATGAAAAAGGCTAAATAGTTTGCAAGTAAAGTAATGACTTTATTTATACAAGTATTATCAAATTAATTCATAAACAATGAATTTTTTTTAGCAGAAAAAATTTTCAATAAGAACTACAGCATTGTGGCATGTGTTAGCAAAATAATTACAATATTAAATAACTCCTACAAGGTTTAAGGTCATGTAATAATCATCTTCTCTGAAATGGAGACATTGTAAATGTGTTTGCCTGCTGCAAGCAAGATCACAAACCCTGGGGTATTCCCAAGAGTATGTTTATAGTTAACTGCCTATATCATGCTTTAGTTTGGCTATTTGGAGCCATGAAGAAAAGGAGGAAAAGCTGAAGTCTACAGTTGATAGCAAAGAAAATGAAAGGGCAAGATCTCAAAAGAATTGAGGATGGAAGGCAAAAGGTGACAAAGGGTATCATGAGGAAGTGTCAAGTGCCAGTGAGGCAGTATTTGATAACTCAGCCCTGTTATGAAAATTATGCAGAAGTTGGAGCTCCAGTGGAAGTGTGCTTGGAAGTACAGTAGATTCATAAGCTAAGGCTGCCACTACCCTGAGAAACCAGAGCAAGATTTTTTGCAAGGGTAACAAACATGGTGTTCTTTATATGGTCAGAAGCCAAAATATGATGGGATCCTGCAGTGTGCTCATTCTCCAGTAAAGTGACAAACATCATATCCTATTTTGTTAAGACAAAATCAGTGAGTTAGTATTTGGTCTGTTTAATCATTGTACAAACATTTGCCTGAATGTCCTCAGTAGTGCTATTGTCATATTTTACTGTCTGTTCTTTGACATTTTGCATCCTTCAAAAACCCCTCGGTTTTGTTCTCTGCATCAAAACCCTCTGTAAGACCTATCAAGGTCACCTGTGGGGCAAGCTAGAGGGCAGCTGCTTCTTATGGCCCCTTCTTACCTGAGGACATTGGAGCTGTCAAGATCCACAAGTTCAAGCCTTGTCTTGTGCCTGTCTAGCGTGCAACATCCAGGATTCAGCTGCAGCATGTGATTGTCAGCAACTGCAGAATGGCTCAAACATTAGCATTCACACCTTTTGAGAGAAAATGTAGAAATATGGTGCACCCTTAATACTACAGCTATTCAGAGCTCAGAATTAAAAACTCAAGAGAAAATTTCTCTAAAAAAAAAAGAGAAGGAGAAAGATGCCGAAATCTCCTTCTGTTCTTGGGGGATTCTTTTACAAGTTGATGAGCTCTTCAAAACTTGAGATGAATAGCACAGTAAATGAAGCCAGGAAGTGACTGTCAGGTTATTTTCACAAAAACACAACCGGATCCTGCCCTTCTTTTTGAAAAAGAATTTCTGCTGTCATTAGCTATAGATGATGAAGAATATCTGTTCTGCAAACCTGTGAAAAAAGGTTAGAAACAGTGTCATATTCCTTACTTGACATAATAGACTAAATAATAAAAGTCAATTCGAGCATGCAGCTTGCACTTAGAAACATTTTTATCCAACCAGCCAGGTACTTCAGAATATATATCTGGATAGATCTAGTTCTTGATTCAACTTTTCATTTAGTGATCTCAAGCTGTAAAAGTTCAACAATCTCCTTCATGCAGCAGGACTATCACAGAGACCCAACATTGTGTTGAACAGGCAACTGAAACCAGTGTCTAATGTGTGAGCACCCTGCTCTCTTTCCTCCTGGTGTAGTGTTAAATGACAAGTTCAAAGTACCTCTGGTTTATGCTGCAAAAACATTTTACCATTGCTCAGCCCAAATCAGTGCTTTATTGTGAATGGTTTTTTTTGTCTTTTTCCAGTCAGAGCAAAGCAGTGATGGCTTAAACCAGCTCTCTGTCCTATAGAGTGTAGTGTGTCCTTTCAAACCAGCATGTCAGGAACATTAAATGAATTTGTGAAACCTTCCATTCCATTGCTTCTTCAGGTTTTTTGGGTTTTTTTTATGTGTGTGCTTGGCTATTGTCTGTGTAACATACAGGAACCATACATTCCAGTACTGCTTTGAGCAACCCATAGCCTTGAGACTGGAACTCTATAGGTACAATTGCAGCTCCCAGTTCAGGTCTAAGTCCTAGTACTAAGGAAGGAGAGAATGCGATGATTGCTTTCAAATGTATGTACTCAAACACCCAGAGCAGCCAAACATGAATGCTTCAGCTTTCATACTTTTCAGGCTTAAACCCCTCAGATCAGGACAGCATCTATGGATGTATTTAATTAGAAACACATGCTAGAAACATGGACATCAATTACACTAACTTCATTGCATCTTAATTGAAAATGTGCTTAAACATTTCCTGTTTGAGCCCTAAAAGAACAAGAACACAGCTCTTCAAAATGCAGGACATTTCATTGTATGGAATTTTTAAGAACTTTATGTGCTGCATATGCTGGCAGTATTTACCCTGAAAAGCAGCTGTTTCTGAGGTGGAACATTTTGTGTGCTATGAGAACAAACAGCAACACTGCAACAGCTAGACAATGATTATATCATGCCCAAATAAAACCAGTGTAGCAAAACAGACAACAAGAGCATAATATCTCAGTTTGAAATTTAGAGAAACTAAGTGTTACAAAAAGCTGTACTGAAGCTCTGTCAACAAGCGTGGAGATCTGGAACCCTCAGCTTCATGCCAGGACACTGGCATTCCTCACTTGCAGGGAAGAATGACCTCTTCCTTAATTAACTACCAGGAGAGTGTCATTCCTTATGTAGCATTTAGTCTTCCTGCAAGGTGTCTCATGCCAAAAGCCATGCTTAGCTTGCAAAAATGTCACAGCCTGGCTATCTTGGACATAGAGAAAAGGCTGCCTTGCAGTTAGAAAATGTCATAAAAAGTTTTGTCACTGTTATTACTCCTGTTGTTGCCTTCCACTTAGGACACTTAATCCTTTGCACTTATTTTTAAAAGCCATTCTGTGCCATCACTTCTTCAACAGTGCTTCAAAATTGATAGCACAATATGTTTCACAGTTATGTGCTTAGCCTCACACACAACATCTGTCTCATTTGCTTTCAGCAGCACACTCAGCAGCTGCACAGACACGCAGCCCGATGCATGTGAGAGGTTCCTGGAAATGCAAGGGCCACCGACAGAACGAAGGACATGTGCTGCCTTCATGCACACACAAACTCCAGTACTTAAGCTGTTGTAGTTTGGTAAAACCTCCAGATACAACTCCATTAGCCAGAGAAGTATTTTTGGCAGTAGAACTTTCCTACATGGTGATGTCAGTTGCCTTTATACTGCTTAGATATATATGCAGTAGATCCTGTATCACACTATTCATGTTATTTCTTTAAAGTCACTTTGTTAACTATCACCATACTGCAGTCCAAAAAATTACTTGTCTGAGATCTTTGGCTCAAAACAACCTTGCTTGCATGATCACAACACAAATTTGTTCTGGAACATATATGCCAAGAAGTGTCAGTCTAAAAATATGGAAAAAGTCTGTTAACACCATGTAATGTTAAGAAGAACCTCATTTCTTCTCAGTTCTGTCTCTGTTGTTTTTCTTCTTTTGCTTGATGCCCTCTTTGATGAGTGATACAAAAGACTTTTTAAAAGGACATTGGCAGAAGATTAGTCTATGATGTGGATTAATCCCACTCTGTTGTTCTTAAAACATTCGTCATGTCAGAATTTACGAGGCAGCTATGTAATAATCATACAAAAGATTATTACATGGCTGAAATTACAATTATACAGCACACACACACCAATAGACATAAAAGACAACAAAAATACATACTCCAGTTACATTATTAGTAAGAGGACTGGAAAAGAGCTGGACTGCCATGCTGTGTGGAAGGAACTACACCATTTGACCACAAAAAGGCAAAGTATTGAACCTTTGCATCGGCCTTTAATTCAAATATTGGGTGCAATCAGGCAAATAACAAAAGCCACATCAGAATTCAGCTCTCGGGCTAAGAGCACAGCCTGATACTGGGTAGAGAATATTTAGAAAAGTTAGCTATTTAGTTTTGTTGTTTTCCAAATCAGCTTCCTAATTAATTTTATCCTCTGATATTTAAAGAATTAGCTGAAACTAACCTTGAACATCTACAAGACTCAGATGGGCAAACACAGAATAGATATTCATGCCACCCAGTGAGGATCATCCAAAAGTCACACATCATTAACAACCTACATTGCACAGTCATTGGAGATAAACATCTTCTCCGGAATGCAATTTCCTCATCTTAAAATGGTTCCTAAAATGAGTCAATTGAGGCACCCATCTCTCCCATAATTGCAGAGGAATCCTTGACAACTATTTTAAACTGGACATTTTTAAATTGGACAGTGTCCAGTGCTCCAATATCTCACATCATGTAACCTGAATTGCCTTTACACCTTCAGGAAATGGAAAAGTTATGGGATTGTAGGGAAATCACATTATCTTCATTGTAGGAAAACCACTAGAATGAAGAACCAAATAAACTATTTGTGAGTCACTGCGGGGTAATGAGGAAAGGTGCACAGTCCATTTGGATTTCAAACCTTTGCGGAGAGTACTGTGGCTGCTGGGTACAGCCTGCTGTGGGACAGGTTTTCTCAGCCCATCCTGGTATTTCACTTTGCATCTATAGAAAGAGGCTAAGAACTATTATTTTCCACGTGCTCTAACTAAGGGCAATTTGTGAATGTAGCAGTGGCATCTGGATGTGTGGGCAGCCCTTGTGGTACCCGAGGACTCCCTGGTGCCTGCTTGAGCAGTCTTCTCTGTCCCCAGTGCCGTACATTAGAGGTTAGGGGAAGATGGAGCAGTAAGCAGCTGGAGGGAGGACAGTGCTGGTGGTCCTGGCTGCTGCAACACCTCCTCTCAGGCAGCCAGCTCTATTTCACCGCTGCTTGGTGTTTGGCTATAGAAACTTATCTCGCTGTTTGGCTGCGTTGAGAGAGAGCTCAGGCACGGCAGTGGATGTGGCAAAGAGAGCTGAAACAGAGGGAGTAAAAGGAGTGATGCTTCTGTCAGGGAACAGTATGAGTGGCGTCATAGGAAAAAAAAAATTATACAGCAACCATACCGTCTCTTATTCAGACCTTTCTTGAGCAGCAGCTGCATTAAATGCCCATGATTGTTCACTTCATCCTAATGTTACGTGAGCCACCTAATACTGTCATAACTGTGTTAAAATTGCTCTGATAGTAGATAAAATTAGTGGCTGGCTTTATTTGACGCCTTTTTTTCCAGCACTAACTTTGGAACTTAAATTACTTTTCTATTCCTTTTGTCCCGTGCTTTCCAGATTATTTTATTTTCAGTCATATTTTGACCAGGCATGCTGCTGTGCAGTTGCAAAAGAAAATACTCCAAGTACATCAGAAGCAACCTGCTTCCAGCATGTTGTGTATTTTAATTAATTTTTTAGATCTTCTGTAAACCACATAATTTTCCCACAAGGTGAAACAGATGTAATAAATTTTCATCACTTGCCTTTATGAAGGGATTTCAATCTCTTAAATTTTGTGCAGTGTCAGGACAAATATTCCCCAGAGAAAACAGGGCATAGATTACATTTAAAGCTATGAAAGGCACATGCTGACCTATATATACCTCCAGTATTCATTTTGAATATACAACACCTTGAACTTCAAAGAAAAGATCCTTGCAACAGATACAAGAATGTACAGGGTAGTGAAATACAGCATTTACTTTTCCAGTTGTTATGTAAAAAGACATCAGAGTTTCCACCACAAGACTATTGTAAAAAGGTGGTGGAGAAGCATAGTTATATCTCATTATACTGAAGAATGTGATAGATAACTTTTTCTGTTAGCTGTGGGTTTTCTTCTACTAGAAACTGAGCCTTTCCTTTTCTTTCCCAGAAAGTGGTCAAGTTAAAAAATAAATAGATGAGCAAATACAGATGTGTGAATAATTTTATATTTAAAAAATCAATATAGTATATATGTTATTTATACTTTATGTATGAACTTCTACTTTAGTATCTTGCCATCACTGGAGAGGTACTCTGTACTTTTGTATTCCAACTAAACCCTCCCAACATTCTTTCTGGTACTTTGATGGAGAAAACCAGAGCTTATTGAGATAATACATGTTTATATCCCACAAGTTGTGTTTCCTGCCCATTCAAAACTTTGGTGAAAGCTTCTCATCTAAAACAACTAGATCTTGTCAGTTCACTAGTATCTCCCATTCTTGAAAGTACTGCAGAACATCTTGGGTTTAAAGAGAGAATAATAATACTTTAAAAATATTTTTTTCACAGTTCTAATAGGGAGGTAACAGTGTGATTGTATTTTTGGCAAAGGATTTCACAAATAAAATGCTGTAAAGATAGCCCAAAAGGGGTAGGCAAAACCAACATAATGTGATTGGCACCAGGGATACAGGACATTGCACCAGTGAGACAAAAGATCCTTTAGAAGGGCATTTTAAGCCTCTAAGGTTGATTTAACAGAGACAAAGTTTACTGTGGCACAGAGAGCAGCCTCACTCCATGGAGGAAGCAGAAAGCAGTCATCAGGTCTCATCCGAGCTGCTGGTAGGAATGCAAGGAGAGGAAAAAACCAGAATTAGTATATTTTCTGAAATGCCCTCTCTTTCCACTTCTGGCCTTTAGTTAGTTTGTGAAGTTTCACGCCAAAAGAAGACAATGATTTAGAAGAGCTGCACTAAGCCTGGTGTCGCCAGTCCCCGAGATAAGCCCAGGGAAGCCGTCTGGGGACCGTGCCACACTGAACAGCCTGGGAAGGGAAAGAGATGCCTGAACGATCCCCAGCTGCACTACTACCAGTCTGCAGCTGGCCACCCTCAGGCTCCCATGAGCCCTTTAGATGTTGGCACTTGTGGGGGTTTCTCCTGATACTTGTAGGCTTGGACTAATTCATAAATATGGGGAAATAGAGTGTTCCTCCCTTAGGACTATTCCCCACATCAATTCTCACATTCCAGTACACAAAGACTTAGAAACAAAGTCCTAAGAAGGTTATGGGGAATAAAATCATGAACTCAGGCCAAGGAAAAAACCAAACAGACACCCTACTGAAATACAGCAAGTAAGGTAAAAAATGTATTACTCTCATACCTTTATTACCTTTTTAATGCCCTTGGTAAGAACTTCTCTGACTCCCTTTTGCCTTGAGTTGAATACTGTCCCACAGCCATACCAGGGTCACAATCTCTCACAGACCGTGTCAAGGCAGGGCAGCAGCCCAGGTTTCTCTTGTCAAGTCTGTCTCTAGTCCTTGGAAGACCATCTTGCTTAGACTACTTCATGACCAATACTCCTTTGCTCAGTGTCCCAGCTTCCCTGAGGGGTGGAAGAGGTGAGGAAGGTACCACTGCCCTGTGTGCTACATCCCACTGCAAGGTGGTTCCATCACCTACCCATAGTTCAGTCCATTGCAACAGAGACCCCAGAAGTGGGATCTCGGAAGCAACCTTGAGCAGAATGTCTCAGAGCACGGAAATGAAGTCTTTGGTACAAGAATACTCTTCTGTTAAATTCCAAGCACATGTACAACTATGAACTGTTACCTCTCAAATTTCTTTTCCGCCAATGAAGCTGTGCATGACAGCACTTTGCCCTTCTCATAAATCTTTTTCCACCCTAAAATCTCTGGCCATGGGGTCATAGATAATTTACTGAAAGTAACATTATAGCAATCCCTAACTCCACAATATAAAGATAGATTCTGACATGTCAATCAAACCTGAAATTATCTTATGTTGTGCATCTTGCCAATCCTTTCATTCCTGGCTTTACCAAAAGCTGTACCAGTACAAGGATCACAAAGATCTCAAAGCCAGAGGTAAAACTTGTGGAGGGAATCCAGTGTTCACAAAAGTCATAATTTTTTTCTCAGCCCTTCACAGCATAACTCATAAAGCATGACCTAACTTCTTCATTATGGAGCAGCAATATTTAAAAGCACTTGGTATCTATTTTGTCATCCTATAGAAAGGAGTACTATTTTCATTTCCATCAATTCTTTCTACTTCCAGAGAAAAGGAAAAGTGTCCTTGTTTTCATTGATGAGAACTATGCAGCATCCTGAATTCAGTCATACTAAGATGGAGCTCTGTTAAAGAAGAATGGGATGAGCCACATGCTGCGGCTGTACAGACACTCTTAAGCATCACCAGAAGACACCCGGGTGTTTCTTACTGTGAGTGATACATAAAAATCTATGTCAAACCAACGAGTAGATCCCAAAGCCAGGCAGCCATGCAGACCATCAGGAAACACTGTCATCAGCTTCTTAATTCAAAACCTCATACTGGTGGGACAGTTCCATAGGCCAGCTCCAGACAACAAGTAGTCACACTTGGTTTGTAAATCACTGGAATAAGAAAAATGTTAGCCTCCTGAATACTCATAGCTTTTGCATTCTTTATTTTTTAATCCCAGAGTTTTGAAGACAGAAACTCTGTGGGACTGTCCTCATTAAACAAAACCACCAGCAGGTCTCCCCATGCAGCCAAAAGAGTGGAGTTCAGAAGAAATTCCATCCTTAATTACAGTTCTGCGCATACTTATCTGTGAGACAAAGAAACAGATCTGCATTCCTCCAAAAATATGGGTATTTTAATGCTTTGCTGCTCATGTACAAATGCAACTATAACCTTATGCTTTTCTACTTCTTCTTATCAGTTGTATCTTTTTTAGTTTCCTAAGCATTGAAAATAAAATTCTTTGGTCACAATTTGTTGTCTTTATTGCAGCCAAATACTGTTTGAAATATGAGAGATCTGAAGCGCATTCAAACTTATTTTGACATTGTTTTTCCAAGCATGGCCCAAACTTTGCCATGACTCAAGTGAAGTTTAGGACGTACTGGTGCTGAACAAAAAATAAGACATCATCCAAGAGTTTGAGGTGAATATGAATATATGAGGTAAATATGAAATAAAATAGTGCAGGGATCAGTAAGAAAGATACAACCATAGCCAAAGTTTTGAGAAAATGACAGAGACTATCAGAGTTTTGCAATGGGAAATAGTCATGTGGTTTTCAGTAGTGTCAGAGATAAAAGAAATTGTTATGATTTTCAGCTGTTAGTAGTGGAAGCCATTTCACAAACTTATTTCAGCTCAGGAAAGGATACAAACCTGTGCCAAATGATTCCATACAAAGCTTCCTATGTAGTCTGTACATCTCTGTACGTGTCTACCAGAAGCACAATGAGAGATTATCAGACAGATGGTGATTGCCTTTGCCACAGAATATCAGACTCCGTAAACGTACTGTGTGTGTTTGGCCCAAACAGCCAAAGACAATATTTTATTCTGAAGATTTTTCTGTCATAGATGGTAAACAAAGCTTATGACCTCCAGCTTAGAGATGGGTATGGGAGGGGTAAGTCAAAGCAAAGCAAAAGGTTGTATTAAACTTCAAAATGTTAAAGACAAAATTCTCTAAATATGGGAGGGGAAAATGCTAAAGTCACATGTCAAATCAAGATTTTGCATTCAAATATGATTCTTATCAATACATGTTGTTAATGCTTTCTTCATCTTCATTAAATATGTCCTAATTTTCTTCCCTAAAGCTCAGTAGCGCTGTTTCATGCTGGTGTTTCCTTTGTCTTGATAGTCCCAAAATTACTCCATCTCTGCAGCAAGCCTCTCCCACTCTACATTATCCAGTATTAGTAGTAATCCAAACAACTCCTAGACTTCAAATATTTCTGAAAAATTGGAAGAGCATTCATAGCTCCATTCTGCAGTGGGAAGGACTGCGGCACAGAGAGATAAAATCGTCTGTCCTTGGCAGGAAGCCACCTACAGAATACTTGTTTTTTGTTCATTTTTTACTCCTGCCTTTATAATCCAGATGCTTCTTAGATATTTTTGCTATTTTGTCTTGCTAGTATTCAGTTTGATTTTCTCTTTTTTAATCTTCATGTCATTTATTGAGATGCCTGTATTTTTAATTACCTCTTCCTACAGGCTACTTTGTAAGAGAAAACTTCCCCCGGCTGCATAAGTCTCTACTGAAATATCCAGCGGGACCAGGACTAAGCATACTTTCCTCAACTTTTGTCCCACTTTTCTCTGTCCCTTGCATCCATTTATCCCTAGTTCTTTCCATTTTGCGCTACAATTCTAACTCTCCCCCGCATTCCCTGCTGCCGTCTTCCTATTTTCTTTCTGTCTCTCTCCTCTTTTCCCACCAGCTGGACATAAAGGGACCAGGATTTGAAATACCAAACAATAGCTTTTCAGATCTTGGTATGTTTCCTAAGGACTTCACAGGACTGAAGTCTATGGGAGGGGGAATAGCCTTTAAAAAAATAAGTAGATGTTCCTAATCATTGCCAGGAGATGCACTAAGGGGAGCCTACAAGGACTCAGTCACAAAAAGGGAGTGGTATTTTCCTTGCCATGAGCCCAGGATTGCGCTAGCCAGCACTCTGAGTCACTGGGGGGAGCTTTGCTGGGAGAGGTCATGCAGGAAGTTCAGTCCAAGAAATCAATCTCAGAACAGCCATTGCCCTAGTTTGGAGAATATCAAAATATCAACGCAGAATTTCAGGAAGGTAGTTCAAAGTAATATTCTCGTTGTGTTGGAAAAGTGTCAGCTATGCCAAAGCAGAACAGTCCCCCTTAACAGTACTTCTCTGATGTCTCTCTGATGGTCATTGTGACCCAGGGTCATCTGCACACTAGTGATTAGTGGCATATGTTCAAAATGTCCATACATTCCTTTAAATAGTTCAACAAATATTTCCCTAATCACTGTGCATTTTGGAGATACCAAGTTGGTAGTTTATGTCAGTTCCTTCCACATCTTTCCCAGCTCACAGCTGTTGCTGTTATGAGTAACACAGCGTAGTTTATCCATTTCCACTAAAATTACCTAACAACAATCAGTTAAACAGAAACCATCCCAGGTATCTCTCTACATCCTGCAGCCTGTAGCAGTGACACAGTTGGAAGCTTGGGAAAAGAATATTTTTTCTCAGAATGCTCCCTTCCACAGAAATAGAAAAGAAGAGGATTATAGAAAATTTTGGGAGGGCTTTTAGCAAACTGGCACAAAAACTAAGAAACAAACGATGGATGTTTTCTAGTCTCAGATGTCTATAATGGATTTCAAATCAAGCATTAACCGTGGTGTATTTGTGTTGGAATAGATGTCCCACAGACATTTGAGACAGGTCCTTTGTTGCAAGAAATGCGGAAAATAAGAGCCAGCTCCCAAAAGACCTCTTTGGTTTATATTTGTATGTCTTGCATGGAAAATGGAATAATTTGGTACAGAGTCACCATTTGTCATTTAAAGTGTGATGTGTAAAGCAATTCACAGAAGAGTGACATAACAGTGACCATGGGCCAGTTTGTGACCTATTTACATAGGTATTGTTCCTCCCTAGCACTGCTAAAACATCACATTAGCTAATATATGTGATACAATGAGAAACAGCACAACAACCAAGGGCATCTTTTCATATGCCTAATCATGGTAAGCGTTTCTTTTTCTGAAATCCATGTGTGGGTTTTCATCATGTAGCATGCAACATACAAAAATGAAGAGTGGGGAGATTGCCTGCTTGGTCACATAAAGGGAAAAATATGGAAAAAATCTCTATATCAAATGTGACATTGATGAGTTAATTGCTTATCTGACTTTAATTCTAGATCTGGGGTTAAAGTTTCCTTAAGTCTTTCACCAGACCTGCTACAGCTTTGGGTAAAAGAGCTGTTTTCTCCGTACTTCTGATATTCCTCCCTTAAAATTCCTCCCTAAAAACTTAAACAAACAGAAGATGAATTGACACTACCCACAGGTGAGAACTTGCATAGCACCAGGCTATGCTATTTGACCAGTACCCCAGTACCAGCTCCATGCCTGAGGCAAGCCTACAATCCTCACTCTGATTGTGGGGGCAGCCAAAACACAACTGAGAAATGGATCCTCCTTTCCTCCCTCATGCCCCAAGTGCCAAGGTGAGGAAAGGCACATGCATTTGCACAAGACAGTTCCAGCATTTTCCAACAGATCCCATGTTTAATGAATTAGCAGACCAGGACAGAAAGGGAAGAGAGATCATTTTGTACAGAGGCATCTCTCTCTTCAACAGTCATTTAAAAGAGACCACAAAAATGGCCCTATAATCCCATTAAAAAAAAATCTCAGAATCTTAAAAGAAGGACCAGTAAGCGACCAAGCTGATCTGACAAAATGTAGATGTACCTGATCATATGGCCCTGAACAGAAAGGAGGAAGGCATTTGAAAACCTTCTGTTTAGGGAGTGTTGTGCCCTTTTGAAATATCTCAAAGACAGCCTTGTGCAGGCTTCACAATTAGTAAGGGAAAAAGAGGATTGCGGGGGAAAAAAAAATAAATTAAGGAAATGGAAGGAGAACACGAAGAGCATTTTAAGAGGTTGAAGGCAAACCCCCCACCACAGACAGTGGGCAAAAAGGGATCTAAAAATAGGCAGCATGAGACAAGACTCTCCAAAAGAGAGTGGGAAGAACACTGTGTTCTGGAAACTAGTGTGACCAACCACAAACAAATGTGCCAAGACTCTTGTACATTTTGTTGGCATTTTGCTCAAGGCTGGCACATAATCCATACCAGCAAAGGTATCACCAAGTAGTCAGTGACCTTCTCTGGGGTATGCTTTTCCAGTTCAAACTCCTCAGAGAGACAAATGGCTCATCAGCCTGCGACAGAAAACTGATAAAATAATGACTTTCCTGAACTCTCCCTTATCACCAGAGGAATTGACAGAAGTGTATTTTTATGTATTTATCTAACTCCAGGGGAAAAAAAAAGTTAGGCTTTTTATTTTTGCTACCTACTTACAGTAAGTTTATAGCCATTTGTTCTAATGCTTACATTGGTATTTAGTTTCTTTCTAAATTAGCTTTACTTAGCTTATCTTCTCCTCTCCAGTGTTTACAGAGAGTAACCATATCCCTCCCCACAAGCTAATACACCAGCCTCTGCTATTTTCTTATTGTATACAAGGTTTTCTATTTTGTGATCATTCTCCTTTTACACTTCTGCATGTATTCTGGTCTAATCTAGTTTCTCTTGAAGTGGGGTAAACAGAGTGAGAACGAAACTTCAAATACTATCTCACAAACACCTTGTAAAATAATACTTCTCTACCTCCACTGGAGTTGTCAGACCTGATAAAACCTCTGAGCATAAGCATTTTTCACTTCCAAATTACATTCATGTTTCTAATTTCTATTACCTCTACAGAGATCCAGCTTATAGTAGATGTTTCAATGACCTGCTAAATGCAACGATTATCTATTTGTACTATTAAATTCTATCTCATTTCTGCTCAAGTCATTGACAAAGTAGTCTTCAGAGTCATATTCATGTAATGGTCTGATTTTCATCTATATTGACATGCCTCTCTTTTTATTTTTCACTGGTAAATTTCACCTACTTATTCCTGTATTTTATTCCAAACTCATGAAACAAACATATTGAATGGCACCAGAGCCAAGACAGGGTCTCAAGACACCTCCTTGCAGCCTGACAGGTTTCTTTTCAGCACAGCATGTTGTTCTGTCCCTTTTACGTGCAACTCAGGTTTCTCATATTAATCTCCGTTGTTTCAAATCTCACAGTTTCTCATCTGGTACAATATAAAATATTTCAGTACAGACCAGGAATAATCAAACTGTCTGCCCAGGAAAGTGTTGGGATTCACAGCCCTGGAAGTATTTAAAAGATGTGGAGACACGATTTAGTGATGGGCTTGGCAGCACTGGATTAACATTGGACTCAGTGATTTAAAGAGCTTCTCCAACCAAAACTATTCTGTGATTTCACTATATTTTCTTCAGTTAGAAAATCACTTATTTATCACAAAGAGACATTTTGTGATGCTTTATTAAAGATAATTTTTAATCATGATTTCTATTTATCTCAATTTGCTTAATTATTCTGTTTGTCAGCAGTGTGTTGTGCTAAAAATCGTTGCTAATAGTACTAACATGTCTCCAACTGGTCTCATGGGTGAAGATTGTCCAGTGCCTAAACTGGAGTACATGGAGAGGCTTTGGAGACCACATGTTCCTCACTGTGTCTTCCAATCTGAGGAGCAGGAGACACAAGAAGGTTGCACTTCAATCAAGCTGCAGGAATTCCTTGTCATGAGATGTTGTGAATGGTTAAAGATAAAAACAGGGGAGGGGGTACATGAACAAGTAAATGAAAGAGGAAACAACTGAAGGACAACACCTATGACCCTCCCCACGTTTACACCAGGTATGTGAGTCCCTGGGCTACAAACTGCAGGGGGCTCAGAAACTAATGCTGTATTGGGAAGCACGGTGAGATGGATTTTCAAACAAACCCAGTAAACTGACTCATATATCTATGTAATATACTATATCTTATTTGACTGTCTTATTTCCTGACACTTCCTCATTTCCTTATTTCCTGAGTCCTATTTCCACCACACTCATTCTAAGATAACTACTCCCATTCACTTCCCCACTTTTTATCTCATGGCCAATATCATCACTATTGAGACAAAGTGTTTGTTTAGCTTTTACAGGATATACAGGTTATCGTAAACCTTGTAATATTCTTAGGGCACATTAGATAAACATTCTCTTTTTCTTTTTTTTTTTTCCTTTACATTTCTTGCTTTAGATGTCGTCATTTTTTTGTAATTTCTTTTTTTAAGAGTTTGATTTCTGGAAATTCTCACTTTGTCCCTACATTTTCTAAGATCAGTAAAAGATTTATTTAATGATCAGTCTTTTTTCCATTCCTTTTAGCCCTCAAGTTTCATTCAAAAGTTTTTGTATGACACAACAAATCATTAGGCCACAAGTGGGACCCTTTCTGCAAGTTGCCCCTTGCCAAAGATTAAATAGGTTTTACATCTTTTAGGTAGATTATATATGTTTTACACATAGATATAAGTATGACACCTCTGAATTGAGAAATTCCAGCCCTCTGCTGCCTCTCAGTTCTTCGTGTCCTCTAAGCAATGAAAGTAAGGAGAACAGCTCAGGAGGGAATGGAATGTAGATTTTGGCATCTGAGGCTCCTTTCAAGCATGTAAGGTACTTACCTTCAACAATTGCAGCCATCTAGTGGACAAATACCAGAAACAATCCCCCGTCAGTACAAATGTGGTCTTTCCTTGCTTGTAATTGTTCATGGAGTGGATTGGTATTTGGTGTTTCATGGTTAAACAGGCAATACAAAGTAAGTGTCCCAAAATCACTTTATCATGAGCTAGTATTGCAGCACAGTTGTCCTGGCCACTCTGCTAAGACCTTAGGAATGAGCACACCTTGCTACCACAAAACATGATACTCTAGGGAGTCACTTGGGCATACAGATTTATTCTCTTGCATTTCCAATACCTAAAAAAGTTGTGACTTTACGAACTGTGGTACACTGACAGTGACTATGAATACATAACCAGAATGGTTTCTACAGTGGGACACACCACTGACTCACTTGGATACTTGACAAGTGAGTGCGGAGGCAGCTTTATGTGTGTCAAGGCCTTACCCTACAGCAGGGATTCCCAGCCTGTGCTACACCTGCCTGACTGATGTATTGATGACTCTGCCAAGGGGAACATCAGCAGCTGCTGATTATCCTGGGTGTAAATGTTTGCCTCCACAGGAGACTACGTAGACAATTACCACTTTTGCAAGCTCAATTAGCTCAGTCAGCTAAGTAATGGCAATCCAACAGCATCTGCCTTTTGAAATGTGAGACTTAGGGAAAATTTTTTTTCACAGAAAGGGAGATTGGGCATTGAAATGGCTGGTCAGGAAGGTGGTGGAGTCACCACCCCTGAAGGTGTTTAAGAAAAGAGTAGTGTGCCACTTGGTGCCATGATCTAATTGATAAGGTGATACAAAGTCATAGGCTGGATTCGATGATCTCAAAGGTCTTTTCCAACCTATCTGACTCTCTGATTCTGTGATAAGTCATCTTTTAAAATGCTGATAACTTTAGGGCAAGGCATGACTATTCCATTTTGTTCGCTAGGAACTCACCAAAATCTTGATGACCACTGATACATACGTCTAAGGACCCTGAAGGAATGACTTGTTGGAAGCCTAGACATTTCATATTTTTTTAGGTATTGCCACAAAACTTAATTGAACCCTAGACATTATTACCAACAGTGAACGCCTACCATTATTACCAATATGCAATGTAGGTACAATACAAAAACCTGGCTTTTCCACATTCTGCACACATGCTATGGGTGTTTCCAGGTGTCATCATTGTCATTGTATGTCTGTGGTATGCCTGGCTGTTAGGAATAAAAAATTGTAAACAGCATTTTTCTAGTGACATTTGGTTATTTTGCTTCCTGGAGATCACTGATGTGAAGCTGCATACAAAGGGAAGAGACAAGACAGGAGAGGATCAGGCCACAGGAAATGCCATGGTCTACCCAGTCCTCCATTATGTTTAGCAAAGCTGCTGAAGATCATGGAGCCAAACACTATTTGGATACTACAATAACTACCTGCCTGATTCAGCACCAGAGTTAAACAAACTGTTTATAGCCAACAGCATAACAATTCCAGTCATTTTTCCTATTCATAATTTAAGCTCTGCATTGTTTCTATTTTTTTTTTCACTTGCAAGAAATTCACTGCAACACTTTATTGAGGAATCTGCTATTTGTTTTACACCTAAGTCATAGGATATTATTTCTACAACAAGAAAATGAAACCATTCATCAACAGACAGTGGAACTGAAGCAGTCATTTCTAATTTAATCTTTGAGAAAAGACAGACTTAGTCACACATACAAAAAACAGCAGCCAATGTGTGCATGGCCTAAGGCAGCAGTTTTCAGTACTGAGACCCAATGAGATAGGACACAAGAGATAGGAAAACAGATGTGCCATGAAGCTCCCAGCATATGCAGAGCATCCTCAGCTACACATTCTAATGATCAATTCACCCCAAAGGGCTGACATCAAACTGGTGTTATATTTATTTCACATTCCAGAACAGCAGCAGTAATCCTAAAATACAAAGATCTACATTGGACTTTAGCACCTGACAGTCACTTGTCAGCTGCAGTCTTGCTCTTCATGCACTCAGACCCTGCAATATTTTAGCATGTTGCCTTTTGGAAAGATTTGGGCACTGGACGCCCCCTGATAAAGCCATGGGAAATACATATTGGTCTTGTGGTTAATTTAACAAAGCTCTTGATGTCATCATTATATAGTAGAAATGTAGTCAAACTCTTACTAAGCAGCCAAAATTTAAATAAATTCCCATTATTTTAAGTGGTCATTTGGGTGTTCGACATAAAATGTACATCTGTGTTTAAGACATGACATACACACATGAACTTACACATCACTGTGGGTTTTAACATGCTGAAACGATTTGCAAGTCTGCTTTAAATTTATTGGCTTCCAAAACCAATGATAAGTAAAGTGAGATCTGGAACAAATTAATATATTTCCCAATAATCTGTGGGTTTCTTAGGGACTGCTCACAGTACTTAATCACCAGCCAAGAGCTCCCCATGACAACAAAATGTAAAAGAAGAAAAATGCTATGAATATTGATAAGCTGCAAAGTCAGGTGCTTAAAATTTAGGAAGCATAAAACTATGATTCCCCACACAATGCTGAGATCCTTGTATACATTTATTCTGATACAAACCTGATATTCAACTTTTTTCCACAGGATTTCTCTGTGGCTGGGGCAGACTGGCAAACCAGGAAGCAGAAGCAAAGTGCTGCTTTCCAAGCAGGACAGCTGGCTGTCAGCAAATGCCATGACAATGCCAGCTTCTCTGCCAGAGAAATAGAGGACTCCAGAGAAAATATAATGCCTGACCAAGGTGCCTGTGCTTGTGCAGAGGCATTGAGTATGCAGGAAACAAATTATATCCTCTATTTCCCACCTCTTCATTAGGCAGTTAGGAGCATATATAACCCAGCTGGGTTGCCCAAGAGAAGCAGTTTCACCCTGCTGCCTCCTTCTCTTCCCTCTAACCCACAGCTGGATTTGTCACCCGAGTTGGGGGATAGACAGACCCATGCCTGAAGGGACTGCCTAGCAGTCCCTTGAAAACAGAGGCTAATCAGGAACAGATGGCCAGAATTGTTCCAGGGGTGCATAAGTTTCCTTGGCCCTCATCTTCCCAGCCCAGGGATCTGTGGGGAAGTGCCAAGTTGACTGGGCTAGTTCTGCCCCCAGCTGCAGAACTGTGATGGGAAAGGAGCTGCTCTCAGCTGAGCTCTTCCCAGGAGCAGGGGTACTGGCACAGGAAACAGGTATCCCAAGGCACAGCCTGCAGAGATCCTCAAATCACTTATAAATTAGCTACTGCAAGGAGGGAGATTTAGTCCTGCAGGGGAGGTTTAGACTGGATATTAGGAAAAATTTCTTCATGGAAGGGGTTGTCAGGCACAGGCTGCCCAGGGAAGGACTTGAGTCAACATCCCCAGAGGTACTTAAAAGACAAGTAGATATGGCACTTGCAAACGTGGTTTAGTGATGGGTTTGGCAGTGCTGGGTAAATGGCTTGACTCAAAGATCTTAGAGTTCCTTCTTTTCCAGCCTAAATGATTCTATGATCTTATGATTAATGCCATACTGCACCCAGACTAATGAGCTCTACTTCTTAACCTTACAATTCCTTTCCCCTCCTGTTTTTCTCCATGTGTCTGTTATATATTGGCCTTTTTTTTTTTTACACCAATTTAAAATTGAGAGAAAAGGCTTTATAATTTGCACCTATTTTAGTCTTCTTTTTTTCTTCTTTACAGATGATCAAAAAAAATGAAACCAAACAAAAACTCCAACAAACAAGCCCCCAAATCAAAACAAACAAAAACCCAAACAAAACACATCAACAACAACAAAAAAGCCCAAACAAAACCACCCTCCAAACAAACAGAAAAAAAACCCAAAGCCCAGCTCTGCCATTCAGTTTGTCCAGTTTTGTACTTGGGCACTACAATGGCTCACATTAACAACTGTAATATTTTTACTGGAGTTAACTGGAAGTTCAGAGACACTGAGCAACCTCTCCATGCAGGAATAAACCAAACCCTTTATTTCCAGCTTCCTATTCTAACAGCAAAGCTGCTCTCCCACACTCCCTACAGTTTACCAAAAATTGTCCCTTCTCTTTGAAATGTTTACTCCAAAATACCACAATGTGTCTTGGATTCCCACAAAGCTCAGAGCAGCAACACAACAGATCCCAAATCTGTCAACACAGCTTCACCTCAGTATTGTTGCTGTAGCTGAGATTTGGATTGAGGCACCTCAAGGATGAGGCACCACCTATATGGAGAACCCAGCCACTTGCAAAGGAGGCAAGTTTGTTATGGATGACAAACTGGCATGTGGATTTAGGGACATGGAAGGACTAAGCTATAAGATTGCAACCTTGGGAGAGAAGAGTGAAAAAAAAATTAAAATTACCCCATACCTAAAATGTCAGAGTATATCTTTCAAAGTCAAAGTCTCATTCAAATGAGATTATGATTCAAATTTTCCACAGCCTCCACATTCCTAAGTACTCATCTGACTTCAGTATTTTTTAATGTAGAGCCAGATCAAGGCTTCTCAGCAGCATAGGCAAGAAGCAGTTTTGGAAATGGTGGTAGAATATGTCTAGGACAGGAAGGACAAAAAAAAAAAAAAAAGAAAATAAAAGAAAAAGGGGCTTTGATATATGCTGAACAGCAGAACAGCTGAACCAGAGCAAGCTTTTATTGCCCTGTGAGAAGTGTGGTTCAACTACTTTGAGTCTGCTCAGAGCCTGATGCCAGGAAAGCATTTTTAAAATCTTCCAGTTGCTAAAAAGGAAAGAGAAGATTTCTGCCTCTTGGAAGGGTGTTCTTAAAAAGGGGTACACAGAGTGGTTCTCCATCTTGAAGAGGGTATTTGCCTAAGTGGGACTGGAGAGCACAGGTTTTAATCCCTCATTATGTTGAATTTCCTAGCCTTTTGCTAAAAGTGGCATCCAAGTAGCTGTGGCACACATCATCCCAATGCAGGGGCAGTGCTGCCCCTGCCCAGGATCCTCAGGGGTGACATGGGAGGCACTGTCACTCCAGCTTCTCACAGGGCAGGCACTGGGAGGCTCTGCCTCTTGGGGGAAATGGCTCACCAGGGCCAAATCTGCAAAACCAGCAACTCCAGAGAGTGCTCTTGAGCACTGCATTCTGGTCAGAATTTTGGCTTTGTGCTGTGGAGGATTTTCTGTCTTTTACAACACAAGTTTTACAACTCAAATGAAATTATTTGGTTCACTTCATGAAAACTGCAAACTCAATTAATGCTTGCTTGTAGTGGATATAACTTGCCCTAGTGCCCTATCATTCACGTCCTGCCAAGCATCATGTGGGAAAGCAGGAAGGAACTTGGACTCAAAGGCTGACTGCTAGACCCTCTGCTGACACCCTAAGGGAGATTGCAGTGTCTCCTGGTTGGCAGAAACAGCAAAGTTAGTCCATTTCCTTTGTCAAATGTGATAGTAGTCCTTCTGCTGCCCCAGGAAACTCAGTTTTCCAGGACTAGAAATTGCTCAATGAATCATCACAGATCTACAAATCCATGGCTGCTTCTGAATAAAGGTGCCCTTCATGCATCGTGTGCATGGGGGACTTCTCCTCAAGAGGCTTGTGCAACTCTCCAAGTAATTTGCTCATGTCACAGAGTTTCCATGAGGTTAAAAATCAGCTTTTGCATAGCACTAATACAAGCAAATATTTATCATTCTGAGCTGAACTAACATGTAACTGTGCCTACCCCAGTTCAACAAGGATTTTAACCTGCTGCCTGCTTAAGGTGAGACAAAGGCTTCAACAGCTGTCTGAATAAAAGCCAAAAGGAAGATAGATTAAAAGATTAGGCAGACATATATGATTGCATAGAATTTTAAAGCAAACTTTAAAATTGTTTCCCCTTTAATTCTGATGTTTTATTGGTATTTTTTTCCCAGTAGAATTTCAGTGCAGCTCTTATCGTTACCATAGAAAAGAAGCAAAACTAAAACAAAATTATATTTTTCCATTTAACTGAGTACCTGTTTTTAATGGGTGGAGTCAGGTCCAAACACAGAATTTCTCAGACAGACTCTGCTTTTTTTATTTAAGAATAAAAACCTTCAAGCTGTTCTGAAAATGTTTTATCTTGTAGTAATTAAATAAAAATCAATAATTTCAATATAATTTCAAATGATACATGGAGCATACAGGCTTATTGTAAACACAGAAAAACATTACAACATCTGTTATTATTAATGCTCATTACTTTCTGCCAAGTTTATCCATGCTCCTGTCAAGTGAGGAAATCCTTCTGCTGATACAGGAATCAGGTGATCAGAGTTAGGCTCACCAGGGAAGAGAAGACACAAGGATTTTTGATGCATTTCAAAACAGTGTAAAGGTCTTGTTTATATTTTTCTTATCAAAGTATAAGAATGAAGGAGGTGTTGCCTGTGAATATGACCAAAAGGATTGACTGCCATGTGAATCTCCTCACCAGCATGTTGTGGTCTCCTGGGTAGCCTTAACATTGCTGGATTTAATGTGGTGCAGTGAATATTTATTACTGATCCTCAGTGGCTTGTGAACAGAGGCAATGTGTCCTGTATCACCCAGCTTCTGTTCATCCAAAATGTCACAATCACATATATTTATCCCAAAGACAGCACTGTTCAAGCACACCATCTATGATGATGCTTCAGACAAGAAAAATATTTTTACAGTGTCAAATACCTGGAAGTGACAGGAACCAAATAAGGAATCACAGTAAAGATGCAAGACGAGACTGACAAGATATTTGCATGGCAGCATACAAAAAGCAGGGCTGTAACATACCATGAAAATATCTACAGGAAAGAACTCCAAGGTTTGAACCTCATGTTTCTGAAAGCTCAAATACATTTTCTGTAACATTGATGAAGATTAGAAGAGAAAAAATTGTCACTGAAATCTCCAGGAAAAATGCATTTAGTACACATACACACACACACAAATTTCACACAATCTAAATCAGTTCAGACCTATCCCAGAGGGAGCTCCTCATCCTATCTGCCTATTTCCACCCCATTTGTTTTATGCCATCTCTTTCTAATACAACCAGGGAAACTGATCAAACACATTCTATACATACCACCCAGCCCACAGTCTCAGCATCCCAGCTGTATTCCTAACCTCACAAATCCACAGTGAAACCATCTCCAGGGTTTCAAAAGCATAGCAGCTTTCATGAAGGGAGGCAGTGGGAGCTCTCTTAATTAGCTCAGCTTCTTTGTGCATTTCTAGACATGTCTCCCTCTTTGTTCACCTTTAAGAGTTTCATGTCAGGGTAGAAAGAGATTTGTTCTCCGTAAAGTAGCATCACATTCTTCAGGGTCTTCTTTTTTTCCTTACAAAAGTTCTTACACTTAGAAAAACAGTCAACGTGGGGCCAAATATCTAAACAGAAAGAGGTGAATTTCAACCAGTTTGTGCATTTAATGAGGACTAACAGAGGAAAATCTAGAAACACAGACAGTTAGGTGAGTATTTCATTAACAAAAATCCTTCACATGCTGTCCCTACAACTCTACAAAGCAAAATTCAAACATGAAACTGTCACTAATGTAATTCAATCCTTTCTGGAAGTATAAGGAAATTAAATTCAGTCTTGATAGCTTTATTACTTTAATATTTCCACTAGATATATAACTTACCAACCTGACAGTCATTTCTAGAATGCAGGGAAGGCAGCAGAACCATGAATTTTCTCACCAGTACTTCAAAGAATAAGTTTATACAGAAAAGAGAGTTGAGGACAAAGCCATGGAAAGATGGGTTCCAACTTTACTGTGTCCCTGATTTCATTATTCAAGATTTACAACAAGGAAATCACATGATCCTCTAGAACATTCAGCATGGTCTGAGAGGCCCTGGGACAACAAACCACTCAAGAATGTGTCTAAACTACACACAGTGAGTTTTTCTAAGGAGATACCACATAGATCAAGTTAGATAATAATTTAAATTGTTGTTAGCATTCCTCTCTGGCTACTTAAAAAAGGGTTGAAAACTGAGATTCCCCATTAAAATCTGCATGAATTCCAAAATCTGAATTAGTACACAGCTTAATAAGATGTAGAAGTCAATTAAATTTGTATCTTCTGAGAATTGTTTTGTCTTACACACTGCAATATCTCTATTATTAGGGGACTGAAACAAAAAAAAGTTAAAATCTCAGTATTGTCTAATTTTTATGCATTACCATGATGGCTTAAAAGAAAATTGAAAACATTAATGAAATTGTGCCTTTTGAAGAACCCCAAAAATGCACCTCATCCTGAAGGAAGAAGATTACATAATTTTGTCTCCAGAAGTTTACTCATTGCTATGAAGAGGCTGTTCTTCCTACTAAGTGGGCTATAATTAAAGTATTTTGTACAAAACCACTTCAATATGAAGAAAAGTAAACTAATTCTAGTATCAAAATAAATTAAAAACTAAATAAAGAATAAATAAAGAAAAAACCCTAACTCTACCTCAGTTCTACCTCTCCTTCAAACCTCCCTGGACTAGCACAGGCAAAATATTCTGATCCATCTGACCAATATCCTCACCAATTTCTATTTGAAGTTCTTGCAGATGTCTCCTGATAATTAAAACATTATTTTTTCTGCAAAAGAGGAGGCAATGATCTTACTAAAGACTACCTACCTTTTCAGTACATGCAATGTGTACATTGCTCATCTTACTCCATCTTGTCCTCTGTTTTTCAGAGACAGCAAAGTTTGAAGGGGTGGGTGTAAAATACATCAGCATTGCTTTAAAAACCTATATTAATAAATTACTTCAATGTCTGGAACAACTGTACAACTCTCACTGCAAGGCCTCCAGTGGTTTTATTTTTCCCATGTAAAAAAGGTCCTAGTTTTATACAAAAAACTTGAACAAGAATTAAACTTAAGTGTAACTTGCATACTGTACACAATTCTACTGGTTAATAATTCTACCATTTCAAAAGAGACATTTTGGCTATTTGGAGCTTTAATGGTCAGCAAACCACCTTAACAAATAGAAATACATATAGTTAATGCACAAAGTGAAGCATATATAACATATACTCATTGAACCCAAGGGCTCTGCTCACCATCAAGATACCTATTTTTACAAATCAGCATATTCATCCACATTTTAAAATCATTATAGTAAATATTTAGCTATTAGAATGTTGCTGCATGGAACAGGATGAGAAAAGGTTCACAGGAATATATCCACAGTCAAGTTTAGGCCACTAATCACATCTGCTCTGCCTGGATTCTGTCAGTCATGGTAACTTAACACAGTCCCAAACCTCATCTCCCAACCATTCTTTTGAACACACTGCATTCACCATGGAAAAAATAGGCTCAATTGACTATTTGGCCATCTATTCATCCTTGTTTCTTTTCCATTTAATATCTAATATATATTTAACAAAAATTGAATTCATTAACACATTAGTCAATATATCAATATTGTTTGTTTATTAATTTCTTGGGATTTTTCCCCAGTCATAAAGTGATCAAACTAAATCTCAAGGGGTTTTTTCACTTGCTTTACTTTCTCTGTGATTTTTTAAACTATAATTTTCTGTAGGTAGTTGGGTTAAAGTAGTCTTCTGTAATTTTTTTTTTGTATGGTATCTTTTATGTATTCTTACTAGAGCATTTCTGCTGTTTGAAGAGACTGTGACCATCCCTTCTATTGAAGGGCTGTACTCAAAGAAAACAATGAAAAACACAGCTCTACAACCACCATGTACAGACTTCTCTTTATTTGTCTGAACAGGGCTTGGTCTGTAGGATCCTGGAGGGTAATTTTATGACTTTTTGGACATAACTTCACTGTCCTGCCTAAGCATAGCAGATTGTGGGGCACAGCTCAGCTACATCTGTGCTATCAGACAATGGCTCTACTCCTGCTTCTAATGCAGTCACTGAGAATTTTGCCATGAACTCATATTACTGTATTCAGATGTGCTACTGAAATAAATGTGATGTATATTTTCCATGATACGATTACTGGATTCAGTTCTGGTCAATTAAAGCTGCCTGCCCAGGGCTATCAACAGGGTAATGATTAATGTCAATAAGCAACCCTTGCTCACATCTGCTGGTTGCCTATTAAAAAACCCAAAACAAAACAAACCAACATTAAAAATGGGCAGTGACATTAATTTGTTGCCTTCAGCCACGTTTAGACTAAGAATACCCAGCTGCATGGAACTGAAGTATTGTGTCCATAAAGAAACTGGCAGAGGGAACAAGTATTGCTAGGAAAGTGTCAGACCTGAATGACACTGTCAGTGAAGCCCTGGTTCACGATGGAGAGTTCATCTGCAGCACTGCCCACATCACCTGTGACAAGCCATGCAGCAGCACTCTGCCACTTCACAAGATAGACAAACTAGATGGAAACCTCACAGCGCAGCAAGAACAGCCACAAAATGTAACAGAAATAAAAGTTTCTCTGTGTGTGTGTGTCTCTGTGCGTTTGTGTGTGTGTGTGTGTGTGTGAGCCTTTGAATGAGCACAATTATGTCAAAATACCCCCAGTGCCACCCAGGATTTTGGGGTGTGTGCAGCGGGCCCTGAGTTCCAGCCCCACAGAGGACAGCGTAAGAGCAGCTGGGCTTGGTCCCTGCTATGGAGCGAGAAATTCAGAACAGAAAAGCTCCTGGTGAACTTCTTGTGGGTCCCTGGTCCTCTCTGCTCTCCTTCTAGACAGAACCTGATACACTCACACTGACCCTAAATGCTCCAGACATAAGGGATCTCTGTTCCCATCCTAGCTGGGTTTTCATCCCATGGGTTTCATCTCTGAAACAAAGACACATCCTCACACTCCAGCTCCTCTCCTAGTTTGTTCTCCCATGGTTTTAATGCCACCCTAGGGACTGGGCTAAGCAGTTCAGGGAGCAAAGACGGGCATCTCTCATGATCCATTGTTTTGAAGCAGGAAATGGCTGCAGAAAAGCCTCTTCTCAGAGCACACAGGCTGATGACATGGGACTGGTGGGATCCCTTCTGGTCACTGGAACAATCAGCAATTTGGACATCCAAAAATTATTTTATTAAACAACAGTTGTTAATCAGTAGGAGGTCTTTTTCCACAGCCATTCTTTAAAGCCGAAACATTTCCATGTTTCCTGTAATACTTGTGCTTAGTCATACGTTGACAAATACAAGGAAAAAAACACAGATCTGTATGACAGATTTTTGGAACTGCCAAAATAATCTCTGAATTCTGCAGCCCTTTGACAGCAGGAGTCCAGGAGGAGAGCATTGAAAGCAAAAACTTGTATTTATTCACTGAATTTTTCTCCCAGAACAGGATACCTATCATATTCTGCAAAAAAACATTATCAAATGAACAACCCACAGGCCCTGTTAAACTTTAAAACTTTCCAGGTCCACTTTTGCTACCCATCCTGTAAGCCTGACAGAGAGAAAAGGGATTGTACTTTACATTCCATGGGAATTCAACATGCTCAGCCAAAGGTTCTGCCAGAGGACATCTTCTGCAGAACATCCCACCATCTTGCAACTTGCATATTCACATGTGCAAAAAGTCTGGCTGTGTCTGCTCTTCCCTGCTTTAATACATCAAAAGAAAAGAGATGCCTGGGTCAAAATTCCCTAAAATTTAAACACTTGAGAAGTATTAAATACTCTAATTAAAAGTTATTACAATTACTTTCTAAATCCTGGAGAGGATGGATTGTGCTGGTTGGGCTCAAGGTCACAGTTCACTGTGTCCTGAAACTTTCCTCCTCCATGCCAGGCTGCTCTCATTCATGCTGTCCTTGCAAGACAAGGTCTGCTATTTTTTTTTTTTTCCCTTCGGTCATCCCAAAAGGCCATTGCTTCAGTGGAAGTGAAAGTGAATATCCTCTCCCACATCCATCAGTTCTGAAGCATGGAAGGAACAAGCACTTCATCTCTACGTAGATTTGTAGAGAAAGAGATAAGCCAGGGCTGGCTGCAGCACAGGGCTGGGACTGGCCATGAGCAGCTGAGAAGAGCCCTGGCCTGCAGAGGATGGCAGCACCTTGCTCTGCTCTGCTGGTGGCATGGGCCTGAGAAACTGGGTTTGCTCCTTTGCCTTGCATGACCAGCACCTGCTGCTGGGGTCCTTGCTCCTTACACCAGGCATCCACCCCTGAGCAAGAAGAGTGGGCTGGGCTCTCCTACAATTCTCTGCCTCCTATTTGCACTTTCCTCCTCCCTCATCTTTTTCCAGGGCAAGCCCAGACTCTCCATCACTCGCCTCAGACCAGGCTGGCTGTGTTGTTGAAAACTTCCAACATGGGATGCTTTGGGGTTTGCCTTGAAGGGAGAGCTTCAGTATGCGTCCCACAGCAGCCCAGCTTCAGTGTGTGTCCCACAGGAGCCCATCACCAGAGATCTGGAAAGGCCTGGAGCATGGATATCCCCATGGTGTGTCCTACTAGCCTGCTAAGCAACATGTACACATCCTTTACACCCACTGCACATGACACTGCACATGCCAGAGTGCAACTGCTGTTAGGGTGCTGTGCTCTCCCCATAACATGCTTGCATATCTTTGGGAGCCTAATGCAAAGACATGGGCTTTGCCAGCCAATGCTGAGAGTCAAAACTTCAGTGTCCCATTGTGAATCTATTCCTAAGGCTGGGCCATGCCCAGCTGTGTAATACAAATAACATTTTGCGCCACAGAAAACATTTCTGCATCTTGGAGGCATACAGTAAATAAATAGCACATTAAAATACTTAATGTGCTTAACTCTTTGTGTCTTTGGGGTCATTTTATTATGATGGAGTTATAGATGCTATACAGAAATGAGATTCCCTGCTGATCATCTTCATAGTGTACTTGCAGGTGGCCTTCATACATTAAATTAAAAACAAGCTTCTCCAACAAATACAGACTGAGAATTGAAACTTCACAAACTCTAATCACTAAAATCACAAATAATCTCTCACAATGAAGACAGTGTTGGTGCTAAAAACTGTGTTTTAAATTAATTTTAGCCAGGAGAACAAAGTGCTGGCCACAAAGTATAAAGCCATGGAAAGAAATCTCCTGGAGATCAAATAACTAAATGTGCATGGTGGTGAAGCTGGGCACCACTGAGCTTTCATGGTGACCTCAGCAGGATGAGTAAGCTCATCCAGCATTTTCCATGAAGCGGAGAACAATATTTTTCACTTTGTAGCTTTCTTCTGAGGCTCCCAAGAGAGCGATTCTTTTTTCCAGGCTGCTTGCAACTTCCATAGAGCTTCCCCCCAAAATCCTGTAACTCCTGCTTTATCAATACAAAAAAAGGAAGGAAACATGACATGTACAGAGTGACACATTCAACCCTTTTTCTTCTTAACTAAAAATGTGGGAAATCTGTGGTGGTGGTAGTAGAAAGAGGTGAAAACACATCAGTGTGGCAAGGTGACGTGTCTTTGCAAGCCTCCTGCGTCTCACTCCTCACCCTCTTCCATGGGCGCAACCAGCCATCAACACGGATGCAATCACAGCAGCTGTGACAGATTCCCCAGCTCACCCCATTATATCTCCTGGTGGTTCCTCTTGATGCAGATCCCTTTGATCAGTGATACAGGGAAGATTAGATCTGAGCTGATAAAGAGCTCATTGTGGGACAAGGCACACGTGGCTCCTGCCGGTCAGCGTTGTGACGTTCCGTGTCCACGGGGATGCTGCACATATGTAAGAGCAGCCATGCTGAGCTCCCGCCATGCACAACACTCATGTACTGAATTTTCCCTCTTTGCCTCCAGCCATCCCTCTTCTGCCTCTTGCTAAGTCAATTGAGATCTACCACACCAGCAGTAAAGGGCCCTTGGGAAAAAGGAAACCAGGGAGTAGGCTGGTTGTTCCTGATCTAGGCGTGCTCTCTGCCAATACAGCATATTTTCTAGTGTGTTTTACAATTCAGTTTAAATGACTCAGCTAAGGGGTTTTGTATAACTTCTAACCACAGCCTAACAGTTCTCACAGGAGGTAATATTTCCTAGTGTTTGGCACGAGTTTTCCTCCTTTTCATCTAAGCACTTGGGCTCCTTCAGCAATCCTTACCCACTTCTATCCTGTCTTCATGCTTACAGGCTACAACTTGGTAAGGGATTACTGGATCCCTCAACTTCCACTAAGCCCTTCAACATGCAGCACTGTATACCACATTCACTACTGTTATGAAAGTATTTAGACAGAGTTTATCTAGCTGTCCTAATCTATCCCATAAACAAGTCTTTTAAGTCCAACACTGGGTTGAGTTATTTTATGCGAATTCCCTCCCATTTGTCAACATCAATCTGCAAAGTTCTGATCTTTGAATCACTGGATTGTCACAGTGCTGACAAGGTTCTTTTTTATAAGTAATCAACTGCTCATTTGTTGCACGATATTAATTGCACTTAATTCTACCTCTGTTTCTTTTCCCAGTTTCATTATACTCTCCATATTACAATGCTGTGGTAAGTAGCACAAGACACAGTTGGATTCCTTAGCCTGTCAGCAGCAAAGGTAATTGACATAAATATTTAAAACACAGCAAACTGTGATATATGAAACAATTAAAACCCTTTCAGAAGCATCCTCTCTCTAACCTAGTATCCTGGTAAACTGAATTTTAGTGGCTGCAAAGCAAACAAACCAAAATATTGCCTTTCATTTCTACCAATGGGAAATATTCCCCCTCTCTGCTTTACATTCTTATTCCTCACAGAGTGAGTAGATATTTGATTAGGTACAGATTTAAACACAAAAAAATTTTCCAAGCCTTGGATCCAGTTTCAAGCAATTATGCATTGGCTGGGTCTAACTCAATGCAGGATCACCCAACCGGAGAGCAGAACAGAGAAGGCTCTTTACAAAGAAATAAAAATAATTCCAAGTGTTCCACCTCACAAAGAATTCTTGAAAAATGTGTTTCTCCTCAGAGATTGGGGTTGTTTGTTTCATTTGAGGGCTGAGTGTTTTCCTGTTGCTAGTAGACTGGCAAAGAAGTAGAGGGCTCAAGATGCAGGGTGAATGAAGAGCTGTCCTGAGCTGACACAAGAATTTCATGAGAGCTCCTGAAGATTGCACCTGTGCCACCGAATAGTGCTGTCTGCTGGACACTGGACACTTGTGCATCACCTCAGCTATAGCAGGCAGGATGTACTCACCTGTCTGTTCTCCAGCAGCACTGGCAGCAAAATATCTTTGCAATCAGGACAAAAGTCTCAGTTATGTGCCTCGGTCTGCCCCCAAAGTAGCATTTCTAAGAGGGAATACAGTTCTTAAAACGGGTAGTCTTCTGGTGATACTGCAATGCTGTCTCTGAGGAGCTTACCTAAAAAGAATAAGAGCTGGTATTGGTCCTCTGAGTCTCAGATAAACAAGATTAAATGTGATTTTTTTTTTAACACTAAAACCAAGTCTAGAACAAGAAACTAAGTAGCTCTGACTAGATGACACCAAGTGGTCACAGCAAAATTTGCATTTATTATTATTGGAACATTTTTTTGTAAAATTTTCACCCTTTGGACTGGAGTTTTGCAGCATTGCCATATGAACAATTTTATTTATTACATGGGAGCCATTAAGTCTAGATATTTTGAGTCTAGGAAGAGCACTCAATCTGTTAAAAAGTGCAAAGGAAAGTTCAACATTAATTGCTACCATACTTAAAAACTGACTTACTGTATATTGACAAGACACAGATTTTAAAGCACTAGTTATTTAGTTAATTAGTGATTGAGAAGTGATTAATAACTAGACTATGTGATGGTGCTAATATAGAAACCAATGAAAATGTTCCTATTGCCAAAATACCAGAGATCTTTGTATAAGGCATTATGTAGCCTTCTCAAACCTATTGAAGTATAAAATAGCAACAGATTGTTTACACCATTACTTCAGAACAAGTGTTCGTCATGTCCTATGCTCTAAGGCTCATAATAGCTCTCACAAGAGGTATTTGAACATGTCTTTACTGAACAACATGCTTATTGATGTAGGAAAAGAGATGTTAGTGCATTTTCTCATCCATTACAATTTTGTATGTGATGTAGGGTTATATAAGCAAGTACCAAAATATATTTTTAAAAGTTCGTCATCTGCTGGAATGTGTTCTGTTAGGATATTTTCTTTTCTTCCTTAGATGACTCTGTGAAATACTTACCTAGTCATTTTGTCAGCAACCATGAAACACCAGCAAAATATCACAAGTCCAGCCAACCCAAGACTGAAAAACTGGCTACACTGAAAATTAACTCAACAGGTTCTCCCATTCTTTTTGAAGGGCTTGAATTTTTCCCAACTAAAGAGTCTTAACCTCTGCAGGCACACATGAAAAAGGAGATGGGTGTGATAGTAAAGCAAATGCTCTCCATGACCACAGGGAAGGAGAAGGTGAGAAACAGCTGTGTGGACTCAGGGATGTTGTGGACATGTGTACTTTGTACTACCCCTGACCCTAGCAATGAAATTCTGTTGTCTTTCTACACAGAGTTATCATTCCTCTAAATATCTCCTGTATTGACTCTGATATCTGCACAAAGCATATTCTGAATTGAAAAATTGTGACTTGAAGAAGGCAAGGACAGCATGAAACACACCAAGGAGGGCAACCAGTGCCAATCTCCTTCTTCCTGAGCCTTCTGACTGGGCTAAATGACTTGTCTCTGACACGACAGCATCTGGCTGCACCATGAGGATTTATTCCCCTGCACAGGCCTGCTCCACAAGTGCACAGCCATTTCATCAGCTGAGCTACTTTACAGACTTGCTATGCTAAAAATACTCTATGCCCTCCTGTTCACTGGAATGCACCACTCTTTCTTACAATTCACCTTGCTTGGACTGTGTTTCCTGAGTTCCTCAGGTTGCTTTCTCTCATTCTCATGTACTATCTGCTGTTGACAGATCTCTTACATTTTAAATAAATTTATATGCTCTATTTAGCATCAGTCCTGTAGTCTTCTTACTTCCCATTTAAGATCAATACAGAAGAAATCAATGGACTACGCAACAATTCCCTCAGGCACTCCTCTCTAGGCCATAATGCGTTGCTGGCACCTCCTCTTTATAGCTGGTCTGTTAGCTGTCTTTCTCTTTTTACTGCAGTGCCTTTATCTGAGACTATTTTAATTAGAAAAATATTTTGGAGAAACTCTGCATGAGAGAATGGTCCTGGAAATCTAAATATGTCTTACTTGCAGTACGTTATGTTTTACTGTATGAAACAAATGAGAGGCTGTTTTGTTAATAACACACCTGTTGGACTTTAGATGATGCCATGGACTTATAGAACACAAGGACACTGGCCTTTCTGCAATCACAGCAAAAATCTCACTCAATATGAAACTGTGCCCTGAGCCCCTGAGCCCTGCAGGGTACCTGGTTTCAGAGCAGAGCATACAAGTGACACAAGTGACACAGACCCATTGTGTGGGTACTTATCAAATTCAAATAGGCAGGTGCTTGGTAGTTGTCTCCAGCAGGGCAATTGCTCTGCATGACAATTCCCTCTCCTTACTCAATACCAGCAAGAATATTTTTCCTCTTCTCCTCACTGTCAGACTCCCTCTTATGGCAGGAAGGTTTGTCCCCTCTGGCAGGAAGGGAGCAGCAGGGAGGTTTCTGTAGCTCATCCCTCTCACCTCTTTCTTCCCTGACAGAGCCAGTGGGCTGCTGTGCCAGCTTGGAATTCCCCTATCAGAGAAGAAAACTCCTCTCTGATTATAGGAACCCAAACCTCCCACAGAGATGGATGGTGATGGAGTTTAAATGCCACTGCTCTGACATGTCACCTCACAAAAAAAACTTCATGCATGCTGAAGTACATCGGTGTGCAGTTTCCAGACAGAAGGAGAACCAAGGCTGAGGGGAACATTTTGACATTTTAGGGACATGGACATACCTAGTAATCCTGGATGCACTTGGGGCTTACAGCACCCATGCTTAGCCCTAGGGACAATTTAAATGTAATACAGGAGACAAACCAGCAGTGCTATTGTAATATAATTTTGGGAAAAAATTGGGCTAATCTGTACTGGGGAGCACCTGCTGAGCCTGGAAAATCAGTATGGTGAATCTGAGCAGATGTCACAGACATTCACCTCAGCCCTCATGTTGGGAACCCTGCACAGCCACTGCTAATCCTGAGAGTATCTGGAAAACCCACCAAAAACTTCAGAGACTCCGCACACACAATATGGGGAAGGCAGGTAGACCTGGGCTGAGCAGACTACCAGAAGAAAGGAGGAGAGGATATGGTAAGAGAAAAGGCAGGGGCAAGGGAGGGCTGGAGAAGGGCAAAGATGTTAAAGGCAGGATGTCCCAGGCAGAGTAGGAATGAGTTGTCCTGAGGCAGTGACAGGAGCGATGTGGCCAGAGCTATTAAACAGGAGGATGAACTGAACCACTTTTCTAAAAGCCGAGAAACACTGAGAGGAGATGTGCTTGAGAAGCTGGGCAGGAGCCTGAACAAAGTTTAGCCTACCTAGCAGAAACATCAGATTATCCTCTGCTTTTGCAGGCAGATCTGATTGCTGCACTTGGAGGCAACTTTCACATCTAAGCAAAAAAAAAAAGGTGGAGAAGACACCAGCATTAAAAACCTTTTGCTCCAAGTCTGAGAGAACTGATGTCCTCAGCCTTGTTCAAGGAAGCAGAGAAGATGAGCTTTAAGAAGGAAGAAGTTCAATACTGACTGTGCAAAGGACAAAGATGGGAGAAGAATATATGAAGAGGGAGAGTCTATCAAAAGAGATATCACATAAAGTCATTCTGTGACTGGGAAGTCATTGCTAGAAAGTTCTGTGAGCTGCAATCCAGAAGACATCATCAGGTTGTTCTCAGAGAAGGAGCTGGCAAAAAGGAAGGGAGCATGTCTCATGAAGAGCAGTAGAAAATAAAGGAACGGTCAGAAATAAAGCTAAGGAGAAAGGCTTGCAGAAGGTCAGGGCAGCTTTCCAAGTAGGAGCAATGGCCCCAAAGAAGAGAAAGTTTCAGAGACCTGAGATTTGGCTCAGAAAATGAAGCTAAAATCTTCAGTTAAAGAAGTGTTCCATGGTCAAAAACAATACAACAATGGCTAAACTGGGGGCTGAAGGGAGGATACATTAAATAGCAGCATCTGGTTTTATCCTTTACACCAGGATAAAAACACCCAGGCACCTCATGGTGTTTTGGCAGGGGGGTGTCCATTTTCTGTCATTCCGGAAGAGTTACAAAACCACAGAAAGGATAAGGTCAGGCAGGACCACTGCATGTCATCTATTCCAACCCCCTGGCACAGGCGGGGTCCCCTGGGGTGCATTACTTAGGATTGTGTCTGTTTTTGAATATATCCAGGGAAAGAGACTCCCAGGGTGAAGGCCTGAGGAAGTGCTGCCAGCCACCTCAGGCCTTGTGATGGAGCTCGAAAAAGGAACAGCATAGGTCCGAAAATGGCACCTCTGCTCCTTGCAAAGATGAGCAACAGCACTCACACAGAACCAGCAAGTACCAAAACCAAAATGCTCTCACAGTAATTTTAAGTGTTCTTTGGTTAACATCTGTCATATGTGGTAAACACATTTTTTTTCTCTTAGGATTTTTTATAGAAGTACACAGAGAGAAAGAAAAAGAAAACAAATTTTATTTCTATTTTGGTTTTTCTTATGTGGAATGTGTTTAGAGAATTGTTTACTTAGGGTGATTGCTTGATTACATTCTGGTGAGAATTGTTTGAGCTTAATAGCTAATAAAATCTACGTGTGTCTAGACTCTCACAATAAAGTTACAAATTATGAGTTAAATATAATCAGTAGAAAAGGTAGATATGTAGTTTTAGTATCTTCCTTTAAATAGTATATTAATGTATTATAGTATAGTCATAATAAAGAAATTATTCAGCCTTCTGAACTAGAGTCAGACATCATCACTTTTTCCCACCAAGTTCACCTACATTTACAATAGCCATAAAAAAAGGAAACACAAGAAAAAAAAACTGCCAAGCAAAGGAAAACATTTAGTATTTTGGAAAGCCTTCAGTCTGCACAGAATTTTTAATCTCTTTTACCAGAAAGAACAGTGAACACTTTTTAAGTCACTGGTAATGAACACTTTTATAAGTCTGACACATCATCAGAGCTGCAGAGCTTTCTTCTCAAAGTCTGATCTACCTTTGCTGTAATAAGACATATTTATTTTCAATGATGTGTTACAAAAAAAATAAACTGAATAAAATTAATTAGAATTATGTTAGAATAAAATACTACCAAAGTAATATAATATTTTGAATGAGAAAAAATGTTTATCACTATAAATCAAAAATACCTTCACAAAATTGTTTTCTTTTCAAAGTAAGAAGAAAATTGGAATTAGACCCAGTTCCTGCAGAGAGAGCTTTTCAATTTCCTTCTTGAAGCAAAAGACATATCCAGTCAACACAGGTTTTCCTGATTAGGCTCAGCAGGATCAAACACGATACTAACTAAAGAATCATGAAAATACTTGTTTAAGCGCAGGCAATTGTAAGACACAAGACTCATCAGAATGGAACAGAGACAACTTCTCTCCCTTGGACAGCAGTCAACAAAAGGGAACTTCCTGTAGTTTAGATGAACTGTTCTCTACATGGACATACATTCATGACAGTATGTAAAACTTGCAGTTTGGGGAAAACTGTTTCTCTTTGGCTGAAAATTCTGATCCAGACTTGTGCAGTGTAAGACCCTGGCTCTTATCTGAATTTATGCCTGTTTAATTCGTGTACAAATTCTACCAGTTAAGTATTCATGTTGACCTACATGTTTTATTTCAGAGACTTGGAAGTTGTTTCCATTAATAATTTTTTATTTCCAGAGATCATAACTTCTACTGACAAGCAGATGTTTAGTGTGTCCTTTTACCTACCTAGCTTTGGAGGATCTCTAGTTACAAAGTCCTTTCCAAGTGCCAATAAGGACTACTGTTACTGAGGAAGTTTGCAAAAATACCATGGATCTATCCAGAATATCTGGGGTTGTTTATTTCTATCTCATGAACAGTTTATATAAAGGAGTATGTTTAGAGCATTAGGTGAAGTGCTTTATTATAACAGCTCGGTTTGAAGCCTGGAGATGATACACTATTTTCTTCCACAAATAAATCTTGGATAAAACCTTAGCACTCCCTGAAAATTGGTTCCTTCTTAACTCTCTGGAAAGCATAGGGGGGTTTTATCTTAACAGAGCAACCAACAATAAAACTCAAATAATGACAATTTTCCAGTTTTTGGCATCCAGAAAGCACAAATAAAAGTCCATTCAGCATGAAAAACATAAAAGAAATAAAGGAACATGCTGTAAAAAGCTGACAAGGAAGAAGGAACTGAAAAAAAAAAGAAAAATAAAGACGATAGAAGTGCTTTAGTTCAAAACTAAATCATGTTTTTATTACAAAAATTCAAGAAGGTCCCTATTTCTGACACGGGATGTGTTTATCTAGACTTGCCACAGTTACTAGTGGATTAAAACATGCTTCACCACGGTGAAAATTTGTTTCAACAGAAATGAGTTTCAATGAGAAAACTGTGATTATGTGCTTATTTTACAAGTACTCTATTTCCATTATAATAGGATAGTTTTATTCTTGATATAGATCTATTGATTTTAATAACACAAATGCTAAAATAGATTAAAGTTCATAATTCATGTTGTGCAAAAAACTGTGAGATTAGGTTTTGTCTATTATTGTGAGGTAATTAAGTGGCCTGATTTCCACTAGAAAAGGAAGTGCCCTAGTTCCCTTTAAGACCATTGAAGCCGTTCATTAGGATGACTGAAGTTCGAGAGTTCTTAAATCTTGGCCCATAGTCTTCGAAGAAAACAGAGAGCCAAATCCCAGGAGATGTCCAGTGAAAGTCTAAAATCCACAATGACGCCCTAATTCTCCACTGCTGCATGTCTGCCCTGGTCATGTACAGCTGGGTACAGTTGTTGCAAAATATTACCTGGCAAGAACTTTGCACATGTATAGAAAATCAAGCCCTGGCTTTTGCAGAACATGTGTACTGAGTATCAGGCAAAATGCTGTCATTTACCAAGATCCTTCACACAATTACTTTAAACTTTTGCAGGCAAATACTATTTCAATTTTAGTGATAGGAGCCTAAAAGAGAGGCACAAAGCAAACTAGCCTAGATGGAAATGCCCAGGAAAATCAACAGACTTAATATTTAGAGTGGATTAGTTAAACCACAAACAATTCTATGTAGACATCCATTTAAAATTAAAGCTGCTTTTATGCTATTCAATGTTTTTTTATTCTGAAAGTGAGTTAATTTAAATCAAATTGCAGCCAGTTCTGTTGTGAATAAGAGCATGCAAACTGAGTTTCAATACAGTTCACAGACACTTTTAATTTACACCTTTTGTTAATTTAATTAATTTTCCTGAATGCCTGAGCTCACATAGGAAGTGTGCCAAGGTGCAAAGAGTTAAGGATGAGGCTCTCAACTGCAGCGTTTGTCCTCTCCAGCTGCCCTTCCTTGGGGTGCTGTTCAATCACCCTCATTATCACCAGACAGTGGGAGCCAGAGGAGGTGTTCCTGTCTTTCTGTGTCACCTACAATGTAGTGACAGCTCTCAGGGAGAGCATTTCATGCTCTGGACAAACATGCAGCACCTATTGACTAGGGGCCAGGAGGAAGCACTCGACCCAGGAGGGTGCATTCATTGACCCCTGTAGGCACCGAAAACAGAGAAGTAGTGTGACACACTACAGGAGATGCAGAGTTACATTTCTGTCATCAGCCTAAAATCCCAGTAATCAACTTCACTACTTGACCAAGATCAGATTTGTGGAGGTGTAGCTCAGTGATAAACATCATTAAAAGTTGTTACTTAGAAAGGTCTATAAATACCCACTGCATTTTTCTTCCTACTTTTTTCCTCCATCATCTTCAGCTTGAAATTCATTGTAGCAAAACTTTCTGCATTTTTTATCCTTCCCAAAACTGAAGTGATCTACTGGAGTGATTGCATCCATCTCAGGGAATTGCAATTTTATCAGTATCTGTGGGGTTATTGTACTACTGCAGGAATCACCCACAGGTGATCAGGCCCTTCTGTGATCCATTGGCAAAAATCCTACACCCCAGCTAATAGTCAAATACTCCTCCACAATACAGACCTGCATGGAATGTCATGCATCCACTTCCACCCGTGTGTAGCCACTGTCTAGGCAAAGCCACGTTTTAAAGGCTCTCCTTGTTTTGGGGTTTTTTTTTAGCATTATTTCCTTCAGCTGTCACACACGGTTTCCTCAGGTCTCTGCTCTTTCTTCAGTCTGTCAATCCCACCTTGGTATGAATGTGGCCAGAAATAATTTTAAGCATATATTTACAATCACATAAGAGGAAAAAAAAATCAAGAAAGCTTTTTCTCTTGTTTTCCTGGCAGGTAGCAATGAGTCCATCAAGAAAAAAAAAGAAAAAAAAAAGAAAAAAAACCCCAAAAAACAAACCACTAAAAAACCAAAACCAGCGTCCCGGTCTGTGAATGGGATGTGCATTTCTCTCCTGTTCTTAAGAGATTTATTTCCTAATAGAGAAAGTTAACTTAAAAGTAGAACATCTATCCCCAAGAGGCTGCTTACTGAGCGAAGGATATGAGATGCAAATGGCTTTTTAAGAAGGAAAGTGTAAAGTCGAAAAAAAAAAAAAGCTCAAAGACTTAGAGTCTGAGTACCTACCATGTTCAGTAAAGAAACTCGGGACAATCTTGAGTCCCCTTGAAGAGAGCTGCCGAGCAAAACTTCAGCTCCTTCAGAAGGCCATGCACATTTTTTACATAGTTTTTAAACTCCCTAACTATTTAATGCTAAGTGTCTCACAGCGACGTCTAAAACCCTGAAATCTCGGGGGACAGGAAATTTCATTCTAGGGAACGGAGCAGAAGAGAGTCACTTCACGGGAGCCGGCTCTCTAGACGTAGCAATAAATGTATTGCTTTGCTTATTTAGCAAGCGGGCTCTGGAGGCGCCCGCACGGCTCAGCCGCGGTCGGGGCCGCGGGCGGCACCGCGTCCCGGAGCGCCGGGCCGGCCTCGTGGGACGCACCGGGCCCCGCGGCCACCGCGAGCACCGCGTCTGCCGAGAGTACAAACAAACAAACAAAACCCCCCAAACAACAAACCCACAAGAAAGCAGAAAGGAGGGAGGGAGAGGGAGCTGCCTGACCTCCCCGCGACGCCCCCCGGCCGGGACAAGGAAGCCTGCGAGCCGGGGAGCCTCCACCACGGAGCCGCCGCCCGCCCGCCCGCCGGGACTGCCTCTCCCGGGAAAACGCCGCTCGGGGACTCCGGGGAGCGAGGGTCGCCTGCAGGGAGATCTGCGTGGCGAGTGGCATGGGTGGTGGGTGAAAGCGGGGGCTGTCCCGGGGCCTCCAGTCCGACAGGCTTTTTTTCCCTTAGGAGGGAAAAGCAAGGGGGAACGGCGAAAGATGCATTTCTCTGGGCTTCGACTGCGTGGCTGTCAGCGCTGCGTGCTGCCAGCTGAGCGGGCAATCCCGCCGCAGCAAGTATTGCCGGGATCCGCGCTTTATGGGGCCACTGGAGAAAGAGACACGTGTGCCGTACAGCCAGGACCAAAGCACAGCTAGAGGCTTGGCCCGTGGGTCGCGGTGCTGGTGCCGCGCCACGGAGCCCCTGCCTGTCGCAGCGCACCTGTCGCCTGACACCTGGCAGAGGTGCGAGGGCTTGCCTTCCTCGGTGCGACCCGGGAAAGGCCGTAATTTCTCACCCAAGGAGCAGGTAGATCTCTCAAAAACAATTAAAACAAAACAAAATTAATTTAGGCAAGATGAAAACAGAAGTTTCCCGGAGGAGGGCCTTTAGCGAGGCTGCCAAGAGGATTTAGCAGCCGGATCGACGACGAACGACGCTGACATAAGCTCTACTCGGGGAGGTAACCATAAGATAGCTCAGATTTCTGTAGGAAAACAGCATGCGGGAGCTGTGCCCCAGGGGAAAAAAATACCATAAAGCAGCAGGAGCTATTTCCAGAGTGAGCAGAAATTACAAATCCAGCGGCAGCGACGCGTGACATGAAAGATTTCTGTGCAAAACCCCGGGACAGCTCGGAAACGCACCAACATCCCCGGGTGATTCGCGTGCTTTAGCGGGAATTCAGACACCCACGCTCGACCCTGTGCATCCACACACACCCTCTTCCCCCCGCATTTGCAGGAGTCTCTCGAGCAGCTGCAGCCCAGGCCGAGTAACACGGACTTAGACCTACCAAAACTCGCCCTGCTTTGAAAGGCGATGTCTAAGGCAGGGCAGCGTTTCCCGGCCGCTCCCTGGGCACCCAGCACGAGGATCCCGGACGGGAGCAGGCCTGGCTATCTCAGGCCTCCCCGTGTCGTTACGGCACAGACAACGACAAATAATTTGGGGGTTTTTTTTTTGTTTTTTTTTTTTGGTTTATTGATATTTTTAAAATATTCTGGAAACCTCCACGTCCAGCACTGAAACTACTGAGCCTAATCCCAGATTCCTAAAGCGTTTGTACTTCAAATTGCAGTCGGGTGTCACAGGCTGCTCCTGCTAGTCCACTTCTCCCGAGAGATCCCGATACTTTTTTGGGTTGTTTGTTCGTGGGATTATTTTTCGTGGGTTTTTTTTTTTTTTTTTTTTTTTTTTGAGGGGGGCTGAGGGGGAGTTTGTGTTTTGGTTTGGTTTGGTTTTTTGTTCAGATCAAAGGGGCCATTGTGGGGAATGCGTCCCAAGTTCCCTGGAGCTGTCTTCACCATGCCCGGGGACGCTCGCTTCTGTTGTGAGTGAGCAGCCGCGGAGCTTTTAGTAACTTTGCAAATACGGGCATGAAAAGGATGTGCCGGTAGGGCAATGAGGCATGAAATCCCGCTGTTCCTTTACATAGTAGCAACATCCACATGAAAGGGCAAACACCCGACGTGCCACCAAATATAATTGCAGAGATGGCGGATGTCGGCGTACAAAAGAGCTGGCGCCGGTTTCTCATTCGCAACGGCCCTTTGCCGCACGCACCCCCGCGAACGAACCAAACCACCTGTATCTTCCACGGGATTTAACCGAGTGGAAAACTGAGTCATTGGTACCGTCGGCTGCTAAATATAAAGCAGCCGGGGCAAACTCCGCCCGCAGGCAGAAGCGGCACCGGCGCTGCCGAGCGGGGCCGCGCCGGGAAGATGCCCGCTCCCTGCGGCCCATCGAGCTCGCAGCCTGCCCCGAAAGGAAAGCCGGAGTCATCGGCCCCCCGGCCCTTCTTTCGTCCCGACCCGCCGTGCCTCCCTCCCTCTGTCCGGAGCAGCATCGTGCTGTCGCCGCCTGGAAAGCCGGAGAGGCGAGAGCAGTGCGGCCACGGTGAGGGTCGCGGGGCCACGCCGCGCTGAGCGGGAGACTCTTGGCCGCTCTGTGCTTTTGCGGCGACGCCGGCAGCAGCTCCCCGCGTCTCCCTCCGGCAGGTGCTGCTTGCCGGAGACCGGGTCGGGCAGCCGCAGCCCGAGCGGCCAGGCGGGGCGGCGAGGGGGCTGCCCCTGTCCCGACAAGGGACCGAGTTGTAGCAAGGGCAGCCCCCTCGCCGCGAGCCTTCAAGTCCTCCGGGCTGCTGAGCGGCCGCGGCTCCGTGTGCCGCCGAGAGCCAGGATAAGGCGGAGGTGTCCAAGCTGGTGCCGAACCCTCCCCGCCCCGTCCCGGCCCCTCTCGGCCAGCGTCCGACAGCAGGGGCGGGAGGAAAACTTTCCTAGGAAGGTGGAAAGGGGATGGAGGGGGGAACCGGCAGACAGGGGCAGTCACCACAGTTAAAAGATTAAATTTCTGCGGAGAACATACGACTCCGAATGTATTTTGTCAGGAATCCGGAATTTGGAAACACAAACAAACGAGGTGGGGAACTCCCAAACAAAAGCAAAATAAAACCCGCCTGGTACAGATCCTCCGGTAAGCGAGATGCTAAACTTCAAGTCGTTCCCAGCAGGGATTATCGCTGTGCTTGGCTCCCGGCCCCGCAAGCGCCCGCTAGCCATCGGAGCGCCCGCGGAGCCCAGCGGGACGGGGCGGCCGGGGACGCGCCCGGCCGGGAGGGACTTATACATTTCCCGGGACTTACACAACTCTCCAACGCACGCTCATGTGCCCGATAACACAACTCGCGGCACCGAAAGAAAGGAGACCGGGGCTGCTGCCACCGCCCGGGACTCCGGAGCGCTTGGCAGGGAGCTGATCTGGCTCGTGTGTTACGGGCGGAGGGGAGCAAGATCTTCACAAATGCCCGGTGAGAGATGGACAGCGGGGTGACCCCGGCCACCCCTCTTCGTCCGACAGCATCGGAGGGCTGGGAATACAGAACTGCTCCGTCTCCCCGGAAGGCGAGCTCTTAGGATGCTCGGAAGCCCTCCCCGGCCCCGTGCCGGCTCCGCTGCCCGCCTGCCGTGAGCCGAGGGCGGCGGGGCCCCAGCCGGGCGGCCGCCCGCTCCCCCGCACGCCTCCGCGCCCCGGCGGTGGGCGGCCCCCGCCCGTCACCCCCGGCAGGGCGGGCCTTGCCGGGGGCGGGCCGTCGGGCTTGAGGCTGTGCCGCGGCGTGGGAAAGCTCCTCAGAGAGGGTTTGCTCTGCTGGCGGTGCAGAGTCGTGCTGTGCCGAGCTGTGCCGTGCCCGGAGCCCCCCCCGGATTTATTTATCTTTGCCCCCGCGCCGTGCACACGATGAAGCGACCTTGCGAGGAAACTACCTCAGACAGCGATATGGACGAGACGATAGACGTGGGTAGCGAGAACAACTACTCGGGGTAAGTGGGGCAACCCCGAACCCCGGAGCCGCCGTCTCCGTCGGTGGCGCAGGCCGGGGTGCGCCCCGGGCTGGAGCAGGGCGAGGGGGAGACTTGGACATTCCCTTGGGATGGGGGGTGGGAGATGCGGCGGCCCCCCGGGGTCAGAGGTGTTATGTCCCCCTCTAGGTCAGCTGGCAGCCCGCTCATAGCCCCCCAAAAATTAGCCCTGCTCTTGGACTGCCCGAGCCTAGAAATTACGCGGTAGCTTTGTGATCCACCGGGCTGCGGTTCATTAGCTCCGCTTGATTTGCCATTTGCAATCAGACCTTTTCCAAAATCGCTCCTGATCAGGCCGAACAACCTAAGGGAAACGGCGCCAGTGGGAAATGAGCCGTGGAAATTAAGCAGGGATCCTCAGCAGATGAACTTCAGCAAACCCGCCATGTGAACCGAGGGCGAGCAATGGTGTTTGTCCAGGGAGGGTCAGGCTGGGCACGCTGCGGGGCTTCAGGGCTCCTCCTGCCAATTTAGAGGTTCATGCACCAGAGCCCTATCTTTTTCTCATTAGTAGGTAAATAAATATTAAAAGATACTGATTTTTTTTTTTTTTTTTTTTTTTGGTGCGCTCATGATGAAATAAGAGCAACTTTGTACTCGTGGGTAGTATAGTTTTAAAAGCAGATTTTGAATTCTGCTCCTGCTAGTGGGCAATGCAACAGAGCCAGGCAGAGCACCTGGCATCATACTTGTCCATCTACTGACTGTGTAGCAATGGTCAGGAACGTCAAAACCCAGCAGGCCTGGCAGAGGTTGTGTCATCGGGTATGTCCGCTTACCACTGCTGTTGCCATATCGAGATGGTTCATGTGGATTTGGGCCTGGTTCTTCAGCCTGTACTTGGTAGGCGGGACTTTATATGCAAAGAAAATGAAATCTGTGCTGGATAGTGAACTGTCTACAGAAAAGGACTTTATTTCCAACAGAGTGTTGGAAAATTCAGAATGTCAATTCAAAATGTATGCTTGGGCAGTCAAAACTGAAATGCATTGCTGTCTTCAAAAACACTGTGCAATGCAAGGCACATCTTAAAAGCATTGAAAATGGCATTAGAGGGGCTATGCATATGTAATGTGGTGACCTAAGGTGTCTTCAAAGAGTGGTGTCAAGTTGTGTCAAGCACCTGACGTACTTTTATTGTTTCACAGGCAAAGTAATAGTTCTGTCATTCGATCAAATTCCCCAACAACAACATCTCAGATCATGGCCAGAAAAAAAAGAAGAGGGGTATGTTTCATTTAATTATTTTTGCATCTGACAGTTTGCATATGTGCTGTGATTTTGTCCTTCATGTATATAAACTTAATGTATTTTGGGTTTTTTTTGGGAATAGATTATAGAGAAAAGGCGCCGTGATCGTATAAATAACAGTTTATCAGAGCTGAGGCGGCTTGTGCCAACTGCTTTTGAAAAACAAGTAAGTTTTTTTTTTTTATATATATATATAAATTCTGTATCACATCTGGCAATGTTAGTTCTCTTGTAAATCTCATTAAAATAATACTGTATGTGTCCTGATCTGGCACAAAGCAGGCATTTCAATAAAATGCTTTGTTGTGGCAAAACTTTTAGAAACATAATTCATTATAAGGCTGAAAAACATTTCCATTCTTTGGCTTGTTTTTCCCTTAAGGGTAACTGTGTTCATGTTGCTTCTGTTCTTTCGATGAATTCCAGTAGTGGTTTTGTTAAAAATGTGCTTTACTCCATATTAAATAAAAAAATAAAAATACACAAACCTAACACAATTCCCCAAACCTGTATGTAAATTAGCCTTCTGTCTAAATCTTTAAATATAATTTACTTTGCCGCTACTTTAACAGACCTTTTTTTCCCAATCTGTACTTTCTGTTGCAAGCAAATCAGTCCAGTTTCCTGAAAAGGGAGCAGACAGTATGGATTATTCATGTTTTAAGATTACTCTTCAGAACCAGTGCATTAGGAGGTGGAATAGGCCCGTATTTGTCAGCTAGTGAAGTCAGTGATATATGCAGACTTTCAGTGAGAAAGCATTTAGTAGGAAGTCTGGAAGGATCCAGTTAATTTTGGCTCCGCTCCTTGGTCATGAAATTACAGACCAAGACCTTAGAATACAATGTTTTATTAAAAAAAAACAAAAACCAAAACAAAAAAAAAAAAAAAAAAAAACTAAAAAAAAAAAAAAAGGCATTTTGGTTTTTTCCATTCAAATTAATTTTTTTCCATATCTTGAATTTTATTTTTTGGTCTTTGATTCAATATTCAGCCTTGTTCCTGTTTTGCTAGAAGTGTCTGAATATCTATGGATCTGTGCAACTGACACTATGTTTCAATAAAAATGAAACATTTGACAATAAATAACATGAGTGCCTTGTAATAATAAAATAAAAAAACCCAGAAAGTAAAGCCTGAGAGTGGGACTGGGAGGTGCTGAATGTAAGTGGTAACTAACGTGGCAAACACTGCAGCATGTTAGGCCTGTTTCATCCCTGGCCTGAGCAAAAGCTGACTGAAAAAAAATAAATTCCAAGTACTGGTTGAGAGCATCACTTGTGTCACCTGCAGTATGATTTTTAGTAACTGGTATGTGTCACTGTGCCCTTCCATTCGTTCTGGCAAAACAGTGACAGGGATATTTTCAGCTAGATAAACAGGGGCAAGAGGCAACAGTTGTTTGTACCATTTTATTGTTTATTTCTTGAAAACCACAAACATTATAAAACAAGTCCTACAGAGCCTTTGGAAATTACCCAGCACCATGCAGTTTTTAGCTATTAGTCACTCTCACTGAGACGGCTTGTACTGTGTCTATGGAAAAGATGAAGTCTGAGAAAACTGCAGGATGTAGCTTCATGTAAAATGGGGAATTCTGACCAAAAATTCACACGCACATTAATGTTGTTACATTGAAAGCAATAAGCAGATTGAAAAAAAATGCACTGCCATAAAAATGAGCATGTGCTGTATTTGAATCAGAAAGTCCCACCATTTTCCCACTATATGCCAAGGACAAAGTCATCAGTCCTTGCCCAGCTCCTTGACATTCAGCTCACTGGAGTTTCCAAGTCGGAGGTTTAGTTTCACTTCCTCCCCAAGCCACCGTGCTGCTCCCAAGTGTGGCAGAGATGGACGCTCTGAAGCGTTGCTGCACAGCACCCAATTAAAAAATGTGCAACCTGGGTGAAGCCGGCCGAGACAGAGAGGTGGCCCAAATGATAACTGAGAGAAAAAGAAGTGGCTCGCAGGATGTGATGCACTGGTGGCCGCAGCTTGCATGGCCCTGATTTTAACTGATGGCGAGGGATGATCTCTTGCACTGGAATAACATTTGTATTGTTTGGGTGTGTTCCAGATATCCAAGGGAATTGTACCAAGCGAAATAGTTTTATTTATACATTGATATACTAATAATATCTTTTGAGTTCTATTTTGTACCTTTTCAAGTATCTCTTGTAGCTCTGTGAGCCACTCTTTGTCTCAGAAAAAATTTTTACTGACAGAGGAGCTACACTCTTTCACAGTGTTTAGTCCTTGCAAAGTAGGCCTCTCACTAACATAAAATACTGCAGACTGTGTGGCATTTTTTTCAGTCAAAAAATGAGAATGGAATATTCAGCAACCAAATGATACATTGCAAATTAACAGGGCACGAAGAGAGGGACAGTGCTGGGTGTATGTCTGCAGGGACACCTACCGGTAATAGCACAAAAAGTAACGTTGCAACAGGGTCCTAATCTGTGGCCACAAAGATCCATCCTGCCAGCTCTCCACTTGTGTTTGTTGTTAAAAAGGAAGTCCAAAAAGTTATGTATTTCTCTCATTTCTTGAAGATGTCATCTCTACACTACCTTCAAGGCCAGAGCTGTGCTGAGGTATAGCCCTAATAAAGGGAAATTAGGGAGACGGTATTAGTCCTTAAACCAAGTCTGGGAAGCAGATGCTCATGAAAGAATTAAGCAGAATATGTCCTAATGGCAGGGGAAATTGAAACCATAAGGCTGAGCTCAGTGGAAAGTATATCAAATTAAAGTTTCTAGTACTTGTAAGCCTTTATTTATATGTGTCTCTTATCTGAAAGGGATCTGCCAAATTAGAAAAAGCGGAAATACTGCAAATGACAGTGGATCATCTGAAGATGCTGCAGGCAACAGGAGGGAAAGGTAAGGAGCCAACAATTTTTTTTTTCTCATATTTGGAGAAATCTCATCAAAAAAAGTGCTTTGAGGAGCTGTGATAGGCGTTTCCAGATTAAAGGAGTGGAAATCAATGCTAATGGCAGGATTGAACTCGTGGGAAAGAGCTACTGGGACAAAAGAAGCACTTGACCCTGGGCTTGTGTTTGCTTTCATAACACTGTGGGAGTAAAGGCTTCATTCACAGGCAGCCCAGTGAGAGATTTGTTTGGGGTTTCCAAAGAGCACTGAAATCTGCACAGGGAGACAAAACAAATACACAAACACCAAACATAAACAGGAGGTTTGTGGCAACAATTGTGTAGCAAAAAACCTGATGCTAAACCTCATTATTGAGCTGCTATACCAAAGGAAGTGAACAGTGAAAAACTTTAATTTATGTTTAAATATTTTCTTTGTTCTGGAAAGACTTTTCAGTTCCAGGTTAGACCATCTCATTCACCAGAACAAAACTCAGTCTTGCTCTATGCAGCTCCAGGTATCTGATAAAGCAAGTGGGCAGGCAATGCTCTCTGCACTCACATTTCTATGCTATATTTGTGTGTCAGAGGCCAGCATATCTCCCTGTTAATGGGTGCTGGCATGACGCAGTGGCTGCACCCGCTGACCCATTAGATCAGCCGAGCGCTGGGAGTCGAGCGTACCTCTCTTGTGCAAGCTGACAGTCCCAAGGCTGGAGGCCAAATGGTTTCAGCCACCCACGAGGTGTTCTGTGTAGTCATGATTTTGGAACTTATTTGGAGCTAAAAACTTGCTGGCATTCCATAAGCATGGTCCCACGTCCCATGCCATCAACAGTGATCATGCCTTGAATTGTTGTAATGGAAACCAGCTGATTCTTCACTCACCCACTATGCCATATAGGTAAAGGCTGGAAAATATACTCCTGCTTTCTCTCTCTTATTTTTATTTTGACCAAAGTTTTTAGTGCATGACTGAATTATGCTCCTCTCAGTACCTTGCAGCAATTAAAAAACTCAGCTTAGAATCAGTGCATGCCTAACAGCAGATTGCCATAGGAAAGCATGTTAAAGGCTGGTGTTATGTAAAATGTGAAAATTAACACCAAACTGACATACCTTTTTTTTAAGTGTTAAGGAGTTTTTTCTAGGAGTCCATTTAGGCTTAAAATTTATGGGTAATTTGTTTGATAAGTGATGAAAAGAATTTTATTGCCCATCAGATAACAGACATGTCTCTTGATTCCTCAGAAAATGTACAAAATTTTATAAGAAAGTTAACATGTATATATGTAAAAAGTCCTTGAGAAAGCACTGTAGTTGCTCAAGATACACTCTTGAAAGAGAAAGGCCAGAATTGATCATGGCTGTGCAGTCTGTATTCAGGTGATTCAAAGCCTCTGTGTGTCCGAGTGATGGTGCCTTCTTTGAGAGTGTGGTTATGTGCTGGTGTTCCACAAGCCCTGTCTGCCTCGGTGCATGGAGCACACAGTGCTTGGCTGCTGAGGAAGTGGTGGCTGTTTCGCTTCATCCTCCCCACACGACGTGGCTCAGCTATCCCAGCCTGACCCCCACATCACGCTGCACATTGTTCCATTGTTCCTCTGAGGAGCTGCAGCAGCTCCCACCCCTCCAATGTTTGCACCGACAGCAGAACGGCCAGGAGGTGAACCCAAATGGAGACCTAATTTATCAGGAAGCTTCCTTCCCAAGCTTCCCCGCCCAAAAAAAGTATGCAGGGGACTTTTTTAATAAATGGGTCTGTTCAGGTGGCCAAGTGGGGCAGGGGATGAAATGCCTGGGATGGGAGCTGCGGGACAGAGCTGTATGTTGATGGAGCCCAGTCGCTGGCTCCAGTTGGACAAACTGGATGTTGCTAGCAGTCCTATGTCTTGCAGTCTGTTCTCTTCCTTGGTTAGTCTCTGCTGCCATGTCTCTCCTGCCCCAGCTGACACTAGCATAGCTGTGGCAGTGCAGGAAAGGATGAAGTGTTGTGGTGCGGGGAGAGGCAATGCAGGTTTATTCCTGCAACTTCCTTTTACACTATGATCCACAGTGGGTGGCCCATCACAATAATACCCGATCACTTTACAAATACTACAACTGTATCTGCTCCTTCTGTCCTAGAGATAAGAGTAATCTCACTGCACAGATTAAGAAACTGTAAGAAAAAGAAGTTTGAGAATTAGTACTGGGCAAAGTTTAAACCTGCATTTCCTGCTTGCTTTTATTTTGCAATCTAGCCAACAGTTTTAAATATAATATCCTAGAGTATTTTTAAAGTAAATATTTGTTTTATTTGCATTTATTTCCCACTTTGTAATTAATCTTGTGAGACAGAGGGGTTTTTTGTATCAGAAAAAAAATTAATTTCATCATTTTTACCAGGGGCAAACACTTATTACTGCAGAAAAGAGAAATGGGTCCTGATACCCATATGCTCCCCTGCATTGAGGACTGTCCTCTTCCTCATACAGAAAGGAGGACATCCATGAGGGGGAATGGGTGGGACTTGGCAAGTCGAGATGGGGTTGGCCACCGCTCAGCACACTGATCCTGAAGTGGGCACTGCAGAGAAAAAACCCGAGGCGCCTTCTGCCCCTTCTCTGCTTTTCAGAGCTGCCTCAGGCAGGCAGATGCTTCTCAGGTCCTGTGCAGACTCCGCGTTTCCGCCACCCTGACGCAGGTGTGGATAGTGGTCGCCTGTTCACATTGAGTTATTATTTTGGCCTCAGGCCAGGGCTTTTTGCTGATAGTGCAAGCAAGCACAGGGGAGGAGTGATTTGTCAACAGTGAGTTGCTTGCAGAGAACTCAGTGTATTTTATTGCAGTTACAAATGTATCTTGAGTGAGTGACACCTGGGTCGGTGCATGGGTTCATGTAGCTTAAGTGACCTGTGTGCATCACAGGTGGGTTACCAGGACAAATGAGATAAAACCAAGAGTTCTGTTCACTACAAAACACTGGCTCATGGTGGAGGATGTTCTTGAGTTGGGAAAGAAATGAGAATCAACATTTTTCAGTCTCTCTCAGAAGGGGTGAAGGGAAAACCGGGAAAAGATAACCATCAAAATACAATGGAGCCTGGGAGTCCCAGATCTCATCTAGCCTCTGTTTTCATGTCTCGGCCACCATAGGAGACTGAAAGGGAGCCAGGATCACCAGGGTTTTGGGTTGGCTTGTCACAGAGCCAGCAACTCAGACTCAGGGGAAGCTGGTGACAACCACATCCCCCACATCTCTTCCAGTCCGGAGGGAAGGAGGCCGGGAAGCCCTGGCTTGAGCCGAGTGCTCTCAGGACTCCCAGGCTGGCTGACGCATGGCCAGAGCTGGAAAGTGGTTCTGGTTGTGCGTCAGCCCCTCTGAAGCTGCTGGAGGTCCCCACGCCAGGCTGACTGGCACCTGAGAAGGTGCCCTGATATCTCACTGCTGCTGGCACGCCTGGCCTTTGTCTCTCAGGAGTTCACTCAAACCTTTGGTCACAGTGGACCTGGCAGGAAGAAAGCTGCGAGGAGTCAACACTTATGGACAGGAGCCCTAAACTCCTCACGCTCATTGATCTGCTGGCTGAGCCAGAGTTTCACTCAGGTTCAGATGAGCAAGTAGGCGTGCAGCAAAAGTGCCATCATGATTTGGCAAGCGGGCAGGGGATTTGGAGCAACATGGATAAATGTGCCTGAGTTAATTCTATAATGTCGGCATGAAGTGGTGGAAACACTTCTTTCTAGCCAGAAAATTGATTAAAATGAAAATAGCCATCTGAAGTGTGAGCATTTTTCAGAAAGGTCGAGATTATTTCATGACACGATACAAGGCATTGCTGCCATGTTCCACTAAAAGAGGGGCTCTTGATCATTATATACTGATACACATCACAGTCATACATACCTAGAAACTTTCATTGAAAGTGAGAGGAAAAACACCATGCCAGCTTGGGAGTGGATAGGATATTACTCCCCCAAGGAGACAACATTTAAACTAAAATAGGAAAATTCCAAAAAGTGGAATAGGTTTTTGTGGTTGAAGAGCTGCAACTTAAACACAAGATTTTATGCTCAACCCTTTTAGAAAGGGAGTATCTTTTCATGTGCATTTAATAAAACTTTTTTTTCAAATGCTTTTTTGTCCCAAGCCTATGGAGCTCCAGTTGCTGTTTGTTGAAATACCTCATGGGCCGTATGACTGTCAGTCTTCCATCTCCAAATTAGCGATGGCATTACATAAAACGTTTTCTCAGTAAAGCTTTTTATTGTGTGTGTGCAGAGTCATCACAAGATGGTTTTTGTTTGTAGTTAAGCAACATCATATGTCATATTGTCTTAATGACTCTGTGAAGTAGATGGGACCCCAGCAGCAGCTACAACTATCTCACAATGTCAAGAAATAGTTTGAAAGCATTAGGATGAATGCCAGTGTAGGGAAGAAAAGGCAGGGTAGTACACGCAAGCTCTCTGATCTCCGGCCTGTTTCTTTGTGTGGATAAGCATCTCATTCACACGTACAAGGATCAACACTGCACTGCAGCAGCTTGCTGAGGAATTTCAGGAGAGGCATCACGTATCTTTTTAAGTGTCTTGTGGACTTATTTATTTTTATTTGTATATTGTCTGCATTAACAACTGCAGCCTATTACATTACAGGGATGGTCACAGAGATCATTTACAGACCAAAGAACAAACTTCTGGTGCACATCTTAACCAATAAATGGCAAACTGGAAACGCAGTGGCTGAGCCAGGACTGGCTTGGCCAGCACCACATTCAACACGTATTTTGCCCTCCCCTTGCAGGTTATTTTGACGCTCATTCCCTGGCCATGGATTTCATGAGCATCGGCTTCCGGGAGTGCTTGACAGAAGTCGCGAGGTACCTGACTTCGGTGGAAGGTCTCGACACATCCGACCCCCTGCGCGTTAGACTCGTGTCTCACCTGAGCACCTGTGCCTCGCAGAGGGAAGCTGCTGCCATGACCTCCTCCATGGTCCACCACCACCACCACCCCTTGCACCCTCACCACTGGGCAGCCGCCTTCCACCACCTCCCGGCCGCTCTGCTGCAGCCGAATGGACTCCACGCCTCCGATGCTGCCCCGTGCAGACTCTCCTCGGACGTGCCCCCGCACGGCTCCGCCCTGCTCACGGCCACCTTCGCCCACGCTGATGCCGCCCTCAGAGTCCCCTCCGCTGGCAGCATCGCTCCCTGTGTCCCTCCTCTCTCTACCTCCCTCTTGTCCCTTTCGGCCACTGTTCACGCCGCGGCAGCAGCAGCCACAGCCGCAGCCCAGAGCTTCCCCCTCTCCTTCAGCGGCACCTTCCCCATGCTGCCGCCCAGCGCGGCCGCCGCCGCCGTCGCTGCGGCCACCGCCATCACCCCTCCGCTGGCCGTGTCAGCCACTGCCAGCCCCCAGCAGGCTGGCGCCGGGGGCGGCACGAAGCCCTACCGACCCTGGGGGACTGAAGTTGGAGCCTTTTAAGAAGTCTCCCCGCCACACACACCTCTTCCCACTCCAGCTCCCTCCTGTCCCTCTCAGCACACGCGCGTGTGCTCACTCCCCGAGCCCACACATCCCGCACCCACTCCAGCCCCCGGGACAGGATGTCCTCCCTGCGCAGCCTTCACCCGAAGGGCCTGAGGGCTGCCGGCGAGCCCACCGAGGAGCGGCGCGATTATCCTCACTGCAGGTGTCGGAGAGGACATGGGGACACACCTTCTTCTTCTCCGTTTGTCTTGCTGGAGGCACCTTGAGAGAGCAGCAATGGCTTTCATAACAGCGTGACCATATCGCCATGTAGAGGTTTCCTACAACATACATAGAAATGCGTAGACATTAGAACTATTAGCTCTCCAGCTATGCATCCTTGTTTGGCAGAGAGGTGAGGGATTGCATCCACGAGGTCTCCCCAGCCTAGAAAAGGAGTTCCAGTTTCCTAAGTGCCTGACATTGAAAAAATATTAATAAATAAATATATATGTGTGTGTGTGTTCTGCTAAAACAAATAACATTGCACAGGTATGGAAATGGTATGGGAGAGAGGTGAAATTCTGCATTCAGCTTCAGAACTACGATACTTTTCCAGGGCAGATCGTGCTCTTGAAGGGGAGAGGTTTTTTTAGCCAAAAGATTGCCGAGGAAGAATGTTTAGTTTGACAGGCCTAGTTCTCGCTTAGTTCACTTTGTACAGACTTGCCAAATTGTGACGTCTAGCATAGCATTGGCAAAAGCAATTATCTTATCAGTGCTGGGATTAATGAACGTTTCAGCATTGCCTGTGAGCCCTGAGGCACCTATTTTTATGGCTTAAACATGGTGCTAGCTCCTATCTGCACAGTGAATTTGTCATGCACCCAGAAGTAGCCACCAATTGAAAGTGTGCACACTTGGATACAGTTGATTCATGCCAATACAAGAGATTCAGTGTTGTAAGAGTTCAACTTAACTTATTTAGCTGTACTTGGACACTTACTTTTTGCCGATTCAGTGCAAGATCCCTCTTCTTTTCACTATCAACTTCTGGGAGAATGATCACTCTGGGTATGAATGAAGTTATGGTAGGACGATTTTTAAATTGGCTGTTAACATGCCAACGTTGTAATGTGGGTTTGATTCCAAACCAAAATGAATGTATAATGGGATGTGAGTAAATTATTTTGTCAATACCCAGATAACTAGTGCTGCATAAAATGGTTTGCTTTCATTTTTTATTAAAGTGACTTAAAATAACCTAAGTATTTTAATACAACCGGTCAAGAACTAGAGATTTTATGTAAAAAAAAAAACAAAAACAAAAACAAAAACACAGCATGTATTATTATGCACTTGATTTCTCTGCTGTGTGGAGAAAGCAATAAGCATTGAAAATGTTAAACATTATGCAAAATATACTTTAAAATATTTGTTTTTAAAATACTGTTCCTAGTCGTTCTTTTATGCATTACTTTGTTAACCTTTTTTCTATGCAAAAGTCTTTACATATCACTAATTAAATGAAGTCCTTTTTGACTGCTTTTTATGGATGATTTGTTGCCATATTTGTTTGCTTTTGAAGAATACTTGCGGACTCAGAGTTGTTTTCTACCCCTGATAACAAGTCTGTTGGCTGCTCTGTACTCTTCTTCTTCCCTTGCTCATCCAGGAAACCCATCTTCTCCAGTGTGCTCGGGAATAGGCAGGGGAAAATAGCAAAGCAGCATTGCTTTTCAGGCTTGCAAACTGGTTGTGCATTTATGGTATGCTTAAGCATATCTGTTCATCATGGAGAGCACCAAAAATCATTGAGGTTTCTAGATTCAGCTTTCCATAGGGTTTAGAAGGTGAAAATGTTAACCCAATGACATCATTAATCCATAAATATATGGAATGAGAGGAGGTAGTTTTTACGAGTCTTCTAATTTGACAGTTCTCACTGAGGCAAGGGTTTGTTATTGTTTCATCAGACCTGCTAAGCCCCACTGTGGAAAGTGTGGAAAGCTCTGTTTATTAGGAAGAGGACAAAGTCTTACATGTCTGAATGCCGAAATAACAGCTGTCAAGACTGAGGCACAGAAAAAGGGGATCACACCACAGCCAGACAGACACTTCACCCATCATCAAAAGCCTCAGCAGCCTCAGCTCAGTGGCTCACTCTCCTATCATCCTTTCTCCCAAATATTAAACCTGGAACTCATCCCTGCCTCAATTAGTTGGTCTCCGACACTTAAGTGAGGAGGGGTTGTCATTCACTAGAAAAAATGGACAAAAGAGGGGTAAGAAGTCTTCTAACCCTTACACTGTTAATCAACCTTGATATTCTTTGAAATAGTGTTGTTTGAGGGGAATATGACTTTTTTTTTTTTTGTTAAGGGCAGAAATGTTGTGCTGCAGTTCTGGCATATTTAACAGCATACAGATGAGGTATCATTCACTTTCTAAATGTGTATTTTCAAGAAGAAAGAGGACATTAATGGCTGGTAGATAAAAAGTGGGGTTTATTTGCATGAAAGGGCAGGTTGCAGCCCTACTTCACTGTAAGCTATTAACTATTAACCTGCCCTCAAAGAGCCTGGGAGGAGGTCTCTCAGGCATGTATCACATTAAAAATAGGCACCCACTGACTTGGTTCCGCCTAAGGTCCTCAATCTAATTGATGTCCCTCAAAACATCATTTGTTTCCCAAAATGACAATATTCTGCCTTGTTCTAAAAAAATGGCAGTTTGAAAAGACACTGGTTAGGTACACATCACTGATAGACTTGTGCAGCTTGTTTGTGTTTACCCCATTTTCACTTTCATAAACCAGGCCAGTTGCTGATGTGTCCTCTATTGCTTGTTGTGTTGGCTTCTGATCTCCACTATTTCTTCTTGTTTGATTCAAACCAAACATTGGTTTGGTTTGAATCAAATCACCTAGAGGACATGAGGAGCTCATCCTTCAAGCCTGCTTATTTGTAGGCTGTTTGGAATGTTAGCTCTCTGAGAGTGGATGAAGATTTTCCAAGTGAGAAATTAATGACAGACACACATTTCACATGTGCTGTTGGAAAGACATGAGAGGGTAATAGCTTCTGGTGGCTTTGGCTGTAGCTGTGCTAACAGGTCAGAGCTGAAGGCATCTATGCAGTCTTTAAAACAGAGCAAGGGAAAGCTGTTTCCTTGGAATAACCAAGATGCAAAAGTTAGGACTCATGCTTGTGCATGTGCAGCCTTACTTCAGCCCTTTTCTCTTTATTGTGCATTCAATGAGGAATGGACCTGGATAAAGAATTAAGTCAGTAATTTATATAATTTAAGAGTAGATCATGGCACATTCTACAAGAATACAAGTCAGGCTGCTTGTTCAACAGTTAGCAGCTGGCTTTGACTAACTTTTCAATGAGTGGGTTTACAACTTTAAATTCCAGCTATCAAGAGGATCAAAGCAGGTTATGCAATTTCTTAGAATGTTTTTCTTAAAAGGAAAAAACTAAAAACCAATTCTGTCAATCAGCATTAGCAGGCTTGAAACCTTAGCCCTCAGCAATGCAAATAAAAAGCACTTAGGTTGCTGAGAGAAGATTATTACCCTAGAGAGAAGACAGGCAACTGAGAGGCAGTGCTGTCTGTCCTCCTTCTGCTGTGATTGCAAGTGGAGGAAATCCGGCATTAGGTATTGCCTAGAAGAAAAACTGGCTACTGTGGCTGAGGGCTGAATGCATATATTCAAAGTGGAATAATCGGCTGTGACTACCTCTGCCTGAACAACTGCCAGGAGGTGCCAGCTTATGCTGCTGCCTCCTTAGTGTGAACCTTCAAAATGTTTGCAGCTGTTTCAAAAGACAGTACTTCAATCAGGATGCCATGAGATAGGCCTGGTACATGGATTTTGGCAAATTCATAGGGCTATTGTAAACAAGAAATCTCTTCTTTACAATAGAAGAAGGTCACAAGCATCTTTTTGTCAAAAGATACAACATAAGAAAATACTGATATGTGAAGTGGACTTTTACTAGCTCTGTAGTCACCAGCCTCATTACTCATTTGCTTCTGTAGGCACAAATAGCCTGAGGTAATACAACTGAGGACCTGAGGGATTGAATTGGTAGTTTTGCTCAACTTTGAGAAAAGATAAAGGAATTGGTATAGCTTTGTTTGCAAGCTTCATGTGTCCAAGCTTCATTTGTGTGAGGCCACTGCATGAACCTGAGTTAATTTTACTCGACACTGAACTTTCTATTTGTGCTCTGTTTCTCTGCTTCATCATTTTACACACCAAATACTTGGACACTGGCGTGTAAAAATCTCAAAGGAATTAGTGCAGCAACACATCTGATCATAACCAGAAATTATAAGCAGAGAAGCACCAGGCAGGTGCTAGAAATATTGAGATCTCCACTCAAGGGTAAACCAAACCTCTTCTGATTATAAATGAAATAACATTTTGACAGATAATTGACAGATAATTTCCATAAAATACACAGGATTTTCTTTTTTGGGAGAAGACATGGTTGGTTTTGATTTGTTTTTTCATCTTAATTGCTTTTACTGGAAGTTGTAAAGTGCTATGAACGAGCAAACACAATCACTTAGTCATCATTCAGTTGTCTAAAGTTGGGCTAAGTTGGGCTCCAACTATCACTTTGGACAGGGTATGTCTCCCTTATGTCCTGTGTCACCTCTTCCAGTCCTGCACAGGTGCCTTGGAAATCCAAGTTGTTTAAGAGGCACGATGTATGTTAGCCCAGGCAACTGAATTTCTCCCTATCTTGCATCATCTTTGGAGATACAGAATTTGAAGCTTAATAATATTTTCACATATTATCTAAGATTTTCAAAGAATCAGACTCCTCACCAGAGGAAACAATAGAACAGTATCAAAATGATTTGGTGATAATGCATTATCTATCACTCCCATAGAACTAAGACCAGTCAACACCTCGATCAACACTAATTTTAGAAGTTCTCTTAATGCTCGTACTTCAGCAGTGGTGGTGATTATAAGATGATGTCAATATAATTTGTTTTTAAAGGGATATTTTTCTGCATTTATGGTGGCAATGTAAATCTGTGATATATTAATTAGTGTTGTACACTAGATACTCAAATGTCAGAAGCAAAAGGAAGTGATTATGGGAAATAAGATGAAATATGTCTGGTTGAATTACTTTCAAGGTCTGAAGAGGCAGATTCCTTTTCCACAGATATACAACAGCCAATATTGAATTCAAGCAAAGCTAATTGTTTTAGACAATGTTTTAGCAGTGCTATTACTTTTTCTATAAGAAAGTCCTTCTGAGTTAGTGACTGAATTTTGCTTTCCACTCAGTTCATTTTCAGGATTTTTCTCTTCTACAGAGAAAGTTTTCAGGATGAAAAAATACCTTGATGCAACACTGAAATTGTGGTTGCTAGGAAATTTTGAACACTGCCTATGTGAACTGCAAGACCTCTGCACCCACTCCACGAAACAGTGTCTCAATGGAAGATGTAAAGAAAACTGTTTTACCTATAAAGAATACCCATAGATATTACTATGTGGTTAGTGAAAATCTGACAAATGAATACAAGGCAATATGTAAACCCAAGGAGACAAAACTGTAGTTATGTAAAGGCCTACACTTTTCCCCCCTTACTTTTGATTTTACTCAGAATGCTGTATTTTTTTCATATCTCAGAGAGAAAAGTAACTTTAATTTTCTTGAGAAAAAGGATTTTCTCCCTCGACGAGTTTAAAACAAAAGTTAAACATTTAAGGTACTTTCACTTGATTAACAAGATTAACTTGATTAACAAGACAAGGTCTGTTGTGTGTGGATTGTTCCCATAGCTCTTAATGTCACTTGCCAGCACAACCCTTGGTTTTATTATACAAGTCCTAAAATAAAGTAACATTGTTTTTCTCCCCACCCCCTCTCCCTCTGTTGCTTGCTAAATGTATTTTGGTGGAGGAGAAGGAAGTTTATTTTTCTTGGCTTTTCTGGGGTTTGTTTTTCTGAAGAGGCACCAGGGTGGCAAGGGGGAGCAGTGGAGGGCGCTGGCTCCTTGGGCACCAACAGCATCTCCTTCCCTCTGGGTAGGCAAAGCTGCTTCCTCTCATTTTCCCTCCCCTACCTTCTTTTTGGGCAGCTGTCCCACTGGTTGTCCCCCTTCCTCCTTTCCCAGCAGAAAGGGGGTGCAACCTTAGTGAACCAGGCAGCCACCCCAGCAGGGGCTGGTGGTGAGGACCAGCTGCCAGCCTGCAGTTTCATGAGGCTGTATCAGTCCCTCTTACCACACACATTTTTTCATGTTTTCTGATAATTATCTCGGACCTTCAGCCACAATCTACTGTGACCAATGTCTGTCTGCTTCCCTCCTCATGTTATCAAGAATACGATACCTGCCCAGCTACAATGACTTTGACCCCTCAATTTATTATTGCAGTTACTGAATTAAAATGCTCCAAACAGGAATCTCAAAACAAAACAAATAAAACCATTCCTTGATACTGCTGAAAACTGACCTTCATGTGCCACCCTGTGCTCCTTCAAGGCCTGCTAAACCAACAAGAAAGATTCCCATTAGTAAATCACTATTGGATCATTAAACCTTTTTAAGGCAGTGTGCGCCTTACCAAGAGAATGAGGATTACAACACAACAGTGGCTGCTGCCCACCGACAATCATGGGAACCGACCTCAGTAATAAATCCATTAATTATCTGGCTCACTTTGACCGGTTCTCACGCCAGAGCCGCTCCTTTGATGTGACCGTCAAAATCCAAGGATGCCCAATAGCAGTAGCCACCAACAAAACAAAAGAGAAGTAATAATTCAATATAAATATGTAAGACCTGCTTGTGCATATGCCCAGGTTTTGCAGTAGAGTGTTTCTGTGCCTGTGGTTCAAACTGGAGGCAGAAAAATGGGAAATAAAGCTCTTTTTCTCCTGCATATAGCCTTTAATGTGAAGAAGAACTAGGCATGTTAGAGATATTTTTTAGCTGTTGTTGACATGCGTGACTTTTTCAGTCCCTGTTGCTTTTCAAAATCAGTGTTACAGTTCATCACCACTTAGAACTTGACCTGCAAAGGAACTAAGGATGTACTTCTGAGGGAAATAGAGGAACTATTCCTCTTCAGTGTGATTATTCGTATAAACAAAATTCTTTGTGCTTTTAAGCCCCCTGTAGGACCAAAACTTTAGAGGATACATTTTTGTCTGATTTTTAAAAGTTTTGGGTGTCAAGCTACTTTTAAAGTGTTTAAATACATCAGAAATACAACTTGTTTTTTAATTTGCTTTTTGGCTACTCACCTGTAAAGTGGGAATAGCGTTAATTACTACTTGTCCTTGGTCTTGTCTAATTAGACCACAGACCCCAGGGGAAAGATTAGTTCCTTACTCATCATCATCTTGGGAGCACTTTTTACTCAAGTTTCTATCCCCTACCATAATCCTTTGGTTAATAGACGATAGTAGTTCTCCTGAAGCCCAGATGATACTGAGGGAGGCAAATTTCTGATGGCATAATGGATTACATGGAAGGAAAGCCCCTTTGAATGTATGACCAGAAGAGAAGTAGCATTAATTAAATTACATTTAATAATTTGGCTTTTTTCTTTTAAAGGAGAATCAGCAAACTGTAATAAACAGTAGGTACAAGAGATTTTAAGATATCTGGTTTATCTTTAAGGTACCTGTATTTTGGCTTCATCCACAGCAGAACCACCAGCCACTCCTTTCTCACCAAAGACACACTTAGGGGGATCATGATGGTAAACCCAAGAGAGACCACTTCAGAACTGGGTTTGGCATGAGCACAGAGGCTCCCTGTGAGCCTTGTAGCAGGCAGGGGTGTCATGGTGATAGAAGCTCAGGAGCTCATATTTGTCTTCTCACATGGCTCACACTCTGCTTCAGCCTGGCTGCTTAAGGGAAGATGAGCACATTGCAGTAGTGGGGAGGAAAACCTTGCAGGCTATGGCAAGGGGAGCTCCATTTTGATTGAACCAAGGCTGAAGTCCCAACAAATCTGAAACTGAGACTTACTACCAGGCTTGGGGTAGAGAATGAAGAAACTACAAAACTTCATCCTGATAGAATTAGGCAGGTGGTTTATTATCTGAGCAGACAGGAAGATGATTCCTGTTTTTTCATTTATTTTACTGCATCTCTTGGGCAGAATGGCAGCTTACACAACACAAATTATGCCAGTTATGGAATACAGAGTTGTCATTTCTGTAAAAAAATCCCTTGCAAAAGGTGCAGGGGCAGTTTGGGTGGACAGCCACAAAGGCACCCTGCTGTGGCCACCCTCCATCAGCCCAGCTGCCTTGTCCTTGTCTGGGTTGCTGCTATTCCCAGCTACATGTAGCAGACAGCACCACCCGCTAGAGCATGTGTGGTAATACCAATTTATAGTCTGTTATTATTTTTCTGCTTTGGGGTGAAAACTGGAATCTCCCAGCTCTGTTTTCCTGCTAGCAAGACAAAAATTAGCCATAGCATAATAACATTGTCAATATAGTTTACTAAAGTGTGATTATTCAAAAGAGCACATGGGAAACAAAGCATGGAAAGGCAGAAGGTAATGATTGACTGTAGCCACAAGGCAAAAGGATCTAGAAAGCAGATTTGCAGCATGCAAGAGAAAAATTCAGACTTTTAAAAGGATCAGAGCTTTCATAATTTCATGATCAGAGTACTTCTTAATAGGACACGGCAACTGCTCCTGTAAAAGGACTTGCTGGAAAATGGTCCTTGGAAAGTATTATCTAGATTTGTGAGTGGTAATTAGATCAGTATTGGACTTTCAATAACATTACCTTAAATAAACTGCCTTGGTTTGCATAAAATAATTTCTCTTAAAACACAATTCAGAGTAAATTTTCCAACTGTAGTTCTCAAAGAACAGTCCTGGCAGGATACACAGTGAGGTTGTCATATTTTTTTTATCTTACTGTCCAGAAAGTGTTTCATAGTGAATCTGTAGCTCAGGAAGAATTTTACATTTATGTTTTATGACATCAATATTATATAGAAAGAATATTGGGATAGATAATAGGAAGGGTAAAAAAAGCCTGGAAAAAGGATTGTGTGCCTGAAAGCATCTTTTGGGTTTGTTTTTCCTTCCACCTCACCAGTTTAATAAACACTTTGCCTTGTTTGTGTCCTTTGACTGCCATGGTGACAGCACTAATGTCATAGCACAGACTGCTCCCATGGCTCACCAGCCTTGTGAATCCATGCAGAAGGGAAGGGAATGAAACCAGACCTTATCTTGTGTCCTTGGCAGCTGATGCTCCAGTATCCTGACCTGGGATGCAGAAATTGTGGTCCCCTTCCTCACCTTGGCACAAACTTTCTGCACCTTTCACCTTCTTTCACCTTCAGGTGAAAAGCAGATATGCTGCGGACCCCAACAGAGTGGCTGTGGGGGTGAACATGTTCAGGGACACATAGTTCTTTGTCACTCTGGTAATAGTATGTGTCCTCATTGTATTAATGCCACAGACAGCATGAGGTGATAGAGTCTTAGTCACACTCCTGATTATACTTTGTGACTTTATTTTTATTTTTATTTTTTAAATGTTGTATTAAGACAAGCTGTTTAAAGACAGCTTGTAAAGTTTCCATATACAGCATTCAATTCAGAAACTGTGCAGTGATTTACCTTAATAAAAGCTTCATTTGTACATGAAATTTGCTTTATCAGCAAATACAAGCCCTTCATTCCTCTATAGCTCATTGGAATGAAACGGGCACAACGTTAACTTAGGGAATTGAATCTGAAACCTCCGGAGGAGGGGCTGCTCTGGGAACCGCGGGCGGGTGGTGGCAGACACAGGACCGGGATGCCACCTCGTGGCGTGTTCCCACAATAGTTATATCAATAGGCAAAGGCTCGTTGCCTTGGGGAGGATACCACGGAGTTGCACTTGTTTATATCCACAATAAAACAGACAAAAAGGCGAAAAGTGGCCAGGAGAATGTCCTGGGAACAGGATAAATCTAACGACTGCATGACTCTAACCCCTTCAAACAGAAGTGAAATATGATGGCAATTAGAAAATACGCCTATTTAAAAAAATTTGGGAACTTCCATTTTCTAAAGAATTGCTGGTTGTAAAACTCATGCAAAATTTTATGTTCACTCACAACCAAGATACTTCTTATAAGATTGGAAAAAACTTACAAAGTGGAACTAATGCAGGGCTATAACTTAAAGGAGGTAGCAAGAAAGAAAAATTGACTCAACTGCTGGTTTAAGTTGAACAACAGTTAAGGTATTGCCTTCCTTATCATTCTTACTTCTTCTGCAGTTCGTTTCCATACACCTTTGCTGTGACATGGAAAGCTCTTGGTCACCCTTATAATGAAGAACAGAAATGAAAGTGAAAATACTTGTGAGCCAGTATCTCAACATCTACCACAGTGAGAAGAGAATTCAGCTACACTTTGAAAATGTGTTATTAATAATCTTTTATTTGTTTGAAATACCTCTGCTCTAGCCAGATGACTTTTGTCATTTGCTTTTGATTGCACTGCCAGTCCTGGCTAAAACAGCCCACCTTTTCTGGGGCTTCAGCATGCCAGCATCATGAGTTACTTTTTATGTAAACCAAAAATATCAACAAAAGCTCCAGGGAGGATAGTTCTTCTACCAGTTAAAAACAAGTACCCAGTTCCTTCCTTCCATCACTAAGATCCAGGAAGAAGGAATCAGAAACTGTGGTAGCACTGTTCAAAACATTCTCAAGGTGAATATTGATCTGGGCTCTTTACATCCCAGACCAGGACATCTTTAGTGATAGTGGGATCTGAAGTGTAAGGACATCAAGCCAAGAGGACTGGTGCCTACTCTTTGTTGGGTGAATAATTGCTGTCTATGCAAGGGCAAGTTTCAAGTCTGGCATTGGACTGAAAAGGGATTTGGAAGGCTATTTGATAGCTTCTTCAGAGATTATGCAGCATTCCTAACAAAACATTGGAAACTACACATTCTTTGTGTGCAAGAGCTATTCTGGCATTTTTTGCATGTTTCTAAAATCTTACATGTGATTATTTTTTCTCAGGTGACTCTACAGCTGGACTTACACTGCAAAGAGCATGAAAATGTCCTACTACAAAATTAGTTAAAGCAAAAGGAAATGCTTATTTTGTTCCTATTCTGTAAAACCATATATATGCCTTTTCTGGAATGGTAGTCAACACCTGAAATTCATTTTAGCTGCTTCTAAAATTGCCCATCATTTTCTGACAAAGAAAGCAGCAACTTCTTCCACCAAATTGGTAAGGCATTTCACTGAGTTCAAAGAGGGAGAGAAGAATCTCAGAGCCCTACACAGTTCTAATTAACAGGTAAACTGTTAATTATAGGGGAATGTGCAGGATAAAATCATATAATTGTGACTTTCAGGATCTTAGGAGATCCACTGAGCCATTCCCCTTGCCCAGTCTGAGAGACTTGATAACTTTTCCAGCCCACTCTTAAGAACCTCCAGCCACTGGAATGCAATAATTCCTTGGGTGGCAACCTGTGGACCTGGTGCTTAACTATAATTTGGTGGCACCTTTTCTTTATATCTAAAGGGTGACAATAGCCCTTTTGACTGTTTGCTTTCTGCCTTAGAGCAGAGATGATCCCTTCCCTTTGAACCTCCTTGAAGCTTCTTTTGAATAAAAAAATATAGTGGAGGACCTTTCCCAGGATACACTCCTATCTGCAGTGGAGGGCAGCCTAGGCTCTGGCACGCCCTAGGAAGGGTAGCCAAAGCCATTATTTCCAGTGGTGCTTTTGCCTCAGGCACCACCAAGGAGACACTGGCGCTATCCTCTAGACACCTCACTTCAGGCACTTGTAGACATTGATGAAGTCCCCTCTCAGCTGAATTGTTCAAGGCTGAACAGGCCCAGTTTCCTCATTCTTTCCTCATAAGAGAGATGCTCCAGCCCCTACTGGGTCCCTATTGCCACTGTTCAAAGATTCATGATAGCACTAAGTGACCATTCATCTGTTGGGGGAAAAGGAAGGTGTGGGAGCACCCCAAGCTGTTAGAGAAGCCAAAAAACAACAAAAAAAACCCCATGTTATATTCTTTCTAACTGCATGTGGCCCTCTAGGCAGGCCTCTACTGACTTCTAGAATCCCTGTGAGTGGGCATGGGCTGTCTAAAGGCAGTGCTGTGACTGAAAGATTTCTAGACAGATGCTACACCTGGCAAAGCTTCCCCTGCCCACCAGCACAGGGCGCTGAGACTTTTTGCACTACCTTCGTGCACGATTCCTCCAAGCTCTCAGGTGTGTCTTACAACTCCCGCGCCTGGGCTCGCAGAGCAGCCAGCTGATGGTCCAGAATTGTGAGAGCAGAAGTAGAGGGCCGGGGAGAATCCTAAAGTAAAACAGAGATAAAGGAGGCAAAGGTAACCGGCAGAGCAGACGGCCGATGGTTCACAATTGTGAGAGCAGAAATAGAAGGCCGGGGAGAATGCTAAAGCAAAACAGAGATGAAAGAAAGGTTAAAAAATGAGTCTTCCCTGACCGGGAATCGAACCCGGGCCGCGGCGGTGAGAGCGCCGAATCCTAACCACTAGACCACCAGGGATCCTTGCTTCAGCTAGCCCACTTCTTTGTAAAGAAGAAATGACAGAGCATGTTCCTTCCCTCTTTTGACTGCACTGAGCTGCTTTCTCCTTGTGCTCCCACTTTACAGGCAGTACCAAGTCCTGGAAACAGCTACGTGTGGAGAAGGACGTTGTATTCCACCCTACAGAAGAGACTAGCGGCAGCAGGCTGGGGAGGAGAGGGGGCCGCCCAGGCGAGGCTGGTGAAGGGCCCCCGCCGTGGGCGGGAGGCAGGATGGCGGTGGGGGAGCTGGCAGGACGAAACCTCGATCGGGAAGGAGCGGCCAGCCCGGCGGTGCCGCAGCGGGAGCGGGGGTGGCTCCGACAGCGCCACAGGCAAGAACTGCGCGGCCACGGCAGGGCCGGGGGGGCTCGCAGGAGGGCGCCGGGGCTCCCTCTCTGCTTCCGCCAGCGCGCTTCCCGCCGCCCCCAGAAGGCGCGGGCTTCGCGCCGTTGTTTTCCTTCATTTCGTGTTGCCTTTACAAGCCGGTCTGACACCATCGTCTCTGCACGGGGCGTCGCTGTCACGGCTGCAGGCGGGGCCTCGGCAGCTGAGCGCTCTGCCCGCACATCCCGGGCGGCGGCCGGAGGGGAGGAACGCGGCGCTTCCCCCGCGCCCACTCGGTCTCTGCACGAGCAGCCTGTGGGAACAGCTCGGCTTCTCCGGGTTCCGGGGCTAGGCCCGGGGCGAGAGCGGGTCCAAAGGCCTCTCTAAGGTGGGAGCCAGGGGCTCCACAGAGGGGATCGAGGTCCCTTGTTTGCTGGCCTTGTGCTGCCGCGGCCTCCTCACACGATAGATATTAATTTGTGACCTTGTTTCTTTTTGTAAGGTTTGTGTGAGCGGAACGAAAACGGCCAGTGCTGTGGATGATCTACATAAAAGCTCTTTACTCTGGCGTGTTGTTTTCCTGAGCATAGAAGATCTGGGAGCTGTACTAGCAAAAATAATATTCTCTATTGTGTCCAATGATACAAGAGGGCTGGTTCTGCACAAGCAAATTTCGCTGGTTCTCAAGCCCTTTGCCTCTAAAATGCAAAAAACCTTTTTGTGTTAAGATAGATAAGCTTCAGACTGTGTGCTTGTGCACTGTGCAAATATGCATTAGCTGATCTTCAAAAGCTTTAGAGTCTGAAAACAAACTTAAGGGAATAATTTTCTTCTGGGAGGGGTAAGGAGGTTGAAGGTGTTTGGTTTCCATCTGTTAAGCTGATGGTTCATTTAATCACAAGACATGTACTGTAGCAGTCTAGAACAAAATGTGTGTGTCTTGATTGTGAACCTTTCTTTGGTCTAGAGTCAGCAATTTTACTGTGCAGTGAGAGAGATAACAAAATATGAGGTAAAAATCAAGCCCTCTTAGATATGATCTAATGTCTTCTATATGCAGGAGCAGCTTTTCACATGTGTAGGATCGACAGCATCCTCTGGTAAGATGAAGGCATTTCACGCCTTGAGGAGCCAAAGCTGTGTGTCCTGTAGGCTGAGGTATCACTGTGGCCTGAGGAGACTGCAAAGGAGTGGGTCTGCTAAGGTGACAGAGGTCAGCTGGTCCCAGCAGGTAATCTGTGCCCATTGTTGAAGGGAAAGGCGAAGTCGGACCTGGTTTCCTACGGAGTGGAAACTTAAGGAACACCAGCCGGATATTGAGGCAGTTATACTGCAGAAACTGAGCTAGCCTTAAGAGTTTGTGTACTCCACTCGGCCCACTGTACTGTGTTTAATAGCATAGGCTTCTCCACTCTAGGTGCTTCTCAGGTGAGCTTTGGAGGGGTACTTACTTCTTTGGCTGTGATGTTTGCAGCGCTGGAGACAGCTAGGTTAAAACAAGGCTAGGCCCACAGCAGCTGCATTAGCGGGTTTGAAGATACGTGTTACAGGAGGGTCATTGCCACCCTTAAGAGTGTCTCTGTCATGTGACACCACGGAGGAAGGGAGGGGTGGGCCCCGGGAGGGGTGGGCCCCGGGAGGGGTGGGCCCCGGGAGGGGTGGGCCCCTTAGTTCTTAAACTGCCTCAGTGGTAGAGACAAAATACTCTCCCTCACAATTTCAGAAAAGTAGCTGAGCCTATGAAAAATCTGATGGCAGGGGGGTCAAATGTATTTTGTCCATACCCTAGGTAGCTGTTAGATGTAGAAGCAAAGCAATCCTGCTCTATTGTGCTTGACAGTTAGCAAATCACCTTCCAAATGAGTAATATATCTTACTAAATTTTTCTTGAGCAGTGAAAGGTTTGTTGATTACAACTACAGGAGCAGTGAAAACTAAGTTATGTACAAGAGAAATCTACTGAAATAGCAAATCTTTTCCTTGATATTAACCTCAGAGGTGAGGGCTGACCACTAGACCATCAGAAAAATAGCATTGAGAGTCATATGCTGCCTAGTTATTTTTAGAAAAGGCTTTCTTTACTGTACAAGTCATGTGCACTGACAAAAGATTGTGCCTCTCCTCTGGCTTCCTGTATCCGATAGAGAAGTACATCAGTGAAACTGTCAGCGATTCAACCTCCTGCCAGCACAGAAGCAGCCAGTGCTTGTGCCTGCATCCCTGAGATGGTAGCTGGAGAAGAATGATCTTCCCAAAAGCACCAGGAAAAGAATGTCAGAGGCCGATGTTTCTTTTCACTTGATGCTGGTATGCCTGTGAAACCAAGTGAGGAGCACTCAGTGTTAGAGATACTGGATCATGACTGTCACAGTTTGGTAGGTAAGGCTGAATTTTGGAACCTGAAAAATCAGAGCGATTCCTTTAGATGCAAGTTGTACAGCAGCATGCAATTAACTTGTCTGTTCCATATGAATACATTACATATTATTATTACTTTGACATGCTGATTGATGTGTGACAGTAGGCTTAAGATGTAAAAATGAGTAAGAATAACAACAAAGTAATATTCTAAGCTATGGAAAGTATATCATTTGAGTATGTATGTAATATATAATGGTAAGTACCAATTTTCTTTAGTACCTGGGGTACATGCTTCGGCTCTAGTGAAAACCCTTGATCTGCACAGAAACTGCATTTATCAGTCCTCTCTTTCCTCAACTATATGTTCCATGTGGAAAGTCTTGGTATCAGATTTTCTTCTGTAAGTTCACCTGACTTGTACATCATCCCAGTTTCAAGGAAGTGGAAAGGAGAGGGAAGGAAGAGATGATGCACAGTCTTTTGCTATTTTATGTTTAATTTCCACATATGGTCAGATTGGTGACCTAACTGTTGGATTATAACAGTTTTCTGGTGGAAAATGCTACTGTACTTTGTACTTTTTATATCTGTTTTAGCCGCAGTAGTGCTTTGATGGAAAACCTGAAGAGGTGTTGTACAAACGTCGCAGCTGTTGCGGTAGTCCCAGCTCCAAGAGCACATTCCAGCTGTGCGGTGACTGGCTCCCTGTGCCTGCAGTGTGGCGCTCGCGGCGCCAGAGGACAGGCAGCGCCACGGCTCGGGGCTGGCAGGCCGCGGCAGTCCCAGTCCTGGGGGATATTGTAATGATCCTGAAGAACGAGACGGGGAGCAACCAGCAATTGTTTACAGTACTTACTTTACAGAAGTACTTTAACACGTTCTTGTATTCTTTTTCTTCGTCTTCTGTTCTTCCCCTGGCACTGCATTCGATATTGTAAAGCCTGGGCCAGCTTCTTTTCCCTTTTAGTGTTAAAATGCACGTGATTCTGGGGTTTGGGATAAAGTGTGGCGGTGAGGTGCTTCATCCAGTGTCCACTGAGCTACCTTAGTTGAAACAAATAGGACTTTTTTGTCATCTCCTTTTGTATCACAGCAAATTCCATTTATTTTATAGTCTTTCTTTGGTTGAGCATTTTGGAAGCTACGTCTGGTTTGCTCCTCTAGACAGAGAAATAGGTGCACAGAAACAGTTATTAAGGGAGAACTTCTTATAAAAGTTTCAAGCTATGGTCGCTTTCTCATTTTGTAAAACTTGTGGAAAATTTCAATATCTCAGTCACACTGAGTTATATCTAGACGATCAATTCAAAGCTAAAGGGTGAGTCGGGGACTCTGAAAATTCATCATTACATAAACTGAAGAAACCAGGCTAAGAATAGCCCTCAGTGCAGTAGGATCAAGCAGAGCCTCAATTATGTATGCATAAAAGTCTGTCTGTATGAAACCTATTTTTTGACTACTTCATGGTGAATAATGGTAGGAGTAATAGGCAAAAACAGAAGGCCTGATAATGGAAAAAAAAGAGAAAGATTGTTGTCATCTTTATTTTTACATCTTTTCAAAACTGGACTGTTATAGCAGTCAAAGTTGGTCAGTGTAATTCTTCATGGCAAGTTGTCTTTCTTAAGTAAATGAGCTGTAAGCTAACAATTTCAGATATAAAAAAAGAAAAACTACATTAACTACACGAGCAATACAGTAGTTTTTTCTGCTATTAGTGTAAGCTGATCTGAATGTAGGCCATAAACATACTGTGCAATTTTTTCTCTTGGATGTATGTAACTCTGTTAATGTACACTGAAGTGGGAGATCAAAACCCATTCAAATGCAGTGTTTCTGTATCCCAAATCTGTTCTGTCTTTCATGTGTGGTTATACATGTGAGTTTCTGTGAGAAATACTTTTCTAGAATAAAAAAATGCACAATTTGGAAGTGATTAAAATAGCAAATTTACATTTTGTCTCCATCAAAAGAATGCAAACAGTGATAAAACAAATCTGCCCAATCCTGAAATCAACAAGCACCATGAATTTAAGATTTTCTCTGGTAAAGATATTCTAAGCGTTGATACCACAAAGACAATGAATCAAATGATGTTAGAGCATTTGTATTCAAATGAATTGGCAAGAAGCATATTGCCATGGGAAAGAGCAAACTATTCAGACTGTCTGCTATCCTCTATACTGTGGTGAGACTAAATTTTATTTCAAAGGTGATGTGTGTGTGTGTCTGATCTACCTGTTGTCTGCCTATCTCATGTTCATCGTTGCAACAGAAAGGCAGGCATTACTTAGTACTTCAGACTCAGTAAAATAAAAGGGTGTATGACGTCCCACTCACACAATGACTTCTTCCAATGACACGAAGTCTGTGGGTTGAGCCACAGGCAATAACCCACAGTGCTATAACCAGAACTAGTACAA